>NC_136065.1:1661379749-1662869749 GCF_964261635.1 Lissotriton helveticus
CTGAAATCATACCTGCGTGTGGTGCATGATTGCAGAAAGAATAGTAGAGTGGGACACATGATTACAAATACTCCGCACAAAATATGGTAAAGTCAGCCTTAATTTCAGAGATCGGACTACGTAGTTATCTATAGTACTGTTTACACAATACTTTAATATCAATGAGGTCGACTGCAATGTTGCACCATTTATGCCTCTCACAATATCAGGGGTATTGCACTTGTGAAAAATAAACTCCTGCTGATGCTGGAGCAGGAAACAAATCAGCAGCAAGATATTTGTGTGGGCTGGCTCCCCGGGGGCTTTAACTTAACAATAATATTACTTCCACTTGTGAAAGGAACAAACACAATGTCAAAGGCACTGTGGCAATAATGCTGCAAATGACACCAGCAGATGGGTGCTTCGTATGGGATTCTTCGACTTTGCGGCCCATGGCTAGGAGGTCGGGTCAAGCAGCTGAGGCTGTGAGCTTCATACTGCCAACCGAATGTTCCTGACATCTATCTGTGGCTCATCCCGCAAGCAGCTCCCCTGTACTCATGGAGACTAATCACACCTGCAATCTGTGCCTCGTGTAACGCGCAGTATCCCTGCCCTTTAGAGACTGGTATTAAACTCTTACTGATTTTTCCCTCAGATAGTGGCATTTACCATTAAAATGTGTGTAGTCCTCAAAAGTAGGCAAACCAAAGCAAATTATGCAGCTTAATGCGGCACACTTTCAAGCAGCACTATCTCATTGTTTTGCCACTGCTGCATATATTAACGCCGCATGGGCAAACATTTCACATTTTTATCAGTTGAATATCTAAATATAGCAATCAGCAACTGACAGGTCTGAGGTGACCTGCAGCCGCGCGATAGAAGGAAGGCCTGCCCCTGCGCAGCAACACATGCAGCACCGTTTTTATTAATACATTTTGATCTGTTTGAGCTAGAAAAAGTTATTTTTTTTTTTGTCAAAATCAGCAAGTTATGCAAAACGGTGATGGATTGTGTGGCAAATCAAAGATTATGCCGGAAACGCCGCAAAATTGCATGTTTACAGGGGTCGTACTCCAGTAGTGAGCCCCACACATTCACAACAATACTTAATTATTAACGGTCACTTTGCATACATGTGTTTACTTTAGTATCAAGCGAGTACGCCGTCTCTGAGAGAATAAGTTAGAAGGGATCCATCAAGTCAGGCGGAATTCTCTTTGCTTCGTCGAGGGTTCATGAAAAAGTTGCTTCTTTAGTCGCAGCCGGTGGAACAACTCCAGTCACGGCCGGCATGAATCAGGGGGCTGGGGGGAAAGGGAGGAAAACCGCGCAGGGAGGGGTGGGTTAATGCAATGAATTAAACTTACCAGGCATCTTCTTCGGTCCCGCGCGTCGCCCCACGTCTCCTTTGCAACGCTCAACAGGGAATACTAACTGCGCCAAATCAGGAGACCGAATGCGACTTGGGGGGGAGGGGGGCTGGCGGCGGACCCTTGTTTCCTCGTATCCTGGCATTTGATAGGGCATGGGGCGTTGTGACTCCAGTCAGTCTTGGGTGTAACTGAATTTGCATGGCGCGACTGGGCGGACGACGCATTGTTTTATTAGCGCTCTTTGAGGTGGGCATAAAAAAGGCCAACAAGCGTCCAAAGAAAACATCACATCCATGCCCTGTGTTGCCGCTACACAGCTAACAAAACAAGCGGGAGGGGGAGGAGAGACGCAGCGCCATTGCGAGGCCAGCATCAGGAAAACAAGCGGGAGGGGGGCCGGAGAGAACACGGACGACGGGAGGGGGGCGGGAGAGAACACGGACGACGGGAGGGGGGCGGTAGAGAACACGGACGGCGGGAGGGGTGCGGGAGAGAACACGGACGGTGGGAGGGGGGCGGGAGAGGACACGGACGGCGGGAAAGGGGAGGGAACGGGAAAAAACGTAACTCCGCCCAGGGAAAAAATCTCGGGAACGCCCCCGAATCTGGTCCGGCCTTGACGGACAGATCCGGCACCCAATGGCTAGCCTCCATTTATGGAGCTAGCCAATGAGAGCCGGGGGACGTTCCCGAACTCCTTATTGTCAACATAGGATTTCACCTGCGCCGAAAAGCTGCGCAGAGCGCAGCCTTCGGCAGGCGAAACCCAAAAAGTGTCATTTACAATACCAATAGCTCACAATTTCCTAATGCGAGACCTATTGCATTGCAAATGCTTGTTTATTTATTGCAATCCGCACCACTCACGTCAGGTGGCAGCCGCTACTGCTTTCAAGTGAAGCCGGAGCCTCTTAGTAGAAAGCTGGATAGGGGAGAGTGGTGCAACACGGCTCCAATAAATCTTCATAACCCATCACCTTAACCCACGGAGCTATTAACTAATTTCTCACAAATGGGCCCATAACTTCTAACATTCATTCACACATTTATTCTGCTCTGAGGATTCAGTGAAGACCAAAAGTAGAGCCGCGGGGCTATAGCGGAGTGCCTAAACTTAAGATTTATACATTATTTACACCTGCAGGTTAAATTCTAATACCATGATTTTCTCTGAAGGAAAGATTTAAAACACCCCACTATTCATTTTCGATGGATCAGCTAGTAAAAGTTAACTAAAGGAAACAAGACCTGCTTAATTCTCCAACTTTTTCATTTTTATTTAGAGATTTAATCTCCTAGCATGATCTGTTTTACTTGAAAGAATAATTCAGTTATGCATTAATAATCCTGAAAGAAAAGTTACATTAAAAAAACATTCATTTATTAGCATGACAGTTTAGGAAAATAAGTCAAAAGTATATTACCCAGATGTAGAGACACCGACATCAGCACAAAAATAGTTCCCAAACAAACACCTCTCTCTCGATGTTTCCCTCTCATAGGACTTCGCACCCATTCAAAAGTTAAAGTTTAGAAAAATGTTAAAGTCCTGCGCCATAAGAAAAATTGCGCAGACCGACAGCATCTCTGGGTGCAAAGATTAAATCAAAAAGCAAGCTCCCTTCAAAGTCCCAAATGTCTTTTATACCCTTTTTCATTAACTTATCTATCTAAATTCGTAACTCTTATGTCCTAGAATGTCCGTGATTGGTCAATTTAGAGTTGGATGAGCATCACCTCATCGCTTTACTGTTCAATTTATGCGTAGTCATCATTATGATAAAAAAAAAGTGGTGCCATTGTTCAAATTCTACTTCCTTCGATGTGTCCTTTAAATTGTTATTCGGTGCCCCATTCCCACGAGTCATCTTGCTGACTTCAATAAACTTGGCATATACTGCATATAGCAGGCCACGCTGTCCTTGACCCATACTGCTCATGCACAGGCAGCTCTCGCTTCAGTCGGCGCATGCGTACTTAGACCGCCACCTCGGAGTCACAGTCGGCTTCCATTTTCTTTTGGTAACATAGGCCTCAATTTAGGAACTATTATTGAAACAAACACAAATAAACGTACATTTACTAAATAAAGCCTTTCTGTTCACCTGCCCCTTTCTAATAATATGACCGATCTATCCTAGACGTCATCCGTCACGGCTGAACACCCAGGACTCCCGCCGCCAGATTCACTGCTGCCCTGCTGCTAATCAAAGAAAGGGCGTCCCCCCCATTTTTTCTACCTTCAAAGAGCCTTGCCGATCTATTCGGGCAGGGAGATCTTTGTTCCAAAAAACCACTTGAGACCTTAGATGTCTTTATAAATCCATGCAAGCGAGAATACTACCTGTTATACTGCAAAGAGCCTTGCCGTATTATTCGGGCAGGGAGATCTTTTAACCAAAAAAACACCCATTATCCAAGATGTGTATCAAAATCCAGAATATACAGGAAGAATTCTCTTTATAAGAATTTCATCTCAAACACAAATATATCTACAATTTTAAGGAGCTCTGCCGTATTACCTCGGGCAGGGAGATCTTTTAACTAACTTGATATTTGAAACAAACCAGATACTAGAAATACATCTTTAACACATATCTGGCAGGCGGGACTTAACTTTTGATATCCGAAATAAGCATCAAGAAAAAGACCTATTGGTTGAAAATTTCCAAAAAAAACATTGGCTATACGTCTCAATAATCAGTGATGTAAAACTTGAAAACTACTTAGCTTTGTGTGGCTACTCCAGAAGAAGGCGCTGGTTCGCCGAAACGCGCGTAGAGATCCTATCGGCCACTTTTCTATGTTTTCCCTTTTAATCCAAGAATTCGTGTATATATATTTCTTTGCCACTAATGTATAAATTTGTTCAACCTTTACTTATGTGAGAGTAAATTTTAATTCATGTCCATTGTCGATTGTACTATATGTTATGCATTTTTTTAATATATAATCTGAGAATAAAGCAATATACATTTTCTTAACCTCTTGTAGCCATTTGTCTGTGATTATATTCTATAGGTTGCCTAGGTTGTTTTTTGTCAATTGGTTCTTTTTCCCTGGCCTAGGAACTTTGCTGTATCCGAATCCTCAGGGGGTCCTTGTTAAATATTCAAGCCTTTCTAATAATATCCCAGTTAGTATTTACCTAGCTTTAAGCAACATATATGCGTGAATTTACTTACCAATCTTCACGATTTATGCCACAAATAAACAGACAAAAAGCACATGTATGCAATTTTCAATTAGATTTTAACAAATGCGTACCCTTTATGACACAATATACGACAAATTAGTAAATTATGCTTGACAATTTCATGCAAATTAATATCCCACATGTATTTGTGTGTGTGTGCATTCTATTCTATGTTGGTTAATTTCAATACAGCACGTTTAGTACATATTATTGTTATGGAAAGTTACTTTCACAAGGGGTATACAAACATTTTTGTTTCCACCTTGCTCCATCAACTTCCACCTTTGGTGATTTTATCACCAAATATCTCCCAAAATTTAGAACATTTTATCTCCACATGTTTCAAATTCTTTTAATTAGTACGTGTTATATTTCTGTTTCTTCTAATTTCTTTCCATCTTGATAAAACTTTTCTTTAAACTGTTCCATCTCAATATCACCTTTTTCCCTTTCCCTGTCTTGTTTTTCTTCCATCTTTTTCTTCAAAGACCTTTTGACATTTCTTCTCTTCCTACATTGACAACTTAATCTCAAAAATAAGATCACAATTATTATTACTGGTATTAGTATTTTCCCTATAATCTACTTATTTCATAAAACCAATTTTTAACTGCTGTTAAACTTCTACCAAGTTTCTCAAGAACACCTTCAACTTCCAGTGGTTCTATTTCCTTATGCAATTGTGTAATATTTATAATATATCTCTCAATGTTCTGACTTTTATCAGGAATGTAGGTACAACAGTGTTGTACCTTTAAAATTCCACAAACGCTTCCTTCTTTTGCCAAAATTATATCTAAAGCAAGTCGACTTTGCATTACCATAATTCTCATAGCAAACATTACAGTGTTAACCATTAAAAATCGTCCAGCTGTGTCTGTTGACAATCGGTCTACTATTGTTGACAATTTTCTAATTCGGTTTGCATTAAATGATATGCTTACTGCTGGTGTTAGTGCTTCAAAAACATCACCTATTATTTCAATTACACTTTCTCTTCTTCTACGACTTAGTGGTTTACCTATTTCGTGAATTTCATTAGTGCCCCTATCGACATGGAAAATTTTAGGAAAGACCAAGCCAAGGTAACACGATCCGTATCGGTGATCTGGTAATCTATAATAAGCCTTGTTCCCACATAAAAAGTGAATTCCCGGAAAGACTGTGTCATTTCCACCTTTAAATCCCCATCCCCCTTTGATAATATCAGTGTCTTCACATTGACTTGCACCCAAAAAATAATTGTCATACACAGTGTTATCTCTTTGAATACATAATTTCCCTAACTATGCTATATCTATATTTATAGCCACATTTACATTATGCCCTTCAATATTATCATCTAAAAATGCCCATTTTGTAGATTTAGTCTGTTTCACTTTTTCTCGTCGCTTATAATGTTGTCTCCTTTCCTCAACCATATTCAGAAAAACGTTATCTTAATTTCTCATTTTACAAGTCAAATTATGTTTAAAGGCATAATCATGTGTCGATTCTTGTTTCTAATAAATATTCTCCAAAAACTTTAGCAGGCTTAATTTGATTTAGTTCTGCAACAATTTTCAATTTTGCAAATACATCATCAGAATCAGAATAATAATATTCAAATTTTCCAGTTCTATAAAATAAACTTATTACACTACAGATTACTCCATGTGTTAACGGTAAATGGTGCTACGTCACACCCTCGGAAACAGATGCTGGGAGTTTTACACAGACCTAGCAATCGCTGGCATCCATTGTCATCACATATTCAGATAGTAGTCTTGACAAAGTATTTTTAGAAAATCACTGAACGACTTATCTTGATGAATTTCAGGCCTATGTACATGTAATTTTTCAAATCATCTTTTTTATCTTTCAAACTTTCAGTTTTTCAATATCAGGTCTAAAAGGAATGATAATAGCAAGAATTAACCATATTAACATTAATACTCCAGTACAAATTAACCACATTCTACACCATTTTCTAAAAATGTAACATTTAGATTTAATTGCTTCATTAGTAGCCATTTTTTTACACAGCAGTTTCCACAATCTTTTTACCCTCAATTGTCTCCTTTTAACCTTGTTTCCACTTACAATGTTCCCTTCAAGTTCAATTACAGCTTTTGTTTGGAGATATATATATATGCTGCACCAATTTTTTCTTCTCAATGAAGCAGACCGGAAGTGGTGGCTGGATGATGATAATTGCAATTTTGAAATAAATACGATTATTGCTAATCCTTGGTGTGTGGTCTTCTTCGTTGAGAAGAAAAAATTGGTGCAGCATTTAATACGAGGAACGGTCAGTCCTCGAAACCAGCACCCGCTGTGAAAAGTGCACTCTCCTGGGGGCCAATTGGTGGATATATATATATATATATATATATATATATATATATATAAATACCCTTTTCTTTTCAATGTTACACTTGGGAATCCTTTTTCTTTCTTTGTGTTAGTTTACTCACTTTCTTTTTCAACACCTGGACAATGCAAGTTCTCCTGGGTGCTGTTTACTTCTCTTATTGAAGGCAGCACCATGTAGGACCACTCAGGTGATTTATATTTTTGATTTAGCCTTCTCACTCTTTTTGGTCTTTGTACAACCTCTATTTTCTTTCTGACTGGTTATTTCATTTACTTGATCCTTATTGTACTTTTTCTTTGTTAACCAGTTTGATTTTCAGTCCATCAATTTCTTTAGGCCAATTATCTCCTTTTTCTCACTCCTTTTTATTTCAGGTTCAGTAGTTTTTCGCTCCACTCTCCAAGTTCGTTTTCTTGAACTTATCCTCAATTGAGTTTCATCTTCACTGTCATCTGTCTCTGTTTCAGATCTTTCTATAGCTTCATTTATAATGAATTTTACAGGATCTTATTCTTTTTCTGAACTTACATTTTCTCTTTGGTCAGTTCTTTCACTCTGTTAGGAACTTCTCCATAGCTGGTACTTGGAAGCTCATCCTCATCATGAGTTATTTCCTTTTCACCAGTTTCGAGATTTCGGTTCCTGCTTTCAGAGCTTTCAGACTGTCCTTCAATATTTCCAGAATTACCAGTTTTATTTTCACTTAACTCCGTGTCCTTACTGGTATCAGTTTCTACCAAATCTCGACTTACAGGTCGATCTTCAATATTTGGTGTTTCAACAATTTCATTTTCTCCTTCTGATGCAGAGCTAGTATCTGATATCTCCAGATGTCGACGAACAGGTCGAGATTCAGTATCTGGATCCTTTCCTGGTTCACCCTCCGTGTCTGAATCGGTGGTGCTTTCACTCTCCTCCTGCAGATTTTCAGGCTCCGGCACACGAATAGCGTGAGTGGCATGAACCCATCTTTTGACTCCAGCACATTTAACTGCAGTGGTACTAACCAGAATAACTTGTCGAGGTCTTTGCCAGAGAGGCACTAGACAATTTCTTCTCCAGTGAACCTTTATCCGAACCCAATCTCCAGGGACTAGATCATGAGCTGGATGTTTCTCTTTCGTTTGTGCCTCAGTTCCCACCTGATGGAACACTGAAGTTACTACGCCAGACAGATTTTTGCAGTAATCCAGTATAATATCCTCATTTATGCTCAACAGTTTATCAACTGGTACAAATGTTTTTCTCATTACTCTTCCCATCAAAATCTCATGGGAACTTAATCCTGTTCTTTTGTCAGGATTACTCCTCAGGGTCATTAGAACAAGTGGCAGCCCATCAGGCCATTTTAGTCCTGTGGCCAAACACATTTTTGCAATTCTGTTTTTTATTGTTCCATTTACTTGTTCAACCACCCCTGAAGCTTCTGGTCTGTAAGCACAGTGCAACTTTTGACGAATGTCTAGTGCTTCACAAATCATTTGCATTAGTTCATTGTGAAAATGAGTTCCACGATCTGTTTCAATGATTACTGGGAAACCGTAGCGCGGTATTATCTCACGTAATTTGAGTTTGGCAACAGTCACTCCATCATTCCTCCTAGTGGGGAATGCTTGAACCCATCGTGAAAATAAACAAATGATCACAATTACATACCTAAGGCTGTTACATGGTGGTAATTCAATGAAATATAACTGCATTCTTGTGAAAGGACCTCCCTCCCGTCCTATGGTTCCCAAATTTACAACAGCTTTTCTTCTTGGGTTCAGTTGCTGACACACAAGGCATCTCTGACAGAGGGTCTCGCCAATCATCCTAAACTTAGGGTTGTACCATGTCTGTCTAAACATTCGAATCATAGCGTCTCTACCGATATGAGCTTGACCATGATACATTCGGGCCATATTTTATTTGAGATCATGTTATCAGGCCTTACTGGTCTTTCATCTTTGTAAACCCAGATTTCCTCCTCTTCTATTTGTCTACATCCTGCCTTTAACCAGTTATCTTTCTCTTCTTCACTATCTTCTTCCTGCATTTGTTTTACCTCCTGCCATGTCTC
This sequence comes from Lissotriton helveticus, assembly GCF_964261635.1. NCBI lineage: Eukaryota > Metazoa > Chordata > Amphibia > Caudata > Salamandridae > Lissotriton > Lissotriton helveticus. The sequence goes on from NC_136065.1 coordinate 1,661,388,725, forward strand.
CTCTACTGTGATTAGCATCAAAGGACTTAAAACCTGTTTAGTTCGCCTATCCCGATTTAATAGATGCAAGATTTTTGGCACAGTATTTTGCAATTGAATCCACATATTTATTACCACAAGTGATCTAATCATCTCCCTTTTTATGAGCTGCGCATTTTACAACCGCTATCTCATCTGGTAATTGAATGGCATCAATTAACATTTTCGCAAATTTAGCATTTCTAATGGGGGATCTTGCCAAAGTCATATAACCTCTTTGGGATCACAGTTGACCATAATCATGGACAACCCGAAATCCATACATACTGTCATTCACTATGGTGATCCTTTATTTCTTTTCCCAACTCACACTAATCAAAGGAATCAATTCTGCAATTTGAGCTGAACGGATTCCATTCAGACAAGATGCTTCCAAGACATCTGCTACTGTATAAACCGCATGCGCAGCGCTCAGTACACCTTCATCTGTCCTCAGACATGATCCATCAACAAACATTACACAATCAGATTCAGGTAAAGGTACATCTTTGATATCAGGCCTTGGTTTAGTGCACTATTCTAGAACATCCAAACATTTGTGATCCACTTCATCTCTTACTTCCACATTCATGACATCAGGTAATAATGTAGATGGATTCACATTTACACATCTTGAAATTGTAACGTTGTCTGCACCTAGAATGGTCTTCTCATATTTTGTCATCTCATATTTTGTCATTCTATTATTAGTAAGGTACTGTGCCTTAGTTATAGTGAGGGGAATCTCCATCGAATGAGGTACATACACTCTCAAAGGAAATCCCATCACTATACCTTCACTTTGTTCAATACTCATATACTTGTAGCAGCTACTGCTTTTAAGCATCCCGGCAACGCCTTTGCAACGGGATCTAAAACAGCGGAAAGGTATGCAATTGGCTTTCTCAGTTTTCCATGCCTCCTGTATTAAAACTTACAATGCACATCCTTCCCTCTCACTGCAGTATAGTTCAAACTCTTTTTCATAATCTGGCATTCCCAATGCTGGTGCTTCACATAGGTTTGTTTTTAGTTGCTCAAAAGCTTCTAATTCTGCCTTATTCAGTATTATTGGGTCTTTTACTTCTGCTTTTGTCAATCTCTGTAATGGTTTAGCTATTAGTGAAAATCCACTAATCCATTGTCGATAATATCCAACCATTCCAAAAAACATTCTCACCTGTCTGTGTTTTTGGAGGTTTCATTCCTTGTATCATTTTAATTCTTTCTAAGGTGACTTGTCTGATTCCCTTAGCAATCTTGTGGCCCAAATATTGTACTTCTTTTTGACAAAATTGTAACTTTGATATTCCTACTTTATGTCCTTCATCTGCCACATGACTTGACAATGCAACAGTGTCTGAAAGGCATGCATCTTTTTGTTTTTGACGCCAGTAAAAAATCATCAATGTACTGCACTAGAACTGACTCTCCAGGTAGACTTACATTTTCTAATGATTTCTTTAACAATTGATTAAAGATTGAGGGACTTTCAGTATACCCCTGAGGAATTCAGCACCGTGCCAAAATAGGTCTTTGACTTGGAACGCAAATATTGGTTAGCTTTCAGGGTGTAACGGAAGAGTGAAGAACGCATTACATAGATCAATGACTGTATACCATTCAGCATCATGTGGAATTTGATATAGAATTACTGCTGGGCTTGGCACAATTGGACAACATGGAACAACTATCCTATTTACCTTTCTCAGGTCCTGCACTATTCTGAGCATTCCGTTAGGCTTTTTCAATCCATTATTGGTGAATTACAAGGACTGCTTTCTATTTCTTTCAAAATCCCTTGCTCAATCATTTATCTATTACTGGTGTTATTCCTTCAATTGTTTCAGCTGTCATTTTGTACTGAGGAATATTTGGATAACGTATTCCTTCTTTCACAGAAGCTTTCACGGGATCTACGTTTTTCATCAAACCAATATCTTCTCCTGTGAAATCCCACACTTGCTCCTCTTTGACTACCTCTTTCAATTCATCAGGTATTTTCTCTCGATCAAACACAGGAAACATACTATTCTTTTCTGCTTCAATTAGTGTCACTGTCATTTTATACAAACTATCCTCGTCTGGAGTTTGAAGCTCAATGCCATCTGGTGAGCAATAAATGGCACAGTTCATTTTGGACAGTATATCCCTTCCAAGAAGATTTACAGGACTTCTGTCACACACTATAAATCGATACATATCTTTGAAATTTCCAATCTCTTTTTCAATTGGTTTTGTTAAGGACGTTTTAATCTGTTGATTAGCTACACCTACAACTTGAATGTGTTCACCCGAGAGAGGAAGATTTTGAATTTCCACTGATCTAACAGTAGAACGGGTAGCACCTGTGTCCACTAGGAAAGTCACATCTACATCATTCACCTTCCCATTCACATATGGACCAGACTGATCTACCTCTAGAGTAGCGCCAAGCACACACTCTTCTACCTCTCTCAGGCACCGTCAGAAACTGTCATCCGACTCGCTTCCGTCTTCTTTCAGCCAATATTGCGGACTCGCATGTACTCTGTTATTTCTTGCTACCTGATCTCCTGCGCAGAATCCTGTCTCTGTATTGTGTCTCTGTAGGTTTACATTGTGAGGAAGTGGAGGTTGTGGCACCTGACACTGTGGATTAACTACCTGTTGCTGTGGCGATGGCTGTTAATATATCTCATTCTGCACCTGCGGATTCAATTATTTATTTTCTGAATTAACTTTCTGTGGATACTTACACTCATTCCTCCAATGCCCCATCCTACCGCAATTATGACATGGATATTTCTTCTTTAATTCTTCTATGTTTCTAGTTAATTTTGGCTTATTAACATTTCCTTTTACTCTATTTTGCTTCCCTTCTGTAGTTTTATTTTCTAATTGAGCTACTTGATGTTCTGCAACCTTTACTTGTGCCCACATTGCTTTCTCCTTGAGTTTCCTTTGCTTTACTTCAATTTCATCACTACAATATTTTGCATGTTTCAAGACTTTGTCTACAGAACGTGATTGCCATCCCATTAAATTATGCTTAATCATATCCCCTATTTCTGGTATCAATCCAAACACAAAGCGATACACAAAGTGACTCATAGCCTTTTCATTCAATTCCTCATATCCACTGTACTGTTTAAACACCAATAACAGTCTTTCATAAAATGCGTGAACTGACTCTTTGGCTTCTTGTATTGTTCAGTCTATTTTTACCCAATCTGTTTCTTTTGGTAGAATTTTATTTTTCAGAAACACTATCACTTGCTCATATTTTTGCATTACTGAAGGTCCAGGAGCACCTGTCACTTTATCTCGTGGATATTCAGCTTTTGGCCAGTTCACCGTAATCTTACACTCTGACCATAGATCGACTGGTACTACTATGTCAAATAACCCATCTAAGTCTTCCCACAAAACATTTGAAACTTACACAAATCGATCGATCTTGCCTTTACCCCTCTACTGGCTTCTCTCTCAATCTGGGAAAGTCATTTGTGAATGATAAAATATCTTGTCTACTCCAAGGTACACGCACATATCCTCCTCCGTGTATTTCAATCATAGGAAATTCGCTTACCACTTTCTCTTACTGGAAACGCTAATGTGGATTTGTCACTGCTTTCCTCTCTTTTCTTTTTCCAAATCATTTTCCACTTATCAATGTCTCCCCATTTTCTCAATAATACAATAATTTTTTTATTTGAGTAATTCTCCCTGCTTTATTCATGTTTTCTATATCTTTGTCAGTAAAGTCCACTCTATAAGGTTTCTGCAATACTTAGTATTTTGAAAAATCTACATCCATTTCACTTGCTAACCTTTCAAATCGATCATGCGTGCATTTGGTTTTCCACGTAATACTCTTACACTTGAATGTGATCTCATCATCCTGATAATTTTTAAATCTATCTTTACCAATTGTTCCAATTATTAGTTCCTCCATATCAACTTTTAGTCTTGCTACATCTAACAAATTTGGTTCAGTTTCTTTCAATTTTAAAGTTTTGATCCAATCACTTAATTCCTGCTCTGTTGGCCCTACTGGAGTTTGTGTTAAATCAATTTTTTCTACACTTTTCTCAGGAGTTATAGAACCAGACTCCGCTCCTATTGTAAATTTATATGGGAGACTCTGATTAAAAGTCAAATCTGGCGGTGTAATTTGATTGGTACGTTTATTTTCTGACAAGTCTGGGTAAACCTTTTCTTTTACTTTTTGTAAACTCTGATTTAAAGGAATAGTTAGAGATGGCTCTTTTATTTTCTGGTTTTCAAACACTGGGATTACAGAACCTATTATTACTGGAACAGTCACGGCTTCTGTATTTTTAGCAAGCTCCTATATCTTTTCAGCTAATTCATTTGTTGAACGTATATATTCAGAAGTACTCTGTTGTGCTTCAACTTGTTGTTCTACTCTATTTCCAATTCTCTCTGTTCCATTCCCTTGTTTAGGTGTCCCAGTATATCTAGTTCATATTAATGGAACATCTGAATCATATCTCATTTCTACTTCTCCGGGACATCTCTGAAGTTTGAAAATCGTTTTGGAGTTTCTGCTAGTCTATCCTCTAACTGTGGAGCACTTGGAATTGTACCCATAGAATTTGCTTGGTATGGCGGTGGTCTCCTATTTAGGATCTCCTCCAGTACTGCATCCTCGGACACACAATCCTATTAACTTATTTTTCCTGTTTCTATATTATTATTCTTTTCTGTACATTTTCGCCCATTTCCTCATCAATCAATCTATCCGGATACATTCCATCACACGTTAGCATTTCTCCACATTCGCATTCTAGTCTCATGCGTTTCTCTCTAAAATCTACAACCTCTATTTCTTGGTCCTGGTAGTCTCCAAACCTTTCTTGCTCTGAATCATGCATTTCATCCTCCCACTCAGCTAAAGCTTCAAATTGAGTTGGTTTAGGTCTTGGTTCAAGCTTCATCATGTTGTCTCTCAAGTTTCTTAACACCGCAAGACTGAAAGATCCTACCTCTGGGAAAGCTAATGCACCACCATTTTTGGTATACCTTGCCCAATTTTCTAACCATATACATGTATGGTAGCCATATTTTGTCATCATGTATGATGCAGGCGTTTTCGGAGAAGGAATTATTTTTCTCTCCCTTGTTTCAATTACTTTATCCTTTTTTAAACACATTTTTCAATTTTTGAAACCATGAAGATTTCTCTTTCTCCATTCCGTAATAAAATTAAATTTTGCTATTGATCTCCTGTCTTTTCAAAAGATCGCACACTCTTCCGTAAACTGCTTTGTAACATCAGCCTATTGCAGCGTGGTTCACACTATTGCACCAATTAGAACAAGATGCGTTTCATTAGTGCTCAACCAATTATTTTGCTGCTTTCACTGATGTACCAATCAGCCCTTACTCTGTCTTGGTGACACGGATCAATACCAGCGTGAGACCTTTGACGTCAGCCCTGCTCCGGCTTCTGCAGCTTTGACTCACCCCTTCTTTACAAAATTTATTGGCACACTGTATTTATACTTTTATACAGCAAAATCAGTTCGTAACTACATAAAACAACTCCATTCATCTGTTTCGCTAAAATCAAAGTGATAGTTTCCTCAATCATACATTAATTCTGTATTTCCAGTAGACCGCGCTTACCACTTATCTACCGTAGAAATTTTACTTTTGCCGATAAAGTAGCACTTCCCTCTATCTTACCCTTCTCTCAAGCTTAGGTTAAACTTTATTACTCTCTCCGGGTAGAGTTTTAGCCAGAATACGCAATGATCCCTATGCTCAGACCCAAGATTTCACAGGTTGCCCTCGCTATACATTCACCACTTTTACACGTAAAGGTCCCTAAACTTGTAATATACGATGATGTCACCACTTTGAAACAGACTATGTGATGTGCGACTTCACTTGCCACACTTCCACTGCCTGCAGACAGAGTGACCAGCTTCCCACACTTTCCGAGAGCCTTTTCCAGACTACATATAATGTAATACGAACTCAACAGATGTTAGTCCAAAAGTTCTATACATCAAAATTCTATATATTCTACCCTACACATCATATATCCTAGTCAACCTATAGCAACCAATGCTCTGCTACCAAGTATTACTGGTGCAGCGCAGCTCCAAAAATTCTTCATAACCCATCACCTTAACCCACGGAGCTATTCACTAATTTCTCACAAATGGGCCCATAACTTCTACCATTCATTCATTCACATATTTATTCTGCTCCGAGGATTCAGTGAAGACCAAAAGGAGAGCCGTGGGGCTATATATATTTATACATTATTTACACCTGCAGTTTTAGTCAAATACCATGGTTTTCTCTGAAGGAAAGATTTAAAACACCCCACTATTAATTTTCGATGGATCAGCTAGTAAAAGTTAACTAAAGGACAAGAAGACCTGCCTTATTCTCCATTTATTTGATTTTTATTTAGAGATTTAATCTCCTAGCATGAGCTCGATGTTTTACTTAAAAGAATAATTCAGTTATGCATTAATAATCCTGAAAGAAAACTTTAATTAAAAAAACATTCATTTAATAGCATAACAGTTTAGGAAAATAAGTGTATTACCCAGATGTAGAGACACAAACATCAGCACAAAAAACAAAAATAGTTCCCAAAGAAACACTTCTCTATCTCTCTCGATGTTCCCCTCTCATAGGACTTCGCACCCATTCAAAAGTTGAAGTTTAGAAAAATGTTAAAGTCCCTGCACCATAAGAAAAATTGCGCAGACCAACAGCATTTCGGGGTGCAAAGATTAAATCGAAAAGCAAGCTCCCTTCAAAGTCCCAAATGACCTCTTTTATACCCTTTTTCACTAACTTATCTATCTAAATTTGTAACTCTTATGTCCTAGAATGTCTGTGATCGTTCAATTTAGAGTTGGATGAGCATCACCTTCTCGCTTTACTGTTGAATTTATGCGGAGTCATCATTATGATTAAAAAAAAGTAGTGGTGCCATTGTTCAAATTCTACTTCCTTCTAAGTTTCCTTTCAATTGTTATTCGGTGCCCCATTCCCACGAGTCATCTTGCTGACTTCAATAAACTTGGCATATACTCCATGTTGCAGGCCACGCTGAACTTGACCCATACTGCTCAGGCACAGGCAGCTCGCGCTTCCAGTCGGCGCATGCGTACTTAGACCGCCACCTCGGAGTCTGTAAAGGATGTACTCGAGGTAGGGGGGGAAGTAACTCGTAGAGCGGAAGTAGGTTCACCCAGAGAGAGCTTTTGTGGGGTAAACGTTTGTTTTTATTGAGCTGTACTTCAAGGAAAACAATAAGAGTCTTGTGTCTTAAGATAACAAACACAGTCTTAGGTCTATATCCGGCCAGCTTTAGGTCCTTCAGTGTAGGCTCCCAGGGTGTAGTCCAACAGAAAGTCTTCAGGCTTCGATGATACTCAAAAGAAGGAAAAGAAAGAATACCCTAGGTTATTGGCGGGACCGATAGTCCAATAATGACAGGAAGGGGGACGGGGGAGTGAGGGGATAACCAGGGACCGCAACCGCTTTGTGAAATGCAGACTCGTGGACGTGACTAGGCTCGCACACACTCACGCATGTCCTGTGACCGCCCTCAACCACCCCTACCCGTTCCCTCCCTCGGTGAAGAACACTCCCCTTAGTTTTGCCTGTACCTTGTGGAGCCACACTTCTCCTCCTGAAGTGTGGCGGGGCGGAGCGTGGTCCCGTTGACCTCCCGGCTTTTCCTTCTTCTGCGGCGAAGTGGCTTCGGTGTCCTCTCTCCTCTCCTGGGGCGCCGACGCAGCTTCTGTGTTCTCCCGCTGCACGCCGAAGTCCTCCCGAGGCTCGCTGGACGCTTCCTCCTCTCCTGTGCCGGTCGCGCCGTTCTCCTCAGGAAGTTGCGTTATCAGTGCGTTCGTTGCTCCCGATTGGAGGAACGAGGATGACGTCATCGGTGGAACTCCCTCCTCCGGGTAAGCCCAGTCTGCCTTAAAGGGAGGGTATCCGTCCTGTGTACGCCGGGGTGGAAAGGAATAGGGGTTAATGTCGGTACCCGACTCGTGGCAGGCAGGGACCCCCTGACAGAGTCACAGTCAGCTTCCATTTTCTTTTGGTCACATAGGCCTCAATTTAGGTACTATTATTGAAACAAACACAAATCAATGTAAATTTGCTAAATGAAGCCTTTCTGTTTACCTCACCCTTTCTAATAATATCCCAGTTTGTATTTACCTAGCTTTAAGCAACACATATGCGTGAATTTACTTACCAATCTTCATGATTTATGCCACAACTAAAAAGACAAAAAGCACATTCATGCAATTTTCAATTAGATTTTAACAAATGCGTACCCTTTCTGACACGATATACGACAAATTAGTGAACTATGTTTGGCAATTTCATGCAAATTAATATCCCACGTGTATTTGTGTGTGTGTATTCTATGTTGGTTAATTTCAATACAACACGTTTAGTACATATTAATTTTATGGAAAGTTACTTTCACAAGGGGTATACAAAAATGTTGTTTCCACCTTGCTCCATCAACTGCTATAGTCTGGGGACTGACTGGGCATTAAGGCATACTCTTTTGAAGCAGCTAGAATGCATATATGCCAACTGGCACTATCTTAATTATGACACTTTAGTCAGTCGTGGCTTTTTTGGGAATGTCACTTTCTATGCTTCATTTTTAGGTCTCGCCTAGGCAGCGCATGTGCTTTCTCTTGAGACCTGCTGTATCTACTGTATGTGCTTTCAGCACGCCCATCCGTTCTCTATCGTTCCTTATTTATTTTTAGAGTTTTATATAGTGCGAACTTGACCCAAAGGTATCGGAGTGCTTTACATGGATGACAAAATTAACGTTACCCAGGTTACATATGGGGTAAGAACAATTACATGTGATAAGCATAGAGACTTGATCAGCTATAGTTGTTGGATGCACACCAAGTTATCCATATTTGTCCTCATCCTCCAAGAATGCGTTCACACTGGAAGAAATGCCTTGCCCAAGTTACACTTGAGTTAACAACAACAGCATAGTGTGGGGCGACATTACACCCCACTTCCAGTCGCACTGCTTGATTGCACATGTTCAGCGCCAACTTGTACATTCTGCCATTGTCAGGCATGTACTCCATATTTTTTCTTTTTTCACTTTTTTTACTCCCATTCAATCCACAAGCAGGAATGATATGCCATTTCCAAAGTTTCCCGTGTTTAAGTTGTGTCCTTCCGGGCCTCTTACAAAAACACGAACTGATGCAAATTCGTCCAAGGCAGTGTTTATTAAAAACCCAATGCATTTCAGGCTGCAAATGCCCTTCTGGGGTAACTATAAATAACAAAACATTTAACATTATCTTATTATTCATTATTATGCATTTTACATCAATTATTATTATGATGCATCTTGCATAATCAATCTTAATGGCACAATGCTCAATTTCATGTGTCTGTTACTGTAATTGATTGAGTATGACACTATGTTGTTATAACCATAGAGAAATAGCGGTTTCGTGCATAAGCAGAAACACTAGCAGTTTCATGATTTACATGTGAAGTGGATACAATTCTATATTTTAAGTACAAATAGATTGCAATAGTGTGTACCAGAAGAGTACGATGGACAGCAGGAAATGTGAATGAAGATTTCTGAGGTAGTTGGAGTAGAATGTGTCGACTTAAGGTAGCAGTGTAGGTATATGCAACAGTGATGACATGAGAGAAGAAAAGCATTTAGGCGTAGTATTGCGTGATACGCACATATATGGCAACAGTGTTTACCAGAAGTATATGATAGACAGTGAGAAATCTGGGCATTCTAGTTGAGGTGGTTACGGTAGGGTGTGTAGACTAAGGTACCAGTGTAAGTATAGGCTAGCAGTGATTGAGGTAAAGTGAGCAAAAAGGCATATAGACATAGCATAAGATGCTACGTAGCTACTTGACATAAAGTGAGCAAATTAAAACATATAGGCATAGTGTAAGAACTGGGACCACCAGTTCTCCGGGGGGTAGCTTGGCTCGAGCAGGAAGGCAGCCAGGGGCTTACGTGTAAAGCAGCTACTCAACACACTCATCCACTAAGACAAGAAGTGGGCGCTTGTTGAAGCGCTCTACACGCCCGTTAGTCTGGGGGTGGTAAGGAGTGGAGAACCGATAGGTCACTCCGCACTCCTTCCACATGGCCTGCATGTAGGCCGACATGAAATTTGTGCCTCTGTCCGACACCACGACCTTAGGGAATCCCACTCGGGTAAATATCCCCATCAGGGCCCGCGCCACCACAGGGGCAGTAACGGTCCTCAGAGGGATGGCCTCCGGGTACCGAGTGGCGTGGTCCACCAACACCAGGATGAACCAATGTCCCGCAGAGGTCGGAGGGTCCAACGGCCCAACGATGTCGATTCCGACCCTCTCGAAAGGAGTCCCGACCACCGGGAGTGGTTCCAATGGGGCCTTCAGTTTGGTCCCAGTCTTGCCACTGGCCTGGCAAGTCTTGCAGGTCTTGCAATAGGTGTCAGAGGCAACTCTCATCCTGGGCCAATAAAAATGTGGGACTAGCCTTGCAAAGGTCTTGTCCTGGCCCAAGTGTCCGGCTAAGGGTATCTCATGCGCCAGTTCCAACAAAAAGGCCCGGTAGCACTGGGGGACCACTAAGGCCCTCGAGAATCCATGCACCGGAACCCTTGGCTCACTGTACAGGAGGCCATCCTCCCAATACACGTGATTGCCGGTCTCTTGGTTGACGGCTTGGGCTTCAGCCTGCCGCCGCATGCCTTCAAGCGTGGGGACTCCTTCTGCGCCCGACAGAATTCCTCCCGGGTAGGCCCTCCTTCTACATGCCACTCGGCAAGGGTCGGCAAGTCCCCCACGGGAAGGCCATCCCCCTCCACGGACTCCGGGGTTACTTCCGCGGGCTCCCCATCCATCACACGGGGTGTGTCCTCCACAACACACTCTCCTCTGGACCGGCACTGGGTTGGGCCGTTGTCTCAGGCTCCAACCCAGGTTGAGCTTCTTGCCGGGCAGCCATGGACCGCGTGACTACGCAAGGCCACCCTGGTAACCCCAGCATCTCAGTGTGGGCCTTAAACTCCACTTCCTTCCAGGCGGTATGTTCTAGGTCATTACCGAGCAGACAGTCCACAGGTAAGGCCGGGCTGATCGCAACTCTCAACGGGCCTGACACTCCTCCCCACTCAAAGGGAACTTGAGCCACGGGATAGTAGCTCATTCTGCGGTCAGCCAACACGGCCGGATGGAACACATCAGGAACTACCTGCTCAGGGGACACCAGCCGCCTCACTACGGTGGTCATGCTGGCACCTGTGTCCCTCAGAGCCTCCACCTCCTCCCCGTTGACCTTCACCCTCTGCTGGTACTTAGCCGTATTCGATGGTAAGGGCGTCACTGGGACCATCTCTCTATCCCCAAGTGAAACCAGGGTCAGGCCTGTCCACTCCCCTTCCCTATCTAGGGGCAGCTCCAACCCAAGCGCTACACTAGCCACCCCGGGACTCTTGCCACCAGTGGGGGCTGGGGGTCGTTTGCGACACTGGGCATTTCCCTTGTAGTGTCCGACCTCTCCGCACTCATAGCACCAGACCACTTTTGGCTGCTGACTCTTGTCAGGGTAAGTGGGTTTTGGGGAACGGTTCTGAGATGGGGTACCTACTCCTTTCCCAAACTGTCTAGTTTGTGGGCCTCGTGAGAACTCCGGTGTTTTATCTCCACCCTCTTTCTTCTGAGGGGCACCCTGTCCGCCTTTCGGGCCATCTCCCCCGGGGCCCTTGTGTGACACCCGGGTGCTGACCCAAGTATCTGCCTCCTCCGCAAGCTCACGGGGATCAGTAAGCTTGCGGTCCACCAGATGTTGGCGCAGCTCCAGAAAACGCTTATCAAAGAGGTGCTCTCTCAAAAAAAGATTGTACAGACCCTCAATCACGCACCTCACTGCCACGCACCCAACCATCCAGAGCCTTACGGGCATACTCAAAAAAATCCACCCAATTCTGCGTGGACAGCTTATGGCTGCCACGGAACCTCTGGCGATACCTTTCGGGGTTGAGGCCAAAATGTTTAATGAGCACCTCCTTCATGGGGGAATACCTAAACTGGTCTGCATTATCCAAATACAGGAGGGTGTCCCTGACGTCAGGGGGTACAATCCACTTCTCCAATGTTTCTCGGGCACCCCATGGGCAGTCAAGGCCACTTCATACGCCTCCAACCATCTGGCAATGTCATCCCCCTTGGTGTAGCTCGCTATCACCTCCTTAGGTAACCAGAATCTGGGCTCCTGCTGAGCCTCTGGTACCCTGCCACCATTAGGACTCCCTGGCGCACCCAACTGTAATGCTCTCAGCTCCATTTCCTTGAGCTGAAGCTCGTGCGCCAGCTTACTTTCCTCCATAGAAAACTGCTTATCTTCCCCCTCTCTCTCCCTCTGGTGCTCTAACTTGGCCAGCTCCCACTTCAATCGCCTCTCCTCCCTCTTGTCCTCGTACTCCTGCGGCGACACACTCTCCCTAGACACACTACTCCCTGCCCCGGAATGTCTTCCTGGCAATACATTGTCGGACATATCAATGTTGAGTAGGCCTGGTTCTTCGTGAGTGTCCGCCTCCCCTTGTGTGACCTGTTCCTCCCGCTCCTCATCCTTTCTCTCCCCTGGGTGGGCCCTTACCCATGCCCTTAAGGCGGTACGTAGCTCTTCTTTGACAGCTCTCGTCCCCACAGGCACCCCCATCCCCTGACAAAACTCCCTTAACTGCACTGCCGTGTACCTATCAAGGTCAGCCAGCTGGAACTCCATTCTGTCAGGTGGGGACCCAGATAACCTGAAAGAAAGATTCTAGGACGTAGGCAACAATGCTGGGTCAACACAGGTTCCTACACACTTTGCAGACTTAGACAGTGGTGGGCAATTGAGTTAGCTTGTAGGCACCACAGGCGTCCGATTAATTGCAGTGCACTCTGTCCCACTGGAGGGTGTTAGGTAGCTACAGGTCCTGGATCCCACCGCTGCCACCAATGTAAGAACTGGGACCACCAGTTCTCCGGGGGGGAAGCTTGGCTCGAGCAGGAAGGCAGCCAGGGGCTTACGTGTAAAGCAGCTACTCCACACACTCATCCACTGAGACAAGAAGTGGGCGCAATAATGGAGACCACACCAGTGTTTGTGATTGAAAATCAAGATCTTTTATATATGTTCTAGATCAAAGCACCTCGGGCATTAGCATTTCATTAGCATCTCATTAAGGTACTTCATTAAAGCATTTCATTATGCATTTTCTCTAAAGGGGTAAAGCATTTCATTTCGGCAAGAACAGTAACGCATTTCATTAAAGCAGTAAAACATCAACCAACACAGCCTGTCGCATTATACTCTTCAGCAGGCTAAGGGGTTACCTTTTATAAACCATGGGCTAACATTTCAAGAAGCAGTCATGAACATTTCCTCTTGTAAATATCAACAGAGTAAATACAGCAATATCATACCACAACCCCATCAGGATTCATTGAAGCCCGCCCCTGCAAGAAATTCAGTACAGGGCAATGATTCACCATTTTATTAGCAGGCTTAAGACATTCCCCTATTTTACGGTAGACATACGGGGACCATTGGCTCCTCATCAAGCATTGGCACTGGCTCCAAGTCAGGGTACTTTATGACTCAGCAATGAATACCGGCACCAGGCAAGTTCATGCATTGGCCTTCCGTCTAGATGAAAGTTTTCAGTTAGGCCTCATTCACTAGTGCATCAATATGTGAGCTTTTAACTTCATCCCCCCCTCCAGGCAGGGGTTGGTTCTTCCCGTGTGGACCTCCCCGCGTTTTAAGGGGGCCCTGGCCCCGGTTCAGGTTCAGGAGAGGGCTCAATGCAGGCTCACGGGGCCCAGTCTGGTTCTCCTGGGGGGAGGGGCGTTCCCGGGGCCTCCTCCTACCACCCTGGAGGCCCCGGGTCCAAGTGTGATCGTCGCCCTCCTCCCCCGCGGGTTACCTGACAACTTTGGCCTTCCCGGCCCTTGCGGTGGTGTCTGCAGTGGGGGGGGGGGGGGGGCTCTTGTCCCACTCGGAGAGCCCTCCGATCTCTGGCCTGCCTCAGGAGGTGAGGGAGACGGACCGGGGGGCCCACGCGGCTTGCGCGTTCTTCACGGGCCTCCCTCCGGCCTCAGGCAGATTTGCGGGCCTCGCGCTTGGGAGGCAGGGGTTCGGAGCACTCGCGGAGCCCTTCCCTCACACTCTGTCTCCCCGGGCCCAGGCTCGCGGTGGTGAGAGCGGCCCGGGGCTCTCGTCAGGCAGCGGTCGCGGCACCCAAGGGGGCGTGTCCAAAGATGCCTCAACCCCCACCACGTGACAGGGGGAGGAAGGCCTCAGGCCCACGCGGCCTGACAGGAATCACGACGGCCCTCCTCCGTCACCGGGGGCCGCCACAGCAGGTCACGAGCGGGGGCTGGGGACTCAGGCAATCTCGGCAGCCCTCTCCTGGCACCGAGGGCCGCCCCACGGATATTACCACGCCAGGTCGGGCTGCGGCGGTGAGTGCAACAGCACGCTATCTCCACACAGCGCTGAGGGGGCAATTTTCGTTTGGGCCAACACCGGGGCATATAGCGCGCCTCGACCAGGATGGCGCTTTCAGGGCTTAGCGCCTCGGGGGTAGTTCACTCAATGGGGGTAACGGGAGTAGGCTCAGCGCTGCTCACAGGGGTACAGTTCAGCAGGGGCCCCGCACTCCAGTTATAACAGTGTCCCAGCGCTAGGTAGAGGGAGCGCTTGACAGGCAGTCCAGGTAGTGAGGCAGGAGAGCAAGGTAGGGCCGTGCAGGCCCAGGTGGGGCAGAGGGGCGCAGCAGTGGCTCAGCACAGTACCTGGTCGATCCCCCAGATATCCCTGGATGAAGGAAAGTAGTCTTCTTGGCGCTTGGATGGTTCTGCGCCCTTAGGTGTGGGTTCCTTGAAGTTGAGGGGGGGGGGTTGAGTTGGAGGCAGAATTAATTTTCCTCAGTCACTTCAGATGGACCCTGGGGTTCCCTATATGCTGGGCCAGATCAGGGGGCTAGTCTAGGACACCTCGCTCAGCTTAAGAGGCAGCACCTAAATCCTGTCACTCCCAGTAGCATAAGTTCCTAGCTAGGCCCTCCCCGCCTAAAACTCCTGCGTGGGTTCCCCAGATCAGTGATGCCCCAACTGACTAGAAAAAGTTCCCTCCCTTGCTTAAGTATGCCCAGGTCAGGTGACCACTCTCTAAGGCGGCAAAAATCAGCTCCGCCTTTCTTCTGGAAGGTTCCAGGGGCTTCTCCACTCTACCTATGGACAGGGGATGGGTGGCTGGCATTGCAACATTGTATGGGGATCCAGCCAGCTCCTGGCAGCTAGGGTGCTACACTAAAGGACCACGCTGCAGTAGCAGGGGCCAGTGGCAGCCATGTTTGTAGTAGAGAGCACCTGCACCGTAACATAGATTAGCCATGGAAAGGTGCCCGAAGACCTAAGGGCCAACAAAAAGAAGGTGGGAAAAATGAGGCAAGGGCAAAAAACACAGGGAAAGACCACCCTAGGGCTGACAGGTCTAACACATAGCATAACCTATATGCATGTAATAATGATGGATAGCCAGTGTTGGTGTGAATTATCATGAGCATGGAGTGGAATGGCATGGAAAACCAGTGTAAACTACCAGTATACTGATGTACCACTGTGTACAGCAGAAAAACCACAAAACAACAATTGGAGTGTACTACCAAAATACCAGTGTGGATTATCCGTGAAGCCAAGCCGCATGCTGATGTGGGAATGAGGGAGGCAGCAACTGATCCTAACGGTGTCCGTGAGCCCCTGCAGCTAGCCCCAATCCCGCAACCGACCTGCCGACAGGGCTTCTGCTGCACAGGGGAGGCAAGCCAGGCTGTTGTCTACATACCCTGGGTATATCATGGTTAGTTAGTAGACCATTCTTCAATTGTCAGGCAAAGTCACTAGGACTCTAGTGTTCACTGTGTGGTAACAGCAGCACATCAAAGATATTTTAAGTGTCATTTGTATAGCACCTAATCACCAATGGTATCTAAGCGCTTGTGTGAGAGATACAACCTAACCCCAACTATTACCAGTCACAATACCCATTCTGTCAGAACTCATCTTGCCCAAAGGCCTGCATAAACAAGAAGTGTGTTTCTTTCTGAATGGGAGGAGAGTTACCAACACACACTTTCCGGCAGCTTATTCTACAACTGGGGAATCAGCCAGTAAAGCTGGGAGAGAGTCTCCATTCACTCTTCATGTAGTTTTTTTTATGGTGGCACAGACCTGCTAAATACACTAGGCAACCTTCTCGTTTATCACATG
Source organism: Lissotriton helveticus (assembly GCF_964261635.1). Taxonomy (NCBI): domain Eukaryota; kingdom Metazoa; phylum Chordata; class Amphibia; order Caudata; family Salamandridae; genus Lissotriton; species Lissotriton helveticus. Next base: position 1,661,405,075 of record NC_136065.1, read on the forward strand.
GCTCTGCACTGTCATAGGGGAGGCATAGTAATCAGTGTTTATCAGCAGCGGACCAGTCGAGCGCCATGGCAGGCTGATAGCAGGTGTGAGCAGCCAGGCTCTTCTCACAACAACATGGCCACCCCACTCTCATTGTCCCCACTCCGGCATGTCACAGCTGTATAGGAGATCAGCGGCAGAGAGCATTTGCCATCACAGATAGTTCTGACTCAAAATCCTGTTCATCTGATGGGGAGCGAGGTGTGAAGGGACAGCAGGAAAGGTGGTCACCTGCAGGCAGACAGCGGAAGAGGGTGGCGGTGGGCTATTTGTACCACAACCTAGCCGCCCCACTTTTTCCATGCCCCCCTGTGGCAAGATACAGGAGGGCAGGAGATCGGGAGAGGCTATGTCCATAAGCCCCTGAGGTTAGTCTCTGCACGGGTTCATGTTCCCCCAAGGGGGAACGGTGTGTATTGGGGCAGCAGTACTGGCCTCCGAGTGCGGGCACCCAGCAGGATTTACGGAGAACAACTATCCTCAGCCCCAATACATCTTCTCACGTTCCTTTCTGTGTACTTTTCTTTGCTGCACGTTCTTCTCACAGTCTGAGTTGCAGGGTCATTACCTACTGATCCCGAAGGGCAGTAGCCTAATGGCTCGGCTTTTTTCTCGAGATTTAAGCCATAAGGGGAACCCTAGCCCAGTGAGCACCTGGCGGGACCTCCTTAAAAGTCTGCCATCTGAAATGCCTTTGTTTTCGTTGGTGAATAGTTTACATTTGTCCCTCCTTTTGCTGTTTTGGTCACGCCCTGGAGGCTGGCCCTGTTACATGGATCACTTCAAAATCTGCCTTATGTGGTAGTTTTGGCTTACTACTTTTCTTTTGCCTGGTCTTGTGTTGTTTTCTGAACGCGCTCAACCGAGGGCTGCAAATCCAGTCCTTATTTTGTTTTCTACTTGCTTTGGCTTCATGAGCACTCTTTTATCCAGAAGCTATGTTATTTTTCATCCTATATCATTTTTGTTTTAATTGGCTCATATGTCCAAACTTTAAATAATATACTAACTTAATGGAAGTGTAGTTTGAGAAGATGACTGACATTAGGATCAACTGATTTACATTGTGCTTTTGACAGGGTGAATATTTGGATACGATTACAAGAGGTAAACATGCTGTTATTCTGTTTTACGACAATGGAAGCAGCTTTAAGTTGCGCTCTTTCAACTTTTGATGCTTTCTTTTACGTTTCAATCGTTGGTGAAATTATACCAATATCAAGGGTGCCTCCTTGTGCTCTCCAAACGCGGCATGTAATGTGAGGTTACTTAATATATCCTGCTGCAGGTAGACAGTGCAACACCACCTAAGTATTAGTCAGCAGCACTACCTGCGTATCACTCAGCAGCACCTGAGCACAGTAACGGCCCGTGATGGGAGTGCTGCCGCGTGCTGACGTGGGGAGGGGGAGGGGCAGGATTAGGGGTAGTAAACTACAGATTGCGGCCGAATAGAGGTAAGTAAACCTATAAATAAAATGAATTTAGTTGCGCGCGCTGCATCGCGCAACAACATTTGTTTTATTTATTCATATGTTTACTTACCTTTAATCGGCCGTAATCCGTAGTTTACGAACACCCCCTCCCACCCTGGCCCTCCCCCGCACCATGTCGGCGCCAGGCAGCACGCCCACCACAGGCCGCAACTGCATCAGCATCAGCACCACTCGGCCTCAGCACCACTTCAGCGCAGCACCACCACCACCACCTCACTACCAGGGCAGCACCACCAACTCACTACCAGCGCAGCACCTCCCCCTCTGAATCACTCAGTAACACCTCAACATCACTCAATACCACCACAGCACCACCTCCGCATCAGTGCACCACCACCAACTCAGCACCATCTCAGCCCCATCACAGCATTGGCCCGGCATCCCCTCAGCACTGGTGCATCATCACCTCAGCACTGGTGCATCATCACCTCAGCACTGGTGCAGCATCACGTCAGCACCGGTGAAGCATCACCTCAGCACTGGTGCAGCATCGCGCCAGCACAGCACTAACTCTGCATCTGTCAGCACCACCTGAGCACCAGCACAGCACCACCAAAGCATCACTCAGCAGCACCTCCCCACTAGCACACCACCACTGCATCAGCAGAGCACCACCTCTGCTTCAGCACAGCACCACCTGAGCACCAACCACATCAGCACAGCACCCTTTCAGCATTACTACCTCCGCACCACCTCAGCATCAGCGCAGGATCAGTACAGCATCACCTCAGAACAGCACTAACTCAGCATCACTCACCACCTGAGCATCACCACAGCATCACTCCGCACAAGCACAGAAACCACCTGAGCATCACCACAGTACCAATATTGATTCTCCCAGTGTGTGTGTTAGTCCGCTGCTCCTGTTATAATTGAGGTACTATTTCCCAACTTCCACTCTCTCGTTGTTTACATCCTTTCAGCTTCAATAACAAAAAAAAGCTATAACAAACCAGCCTTAGAAAAGACAAGAAGTTGCCAGCATTGCAACTAAAAGACATTTTTGATGATGATGATTTTTTCAATAAAGTCGTTAAGTTGTATATCAATTCTTCTTGATTTATTTTAAGGTAAGAAGCCTTCTTATGACAATTTTTTTTTTAATGTTTCAACATGCTGCACAGCAGTCACAGTGCTCCACAACATAGCTTAAAGACATTGTACCTCTGTTTAAAGGTGACACCTATTGGCTATGCCAATGCTTGTTTATTTTAGCCAGCATTTCCAATATTTAAATTAAAACAAGTCTCTCAATAGTGTGTGCTGTTATCTAATAACCTAAAATAGAATCTGAACACCATATTCCCAAACCAGTATTACTGCATGAGATCAAACAATCTTCATTACAATGAATAATTAATACTTTCAACTAAAGACCAGGGGAAAATAACAATTATTTTCCATCTTCTTTTAAATCCTCTCTTGCTAAACCTTGCACGGTAACGGACATAACATACTTAATTGCTGAAGATGTTGCCATTAATATATTACATAATTATATCAATAAGGTAATTGCAGAACACCCCAAACTTTATATCAGTCCTATGGAGATTTGATCGTCTTTCAAAACCTGATTTTGAGGCAGGTGTTGAACAAATATTCTAGTATGTGTTGTATATGGGAAATATCATCTTGGTATCTTTTAGGGACTTTTTTTGTCAATTCACAGATGTTCTGTGATTTTCTTCTAATAACTATATATGAATTCACAGAAAAACAAAGTAAGTGGAGATGTACTTATAGAATGTAGTAGGGTTTAAACTTGCATTTAAAAAAAACCTTACACGAGGGGGCTTGGCTAGCAGCCGAGTGCGATGGCTGCCTAGTTGAGGAGCTCCGGTGAAACCGCGGCCCTCCAAGCAATCCGAACACTCATCCGTTATTATATCGACCTCCAGGGGCTGGGACCGTGGTCCGTGACCAGATGGCAGCAGCTGAACAAAATCCGGAGCTGATCGGAGGCCGGGTAGTGCAGATCTGATCAAGTGCACAGGAGCGACGTACACATAAAGCGGCAGCCGGGGCAGCAGTAGAGCCAGCGGCAGACTCGAAGGCGCTGACAACGGAACGTCGGCGGACCGGTGAGAGGGGGGCGCCCGAAGCAGAACCAAAGGTGAATTGTGCAGCACTAAGCAGCGATAACGAAACTCTGAGGGCACCCGCACCCACGGTAAATAGGGGACCCAGTAATCGCCCACTAATGAATAACCTGCAGCGCCTTGAAACGCGTGACTCGCACTAAAGGGTCATGCCGCACCTGAAAGAAACTGTTGCTTGAGGGACTGAGAGCGGCTAAGAGAGACTCCCCAACACCCCGGAGGGCAACCCCAGAACTCCTCAAACGGCATACCAGGCCCCGGAGAACAAAGTACACCATAACGGCATCAGTGCAATAATCCCAGCATCGGCAGTGGCGGAGGGTGGCCCTGGCGCTGGCCCTGACGCGGCGGCAGCCCCCCCCTTCGCGGTCCACATTGCCAATTTTTCCTACACGCAGAGGACGCAGCCACTACTAGCGGAGGCCCTGAGAAAAGGCGGAGCGTAGACAACCACTGAGTCACGCCTGACGCAAGATCCGCACAGCAATCCGTCCGGCTCAATCCCACGAGCGTAGTGGGTGAGAACTTTAATAACCCAAAAGGCCGCAACACAACCTCTGACACCATGAGACCCGGCTACTATTGCACTTCAATACTTTCCTTCCAAGGAGAGCGGTGCAGAACTCAACACCGCAGTGAGAGATCAGGAAGAAGGTGCACCGACAAAAAGGGGCCCGGGGCAGGGGCTGAAAACGCTCACACCCGCACCCGCTGAGGTGAAGAAGGACCATTGGGGAGCAGGATCCGTGACGCATACAGGCAGGAGAAGGACGACGTAGCGAGACCCATATCGATCTTCACAGCACGCACGACGGTACTGCGGAATTGCACACAGCAGGGAATAACCGACCCCGCACAGACCCCACCATAGCAGGAAGAGGCCCCAAGCACAGCACCACGCAAGCTAAAATGGACAAATTTGCTTTTGAAAAGAACGCGGCAACCAACTCAGAAGGACGCACACCTACAGGGAAAAGCCCGGAAGGAAATGGGGCCGGGGGAAAAAAAATCACTCTAGAGGACATCATGAAGGCACTGACTGGCGTGCAAACCACGGTGGGCAATATTTCAACCGACGTCTCCCTGCTCCGAGCGGACTTGCATAAAATGACGGACAGGGTGAAGGAAATGGAGATAGTAACGAAATCGCTGGTAACGGATACGTCTGAATTATAATCCACAGTCGCCCAACTTCAAAAAGAAAACAAACTGCTAGCGGAAAAGCTGGATGATCAGGAGGGGCGTGATAGACGAAACAACATTTGTATAATTGGCATTCCGGAGACAGAGGGCAAGCAAGGGATCTTTATGTGGAGGAACTGGTGAAAAACAGGCTTCAGTCTAAGGGACTCTCAAACTTTTTCTCAATTGAACGAGTGCACCGGGTGCCGGGCGGCAGGCCGAAACCAGGGGCCCCCCCGAGACCAGTACTCGCAAAGCTATTTAATTTCAGAGACAGAGACGCCATTCTCCAAGCAGCAAGAGTCTCTTCGCCTATACGGGTGCAAAACTCTGCGATATCCTTCTTTCCAGATTACACAGCAGCAGTATCTAGTTGCAGACTCAGTTTCCAGGAGGTAAAACAAATACTCAGAGCCCAGGAACTGCAATACTCTATGATCTTCCCTGCACAGCTGCGAGTAGTTGCCGATGGATGGACAAGGTTCTTCGAAATGCCAGAAGCGGCACAGGACTGGATTGAAGGATGGCGAACGGTGGGACACCCAAATCGTGGAAACAGACAACGCCGCCGGCGAGAAGAGGATGACCCGGGATCACAAAGAACAAGAAACTCGGAATTGGAACAAACCCCGAGCCAGGAGAAAGAATAGTTGAATAGGCCCGGCAGATACCACTTGATCAACTGCCGTCGGATTGGTCAGCAAGGACAAACAAAGATTAACACATGCAGGGCTGGGCCGTACGTGATGGCGGACTGAGGTGGGCCCCGGAGGAGGCGGAGGGCTGAGGTCTCCACTGGACCTCTTACCCTGGACAAGCAAGTACTATGTTTTGGGAGGGAAGAAGCACTCTGCTGAGTTGGGGTGGCGGGTAGTTAAAGGTCCGCTAAGCAGGGAGGCAAGGAGGGCGGGGAAGGGGGGGAACAGTTGTTATTTTTTGTACTTGGTTAGCAATGATCAGTTTATGTAGATTGCTAGTACCTGCTAGAGGCAACCAGGTCAGGGAGGATCGGGATCACCAGATAGGTTTAGAACTCCACCACACGCTACACGCTATAGATACTGCTCAGCCATATCCACGATAGATAGTCACGATACGCACACACACATTGACACAACCTCTTTGTCCCCATCACTAAAAAACCACAATTATGGCTCACAACCCAGTGCCTGGCGATGACGACGCAGTCAACCCCCTTAAAATTATAACTTTGAACGTAAGAGGGCTGGACGACAAGATAAAGAGGGGATTAGTCCTACAGGCATTGAAGCGACAAAGCCCAAAACTAGTGCTCCTACAAGAAACGCACCTCACCGGGTCGGCGTGTAAGGCGATGGATAGATGGGGCTACAAAATGGCGGTTCACTCGGAATTCTCCACGGGATCTAGAGGCACAGGTATTCTAATTAAAAAAAGTCATCATTCATAAGCCTACAGACTAAAATAGATGATCAGGGCAGATTTGCAGCAGTGCAGGGTCAATGGGCGGGCAGGCTCCTGAATGTAGTATCGGTTTACCTGACCCCGGCACTCCACACAGTGGCGCTCGGCGAATTCCTACTGGGGCTACCGGAAGGGAATCTCATTATAGGAGGGGACTTTAACACCACACTTGATGCAACACTGGACAGATTCCCCGCCCGAGCGCAGACACCTGGGCCTTCACATTTCCGAGGGTTCCTAGAAGCAATGGGCCTTGTAGACATATGGAGGCACACGCACCCGGAGACGCAACAATACACATATCACTCCATGGTCCACAACAGTTTATCGCGCATAGACGATTTCCTCATGCTAGACTTCAAAATATTGAGAACGTAGATATAAAGCCTAGAGGCTTATCGGACCATTCCCCGATGATACTTACACTCTCCTGTCGAGAAACAACCCTTAAACGTCTCTACCCAATACACCCAGGGTACCTAACAGTCCCGACTATAAAGAATTCACTACGTAAAACAACCAAACTATATTTCGAAGAGAACGCGACCTCAGTGGACTCAGCAATTATACTATGGGAGGCTTATAAAGCACTTTTTAGAGGGCAAGCGATAGCGGCTATCACTGGGTATAGGCGGGAGCGACACAAGGAACTGGCAGGGCTGGAAGTGGCACTTCTAGCGGCCGACACAGCACACTCGTCAGACACAGCCCACGTCCTACAGTTATGCCAGCAGCAATATCGAGACTACCTGAAAATACGGACGGTTGAGAATATTACGGCGACGAGAGACAAGGTATATGACGTAGGGGATAAAGTTGGGAAAATGCTGGCTTGGCTCGATAGGAAAGGGGAGGGCGTAAGAGAAATACAGCAGCTACAGACGAAGGAAGGGAGGCTAGTATCACACCCAGAAGACATAGTGAACATGTTAGCGGAGTATTTTAGGGATGTGTAAACCCCCGAGGGATGCCTAGAGGAAACGGACATACGAGAATCTCTCAGATACATTGACACAACCACCCTAATGCCGGAGGTGACAGCGGAGTTAGAAGCAGATTTAACGCTTGAAGAACTCCAAACCGCAATCCATTCGTTAAAATCAGGGAAAGCACTAGGCCCGAACGGAATACCCATAGAGTGGTAAAAATTAATGGCAGAAACGTTGGGCCCGCCTCTCTTGGCTATGTATGAAGAAAGTTTGGACAGGGCTGAACTGCCATTGGACCAACGGATTGTGACGATAGTGGCGATCCCAAAACCTGGCAAACCACCAACAGAATGTACATCAGATCGCCCAATTTCATTGCTGAATGCAGAGGGTAAAATACTAGCAAAAATATTGGCAAATAGATTAATAGCCCATCTACCACAACTGATACACCCGGATCAGTCGGGGTTTATGCCCCACAGAAACACAGCTCTCAATCTTAGTCGAGTGTGAGGTGTCATGGCAAGAGCCTCAGACCTGACCGAACCGGTGATAATATTGTCCCTGGGCGCAAAAATGGCGTTTGACATGGTGGAGTGGCAGTACTTGTTTGATGTCTTAACACATATAGGTTTTGGCCCTAAATTCTGTGCGTGGGTGAGACTCCTGTATAAGAAACCGCTGGCTCGTGTGACAGCCAATGGCCACATATCAGAAGAGATAGCCCTGGCACGGGGAACACGGCAAGGATGCCCCTTGTCGCCGCTACTATTCACATTAGTACTGGAACCCCTGGCGACACTAATCAGAACAACCCCAATTGTTAAAAGGGATTACCTGGAGGGAAGGGTGGGAGGACCGAGTCTCACTCTACGCAGATAACTTGTTAGTCTATCTCATAGACCCAGAAAGAGGCATACCAGAACTGCTCAATATCTGCAACACCCAGGGTAAATTCTCGGGGTATACAATACATTGGTCTAAATCGGTCATGTACATCCTCAAAGGACCGAAGCCAACTCTGTCGGAGGAGTGTACATTGCTGACTACAGAAGATTCGTTTAAATATTTAGGGATACACATCACTGCATCCACAACAGATTTCTTCACTAAGAACTTAGCTACCCCGCTGGAGAGACTAAAACGTGACGTGACATACTGGGCGTCGCTGCCCCTCACACTTCCCGGCAGAGCAGCACTATACAAAATGAAGGCCCTCCCTAGGTTCCTGTACGCCCTAGAAAATACGCCCGATCTGATCCCGCCCAGATACTTTCAGCAAGGAGCGGCACAGGTTTCCATCCTGCTCTGGGGCAACCGACCGGCCCGTATAGCACAGGCAAAACTGTGTAACAGCTGGTACGACGGAGGTATAGCACTCCCTAATCTCCAGCTGTACTACTGGGCTGCTCAACTCAAAGTCATAAATCAATGGATACATATCCCCCATGACGACCCGGCCTACAGCGCAGATAGGGCACAATTGGGAACAAATAACATGCTAGCGGCGCTCTACAACAGAGGCCTGGTCGCGAAACTAGTGGGGCCCACTAAACACACGACGCTGATTTGGTATGCAGCACACGCCAGGCTGGGGTGGAAAGGGGTGATAACGAAACTAACCCCGCTCTGGACACCAAAGCACTGGGACAGCTGCGGCGGTGCAAGGGCTTTACACAGTGGGATAACATGGGTATCTCCACGGTACGGGACCTGTGGGACAAGGGAACGGTGATATCCTTTGCACAACTGCAACAACAATACAACCTAGGCCAAAATGAAAAAGTTAGATAAATGCAAATACGACACGCTTTATTGACTGTACTCCCACCAGACACTGAAGTTCCTGAAGCTTCCCCGTTAGAAGATCGGTTACTGACAGACCATATGTCCCAAAGTGCCACTTCTTTCACATACCGGAAACTTCTTAACAATCTGCCAGACCCCACAGGGATCTTGAAAGAGAAATGGACTGTAGAGATAGGAGACATGGATGACCCGGAATGGAGAGAGGCCCTAGCATCACCCAAGGAAGTAGGCATCTCGGCTCGGCTGAGGTTGGTGCAGCTTAAAATCTTGCACAGAATATATTATACTAGGACAACCCTTCATAAAATACAGAGGGCAACACACCCATTTTGCCTAAGAGGATGTGGGGACGAAGGGACCTTTTTTCACACAGGCTGAGATTGCCCAATAATAGCTAACTATTGGAGACAGGTGCTACGCACTATTTCACAGACTACAGAAACCACACTCCTGCCAGAGCCAAGAAGATGTTTGCTAAACATATGGGAACCTAATGACCTATGGACTGACATGGGCTACACTGGGGCTAATAATCGCCAAGAGAGACATTGCACAGAAATGGGGAGCGGCAGAGGCACCAACACTGTCTGCATGGTGCCGAAACATGGACCTAACAATGATCACTGAACGTACAGTATATGCCTCCAGAAAATGCCCGCGGAACTGGAATAAAATATGGGCGGCATGGAACACTTTCAGAGGGGACATTTGTGATCCACTGCCAGAGTCTGATGGAGATAGCTCCGATGAGGAAATGGAAGGGGAATAGCAAGGGGGTTGAATAGGATAGGGAACTGACACAGAAGTAGGGCACATGTAGACGAATTGAGACACTATAGGAGAAACGTGAGCCAATATCTAATGGAATGTATTTGATTTCTATCTGTGATGCCAATCTTTTCTGATACTGTAACATCGCCAACCTTACTGATCTTGTAATAAAAACAGTTTAAAAAAAAAAAAACTTTGAAATTCACTGAGCAAGCACTACCATTTAAAAAAAACAATAAAACGCAGAAATTGACCATTAATATGTAAATAACATCAGTATAATTTGCCCCACCATAGATTTCGGATGTCATCAATGATATATGTGAGGTCATAAGCCACACTTCACGGCGATGCAACTTCTACTTATCTTGTATAAGTGTAACTGGCACATTTCTGTGTTTTTTTTTTTTTTTTTTTTTTTGGTTTTTTTTTTTGTTCCATCCTAGTTTTTAAATGGTAATGCGTTTTAAAAAAAATATATTTTTTTATTGTATTTTCATTTACATGGTACATACAAATAAAGACATGTAACATTTGTGGCAAATAGACTCTTATTCTTTTATAGAACATAAAATATGTGACAGGCGTTTTGTTTGGAGCTGTTGGGTGGTTGGTTACAAGTCCCTCTGGGTTATTAGTTTTCGTGACAGCTTTGCGATGGACCTGCACTTTTGGCTCTGTGCTCGTTACTAAACATATAACATGAACATATAGTTGTTGGCGGCTGGTTGAAGATCGGCATGTGGCACCGTGCCTCGTCGGTGCTTGTGTTATCTATGGTGACTTGGACGGATCTAGGGCGTTATCTAGTGGTGACCACATCTCTCTGTTGAGTTTCTTCCACGGTGTGTATTTTAGTGCTGTGTTGTCAGCTCCTCTTAAGAACGTTACCCAGTCTAGCCATCCTTTGAAGGTGGCTTTGGAGGTATCTTTCCATTTGGCTAGTACAATCTTTGAGGCACTCGTTAGGAGGAAGTCTAGAAGGTTTCTGTCTTGTCGTGTGTTGATTTCGGTGTTAAGGTGTGCTGTTGTGTTTTTTTGTTTTTTTTTAAAGACCTTTATTATCACTTCACTGCAATACAAGCATGGGCCTACAACCATCCCGGCCGGCCGCTAAGCAAGTCGTAAGGTAAGCAGAGCAATATAAAAGAAACAGCGGTCGATAAGCCGGGGCAGGTAAATATCCAGGATATGACTCGTATTTGAGCGTACAGCGCAATATACAGGATTTAAGAAGGTCAATTTTACAATGAAGAAAATAAAACTGAAAAAACAGCAGAAGAAGTGCCAGACAGTCACACATGATCCCACAATAACAACATGAAACAGAACCCCGGAATGAGTGCGAATAAACTTAAGGACACGGGGGCAAGGCATACGAGTCAGGATTAAAGTAAACCACACCTACACGTCCTAGCGAATCAGCACCCCAACCCTTAAAAAACAAAACAGATTGTAGGAAACATGAAGACGACGACACCCAGAAAAAGAGGAAGCAAAGGGTCATAGAGACAAAGAAAGGACAAAGAAACAACCCGCTTCCCCCCACCCTGCACCCCTGCAGAAGGCTACGGCCTGCCCACCCCCCCCCCAGCTGCGTGCCTATCGCCCAAAAAGAGACCCGAAATATAGAAGAAAGAGGAAGAAAAAAGGAAGGAAAAAATACGGAGAAGGGCCATCGAGCAGACCACCCGGCCCCCCCCTCCCCTATCGCGCACAGTATACATCAGAAGCAAAGTCAGGAGAGCCACAGTAAGCAAGAATCATACAGTCAATCGGTAACATCCCCGTGGAGTGTCCCTCCAAAACACCGTCAGCCAACAATGTGTTCCATCATATCCCAAACGATATCATCCCTGGCCTCCTCTATCAATAGTACCCACATACGGCCATTCATCAATCGGCATACAGTACAGTGTGGCTGGTCCAACTGAACCGGGCGGTCCGAAAGGCGCCAATACTCCATGGGACCGTAGCCCCCAACTCCCAGTCAAGTACGCATGGCGGAACTCCGCGTGTGGCAGCACCGATGCCGGAAACATCCCCCAGGCAGAACACAGTCTCACCGATCAGGAGGAAAAGGACACGCAATCCGACAATTGTTGAAGCGCCGCCGGGGCGACCCAAACTATGGATCGATGTTGTTTCTTCCGCCGCCGTACATATGAAGACCCCGACGAGTCACTCCCAAACACAACAGAGCAATCCAGAGCGATGGAACGGACCGGGTCCATCGGCGTCTCCACAAACATAGGCGCAGCTGGAACGTTCAACACTGACGCAAAGGCGGGCACAGCGGAGCTTCCCTGTGACTCATCCCCACCCACGTGAAGCGGCGGGACGACAATAGCGGCCATCCTCTGTCCCAGTTCCCGGGCGTCCCGGATCACGGTCTTATGCAGAGTTGTTAATGCAGCCAAAACATCTCTGAACGTGGGCTCTCTCTCGAGTCGCCAGACCCCAGGACTCTCACGCGGAACGGTTTCTCTGCCCGGGTGAGGTGTGCGCACGAGGGTGCTCCCCGCCATCTTAGCTGCTCCGGCCTCGTCCCTCACCACCTCACCGCGGGACTGGGTCTCACATCAGGGATGAACGGGAATCTCACAGGCCAAGGCAGGTTTCTCAGCGGAATCTCACAGGCCAGGGCGGTTTCTCAGCGGAGAGTCACCAAATGGCTAAAAACTCCGCCGCACCCTGGGGGAAGCATGTGACTCCGGGCAAAGGCAGTGGTGGGCCCGGGTACAACACCGGAATGGGGGGGCCAATAATCATGTACCTCCCTCGACCCAGCGGCATCACACTCCCCACACTGTTCTCCGCCAGTCGGGCTGGGTCGGCACTATCGCCATCGGCAATCAGGTCTACAGTGTCCTCCGGCCAAGTCCTCACCACCACCAGAGGCCGCTGTTGGTGCACTTGCGGCCGGTCACTCTCCGCACTCGAGACCCCGGACCCGGCTCCGCGAAGGCCTCAAAACTGTCGGGGACACTCCAACGGGTCCGCAGCAAGCAGAAGCCTCAGGAGCAAGAGGTAAGTGAAAGTGACTCTTCGCCTACGTGTAGATGCCGTTGCAGCTCAGGATAAGTGCCAGGATGTATGTGCAGGGTGAGGAGGCTCACAGAGCCGAGCGGTTATGCAGCCATCTCGATCGCCATCTTGGCTCCTCCTGGTAATGCGTTTTTGATGGATTTATAAGGTTATTTTAACACAAGTTTAAATTCTATTACCTTCCTCGTTTATAACTCCACATTAACCTTTGTTTTTGTCAGTGAATTTATTTTCTTTTTACTAAAAGCAATATAGTTTTACAATAGGTTTGCATCGCTCACACCCCATTTTTAAAATTAGTTTTTGGTCCCAAGGGAACACATAGGGACAAATCTGAAGATTTTTTTTTTCAGGACTATGGGACAGTACTAAAATGGCCACCACAATGTTTTTCTTCATATTGAGACCGCCAATCACACCACGCAAACGCACCAATCAAATTGTGCGTTTTACCGTTTGTTTTCTACCGGACAGGGCCGGACTGGCTACCGGGCATTTTAGCATTCTGCAGAGCTGGGGGCTGATTTCGTTGATGGGGACCTGCATGTGCAAAACGAAATTCGTTTTGCATTGTTGATTTCGAAGCACACGCAGGTCTCCATCTACGAAATTAGCCCCCACCGCAGTGACATCAGCCCCCAGCTCTGCAGAATGCTAAAATGCCCGGTAGCCAGTCCGGCCCTGCTACCGGAGTCTCGCAGCAACAGCTATCTATACATTTTAAACACTCCATTTCTATAAAATGGCGCAATAGAATTACACCTAATCACAAAAAGCACACTTTCTGAATAATTCTCTATTTGTCTGCATAATGTGGTGTGCTTCGGGTCCACTGTTTTTTTTTCTGTATTGTTGTCTAATATTTCCCTCTGGAAAATACATGGGGGGTGCTACCCCTACCGCCTTTTTTATTTTTCCGCCCCCCTCCCCCCAACTTAATCACTCCAAAACTTTTGCAGGAAGGAGCTGAGGTGATTATCTTTGTGAAAATTTGTCAAACAGCTCCAGTGATTAGCAAAACAAAAAATGCTCTTCCTATAGAAACTCTGGCTCCTGTATAACTACACACTGGCTAAAGGCCCCCACTTTGTAATATGTAAATGATTTTGGAATAAGTGCAAGTTTTCTGATTTGAGTAATCCTGATTCACATCCAAAGTTTACCGTATACAGAAATTAGGATGAAGGCAGTGTTTCTTAACAAGGTCATGAATTTCCAAAGTCACATTACACCAGCATACATTCCACAAGCTGCTCAAATCCTTGGTGTTATGCTATTTCATACGAAAGAGAGAGTTTGTTGCTGACATACAAAACACAAAAGTAGAATGTATTGAGTAAAATTAAACGCACCAAAAAGGAATTAGTAATTTATTGCAAAAAGATGTTCGAATCCGCTTAATGGAAGTAAAATGGGGAAAAAATGGTGCAGCTCAAAATGTGTAGAAGCATACAGTGCGAGTCTGTCTTGTCGTAAGCTGGCTCAGTATGTAGTGTACACCTAGGGTGAAGCACTGTGCAATGATCCCAGGCAACCCTAAGTGATAGTGTTTAGGCCCCTGAAAACCAAAGCTCTCAAGGGGTAGCTGTAGCGAGCAGGTAAGGCTTACCCTGGAAGGGTGTAAGGCAGTTGCAAGTACCACTATAGTTGGATAGTAAGCTTTTCACACAAGAAAGAACCACACCTGGTTAGTAGAAAAGTACTTCATATTTATTACTACAAACTAGACATGAACTTGGTATATCTCCAACCCGGGGTTATCAATTACACAGTAAGAATAATAGGAAAACAGGTGAGTGGCATAGGAAAACACATAGGGTCGCACTGAGGGGGTGCAAAACCATATACTAAAATAGTAGCATTCTGAATGGTTACCAAAACGAGACTAGTACCCAAGGTAGGAGGACCCCAGGGGAAGCAAGGAACCACCCACAGTGAGTAGCCAGGGAACCCAACTTCCAGAAGATGTTGAGACAAATCTAAGGACCCACCCTTGGGAGCCCTTCATTAACCCTAAAAAGGGGAAGGACCTCTTCTCTGGTGACCCACCTATGAGTGGGTCAGGGATGCTACTCAGATGTCCTAGCCAGTCAGGTGCTCCCTGGGGCCAAGATTCAACATGACGGAATCAAGTGGCCATTTGGAGGAGCTCTGGGGCAACTCCCTAGGGAGGAGCTGGGCAGGGGGTGGTCACTCCCCTGTCCTTTGTGTAGTTGTGCACTAGAGCGGGAGCCAAGGGCTCCTGAACTGGACAAAACGGGTTACGCAAGGAGGGCACCAAATGTGCCCTTCAATGCAGTCTGATGGTGCTTTAAAGCGCCCCACCCTACCTAATTCCAAAGGAGAGGTGCTCACACCTCTCCTTTGCAGAGCATCCATTTACAACTTCCCTTGCCTGAGTGAAGCTAATCGGCAGGGGGCAGAACACTGTGTAGGGCCGACAGCAGAGTGGGCTGACAGTCAGACCCTGTAAGGCTGCACAGGTAGGTTTGGGGGTGGGGGTCCTCTACGGGGCCACAGGACATGGTATCATGCAACTAACATTGGAATCAGTGTAGTTGCATAACACCAACATGTTTGATACCAGACATGACCAGGTTTGGGGCAGCCATTATGTCGTTAGACAACTCGACTTGCCAGTGTTTACTACATACCTTATAATTGATGTCTGTCTGGCACTTAGAAAGTCCAGAAAATGGAATCCCAGGTTTGTACGGGCATCTACGCTGTTAGGGCTGACTTATAGGTTTAAGTGCAGTGACTGAGATAAAAGGGAAACCTTATATCTGAAGTGAAGGGTGCATGTGCCCTGTCACGAAGACTGCAATGGCAGCTCTGCAGACAGTTTGCATGGGCTCCTGGGGGTGGCACAATACATGCTGCATCCCCTAGGAGACTCCTGATGTACCAATGTCCTGGGTACTTCTGTACTATATACTGGGGACATTTAATGATAATCCATTATGCCAATTGTGGGGTGTACAAAGTACTTACCAGAAAATGTATAGGAGAGTGTACGGTCATTGGGGTCCTGGTTAACAGGATCCCAGTGAGCTATAGTCGAAACACAGAGACCAGGCAAAAAGTGGGTGTATCTATGCCAGAAAGATCCTACAGGTATTTCCTATAATTACTTACATCATGGAAAAAATATAACTTCTGCCATAAATCTCTACTTTCGGCTGATCACGTAAAAAAATGCCAAAAGAAGGAAGAGGCAGTTTAAACCACACCTGTAATTATGTTCTGTGACCTGCCTTTAACCTTGGCTGAGTGCTCAGGAAAGAGGCACTATGATGTCGGCACTCCACTGTAATAACTTAATACAGTTTAAAAACTATTTCTTTACTGCGTTTGACGCCTGTTATAAGGAATTTAGAGACCTACTTTTTTACAATGATTGCAGGCTCCCATTTATTATAAAAAGAATAGCAGCACCATTAACTTGATTGTTCTGTCAATAAATAGCGTCAGTTGAGCCTGAAGAAGGTTGTAGACTCAGTTGAAACATATTTCCTCTTGTCATTCTATTGCATACAACAGTGGGGATAGCTACATATCTTGTGATATTTAGCATAGGCTTTTTGACCATAGCTGACCAATATATCATTGCCTCTTTTCTTTATTTCTTTGTGTTTGAGCTGCATTTTTAACTTTGCCTTTGCTCTGGATTCTCAAAGCGCTTCAATAGAATTCAGTCACATTTTGTATTTACAAATCATTTAAACAGTGGATCCTTGCGCTCATATGCCGGTTTCCATGTGAGTTAGTTATTATAAAATGTTATTAGATCTACTGGATGGTGGCTACATTTTCTGTCTATTTTCCCAGCCTCATTTGGATAATTGCCTGTTTTTTTTTTTTTTAATGGGTGTCATTGACTCAGGTCACATCCTTGTTCTCTTCAGTTTTCTCTCTTCTTTGTCGCCTCAGTTTTTTTTCTCTTTTGTAACCTATGTCATTTTCTTTTTGCTTCTCTTGTGTCTCATATTTATTTCTATTCGTTCTTCTTTATTTTCACATTTATGCACCTTTTCATTATTATTTTTTTTCCTATCTATCTGCCTATGAGCGTATTGGAGGTGAATCCTCCAGTATATCCTCCCATATAAATACCAGCACAACAAGACTACTTGAAGATGATAAGTCACCACTGTTGCTCATCAGTTCAGACTTCTTTGCAGGGGAAGGTCATCAAAAGGTCTTTAAGAGGTCCTCTCGCCTTTAATGTATCAAGACATGCTTAATCATTTGACGACTTCTCACACTGGGGTATGAACAATGCCACACCAACAGACTCAACTGAGTGGAAAATAATTTCCCTTAGAGTTCTAATAAATTTGTTTTCAGGACCTTCACTTGGGTGTGGTTTCATGTGAAAAGAAGTTAAAACATACCTAGTGGTATACTCAAAGGTTTCCTTTATTTGTGAGTACCTCTAGTATTGTTGAAAACCTAAAATTTGGTCATATGGTCAAATCCAATGAGTCCCCTGACTAACAAAAATCTTTAAATTATCAATATGCTTAGACCGCTATACCAGCCTAATAAGGTCTGGGGCCTTCAGGGTATAAGGACTTCTTAAATGTGGTATCCAATTAAACCATGGGGGGAAAAAGTAATAATGAAAACCCTACCGGTCACTCTTTTGGAGAGGTAAAACCTGAAATCACAAAATATAAGGGACCTACAGAAGAATGGGTGACCCCCCCCATCTTCAGTCTAACCATATCTCCTGGTAGACGTGATAATATTTTATATCAAAATATAGTAGTGCACCACTTAATCCTAAAAGTATTTTTTTCAATTTTTCTGATCAGTTACCAGTTATTTGTTTTGGTTCCTCCCTTCTGGAATCGTCATCACTTAATTACATCTCTTTACTTTTTCGTTCAAATTGACACTTGTTATTGCAGTCACCTTTGTTCTCAAACGTCAGGTCCATCTTTTGTGGATCATAATGAGCTTTATATTGCGTACACTAGTGATACAGTAAACGAGTGGAATTCTTTGCCTATGTTTTAGAAAAAAAAATCCGAAATGGGATTTCCCCAACTCTGTAAATAACGTGTTCTTCCCTTGTTTTTTTCCCGCCAGTATCATCTTCTCTCGTGCCATGACACTGAACAAGCGGGAACGGCCCGAGGTGCTGCATCCACTCCACCGGGGCAGCCTGCCCGTAGACCACCGGCGCCGGGGCAGCATGCCTCTCCCCTTCAAGCACCAGCTGCGGCGGGCGCAGGCCGTGGACGAGCTCGACTGGCCCCACGTGGGCAGTCCCCTCTCGGGGTCCTCTGACTCCGTGCTTTCGACGGACAGCTTACCCGGCGGAGCGCTGCTGAAGGTCATGCTCCTGGGGGAGAGCGGCGTGGGCAAGACGGCCCTGGCCGGCATCTTTGCCGGGCTGGAGGAGAGCCAGCCCCACATGCTGCAGAGTGCAGGTGAGGAGAGCGGGCTGTGGGTTGTGTCCGTCGTCAGCGCGGGTCACCACTCTTGCAGCTACTGTGCGTTTGTCGCCGCTGTGGGAGAAAGGCACCTCTGGCGAGGCGTCCTGCAGTTGCAATTTCATGCTATACATTTAATTGGGGTGTTGTTCTGGGCTGTTGAGAAGCTCTTTATATTAAATTCGGTTTTTCCATGCTTTTCCAGGTGTGTCTGGGTGCAGTGAGGGGTATGCCCACTTGTAGGGGGTATGCCCACTTGTAGAGGGCACTCACCCTCCCAGGGCCTTATCCCCCTAATATAAATTGTCCGGGGCTTTGCCTATTAGACTAAGGGGTATTTGTGAGAGCGCTGAACTCCCTCAATAATGGTCAATTTTTTTTTTGCTTCACTTCTAATTATTTACTAATCTATTGATTTTTAGGTCTCGCCTGTCGATGCGCATGCGCATCGAGCAAGCGAGACTATAGGGGCTCATCCACACTTTATCTAACTTGCAAGGAATCGTGGCGATTCCTTGCAGTGCCCGTGACTTTTAAGCTCAATGCGCATGTGCATTGAGCTTAAAAGCGCGTGCACAGCCGCCCGCATTCCTCCGACACCTTTGAAGTGAAGCTTAGCTTCACTTCAAAGGCCCGGCTTCTTCACACCTACATGCCGCTCTGCCCCGCTCCGCCCCCTCCCCTGAGTCATCCTGCCTGCCCTCGACGTTCCCCCCGCCCCCTCCCGCCACGCAATGCCGAGAGCTTTTTTTGATTAGCAATGGCGGCTTTGCTCTTCAGTGAACTTCTCCCTCCCGCTTTGGCTTTCCACCAGCATTTGCATGCCCGCCGTGTTACGGTGAAAGGCTTGTTATTATTTCATATTGCCAATGCTTGTTTTAAGATTGCTGTGACTCTTGCTCGTTTGCTCGCACTCCCTTGTTCTCTCGTGTGTGTGTGTGTGTGTGTGTGATGCTTTTCCCCTCTGCTCCTTTCCCATGTTGCGTTGCCTCCTCCCACCCACTCCTCAGCAAACTACTTGCAGGCACTTAAACATTTTTTCTTTTGTGTATTTTTCGAAAAAAGAAATCATAGGCCCAGGTTATTTGGTCAATGTTCCAATCAGATGTTACTCAGCGAGGAGTTACTTAGCTAAAGCACTGCTTGTTTCCTATCACCCCCAGACGTCCAAAAATAACATCTCCGTCGAACAAATGTGACTTTTGAAGTCAATGGAAAGAAACAAATTGCGCGGCCGGTTTCTATAACTTGCAGACACGTCACAGCTCTCCACACACTCCGTTGAGTAGAGCCAGCAGCTTAGCTAGCGTTACCAGCTCTGTGTCTAATCCGAAGCTCCTGAACGTGTGTTTTTGGTTAGGGCGAACAAACCATGAAGCTGCGTGGTAAGGCCGCCCGGCTCTTGGTAAAAGACGAGTCATTGTTTTTTCCTTCTTTCTTTATTCTTGTTAAACAACCGACCACGGTAATGATTAGGCTCCCACAGCATGTTTCCTCCCCCCTCTCTGTGCTCCCCCTCCCCCAACCCGCACACTCATGCTCCGAGGCCTCCAGACCCCCCATCTCTCCTCCCAGCACGTTTTCAATTAGTTTCGGCCGCTCGTTCTTGCTCCTCCACTTCCTCTTTCACCCTCACTCTCCCTTGTTCTCTCTTGCTACTCTTACCTCTCTTTCCCGTCTACCTTCCCCTATACTGTCTCCCCGCCCACCCACTTCATTCTTCCTCTCTTTCCCTTCCACTATCTCCTCCCCGATTCCCCCTTAAGAACCCATAAAATGCCACAGCTTACTTTGCCTGGGTTACAGCAGTGCAACATATTTTTTTTTCCTTATGGTGTGATGTGTGCATGTGATATTGTTATTGTGGTAACTCGTGCATGTAGTTGTTACATGGCAGTGTGACATATTCGAAATGACATCTGTGGCAGTATTTTGTGTGTGTTATGCTATGTTCTGACGGACTTGTGCATGTAATGATGTACATCTTGGTCGCATGTGCATTTTAAAGTGTGCGTTTATTGGAATATGATAGAGTATGTGGCTCATGACTGTGACTTGTGTATTTGGTGAAGTACGTGGCAAAGTGTGGGCATGTGATGACACTCACCTTCTATAATTACATGCTTGCCTCTCTTCACCCGTCATAATCTGAAAATCTATTCCAGCACTTCCTTTTTTAAGTCCCAGTTCTCAGCAAAAATTAAATGTATCAATGTTTAAAGATTTATTACAAAAAGTAGAAACAAAAAAATGTTTATTACACTTTTAATCTTCATTTTTACAAATATTATAATACGCTACACATTATCACAAAAAAAATAAGCTAGTGCCATTATAAATTAGTGAAATTATTATGTAATTATTAATTATTTATAAAAAATAAAACCCATTACAATTTGTCATATCAATACATGTAAGTTAGGTAAATACTAATCATGTATATTTAATAATGCTATAGGTGTCACATTTGCAATTTCTAAAAAAAGTCCCATTTATAATAACAAAATTAATGCATTTGAAATTATAAAAACATAAACAAAAATTTAAAAATTATTACATTTACAAGACCAATAACTCACACTTTTCTAATGCGAGACCTATTGCATTTCCAATGCTTGTTATTTACATACTGTAGTTGCCCATAATTTATTTTATTTGAGTTCAATCTGTTTATCGTATTACTGATACGTATAAATAGCAGATTCTATTTAAATAAATATCAAGCACTTCAGTCAAAAAAGGTTTTAGACGAAAAGCCACAAACAAGTATACAGCAATTATATACTAAGGCAGCAATTTATGTTTAAGTAATGTAGTATCTTTTTTTTATTTTCAAATGTATCTTTTTTTTATTTTCAAATATTTGTTTATTGAACAAAAAACAGCATGTTGGACAGGTAAGTAAATGGCACAACACGCTATCCACTCAGAAACGTCACTTAAATCCTCTATAAATCCACCTACACCCCTCCGATTCCTTCTATGGAGAGATTTCTTTAAGCCAGGGGGTAGTTTTGAACCGAGATTAGGGGATGGTGTGTGTAAAAGCAAAGGAAAGATGGACACGACCACAACAATCACAAGATAATACCAAAAATACATTGACAGCCGGCCTCGCTTACTGGAATATCATGGACTTGACCCTTATCGGGGTCGTGGGCGAGGGTTCCCAGCACATTATCAGATTCTTCATCTACTTCAGCTCCACTCCAGAACTTCAAAGATGTCTCTATTCGGAAGAGGAGGTGGTCTTGAGCTGTCAATCACATCCCCAGTTTGACGGGGACCAAAAGAGCAGTCTCTCTTCTTTAACAAGAACCATCTTTGTTTGTTTTTTACCATCAGTTGATCTTGACTCATCAGGGGCGTAGTGCGGTAGAGGAGGGTTTTAGAACCGTTCAAAGTCGAGGCATCTTTCCTAGCCCAAGCCTATGTTGGGTGTGGGGCCTGCAGTGATAGTGCCTACTCCTGTTTAGTGTATCTTGTTGGTCTCCTGCAGGGATTCTCTTGGTTTTCACAAGTAGGCAGTGTCTGCACCAGTTGAGTTTCATTAGCAGGCAACACCTGATTAGTCGAAACTAAGTTGTCAACTCCAATTCCGTAATGATAGGAAGCGCACAGTCCTTTAAATGGTCTATGCTCCTTCTCACATAAAGCCTGAGCACCTTGCTGTCCAAGTCCATCACCTCCTTGTCCTGCTTCACATTATGGTAAACCATATGCCACGGTAATACTCTCCACCTCAAATGTAGCACCACGCCTCTGAAAGCTCCTCTGGCTCCCCATACACACAAACAGCCAATTCAAGCTTCTTGCGCATGCATACAAAGTACTGCGCAACTTTGGATTAGCAAACCTGAACAACCGCATGCAAATTAACCAGCCGACCAGACCCCTACACACAGCCACACTCTCACTCACACACCTTGCATCCACAGAAGTAGAACTGGAGGGCGCTAATTTTCTTACTTTGCATCCAAAATCTGGAACGACCTCCCTCAAAATATCAGAGCCTCCTCCTCGCTTCTTGAATTGCGCAAGAAGGTGAAGACCTGGCTCTCTGACTAACGCTCCGGAGCCCAGCACCTACGCAACTTCACAAGAGCTTGGATACCATCACGGGTGATTAGCGCGCTGCACAAATTAACATAACACACGCAGTGATGATTTTTATTTCTGATCTGCTGCATTGTTTCTGCATCTTTTTTTCCAAGTAATCAATGGGTTCTTTTGAAAGCAGAGGTGGGGATGCAAGCATGAGAGGCATCTCTAAATGAGTTCTTCCAGCAGCTCCAGCTGAGTGCTCCTGTCCCCCCCTTTACTGTACCCCATACCCAGGAGGGTTTCGCGTGACTGATGCTGTCCGGGCCGGTATGAGATTCTGGCATCTTAAAAGGTGATTATCGGTTCTGGCTTCAGTTTTGTGTCCCTCCTGAGGCCGCTTGAGGCTCGTGCAGCTATGCGGCAAAGGAGAGTACCAGATCACCTGGGAGCAACCGCTGCTCCAATGTGCTGCAGGTGCCTTTGACCCTCAATTTGTTGTAGTATTGTATTCAAAAACGAATTTGGGTGGGCCTGGGTCTGGAGGAAGAGTAGTATGCTAAGATCATGAAAAAGAACAAACAGCCAACAGCAACTTAAGGGTAGTCAGAAAAGGACCATGTAATTGATGGTCATCTACTTTTAAAATGCATTGTTTTGGTTCTCCCATATAAGCTACTTTGCAGTGAACAAATTATTACAGTGGCCCACATTTGGCACATAGGCCAAAGCTAATTAGCCATAGCCAGGAGATAGTCAATATTGACTATCAGGTTATTTTAAGCATGGCACTTGGATAATCCCTAATAAGCATATTTTTTGTCCAAGTAGTCATTTTTAAATCTTCACACACTTGAGCACTGCACTTCACTAGAGTACATATGGATTGAACATCCACCTTGGCATGAGCCGTTTAGGAGCATGAGGTCAGGTACCCAGCGGGGCAAGGTGGCTCAGGGCTGTGGTCCTAGATCTTAATCTCCTTGAGCTCCAGATGACGAAGCTCCGCCAATAAGGGTGGGCTGATGGACTCTTGAATCTAGCCAGGTGGTGAGCAAACTATTAGAATTAGGCTTCTACATTTTTGCAACATTCAGCCGTTTCCAGTTCCTTTTAGATTTGACTGGGCATCTCTTTATTAGTTGTGTAGCCACAAACCAACCCTGAAACCTCTGGTTCTAATACTGCCCTAGCCAGCTTACATGGAGCTGCAATCCTGTGGGTAAAGGTCACTCCTCTTTCTGTGAAAGCTGCAGTACAGGTTATTCCAATAATGAGCATTGATCAACCTGAAAATATTGGGTCTAATTAGAATTTCATAGCTGGAAGTTTTGCCCCTATATCTGTACCTGTTGATTATTCTCTACATTCTTAAACCTGATCCCTCACTTTGAGGAGACCTCCACAGTTGGAAGTTAATTATTTGTTTAAGAAAATAAGGAATCCACATATTAATCACCATGAATACAGTTTTTCTCTTTTGATGCATCTGAGCTGGTAACCACTTATTATGAACATTTGAATATAGAGGTTTACAATTCAAACCCGGCTTAATTGAACTTCTCACCAAACGAGTTGGACCCATTGGTATTGGTATATTAGATTTCTATAGCGCCTTATCACCCAGGGGTCTCTAAGCGCTTTGCAGAGAGTGAGCACCATGCTAGAGGGAAGAGAGTTAGGCAGTACCCCAAGCCTCCTGAAACAACACTGTTTCTAGCTTTTTTCTGAAAGATAAAAGATTTGTTTCTTTGCGCAGGCTCTCTGACAGTTTGTTCCATGCACTGGGGATTGTATGGGAGAAAGTTCGCCCTCCAAAGGAGGAAAGTTTGAAGCGCGGACAAATCAGTATATACAACTATGCCGACGATACGCAGATTATTATTCAAATTGACAACTGTCCAATGGCATACCAGAGAATGTAAGAATTGTAAGTCGTTTACTTAAAAACTAAACCTACATCTGTTCTGGGTGGTAAACATGCCTGTAAGATGGTTGGCATAGGTTGCAGGGCACAAAGGATATACTGTTCCAATGATAAACCTGTTGCACCATGTGGATGAATGTAATCCTTTTGGTATGTCTTTGGAAGGAGCCTGAAGGTTGTCCTGGCAGCATATAGAAAACCTGAAATGATCTGCTTACCAGCACCTACAACATTGTCTCTCAGCTGGCAGGTCTCTGGCGTTGGACACCGGTCCTTAACGGTGAGATCTATCACCTTCTGGCTACTTTTCAAATTCGAAGTTTTCAACAAACCTAGTTGGTGCATGAATTAAAAACTCCAGCTATTCAAATATTCTCTGGCACAATTGGGTCTAAGTTGTCCAAAGGGGTCTGCCTTATCACTCCTTAGAAGGACTTAAGCACTGTGTTGTCCAGTGTGTGTCATGGGGGAAGGGATACCAGGGCATTGTAGAAGGGTTGGGTGCTGTGGGGGAACCGCCTGACCTCCACTTGTGACCATAAAGGCCCTTCATATTTGGTGTCCTAATTGCAGTGCGGTCTACTGGCCCCTCTGGGAAATAAAGCGTCAAGAGTGTGAAATTGATAGATTTCGACACAAGGCTTCCACGTAAAAATATTGTGAATGCAATACGGAAGGTTAATTTCATGATCAAATATGTTTGAAAAGTTGTTGTCCATGAAACTAGCAAATTAACCATCTTGTAAAAACGTTATCCGTGAAAAAATATTCTCGTTAGGAAGTAGAAATAATGCTGTCTATGATCAGAAGGAAAGAGTCCAAGTTATCCTGGAACAGGCTTTCAGATGGTGCTATTGCACTCCGATAAGATTCGAACCACTGTGCCCTCTATCACCTATGATATAGAATAGATCAGCTGTGAGCAGCTGAATTTCATCACTTTTTTAATTTAGTCAAAAATAATACATGATCATAAACTGTGATTGAGACCATGAGACCATCGATTGCTGTTGTCTCAGGTGGATAGACTATATTTTTTAGCCCATTCTTAGAGGTAGGTTTGTGTTTTTTACAAGGTAGTCCCTGTCCGCGCTCTGCCACTTAATTAGCATCTGCCCTAATTCTAAACCACGAGTAAGTCTCTATAGCAGTGGTTCCCAAGCTTCTTGGACAAACTTTTGCGTCCCGCCCACCTTTAATGGACATGAGAAGGGGAGTTTTATGAAAGTAACTAAAGCATCGCGTTATGGTGCATTTACAGGCAGCACGTTTTCCATTGAAATGGCTACCAACTTTGCACAGACCTACAGTTTTACTGATAAACCTGCATAGGACACGCATGAAAATGTGCTGCATGCGGGTTTCTGTGAATAGTTATCACTGTGCATCACCAAGAAAAGTGTCTTGATTTGTTTTGATCCTATTCAAATCTGTGTCCAGCACACTTCAGAATTTCAAGCATATTTTATTTATTTTTTGCTTATTTTATATAGCGCGAACTCGACCCGAAGGTATTGGAGCGCTTTACATGAGCACCGTATTTACATTACACATTCAGGCACGGGGAGATTAAGTGATTTTCCCAGAATCACATTTTTGCTTCCCTGACTGCTGAATGCATACTGTTTATTTATAGGTATTTACATTGTTTTTGTGTTGTCAAGAAACAACATCCTAAAGCTTTTCCTTTCACATTCCTTGTACTAAAGCACGATTGTCATATAATCCACTTTAAAAACTCCTCTCACCTTGCAGTCAGAGAAAGAAAAGTAAACCAATCCCCCTGTTAACAAAACAAATAAGCAGTAATTTGTCAGAAGACGTAGACTGACATTTGATCTCTTTCAACCACTGGCAAATGTGACCCGATAAGCACAGAAATTAAAGGTGTCTTTAATTATTGTTCAGACTTTCCTGACCCACCCAAAATAAGCTTGAGATCCACCAATTAGCCGGGACCTACAGCTTTGGAAATACTGCTCTACGGGAAATCTAGGAGTGACTGATTATTGATCTCGCTAAGCTGCTCAAGCGAAATGTTAACAATTAGTTTGATTTCACCTCTGTTGCCTGGCTGAAGTATGCCCAACTCCCATGTATCCAGAGCACATTTTGAAAGAGGTCCTCTTCATATGATATTGTTCAGATTTCAACCTTCTAAGCTGGAAGTGCCTTTTGGGGCACACCAGTAGGTGAGGGGGGGGGGGGGAAGCACTGACACAGACAACCAAAATGTGTGAAAAAGGCCGCTTTATTGGAATCCGGTGCACCTACAACAAAATCCCACCTGGCCTGTGCCGAACAAAACTACTGCTCACTAAATAACAAACTGCCTGACAGCCCCCACCCCCACCCCTAAAGCTAACCCCAACATTGCAACTGAAATACAACACATCCGCTCAGCAACCTACCCCTCTACTGCATGCCACAGTGACCTCCATGACCTCACCCCCGCCTACCATACAGTCCCAGGCCTCCAGCAAAACCACCCTATCTCCTTATGAAAGCGTCCCCCAGTAAACGCACCTGTTCCAGCGACACCACAACTGTAACCCTAACCAGTGCACCATCGACCAACAAAACCCCTCATGACCAGGACCAACCCCACCACCCCAGAACCAAAGGGGAAATACATTTATAGGGAGGGAGGGCGGGACCAAGAAAATGTCTAAAGCCCTGGCTGCTGTGTCACTGCACCACGAACAGTGTGCAGTGATACAAAATGGCCGGTTAAATACCTAGCCAGCCCAAAAATAGCCCAAGGAACCCAACCAGCCCAAAACCAGCCCAAAACGCCAATTACGGCGAGCCCCGAGTGACAAGCTTCCTCCTCCCCCCCCCCCTCCCCTCCCCAGGTGCCCCAAACTTCCCCGGGGGGGTGAGCCTCCCGCTGGTCAGCCACCCCCCAAATCCCCATTGGGGCACACCAGTAGATGAGGGGGGGGGAAGCACTGACACAGACAACCAAAATGTGTGAAAAAGGCCGCTTTATTGGAATCTGGTGCACCTACAACAAAATCCCACCTGGCCTGTGCCGAACAAAACTACTGCTCACTAAATAACAAACTGCCTGACAGCCCCCACCCCCACCCCTAAAGGTAACCCCAACATTGCAACTGAAATACAACACATCCGCTCAGCAACCTACCTCTCTACTGAATGCCACAGTGACCTCCATGACCTCACCCCCGCCTACCATACAGTCCCAGGCCTCCAGCAAAACCACCCTATCTCCTTAGGAAAGCGCCACTCGAAAGTCGCTTACGACTTTCGCCCCCCCCTAGGACTCCTGCCTCCTGGGATACCTGAGCACCCCCAACGCCCCATCCAAAGCCTCCCTCAACTGGACTAAGTACAACTCCATGCCATACCTGGACAGGTGAACCCCATCCTCCCGGAAAAAATATACAGCGCCATAGCGCAACTCCGGGTGCTCCATCCTCCCCACCCCCTCCCTGGCACAGAAGTCACGCATCTCCCGGTTAATTTTTCTCCGTGCCCTATCTATGGCTCCTGGGCGCTCCGCCCCCCTCCACACCCGCCTGGGAATAAACTCGGACCAGATAATATGACAGCCCGCCCATTGCTTCTTAATTTCCCTCAGGTCCCTCTTCATCTGCTTGAGCAGCGCCAGCCCCTTGCACTGCACCAAATCATTCTCGCCCAGATGAATCACCACCACATCCGGGCACATCCCCCCCTCTCACCACTGTGTTCAACAAGGGCAATAACTCATGCCAACGCCTACCCCCTTTCCCCCTCCAATGACAACGATACAGCCCCACATCCAATCCCAAATTGAGTGTCCGATGCCTGTCCCACTCCGCCTGTTCTGCCCTCTTGACGAATGAGTGTCCCACAATATATACATTCAGAAGAGCCGCTTCCGGCCCCGCCACAGCACCTGCAAAGACACATATATCAAAATCGGGAATCACTGTTACAACACCCCCTCCGCCTCCCTCAACCGCACATACGTCCTGTAACAATCAGACTTCCACCGTCCCAGCCTCTGTATCTCCTCCTTACCCCAACCCCTCCGTGCCGCGCCGATCCGAAAGGAATGCGTCCCGAAAGCCAGAGGGTCCTCACCCATGTACCGCAGGGCGCGCCGCAGAACCCCCAAAGCCTGAGACTCCGTCACCTCCACCCCGACCAAAAACCTCCCCCTCCTTCTCGCCACTGCCTGTCATCAACCTCCGTCCCCACGCCGCCGGGCACACCCCCTCCCGGCCGCCCGGTCCCAGCACCACCCAGGTCCCGACCCCCCGCTGATCCGTCTTCGAGCGCCGCAAAAGCACCGCCACCTCCTGAGTTCGCACCTCCACCTCCCCCCACAACACCCCCGCCTCCCCTTTGCACCCAGAAACTCCGACACCCGAAACGCTCCAAAGAAAAGCCAGGACATCAAAGTAGAAAACCGCACCGCCTCGCCCTCGTCCCTGCACACCGCCGGGAGCGCTCCAATTACTCCTTCCAGCAAATCCACAGTGATGGGACGGCGCAGCCGCACCTCCGCCCCCTTCTCTCTCGCCCACCCCTCCAGCAGCCGGGTCCCCAATTCACCCGCCGACGGGGGTAACCCCACCACAACTTTCCCATGAACGCCACCGCCGACAACTTGCCCGCAGTCGACACCCGCGACAGCCCTCTATCCATGAGCCCCAGCATGAACCTTACCACCTGTTCATCGCGCCGCCACCGGTCCCCTTGCCTCACCGCACCAGACTGCAGGAATTCCTCCCACGCCAGCTCGTACGCCTTCCACGTGGACACTGCCACCGACGTCTTCACCAACGGAAAGACCCGGCCTCGCCCACCGACCACAGGTCCTCCGGCACCAGCGTCCTGACTTCCTCCGCCTCCGTGGCTAGCCCATGGAACCTCTCCCACTGTGAACGAGACAAAGCGTCGGCAATGTCATTGTCCACTCCCGGAACGTGGCGCGCCTGAAACAGTATGTCATTCTCCAAGCAGCGCAAAACAAACACCCTCATCAACTTCAAAACCTGCGGGTCCCTAGCCGACTGCCTGTTCACCACCTGCACGACGGCCATGTTGTCCACTCGAAACAGCACGCGCTTGTGCGCCAACGCCCCTGACCACACCGTGACCACCACCACCAAAGGGAACAACTCCAAGAACGCAATGCTCCTCCCGCCTGCCTGCCAATGTTCCGGCCACTGCTCTGCACACCATTTTCCTTCCCAGTACAGACCGAAGCCGCTGACTCCCGCTGCATCCGAGTACATGGTGACGTCCCACTCCCAGTCCTCCGCCGGCGCCATGGGTACACCATTGAACCGTTCCAGAAACGCCCGCCACATGCGCAGATCCTCCTTCATTCCCGCCGAGAGGCGCACATGATGATGAGGCAAAGTCAAACCGGACAACGCCAAACCCAAACGCCGGCAAAACGTTCGGCCCGCCCGCACCACTCGGCAAGCAAAATTCAAATGCCCCAACAACACCTGCACCTCACGCACTGTCACCTTCCTCTTTGACAACATGCCATCCACCAGAACCCGCATCGCAGACCTCTTGTCTTCCGGTAGGCGTGCTTCCATGGCGACCGAGTCGAGCTCGATACCGAGAAAGGACAACACCGTAGTGGGACCGCACGTCTTCTCTGGCACCAAGGGAACACCAAATTCCCCCATCAACCCGGCCAAACCATCCATCTGCCGCTGACAGTCCTCCGCACCGGGCCGCCCCACCAGGAAGAAGTCATCCAGATAGTGCGTCACTGACTCCGAGCCTGTGCGCCTGGAAAAAAACCACTGTAGGAATGAGCTGAAACGCTCGAATAGCGCGCATGAAATGGAGCACCCCATCGGCAGCGCCTTGTCCACAAAGATGAGGCCTTGGAACTGGATCCCCAGCAACTGGTGATCCGCTGGGTGCACCGGAAGAAGTCGGAACACTGACTTGACATCGCATTTCGCCATCGGCGCGCCCCGCCGCCGCAACGAGCCTCCACGCGACGTCCACCGACGCCAACTCTGCCGAAATGTAGGCATTGACCGACTCCCCCTCTGGCCAAGACAAGTGCTGTATCAGTCGGAACTGCCCCTCCTCCTTCTTGGGCACCACCCCGATGGGGGAAATGATCAAACCCGGCAACGGCGGTGCCGTGAAGGGGCCTTCTCTGACTTCTTTGAACAGTTTCTCTCTCACAACGCCCTTGTGTGCGTTCACTGACTTCAGATTGTCCGCCCAGCGAGCAATCCGAGGGCCCTCGTACCCCAGCCTAAACCCCTCCTGGAAACCACGACGCAGCACAGCAGCATACTCCGCCCGCGGATACGCCGCCAACCAAGGCTCCATCCGCTCGATCCTAACCGGCGTACAAGCCTTTTCCCAGAGCCCCAGCTCCCCCCCCCCCCCCCCCCCTCTGCCGCCCCCCTCCCCGCACCCAGTCCCTCTCTGGCTGGGGCACCTCCCTGCACGGGCTGCTGCCCCGGCGGTCCCCCGAGCCCCCAACAACGCAGCACTGGATGCCTTCGCCCGCACGACGAGCACTCGTGCCGGAATCGGCATGCCGCCCGCCCGCAGGCTGCTCTATTAAAGACCCAGCAGGCCCCGACCGTGGCCTGGCTGCCGGAGTCTCCCTGCCCCACCCCCCCACGGGTGGGGCGGGCCGCAAAGGGGGGCGGCACCAGCGGCAAACCGCTCGCCGTGTAAATGGTGCGGCCAAACTTGGCCCCTCCCATCGTTTGCTGGTACAGATCCGAATCCAGCTCCCCCCATTGCGCTTCCGGGTCCGCCGCCATGCGCGCCCGGAATTCCTCGTCGTAGTGTGACCACGCATACCCGCCGTAGGTCACCTGCGCCCTCCGCACCACATCCATGTATTTGAACAGCGCGACGCACCGGTCCGGGTACTTCTCGCAATACACGCTTGCGTATATGAGGAACGCCGCCGACCAGTTGTCTAACGTCAGAGGCACCTTCGGGCGCCTAGCCAACTCCTGCTCTTCTTCCTTAGACCCCTCCTTGGACGTCAACTCCCTGTGGAGAAGCTTCAAGATGTCGATGTACTCCCCTTTCCAGATCTTTTCCTTCGTCGCTGCGGAAAGGTGGGCCCCCAGCGGCTTGGTCAGCCCCATGTACGGTAACTTACGCACCGGCACCACACAACTCTCCTTCCCTCCCCCCGCCGTCTCCTTCTCACCAGCCGCCGCTGCCCCGCCGCCTGCGCTCGACCCGTCTCCAACCTGCGCCGCGCCGTCCGTGCCAACTCCTGCATCCTGCACATATCGTCCCCGCACCAAACGCCATCCATCCTCCCCTTCGCCCCCGGTCCCCACTGAAACCCGCACACAACGCCGCTTGCCACTCCTCGCGCCGTCATCCGTCTTACCTGGCGTCAAGGTCGGCGTCCTTGCTGGATCCCGCCGCCTAACCAGTGGAACTGAGGGGGCCGTCACTCTGGGCGCTTCTTGCCTTGCTGGCACCTGTAATACACTGCTAACAACATTACAAGCCCCCCCGTCCTCCCGAATCTCCCCCTCCTCCTCCGACTCTCCATCAGCCGGCTCCACACCACCCCGGCCCCCCACTTGGGGTTCCAGCCGGCTCAAACCCGCTCTCTGCCGACACACCCGCATCAACTCCCTCAAGTCCACACTCACCCCCCCATCCTCCACACTCGCAGTCAAAGCAGAAATATTCGCATCCATCCTCACTCCCCCACCCCCGGCGGCCGTAAAGACCCTTCGGGGAGGGGCTGGCGGAGACGCATCCCGCCTCCATTCGCCGTGGTCACGATGTAGGTCCCTCGCTGGAGCGCGGCTGCCCGCACCAGACAGAGCCGGCCCATCCTCTCGGTGGGTGGGAGCAGCATGCTGCTCCCCCGAGCGCCTCTCAAACAGCTCCTGCCAAGGAAAAAAGGTGGAGTCCAGCATGCCAGGGTGCAAACCCCCCCTCCTCCCCCCATGCGCCGCTCCGCCCCCCAATTCCCCCATCCCACAGCCGCTCCCCTCCCCCATCCAGCCGAGTGATCACCGCGCAGCGACGGTATTCCCCCACCCCCCATGTCCCAACCCCCTTCCCCGGCCCAGCTCCCCGGCCCGCCCCACCCCCCGTAGCCCCAACTCAGCCCCGCCCCCCCCACGCCTTCCTCCCCAGGCCCCCCACATGCCGCTCCCCTACCCCGCACCGTATCCCCCCCACTGTCCACCACGTCCTCCCGCCCCCCACTACCCCTGCCGACCCACGCCCCCATCCCCGTCCCGCTCGCCGCCCCGCCGCCCCCGCGCACCCCCCCCATGGCCGCAGGTCTGCCACGCCCCTCCGCCTGGCCCCTCCCCCGCAGCCCCGGAGACGCCAGCCCCCCTTGGCCCCCCACGCCCCCCCTCCTCCGATGAGGACGAACCCCAGTCCAGCTCCGTGTCCGCCCCCCCGTTCCCCCCCCCCCCTCACCTCCTCCTCCACATCGGTCTCCTCAATCAACAGTGGGGACTCTGCCCCCCCCCCCCGGCCCCCCATCCCCTCCCCCCAGCTGCCCCCTTGCTCTTCGCGCCTCGGCCCTCCTCCTCCTCCTGCACCGCGTTCCACCTCCACCACAGGCCCCTCACCACCCTCGGCCCTCCGTCCCCCCTCCCCACTGCCCCCACCCTCCCCCGGCAGCACTACCTGGGACCCCTCGTCATCCCCCCCCCCCCCCCCCTCCCCTTGTCCTCCCATCTCAGCCACCGTCTCACGGGCCGGCCCCCCCTCCCCCCCACCTCCTCGACAAACTCCAGGGCCTGCTTCTTCCCCTTCCTCCCCGTCTTCCTGGTGCCTCCCTGGGCCTTCCTACGTGGCCCTGCCTCCGTGCGCCGGCCTCCGCCCTTCGCTGCTCCGCCCCCCCTCCCACCCCGCTGAGCCGGCCGCGACCGAGGCGGCTCACACGCCGCCACAGCCACAGCGGCGCCGTTGGCAGCGCGCCGTTGGCAGCGCGCCGCTGCGGCCTTACCTTGAGGTCGGGCCGCAGGATGTCCAGGCGGCCCGCCTCGCTCAACAGCCGCAGAGCCTCGGCTACCCGCGGATCAGCACACTCCGCCATCGCTAGCACAACGCCGCCGAAATCCAACGCGCACGACCACGCTCACAGCGCGCCCCAGCTACAGCCTCCGTAAGCCACCAAATGAACCTGCAAACGCCGACAGTCTGCCTCGCGCTCAGTGAAAGCCCGCGAAACCGAACCAAGAAAATGTCTAAAGCCCTGGCTGCTGTCACTGCACCACGAACAGTGTGCAGTGACACAAAATGGCCGGTTAAATACCTAGCCAGCCCAAAAATAGCCCAAGGAACCCAACCAGCCCAAAACGCCAATTACGGCGAGCCCCGAGCGACAAGCTTCCTCCTGCCCCCCCCCCCTCCCCAGGTGGCCCAAACTTCCCCGGGGGGGTGAGCCTCCCGCTGGTCGGCCACCCCCCCCAAATCCCCATTATGAAGCTGTTTTTCAGATTTGTAGTGTAACTTTGATGATCTTGCTGCAGCCTGTAATATGATGGGTATAAATGCTGTTTGGGGGAAACTGGATAAGTGGAGGCACCTCCTCTACAGTGCCAGCTATTCCAGCTGCTGTACACTGATAACTGGGTGGTGGTCCGCCCCTCCGATACTGAAAGACTTACTAGAGTAATACCTTGCTTATGCTGTGGGAAACAGGACTGTGCTCTCAGAATCGATCTAGTTTATACATATCAAACTTTCCTGACATGCTTGCATCTGATCAGATTATTCTGAGGTGGTTGGCACCAGACCACATCCCTGTCGTATAATATACTGATGACACAATTATATGCGAGTGGTGCAACTGTCAACCTAATAATTGTATAATCAGTGCACTCTATTGAACAATACTTTAGGTCAAATGCGCTTAAAATAGATCCATATGATCCCATTACAAGCACATTTTGAGGCTAGAAAGAGTTGGAGAAATTTGCTCCCATGGATTGTGTATTGAAAATAAACTGCTTCAGGCAAAAACCACCTGACATTATAAAATAGCATGACCCTTTAGCCATTCAGGAAGGCATAGAAGGCCAAGTCGTGCTGCAGTAATTAGGTATGTACTGTGAGCTCTAGATGACACTGATAAAGCTGAAAATGCTTTGTTTGTGTCTACATACCTCACTGGTGTTGACTAAATTATTGGCCACGCCACGCGCTGTGCTAGCTGGATGTCTACATTCTGCAGCTTTCATGACCGTCTCCATGGTGACCATAACTCCTTAACTGGGAAGCACGAAAACAAACAGTCTAATTGAGGTTTCAAAATGAAATCACATCTCTGAGTGTTGTCGCCTGGATATAATTGGACAGGGCTCAATAAAGGACCAACACATATGTATATTATACCCTAAAGATATTGAATTGATCAAACCTGTCTCATGGTATTGTGCCCATTGTGTTGGAATAGGTAATGTCACTGATATTTTAAGACCATGTGGTGCTTTAGTATTGAATCGGGCTTTTTTATGCTTACCCCTGTATTGTATAGAGATTGATTCACGATTAACTATTTTTAGCAGAAGATAGATAGATAGATAGATAGATATGTATATATATATATATGTCAAGGAGTGTGACTCGGTCCGGAAACTGGCAAATAATTGTTAAACATAATGTTGGATTCACGAGATGCACTTTTAGTGTTTTTCCTTATGTCATTATTATTATTTTTCATTATGGAATTAAATATATGCGTTCAGTGTACTATTTACTAGGAGATGCCCTTGGCATTCGATAACCTAGTTTAATTACTTTCATCGGCATCCGTGCCTTCGAAGAATTCCTGAAGCTGCAGGAAGGTGTTTCTGGTGTTACTCCATCTCCCTGCCTCTTCTGGATGGATCAGCTGGGAGCGGATCTCTTCGAAGTGCACCTGGGCGACTTCATTGTCTCAGAGGAGCACAAGGCATGTTTGCTTCAATGTTTAGGTCCCTACCACAACTAAGCCTTGAGCGTTCTCTGGTTAACTGCTGACTGGGGTGTAGATTTTAGATTTAGGGGGGAGGGTTGGGTTGGGGTGTTACACCCCCCCAATACATGTATTTTTTGATGAATGCTCTATTACTTACCCGGTAATCTTCATTACTCCGGGTCCCGTTGTCCTCGTCCCATTTAGTACTATGTGGAGATAACCATCTCCCGACAGAAAAAAAGGATCAGAAGATTGCTGGGACACTAACCCCGCCCCTCCCACCGGGAATACATAAGTGGTACTTACCCAGCAGTCCTCCTGAACTACCAAGCCCAAAACAGGAAGGCCGGCCGTCCGGGAGGGAGGGCGGGTCGTATGAATGGGACGAAGACAACGGGACCCGGAGTAATGAAGATTACCGGTAAGTAATAGAGCATTACCCCCAGGTCCCTTATGTCCTTGTCCCATTCAGTACTATGTGGAGAATACCAAAGCAGAAAAGCCGGCCTTCCCAAACCAAACAGAAGCCAACTCAGTAAACACCCCAAGGCTGCAATTGCAGGAAGCGAAAAAGCAGAACCGGCGAAACCCCCAAGCAGGGCCCCCGACAAGAGGGAGCCCCACCAAACCAGAACGCACCCAACAAAACAACGGGAGAACACCCAGATGACCAGACCGACCACCACTGAGGTCAACCAGCCCACAGCAGGAACACCCCACAGCCAACCAGAGAAGGGGAGAGGATGGACACACAAGCCAATCGAGGCAAGAAGAAATGACAGCGAGGAGGCCACACAAAGAAAAAGGCCAAGAGCCACCAGGCCAGCAAGACAGAACCAGGCAACAGGCGCCAAACCCAGGCACAGAGAACCCATGCCAGACAAACCCCAGAAAGAAAAGAAACACTCAGGGGACAAGAGGGCCAGAGGAACACAAGCCCCAACCAACAACAACCAAAGCCGGCGCCGGGAAAAAAGGGAGCCGAGAAGCCCACCAAGGGGAGGACCAAACCAGAAGAGAAGGGAAGCAAAAGACACAACAGCAGAGAGACCAGAGGAAAAAAAATAAACTGAACCTCACAAAAGATTAGCAGGCCCAACAAAAAAGGGCCAGCAACAGCCGACAGACCACCAGCACCCAGCGCGGAAGGCGAGACCAAACCCACGGACCGGAAAAGAGGGAACACCAAGGGACCCAGCACCTCCAGGAAACCCGAGCAGCAAAAACCAACAAGGGCAATCAACCAGGATAAAGAGACCTGGAAAAACAAAGAGGAAAAAGGAACAGGAGGAACCCCAGGAACCCCAGCACACAGCCCCAGCCAAACCGGAGAAAACCTGAGCAGGAAGCAACAGCCCGAAATGGGCACTGAGGTGCCGGGTTTTTAGGAACCCGGTGGTGCCAGGGGACAACACCCGAGGACCTCTGAGTTCTCCCTTGTTCCGGACCACAGAAACCACGAGTCTTCTAGTCGCAGTCAGAGATCAAGTTTTTATTGGTAGCTACCAAGTAACACGTGTCCTAGAAGCACGACAAACACGGGTCATGTATTCTCAGGAGACTGTACGTGTTCGTTTTTACAGAACCAGTCTTCTCCTTTTATACAGAAATAATGGCTTCAAGCAAGAATTCTTGAGTTTATGATATGGCTGTAAACATATTTCTGTAATAATACAAAGTGCGGCGTCACGTAAGCAAACCCACATTTTAGATGTCCAGTTCGTGACAGATTACCCAGCAAGATCCGGGACTCCCATCAGATATCGATGAAACACCAATAAAGGCAGGTACCACCCAGTCATAAAACTGGCCATAAAGAAGAAGTATGGACAGGTGCATGTTTGTAGAAAGCATGTTCTGTATGGGGTGAATGGTTTGTGGAATGTTATGTGTCGATAGTATCGTATTCGGCCACTGGGCGGGGAGCCGCCCAAACCGGTTTGGCTTAAGGCAATGGAGTCAGTTTGGACAGGTCAGGGGGAAGTCAGGGAAGGTGGACGTGTCCTTTTGGATCAAGCTCGACCTTTAATTGACTTAACATGAGGGCAAGACGTAAGATGGATGCCGTTCACAAAATGGAGTCTAAGGGATTGGGACGGAAACTACGATTTAGGGGTGTTGGCTACCCTCGATTGTCACGCAAATACATAGGAATGATATCCTAATCATTATCGGTTCACGGACACTAAATTCGTCATGGTACGTTGATATTTTGTGACACGGGTATTGGACCTCGATATTGGGATAACAATAGGGTCCAGATTTTCAGAACCACAGACCCTCCTTTTGCCCTTATGTAAGGCAATAACTCATGTTAATCCGAGTCCAAATCTGTATTAAGGAATTCGTGGAGATGCTGCTGTAACATCATCCTGTTGCTTAGTTCGTCCCTTGACGCAGGCTTCCGTACACATGAAGTAGCACAGAGGCCACAGAGTGCAGGAGCGCACTGGACACATAGGCAGAACATAAACAGAAGTGTTAAGATCATCCCAATGAAGATTAGCGTTTTCCATCCCCAGGCAGCGATCAGTCCCCAGAACCACCCTAGCAAGGACCAATCCCCTTTCTCAACGTGAAGGGAACCAGATATTTCATGTAGTTTAGAGATGGCCTGGTATACTGTCGGTGCATTATCAGGGATGAATATGCAACAACTGGATTGGATGACTCTACACACACCACGATCGGCGAGTATGATATCAAGGGCAATTCGGTTCTGAAGGGTCATAAGTCGATCCGACTGAAGATCGGTTGTCAAATTGCCAAGTGCTCCGGCCGTTGTAGTCACGGCGGATTCAACTATCCTTGCTAACTGGCGAATATTCCTGCTGTTCACCATAGGCCCCCAAAACGGCAGAAAACCTTTTGTGAAGTCAGCGAATTCCTGAAGCACGTGCCTGAGAAGTCAGGGGGTAACCATGTATAGGCTTGGTCGTGGCAGACGAAATACGTGCCTTTGGCTGCTAAGAGTATAGGGGAAGTTCGGGAGGCGAGCACATATGTTTCTGTGCAAATGCTCTTTCCTAACTGTGCAGTGGGATCTCTACCAATACCTTGTAAACATAGGTGACCTCGGTGGGGCACTATCCAAACTGGGCGGGATTTCTTTGCTGCCTGGCTCTTGATCAGGTAAACGCCATGTTTGGTTACGTTCCAACGAGTGTATGGGGTCAGTTCATCTTTGGGGATAGTCAGATATGTGTCGAACTCTCTACTCATATTTCTTATCCCTGCTATTAGTGCCTTGTTACTGGAATCGCTTTCAGTGGAATGGGTCGGGTATGGTTCTAGGGCGAATAGGAACATGGTCTGAAAAGCCCACAGAGAACCATAATAACTAAATGGCAGGATGAAGTATGGGATACCCTTATCCGTCGTGTGCGGCATGAGTCCGCATATCCAACAGTTTGATGTGTTCATTATAGACTGGTGTTGGTGTAGCAGTTGGATGAAAGAGTTATTTACAAATTCGAGCCTTCTGGCAGACTCGTGTTCAGGTAGAGGGTGAAAAGAATGTGGTGAGAGAGTGGGAGAAGGCGTCGGCAGAGTGTCATTTGAGAGTAGGGAAACTTGAAATACGAATAGAGCATAACCAATCAAAAGCATCACAGTGCTTCACAGCATTAGAACACATATTATTAAAAATCTTTTCTTGGACAGTATAGTACACAATTTTTTTTCAAAGTTCGTAAGCTTGACAGGTCTCTCTACCCTTGGAAACTCCATCCTCGACTTGCTGCCCGCGGTGGTAGGTTGATTCTGCCAGGGAGCGCGCTCCGTTCGGTCCGGGGTGACTCCCTCGGACCAACCAGAACCGTGGACCTAAAACTTCCTTGGTTGCACTCCCTACACTTCAACCGCGACCCTAGCAGCGGAACCGGATGGCGGTTCGAAAATCAAAAATGAGCTAGTTCCCTGGGACGAGAGAGCTGGAAGATAAAAAATAGTTCTTGGGGGAAAAGGGAAATCACATTAGATCAAGGTTTTATTAGTCCCTGGGGCTGGATCTCAGGTTGTATCGTCGCTTCTCAGGTATGGTGTGGTCTTTAAACAATGTCTCAGGTTCGGTAGTGTCCAATTGCATAGATGGTGACACACGTCCTTGCAAAATACGATCACTCTCCTTTTCGGTACCAGTCTCTTTTAAACGTGCATCGCTGAAAGGGATGAAACGAGGTACGGATTCAGTCTTGGAGTCGGCAAGTCCTTTATCGACCCACCGGTCGTATGGAAGGGGCAGAGGGACCCATTTGCAATGGGTCCCATGCACCCAGTTCTTTTTGCCGTCCACCCGAACCGCTGATCTCGTGGAAAGAAGTACCAGATATGGTCCGGTCCACCTCGGCTGTCCGTTGTTGGTGCGCTGGAAGTTCCGCACTAATACCCACGTACCGGGTTTGATTGTATGACCTGGATCGTCAGAGGCTGGCGGAGAGGAACTGTGAACCTGTTGGTGTAAAACACGCAATTTAGCTGTCAATTCGCACAAATAATCAAGCAGTACGGGGTGTTCTATTTCACGGAGTTTCTTTGGTCTTGGCACGCCCCAGACGTTGGCTGGGCGGCCAAACACGATCTCGTGGGGGCTAAGACCTAATCTGGAATGGACGGTCATCCTAGTTGACGAGTGCTAGGGGCAAGGCGTCAGGCCATTTAAGACCTGTACTGGCTTGGATCTTGGCTAGCTTGAGTTT
The DNA here is from genome assembly GCF_964261635.1 of Lissotriton helveticus. Classification (NCBI taxonomy): domain Eukaryota; kingdom Metazoa; phylum Chordata; class Amphibia; order Caudata; family Salamandridae; genus Lissotriton; species Lissotriton helveticus. The sequence goes on from NC_136065.1 coordinate 1,661,444,915, forward strand.
CAAAGTGCCATTGTAGCACTCTACTAATCCAGCTGATTGGGGGTGATTTGCAGCGTGGAATTTCTGGTGTATGCCTAGACACTCTCACACTCTCTTCATCACTCGTCCTATGAATTCACTTCCATTATCACTCCAGACAATTCTAGGCATACCGAATCTCGGGAAGAACTCTTTGACAAGGGCTTTGGCAGTTGTCATAGCAGTATTGTCTTTAAGGGGGTACGCTTCCACCCACCTTGAAAAAGCGCAAACAACAACGAGCACATACTTTAGATTGTTGCACCTTTCCATGTGAATGAAATCGAGCTGCAAAACCTCGAACGGATACGTAGGAGGCGCAAAGTGACCAGCTGGAGTTGGAGTTCCTTTACCGGGATTGTGTTTTAGGCATATCATACAGTTTCTGACCACATTTTCTGCATATTTTGGGATATTGCTATTCTGCCATACTGGGGCCAATAGCTTACATATTCCTTTCGAACTGATGTGTGCCATGCCGTGAGCCATTGTTACTACTGCAAGTACGTATGCATTAGGTAGTAGCCATCGCTGGTGTTCCGATAATTCGACCCAACAACCATTCGCATCCAATCTACCCTTACTTTCTCTCCATTCATTCAACTCATTCTCAGTTGCCTCAGCTTGTATGCATTTTACGCTTTCAATGGTGTCCTCACACATTCCCACATCAGTAGTACATCTAGCGGGACCCGCAACATACATTCGACGCATCGTGTCCCTTGCGGTCTCTTTCGCAACCTCGTCTGCAAATGCATTCCCGCGGCCAATATCGTCTTGAATTTTCTTGTGTGCACTGCATTTCATAATGGCAACTTGTAGTGGCATGGTCAGTGACTCAAGGAGCTCATTAACTAGCTGACCATGTTGTATCTTTGCACCATGTGAGGTAAGGAAACCACGTTCACGCCATAATCTCCCAAAACTGTGAGCCACGCCAAAGGCGTATTGGCTGTCCGTGTACACATTCACTCGCTTTCCTTTTGCTAACACGCATGCTCTGGTAAGTGCAATACTTTCCGCAGCTTGTGCAGAGTTGTGGGAAATACGTGCGGTCTCTATAATGGTGTGTAATGTTGTTACAGCATATGCGGCAGTCGTATCACCACTCGGTAACTTGAAACATGAACCGTCAACCCATAAAGTATCATTGCATTCAGGAAGGGGAGTGTCCTGTAAGTCTACTCTCCCTTTTGTCTCTTCTTCTGTCCTAAAGCAGCAGTCATGTTTATCAGTCTTGTCTGTTCCTGTCGGAATGGGTAATAACGTTGCGGGATTCAGTGTATCACACCTCTTTATGTGGATGTGGCTTGCTAGCAACGTCAGTTTGTAACTGGATAGTCGAGCGCTAGTAAGGTGTTGTGTCTTCGTCCTGTTTAGTAAAATGTCTACTGCGTGCGGAACCATAACGATCAGAGTATTATTCATGACTAATCCAGCGGATTGTCGAATGCAGACAGCTGCTGCGGCGGTAGCCCTCAGACAACTTGGTAGTGCCTTAGCCACAGGATCCAGAGTTGCCGAAAAATACGCGCATGGGCGCTGTCTGTTCCCAAAATGTTGTGTTAAGACTGATAATGCACAACCTTCCTTCTCATGGACATATAATGTGAAAGGCTTACTGTAGTTGGGGTTTCCCAACACAGGGGCTAAACACAATGCATCACGCAACTTGTGAAAACTCGTCTGACAATCTTCAGACCAGGGCATAGGATTGGGCGTATCTTTACGGAGTAGTGCCAGCAAGGGTTTAGCTAGCAGTGAGAAATTCGGTATCCATTGTCTACAGTACGATGTAATGCCCAAAAAAGCTCGAACTTCTCTCTGTGTCCTTGGGGCACTTAGTTCTGCAATTGCCTGTATTCTTTCTGGTGTCAGTCTCCTTCCCTCCTTCGACAAGACGTGACCTAAGTAGGTTACTTCTTGTCGGCAAAATTGTAGTTTGGAAAGGGAGACTTTGTGCTTCATGTCACATAAGTGATGCAATAATGATAACGTAGCTTTCTTGCAAATTTCTTCAGTGTCCGCAGCGATCAGCAGATCGTCTACGTACTGAATCAGAGTTGAACCACTTTGTAGAACAATCGTGTCTAGTTGTGTTTTCAGGGCCTGACTGAATATGGATGGACTTTCGCAGTAGCCTTGAGGAGCGCACTTGAAGCGGAAGCTTCGTCCTCCTAAATTAAATCCGAAAATATCTCTACTCTCCTCGGCAATCGGGATACTGAAGAAAGCGTTCTTCAGGTCAATCACCGAGAACCAATTTGCTGAAGCTGGAACCATTGTCAATAAAGCAGTAATGTCGGGGACGACTGGAAACTCTGGGATAACTATCTTGTTTACTTCTCTGAGGTCGATCACGAACCTATACACAGGGGGTTGTGAAGGATCAGTACGTTTTAAGACGGGCAAAACCAGACTGTTACAGACATTTCCTGTCGTTTCTTCGATGACGTCTTTATCAATCAAATCATGAACAATTTTCAACAACGCTTTTTCGCATTCGCTAGATATTTTGTATTGGGGAATACGTGGCAACCTAACGTCGGCTTTCAACGTTATGACATATGGTGTCATCTCCAAACGACCTATCATTAGAACCATTAGCCCAGAGTATATCAGGAAGTGACAATAATTCAGTTGGAATATTTTCCTTTGATAAATACATCGAAGAAATGACCTTCTTGCCTAAAGTAAGTTGTACTCCCGAGGGAGAACAGTACAAGGTCGCATATAACCTTTTTAGTAAGTCCAAACCTAGCAAATTTTCACCACAACCTGTTGTCAAAATGAGGGGTGCTTCTAATTCGCATGGGCCAACAGAAAGAGACATAGGACTAGAGATCGGGTTTCTAACAGGGGCGCCAGAGAAACCTACTGAGACATTCATTTCGTCAGACAAAGGTGCGCCATGAAGTTTCGAGTGCATGATTGAACTTTTTGTGGCACCAGTATCCAGCAGAAATGGCTCTGACACTCCTGAGGCTATTACCTCGACATAAGGTCCATTCTGATCTACCGGAACTGAGACAACTCCCTCTCTTTGTCCATGGCTGTCCTAGCAATCGTTACCCTCATTTTCGTGTTCAGCGTAATAGTCGTCAGCATAGTACTGAGCTGATTTAGACGATGAATTATTCTGTTGGTCCAAGCTATTCATGGACTTCTGAGGCGGAAAAGAAGTTGTATTCTGAGTGAAATTTCCACGGCCTCTACCTCTAGGGGCATGTTGAACACCTCTCCCCCTTACACCTTGACCACCGTTTAAACGTCGCGCAAGAGCCGGACAATTATCCTTAAAATGACCCTCTTCTTTGCAATACGCACATTGATTCGGGCCATATGTAGGACGCTGGTGGGAAAACTCGTTACCTTGCGCGTTCCTCGAATACTGCTGTCGCGGTTGATAGTCGGGCTGACTAGCCGTGCGAGGCGGATAGGCCTGCTGGAGGAGAACCTTAGTTTTCAAATCTTTCGTCTTTTTATCTGCCTTGTCTAGCTCGTCTTTATGCCTATTCTCATAGTACTGGGCTGTAGCTAAAATCTGTGCTGACGTAGAGACAGCCCAAGCACTCTCAGTCTTTTAGTTTATTACATAGTTCAGGGAGCAAATTATGTACGAACTTGTCCACAAACAATCTTTGGCCACCCTCGGTAGCCATATCTTAGCCACTGTGGTCGGTGAATGTTTCCTCAAATCTCGTGAAAAAGTCAGACACATTCTCATCTTTCTTTTGTTTACATGCTGATAGCTTGTCCCAATTTACGCGTACTTCAGGCATTATTGTCTTCATGTACGCTATAATTCTACCGGGAAGTTCAGCTATTAACGGCTCAGGTTTAAAACCACCGACTTGTCTAGCATCTGTAGTCGCAATGTTCGCCCATGAGTCACCTAGTTCCTGATCGTGATCCGTATGACGTATCTTGCTCCATAAAGGATGTGGAACAACGTTCCCAAATAACATGTCTACATCTGCTAAATTCATTATACATGAGCTTGCGATAACTCCTTATAATACCCAGTTGGGTTCTTACGAGGGTCAGGTAGTGACTGTTTGAGTGCTAATACTTCCGATCTTTTCCATGGGATATGTACCCATACACGCTGGAAATGGGGCAGAATTGGTGGATTAGCATTCGCATCACCTTCCCTCCAAACAGGAGGAACCTCTCTCATGGGGTACTGTCTCGCTCTTTTCCTACTAGACGTACCACATTCAGACGATGACCCAGAGTTACCACCTGTGCTTCGATATGATAATAATACCTCAACTGCTTTGTCGACATCGGGACCTACAATCATGCCTTCCCCGAATTTAAATCGTATACTACACAACTTTCGACAGTTGCTCTCTTGACCATTATCTTCCAAATCCTCACACAGAAAAACACACATCTGTTCAAAAACATATCTTTGCGTCGGTTCATCCCATTGACGGAAAACGTTCATGACGGACTCTACATCATATCTGGCTGTATCCAGAGCCCAATTCCGTGCTAACTTATTCAGGCATTCCCTCTCTCGATAATCAGGCATTTGGCTTCGTAACTGTCTTAGTCCCGTATTAGGGGTCGTTTTAGGCGACCGAAAAAGTGGTGAAGGAATGTTAGTAATAATGCTGGCCGTTTTATGCCAGACGGAAGGTGAAAGTGGAGGAATAACTGGTGTCAGAACAGAGTCACGCAAAGCAGAAACAGAAGCGTTCGCAGAACTAGTATCGGAAGAAATAGAAGGTGCGCTAGGCGAAGTTGTAGAAGGAACAGTAGGAGAAGTAGATGTGACTGGTGAGCCTTGAGGAGGCTGCACTAGAGAAATAGAAGCCAGCTGAAGAGTAGCTGGTGAGTGCTGTAGAGGAGCTGGTATAACAGCTACCAGAGGTGCAACTAAAGGTTGCGGAGGTGCTGTGGCATTTTGCGCATAGGGTGGTGGCGAACTCAGCAAATGCGCCATTAATGGATCTTTCTCACGCTCTTTTACTGTCTCTTGCTGAAGAGATGGTAAAACAGGATAGCATTTATCTATTGCCATTTTACGTTGCCTGTGCAACTGCTCACTTATTCGATCCTCTTCGTTGTCTTTAAATTTTATCGCGGCTTGTATTACTGAAATACCCCTTTACCTCTTATTCTTCTTTTCTAGTTTAATTGCCTTTTGTTTGGCCTCTTTACGCCATAAGCGGAAAGAGTCAAACATCGCCGGTCGGGCTTTCTTTTTGAACAGTTTGACCTCTAGGTTATCTAGAATTTCTGAGTCGAAACTACCATATTGGGGCCATTTTAAAACACCATCTTTACGGGTGTATTTTATCCACACTTCATTATATGTGATAGGGCCTACGCCATGTTTTACATAGAGCTCATACGTTGGAGTTCCAATTGGAGGAACCGGACACGAATCCTCTAATCGGGAGTCCCTATTATAACCAAGACAAAACAAGTTTCCAAGTCTGCTAAAACCAGGCATCTTCGCTCACTAGTCTAGCTTCAAACTTCAAAGGTTTATCTATTATGATATTTCTCGTGAAAACACGAGTCCTTCGGCTTTGGGGCTTGCAAGTGCCAAATCAAGTCGTATCTCCAGGATACCAAAAACTAAGGACAAACTAAGGACTGGGAGACGCTCCACTTATACTTAACTGAAGTATTTGAAGATCGGTGACGTCGCTAGAAGACTCGTCTATCGTTTCGCTCTACCAAGGATCACTGGGTCCAAAACAAGGCGATAGTCAGGGCAGCAGTCCTTCGTAGCCGTCGGGACGCGGGGAACCTCGCAGCAAAGACCTTCGGAACCACGTCGACATACAGGGGTCGCTGAAGTGGCTGGCCGTCCTCCGGAATTTTCACACGAAGCTCCTCACGAACATCTGGCTTGGACCGTCGCCGCTTGATATCGCCCCGAGTTGGGCGCCAATTGAGGTGCCGGGTTTTTAGGAACCCGGTGGTGCCAGGGGACAACACCCGAGGACCTCTGAGTTCTCCCTTGTTCCGGACCACAGAAACCACGAGTCTTCTAGTCGCAGTCAGAGATCAAGTTTTTATTGGTAGCTACCAAGTAACACGTGTCCTAGAAGCACGACAAACACGGGTCATGTATTCTCAGGAGACTGTACGTGTTCGTTTTTACAGAACCAGTCTTCTCCTTTTATACAGAAATAATGGCTTCAAGCAAGAATTCTTGAGTTTATGATATGGCTGTAAACATATTTCTGTAATAATACAAAGTGCGGCGTCACGTAAGCAAACCCACATTTTAGATGTCCAGTTCGTGACAGGGGAGAGGAGTTGGCCTAACGGCTAGGGCGCTCGACCTCGGACCTGGGTATTTGGGTTCGAGTCTCGGTAACGACGCCAAAAACTCCTGTGATTCTGGGCAAATCACTTAATCTCCCCGTGCCTAAAAAAAAAAAATGAAAGTGTGTCCTCCTGTAACGTAACTAGAAAATATGTAAAGCGCTCTGATACCTGATTCGGTTCGGGTCTAGTTCGCGCTATATAAAACACTGCAAAAAAAAAAAAAAATAATAAATTACCCAGCAAGATCCGGGACTCCCATCAGATATCGATGAAACACCAATAAAGGCAGGTACCACCCAGTCATAAAACTGGCCATAAAGAAGAAGTATGGACAGGTGCATGTTTGTAGAAAGCATGTTCTGTATGGAGTGAATGGTTTGTGGAATGTTATGTGTCGATAGTATCGTATTCGGCCACTGGGCGGGGAGCCGCCCAAACAGGTTTGGCTTAAGGCAATGGAGTCAGTTTGGACAGGTCAGGGGGAAGTCAGGGAAGGTGGACGTGTCCTTTTGGATCAAGCTCGACCTTTAATTGACTTAACATGAGGGCAAGACGTAAGATGGATGCCGTTCACAAAATGGAGTCTAAGGGATTGGGACGGAAACTACGATTTAGGGGTGTTGGCTACCCTCGATTGTCACGCAAATACATAGGAATGATGTCCTAATCATTATCGGTTCACGGACACTAAATTCGTCATGGTACGTTGATATTTTGTGACGCGGGTATTGGACCTCGATATTGGGATAACAATAGGGTCCAGATTTTCAGAACCACAGCACACCCCGAACAACAGAGAAAGAGTGCAACCAGAGGGACAAACAACCCAGGACCAAAGCAAGGGAACCCAAAGTGAGCCAACACCAACCACAGCCAAGCCCAACAAAAGACAGGCCAGGCAGAGAAGACCCCAAACAGCCGAAGCTGAAGGCCGGGGCAAAAACACAGAGGCCAGCGAGACCGAGGGCCAACAACCCCCAAAGGACCCACAGGAGCGGGACATGCCCAAACAGCACAGCACTGAACCCCAACAGACCAGGGTAGAGGGAACACAGAAGCAAACCGAAGCCAGGGAGGAACACACAAGCAAACCAAACCCCACAGCCCGGCATGACCCAAGTCAGGTCAAGCGCAGGGGACGAACCCCCAGGGCAAAAAAAGGCAACCGAGGACACATCCAGGAAGCCGAAGCCAAGCAACCCGCAAGACCAGAAGTACCCGAAGGCCCAACCCAAAACCAGGGGAAGGCCATAGAAGGGAAGGCTCCAGCAGAGCTCAGGCTGGAGAGCAAACAGCCCCGGCAGCGCCCAAATGAAACCTACGAGGAGGTAAGTAGGGAAACTGGAGTGGGCGACAGAAGCAGAACCAAGACACCACAACGGCAGGAACACACCACACCCACAAGGGACCGGAACCCGAAAGCAGAGGGACCAGCCACCCCACAGGCAGACAAGACCCCAGCAAAGAAGTGCCAGGCCACCCAACAAACCACCAAAAACAGCCCTATCAGGTAGACCAGGACTGCAGAAAGAGCGCAACCAGGCAACCCCGAGCAGGTCGCACCAAACAAACTAGCAGACCAGCCAAGAACAGTAGCAAACAGGGAGCAGAAGCAACCGCAAGCCTGCAGACCACGATAGACCAAAACACAGCCCCTGGAATAGGAGTACAGAGAAATCAGAGGCAAAACTATGGCAAAAAGAACCACTAGAAAAGGAAGGGACATCACCCCCACCCCCTTACCACAGCGAACCAAGCCAGAGAAAACACACCGCAGGCCAGAAGAGACCCAGCAGGCCAGAAGAGAACAGCACCTGGGGAATCCATCCAGGCATCAAACAACGGCCACCCAGCAGCATCATGGACACCAGACGAGACCAGAAGAAGCGGGGAGGAAAGGCCAAAGGAAGAAGCACAGCCAACAGCCAGGAGGCCAAACACAAGACACCCCAGGGGAAGCCAAAATCCACCAAGGCACCAGAGCAGACGAGTCGCCCAGAACACCATGCAGCAGCGAGGAACAGAGAGGAGCGACCAGTGCAAACCAAGCATACCGGCAAGGGAGACAGACCCTGAAAGGCGGCCATACCAGCAACACCATGCCAGAGGAGCCCGGGGAAGCAGAAAGAGGAAACCAACCCCATCCGGAAACCCAAGCGGGAGAGCCCACCTAGGAGAGAAGCCAACCCTAGGGAGGAAAGGCCACAGGCAAAAAAACCTCAGCCACGACCGCAACAACCAGGCCCAGGACATAGCCAAGGAGCACCAGCACCAAGCCCGAACAGGGCTAGTGGACAAACAGGGCGAAAAGCAGCACAAACCAGCATGACAGGAAGAACCACGCAGAGGGGCAGGCAAAGGTATGGAAAGGGACCAAGAGAGGCAGAACAGCAGCAGGAAGACCGAAACAACAACCCGGCACCGCCGCCACAGGCACCACAACCAGCATAAACCACAGGCAGAGACCCACAGAGGCACTGGAGCCCAGAGCACCACCTTAGAGACAGAGGTAAGGCCAAGGCCAGGCCAGGGGCGAGAAACCCAGAGAGGGAATGCAGCAAAAAGGAGGAGAGGGAGCCACAAATACACCCCCCTCCCCACCAGAAACGGGGAAAAGCAGAGCACCCACAGGAATACGAAGGCCACAGACCCCGCAAACCCGTAGGGGAGGACGGGATACCACCAAGAACAAGGCCCCCACCCGACAGACAGCCCAAGGCAGCCAAGAAGGCAACGCCAGAGCCGACAAGAAAGAGCACAGCCCCGAAGCACAAGGAGAAGACCGCAGTGCAAATCCACCTTGCAATAGTGCCCGAGCCAAAGGCGCAACGAAGGTAGAAACCAGGACCCTAGTTGCCAAACGCAACCGGGGAACCATGGGAGTCCACGCTAAAAGCGCATCCCTCCAGGCCAGAACCCACGGCATACATGAAGCACACAAGTGTGCAATGGAGCAAAGCGGGAGCGCAGGCCGACTAGACCGCAGCCCAGCGTGCCACAAGAGGACGTACAAAAAACATGGAGCACACAAAGACACAACACACCACACCACACTGCAAGGCAGAAACACGAGAGACGCCCAGAGCAATGGCCGGGATAACAAACCTGGGACTCCAGGCCCCAAAATCCAGCAGCATCAAGAAGCACAACCCCAACGGAGCGTCCAGAAACACAGCGACAGCCAAGCCGCACAGGAGGCCATGGTGCATGTGCAGCACCCATGACGCAGCCCCCCACATGCCAGCAGATGAAGGCCAAAAAGAGAACAGGAGTGAAACCCATCAAAGACCCAAAGGCGTACAGACGGACACACCCCACAGCACGAGGCCCGAGCAGAGTGCATGAATGGCACACAGGAGGCTCCGGGTCCAATCCACGGCAACCCCAGACAAATGCCACGAACACATCGCAATGAGGCCTAAGAGTTCAAGTGCATCCGCGGGAAACCGAACCAGTGAACAGGAAGCCGAGCACAAACACCTGCAGTGAATGCAACAACATCCCGAGCCAGCACACACAGAACAAGGGCTCCAAATTCAAAAATATCAATGATGCCTGCGAACCACTGGCCCTGAAACACGCATGTACTTAATTGTGTTGATCGCCAGGGCCTTAGTGAATTCTGCCATCTTATGACAGACACCCAACTGTTCGGAAGATATGAGGTCCCTCTGACTTAGTCAGCCTCGGCAGCAGGCTACTCTCGGTAGTATCAGTCAAGCACCAGAAGACAGAAACAAAGTACGACATCAGGAGGAGACCCCCCTACGTGCGAGAACACAGGAACACGCAGTGCGAAGCTTGCGCGAGCCGATTAACAGAGCAATCCTGCCCATCAGGAGCGGAGCGAGGCACAGGGCCCCAAACACCCGTCAAGGGCAGCGCTGGAGGCAGAGGCACTCATGACGGAGCTGCAAGGGGAGGCAAGTAAGGCAGGCAGCAGGACAAAGAAAGAGCCCTGACAGGCAGGAAGAGAGCAAAACCTCCGCTATGCGGGACTCACCCGGAGCCGGAACACCCACAGGAGCAAAGCCCCCACTCCAACATCCGGCTCCGGAAATCCACGAGACAGAAATCGCAGCACGTCTTCCACTCGGCCAGGCCACAGAAAGACGCGCTCAGCGACCCGGAAGAAACCCTCGGGAGGCAGCGCACCAGCAGCAAAGGGCCGGCAAACTGGATTTCCAGCCAGGAACAGCCCTGCCTCCCCGCAAGCCGGGCAGGCCAGGAGGCAGACTAACGGGGAAAAAAACGCCCGCGAAGCCAGGCAGCCAGGCGGAGGGGGGGGGGGATGAGAAGAAGTGCACGCCAGCCCAGCCCAGCAGGAGCAGGAGCAGCACCAGCACCAGCATCCAGTCCAATCTGTCGACAGACAGAAAAAAAGAACAGGAGGACTGCTGGGTAAGTACCCCTTAGTGTCCCAGCATTCTTCTGATCCTTTTTTTCTGTCAGGAGATGGTTATCTCCACATAGAACTGAATGGGACGAGGACATAAGGGACCTGGGGGTAATGGTGCTGGCGCTTTCAGTCGGGTATGGTGAGGTGACTGTCGTATTTCACCAAGAATTTTTACACACACAGGCAAAAACACACACACTCTCTATCTCTGTTTGGAAAGATTTCAACCGTGTTGGATATTTCACAAAATATTGTTTTCTCTTCCTTAGTACCCCTACCAGCCGCTGCCCCTTAAGCCCTTCTTGTGCACTTTGCTTGTCCTATAATGTATTATAACATTATGTGCCAGGGTGATTGTTGGGAAAATATGACCCCCACACCCCCCCTTCCCAGTCATACTGACCAAGCTACGCCCCTGAATGCCGATTGCCACTGGCGACTAACCACCACGGGGGATATCTTCTTTTGGAGAAACAAAATTGTCCTGACTGACGCAGGACGCTCTGAAAAGTTGACATCTGCAAGATAGTGTTACCTACATGCAACCAAACAACATGAACTTCCAGTGTCACTCAACATCTAACTAAAGGGGCAAAAGCGTAGCAGCTGGCTGCGGGATGAGCCCCCAACTGACTGGGTGGAGTGCATGCTGCAGAGATGTGCGCTTAATCTGCAGGGAGCAATATTCATACTGGTAGGACCGACTTGTGCTTCCATCTTTCAGTACTTGATGACTTTCATACACTGAGTTATTTAAGCTGGGAACATACCATTTTGCTTGTGACCTGCTAAGTATTGGAGAATATTAACTGTTCTAGACAGCCTAGCAACATTACTTCCGCGTCCAGAAACCCCGGAGAATAAATGGTGAGTTGGCTTTTTAATAATTGAATAGCAGTTTGAATGTGTGCTCATCGCAGACGTCATGAAAAAACATGGAGCCTGTTGTCTGTTACAGAAATAGGCTAAATACACATTTTACTGTTTGTTCAGAGGAGGCATTCATTATATATTCCAATTTCTCAGGGGCAGTTAAGTTGTTCCTTGGAAATTATGCCATAATGATATTAGCAGTTGTTGCTACTAAAGGAGTGTTAATTGTCGCCCGCATAACTGCTTGAATTATATTGTTAATGAACTTATTTTGCCCATAATATCAGCCTTCACTAGTTTACAAGTTCCCCACATGAAAACGTAAACCATTCATGCCCCTAAATGCAAGAGCTCTAGGTGGTGAACTGTCCAATACCTTTCCTGGACCTCATATCAGTCCAGCAGGATATGAGGAATCCCAGATATTCTGATTGGCTGCCGAGCAGCCTATCAGAAGGACATAAACACAAGACCAATTCTGGTTGATTAAAGCATAGATAATCACAATGACTAAAGTATCCGATTGTCTGAGCCTTTCATATTGACTTCCTTCAAGCCAATCTGAATTGATCCCTAAATTCATGTTGGACTGATTGGGTGTCTGGTTTGAGTTTCAAGAAGGGGCGAATTATTCCAGCAGTTGTGCATCAAGAATTAAAGTCCATGTTACTCACTAGGCATTCCACCATTTTCCTGCAACTTGCCAATCTGCAACTGTAGGATATGGTGGATCCCTTCACAGTTGCAGACTGGAAAATGTGGAAATGTGGTTTCTGCCAACATTACCAAACAATTGTTTGTGTAATCAATTACGCGGACCCAATACCTTTCTGTGGGGGTGAAAGTTAGAGAGTGCAACTACAATATCCCACTAGATCACTCATCCTTAACATGTATGTTGGGAAACCTGCAAGCAAGCCCAAGCAAACCACACGTCTGCACAGCAGGACCTCACAAAGGTGCACCGTGATCTGGGCTGACTCTTTTCCAGATCTTACATATATTCTGATTGTCATCGAGCTCCTATGGAGCAAGATTCTCCACCATTAAGAACAAATATGTAGGACACTCAATCAGGACCCGAAACTCCAAAAATGTAGGATAGCAAATAATTTCTGCAAATGGTGCAAATCAGCTAAAAGATCAGTACTCCTGATTACACCAAGTAAATCCTTGGCCTCAATATTACTTTGTTGGGTGCATTGTATCATCGAGAGGTGGAGTCGGCATGGCTAGAATGAACGGTACTCCCATTTTTGGAGCATCTATGAATATACAGCCTCCAGACCACCCACCCCATACCAATGATATTTGGTAGCAAAATCTCTCCGTACAGAACTGTCAATGGACAAATCTGGCCCGCAAACCAATATCCACACAGTGTTAGGAAGCCGAGTAATTGTTGAATGCTGCGTAATACAAATAACCAGTAGAATGGAATGAATAGTCTGAGCCTGTACATAACTATGACAGGCTTCAGATTAGGGTTTCGTTTACACCTGAACATACACTTGCTCTGTAGCTACAGCCATCAAGACTGGTGGCCTTTCCATCTCAAAGAGGGAGAATGGTATGAGCCCAAAAATGGCACTGTCTCTTTCAACTTTACCTTGCCAATGTTAAAGAAAAGGATTGCGGTGAGAATGTTAAATGTTAAATGTTAAATGTTAAATGTTGTATACTTGTAAAGCGCACAGCTGCCCCAGCAAAGGGGCGTCCCGGCGCTGTATACCGCTGGGGAACCCGTCCTGGCTTTCCCTGTGGGATGGTCCCTACTGGGAATCCCCAAGGTGGAGCCAGGCATCCCCGGCGTTGGTGGGGCCGTTGTGGAGATTAGGCAAGCTAATGCCCAGAGTTGCCGAGTGGGACCCCAGGTTAGAGTAGGCACCGAGGCGAGAATTGTCGAGTCCGCTGACCCTGGTCCACTACCCTGCCGCGTCGGGAATTGAACCCTGGTCCCGGGCCGACTTCTGCTCCCGGGTCTGCTGCCTCTAACCAGTGAGCCACACCACTCCACCATGGTTTGTTAGGCTGCGAATCTCTGGCAGAATGCTCCCTGAACTGATCTTTTTCAATTCCACTCCCTATTCACCGGTTTATGTGCGAGACTGGTGCGGTAGGAGGGGGGGAGAGGCCTTCAGAAGATGTTCTCGTTAATTAAAAACCCTGAAGGTCAGGACACCAGCAGGTTGCTTTTGATCAGTGGAACTGTGAGTTCAGTCTATGGTTCCAGCCTGCCTCTCGCCCTCCCCTAATGAGAAGCTGATCTTCAAGACCAGGGAAGATTTGCTAGTGCGTCCTGAATCCAACAACATTTTAACACATCCTAGGGAAAAAGACATCTTCCTTTGTCCACCTGCGCGGACTCCATAAGTGTCGAGGGACAAGAAACCAAGTAAGGTGAAAACGTTGCCCTGGTTTCTTGGTAGTTTAAGGTGCCTGCAATGGAAAGATCTTGATCGGAGAAAATATTGTGATATAGTGGCTACTCCGGCAACATCCATGGTTACACAGAAACTCTACACCAGAGAATGAGAGACCGCTATATTCACTCTGGCAGTGCACAGACATCGACGGTCTCGCACTCTGATTTGAATGTAATGGGTTAGTCACCAAGATCACCATTGATATTTTCCAATTCACAAAGGATCCGAAGAATCTCCTCTACAAACACTACATCCTACACAACAGGTTTCACCACCAACCCATATTCTGCCTCGCTGTAAATAATCTAGGATGGTGTCTCAAGGCTCTCAAAGTGTGCCTTATTAAAACACCTACAACATGAACATATGTTACTTCTTTGCATAGTTTGATCTTAGCTTTGCTCTAATTTCTTTACTGAATTTAAGTACATTGATTACTCAATTATAATATGCAGATGTTTTTGAAAGGTTGTCTTGTGCAGTAACCAGTGACCTCAAAAGGAGATAACAGGTTATTGTGATTTATTATGGCTAAATTTAGTAGGAAACCTGAGCACTTGCTCAGCACTGGGCCATCTGCTGCCAGATTTACTTAAGGCCATAGGAGCCATGTTATGGTGGCATTAGGGACTCTCACAACACCAGCTGATTCTCTCCTGGTGGCCCGCACCACTTGGAACCTCCCCAACACCCATAGAACACACGCAGAACCTCGACTTTACACTTGACTCCTCGCTAACAATTGGCCACCAGAACAAGCTCGTTTCATTCTCCTGCTTCCACATGCTATGCCTGCTCCGAAAGACCTTCAAATGGATTTCCACTGAGTCCAGAAAGATGGTCACCCACGCACTCCGCAGCAGGAGCGACTACGGCAACGCACTCTACGCCGGCATCACCCAGAAACTGCTCAAGAAACTGCAGAGCATCCAGAATGCCTCTGACCGACTCATACTCCACATCCCCCACCGCAACCAAATCACCAGCCACTTAAGAGACCTCCACTGTCTCCCAGTCAACAAGAGTCACCTTCAAACGCCTAAAACATGCCTACAAAGCCCCATACAATGCGGTACCTGCAGACCTCAACCATCGCCTCTCATTCTCCACACCCACGAGAGACCTGCACTCTACCCACCAGGCCCAGGCTACCGTCCCACGTATCCACAAGACCACAACCGGAGGAAGATCCTTCTCCTACCTCTCAGTAAAGACCTGGAACATCTCCACCTCAGGCCATCCCCGTCACTGCCTCAATTCAAGAATTACCTAAAGAACTGGCTCTTCAACTGAACCACAACTCCTCAGTGAGCCAGCCCCTCTGTCCTGCCCCTTGTGCCCCCCAGCACCTTGAGATCCTTACGGGCGAGTAATTGCACTTTACAAGCCTTTGATTGACCGGTTGATTTATTTCAATGGTGGGCTCCTTAAATCGTGTCTTATGCACTGGAGGTCAACTCGAAAAGTCAGTATTGTGAGTTGAAGAAAATCGAGCAAACGTCTGACTGGGCAGTAAAGGAAGACAAAGAGAAGCCCTTTAATCTCTGTGCTTGACCCACTATTTCTAGCAGCTGCATGCGTCCTTGAAAAACTTGCAAAGGTGTTGGGGACATCAGCAGGTCTATAGGCAGCAAGAGGGACACATATAGGGCTGCAGTTCAAAGCTCCGCCCAACACTTGTCAGATTACACTTTAACTAAATAAGCCCAAATCATGCCTTTACATGGCAAACAGTACATAAAACAGATGTTTAAATATACTAATAAAGAGTAGATTCTCCTTCGTTGAAAGTCGTTCTCTGTTTAACTTAAAAGCTCAATTGCCTTTAATATCAGGAAAAGAGACAGAAGTTAAAATAAGTAAACTTATTTTAAAAGCTCTTTTCATATTTGTATGTTATATCTAATCTTATGTTGCTTTTATAGGTTACACTCACACACCCAATAGGCTTTTACAGTGCAAAAATCAGCCCAAACATCTGTGAACCCTGTTTGGAAAACTGCACACACTCCACGAATTCTGTTGTGTATTGCAAATAAACGGATTGCATGTTATTTATAAATTTTTATTTCGTTAGATCCGAGAACCATATAAAATGAATGACGGCATAGGGTGTGCATGCCATGTTAAGCAATCTGTGCATTTCTTAATGTTTTTATGGCACACATGTGAATATTTATTCGTACATGCTCAATAGTTTTAAAAGTAAGCTCATGCATTGCCTCATATATTCACTGCTGCTTTCAGTGACAGATGTTTCGCCCATTATGCCACTCTTGGCCTGAGATCAGCCACATGTAAATTAGTCTTGTCAGTAGAGTCCTATGGCACAGAGACCATGAGATCCACCCCGGGAAGTACCAGTTGCATCTAGGGTTTCTTAACCAAAAAAACTACCAAAGTGATGGCAGGATTGCTTGAATTAACCTCACCCTCTTGTGATCGCTCAGTACAAATTCCAGTTGATTGTTTTTTGACCACTATGTCACTGGAAACTGAGACCATCACATGCAAACAAGTCTTGGTCCTGCTCCAATGGGAACAGTGTAACCCAACATGCCTGACCAGCTCCCTTGTAGATGGGAACACGCTGTACCTCACTGATCACGCCAAAACATTTCTAGGGTTGCTTGTGTTCCCGTCTGGAGTGGTCCTGACCTAGTAGTCTGGGCTGGACTGTTCTATAGGAGCTGACCCAAGACTGGCTTGTTTCTGTCTAGAGGGACACAGTGGCTAGAAAACGACAGACTGGAATCTATCCAATGGCTGAAATCAGTTCAAGCATTCCTTCCACCACTTTCTTGTTTTTTGCAAGCAACGTTGATTGACATGAATGGGTAGTATATAATGAATAGGTAGTCTAAACGTATATCGTTTCCATACCTATATATGTAAGCTAGAACGCGTAGTGATCTTTCCTCTTATGGGATAGCCATATCCTTGCATACTGTGTAGGCTAATTAGTTCTCCAACTGTTGATTATGCCGATTTGTGGGTTCGAGGCATGGCAGCTTGAGGGTCTGGCACTGGGTGGATTAATACACAATTAATAAACCTGTGCATTAAGTATGGTGCTGGGAAGTGTGGTCAATCTCCAGGGCTTTTCAATTACAAATCTGGCCCAAGGGACAGAATATACAACAAGGGGTGCAATGAATCGGACCTCCGTCTAGCAAGTGACGTGGGCCCCAGCAATATTTTGATGAACCTGGTTCCGGGTGCTCAAGGCTGACAACAGAACTCACCATTTCCTACTAAAGCGCTTTTGAAGAGGTTAGATGGTAACACTACTGAAGCCGGGGCCTTGTCTTTGGAGCACTGTTCCTTTTGCTTCATTGTTATCCATCTTTTTTTTCTTCTCGCATTCTGCCTCTGGTTTACCTATCCCTCTTATTCCATTGTTCTCTCCCTCCCACACGTTCTTCCCACGCGCCCTCCCACACTATCCTATCCTCATTTATATCCGGCTGCTCCCTCCCATTTGTCCCTCTAAGTCTCTCTGTATTTTCTAAACCCTCTGCTTTTTCATTCGTTTCGTCTCTCTCCATTCTTTCCTTTTACATCTCTCGCTCTAGCCTTTGCATCTTAATCTCCCGTCTCTGCACCTTCTATCATTCCTTCTCTGTTCCTTTCCTTGGTTCCTTTTACTTTCTCTCCATTTTTGAAGTATTTCCCTCCTTCCCTGTCTTACTTTTTCTCATTCCCCCGTGTCAGTCTTTCCTCGCCGTGTGTCCCGCTCTCCACTGTATCGGTCTCCCTCTCTCCTTTGTTTCTCACTTTTCAATGCCCCTTTCCCTCTCCGCAGCTCTCCCTCTTCTCACCTTTCTCCACCCTCCCGAGGACATCCTGTCCTCTTCCAACAGATAGTCTTTAATCATTAAAAAATTCATGATCCGCTGACACTGGCTGGGCTCGGGTTCTCTTTGGATGGTCTGTGCGTCCCTGGCACGGCCGCGCCCGGAACCAAACCCAGCCCCTCGCCCGGCGCGCGCCGCCATTGGCTGCCAGCGCCGCTCATTAGTGCTCACCAGCTGTCGCGCGCCTTCCCTCCGAACCCACCACACCGCTCTTCATGCGAAGGAAGACTAGAGGCTTTGGGAAACTAACCGCTTTTATGTCAAAGCATGGAACACTAATGTTGCATGTGTCGTCTTTCTTAAAACACAGATGTGGAACTCAGAATTAGTCAGCAAATGGCTGCTTTGGTGCGACAGGTATGTAGTCAAAAACTGTTGTCAGGGCGGGCTTCAACACTGGTGGCACCCTGTGCGACAATGTTTGTTGCCCAACACCCCCCTCTTCCCACACCCTCCCCTCCCCCCCAATGACCACCTTTGCCACGAATTACCTCACTAGCACCGTGTAACAGTGCCCCTCAAGTCTCCATAACCACTGACTCTCAGATTCATTTAGTTCTATAGCAATACTTATACCAGTGTGAGGTGTCAGAACACTTTACATCACACACACATTGCACAGAGTCATGTGTTTGTAAATCTTTGTATATGTTAAATGAGACGGGACTACAAGCAGGGCGGACTGACTACTGGGTGTTTTGGAATTCTGCTGAGCTGGGGGCTGATTTCACCTCGGTGGGGCTGATTTCGTTCATGGAGACCTGCGTTTACTTCAAAATAATTAAAGCAAAACGAATTTCGTTTAGTACATGCATGATTAATTACACACACTATGGAGACATTTCAGATTCAATGTATGCGGCGGGTCTCATAGTGCGCAAGGGGCGGCAATCTGAGGGATAGCCCCTGGCATCACAAGCTGGCCAAAATACATATAGCTGTACTATATACCTGGCAGTTTGCATGTAGCTCTTTGATGACCGTTAATAGCTAAATGTTCTATATTAGGATATTGACTTATAAACACAAGCATTTACAATGCAATAGGTCTCGGGTTAGTTAGGTTTGAGCTATTGGCATTGCTAAATATTGCAACACCAACTGCAACAAAAGTCTATAAATTGTACGCCAAAAAAATGTGTGTAGCAATGGTGGCATGCTACGCTTTAGATTAATATGTTGTGTTTATGTGAAAAAGTATTCCTCTACTTCTAAGTCAAGAGATGTAGCCAGACGATTTATTAAAATGAATCCTCTATTATCACAGCAACTGCTGTGAGGAAACGCAGAGAGTTGAAAGCCAAGCTTGCATTACTAACACAGTGATTGCAAAATAAAAACATATACGTTTGCAAATTGTGGCTACTGCTCCCACAACATTAATTGATTATATGCAATACAGGAAGTGCATTGTAGAAGTACTCGAATAATGCCTACCCCCAAATTTAAGTACTAAAAATCCAAATACATGTGCCATTACATCTAGTAGTAAAACCGAATCCGTGGTGGCAGAACCAATATGGTCGGTCAGTGCAATGTGTGTATTCATTGCAGAGAACAAAACACAAGTTTTTCAGCTTCATGTGTAAATAGCAAAATGGTCTCACAATGAAGAGGTACTGTAAGAGGGAAACAGCATTCTGTCCTGAATGTGATAATATTTTAACACTGCCTGGAGTAAGTAACGTATTTGTATATTCTAAATTACCTACGTTTCAGCAACAGCTTGCACTTTGCTGAAAATCAAGCAACTATTTTAAAGTGCAATACGATACAAAAATGTATAGATAAATCACATAATTTGCTATCCTAATTTGCATTATTCAAAGACAAAATTAAATACCTTTTATATCTCCTATCGCTTACTAACACAGCTTTGATGCACGCAATATTTGTTAAATGTAGTAGTGCAGAATCTGTGAAAACCATAGGCAACATATATATAAAAAAATAGTAGGTGGTCCATTCTCAAAGAAAGACATAATTACTATCCCGGAGCTCTATGACCGCTGATGGATGCAGACTTACACTTTTGTTTTTAAGTAGTTTACAAACGTTTCCAGATGTACGTCTAGGACCTTTTACTTTGGCAGGTTTTACTTTGGCAGGTTTCCAGGCATGCGCTTAGCAAACGTTTATGCATTTAATTTTCTTATGAGCAAATGTGCCTGCGCATATTTGATTATGCAAAAATGTTACAAGCAAGTGGAAATTAAATTCATGGGGAAAAGAAACGTTCTTTTGGAGAAACCACTTTATCCTCAAGCGCAGACTTCACTCCACTCACCCCTTCCCCACTAGCCAGCCACTCGGCATCGGAGGCGACCATTGCAGCGTTCCCACACCAGGCCCCCTCACTCACCAGCGGCCGCTCGCTCCTCGGAGGAAAGGACTGCTGCTTCTGTCGGCAGCCCCGGCAGGGGGTGACGGCCTCTGCTTCGGTCTCCCGGTGTCTCCGGTGTTGTCACTCCTCCCGCACCTCACCGCGTCGCGTTGTTCCACGGTTACCTCATCAGAGCCCAGCAGAGAGCAGTCATCGGCGCGGGACGCTGGCGCCGTGAGCCAGCACTTGTCGCTCCCTCTCCCATTAGGAATGCTGGGCGCGTGCCCAGCTCTTGTCTCCTTTTTGCCGGCTTTGGCGGCTGACACAACTGCAATAGTTCTCTGCCGAGAACGCGCTTTGCGCGTCTCTAGGCCGAGACCTAAAAAAGTAACAAAAAGCACTCTCTTTCAGAAGCAGTAACCCACTGACCTATTTACATCATATGCACTTTATCTGGATGGTACATGTTCTTAGCAGCATGCATTTTAACCCTCTGCACTACCTTAGGATGAGTCAAAACTTCCACTAGACAAACCTCTAGTCTCTTTCCAGGGAGACGATTAATCACCGAAGTTATCTTGACATTTTATTTGCTGGAGGCCTGTACATGGCAGAAGGAGCTTTTAAAAAGCTAAATCTAGGTGCAAAAATGACGCCCCCACCCAAAGTCAGCACCTGGTGCGATGGCACCGATCACACCGCCCTAGAGCCAGCCCTGAGTGTTGTGCCGGGTCTGGTCACACTCCCCATCAGGGGTGCAACTAGACCTGAACTTCGGTAGGGGGAGGCAGGCAGGCTAACACTCCCAGCTAGGGCTGGCCCTAGCACTGGTCACACATGGCGCAACAGTCTGTTTTGGCGCCCCTCCCCATTTCCTCCTTCTCCATGAATTCCCTCACTACCACTAACCAACCATGCACCTCATCTCTCTCTCTAGAGCACATTACTGACAAACATTTCATTTTGTAATAGTGCTACTCATAGTGTTCTCACACAGTTAAACTTTGCTCAAAAGACCATAGTGTACATGAATCACTGATGTTCGTACATGGTAGGGTTTTAACACCACAGTAATGCTATGCGAGCAAGAGAGAGCAGGCTGTAAACTGCAAGTGGCGTCAAAACTCGCACTCTGTTCTGTGATCTGCATTGTACATGTTTTTTTGTAGCAGGCACATTGACCCTCTACACTGTGTGGTGGCAGGAGTGCCTGTGTGAGTCCATGCTGAGCGATGCAACAGTGTGAGAGTAGAGTAAGAGGAGTGACTGCAGGGAGAGTGAGGTGACCATATGAATTTGGGTGCGATGCAAATGCAGAGTGGCGCAAATTAATGCAGGGGTAGTGATGAGCTTGTTTGAGTGAGATTGCAGATTGAGCAGTGAGGGGGACAAGTGAGTGAAGTAGCACATGAGTGCAGTGTGAGTGGTGTGCTCATGTACCTGCAGGGCGAAGTACAGGGTGAACAGCTCAAGTGCATTGTGAGTGCAGGCTGATCACTGTGAGTGCAGGGTGAGCGGGTGAATGGTGTGAGTGCATGGTGATCACTGTTAGTGCACTGTGATCGCTATGAGTGCAGGGTGAGCGTGAAAGTGAAGGATGAGAATGAGGAGTGAGTTGCCTGAATGCAGGGTGCATTCCTAGACACTTGAAGTAACTCAGCGTGTTATTGATGGTGGCGTAGGGTTTCAGATATAAGTTAAACTATTGCTATTATGGCATTAATCGGGGATCGAGGGTGGAGGAAATAAATAGTGTGCTGATCCTGCAACAACCTTCCAGTCTTATGATTTAGGTTGCCAGCTCATTATTTTGATGTCCCAGACAGTAGAAAAATAAACAGTCACCAAAAAGCCGTATTTGCAG
Source organism: Lissotriton helveticus (assembly GCF_964261635.1). Taxonomy (NCBI): domain Eukaryota; kingdom Metazoa; phylum Chordata; class Amphibia; order Caudata; family Salamandridae; genus Lissotriton; species Lissotriton helveticus. The sequence goes on from NC_136065.1 coordinate 1,661,466,972, forward strand.
TACTTATCTGTGCATACTTCGAACAGCAAATATAAATAGAAAGCACTTTTAATTGTGTTGTAGGGCTGCCTGAATGATCCATCCCTGATAATTAAAGGGAAAAAAGACAGAAAAGTCGCATTACAAATGAATACATACTTTTTTATTCATAACTCTATTGTCAAGATGAGGTCTTTGCAGGCTCTTTAAACAACACATGGCTTTATTTTTCTTTTAGCAACCCTACTTTATATTCCTTTTCATGAAATGCATTCTCACACTACGGCAGTACATGTAAAATACAAATGTAAGGAATAGGTAGAGTAGGGGTCCAGGAGTTACTGGAACCAGAAAAAAAACTAAGTGTGCCAATGGTCTTTAAAGACCTGTGAAAAACTCTGGTGTGCCAGAGATTAGACTCCAAACACTGCCCAGCTGAGCCCACAGCAGTTCGAGCTGCAGCAGCCCGGGCTGAAGTACACGACGGGGGGTGGGGGAAGCTGGAGCCCTTTCAACCCTCTGAGCGTTGCACGCCTGATCCTCATCCTTCCTTTTCTGGGCCTATCTTGCTGACTTCCCATCCAGCTCGTGCTGCTGCTCTTTCCCTTCTGCTCCTCTGTAAACTTTCCATCTTCTGTGGCAATAGTTCTCCTACTCTTTTTGAATCTTCGCATGATCATAAACCCTCCTGGACCTACAGTTAGTTCAGAACCACCAGGGACAAACTTAACCCCTTCTCTCCCTCGCAAGGACTGATGAGAGCTCTAAGCTATGGCCAGTGCTTGTTTTTCTGCCTCTAGTCCAAACAACAACAAGCATCTGCAATGAAATGGGTCTGGCATTTACGAGAGTTTAAGCCATTGTAAATGACAATGCTTATTGTTTGTGTCACTTGAAGGTTGTGTAAACACATAAATAAAAGGTATTATCATTTACAATGGCAATAGCTTAAACTCTCGCAAATGCGAGACCTTTGTGGCACCCGCGATTTAGCTTCACATAAAGGTAAAGCGGAGATGCCATGATAGCTTCAAAAGTAAAGCAATAGTAAAAAAAAACACTTTTTTTCTACTTGTTTACTTTTAACGCAATCGCGGCACCGGCGCTTTAGCTTAAGATGTTAAAATCTAAAGTGCGGGTGCTTCCATGTGTAAAAAAATGTAAAAAAAATATTCAAATAAAGTAAGTCATGTGACCGCAATGCGCCAACAAATATGAAAATAAAGCATAGAGGGAGAGCGTGTCCTGCCTGCCACAGCAGGCAGGACGAAGCTATTTGAGAAAATAGTGATCGGAGGCTGTAATTAAAGCCTACAAAGCAGCAACACACGTAACTGGGTGTCGCCATGGGAGGTTACAAAATGAGTTAAGGAGGGACTACCAAGTCTGTTTGCCAAAGAAAGCCACAGTGTCCAAAGGACAGTGACACAAGCCAATGAAAAATATGGGCGGAGCTTAGTCTATTCCTAAATACAGCATGCCTCGCAGAGCATGCTCTACCCAACCTTGAACTAAAAATGAAGACTAAACATCTCTATCCTCAGCAGTCAGAAAAAGCTTCTCATTTTTACCCCAGCCAAAGGCTCTTCCAGGGATTTAATAATAAATCTTTATTCTGGAGCAATCGCAACCATAAAAGATACAATCATGCCGTAGAAAAATAATCAATACAAATGCAATTAAAAGATCGGGTTAAGCACTGTACACCCAATTTAAAAATATAGATCAAACGCCACTCTTAATCACAGGTGATTAAAAAAGGGTAAAAAAAAAAGCAGTGCTAATACACAGATGGCCGTTCAATGGTCAATCGGGTCTAGATAATTTGGATCTGTAGGTGGCCCGCAGGATACTTGTCATTGCAGTGTGAGAGTTCATTAAGCAACTACTGTAGATACATAAGCACCACATTGGTTTGCCTAAACTTCAGGCAGTTTAAAAGGGGGCGAAGAAACCGCCTTCTTGGGAGGGTAAAATATTTACACAGAAGGACATAATGTAACTTGTCCAGTGGAGACCTAGAGTCGCAGCCACAGGGTCCTCATGTTTGGGGGGACAAAACCAGATGGAAATGCCCAAAGGTGGTGAGAAAGGTTAAACCTAAAGCAGGTGACTAAAAAACTGACAGTTGCACATGTACGGGTAACAAGGTCATTTTCCCTGCCCTGAACTGTCTTTAACAAGGCATGCACCCTCACTTTTGGTTTCAGGAGCTCCGTGTTTTCGCAGAGTGCAGAGGTATATTTGAAATATAGTTCTTTTATAATGTTAAGGTCCTGAGGCCTTACAGTGTCACATGAGAAATAAATATCTGGCCTACCTAGCGCAAAAAAGACCCCTTAACATATGTTAAGGGGTCTTTTTTGCGCTAGGTAGGCCAGACTACCATATGCCAGGAAATTTTAAAAGCATGCTGTAATGACAGGCAGTCTGAGATAATCAGGCAATTTTAGGTCCTTGTTCTCCCTAGACCATATTTTTACCCAAAACAATAGAGGCTTAACTGCCACCAGGTCGGCTAAAAAATGAACACCCAGCTCTTCGTGCAGTGCATAGGTGGAAGTACTTTGAGGGACCTGCAAGATCAGATGCAAAAACTTGTTTTGGGAAAATTAACTTGTGTGCTGCAATATACCCCATACATCACTACCATATAGCACCTTTGTGGTGCATATAGACTGGTACAATTTTTAAATCACCTCTGGTACCCAAGATCCCAATCTATGGGCATAGCTGGCGATGGCGCCTATAGATTTGTTCAGATCGCTCAGCTTGCCCTTCAAAAACGTTTTTACAATTACATTTTTCGTCGAATAGAATTCCCAAATAGGGGAAGGCCGGGACCTTTGCTAGAGTGTGAGAGCTTTAAAGGTTTTTAGACCGGAGACACTGAGGGCCAACTTTCAAAATGTACAACTTTGTAAAGTTGACTGACAAGTCCTGTCTATCCATAAGAACAATGAACCCATCAATTAAAACCTGCAGGCCCAAGGATGTACGAGCCATAATCCTTGCATCTTCAGCATATAGTAAGACTGGCAAATATTTTCTTTTCAACTCTTGGGCATTCAGACTGTAATACCAGGAGGGCAGCTTCTAATCTAAACCATTGATGTAAATGGTGAATAACAAAGGGGCTAAAATGCAGCCTTGGCGACCCCCCCCCCTTCCCACACCAGTCCCCCGATCCCTACGTGCCATTAAAGTGTTCAGTGAGGCCCTCCCGAGAGAATCTTATTGCCGCTGTTGTGTGGGCATGAAGACTCGTTAGTATGGATACAATGGAGGTATCCGCACCCAAAGAGGTCAATAAGTCCCACAACTTCTTATGGTTAACCCGATCAAAGACGGACGTAAGGTCCATAACAGCTAAAAACAACACTCCTGGTTGAGCATGTGTATGTATTTGTTTATTAATAATTAGAGACTGAGACATTGGTCGATAGTTGACTTACCTGGGCGAAAGCCGAACTGGACCTCGGATATTATTTGATTAATATCCGCCCATGAGGAGAGTCTAGTTAAGAGGACCCAACCCAACACCTCAACTACGTCATCAATAAGGGAAATAGGGTGGTAGCATTGTGGGTTGTCTCTAGCCCCCTTTTTTATAAAGTGGAATAATGGTGACAGTTTACCAGGAGAGCAACATCCCTTTCTTCGGTGCTGGATTTAACACCAGTATTCTGACCAGGGCCCAAATGTCAATGTTGATCCCGAAGAGATCTCTGGGGATTCCATCAGGACTTGGTGCCTTGTTCCGAGACACAGACTCACTGGCCCTGTGAACTTCCTCCAGCGAGAAGGTAACTGGTTTGACTGCCGGGCTAGGTGCAAGGGATGTACTCACTTAACCACGAACGATTATCCTGTGGTGTTTAGTTCTCCAATAATGACAGTTGTGCACTTTCCAGCTTGCCAGCATTACCTTCTGACCCATCCCCTCTCCTGCCTCCATTACAAGTTGTCCCCCGACATTTTGTTTCTACTGCAAACCAAGGGCTGACCTGCCTGACCTACTCCGCAAAATCTGTTTTTAGAGTAATCTTTCCTCATACTATGCAAGCCAGACTACCTCGCCTCCATATCGCTTACCGCTCTGCACGTCTACAGAGCACAGAATAGCAATTCACAACACATTTTGCTATAAAAACCTAATGTGCTGCAGCAGAGTGTTCACACGCTGTGAGCCCCCACTGCGCACTCTAGCCGATGTGGTCACCTTCCGTCATTAGGTGGATGCCCTGGCTAAGCAAATTAACTATTAGTAAAGGCAGCAAGCCCTGGTCAGGCGGTTTGGGTTAAAACCTGCACACTACATTCACAGGTCTGGTAGGCATTGGAGAAGATGTGTACTCCTTAGTATCCAACCTGAGGTAGAAATCAATAGCAAGTCAGTCATGGTTTATGTATGTGTGAGCGCAAACCAAAGTTCTAGATGTTTCTTGAACAGTGATTTGATTGTCCCTGGTTTAGTACCAGGATCGGAAGCCTACATGGCATGCATCATAATAGCTGTGTTGACCAGAGCACAGATTGCAGTTTAGTCTCAGGCTGAGTCCATTCCAACCTTGCCTAGGCCAGAACAAGGTAGCAAGCGGATGAGGATAGACTCAGAAAAGCATCATGCTGTGGCATTTATCACCACTGCTCCAGAGGGAGAAGATAATGAGGCACCCAAAGCGGAACGGGTGTTGGAGTCTGACTCACTACCAGAGCTACAGGGATTGTTAGCTGCTCGAGGATCTACCCGGCAAGAGATCGCCAAGGCACAAGTTGAGTAATAACAATTGAGACTTCAAACAGAAGCCCAGGAAAAGGTCAGCATGGGAGTGGTTGAAAGCTACTATGTTGGCTGGGCATTATACAAATCTGTGCATGTTGGATCCCTTGTTCTACTGCCCTGAAATGCACAGAGACACAGTTATGTATGTCCCATTTGTCAATTGAGTGTCTAGATTGTCTGTAAGGCCAGAGCACCATTGATTTGTCTACCAGGTGTAGGTTTTCCATTTCAGCAGGCGGGCATTTGACTCCACCCTCATTTTCATGCAATAAGTATCTTCGTTGTTGTGGAACATGCCAACAGCTATCCAGAGGCTGTACCTCGGAGGAGAACTACAGCAAAGTTGGTAGCCAGGGGACTTCAATGCATCTTTTCTGAGGTTGGCTTTCTAAATATTGATTTCCAGATGGGAAATCAGCTTTATATCCTCTTACATGAGAGAGATGTGGTAGCAATTTGGTGTAAGCTACCACTTCTCCACAGCATCACGTCCACAAATAAGTGGGTTGGTCGAAAGGTTCAATAGCAGCCTTTGGATAAGCAATCGAGAACACCAAGAGGAAGTTGAATTTTCTCCCACCATTCTCTTAATAGCCTAAAGATAAATTCCACTAGAGGGATGTGGTGTTAGCACCTTAGAATGCCTGTTTTGGCTTTCAGTGCATAATCCACTCACCTTTGAGAAAGGTAGGAAGGAACTTCTGAGTGATGTGGTGGACTATTTGATTGTCCTTGGGAAACTTATGATTTAATTCATTGGTCAGGCGAAGAAAGACATTGAGGTAAGTCAGACCTGATGGAGTTGTATGACCAGAAACCTTTGTAACTGGGTACCAGGAGGGTTAGGAGGTCTTGTTTCTGAAGTCCGTTAGTCACAGAAGACCAGTGTCACAAGAGAACCCAGGAGGGTGTCCATGTGAACTGACTGAAGCCTTACCTTTAGAGATTTTACAGCGAGCATCATATCTATTTTGGAGGAAGTTGGGGAAGAAGGTGAGCCTCTTACTGACCTGCTGCATAGCGATGTGAAGGGTCTGATCTGTGGATGAAGTACACCTTGCCTCTGAGTTAATGACCAAGCAGCAGAAGGAGTCAGTTATGGGGACGATTTTCTCATATTCTCTTGCTGATTCCATGGTTGCCACCTTTCCGAGGCAGCCATGACCGAGTAGCAAGAGAGGCTGCCAGTAAAAAAGAAGACTTGCAGGATATCTGACCGAGTCTGAGAATGCACTAAGGCAGATTTAGCTAAATTGTTGAACTTGAAAGTGATAGTGATCCAATTGTCCTGATGCTGGCCTAGTGGTGTTTATGCCCAAGTAAGGTCCCATACACTTGTACTTTTGTGGACCATCAGTGAAGCTACTAATACCAGTGCTTGCCTGATCTGCAGAGCTGATAAGCTAGTGGACCAGTTGGGCCCTGATAAGAACCTGAGCACCTTTTTGATATGATCAGTATTACAGGCAAACAGAACATTGCTTGCATTCTCCAGGCCAGAGGGATTCTTCTTCTTTAGAGTGATGGACTTTGGGCTGAAGAATACTCCTCCATTGTTCAACTCCCGGTGAACTGTTCTGTCAAGGCTTGTAGACTTCTGTGTGGCCTACTTAGATGACATTGCAGTATTGGAGGTCCACTTGAAGCACCTAGAGCAGGTGGCGGTCAGGATATAGGGGTGAAACTGATCATCAAGGCCTCAAAGTTTCAGTTTGGGTAGTCTACCTTGGACATCAGCTGGATGCCAATATTCAGTCTGTGTTGGAATGGGAGGTGCCCATCACATAGATTCATGTGGGAGATTTTTTAAGACTCCTTGATTACTATAGGAACTTTGTGGTCAATGGTGGAGCCATAGTTGCCTCACTGACTCCTTTGACCTCCCTAGAAACAGCCCAAGAAATGGATGACTGAGCAGTGTCGTAAAGCTTCTGAGGACTGATAAGCGTGGCTCAAAATCACCTGATCACATTTACCTCACTCCGATATATTTCACATAAAATAAGCCAGCCAGACAGTGCAGAAGAATTTGAAAATATTTATTAGGCCGTTAGTATCTCTATATATAGAGAGGCCCCATCTGACTTCACTCCAAGGAGTGCGCCGAGAGGACTAACGATTCTCAAAACGACAATACATTATAACACGTTACAGCAACATTAGTCACGCCCCTAATGGAAAAGTACAGGACTGGAGAAATGGTGAACAATGGACGCACACATGAAGCCGCTGCACCCGCGGGAGGATGGCACTGTTATCACCCCAAGGCCACGGAGCCGAGGCTCTGCTCCTCCAGGCATCGGAACATTACTGATAGCAAAAGAAACACATTTCATTTCATAGTTAGGTTTGTCAGCAAATACTAGCTCAATGCGAGAAATGCTGAGACAGGGATTTCTGCTCATAAGGGAGGGGGAATTGCAGTCCGGCCGCGGAGACATGCTCCCAAGATGGCGGCACAGGAGCTACGCTAAGAAATGGCTAACTAGAGGACGAAAATAACCAGTTAGTTCTAAATACATATGCAACACATCATTTGTTTTGACACACTATGCTAACTTATATGTCACCATATTAAGTGAATTAAGGGCGGGAAATGCAAACCCTATCAGGACCTAAAGGGAACAATGTGCAATGCCCCCTTCTTTGTGTAGACTGATGCCTCGGAGAAAGGGGTTGAAGCAGTGTTGGCTCCAGTTGGTAACCAGGGTAGAGAATGTCCAGTGGCCTTGATCAGTTGTGGATTACTTTCTAGAGAGCTGAATAGGCAACCATTGAGAGAATGCTCTATGGACTTTGAGAAGCTAGATTTGTTTAGTACCAAGGTTGTGGTTCAGATAGATCCCAAACAACTTGAGTGATTGATGACAATGAAGGAGAGAATCCAAAGTTGCTGAGGTGATGGTCTATCTCATGACCAGGCTCAAATTCACAGTGTAACAGAAACCACAATAAATCCTGGGAATGCAGATGGACTTTTTCACTGGTGTTGCCAATTCAATGGCCAGAATTAAACAATGGATAAGGGGCCAGGTAGTCTGCTTTGGGAAGGGCAACAGGAATGCCCTCTGCATGGTATACAGGTGTGTTCTCCTTCCCAGAGTTATCCACTTCGATTATCTAGACACCTGACTTTTGATTTTAGGCCCTGACATCATGCTAATCTAGAGTGTGTACAGAGTCCTAGGCCTCTCCCTGACTGAGTAGATCCTTGTCCTGTGCAGTGACTTGGAGGAGTGCACCTAGTGAACATTCATTTGGAGACAGTTGACTACTGTCCCTGCCATGGATTTAGTACATAAAGCAGCATTGGCGGTATACCTTCTTTTGTGAATTCTTAGTCTGACTGGAGTAGCAAACTATCAGCTTTTTCATGTATATTTCCACTAGTATACACTTACCCAATACTTCTGCATGCATGTTCAGCTTGGTGATGTGTGTAGCCTCCATGTTGTATGCATGGTGTGTGTGACTGAGCCAAAATAATGGAGGTGACAGCACAGGATCTCCCTGGGCATTGGGACCATGTGGCTTTGCACAAGATGGAGCTGACAACAGTGACCCCAGACAGTGAAAGTGTATTACTTACATTCGATGAAGGGATAATACCTAGACACTAAAGCAAGAGGAAGAGAAAAGTGGGCTCTTTTAGGTATTTTCTGAGGCCTTGAGTTTCGCAAGGCGCTGCTGATTAGTCTCAGTACTACCATTTGGTGGATGGTTAGCGTGAGCAATGGACTGCGGACTCTGTTAAAAAAGTTGAGGAACTCTTTGGGCAAAGCCTGCTGTTTTGTCTTTCTTTCCAGGTGGGCTTATGACCACCAGATGCATAGGCCTCACGCCTCTTTAGGGCTCCAGGATGAAGATTATCTTTTAGTGAGAAGCATCACTATACAAAGGTGGTATCTGGAGAAAGCCAGAAAAAGGGTGGTTTCAGACAGTTGATCCACATCATCTTTCTACATTTAAGCATAAAAATGTGATCTCATTACCCCACTTGTTTTTGTAACTCCTCTATGGCCAAGGAAGAGAGCGCTTTGCAGAGTACTCCAATGACTGCTGTGCAATCAGTGCTGGTGTCTGCCTGACAAAGTCCGAGTCTCCTGGAGATGTCCTACTCACCTCTAGCAGTCTGACACTCTTGCTGGAGACGCTGTGTACCTATCCTGAAGTGTCTAAAAACCTGCTGGGGGGAACTGCTAGAGAGCGATCCAGGAGGAGCCAAGAAACCGAATGCTCCCTCCCCAAGACTCTCCTGACTGTTCCAGGCAGGAACTGCAAGTTTGTGGCAGCGCAATTGTTGATGCCCAGTCAGGGCTGTAATTGTGTGATGTGATTGGCCCATATGGAGCTGCAACTGTAAAGTGATCAGTATGTGAATGGCTGCAACTGCTGAAGTTGTGACTGCCTTGTGCAGGATGACATCTGCCAAGTGACCAGCTCATGCTGAGCAGCAACTCCTGAAGTTGTGACCGCCCGTGGGGAGCTGCGTCTGCCGAACTCATGATCCGTCAATGTGCGACTGCCACTGCGGAGCGTCTTGTGGTCCCAACAAGGTCTATATCTGAGGAGCATTAGGCCTCTGTGTGAGTCCATCAGTAACATCTAGAGGCCCCAGACAGTCACCGTTGGTCGAGTTGTGACTGCACCAACCCAGTACTGCGGCCTCTCCCAATCAGATAAGTAAAAGGGAATGCCACCTAGTGCCAATATCGGCGCGCACACCATCCCCCCAAACTACAAGAACTCCATAAAATAATTGGACAAGACAACTTGTTGTTGGGAAAAAGTAGTCGCAGGTTTATTAGCATATCATTGCTAAAACATGGTGGGTTAACTTACAGATGATCCAGAGGCGAAAGGGCCAGAGAAACGAGAGGACTGCCTGCTTCTGTACTGCCACTCACTGGAGTTTGCGGTTGTGCCTGAGGCACTGCACGGGTCGAGCGAGACGTCAAAGGGCTGAAATCATTTGTGCGCAGGTAAGAGTGAAACCCTCAGAGCACATGCTGTTTTAGGGGTGAATAGATTTGCAACTTTCTGATTCATGGTACACCTGTTTTTTCCTACAAATGGAGCAGGAGTCATGAATAACTGAGGAGAAAGTGGACCGCCCACTATCGTTAACTTGTGTTTCGGTGTTAGTAGTTTGTAGTATTAGGTGCTAGGACTAGACGTTCGCTTTAATGGGTTGTTGATTGATTGTTGTACTTTGAACTCGAAACACCGCTATACTGAGATGCCTGTGACTGCTTGCCATATATATTTTTAAAGTTAAGATTGGAAAGAATTGTCCTTGGTCCAGTTTGCAAAGCCAAAGTAGGATGGACACGAGAACGTCCAAGGCAAATAGCCTCAACCAGCACATTTGAGGTACAGTAGCCCATGCTTGCACCCAGGGCCGGACTGGGAACCGAAACCGGCCCCGGCAGACTGCTCAGCCGGCCCACCTGGGGGGAAAGGGTGAGGGTGCGGCCGAGCTGTTTGCCAGGGCCGGTTTCAGCCGATTTTGTTACAGGGGGCCTATCATGCCGGCAACCGGTATCAAAAACTGGCCCCCACCCTGGTGACCCACTGGGAAAGCGCCCGGTGCCCGCTACGGCCTGTGCGGCCCTGCTTGCACCGTTGCCCCCTCGGAACGTGGTCTCTGGCTGAAGGAATTTGCACGATGAATTCGTGGAAGAGATTTAGGATCTCATTTAGTATAGAGGGGCATTTTGGGGGGAAACTACAATTCAAATCCACTTAAAATAACACATGCCATTGTTTGCAAGATGAGTGCAGTGCATTTACTGGCAGGAACTTCAGAATTGCAAATGAGAACTGATTACATACTAAACTATCAAGTAGCTGTCCTAGAATTTAAATTAAGTCCACTGTGTTCTGTGGCAAACTTTGAATAGGGACATTAAAACTAATAGGTTGAATGTAGCATTTTAGATCTAGCCTTTAGATGGTATTGAATTAGATGAAAAGCAAATTGGAACATGGACTAGGTAATGTTAAGTGCATCTTCAGATGTATTTGCTTACGACATAAACATAATAAAATTCAATTTAAATTAACTGTATGCAGTGAAATCCCATAGAAGCATTCTCTTCGAAGCCGACTTTGATTTAGTCTTTTGTGGCGCAGACAGTCGTGACTAATGGCCTCTTGACGCTAGCAAAAAAGTAACAGACACTTCGTCGTGGTAGCTAAGTAGAGCCGAGTTGTGAGGAATTTCCAAAGACAGGCCTCTTCAGTTTTAAGAAAAGGTTTCAGGACTTTGGGGGCTAGGTATATAAAAAAAAAGTCACCTCCTGTCAGGAAAAGCAGACTGAGCTGAAATGCCATTAGTGTTGTCACAGCAGTGCCTCCAAACCATATACCAGGAAGAGGTTTCCCTAGATAACCGTATAAAATGTCCTAGACTGTCATTACAGTCTATTGCCAGATGCAGCCAGAGCGATTTGACAATTTATAGGGGCATGTTGATTGGAGCATTACCAAAATTGCAGAAGTTATCAGGGGGAATTGATTAGGCCAGACCTAGCTTCAAATCCATGCAATTCTCCTAACATTTAAACTGCGCATTTGTGACATTGAGAGTGGCACTCTACTCACATAGTTTTTGCTCTTCAGTGGGGTGGTGGGCACACAGTGTCATGACGGAGCTGGGTATCGCTGGGCATCCCTACGTCTCTGACAAGGTGCTGTGTTCCGGAAGCCAGCTAGCGCTGTGCTCTGGAAGCCAGCTAGTCAATTTAAATGCAGCATTGTGATCAGCTAGTGTGCATGCTCACAGAGCCATTGTGAAAGACTGGGGCTGTATCACCTATCCATGCGTGTGGAGACCCCTAGTAGGGTAGCTGAGGGGAGAGTGCCGTGCAGACGTACCTGCCTGGTCTTGGATCAGTGTGACCCGTCTTCCTATGTGTGAGGGATCCTTTTGCTGCTGCCGCTCATGTGGTCCCTTTTCCTGTTATGAGTTTGAGGGAACCCACCACTGCAGCTCCATGACTCTGCTGCTCTGATGGGGAGTGCTGCTGAGTCACTGTTTGTGTACTCCCGTGACTCGCTGTTGAGAAAATGACTATGAACACTTGTCAAGTAGCAACAAAAAGCGGATAAGGAGTAACTCGGAGCAGCTGTTCAACGTGGTCCTGACCATGTGCCAGAAACCTTGGGTTGTCTCATAAGGATAATAATGCTGCACTCCGTGTATATATCCTCTGAAGATGGCGGTTTCCTGTAGCGCTGATGTATTCACGCGAGTCATTGCTGGTTAGGTCTGACTTGAAAGCGCAGCTGTTGCTTGACTTCATGTGATAAAGAGCTTTAAGAAGCACTTGGAGGGCTCTGGCTCCGCCCATACGCTGGTTACCTTGAGTACAGTATTAAACTTGGTTGTCAGAGTTGCGCTTCTGTCTCTTGCTTTCACATCAGCCAGCACCTCACCTCTTCTGTTCCCTTTGGTCCCTCTGTTAGGTTCCAACCCCCAGCGACTCTGAGGGTACTTCTCCCCAGTGCTGCTTTGATTTGTGCCTTACTGTGAGTCCTCTCCTGCAGCTTTGTTTGGTATCTTCGCACCAATCAGTGTTTCTCCAAAGTGGTGGAGTTTGATCATCTTCTGTTCTTGGGCAAGTTTCCAGGCTTTGCCTGAGAGCTGGCTATGGTGGAATTCCCTTGCCAAGCATTTATGTCCTGTCCCCCTGGTGTTTATGGACATGATTTTACATTTGGTGCTACACTTAGTGTTTCTCTGTGTTCCTACAGTCCTGGTGCTGTGAATGTGTGGTGATGTGCTGGCCGTAATCTGAGGCCGTTCCTGGTCTTCCACCAACCAACCTGCTGGCACAAGCCCCTCTCTCTTACACCCCTCCTGATCCCCTTAATCCTGGGCTTCCTTCAGGTTCTGGAGGTCTGATGCAGGCAGGCTGAGCGTTCACTCATAAGGGGAGTTGGTGGGACTGGCCTCGCTATTCTGTATCCGTTTATCCCAGACTCGTCAGAGATTGCCAAACCACTTCATATGGATACTGAGGTCAAGCTGATACAGTCTGTGGCACCGGTAACAAATGCAAGGGGATCTTGAGATTGCTCAACAGGAGCGTTCAGTCTTTGGAGGATCTTAATCAGATTGTGGGGTAAATGTTCAAACCCTTCTAAAGTGCTGTACGTCATCTACACCGACGAGTAGCCCTCCCAGCACATTGATGCCAGAATGCAGAATGTAATGCCAGGATTTACCTTCTCCAGTTCAACAGACACACAGTGTAACTTAACATTTTTGATTAACCTTAGCAGTTTGGTACAGATCAAGCTTAAAAAATGAATGCCTTTATGCAGCCTTACCTCAGTAAGGATGTGTTACCCTTGGCTCCCTTGATATTAAATTGTCTATGGCTAACAAATTCCACTGCATTTGTACACCAGTTAACCACTATATTTTGGTGAAAACCAACGAAGACGGCTGCACATATAGAATTAGTTAACATTCTGCAAGGTTCCGAAGATTTCGTTACTTAAAGAAGTAATTTTCAGCAATTGTTGTCTGAAGCAGCCTGAACTGATGAATCTGGTGCTACAGCGACACGTTCTACCACCGCCTTAGAGAAGATTTGAAAGGGTCACTGTCTTTAGGAATTAACTATTGCACATCTGCTACAGTCCTTATAGTTCTAACCTTAAATATAGATACACAGAAGAAGCTGAGATACCAAGACAAAGGGAGTATATATGTGGGGCATTCATCTCTAGTTGTAGGACACCCAGGAGTCCAAAAGACCAGAGAATTAATAACTCGACAGCTCTGGTCGCTAGGAATGAGAGAGGATAACAACAAATGTGTAAATCAATGTGCAGTCTGTGCTCAGACCAGGGTTCCTAGGCAGAAGCCTGTAGTTTTGTTACAGCTTTATCCGCCCCTAGGTAACCGTGGTCTCGAACCTCTATTCATTTTCATTTCTGGGGTTTAAGTGGAATGAAAAAACTGGAGGAGGGGTGGGAGGGGGGGGGGGGAAGTCTCTCAAAGTGGCGTGGTCGATGTAATTAAGGGCGTAGCTTAAACAAATGTAAGCTAAAAAGCTGTGCTTACCACCGTGCGCTGCAGGACTGGTAATTTGCTGCTTCTGTCATTGCATCCAGGTATATAATACAAAAATAACACACACCTACACACCTACAACAAGCCAGGACTTTTGGCTTGTCAATGGTTGTTAGTTGCATAAGGTACATAAATAAGCAATCAATTGAAATTGCTTAAGTTCTGAAATGATGAGACTTAACTAAAGCGCGTCTTTGAAGTTACGTCAAAGACTGTAAAGGGTGGCACGGCTACAGAGTTTAGATTTTTTTTTCCACCTGAGGGTGAGGGCAAAAACGGAGAGCCCGATAGAGACCCGTCTTAGCACCTGCTTTTTAGAACTGCCAGTGCTGAGCACCGGCAGGGCCCGGCCCACTTAAAGCCCTGCGGTTATCCAAAGGGTCATGACTGCAGTGGCGTGAGAGGGCAAAACTCTCCACTAAGGTTTAATGCACTTGGCTGAGAGTGCTCCACACAACCATACTGACGCCATGCTGAAACGGACGGCAGTGAACCAAGATAAGGTGAGGGGTAACTATCTGTCTGGGTTTCGTGAGCTTTTGTGAAAGCGCAACCCACACTATCGTGAGAACTGTGGCAGGCAAATCGCTATTGTTGCTTAATGGAGGATGCACTGGAAAAACCAGCTCTGATGGAGGTGGGCTCTTCCTTTTATTGCAGCAAATGTATTCCCTTCTACTCCTCCTGCTGCCTTCTTAACCCCAACACAGAATCTCCTGTGAAATGACCGCATGGGAGCCAATCGCCACATGCACGTTCTCCTGCAACCTCCTGATGGCTGACCAGGAGCAGCCTGAGGTGGCCATGGGGTCAGAGGGTCCCAGTGGCAGGCGGAGGAGCGTCGCCCTACTGCTTTACAGCAGTGCAAAAAAGGAAAAATAAAATGATCATAACACAGTTAATCTTTAATTTTTCCCTGCTGAGGCAGTTTTATGGGGCGTGGTGGGGTTGAGCTCCTCAGAGCTGGGAGAGGAGTGGTTGGGGCGCATAACTGTTTGGCCGGCCCTCTTGGGCCAGTAAAACAGTCATGCGCACTTAGCATGTTCTCCACTCGGCTGTATTCCACAGCATGAATGAAGAACATGTACAGGTTCATGGTCCCCATCTGAGCGCCGAACCACGGAATCAATCATGATGCTGCTGGAATGGTCACAGCAGCGTCGTGATTGGCTTAGGGGAGCATGTGTGCTTCCTGCTTCCGTTACGGGCTTGTTGGGAAGAGAAGCGGAGGAGAGATGCAGCAGTGAAAAGGTAAGTGTGTTTTTTTTTTCTTCAAGCCCGCCCCCGCCATCTGTCGTTTGTCTCTGGAGCTGCCTGTTGCCGGCACGGACCTGCTGAAGGGTGGTGCACACTTGATTGTGGATGCTATGCTAAGGCTACCTATGTGATGGCAGTCCTAGGCCTCCAGTATCTGTGCACTGTGGCTCAAAAGTGCATTCCTGCTGCAGCTATTCTCTCTCCCCCAACTTACTCCAGCCCTGAGCACCTCTGGCTGTTGCCAGCTGCATCTTGGCTCCTCTCCTTGGGTACAGCACCCCACCTCTTAATCATTCACGCTGCAGACAGTGGGAGTTTCTAGCCTGGGCTTCCACAAAACTATATATCATTGACCACAATGGGCGATATTTGTGGCGCACATGTTTGCTCCGCCTCTTTCATTCTTTCTTGGCTCTCTGTATTCCATGTGGTACCTGTGGCCGACGTGTAGAGAGAAGCTCCGTCACTCCTCTTGCACAATAACCCATCATGGGCATGGCTCTCCACACAAATGCTTACCGCCTTCCCGTTGGGGCGGTCGCAGACAACCCTACGTCATAGGCGCTCTCACGAACCTTGGTTTAAATCGGTGCTTTAAGTGGGTCGGTACTGGGTACCGGCACTTTTTAGATTTATTACTGAGTACCAGCATTTCTCTACTGCCGAGGAGAGTACCTGTACTCATGGAATAATAAACTCATTGGCTGTGAGTGCTAATGAGCAGGAGCGGAACGTGTCTCTGGCAGCCAAGGTGCCGCTTCTGTAGCCCCCCATCTGAGCCCCAGCTGAGCTATTCAACAGGCCTCATTTGAATAATGTCCATGTGCTCACCATCACGCTGTGCTTGACAGAGCAGGGTCCATTTGGGCCCTGTGCTGGTAATCACAATCGCACTATTGTGTACATTTGTGCAAACGCAGGAATCATGGCAGTCCCCTGGCAGTGGTAATTTGAAAAGCCATGATAGGTTAAAGAGAATAACATAGCTTTTAACATACCCGAGTCTTTTGTGGGTCTAATTATGTTTGTGTATTTTGCCTGCATTTGTATGCCTGTTTTTTGTTAGAAAAAAGCTAGAGATTCTCTCTCCCTCTCTGGAGGTATTTTAAAGTAAATGGGTGGCATTTGTGTGTACATGTCTGCTTGGTGACAAAGGTTCATAAATAACATAAAAGGTAGGGTTGGTTGGTGAGTAAGTGGATGGATGAGTGAGCAAGGGTGGCTGTATAGATGGATGAATAGATGGATGGATGAGTGGATGGATAGGCCAAAGAGGGTGGATTATTAGATAAAAAGGCGGATGATGGGTGGATAAGTGAACGATTGGATAGATGAACGAAAGGGAGGATGGATGAAAGGGTGGATGAGGAATGAGTGAAAGGGGGGGATTGAGTCAAAGGGTTGATGGATAGATGAGCGAAATAATTCATGGAGTGAAAGGGTGGATAAAGAGATGGATGGATGAATGGGTAGGTTTGGAGATGGATGGATGGATAGTTTTCGATATGAAGGGTGGATAGACAGAATGGTGAAAAACTGAATGATGGATGAAAGACTGAATATACGACAGAATGTAAAGGTGAAATGGTGGACATGAGTAGGTAAATTGTAGAATGAAAGAATGAATGGATAGATTGGTGGAAGAGACGAGATGTCTTCTGGGGTGCGTCATAATGATTCAATTCATTCGCTTGCTGCTATAAGAACTTATTATTATTATTATTATTGGGACATTTGTAAAAGCGCTGCGTTACGCGCACCGGCGTGTCCACGCGCTGACAGTGAAAGAGGCAGCAAACAGGGAGCACAGTAGCTTAGTAGTCATTTACTTCGCATAGAGGTGGGTTTTTAATTTCGCTCGAAACCTCGCTTCTTCAGGTTCCAGACACAAGTCCACTGGAAGTTTGTTCCAGTAGTTTGCCGCTAGACACCTGAAAGATCTGCCTCCCATGCGCGCTTTCTTCACCCTGGGGACCCTAAGCAGACCCCCATCGGCGGATCTGAGCGCTCGAGCGGGTATATAAGCTTCAACCAGTTTCCTCAGTAGTCAAGGAGCCCTATCATACAGGATACGGTGACACGTGCAGAGGGCTTTATATTCAACTCTGCGCCTCACCGGAAGCCAATGTAGCTTCTGCAGTGCCGCCTTCGAAGGCGCCCTTTTGGGCAGCCTGAGGATTAGACGAGCTGCCGCATTTTGCAGCACTTGGAGGCGAGCCATGCTCTTCTCTGGCACCCCCAGGTAAAGCAAATTCCCGTAATCCATCCTGGCGGTTACCAAAGCATGTACCAAGGTTTGGCGAGCTTCCATCGGCAGTAGGTCCAGAACTTTCCTCAATCTTTTCAGTACCCCAAAACATACGCCAACCACACGGTTGATCTGGGGCCCGAAAGTGAGACCTGCATCAAACCATACCCCTAGATTTTTTGCCTCCTGGCAAGGGGTGGGGGTTGGTCCTAAGCAGGGTGGCCACCATGCTGATGCAGACTGGGCTCTCCCTACCACCAACACCTCTGTCTTGTTGCCATTGAGTTTCAAACAATTGATGGCCATCCAGTCGGCAAGTTCTTTCATGCACGACCGGAAGCCATCAGCAGCAAGACAGGGTGCGTGCGACAGGGAGATGACCAGTTGCGTATCATCGGCATATGATACCAATTGGAGACCATAGTTCTCCACAATGGAGGCTACCGACGCTACATATAAATTAAAAAGGGTTGGACTCAGGGACGAGCCCTGAGGCACGCCCTGGCCCAAAGGAACCCCTTTTGAATAGCAGTCGCCTTGCCAACTTTGGTTCGAAGTGGGGATATTTTCAGTTTCTTCGTACTCACATGCTCAAAAATACATAGTATTGTGCCAAACAGTAATTAACAGTATGGTATTAAGAAGGTGCAACTCAGGCAAAAAAAGGAAATGTTTGTGTAATGAGTTAACCTGGTTGGTTTATATAACACATTTATCATGTGTTTTGGTGTGTGCTGGAACTATTATAGCAGTTGTTAAGTATCATCATGTCTTGCCCTTAGCCCCGCCCACTCATTACACCTCTAGCTAATTTTTTTAATGAGTACCTGCACTTATTTTTTCCCATTTAAAGCACTGCTTTAAATTGTACTTCTGTGCATGTGTCTTACCCCATGGCTGAGAAGTTGAAGTTCAGTAACAAAGGCCGATGCCTCTAGCAACGGAGACGCGTCATACGAGCCAAATGTCGACCAATTAAATAAACTACATAGAAATGTGGTTCGTTCGCGAGACTGAGTCACATGTGAGTCATAGTTGGCATTAGGGCTCACGTTGCTGAAAAAGGTGCAGTGCTAAAGGAAAGCACCGACTATTCATTCTGTGAAAGAGTTTATCTTCCATCCAGCTGCTTGGAACCCTGGCATTCAGCAGAATGTCAAACCACCACCAGCTGAATGAGCGGGCACTTTCCAAATTATTTTTCTTGGGAGAAGAACACCTGCCAAGCAAGGTGGACGCATGGTAGCAGTGTTTCTTTAGGGCAGGATGAGAAGTGTGCACGAGTGAAAGTGGGGTGAGCGGTGAGGGATCTGTGAATGGCACCCATGTGAGTGAGTCCAAGGGGAGTGAGTCCAGGGGGAGAGGTGAACCCATTTGAGTGAGGTGAGGTGTACCTGTGCGAATGGAGTGCGAGGACTTGACATGAGAGCTGTGTTAGTGCAAGGGGAAAGGTGGGCCCAGTTGACTTCATGTTGAGTGAGTGCAGGGTGAGCGGTGAACACATATGCGTTTCAGTATCAGACTGGTTCTGATGTTCTGCCTATAGCGCTAAGAGACCGAAGGGTAATCGCGCGCTTTATAAAATCTTTTCATTACTTATTTATTTATTTATTTATTTTTGAAATTTATAAAGCGCGAACAAATGCCCGTGGCCGTCTCGGCGCTGTAGATTCCATGCAAGATTCCGGAAGGAGTTTACTGATTGAACAGCCAAGTTTTTATCAGTTTACGAAACTGGAACAAGGATTGGCATGATCAAATCTGTAGTGGTAGAGCATTCCAAAGTCTGGCTGCTGTCACCACAAATCGTCTGTCTCCCCAAGAGACAGTCTTGGTGCGTGGTACCACTAGTTGATGAGCTGTCAAGGATCTCAGTTGTCTGCTGGGGCAATAGGCAATAAGCTGTTTTATAAAAAATTGAGGGCCTTGTTTGTGTACCGCTTTGTAGGAAAGGCAGAGAGCTTTGAATTTTATGCGATTCTTGATCGCCAGCCAATGATAGTTTCGAATAACCTGCGAAATCGGTTTAAATTTGGGGGTCCTTGAGAGCATTCTTGCCGCGGCATTTTGGACCGTCTGCATTTTATTGATGACCCTACATTGTGCGTTAGCAAACAGTCCATTACAATAGTCCAGTGATGACATTACCAGTGTGCTGACCAATGTTTTTCCTGCACTTTCTGGTAAATATGGGATAATTTTTTTTAATCAATCTAAGCTTGTAAAAGGCTGTTGATACAACTTGATTGGATTGGGAAACGAAATTCAGGTTATCATCAAAAACGATTCCCAGATTCCTGACCCTTGAAACCGGGATATGATCCCAGTGATGGTGGCCACCAGGAACTTGACTAGACCGGAGATAGTTTCCCAAAAATAACAACCTCCGTCTTCTCAGAGTTAAGTTTAAGGCAGTTACTGGCCATCCAGTCCTTGATGGCCAGCATGCCTTCTTGGAAACGTTCTGCCACCTTCTTTCTATCGTTGTTTATGGCTAAAACCAACTGTGTGTCGTCAGCATAGGAGGTAAGGCTCATCCCATAAGTTTTTATAACTCTAGCTAAGTCCGACACATAGATGTTAAAGAGTGTCAGACTTAGGGATGAGCCTTGGGGGACTCCACACGGAAGGCTTAATTCAGCCGCCTAAAAGGGCCCCAAGGTGACTGCCTGTGTTCTTCCGGACAGGAAGGAGGCGAGCAGGTTTTTGGCTCTATGTTGAATGCCCATATTCGAGACACGGTCGATCAGGATGGCATGATCGACCGTGTCGAAGGCCGCTGATAAATCCAGCAGTATAAGCACCGCTGTACCTCCCTGGTCTCTGATAAGTCTGATATCTTCGGTGGCTTTAATGAGGGCAGTTTCGGTCCCGTGAAGCCTACGGAACCCGAACTGCGTGACATCCAACAGGTGATGTTCCCCGATAAATTCGGAGAGCTGAGTGTTCATTGCTCTCTCCGCCACCTTGGCCAGGAAGGGTAGGCTGGCTATGGGTCTGTAATTCTTCAGTTCGTCCATATCCAGGTGTGGTTTTTTTAGAAGCGGTTTGAGGAGAGTATTTTTAAGCGTATCTGGATAGATCCCGGCCTCAAACATGACATTGCAGATTTGAGTAATCACCGGCGTTATTGAGCCAATTACAGGGGAAAACACTTTGGGGGGACAGGGGTCTAAAGCTGATCCTGATTTTATCAATTTGATAATATCAGCTATTTGCTGTTCCTTAACTTCTCTAAATTGCAATAAGCTATGGTTGGAGGGTTTGATACTAACTGACAGGGTGTTAAGATTAACCTTGGTGGAGAATTCTAGGTAAATGTTGTTTACTTTTTCATAAAAATAGTGAGCCAGGGCGTGGCAGAGAGCCTGTGAGGGGGCAGGAGCATCATCCGGTGCTTTCCCAGCTAGTTTCTTCACTACTAAATAGAGTTGTTAGAGTTCTTAGCGGTTTCAATTTGTTCACTATAGAATTTTCTTTTTTCCTCGATCAACTTTTTATATTTAGTTAGTTCCTCCTTGTAGCGCATTTTATTTTCAGGGCATAGGTTTTACGCCAATGTCTTTCAAGATTCCTGCATTTTTGTTTCTGTTCTCTGAGGGAGTTCGAGAACCAAGGTGCAGAGGGGGAGGACCGATTTTTAGAAATGGTCTTTTTAGGCACCAATAGGTTCATGGCATTACTTATCCAACCAATAAATTGATCAGTAGCAGTATTTGGATCAGTGGAGATGGCTGGACAAGTACTGTTCAAAATTGTTCTAAGTCGTGTATTATTTATGTCTTTCCAGACCTTAAGAGGCCCATGACTAATTTCGGCCACCTTCTTTGTTGGAACACAATTAGTTGATATCGTAAATATGATGGCATAATGATCGGACCATGAAAGCGGAAGGATATCATGAATGTGAATGTCCTTTAGGTTGGAAAATATGCCATCAAGCATGTGGCCAGCCTCATGCGTAGGTGAGGTGACCAGCTGGGTGAGCCCCAGAGTTACCACATCAGTTAGTAAGGCTTGTGTTTCATTGTTATCAATATTTTCCATATGGAAATTAAAATCGCCTAGAACCGTAAAAGAGTCTTCTATCACTAAGGATTCTAGTATAGTATTAAAGGTCGACAGGAATTCTGAGCGAGCTCCTGGGAGTCTATAGAGGAGTACTCCTTTAAAATGATGTGAGGGATTTAGCATAATTGAGAAATTAACAGCTTCGCATGTAGGGGAAGGGACTTAAGAGGTTCTTACAATGAAAATGTTACGGGAAATTATTGCCAGACCACCGCCTTTCTTTCCCTGTCTGTCCCGTCATTGAACCCTGTAGCCTTCGGGTACAGCAACCGCTAGATCAGGATCGGACGCATTGTCCATCCATGTCTCAGTGACCAATAATAGGTCAATATTTCTGTCGATAAGTCCGCTATGTCCTGTCTGTTTACCCAAAGAACGGGCATTAATAAGTGCTATTACTATATTTAAGTTTTTATTGTTATTAGCGTTGCCGGAGTTGACCGTATAGTTGAAAAAAGGCAAAACAGACTTACAATGTGGGCAGCTTATTATTGTGTTCCTCTGTATATTTTCTGGGTCTACCCATATACAATTGCTACATGGGGCAGGACGATGCTGAAATAGTTCACTTCTAGAGTAGGGGATAGGGGCTCTTTTCCTCCCGGGGCCAGGGGTCAAGGCCATAGGCCCGTTCCCTGCACAGACGGGCTTGCCTTTGGCGCGCCCGCTGTGCCCGTCCGCTGCGCGGACGGGAACTAATGATCATTTTGTAGAGGGGCGAGGAGGGTGGGAGGACAAACAGCTGGACTGCAACCCTTTCCGTCCACCCAATATGGCGGCTACCCCTCTCTCCTACCGCGTCGGCACCTGGTCAGCTGCGCGGGGAGCAGGGTTCGAGATGCGGCGTGGGGAAGGTGGGTGCAGTAATTCGAGCAAGTTTTAAAAAGTTACAAAGCAAAATAAAATGCACACATTTAAAATTAGGTTTGCGAGCCTAGACCCCCCGGCATTCCGCCTCCGGGGAAAATCAAGCCATGAATCCGCGGGCGCTCAAGCGCAGTTTAAATGTCCGGGAGGCAGGGAGGCAGCCAACAGCTGGACCGCAACCCTTTCCGTCCACCCAATATGGCGGCTACCCCTCTCTCCTACCGCATGAGCACCTAGTCGGCTGCGCGGGGAGCAGGGTTAGAGATGCGGCATGGGGAAGGTGGGTGCAGTAATTCGAGCAAGTTTTAAAAAGTTACAAAGCAAAATAAAATGCATACATTTAAAATTAGGTTTGCGAGCCTAGACCCCCAGCTTTCCGCCTCAGGGGAAAATCAAGCAATGAGTCCTTCATATGAGTGCGAAGTGACCCTGTGTGAGGGCAGAGAGAGGACTTGGCCCATGTCGGCTAGGTGTGAGTAATGATTAAGCAATGTGCCTAGGTGATGCAGGGTGAGGAGTTTGCATGTGTGAATCTGAACGTAGGGTGACGTGTGGGACCTGTAAGTGCAGAGTGAGAAAGCCTGTGCGAGGGAAGGGGTGAGTGTCTGGGTGTTGGACCAGTAGGGTGACTGTAGGATAAGCAGTGTCCCCATGCGGAATGAAGGGTGAATGCTGTGTGAGCCTATGTGCAAGGCTTAGAGTAATGGCAGTGAGAGTGAAGAGTGGGACCATATGAGTTTAGAGTGCGTAGATGATTGCCTGTGTGAAATCATGGTGATAGGTGAGTCCGTGTGAATGTTGTGTGAGATGTTGGCCTGTGTGAAAGCTTAGTGAGAGGTGGGTCTGTGTGAAAGCATGGTGGGAGGTGAGTCCGTGTGAATGTTGTGTGAGATGTTGGCCTGTGTGAAAGCTTGGTGGGAGGTGGGTCTGTGTGAAAGCTTGGTGGGAGGTGGGTCTGGGTGAAAGCATGGTGGGAGGTGAGTCCATGTGAGAGCATGGTGGGAGGTGAGTCCATGTGAGAGCATGGTGGGAGGTGAGTCCATGTGAGAGCATGGTGGGAGGTGAGTCCATGTGAGAGCATGGTGGGAGGTGAGTCCATGTGAGAGCATGGTGGGAGGTGAGTCCATGTGAGAGCATGGTGGGAGGTGAGTCCATGTGAGAGCATGGTGGGAGGTGAGTCTGTGTGAGAGCATGGTGGTAGGTGAGTCTGTGTGAGAGCATGGTGGTAGGTGAGTCTGTGTGAGAGCATGGTAGTAAGAGGCGAGTCTGTGTGAGAGCATGGTAGTAAGAGGCGAGTCCGTGTGAGAGCATGGTAGTAAGAGGCGAGTCCGTGTGAGAGCATGGTAGTAAGAGGCGAGTCCGTGTGAGAGCATGGTAGTAAGAGGCGAGTCCGTGTGAGAGCATGGTAGTAAGAGGCGAGTCCGTGTGAGAGCATGGTAGTAAGAGGCGAGTCCGTGTGAGAGCATGGTAGTAAGAGGCGAGTCCGTGTGAGAGCATGGTAGTAAGAGGCGAGTCCGTGTGAGAGCATGGTAGTAAGAGGCGAGTCAGTGTGAGAGCATGGTAGTAAGAGGCGAGTCCGTGTGAGAGCATGGTGGTAAGAGGTGAGTCTGTGAGAGCATGGTGGTAAGAGGTGAGTCTGTGTGAGAGCATGGTGGTAAGAGGTGAGTCTGTGTGAGAGCATGGTGGTAAGAGGTGAGTCTGTGTGAGAGCATGGTGGTAAGAGAGTCTGTGTGAGAGCATGGTGGTAGGTGAGTCTGTGTGAGAGCATGGTGGTAGGTGAGTCTGTGTGAGAGCATGGTGGTAGGTGAGTCTGTGTGAGAGCATGGTGGTAGGTGAGTCTGTGTGAGAGCATGGTGGGAGGGGAGTCTGTGAGAGCATGGTGGGAGGTGAGTCTGTGTGAAAGCATGGTTGAAAGGTGTGTCTGTGTGAAAGCATGGTTGAAAGGTGTGTCTGTGTGAAAGCATGGTTGAAAGGTGTGTGTGTGTGTGAAAGCATGTTGACGGGTGTGTCAGTGTGAAAGCATGTTGACAGGTGTGCCAGTGTGAAAGCATGTTGACAGGTGTGCCAGTGTGAAAGCATGTTGACAGGTGTGTCAGTGTGAAAGCATGTTGACAGGTGTGTCAGTGTGAAAGCATGTTGACAGGTGTGTCAGTGTGAAAGCATGTTGACAGGTGTGTCAGTGTGAATGCAGGGTGAGAGGCCAGTCCATGTGAGAGCATGGTGTTCTTTGTGTGTGCGCAGTGAGAAGATCGGGGGGTGCGAGCTTCATATTTCACATCATTCACACTAATTACAATACATTATATGCGAAGCAGTGCTGGAGCGGAGCATAATGAGCAGTATGAAGGGATAGGAGTGAGGATTGTGAGGGGTATTCAAAAGTCCATATTTTGTAAAATAGCAATTTTTTAAGACCTTTAAAACAGAGACGAGTGTTTGTGTTTTTGTCAGTATGTGTATGTAAAAAAATCAACAGTGAAATCTGAGAGACATTATCACCATACTTGACTTAAAGCATCTATGCCCATCTGTCAGAAAGGTGCCCCCTGGATGTGGGACTGCAGCTCTGGTCCTCAGCAATGAGCAGGAGATGGCCTGGACATAAGGGTTCTCCTTGGGGTTATGGTTCTGTTCCTGCCCACTGAAAATTACAAGCTGCCTGGTATGTCTGGATATTTGTGTGTTGACCGAAAATGGAAAGCCGGTATTTGGTAACAAAAGACATGTATTTCCAAAGGATGAAATGTTTGTACTTGGGTACAGAATCAGTGCATTTCTTGTGCACGGGGTCTACTGTGCAAACGTTAAGGGCAGCAAATGAGGGTGAGGGTCAGAGGCAGATGCTCAAATGTGTCAGGAAGAACTTGAAAAGTAGGTAAAAAACAAGTTACTTACCTTACACTGTGGTTCTCCATTATTCATATCTTATAGATTCACAAGCTTGAATCTTCCCCTTTGTCATTGTGGGAGTACCAAGGTAACAGTAGAAATAACAGTATTAAAGCATCCCTGTATACCTAGATAGAAAACTCACTTAAGTAACCTTTCAACCTTATTTTTATAACATCCAAAGTTCAGCCAATCACAGAGACCTCAGAGATCCCTTCCCCTACAGAGCCACCATACCTCAGTTTTCAAGCACAATTGTATAGGTATACACAACTCTGAGGTAGTTGGTGAGCCTAATCAGGGAGGAGGGAGGGCCACATTTGAATCTATAAAAGATATCAATACTGGAGAGCCACAGTGTACAGGTAAGTAACTTGTTTTTTCTCCAGTATTGTATCTTTTATAGATTCACATGCTAGAATCCAACTAGTAAGTAGTATAACCATAATACAGAAAAAGAAAGGTTGCGGGTAGGCGAACTATCCCACCATGACGTAAAATTGGAATATCAGAAAAACTTAGAAGAAAATATGTCAACAGTGAGTTATGTGCATACAGTTTTACAACCCAACATGGAAGTATAAAATAACCAACCGGTATGTGGAAAAAAAGGCTAAAAGCAGCCTACCTTAAGCAAAGAGGCGTCGCAGTGCAGCTTGTCTAACAGCAATACCTGCCTTCTTCCAACCATTGAAGCAGTAATGCTTCGTGAATGTGTGAGTGTTCGCCAATGTTGTCGCCCTGCATATGTCAGGATGGGATGCTTCTGCAAACAGGGCAGAGGAAGTCGCCACTTTCCTAGTTGAGTGAGCTGGCGTTTTCGGAGAAAGCGGGCAGCCAGCCTTTTCTTGACAAAAGACAATCGTTGAGGTGACCTAACGTGCAATGCTGGCCCGTGTTAAGGCTCGTCCTTGCCTAGATGCCGAGAAAAAGATCAGTAACTGAGCGGATTTACGGACGATCTTCGTTCTTTGTAGATAAAATTTCAAACAACGTATTGAATTGGGACGCTGATCAAGAAGGATACTTAGCAAGGTATATGGAAATGGGCATGATGATGCCATGGGAATTCCCGTAACATCCAGCACATTAAGCTGAATTGAAAATATTGATTTTGTGGTGAAGTAGGAATCCATCCATACTAAATCTTAAACCCTGATTAAGTTCCTACTGTTTTGGAATTAAACCCCTTGGTTGGGCAGTATATGTTATTAAGCATTCTTGTTCATTGGAGAAAAAAAGTACAAATAAAGGTTTTAAGAAACAACAATACTGACTGGACTTTATTACCTGGCGCACCTCCATTCGCTTTAACATTTCAAACCACATTTAATATCCAGTGAATGCAATGCCCTCTTCGCTGCTGAGGATGGATAAGGAAAGAACGTAGGTAAGACAATCGGCTCATTGAGGTGGTAAGATGAAGGCTCCTTAGGTATAAACGAATGGTTTAGTGCATAGGATAACCCTGTCTGGCAAAAATTGAAGATCTGCTTCTTTTATGGTGAAAGCTTGGATTTCACTGATCTGTCTGACTGACTAATGGCCAAGAGAAAGGCCACCTTCCAAGAAAGGAACTTCAATCGCATTTGTGTATTGGTTCAAATATAGGACGCATTAGCTGCAACAGGACTGTATTTAAGTGACTCAGTACTGGAGTAGGTTTAACAGGTGGAAATGCTCTAAAGAGTCCCTTCATAAACTCTTTGAGTCAATTAGACCACAGGGAAGCTTGATCTGAACATCTTTATATCTAGAAATTTAAGCAAGATGAACTTTCATGGAAAAGTGAGAAAGTCCTGACTTGGCTAGGTGCAAGAGATAAGGCAACACCTGCTCCAGAGACTATGACAAGGATGCAATGCATGAGAGATACACCAAGCACAGAATCTCTTCCATTAAGCTGTGTAACATTTCAACGTGGAAGGAGCTCGAGACTTCTGTAGTATCAAAGAACACTCCTTGGAGAGCCTCAAATCCCAAAATTCAGAGTGGGGTGGAGCCAAGCCACCAAATGAAGAGAGGGAATTTTGTAGATGAACCGCTTGGCCGTGGTTCATGCAGAGAAGATTTTCTCTTGGAGGAAAGCGAATTGGAGCACACTCTGATAGGCGATGCAGCTCAGTGTACTAGAATTGTCTTGCTCATCCAGGAGCAATGAGAATGAGCCGACAAAGCTCTTGATTCATTTTCTGAAGTATTCGAGGAACAAGTGGAAATGGGGGAAGGCGTAGGTGAACATCCCCATCTAAGGAAAGTGGAAGGCATCTCTCCAAGATCTTGGATGAGGATTCCTGCTAGCGAGAAGAGGACACTTTTTGTTGAGGAATGTAGCGAACAGATCTAATGTTGGGTAACCCCAGGATTAGAAGACCATCTAAAAGTGTTTATTGTTGAGCTCCCATTTGTGACATTGTTTGGAGATCTTGCTGAGATAGCCGGCCTTCTCGTTGTGGATACTATGCACATGCACCTCTCGCAAGGTGATGTGGTTGACAAGAAGCCACTCCTAAATCTGTTGAGCAAGAAGAGAAAGTGCCAGATCTCATGCCGCCTTGCTTTCGGAGGTAAAACATTGTTGTAGTATTGTCCGTCCTGATGAGTAGTGACGAACCCTTGATCCGAGGCAGGAAGGCTTTCAGACCCAGGAATACTGCCTTGAGTGTTTATGTAGCACTCCAAGTCCTGTTTGGGCCACTTGTCTTGAACCTGTAATTCTTGAAGCTGAGCCCCCCCACCCCCATCTGTCCATCGAAGCATCCTAGGTCATCACCAGCTGTGGCACAATGGGGCGTGGTTTGAGCGCCGACTGTGATGGCGGCGTGAGCCCGGAGCTCCGTCCCGGATCCCGTATTTATCCTGGCAAACCCTGCTACAGGGCCGACGAAACGTCCGGAGCTTTCGCCCTCCGCATCGGACTAACGGGGGCGAGCATTGTGGGACCGGAGGCTGTCCTGTAGCGGTGTGGAGAGCCAGCGCGGAGCTCCGGAAGGATTGTGCCCCGGGACTTAAGATGGCGGCGGCGACGGTCAGGGCTGGAGGGACGGAGGTCAGAGGCGCTGCCCAGCCGCAGTGAGCTGGGAGCGGCCGCCGTGTGTGCACGGCAGGACAGCGACCCGACAGCACAGAAGGGGCCGGCGATACCCGCGCTGAGGTGAGCGCTCGGCTGCTCCGCGGCTGGCGGGCTGGTGGCCCTTCCCCCACCGCTGCTCCTGGCGGATCCGAGAGGCCGGTTGCCCTGTGACGGCGGGGCCGTATCTGGAATGCCCTGTGGGGCGGAGGAGGCGGACACCCCTGGGGATACAGGGCGCCAGCATTGTGCAGCGGGCCCCGGAGCGGAGGTGGATCGGCTGCTTGGTGGGGGGTCTCAGGGACCACCCTGACATTTGAAGAGCCTGAGGGGACAGCGGGTGGCGGAGTGCGGGCCATTGGAGTGCCGAGTGTGGGGCTTCTCCCGCTGGAGCGGCGCTGGCCAGGAATAACGTCATCACCCACGTTCGGGGTGCACTGCCCAGGAGGACGTCGGCGGACATAGCATTGCGTGGCTGGAGGTCCCTGCAGGGCCTGAAGCGGGGGAGTGGATTGAGGGACCCGTGGAGGAGGTGGAACTGCGGGCTCCTTTTTCCCCATTTGGGCTTCCGGCGTCAGCTTGAAACGGAGCACCGGGCGGCAGGGAATCGTCTACATGCGTGTGGACATGGTGGGGTCCGGACCCGTGATCCCGTGCCACTCTGTTCATCACCACCCCCTTTTCTGAATCCCCGTGTCACTGGGGCCTGCCGTCTACACAGAGGTGATTTGATCCTGGGGAGGCACGTGGACTTTGATCACTTTAATAACTAGTGTGCTCTCCCTCACGCCGGACGACCCACAGTTGGGAGGGGAGCGCCCACACCTGGCGCATGTGCAGTGCAGGCATAGAGGGATAGCCCTGCCCGAGGACTTGGGACCTAGGCTGGACAGTTCGCCCCCGGGTGCTGTGGCGACCATCCGTGTGCTATTCCAGATGGCTGACGTGGGTGGCGACATGGCGGCCGGACGGACTCAGAATCTGACGGCTGGGCCGGACATGGCTGGCGCTCTCCAGGACTGCCCGGATGCATCCGCGCAGGAACGCAGACTGAATGCGCGCCTTGATAATATATTGGAGGCGATTACGGCGACCATAGAGTCATTGCACCAGGACATAGGGCAGGTGGCTACGGGGTTGGGCCTCCTGAGGGCGGATCACGCCAAACTCTCCGATAGGGTGAAAGAAAACGAACTGCTGCTCCAGGAGCTCAAACCTGCGGTGGTCACTGCAGAACATAAACTGTCCGATATCCTGACCCGACTGGCCACGCTGGAGAGACGAGCGGAGGATTCCGAAAGTCGCAATTGCCGGAACAACGTAAGGGTGGTGGGCCTGCCGGAAAAAATCGAAGGGGACGACGCAGTGACGTATATGGAGAACTGGTTCAGATCCACCGTTGCTCCTGACGGCTTATCTCCGTTCTTTTCAATAGAAAGGGCGCATAGGGTCCCGTCTCGTCCGCCCATGCAGGGTCGTCCCCCCAGACCGATGGTGGCCAGGCTTTTGCATTTCAAAGACCGTGACTTGTTGATACAGAGGGCAAGATCGGCGGGACCCTTCCAGGTGGACAATAGCCAAGTCACAATCTTCCCGGACTACACCCAGGAAGTTCAGAGGAACAGAGCAACGTTCCTTGCGGTCAAGAAGGAGCTCAGGGAGGAGGGTATTCAATACTCGCTACTCTTCCCAGCCCGGCTGAGAGTGATCCTGGACGGAACAACCCACTTTTTCCAAACCCCTGAGGTCGTGGCTAGAATCGTACAGAGCGGGGACTGACCGTCAGCACAAAGGTGGGAAGAAGAAGAAGAGACTGGTCCAGATCCGAAAATCTCAACGGATCCGCAAGCGCGACAGGCTCAAGCAGGCGATGAGAGAAGATCTGTTGGCGGCAGAACGGAGGGGAGCACTGGCTGCCACGGCGACTATCACGGGCTCGCAGCAAGGAGAGTTGGAGGAGGACTCTGAATCGGAAGGTGGAGGGCGCAAATCGGGTGGAGAACTTTCAGAAGCTGACTGCTCTGCAGGACCGACGGTCACGCCACAAACGGCGGATGGCCTGTTTAATGAATAATATGGGGGTATGAAGATGGTTCTTCACTGCTGTCCATTTGGCCTGTTGGTCGGCGTTTAGCAGGTACTCTGTTGTGATTTTCACATGGGATCATGGGCTTGGGGTGCGGGTTGGCCCGTCGCGGGTTGGTATCAAGGCATCCCCCCTATTGCCCTTAAGGCCCCCTGTGGTGACTGCCACAGGTTAGTAGAATGTGTGTGATGTTATGGGTTTGGATGGGGGCTAAAGCAGTGCTGTTAGGTCCTGTCCTGGGGAGTGGGGTTGGGGAAGTTTGTTGGGGTCTTTGGGGGGAGGGTATGGCTGCCATGATGTGGTGGGTTGGTTAACACTGGTGGGGTGGAGGAGAGACGGCAGCGATGGGGTCATTACCTGATGTAAAGTGCCTCACATGGAATGTTCGGGGTCTTAGAACAATGTCAAAGAGGTACAAGGTGCATGCCTATCTGGTGAGAAGAGGGGTTCAAATTGCCATGTTGCAGGAAACTCACTTGACCAAACTAGAATGTGATGCATTGCAGAAAAGGTGGCGTGGCCAAGTGTTTGGAACCTCTTATTCGGCGTTTGCGAGGGGGGTGCTGATATGGGTCTGGGCGGGGGTCCCATTCCAGGTCACTGGTCAGATGGTGGACCCTGGAGGCAGATTTGTGGCGGTGGGGGGGAGGCTGCATGGTTCTGAGGTGGTCTTATGTAGCGTTTATGCCCCCAATGTAGATCAGGCCCGATATTTTGATGTTCTCTCGGGCTCATTGGCCCACTTTCTGGCGGGCCCCATTATCCTAGGGGGAGACTTTAACTCAATCACAGATATAGTGTGGGATAGGTCCCACCCACCGTTGGCTGACTCCCCGGTGCGTAAGCTGTCGGAACGTAGGAGGGACTGGCAGGAAAGATGGGGTGTGCTGGATGTGTGGAGGACGCAACATCCTACTGTTAGGGATTACTCCTTCCACTCGACACTGCACACTCTACATGTCAGAATAGATTCCATACTGTGTAGCGCCCCCATAGCTGCCATGGTAACACACACTGAATACCTTGCTAGGACCATTTCGGACCATAATCCCTTGCTGATGGCGGTCAGATGGCAGAGCGCGAGATCTGCGATCCCGACCTGGAGGCTGCGGCCGGACACTCTAGAGGACTTGGTGTTTGGGGACAGGGTTAGCCAGGGTATAACGCTTTATTTCGATGAGAATGAGGGCTCGACCGCCACGAGATCGATGGAGTGGGACGCAATGAAGGTGGTGGTGCGAGGTGTGTGCATGGGTAGCTTCTCAAATGTCCGGTCGACCGTCCTGGCGGATTTAGAAAAAGCGGAAGGTGTGCTGAGAGAGATTGAGCGGAGTAGGCCTGAATGTCCGGATTTGCAGGGACGACTGTTGGAAGCGAAGGAAGTGGTGGCAAGAGAGACGGAGAGACTGAGATGCTATGATTATAAACTATACCTCACAAAAGTCCATGCGGAGAGGGATAAGGTGGGCACTTTGCTGGCGAGGCTTGCTGACCCGGCACCGAAGAGTGGCCCGATTATGTGCATCAGAACCGACACAGGGGAGGTGGTCCATTCTCAAACGGCCATTTTGGAGCGTTTTCAGTCGTATTATACGGCCCTTTATGATACTCAGTTGGAGGCGGGGCCTTCGAACATAAGTAATTATTTACGCGCGGTGCAGCTCCCGGTACTGGACGAGGGGCCGGCAAAGGAATTGGGCAGCCCGATCTCTTTAATGGAGATCCGAGGGGCTATTAAGCGGATGGCCAGGAACAAGACGCCGGGGGTGGATGGCCTGCCAATCGAGTTTTATGCGAAATACGTGGATGTACTGGTGCCCAGATTGCAGGCAGTGTACTCGGAGGCGATGACGTTGGGGAGCCTTCCCGTTTCCATGAGGGAGGCGCTGGTGGTCCCGCTTCTGAAACCGGGTAGGGATGCGCTGGAGGTGACGTCGTACAGACCCCTCTCCATGCTGACGGTGGACTACAAAATCTTGAGCCGCATTTTGGCCACCAGACTGCTCCCTCATATGACCAGGTTGGTACACAATGACCAAGCGGGGTTCATCCCTACTAGGAACACGGCCATTAACACACGCAGGCTGATCCGTATACTGCAGGGTGCCTTGGGTTCGGACGGTGCGTCGGCTGTTTTGTCGGTGGATATTGAGAAGGCTTTTGACAGCCTTGAGTGGTGTTACCTAGATGGGGTACTGGAGAGGTTCGGAATCGGTGAGGGGTTTGCGCGCTGGACGAAAGTTCTATATTCATCGGCCACAGCTAGAGTGCGAGTGGGGTCACTCATATCATCCGCTTATCCGGTGCGCAGAGGGACTAGGCAGGGTTGCTCGCTCTCTCCCCTTCTGTTCGCTCTCGCGATGGAACCGCTAGCGGCACTGGCCAGGGCGGGGGACTCCTTTATGGGAGTCCGCTGTGGAGAGAGTACTCATTACATCTCATTGTATGCCGACGACCTGTTGCTGTATTTGGAGGATACGGAGGTGGCCTTAAGTGGGGCCGTGGGGCTGCTCTCCTCCTTCGGCGAATTGTCGGGACTTGGGGTGAACTGGGGTAAGACCTGTGTCTTCCCGCTGCGAGCGGATATCCAGCGCCCTCCTCTCGCGGTGGACATGCTCTGGGCGGACAGGAGCTTTACGTACCTGGGAGTTCGGATCTACCATGATGCGGCGAGCCTCATGGAGGGAAATATTGGGCGGTGTATCAGGGGATTGCGTGGCTGCATGTCCTTCTGGGCATCTCTCCCTTTGTCGGTGCAGGGACGAGTGGCATTGTTAAAAATGGTGGCACTCCCTCGACTGCTGTATTATTTCAGAACCCTGCCTATTTGGATCCCGCAGCGGATCTTTCAGGACCTGCGGTCGATGATTATTGAGTTCATCTGGGGGCATGGCAGGCGCAGGGTGGCGTTGCACACCATGATTCGACCCAAACTTGAGGGGGGATGGCAGTGCCGGATTTTGAACTATACTACCTGGCAGCCCAGCTTCAGATTCTGACACAGAATGTGGCCAGGGAGTTTAGGGGTCCTGATCGGTTCCGAGGGATGGGTATCCAGAGACACGTCCTTTCCTATATTGTTATGCAACAGAGATTGGCATTAGGGGAGCTCACCTTAGAAGAAAAAACCCTCCGGCTCTGCTGGAATAGGAGCCTGAGGCAGGCACGGGCAGTGCGACCGTATGCCCCGGAGATCCCTATAGGGATGCTGACGGCGCTGCCGCATGGGGGAGATTGGTCTCCGCTGGCGGAATGGGAAGAGTTGGGATTACATGTTGTGGGTGATCTGTTTGTGGAGGGAGTGTTGGCCCAGTTTGCGGTGCTTCGGGAGCAATTTGGCCTCCCGGATGGGGATTATCTCCTACATGCGGCGGTATCTGCTGCAATGCAGAAACACTGGAAGGTGGGACTGACGGAGCCGGATACGACCAAGGCCTGTCAGTACGTGATGATGGCCGCGGGTACGATCAAGGCGGTGACCTGTCTCCAATCGCGGATGTTGAACGACGGGCTGGAACCGCTCACGGCATTGAAAGCCAGATGGGAGGACAGTATAGGCAAGCCTATTCCGGATGCAGAGTGGGGCCACATCCTGACACGGACATGGAAGGGTAGCAGGAATGCTAGGTTCCAACAAATACATTTCTTCCTTTTACACAGGGCATATCTGACCCCGGGTAAGCTCCGCCGGCACTTTCAAGTGCAAGACGCGGCATGCCCGAGGTGCTTGGCACCGGAGTTTGAACTGGACCACATGATGTGGGGTTGCCCGAAGCTGGATACGTATTGGCCCGAGGTGGGCGCCCTTCTGAACGCGATCACGGATAGGGAAGTGGAATTTGACATGGCGGTGTGCCTATTACTATGGTTTCCCCACACAGCGAAAACGAAAATCACGAGCAAGTTCATTGATTTGGGGCTTATGTTGGCACAGAGGGAGATCACGTGGCGCTGGAAAACCAAGGAAGGCCCTGTGGTGGGGAGATGGACGGATGAGTTGCTGAAGTGGTCAAGATGCGAGAGTGTACTGAGGATGCGGCAGGCCACCAGATTGGGGAATGAGAGGGGCATAGAGGCAGCTAGGGCTTGGGAGACGATTGTGCAGGCCTTGTGTGATTATTTGACGGACGATACAGAGTAGAGACCTTCGGAGACTGAGTTCCAGGAGACTAGAAGCACGAACATTTAATCATTATTGATGACGCGCCACTCTGTCCAACACACATCACCACCACCCACATCAGCAGCAGTAAGGGGGAGGGGGGAATAGAGGAGTTCGTGGACCACCCCGTTAGAGCTGGAATGCAGGTAGCGCAGAGTATGAACCGGGTGAGTCGTCACGCTGATGTATCGGCGGGACCATGCTCTGTAGACTCAGTGAGCTCGAGTGTGACTTGTACGGTAAGCACGACCCCTCCAGGGGATATCTAGGGGGGGGGGGAGTTGTTGTTGAGGGGACAGAAAATGCGGAAACAGGATTATATTTTTGACCAGACATCCCTATGTAACATACTAGGAGACCTTGTTGGACATTGACCTTACGCCGCCCGGCCTCCGGGATGTGGGCTGATGGGCTGTGTACATTCCAGGAAACATGTGGTACCTTGTATGGAGGGGGTGCTGATGGTTGATTTTCTCGATGTTTTGTCCGTAATTCTGCAATAAAAATATACTTTCAACAAAAAAAAAATCACCAGCTGTGGCACAGTGTGAATGAGAGAGGGACCTTGCAAAAGATTTTCCTTGACCCTCCACCAGGCCATAGCGGCTCTCATTGCTACTGAAACGTGAACCTTGACGTTGAAAGAACCTTGAGACTGAATCCACTGCGCATCTAGCTGCTCCTGCAGCAGTTGCATGCGGAGACAGCAATTGTGGATTGGTGGGATGCAAGAGGACAGCATCCACAGCATGGACTTGTACTGTCTCACAGAAAAAACTTTTTTCTTGAAAGTAGCGTTGTATTATCCTGAAAACGCAATATTTTCTCTCGAGTGGGAAAGGTGTTGCCAATATCCATGTCGAGAATTGCACCCAGAAAAATCAGCAATTTGGCTGGCATTATGGACGATTTTTCCAGATTGATGCGTAGACCTAGACTGGAAGATATCCTGACAGTTTCTTGTTGAAATTTCTGTCGCTTGATAAGACTCACCTCCCCCAAGACTCAGATGTGAGCTTGAGGTACCGACGGAGAGTGCAGGGCCTCGTAGATCCTGAGCAAGGTCCAGGTGAGGTGAGGTCAATACCCCTATCACGAAGGAAATTCTACTTTCCAGTTGATATGGAGGTTTAAGGTTTTCGGTTGGTACAGGTTGTATCTTATCCAACCCTTTTTTCACTTTATTCGCCATCAGGTATTTTCGTTTATAACAACTGTTTTCTCAACATTAAGTGCAACGACTATAAGAACAGAGGCCCTGAAGAAAGCCATGGGACAGGTTGCCCAATAGGCAGAAACATGTCGGCCCATTTTCAGACAGATATTTGTTGACTGTCTTCCTTGCAATGTTCTAGTTTTAATAAGGAGGTGCTGTTCAGCTCAAGAATAAAATTTATAGAAGAGGGACACACCATCCTATTTTAACTCACCACCGATTTATTTCTTTTCTATGTTGCACTATAATTCACTAACCATCAAAAGATCAGTAATCAGATGGTGGCTCATTTATGTTGGTGGGATTAAATCCAAAACCAGCAACGAATGGTGTGGCTTGTAAGTCCCAATGATCAGGGGACTAGCCTATATCACACCTGGGTATGGCCAGATGATAGGACTGATCATCAAGTCTGTTTGATGGTAACCCATTGCGCAATGGTGCGGATTACGCCTACCAATCTGTAAATGACCTATTAGTGTCTGTGTGTTTCTTAACATAATGTTCACCCATGTGTTTAATAAGCTGTCCTCAGATGACGTTTGCACTACGAGACTTTGAAAGTTCGGTTTTGACAGCTCAGCTTATTTTCTTAGCTATTAGACCCCCTGTGTTTCTGTGTTGTACATGTAGAGGTATCTGGGGATATTAACCAGGGTGGGTCTTTAAACTTTGAATCCCTGTGACCCTCACTCAATGGTTTGTTGATGAGCTTGATAAGACTTACCTTTTATGAGCCAGCCTTCCCGGTAGGGAAAAACCTGGCGGCCCGAATGTCTTAAAAAGACCGCTATTGTGCCATGCACTTGGTGACTGTAGGAAGGTGGAATCTGACTGCATGGATACACCCACTTTTTTCCTGGTGTTTTGATGGTTTTTGACTAAGACTGGGGTCCTGATTAGCAGGATCCCAGTCAGACTATCTGATTTCTCCCTAAATTGGTTGTTCATGTACTTTAGGTACACTCCAGATTGGATTCTGGTGTACCCGTATAAGTCCCTAGTATATGGTGTACTATGTACCTAGGGCATAGGTACCCCAGAGGCATTCCAGGGACTGCAGCATGTATTATGCCACCCCTGAGAGACCACTCAAACTGACACCACAGGTCTGCTACTGCAACCAGTGTAAGGTGGTGCATGCACCCCTTACCTTATATCACTACACATATAAACCTATGCATCACCCCTATGGCAGGCCTCATCAATCCTAAAGGCAGGGTGCTGGGTTTTGTGTGAGGGTGCCCATGCATGAGCAGAGCCCCTCTGCAGCCTTCGGATTCTATCCTCCGGGGCTGTTAGTGATGCAGCCTAAGCATATACTCTCAAGTGCATTATAACCCTGTGGTAAATGCTAACTTTAAAACGGCTGCACAGAAACACGTCATGTTTGGTGTCCAACAACTTGGAATCATACCTCCACACCAAGTAACTGGTGTGGGAGCTATGATTCCTCCATGGTAGAACCACTAATGTGGGGCACCTGTCCACCTGGTACCAGCTTTCCTCGACCCTGGCATCACAAGATGGATGCTGCCAGCCACAGCACGAGTCTGCCCTCCTGCTGCTGAATGAAACTCCGGCAGGGGAAATTGCTGGACAGCAGGTTCCCTGTCACACGGAAGTGTAACCACCCCCCAGACACGCTTTTATTGTGTATTGGGGGTGGGTGGGTGCACTCTGAGGGTGCTTTGATGTCTGCACTGGGGGCATATTTGGTGTCCCTGTGCATAGTCCAGCTCAAAATGTTTGCAGGAGCCATTTCCTCCTGCTGAGGTGCAAAACTGGAAAAAGGACACGGGTGTAGCCATTCCCCTGTCCTGACCCTCCCATAGGTGGGTCCCCAAAGTCTTTCCCACCCCTTCCTTGGGTATAAAGTAGGAGCCCCTGACTACAGGACTTTAGATTTACCTGGACAAAACTCTGCTACAGAAACCAAGTACTTTGACGATCTACACTGACTGAAGAGTCTCCCTTGGAGTAAAGGAGTTACTCCCCTGCTAAGCAGGCACCAAAGACGCATCTGACCATTTTGTATTTCCGAAAATCCTGAGGACTCCGCATACTTTTGCAACACAGGAGGTGGGTTTCCAAGTGTCCCGAGGTAGATTAGTGTGCTCAGCACACCTGGGACCCGTATCCCTGGTGGGGACCATGCAACCGGAACTCTTGGGCACTGTGTACATTTGCAGAAGCATCTGTTTCTGGTGACCTGCTGAAGCTGTGCTTTGGACTACTTTTAGTCCAGACCCCGAGCAGTAATTTCACCGAAGATTACCATCCTACCCTCCACGAGTGTTCCGTGGGCTAGTATGTTGTGATTAGTCTCTAGGTTCCTTCGTGATCCCTGGTCCGTTGGCCTGTGGGTGCCTTTGAAGCCTACTTTCTCTTTCAGTGGCCTTTCCTGATTGTTCCAGATGTGCCCTGACTCTCCATCGCTTTGGGAGTCACCAGGACCTTGCTGGTCCTCACCGAAGCATCTTTTCTCTGACCGCATGGGTTGCAGTTGCCAAGGCTTGTTGGTGTTCCATCCGGACACTGACCCCCAGCACTCTACATCCTTAGTGGGACAGCTCACCTGCGGACTTTGGTCATCCGCGATGTCTCCTTGTCCCCGTGGCTGCAGAGTCAAGCTTCACCTCTTCTCACCTGAATCACCCGACCTCGGTGGGCATTCGTCGATCATGCCCCTGGTCACTGGCAAATGACCCAGACTGTCCCCTCTGCTTTCAGGTTCTTCTCAGCTCTGATCCAGGCTTGGATCACACGGACACTTTTCCTCTTCAGGGCAGCAGCACTTTGCAGCATTACGTCATTGAATACGATGAAGATTCCCAACACCATTTGACACCTATGCACCCAGCTTCACTGGATTA
Source organism: Lissotriton helveticus (assembly GCF_964261635.1). Classification (NCBI taxonomy): domain Eukaryota; kingdom Metazoa; phylum Chordata; class Amphibia; order Caudata; family Salamandridae; genus Lissotriton; species Lissotriton helveticus. Next base: position 1,661,505,567 of record NC_136065.1, read on the forward strand.
GGTAATGAATGAATGAATGACTACGCATTTATATAGCGCATGGCTACCCGTGAGCATCCCAGTGCTTCAGATAAACCCAGTCAGTCCTCATCGATTTATGAAAACATATCTGTTTTCAGCAGCTTTCTAAACTTCAGATAATTCGCTTCTAGCCGCAAGGAGTCGGGAAGCTGGTTCCAGAATTTTGCTGTTTGTAAGGAAAATCGTCTGCCACCTGAGCGGGTTCTTTTTATCCTGGGTACCATAAGAAGATTTCTACTGCTGGACCTTAAGGTCCTCGGGGTCTGATAGGGTTGGAACAGGGGTTGCATTATGATAGGTCCAGATGTTGTCATCGCTTTGTGTGCAATCGTCATTGCCTTGAACCATATCCTTTGTTGTACCGGTAGCCAGTGCAATTGACGTACTGCCGCTTTAGCAGAGCTCCTCCGGGGCAAGTCCAGAAGCAGCCTAGCCGTGCAATTTTGAACCGTTTGCAGGATCTTAATCGTTCCTTGTGGGGCCCCAGGTAGATTGCATTTGCATAATCTACATAATCTAGCCGGGATAAGATTAAAGCCTGCACCAAAATGCGCCTGGCTTCGAATGGGAGGAGCTTGAGGATCTTCCTTATCACTCTTATTAGGGAGTAGCAGGTGGCTGCTACCTTATGCGCTTGTACCCGGAAGCTAAGGGTGGGGTCTAACCAAACTCCCAAGCTTTTAATTTGTTCCTTGGGAAGAGGGGGCTGGCCAAGATTATTAGGCCACCAGGCATTAACTGACATGGAGGGGTTGTGTCCCAACATCATAACCTCTGTCTTTGTGCCATTCAGTTTCAGGAAAGAGGTGTTTATCAATTACACACCTCCACTAGTCAGGAAAAGAGATTTTCACTAGTTGATTCCTGACCCGAGAGTGACATTATTAACTGGGTAACACAAGTACTCCGGTACTCACATGGGTGCTGGCCGTAGAACCGTCTAAATTTGAAAGGATTTGCTCTCCTAAGTGTCCTTTATCTTTAAAATTTCAAACGCAACTTTCCCATAGTTATACGGAGCTCGGGGATGTGACCCCGCATTGCACACGTCCTCCGTGGGTCCCCTCTGTCACTACCTCGGGTGGTTCCTTGGGGTCCTAGCGATTCTACGTGCTCTAGGCACTGTGTCAAGTCGTTGTTGTTATACCACTTTCTTAGTATATGGTTGTGTCTCCCCCTGGAGTTCGCTGTGTATTGTGCTATTTACTGTCTTTCTAGTGATTTTAATATTGTGTTTCTTGTGCTCTAATCTCAGATAGAGATTAGTAGAGAGTGTTTAGTAATAAATCAAAAAATTTATAACCACACTTGTGTGGTTCTTTCATTTGGTCATTCAGGAGGTTATAATCTGGTAAAACAAGCTGCTTTACATTCCTTCAAGACTTAGCCTGAAGGCTGCTCTCCATAGCTACCACTAGGATAGCTTTCAATAAAGGTTGTCTTTAATCTATTCATCAATAAGGGTAGTTTGGACTGGTGCAAGGTACCCACTTTAACTAGTGGACAGCATAAACCAGGCCAATTTCTCACATTGGTGGCAGCGGTGGGATTCAAGCTTGCTATTGTTTTACCAGATAATCTCATTGAGTGATTAACTGAAAACCACTAAAGGTATTAGGTACATATAAATCAAGACTAGAATAAAGTAAGTTCTACTGAACTTTGGTTTGGGTAAGTCAAGGGTCCAGCACACCCTTTCTCCAACTCAAGAGAGTTTAGTTCCCACTAGGTTAGGTAGGTGCCTACACCACATAACACTAGTATGTCTTCTAGGGCAAAAGCCAGTGGCTCCTTGCTAACGAAGTATGGCCACCTCTCATTTCATGAATTGAGAAATGTGTGTGCATGAAGAAAACTGAAGACAGGGAAAAACCCAAACACTCTACGCCTCATCAAGGCTTTGCTATTAGATGATCTCAAAGACCCAAGGGTCTGATGAGAAAGGCAAGTGGGTGGGACAGCAGAAGAGGAAAGGCCAGGAAGTGAAAATGTCCATAACATGGACTCTAATGCCTCTAATGCTGACCTGGATGATCCGAATGATTCAAACCTGGACAATCCAATTCTTCCTGTGGATGGTGAAGGCCCCAGTGGTCCTCTCTTCACTCCACCAGGACGAGTTCACAGTTTACCAAGAAGATACAGATTGCCTTCGGGGGAATCTAATCATTCTGGTACATCTGTAAGGACCTCTGTCTCTCATAGGACTTCTTCTTCTTATGAAAGGGAGTCCTCTTATCAGAAGAAGTGCCAACTGCTAGAGTTTGAGAGAGCTAAGCTCAGAATCAAGAGAGAGCAACTTCCCATAGATAGGGAATCCCTGGAGCTTCAGAGAGCTTCTGAAAAGTTGGGACTAGAGTCCCATGGTGGCAGCAACAGCGTCCCAGATGTAGAGAACATACTCATGACCATAGGAACCTGAACCAGATTGTCCCTCCCTACCAGAGGGGGGGATGACCTCCACAAATGGATAACTGCAATGGAGAGGGCCTGTAAAGTACCAATGGTCCCTCAGGAGCAGTGTCAAGTCAAGTACAGAACATTTGTATCGCGCCCATATCACTACCGAAGGGTCTCATGGCGCTTGCAGGCGGCTCTGACAAGTGAACAGATGATGGTTTAGTTTCCAAAAAGCCATGTCTTCAGCATCTTACGAAAGCAACTATGTTCGGGAATGGTACGCAGAGATAAGGGCATTTTGTTCCATGATGATGGAGCAAGAAAGAAAAAAGTTCATCCGCCATTCCTGGTAGTGTGGATTCTGAGAGGAGTAAGCAGTGCCTCGTTACTGGATCTAAGCGTTCTGTAAGGCTGATGCCAGCTTAGCTTTTTTGACCAATACTTTGGACCGTTTCTATACATATGCTTATGAACCAAGCATAGGGTTTAGAAAAGGATCCGCTTTTTCACTGGGAGCCAGTGGAGGACTTTTAAGCAGGGGGCAGAAGGCGATCTTCGTGGAAGGTCGAGGAATAACTTACCTGCGGTGTTCTGCCGAAGCTGAAGCCTATTGAAGAGGTTTTCATTTATTGAAAGCAGTAGGGCATTCCCATAGTCCATTCTGTTTATAATTAATCCCTGTACTAATGGTTTCTGTGCCTCAATAGGAATCCACTTAAAAACCTTCCGCAGACTGCGCATTACACCAAAACAGGTGCCAATGACATGATTGATTTGGTTTTTCATGGCAATTTATTGTCCATGTAAAAGCCAAGATTCCGGACCATTTCTTTAGTAGTTGGGCAAAGGCCTAGATTGGATGGCCACCAATCATGTGCCCAATGTTCCGCAGCTTTGCCAAAGAGCATAATCTCTGACTTGCTACCATTTAGTTGAAGATGGTTTGCCCTCATCCACTTCTCATCATGTCATGCAATTTTTAAAACGCTGCTTGGTTTCATTTGGGTCCGGGCCCAAGGTGATCAGGATCTGGGTGTCCTCAGCCTAGGATAAGATATCAAAGCTGTAGGCTTTGATCACCTTAGCCAGTGGTGTCATGTACACATTAAAAAGTGTTGGGCTCAAAATAGAGCCCTGCGGTACTCCCATCTTAACAGGTCTCACACGCCATGCTGTTTCCTATCTGAACAGTTGTTACGTGGTCAGATAGGTGTCCGAGGAAATGCCCTTAAATGGTTCACCAGCTACCTATCTCCCAAAGCCGCTGTATTAAAATGCTATGGGAGATGGTGTCCAAGGCAGCTGAAAGATCGAGATGTTCGTCTGGGGCCAGTCTGATGTTGTCAGTGACTTCGACCAACGCTGTCTCCGTACTGTGCGCTGCCCTAAAACCAGACTGCGAGTGGTCTAAGAGTCCATGGCTTTGGAGATGGCCCACAAGCTGTTGATTAACAAGAGATTCGAGCATCTTCCCGAAATAGGGGAGTAGTGAGAGAGGTCGGTATTTTAGGAGAATGTTGGGATCGGCCGTTGGTTTTTTAAGATTGGTTTTACTCTGGCTGCTTTCCATATTGTAGGAAAGTCCGCCTCCGAAAGTGACTTATTAAATAGGCTAGTTAGTCTCTCCTGTAAAACCGGGGCAAAAAATGGAAAAAAGTTTGGGAGGAACAGGGTCAGTGGGGGAACCAGGCTTTATCTTCTGCATGACAGATGTGACCAACTTGCAGACACATTTTACAAATTCATTCAGGATATGAGGGGGATCGGGTAATGGACTTCGCAGATCTTCAGGATGGGTGCTATTGTGTTGTAATAAAAAAGAATGATGAATAGCTGTGATTTTTTCCTCAAAGAATTTAGAAAGAGCATCAGTCCAATCTTGAGAGGTAGGTATTAATGACTGATTGCTTGAAGTAGTGAATTGCTTCAAAATTTGATAGAGTTCTGTAGAGGAGTTTTCTGCCTTATTTATCCGGTCTATAAGGAATGTTTTTTTTGCCAATTTTATTTCATTCATGTAGCCATGATGCAGTTTCTTGTATGCTTTGCGGTCGGCCAGATCTTTACTTGGGCGCCACTTTTTCTCTGCAGTTCTGCATGAGGATTTTGTCATTTTTAGTTTATCAGTAAACCAAGGGGCGGTTCTGGTCTTAATCTTGACATTACTAAGAGGGCCAATTTTATCTAGTGCAGTCAAAATAGCATTATCAAGATGTTATGCCGCTTGGGCCTATAAGGTCTGGGCGAAAGTGTTTTAAAAAAAGGGGCAAGGTGATTTTACGCCATTGCATACGCAATATGAGTTCACTTTCCAAATCCGCTTTAGCCGCGGTTATAGGAATAGCGAATTTCAGTAAGTAGTGGTCAGTCCATAATAACGGAATTGGGGGCTCCACCGTCAATCCAGATGAATTAGAAAAGAGAAGGTCCAGAGTATGGCCTGACCAATGTGTGGGACCTACGACCAGCTGGGCAAGACCGAGGGTGTTCATATTAGAGATCAGTTTCTCAGTGTCAGTTAGATAGCATTTCTGCATAGTAATTAAAATCTCCGATTAGGAGAAAAATTTCTGAGGCTAGAATATGCAGCGCAATGATCTCTAACAATTCATCAGTAAACTCTCCTTTTGCCCCAGGGGGTCGATAGATTAAAGCTCCTCTCCATGAGCTGTTGGAGGATCCATTGATCTTAAAGATGCTCATTTCTGTATGGCTAAAGACAAGATTTTCCAGGACAGTGATGTTTAGATCATGTGTGGAGGCAATTAATAACCCAGCGCAGTGGGCAGCAATCCTGTGGCTCTCCTTTGCAGACAAAGGTAGAGACAAGCTCCTCACTGTGAGAGAAGAGGATGCTGATAATTACAACGTCTTGAAGAATGCTCTGATTGATGGGTTTGGCTTAACCACTGAGCAATACAGGATTCAGTTCAGAGATACCCAAAAGGCACAGACTCCAGTCTGGGTTGACTTTGTAGAGTGTGCTACTAAGGCTCTGGAAGGTTGGATACATGGCAGCAAGGTGCATGCCTTTTTAGGATTGTACAATTTGATTGAGGGAGCAGATCCTTAATAATTGTCAAAACCTGCTTTTACACCAGTACCTGGTCGGTCTGTGGGTATCCCTTGCGATTCCCCTCACTTCCTGCGCTCCATCTTCATTCGCCATTTTTTGTCGGGTGACGCTCTAGCCTCCTGAGACTCATTAACGAGCCTGCCTATTTCTTGTGCTGATGGCGCCGATGCGCAGCGAGCATGCTGAAGGCGCCCCAGAGGCAAGTCTGTCTGTGCCAGTCTGCGCCTGAACGTCGCCAGACACCAGAGGTGCGGCTGGTGGTGTTGGGGGTGTGCGTGTATACTCTAGGAAAGATCTATGGGCTGTTAACACTGGGGTAAGCCCATGCTGTCGGTCGTTAACCCCTTCCACGCTCATGACGAGCTGGGCTCGTCATGAGGTAGCCTCCTCGCACGCAATGAAACATGGGAATGATCAAATCCCAGCACAGGAGGGGAAAATGCATAGCATCGATCTGGTTAACCTCTTTGGAGGGACCTTTCTGCTGTGATTTTAACTTTTACTAAACTCTCTCCTTTACCCACTGCGCCATCACCCAAGACTTCCATTAAAATTCTGAGTCTCAACTGCCGGTCTCTGGCCAAACACTATCTGAATGTATATGACTTAATACAGGATGAATCGCCTGATGTTTTCTTCTTGTCAGAAACTTGGCTCTCCGACGATATGGTTCCGGAGCTAGGCTTAGCACTCCCGCCCGGTTACAGTATTGCGACCTTAAACAGGATTTTGAGAGGCGGGGGTATTGTGGCCATTTTTAAATCTTGTTACGGCTGCACGTTTGTTAAAGAGCTCGTGACTGGCTGTGAATACGCACGCTTTGCGATTTCCTTTAGTGCCAACTACACTATCAGGGCTACTGCCCTCCTGGATCTGCCAAGGAGTTTAAATCTGCACTTATTGAGGTTACCAGTGCACTGGCTATGAGATCAGCTAACTTCATCATTTTTGGGGACCTGAATTTGCACTTTGAGAATCATACAGAGACGGATATCAGCAGCTTCCTCGCAGACCTTGCAGCCTGTCAATTCAATCAACTAGTTCCAGGTCCTACCCATGCTGCAGGTCACTTGCTAGACCCTGTTTTTTCTAACATACCATCCCTCACTGTTAGCACCCCTGTTAGAAATGGGATTTCTGGTTGGCTAAGGCTTGCACCAAAGCAGGCAGAAACCACCACTCTAGTCCTGCTAAGAGAGTTACACTCCTAAAATAACCCCTGCTCACCCCCATGGTAGCTTGGCGCGAGCAGTCAGGCTTATCTTAGAGGCAGTGTGTAAAGCATTTGCACAAAACCAACAGTAATACAATGTAAGCACTACAAAAGGACACCACATCAGTTTAGAAAAGTATCCAATATTTTTATATACTTAAAACAAGACCAAATACGATAAAAATCCACCATACAGTCCTTTGAAAATAGTTGCTTCACCAGATGTCTTTACATGGTAAAAATACATTGAAAACATAGTACGTACGAGTCGGTAGCTCGATCTGAGTCTAACGCGATGCTGAAAATTACAGTCTCGCAGTTCCAACCGCGACGGTACGGGCCAAGCACAGCGGGACAGACTCGTTAACAGTACCTTACTTAGTGCGGCTCACACGGAGGTGCGAGTCGATCTTGGCATCCGTCGTGGTTGCGATGCAGTGCACGGTGCGGTGTCCCTCCATGCGGTGCAAGCAGCGGCTCGGTGACGATCGTCCAGACTGCGTCGGGGAGACCAAGGCTTGCGGTGCAAGGCGAGTCTGTTCTCGATGAGGTGCTGGCAGGTTGCGGTGCATGTGACAGGGCTGGTCGTTGCGTCCGTCACGGTTACAGTACAAAGTGGAAGCGGTGCACGGTGCGGTGTCCCTCAATGCAGTGCGAGCAGTGGCTCCTGTGATGATCGTCCAGACGGCGTCGGTGAGACCAAGGTGGGCGGTGCAGTGCAAGACTGTGCTTGATGCGGTGCTGGCAAGTTACAATGCAGCGACAGAACCGGTTGGCGGGAATCGGTGCTGGCCAAGCCGAACAGCTGTGTGTGAGAATTGCAAAAAACACAGTTGATGGACAGAATGTAGAACAATGTCATACATTCACCCCAGTACAAGGATCTGGGCTTAAATCCATCGTTTTATTGCACGCCACACCACCCTGGGTTAGACACTGGCTATATGCAAATCAGCTCTGACCCTGTGCCTCATGGGAACAGTCCAGTCCGAACTACCAAGCCATGTCTTTCCCAGACCGGAATCAAGCATCCAAGGACCGGTTTCTGGCTATCAGCCTTCATCAGCCTGGATAGCTTGACTCCAGTGGTGTGGAGAGCCTGGGACTCACGTCTGAGCATACCCAGCCCACTCGGGGTGAAAATTGCAAAAAACACAGTTGATGGACAGAATGTAGAACAATGTCATACATTCACCCCAGTACAAGGATCTGGGCCTAAATCCATCGTTTTTTTGCACTCCACACCACCCTGGGTTAGACACTGGCTATATGCAAATCAGCTCTGACCCTGTGCCTCATGGGAACAGTCCAGTCCGAACTACCAAGCCATGTCTTTCCCAGACCGGAATCAAGCATCCAAGGACCGGTTTCTGGCTATCAGCCTTCATCAGCCTGGATAGCTTGACTCCAGTGGTGTGGAGAGCCTGGGACTCACGGCTGAGCATACCCAGCCCACTCGGGGTGAAAATTGCAAAAAACACAGTTGATGGACAGAATGTAGAACAATGTCATACATTCACCCCATTACAAGGATCTGGGCCCAAATCCATCGTTTTTTTGCACTCCACACCACCCTGGGTTAGACACTGGCTATATGCAAATCAGCTCTGACCCTGTGCCTCATGGGAACAGTCCAGGCCGAACTACCAAGCCATGTCTTTCCCAGACCGGAATCAAGCATCCAAGGACCGGTTTCTGGCTATCAGCCTTCATCAGTCTGTGTGAGAAGGCGGTCACGGGTGTCGAGCCAGTGGCGACCATGTCGGTGAGACCAGGCCAGCGTAGTGAAGCGAGGCGGTGCTGGTTGCAGTGCCTCTCGATGCGGTGCAGGCAACGGCTCAGTGACGATCGTACAGACTGGGTCACTGAGACCAAGGCGTGCGGTGCAGGGCGAGTCGGTGCAGCCTCGGTGCCTTCCGGACACAAGGCCTGCGACGGAGTCAGATGACGGAGTCGGTCGCAGTTCCCTTTTTTCTGTGGCAACTGAAACAGCGGTTCCAGGAGCGGTACCCCGAGGTTGGTGAAGTCTTAACAGTCCCTGAGACTTCTTAACAGGAGGCCAGCTCAGTTTCAGGCCCTTGGAGATACTCAGCACAAGTAGAGAAAGTTCAGTCCAGTCCTTTCACTGCCCAAGGGAGAAGCAGCAGCTGCAGGCCAACCCAACAAAGCAACAACACAGCAAAGGGGCAGTACTCCTTCTGGCAGCTGTTCCAGCTCTTCTTCTTGGCATGTTCCTTTATTCCAGCGAGTTCTAAAATCTTGGAATCTTGGCCCCAATATTTATACTAGCAATTCCTTTGTCCTCTGAAGGCAGAGGGGCCTGGACCTAGTTCAAACCAGTTTGGGGTGCATTCTGCCAGGGTGCACCTTCTTCCTTTGTCAAAGTGGGCCAGGGTCCTCCGATGCACGACAGGAGGTGGAGCCAGCATTGTGGAAGGCGAGCCCAGCCCTATTCAGACCCAGGTGCTACTCCTCCCACCCATCTATGTGTAGATATGCCTATTCAGCCCTGCTGACTCACCCTGTCTCCCCCAGCCACTCACAAACCAGACAGCTAATACACAAGCTAGCAGAGGCAGGCTGGGTGGTTCGGTCAGAAAATACTCATTTTCTAAAAGTGGTATTTCCAAACCCAGAATGTTAAAACCAATTTCACTAAAATATTTATTTTATCATTCTGAGTTGAGGCATACAAAACTCGAATTTATACCATGTTCCCTGGGTCAGTTAGGATCATAGGCTGTATTGATCAAGCTGCCCATTCTGGCCTATTGAGAACAGGTAGCCTTGCAATAGTGAAAAACGAAGTAGGCTGTAATTCACTACAGGACATTGCACACGCACCAGGGCATGTCATACCTTTCACATACAATGTACCCTGCTCATGGGGGTACCTTGGGCCTACCAGAGGGGCGACTCACATGTGGCAAAGGGAAGGTCTAGGGACTTGCAAGTGGCTGTATCCCCGAGTAAACTGGCTCAGAAATCCTCATGTAAGCGCCCTTGGCGTAAACTGAACCTCAAGCAATTCCACGCCCTTCTTGCTCTAGAATTGCCCAAGTTATCAACAGATCCAGATACGGCATACAAAACCTTTTGTGACTGAATTCTTCAAGCACTGGACTCTCTCATTCCGGTCAAATGGCCCAAGTGCCGCATCTCTTTTTCCAACTCTTGGTTTTCCGACAGACTGGCTGGAATGCGTAAAGCATGTAAAAAATTGGAGCGGGTGTGGAGAAGGGATTATAACCCTGCCGGTTAAGAGATGTTATCATTCTGCCATAAAAAGTTATCTTCGGGCTATACAAGCTGAGCGTGCTGCCTATTTTGCTAAGGATATTGAGTCTAGTAGCAATCCGACCAAGTGCATTTTTAAAATACTAAATGATTAGGAAACCCCCTTCGGCCTCTGTGATCACGTCTGAGCAGCATTGTGAGGACCTTGCCACTTTTTCTGTTAAAGTGGAGACTATATATAAGTCCTTCCCTTTGGCCCCTGCCTGTCTCAGACCCCCTACCACTCATACTCTTACGGCTTTTCCCCATGTTTATCAGGATAAGCTCCATCTGCTCTGCAGCAAAATTTAATCTGGCTCTCCTGCAGACCCTCTCAAGCCTCACCAGTTTTTAAAATCTGTCTGTCGCCTTGGCGCCTCTGTGCAGTTGATTAATACCTCTCTCTCCACAGCAACAGTTCCTAGGCAATGGAAACTGGCAATGGTATTCCCCCTTCTAAAAAAAAAACCATCACTGGATCCAGCAAAATTAGAAAATGTCCGCCCTATTTCTCTTCTACCTTGGGCAGCTAAAATCGCTGAGGCACACCTTAATACCACCCTTACAGCATTCTTGAACACCAACGGCATCCTGGATCCCACTTTGAACGGTTTTCCGCCCAGGGCACAGTACAGAGACAGCGCTCCTTGCTGTGACCGAACATCTGCGGACTGTTCTAGATGCTGGTAACACCGCAGCACTGATCCTGTTAGATCTCAGTGCCGCGTTCGACACTGTATCCCACCAGATCCTTCTAAATAGTCTGGAGGGGGCCTGAACCGGTGGTTCTGCCTTGGAATGGTTTAGATCTTTCCTTTCTGAAAGAACTTTCCAGGTGTCTGGCCCGCCTTTCCTCTCATGTGTTCAGTCTATTGGCCAGGGTGTGCCACAGGGCTCAGCCCTGAGTCCCGTACTCTTCAATTTGTACGTCCAACCTCTGGCAGTGCAGTGGTAGCCAGGGATAGGGGTTTCTCCATTGTCTCTTACACCAATGACACGCAGCTGGTGGTGGTTCTTTCTGACGATTCTACGTAGAATGCCCCTAAATTTAGGAGCGGGCGGGCGGCGGTCGCAAAGTGGATGACCGCTAACTGCCTCCAGCTTAATGCTAATAAATCAGAGGTATTGTTGGTGGGTGAAGACATCGAGCTATGGCGTGGGAATTGGTGGCCAAACACCCTAGGGAGCGCACCCACCCCTAAGTCGGTGGTGAAAAACCTAGGGTTAAGGATGGATTCAACCCTCAGTTTTCAGGACCACACCAAGAAAATAGCAGGCATGTGCTTCGGCCTACTCCGGTGATTGAAACCCCTTCTGGGTTACTTCGACCCGCCCACCATACAATTGATTGTTCAGGCGGCCATACTGTCGCTCGCAGCCTTCCTGGGACCACTTTCCTGCACTTTGGATTTTAGCTTGTTTGAGACTGCTGGTCCGAACAGTCCCTGCATCCTGACCCACGAGGAGCTTGGTAACACACGGACGCTGCCAGGGGCCGGGACTGCGAGACCCAGGCTGCATAGCGCTTTCAGATCCCAGCGCACCTGGTGTCTCTTCCCGCCCCCAGCTCTCCGCCCTTCACCGCTTTCCATCAATTATTTAAGGCTCGCGGCCCCCGCTCTGCGGGAGCCGCTCGCAGCCTTCCTGGGACCACTTTCCTGCACTTTGGATTTTAGCTTGTTTTAGACTGCTGGTCCGAACAGTCCCTGCATCCTGACCCACGAGGAGCTTGGTAACACACGGACGCTGCCGGGGGCCGGGACTGCGAGACCCAGGCTGCATAGCGCTTTCAGATCCCAGCGCACCTGGTGTCTCTTCCCGCCCCCAGCTCTCCGCCCTTCACCGCTTTCCATAAATTATTTAAGGCTCGCGGCCCCCGCTCTGCGGGAGCCGCTCGCAGCCTTCCTGGGACCACTTTCCTGCACTTTGGATTTTAGCTTGTTTTAGACTGCTGGTCCGAACAGTCCCTGCATCCTGACCCACGAGGAGCTTGGTAACACACGGACGCTGCCGGGGGCCGGGACTGCGAGACCCAGGCTGCATAGCGCTTTCAGATCCCAGCGCACCTGGTGTCTCTTCCCGCCCCCCACTCTCCTATTTCAACGTAGCAGTGACCGCGCACGCGGGACGCGCGCGGGACATAGCCCGGGGCTAAGCCCGGGCAAAGGGCGGGCCCTCTGTGGCCCTCAGAGGCCCGAGGAGACTGGACTGGGCATAACCCCCTGCCCCAAAGTCACAATATATTTAAGGTTTGTTTGATTGAATATAAATAGTGTTTATTGTTGCTATTTGACATTATCCCAGCCGAACTGTGACTTAGCTATGGCGTAAAAGCAAGGGGGTTTGCTAAACAAAACTTTGGACAATTACTTCTCAAAACATGCTGTTAACATCACTGAGGGAAGCACACTGGAAGAGCGACGAGCAGAACGTCGGCGTTCAATTGAAAGCATGAAGAATAGTCAAGCGAACGCCCCATCCCTACCCCTACCTTCTCCTGCAGAGGGCAGCCAGTATGCGAATGTTAATGTTAGTGTTCACTTGATGGAAAGTCAACCAATAGTTTCAAATGATAACCCACATATAGAGAACACCTGCTCTGTAACGACTACGAGTGGTCCTTTGTTAACCAGTCAGACTAGTACCCCTAAAATAACGAGGTTACCGACTGCCCCTGCATCTATTGCAGTTAAAACAATACGCAATAGGGGGAAAAAAGTAATGTCTTTGTCTAAAATACATGGCCCTCCCCCGTTTAAAAAACGGCGGAAAACGGGGGAAACACAACAAGCAAAGCTGAGCCACTTAGACTTTGGGAAAAAGCCAAGGATCTTGACTGAAAACTCAAAGGAGAAAACAGATTTAGTAGAAGGAACTAATATTTTATCTCCATCCTCCCCGAGTGTGTTGATTGCTAATGGGGACAGCTTAGAGATCGGTGCAGTTGATAATGTGCCTCAAGTAGATCAGGAACCAGTCACACTGCACAGCATAGAGAGTTTATTTAGAAACTACCTAGCCCAAATCCTAGAGAGATTGAGCAAAGTAGAGGATAGATTGGGGAAAATTGAACAAGATTTGAGTAGTAGGGGAGCAGGTAGTAAGTTAGCTGCAAGTAATGTCCCCCAAAAATCTGTACTATTAACCCAAGCTATTGTAACCGCCCCGAAACTCGTTCCAACCACCAACGTACTAATCCCAAAAAACTCTGAAAACAAGTCCATCAAACAACTTAACCCTCCCCCAAAGCCACCCCAAGATAAATCTGATGGGACTCCGGCTATTCCAGCTATCAAATCAAATGACGGCATAGCGAGTCTACCTCTGGGGAGACCGATAAGGGAGGTGGATGGTACTAGGAATAACTGGGGGAAACAGAAACGGATCCCACTCCCAGAACTCCCACCAGAGGCTGTACCTTATGTTATAGTCTTGACAGGAGTGCCAGAGTTGGAACCAAACAAAAGGGAGGGTTTCGCACAATTAAAAAACAAGGTTATCCACTGGTTGAGTCTATTTAGACCTCTTACAAACAATATAAACGGCGACATTGCTTACGTTCGCCGTCTCCAGTGGTTGGGGGGCAGACCCAAGGACATCGAGGGTGATGTGTTGGTGGTAAATTTCAGGGACCTAAATGCTGTACATTTTATACTAAACTGGCCAAAAGGCAATAGCAATAATTGTATAACCCCCAGACCATTGACATATTTTTATCCAAGATCGGTGGTCTTTGCAACTCAGTATCAACCGCATATTCCTACACTAACTCACCCATACTTGAATTTCAATCCCCCGATCGCACCAAGCGTCAGTCATTCCCAACACGTGCCCCATCCTATGTTAATCCCAGACCCTTTCGGGTGGAATCATGTCCCAGCTAGATCCAACAATGTAAATAATATGAGAATGGATCAGTTACACCCATTCACACCTCTTGAGATTATGAACAGATTTGATGTTTTTAATGGTCTTGATGATTGTGATTGACGGTTTTCATGCTTGGGAAATGAGGAAAGTGGGACATGCGCTTTTGACGCAAAGGGTGACGTAAAGAGTGTTGTGAATGCAATAGAAGTGATGGGGAATTCTGGGGTTCCGCTTTTACTAAATTTGGCTGAGGGGGATGGAATTACTGAGTGCGAGGGCCGCTCAATGTTGATAAGTGAGGAGATATCCCTGGCTACACAATTCGAGACACAAACCAGGGTAAGAGTGATACCTGACTTGAGTTCTGAGACATCAATAAGACCTAGAGAACCTGTAAAACTAGTGTCCTGGAATATAGCTGGTGTTACAAAAAACTTAAGGGACCCAGAATGGGCAAGATTCATTGATGGGTTTGATTTTTGCTTGTTACAGGAAACCTGGGCTGTAGTCACACCACATAGACTTGGTTATAAGTCTTTTGGAATAGGTGCTATCCAATCTGGAAGTGGAAGGCCTTCGGGTGGACTTTTAACCTGGGTGAATATAAACATAAGGGCACAAATTGAGGTGCTGGATGCGAATTCCCCTGACATATTAGCTTTAAAAATCACTGCATATGAAGGGGAAAAATTTGTCTTAATAAACGTCTATAACAGACCATCACCTTCTTCAAGAGAGTCGCTAACATTATCAAAATTACATTGCTTTTTATGTACACTAGTTGGCAGGGAGGAACATGTCATTTTGGCAGGTGATTTAAATTGTAATTACGAACCAATCTTGGGTCTATGCGAAATTTTTGAAGAGGAAGACCAAGTTAACAATATCCCTGCCTTGGAGAATGTGAAACCCGCAAAATGTTCAGTTCTGGCTCTCCAAATGACAAAATTATGTACGGAGTATCGCCTTAGAGCGTGTAATGGACGTTTCCCGTCTGATGGCTTGAAAAGACCAACTTATGGTAGGAATAACTGCAGAAGTAACTTGGATTTTTTGATTGCTTCCATGTCTATCTGGCCGAACATTTTAGACCTTGAGGTAAAGGATAGGCTAGAAAGCGATCACTTTCCTATTAGCCTCTTAATGGAAGCATCCTTATTTGAAGGAGTAATTTCCTCTCTTCCACTAGATGATAGCAACATTGATAAAGTTGAGATTCATGTAAATAATAATAGACGTGCATTAAAATGGCCATATATACTAGACCACCACGAGATTTTGGCGGAAATTTATACCCTTTTTGCAGATACTTTTGGCTTATATGCAGGCTCTATGGCTGAGGAGGTAAATCCATTTCACCTTATGTCACTACACAATACTTTTTTTAATGAAATCAAAGTTTTAGTTTCTAAAATGCCCAAAAAGGAGCAACAAAAGATACAGAATCTGTCCCATAGTAAACCTTGGTATGGCAGATCATATAGAGAATCCAAAAGGGCACTTTTATGGGCAATTAAATCTAAGTCCCCTTCAGACATAAAATTTGCAAGAAATAACTATAAGGTAGCCCAAAGGGTATCTAAAATAGCCTGGGAAGAAGAAAAATGGGCTGATTTGCTCTTGGCGTCAAAAACGAGAGATAATATAGGCTTCTGGAGGCTAATAGCCAATGGAAATCATATAGGGAGAGTCGCCAAGGACACTTATCTGGACGAACAGACATGGACTAACCACTTTATTAGTCTCTATAAAAAATATGAAGATTATAATTTGGACTTGGTCGCCCCATGCTACGTGTTACCTACAGATGGGCTGGGTTTTACATTGGGGGAAACCGAGCTGGCAATAAACCAAATAAAGTCCGGTAAGGCACCAGGCCTAGATAAAATCCCAGGGGACTTATACAAGCATGACCTAAAAGTATGGGCTCCATATATCAATCTTTTGTTTAATAAGTTATCTCTTACTTTGGATTTCCCGGAAAGTTGGAGGGGCGCGGAAATTGTTTTGATTTTCAAAAAAGGGGATAGAAACGATCCCTCAAATTACCGGCCAATCAGCCTGATGGATATCCTCCAGAAAATCTACTCGCGTCATATTTTATCCCGCGTTAGTGACTGGATGGAGGGTAACGCAATTTTAACTAAATTCCAAGCTGGTTTCCGATGTAAAGTGAGTACAATCGACCAGATATTTAGATTCTGTTGCCTTTATTAGAAATATGTTTTAATTAAAAAGGGTCATTTACATGTCGCCTTTGTAGATTTAAGGGCGGCATTCGATTTAGTGCCACGAAATCTTCTTTGGAAAACGTTGAGCGAAGTGGGGATCCCAACTAGTTTACTAGTTCAGATTAAAGAGTTACACGAAGGGAACTTTGCAAAAATTCGATGGGGCCGAAATGGGGAATTAACCCAAAAAATCCCTATTGAGCGTGGGGTTCGCCAAGGCTGCGTATTGGCACCCACGCTCTTTTCACTTTTCGTGAATGACATCCCGTCCCATTTAGAGGGATGCAAAAATGACTCTCCAAAACTGAATGGGGAAAGGGTTACATCCCTACTATTCGCCGACGACACCATTTTGATTTCCCAAACCAAGAAAGGACTCCAGGCACTCCTGAACTCTTTCAGTGAATACTGCAGTAAGAAAGGACTGGAGATCAATGGGAAAAAAACTAAATGTATGACCCTAAATCCAGCAAAATCGGAAAAAGGGTGTCTATTTTTGGAAGGAACAAAATTAGAATCAGTTTCTCATTTTTCATACCTTGGGGTTACATTAGATTCAAAATTCTCATGGAAATCACAAATGGAAAAAAGCAAAATGGCATTTACTCAAAATGCAAAACCAATCCTAAGGGAGCAAGATTTGAGTACTAGTAAAGCTGTGTCTCCGGCGATTGAACTTTTTAAATTTAAGGTACAACCAGCAGTGTTATATGGCGCAGAAATATGGGGACCAGGGTCTAAGGACACTTTTAAGGTCCTAGACAATAAATTTATGAGAAGCTTAGCAAGGGTCCCAAGAGGCACCCCTTTGGTGCCACTTCAATTAGATCTAAATTTCCAAAGAACCGATCATTTTACTATAATCCGGCCATTGATGCTATGGATTAGACTATGGCGTGTCCCAGAACTACATGATTATAGGGACGGGCTAAAAGAAATCATGGAGCTAGACAACTTAAAAACGATTCCATGGTTAAAGCATGTTAAAAATTGGTTCACTAAAATTGGCCTAAAACACTTCTGGGAGAATCCTGAGTATTTACCGCCCAATTCGAAAATGATTTTAAAAAGGGCTTTTTGGAGTTGTATTATCAACATGACAACCAGTGCCTTAAATGCCGGGACTTTAGCTACTAACTTTCTTAGCTTTAAGAACGAACCATTATTTGAGATCTTTATGGATGAGATTGAACCCCCCCTTGCCAAAACTTTATTCCTTAAATTAAGATATGCGAATCTGTTACTAAAAACAACTTTGGCACGTTGGGCAAAGAAGCCAAAAGATACATTGCTGGGAGGCGCTAGGGGGCGCACAGCGGGATGGCTGCCTGAATGTGCAGCTCCGCCGGGCGGATCGAAATCGCGCCGGAAAAAAGCGTTTAAACGGACTGCGTCGGAGAATCGTGCACACCAACCTGCATGGGAAACAAGTGCCGATTGGAAAATGTGGACGGATGGGGACTAACGCGGTCATAACTCTCAGGAAGCCAACAACCCCCAGCGGCCGTGCAGGCGAGCGGTAATATGGCGGCTGGTGACCGGACGGAGCCGGCTTTGCTGTGACGGCTCAGCGCGACCTGCGGACCCCTTACAATCCCAAGAGCTGCTCCTGCGGACGGGTCCGGGACACACAGGCAAGTGACCGTCCCGCTCGGTGAGTCCCTGCAGTGCTTATCGGCGATATCCTAATGCGGGGGAAGGCGGGAGATAACGGACAATATGGCGGCACCAGGATCCGGCTGCTAATGTAAATGAAAGCTGCAGCGTCGCACCAGGGCTAAACTGGACGTATTCTGGCAGACCTGCCCCCCTCATATCGGCACCGCATGCAGTGGGAGGGGAGTAGCCTCTCAGCGGACCCAAACAGTCACACTCGGCGGCTCCATGCCATAACCAGTCACCACAAACGAAATGGCGGCGTCCCACCTACATTGAAGTGCATGAATTGCTGGCAGTGCAGCTAGTCGATACAGCGGTGTGCAGAGATTACCAATACCGCTACCGCTGACAGGACCCAGACACGAGGCTATCTACAACGTATTGCGGACGCCGGCACATGCATGTTGCACAACTGTTGCTGACGCAATTTGCAGGACTGTGACTGGCGGCGCACTGACACTACACTGCGGCATGCCCTATTCAGATCCACATAAGGCGGTCTTGTGCATGGTGATCACCATCTGCCGTCTGTCATTACCACTGCCCCCGACTGCGACGAGGTGAGGGCCGCAGACCTATAGACTGCAATACTGAGCGATGGAAGGCTGTAAATCCACAGAATATCAACGTTGGGCAGAAGATATGCGAGGATAGACCTAACGTGTAATGTGCATGAAAAAAATAAAAGGCGCGCAACCTTTAGCGTAATGGGGCCGAACTGACCGCACGTGAGAGCGCTAGAAGCCTGATCGAGCAGTGTGTGCTGCATACAGTGAACGTAACGGAGGACAGAACAGTGGCCCACGGTTGCGCAGGAGACCCCGATCGAAAAACAAGAGGCTCTACGGCACAGGAACACAGGCGGCATAAAGGCGTAAACCCATCTGACAGTGGACACCACTCGGAGCACTGGCCGACCGAGACCGGGGGCAGGGTTCGCTAGAGACTCTCCAGATGGCCCGACATTCTGACTCTTGCACCTGCCAATAAATGCAATAACCACACATCGTTGCAGTAGATTCAAGCTCGCACAACGTCACTATCAGCCGCAACGCTACGGGGCAGTTCAAGATGGGGAAACCAGACAAACAACAACCCACCCTCTCTTTCGAGACCCGTAAAACAACGAAGACCCAGTCAAAAAACGTGGAAGGCGACCAAGGCGCTGACGCCCCAGAGGAAAATGTTATGGAGAGTATTCTCAAGGCCATTCAGGCGTCCCGGCAAGAAATAAACGAGAAACTGGACCTGCTAACGGGCAGAGTAGACAATCTAGCAACGAAACTAGACAAACAGGGAGAAAGGCTGGACACGGCTGAAAATAGACTTTCCTCGGTCGAAGATGAAGCGCATACAACAACGGCTAAATGCAAGGGCATGGAGAAAGTTCTGGAAGTGATCAAGGCCAAGTCGGAGGAGTTGGAAGCGAGATCGAGAAGGAACAACATTCGAATAGCAGGCCTGCCGGAATCTACGAACACGGGGCGTATGGAACCTTATGTTGAACAACTATGCAAGGACCTCTTTGGCGCCGAAAATCTATCGTCCATCTTTATAGTGGAGCGTGCCCACAGATCCCTGGCCCCGACTCCAAAACCTGGCGCCACGCCTCGACCCATAATAGCAAGAGTCCTGAACTACCGTGACAGGGATACCATACTACGGCTGGCTCGAGAGAAAGGTGAGATCCAACATCAAGGCAACAAACTAGAATTCTACCCGGACTTCACGGTGAATGTCCAACAGGCACGGAAGGAATACGGCGAGGTCAAGACCAAATTGCGTGAGTTGCAGATTCCCTACGCCATGCTATACCCAGCACGCTTAAGGATTACCTGGGACGACAAGCCGGTTTTTCTGGCAACGCCCAAAGCGGCGATGGAATTCATAAAAACCACAATTCTGAAAGATAGAAAAGGTAATCGCAGAGATAGGCATGCAGACTCGGACTGAAGGTAAGATGCTGCATTACCAATTATTGTTCGGGGTGACGGTGCTCTCAGTACGGGAGATCTCGACCAAGAAAGTACGTAACCAAGACTGTACACTGCATGTGACTTTGAGTAGACACACGCTTTGCCGCCTGAAGGTGCAATGCCCAGAGACTTAAGGTCACGTACATGTATTGATACCCCGTATTATGCAAGTATGAAGGTTTTGTGTTGCTATAGCAGCACACCCCACGTAAAAGGTGAATGCGAACAAGGTACACGGGGTATGCACTGTGCATAACATGTTGAATACGTGATTAATGCTCATAGGATGTCATACAAGGCCCCGACTGGGCTCCTCATCCGTTTAGCAATTACTGGTCAATGCTGGAACCAGATCGAGTAAAGACGCTGACACGTTTTGAAGATGTAGTCTGTTTATGGTTTAATGATCTGCCCCCATCCCCCTATAGGGATGGAGGAATGCGCTCTCGGCGGACCTCTACTAGGGTGGTCCCCACACAGTTTGGATGATTAGAGAAGTTATGGGGTTAACATGGCTTCGGCAAAATTGGGATGCTGGAGTGGGTGGGAAAGGGTACAGTTGGGGTTTGTTGTTATTTCAAGTGCTACAGGTGCAATTGCGTTACACTGCCGACTGTCATGTTGTGATATATGACAATTGTGATGACTCTCCCACGTTAAAATGTTATGTGAATGTGCGCTATCCAAAGAGACACCTGTTCATTGTGGGACTTGCAGCTCTGGACCTCGACTCACTCAGTGTTATCTCTTTGGGTGCTGGGTTTGAACTGTCTGGGGGTGGCAAAGGAGGGAGTTGGCTGGTAAACCCGGTCGTAGTACAAAATGATAGAAACGTGATACCATGGTGACTGCTCATGATTTGAAACTAATAACGTGGAATGTGAGGGGACTTACGAACCCTAAGAAAATTAGACAAATCTTCGCAGCTCTTGATAGACATCATGTAGATATTGCACTGATCCAAGAAACGCATATTGACCCTAAGGTGCACAGAGCTATTGGCACGCGGTGGGCGGAATCAACATATGCAGCGCATTACTCATCTTACTCTAGGGGGGTCATGATCCTGGTGAAAAAGGGGACCAATTACAAAATTAATCGCACTATTGTCGACACTAAGGGACGATACGTAATAGTGTCTGGAACCTTACGAGGTCAATATGTAACGCTTATAAACATTTATGGCCCGAATGTGGACGCGCCGGAGTTCTTTCAGGAGGTGTGGGATCAAGTGCTGGAATTTAGTGACACCACAATGATATGGGGAGGGGATTTTAATATAGGGTTGTGTAACGACCTAGATAGGTCCTCATCTTCCATAGAACCTCACAGGAAAGCCAGGGAAAAGCTGAAGGATGTGATGGGGGAAATGGCACTGACTGACATCTGGAGGGCTCGTCATCCAACTGCACCTGGCGCAACACACGTAAATGTAGCACATGGCAGTTGGTCGAGAATAGATTACTGGCTGGGGACCGACAACGCTGTAAGATGGACAACAGAAATTGCACCATTACCACGCACACTGTCTGACCACAGTCCAGTGGCGCTTACGCTACACTTGCCCCAGTACACCCCACCGCCATTTAGCTGGCGCTTCAACGCACAAGCACTGTTAGATCCAATATACCTTAAGACCATTACCACAGCCATTCAGGATTACTTCCACTCAAACAAGGAGTCAGTAGATGATCCCTGTATTGTGTGGGAAGCGTTCAAAGCCACACTCAGAGGGGTATGCATCAGCACGACAGCAGGGATACTCAAAGACATCAGGGCACAGATCACTAGAATGGAACAAGTTATGGCATCCCTAGAACAGGAATATGCCCGCACTGGGAATGGGGAACTACTGGGTGAATTGAAACTGAAGATCATAGAACATCAAAACCTCGCAGAAGATGAAATGAAATACATTACCAAGCGACCGCTGGCCAGACAATTTGGTGAAGGAGGCAGGCCGGGGAGGGTATTGGCGAGGAAAATATGCACGGGGAAAGGCCCACAGACCATAACTCAAATCAGGGATAAAGATGGGGTTCTGCACACACGCCACGAAGAGATACTCCAAGGGTTCGTTGATAGCTATACTGACCTGTATACTTCACGACAACCTGCGACACCGCAGGAAACCTTTACATACTTACAAGATATAGCAATAGCGTGGCTGTCGGATAGTCAACGTGAGTACCTGGCACAACCTATCACGATAGAAGAAGTTACCGCGATAATACACACCCTCCCCAACGGCAAAGCTCCGGGGCCCGACGGATTCACTTGCGAATTCTACAAAAAATTTGCTGACGTACTTGCCCCCCATCTGGTTGAAATGTACGGCACGGCGTTTGACCAGACGCTGCTACCCCCGACACTGAGGGAAGCGGTGATTATCACCCTCTTGAAACCAGGGAAGAACCCAGAGCTATGTGACTCGTACAGGCCTCTGTCACTTCTGAACGTAGATTCCAAAATTTTAGCTAAACTCTTGGCGGAAAGATTGCAGCCCCTGATGACAAACCTGATATTGCCTGACCAGGCGGGGTTCATCCCCACGAGAGCTACATCACACAACACACGAACGCTATTCGCGCTCTCCCACTATCTCACACCACAAACTAAAGCGTTAGCAGTCATGTTAGATGCCGCGAAGGCTTTCGATTCTATTGAATGGCCTTACATTAGTACAATACTGCAGAGAATGGGCTTTCCACCGCTATTTATGACTTGGATTACGCTGCTCTACACGAAACCAGTAGCGAGGGTACGTGTTAATGGGTACATATCTGAACCTTTTGACATAACGAGGGGAACGAGACAGGGATGCCCCCTATCACCCCTGATTTTCGCTTTGGCCTTGGAGCCGTTGGCATGTATAATTAGACAGACTCATAAACACTCCGCCCTGCAATTCCCAGAGAGACCACTACATATCTCGTTGTACGCAGACGACATGCTGCTATATATACGAGACCCGGAACAGAACCTCAGCCCGGTACTCCGTGAATATGTCAGGTTTGGGCGTCACTCCGGGCTACAAATTAATTGGGAGAAATCGCTACTCATTCCACTCACCGACTCGACGGAGCATTTTGTCCCGGACTTCCCACTAGACTGGCAGACTGAACCTACCCGCTATCTAGGAGTCTGGTACAGTCGTGATCCAGAGGAGGTTATTAGGACAAATTATGGCAGAGTTTTTGCAGAACTGGAGGGGCATGTGGCCCGATGGATACAAATGCCCTTGTCCCTGGCTGATCGTATTACGATCGTAAAAATGAATATTCTGCCCAAATTCTTATACCTGTTCAACAATATACCGATCACACCTCCTAAAATCGTCTTTACTAACATAAACACCTTACTCCTGAAACTAATATGGGCGGGTAAACAGGCCCGCATTGACCTGCATACCCTCACACTACCTTACGAGAAAGGGGGGTTTTGTGTGCCTGACTTCAAACTCTACTATCTATGTGCACAGGCACAATATGCATCATATTGGTACCACCCTACACCATACCTAACGCACACTGCAGTTGAGGAGGGGGATGCAATGCCGATCCCATTGAATGCAATTGTGACACACAAGAGGCCTCCACTACACTCTAGGGATATAAACACGATCGATACAACAGCACATGCATGGCGGATGCTAGGAAGAATGGCTCATAAGTTACCACTATATGCGCCAGCACTCCCGCTCCACTTCCACCAGGAGGTGTCGGTAACGAATGAAAAAGTAGGCATGGACCTCCTGAGAAATGCTGGAATAGAAAAATTTGGGGATCTATATAATGAGGGAATCTTCAGCACAGCAGACACCTTGACATATATCAGCAATCCTACACCACTATTCCGATTCACACATTATAGACTGCAGAGAGCCATACAGGATCTATATCCAGACTACCCACAGGAACCATCGACCCTACACGCTTTACAATTTATAATAACGTCATCCAACACGTCACATCTGGTGTCAAGGTTGTACAAGATAGCTCAAAGTGAAATACCTTTTACGTCCGAGAAAGCGATGAATAGGTGGAGTGACGCCCTGCCAGAACCCTTACGAGAGAATGACTGGCTGGGTGCCTGCTCCTTGCTTAAGTTACTCACTCCGAATGGGAATTTGCGCATCACACATCTGAAATATTTACATCAAACATATCACACGCCAAAAAGATTGTTTAAATATGGACTGCGTGACGATGCTCGATGTAAAAGATGCGGAAATGATATGGCTGATTTTGTGCACCTTGCCTGGCATTGCCAGAAAATTCAGGAGTATTGGCAGGAGGTGACGCTTCTGTTAGGCAAAATGATAGACACAGAGGTGGAGTGTACGATGAGGGTATGTTTACTGGGTCTGCTATCAAATGTCAGGGCGGGAAAAAGAAAATTCTGCGCGGTGGCTTTGTTGAATGCCAAGAGACAGGTATCCAAATGCTGGGAAGGAAGGAGAGTGCCAACTGTCAAGTCATGGCTAGCAGACATGACGTACTGCAGTGACAAATTGGCCACTTATGAAGAGGAACTGCCACCTAGATCACGCCCGAAAGACTTTTGGTGTTACTTGTCTGATTACCTACTAACGACAGAAGAGGATGATGAGGCGGTGTGAGAACTAAGGATTGCCTACATTGGCACGGGTTGCAAACTGTGCTATGGGGATATGCAGCACATCAGAAAACGATAGCTATTAGTCTAATGTATAAATCAAGGACAGCACACACAGGGTGGCGGTGGAGTGGGGAATTGCCCGAAGCACTTTAGGTTAACTGGTTATGTTTGTTCTGTTTTGGCCCCATGGACTCGGGGCACATTTAAAAAACACAGTTCATGTGACAACAAGATGAAGGGGGAACTAGCTGGTACAAACTGTATTCAAGAACTGTTCACTATGACGCCGCTGGACCCCCGGGTTAACAGCTGAATGGCTGTGTGTTACGAAATGTTGTAGTACTGCTACGGGCGGCCAGCCCCCGGGTTGTAGGCCACTAGCGGTCTAACGTTGTATGGAAACTATATGCCAATAAAGATTTTGTTGAACTTAAAAAAAAAAAATAAAAAAAAAAAAAAAAGATACATTGCTAGCGACTGACGAGACTTGCTCCATGTGTGAATCCCGTCAGATTGAAAATGAGTTAAATATTCTTTTTTTTTTTGTTCCGCCTATGCATTGGCCAGGAAAAAATGGATAAAACCAATATGCTTACTGTTAGGAGTGAGATCATGCTCACAGGCACTGAGAATCCTTACAACTAACACAAACCAAACAATAATATTCAGTGTTAGTAGATTCTTATATTCAATATTTTTCCTAAGGAAAAATAGGGGCCAAAGTCTGTAAAAATATGCATCACTGTATATAACTGGATTAATATTGTAATAGCTGGGTTTTTCTAAATATCTAGTTGAGGTTTGAGTTATGGCTTACTTTAGTATGAATATTTGTATATTTTTTATTTGTTTGTATGTTTTTATGTAAAAATGTTTTATACTGCTTGTATGTGTAGTGAATCTTTTATGGCAACTATGCCGAAATAAAGACATATTAAAGACATACTGTCAAGGCTTGACTTTGCCAGTTTGCCCATTCTGGGGGCTAATAAAGCAGAGGTCCTGCGCTTGCAAAGGGTCAAAAATGCGCCTGCCAGAATTCTTCTTGGACTCCCGAGAAGGTGCCACACTTAGGGTGTGATTCGACAGTTACACTTGCTGCCTATGGCCAAGCGCATAGAATTCAAAGCTCTCTGCCTGGCCTTCAAAATTCTGAAACTCTCTTCCCCTTGTATTTTGACCGAGCTATTGGTACCATACACACCCACGTGCCATCTGCGCTCTAAGGGGCTATGCCTGGCTTTTGTCCTGCAGGTAAAACATCTACGAACCGGGGGCGATCTTTCCGCAACTTGGCAGCAAAGCTCTGGAATTCCCTTCCCCTCCATATTCGCAGTACTCTTAAGTGCCTTATAACCTCGCGGTAAATGCTAACTTTTAAAACGGATGCACAGAAACCCCTAGTGTTTGGTGTCAAACACCTTGGAATCATACCTCCACACCAGTAACTGGTGTGTGAGGTATGCTTCCTCCATGGTAGAACCACTAATGTGGGGCACCGGTCCACCTGGTACCAGCTTTCCTCGACCCTGGAATCACAAGATGGATGCTGCCAGCCACAGACACAAATCTGCCCTCTTTCTGCTGGACGAAACTCCAGCAGGGAAGGCCGGACAATAGGTTTACTGTCGCAGGGAAGTGTAACCACCTCCCAGACAGGCTTTAATGTATTGGGGCTGAGTGGGTGCACTCTGAGTGCTTTGATGTCTGCACTGGGGGCACATTTGGTGTCCCTGTGCATAGTCCAGCTCAAACTGGTTGCAGGAGCCATTTGCTCCTGCTTTGGTGCGAAACTGGACAAAGGACATGGGTGTAGCCACCCCTCTGTCCTGACCCTCCAATAGGTGGGTCCCCAGAGTTTCTCCCACCCCTTCCTTGGGTATAAAGTAGGAACCCCTGACTACAGGACTTTAGATTTACCTGGACGAAACTCTGCTACAGAAACCAAGTTCTTTGACGATCTACACTGACTGAAGAGTCTCCCTTGGAGTAAAGGAGTTACTCCCCTGCTAAGCAGGCACCAAAGACTCATCTGACCGGTTTGCATCTCCGAAGCTCCTGAGGACTCTGCAGACTTGCAACATAGGAGGTGGGTTTCCAAGTGTCCCCGAGGTCGATTAGTGTGCTCAGCAAACATGGGACCCTTATCTCTGGTGGGGACCGTGCAACCCGAACCTCTGGGCACCGTGTACATTTGCAGAAGCATCTGCTTTCCGGTAATCCCTGAAGCTGTTCTTTGGACTACTTGTAGTCCAGACCCGGAGAAGTGATTCCAGTGAAGATTACCGGCCTTCACTCCACGAGTATTCTGTGGGCTAGTATTTTGTGATTCCTCTTGAGGTCCCTTCGCGATTCCTGGTCCGTTGGCCGGTGGGTCCCTGTGAAGGCCACTTTCTCTTTCAGTGGGCTTTCCTGGTTGCTCCAGACATGTCCTGACGACTTTGGTTGTCCTCGACATCTCCTGATCCCCGTGGCTGCAGAGTCAAGCTTCACCTCTTCTCACCTGAAATACCCGACATCTGTGGGCATTCGTCTTTCGTGCCCTTGGTCACTGGCAAGTGACGCAGACTCTGTCCCCTCTGCTTTCAGGTTCTTCTCAGCTCCGATCCAAGTTTGGATCCCACCGGACACTTTTCTTCTTCGCGGCAGCAGCACTTTGCAGCATCATGCCATTGAAAACGACGAAGATTCCCGACACCATTTGACACCTATGCACCCGGCTTCCCTGGGTTAGGTAACACGAGTACTCCAGTGCTCACATGGGTGATGGCCTTAGAACCTTCTAAGTTTGAAAGGGTTTGCTCAAAGTCCTCTCATAAGTTTCCTTAATCTTTAAAATTCCAACCGCGACTTTCCCATAGAGTTGTACGGAGCTCGCGGCTGTGTTCACACTGCACACGTCCTCCGCTGGTCCCCTGTGTCACTACCTTGGTGATTCCTTTGGGTCCTAGCGATTCTATGTTCTCTAGGCACTGTCTAGTCAAGTCGTGGTTGTTCTACCACCTCCTTAGTATATGGTTCGGTCTCCCCCTCGAGACCGCTGTGTATTGTGCTATTTACTGTCGTACTAGTGATTTAATATTGTGTATTGTGTGCTCTAATCTTAAAGAGATTAGAAGATCATGTTTAGTAATAATACATATTTTTATATTAACACTTGTGTGGTTCTCCTTTCATGTGGTCATTCAGGAGGTTATAATCTGGTAAAACAAGCTGCTTTACATTCCTTCAGACTTATCCTGAAGGCTTCTCTCCATAGCTACCACTAGGATATCTTTCAAGAAAGGTTGTCTTTAACCTATTCATCAATAAGGGTCGTTTGGACTGGTGCAAGGCGCCCACTTTAAATAGTGGACAGCATATACCAGGCCAACTTCTAACAGTGATCACCCTAGGAGCGGATTTCAAACTGAAAGGAATTACTTTGCATTGGTAATGGCGCCCTGCCACTTCGAACCTGAGAAATTTTCCGAAGCCGGGGATTGATGGGAATATGAAAATAGGTGTTGGAGATCGAGAGAAGCCAGATAATCCCCTTTTTCAATGAGAAGAATCTCCTGAAGAGTGAGCATCCTGAAAGATAGTTTTTTGATGAACTTGTTCCGCATTCTGAGGTCCATGACCTGTCTCCATTTTCCCATTTTCTTTTTGATGAGGAAGAAGTGAGAATAAAACCTCTGATTTTGTTGGCTGAGGGGCACATTCTCAGCCTGCTTGAGAATATCAATTGTATCTCTTTTGAGATCCGGAAGGTGACTGAGCGGAACTTTTTGCGGTGGAACATTTGGAGGATGCTGAACTAATTCCAGGGTGTGACCATGTTCGAAGATGTCTAGAACAAATTTGTCTGAAGAAATGGAGCTCTATTTCCGAAAGAATTCGGAGAAGACTCGATCGTGGTGTGGGACTATGGTGGTAGGGGCCTTATGAACGTTATTGCCTCCTATTGGAGTCTTGGGATTTTCTGGCAGATTGCTGCCTTTTGCATTCTGCTGGTCTTGAATAAGACTGGGCAACTTTGGATTGAAAAGATCGGTTGTATGGCTGGTAGGTATTCTGTAGATATGGTTGGTACAGTTTTTGGAATTG
The DNA here is from genome assembly GCF_964261635.1 of Lissotriton helveticus. Taxonomy (NCBI): domain Eukaryota; kingdom Metazoa; phylum Chordata; class Amphibia; order Caudata; family Salamandridae; genus Lissotriton; species Lissotriton helveticus. Next base: position 1,661,533,998 of record NC_136065.1, read on the forward strand.
CGGCTGGGATAGGAATTACCCCACACTGTACCCCGAAAGGACTGAAAACTGCACAGCTGGAGACTGCAGAAGTCCTTGGCTGTGTCCATATCCGCTTTTATGGATTGTAGCTCTGAGTCTATGGTCTTACCAAACAAGCACTCTTCATCAAATGGCATGTTAAGAACTTTGGCTTGAACTTTCGGACGAAAGGTGGTCACCCGTGGCCATCACTGGCGATGAAGAACTGCTGCTCCTGCCTTCTGGCGAAATGCAGTACATTAAACATCCATGGTGATCTCAATGAGCTCCGAAGATGCTCTTTCTCCTTCCAACAAAATGTCCTTAGCCTCTTTCTTTTTAACATCCGGAAGATACTCCAAAAGAGTAAAGATGTCTGACCACATTCGTCAGTAATATCTCCTTGGACAGGCCATGGCATTGGAGGCCCTTATGGAGGTGGCTGCCAACACAGAGAACCTCTTGCAAATATTGTTGAGGCAGCTCCCCTTGTTGTCCAGTGGAGCTGTACACTGAGACACTGGATTCTTGGCTCTTCTTTGCATTGCCTGCATGATGACAGAATCCGTTCTCAGATGACCAATGAGGCATGCAGGTGAGTTGTCAGAAGCCTTGTATTTTTTTTATACAGTTTTGGAATTACTGCTGTAACGGAAGCAGTTGTTTTCATTAGTTTCACTCCTTCGTTCCATAAAAAAATCAACTATGGGGATTGCCCTTATGGAACGTTGGGTGCCTGGCTCAAAATCGTATAAGGAACATTCCGTTTGTTTAGCTGGCATCAGCAAGTCAAAACGTTTTGAGTCACTCTCCAAAAGATCATAAAATCCCCCAATGTCTGCAGGAGGGGGATCCGCAGGAGGAAGGGTAGGAAATGGTGGCATGGGGGCTACATAGTCCTCTCATGGGCGACTATGTCCGTATGTATTCTCCTTCCTCTGTCTGCTGTTGATCAGCATCCTGGGTATCCTCCATGATGACTATAGGAGGAGGTAGATCTTTTTCCCTGGTGGATTTGGCAGTGCTTTGGTCAGGGAGAACAGTAGGAACCTCTTGTGGAGATAAAGACCTCTGAGGAGCATTTGCGTCTGAGAAACGTCTGTAATAATCGTCAATCATATGACCTGAGATCCAAAACCAGAAAAACTGGAACATTCCCTGATAGGTCCTTAAAATGATGATGCTCCTCCTCCCTATCCTCCCTATCATCATAAGGATAAGGCCCCTGGAAGGAATCAGGCCGCTGCATGGAAGAAGTATCTCTCTAGGCAAAAGAATATTTCCCTGAAAGGTAAGAAGATGTATCATTGTCCTCATCAGAATCTTGGTACTTGGCCCTTAGCTGTGATGGACTGTATGCAGGGCCAAACAAACCTTCATCCTCTGAGTTTTGGAAGTCCAAAAGGTGAGCAGGGAGCAAAGGGGAAATCTTAGATAAATCCTGAATTTGCTTGGGCGGACTATTTAATCGCCTGCGACACCGTTGACTGTGTGTGGGCGGCCTTCGACTGCGAGGCCGTTGTCATCTGAATCTTCGACAGACCAGTGGTCCGCGGTGAAATTCTCATCAATGGAGAAGGCCTCATCAACAATGCCGTCATAGTTGCCATCAGGCAGTGATCCTGTCGACTTTTCTGCTGTCTGCCTTGACCTTCGTCGTAGTAGCCATCGCCGACGCGGTGGCTTTTTTTGGTGTTTCACCTCAGATTTGTGCTGGGACTTGGATCTCTTCGAGTCCCCATGATGGGAAGAGGAACTGTCTTCCTTTCTTTGTCTTGAGGAAGAATTGTGGGGACGGTCTAGTGTTTCATGGAACACGCAGACCGGAACCGGAAGGGAGGCCATGACAGTGTGCCGGCCGGAGTCCATAGCGGCAGAGCGTTACTTCGGCGCTCCGAAATAAAGAAGATAATTACACTCCCAATAGCCTCAGTGAAATCTTTTATATATAGCGATTGCACTGCTATAAATGGCGACGAGGCGGGATGCCTAATAACACACAGGATCCTAAGAAAAAAAAATAATATAGTAAAACGATGAACCACGTGCACAGACGGGAGTGAAAGGTCACACCACGGAGCGCGGCAGAGAGGATACGCGGGGACGCCGCCGGCGAGCACATCGATACCTACAGCCAGAGAAAGGGGCGAAGCAGATGGTGCGCTACAGGAAGCGTGGAGGAGTGGCGGGAAAATCGAAAACTTAATACTGGCCACGGACGGCAGGTGAGGCATTAAATGGACAGAGGACAGATTAACTCTGCAAGCACAAGGGTGGCATACTTACCAAGCTCAAGTGCCAATATACAGGCGGTCCAGACCGCGTGCCTACGCGCCACAGCTTCAGGCGCACGGAAAAATAAAAAGAGAGAAGTGGCGAAAGGGGCCACACGTGGCCTAGGAACAGAGCAGTAACTGGGACCACGCACAGGGCTAGTGAACCACCACCAGGTGCCCACCAAGAGAGCAAACAAAGAAGCGAAAGTCAAGGCCCCACGAGTATAGCAAGAAGCAAAGGAGGTGGCAAAGAGCAGAACGGGAGGCAATCTTGGACTCCCGAGGTGTGTCAGGAAGTGAGGGAGACAGCTCAAGCCCCAGCAGAGCAGAGGAGGAGATACCAGCCCCAGGTAGCCCGCCAGGCAACAGCGGACAGGCCCACGGGCCACCAGAGAGACAGAGTAAGAATGGCGACACCCTCCACCTCGCTGAGCGCGCTGGTACCCTTCTTGCCAAAGAGGTGAACCCACAATGCCGTGGGAGGACTGGAAGAGATACTTCCAAAATTATCTGTCGGCACTAGAGGAGGAAAGTGAAGCGGCATACTCCAGTGAAAGAAAGAAAAAGATCCTGCTGCATAATTTAGGGCCAGAAGGCATTCGAGTGTACGACAATATGGTAAAGGCAACCCGACAGGCGACGGACACCGATGTGTTTCAGCACGCAATCGAAGACATAGACGCTCACTATCGGCCAGTGGTGTGTGTGGCCATAGACCGATGCAATTTCTTCCAGAGAAAGCAAGAGAGTGGCGAGACCATCGATGAATATGTAGCAGCGCTCCAGAAACTAGCGTTGATGTGCAGATTTGGAAACCTGCACGACGAGTTGGTGAGGGATCAAATCATAATGCATACCTCAAACACCGCAGTGCAAGAGAAGCTGTGGGTAAATGGGGACGCGCCACTCAAAGAAGTATGGGCATTGGTGAAGAAGGCGGAGTTGTCCAAGAGATGCGCGGAAGCAGCCAGAAAGGACACGAGCAGCAAACAAACAGTATGCAGAGTGATGGTAAACAATAAGGGAGGCAAAACAAGACAAACAGGACCGCCCAGGAATCAGTTCGCAAGGAAAAAACAGCAAAGTACGGGAGCGGCACAGAAAGTGAACTGGGAAAGGAAAACAAGCTGCTATCGGTGCGGCAGCTTATAACATGTAGGGAACGACAAAATATGCCCAGCGTTCAAGGCCAAGTGCGCATACTGCGGGACATTCGGACACTACGAAAGAGTCTGCAGGCGAAAGCCCAAGGGGGCGGCAGTAAAGTACGTCGACCAGGGCGAAGCGGAGGAAGCCTAAGAGCAAGGAGAAGACGAGGAAGGCGAAGAAATTCTCTACATAGATGCGCAAGTACTAGACGTAAACTGAAAGGCATCCAGCAAGCCAGTGCTGAAGATGGAGATAGGAGGTGTAACGATTGACATAGTGGCTGACTCAGGATCTCCCATCACGATTGTCCAGAGAAAGGTATGGGAGGAAGAATTCATGGGGACAATACAGAAGGAGCTGCAACCCGTAGACGTGAGGCCAGTCCCCTACACAGGACAAAGAATCCCCATGGTAGGATATTGTCCGTTACTGTTTGAGTTCAGAGGTCGTCGAGCAGAATGTAAGCTATACGTGTCAGAAAAGGGGCCTTCGGTGATAGGATGGAGGGAACAAGGCGATTTAGGCAACAAACTTAACCCAGGAGGAGCAGAAAAAGTGATGTCAACAGACACGGAAGAAGTCTATGCAGGAGAGGCGTGGAAAAGGGAATACCCGGAGGTGTTCAGTGGGGAGATAGGACGATTGTCCAAGTACACGCACATGATACGCCTGAAAGAAGGAGCTATTCCAGTGAGCCACAGGGCCAGAAACATCCCATTCCGGTGCCGCGAAGCAGTTCAAGAAGAACTAGAAAGGTTGGAGAAGAACGGGATCATAAAGGCGATTGAAAGCGCGGAATGGTTATCCCCCTTGGTCGTGGCGCAGAAACCCAATGGGAAGGTGAGATTGTTTTTGTTCAGCTCGCAAAGGTCGACACACATTCTAGTGGATAAGTTTCCCCTACCACGCATCAATGAAATACTCACGAAAACCAAAGGCATTAAGTGGTTTTCCACGGTAGACCTATCATCAGCATACCATTAGGTAGCATTGCACCCATCGTGCAGCCACCTCACGTCCGTCATAACACCGTTCAGGTGTTACAAATTCTTGAGGATGCCGTTTGGGTTAGCATCAGCCGCAGCGGTCTTCCAAAAGTTAATGCACAAGATGTTCCAGAAGGTGGAAGGTGTACAGTACTTCCAAGATGACATCCTCGTGATGGGAAGGTCGAAAATGAAACACAACGAGAAATTACACAAAGTCTTGGAAATACTGAAGAACAACGGACTCACGGCCGAATGGGGGAAGTGCAAGTTCGAAGAACAATCAGTGACCTACCTGGGACATGAAATTAGCGAGAAAGGGATTGAGCCCAAAAGAGCCAACATGGCAGCCATAAGAGATGCGCCGGCCCCTGCGAAGAAAGAAGAAGTCAGGTCATTCTTGGGGATGGCCGAATTTTATAGTAAATTTATTCCACACTTTGCCACTAAGACCCACCACATCCAACAACTGCTGAAAGAGAAAAACGGGTTCAAGTGGGACAAAGAAGAACAAGAGGAATTTGAGGCATTGAAGAAAGAGATGAGCGAGGCGATACCGCTCAAAGGATTCGATCAAACAGCAGCATTAATACTTACCACGGACGCCAGCGACAAAGGGCTGGGCGCAGTGCTGATGCAGAAGACGACAAAGGGAGAGAAATCCACTGTTTGCTTTGCTTCAAGATCGCTGGTGCCAAATGAGGAAAAATTTTGTGTTATAGAAAAGGAAATGTTAGCGGTGGTATGGGCCATGGAACGTTTTAGACAATTCCTGTGGGGAGCCAAGTTCCTAGTACGCACAGATCACAAGCCTTTGATTAAGGTACTTACCTCCAATGGACACGCACACGCAACGCCTAGAATAGCGAAAATGACACTAAGGTTGTTGGACTATGTGTACAAGGTGGAGTACATACCTGGCCCAAAGAACAGAGTTGCAGACTTCTTAAGTCGAGCGGCAGCAAAGGAAGGAGTGGACGAACAAGAACCCCCTGGATGGGAGGGTTACATGGTGGCCACCATGGAGGACATGGAACAGAGCATCAGCGCGCAGGAGTGGGCTGAGGCGTATGAACAGGATGAGACCCTGAAAGTGGTCAAAGGATATGTGATGCATGGGTGGCCGGACAAAAGACACCTGGACAGCCAGATGAGGAAATACTGGGAAGTCCGGGAAGAACTGTCATTGGGGGAAAATCCTACGTTCTTCTTACGAGGGGACAAAGTAATCCCTCCCCAAGCCTTAGTGGAACAGCTGCTAGCAATCCTACATGAAGGCCATCAAGGGATAACAAAGACAAAGGCACTGGCGAAACAAATGTACTGGTGGCCTGCAATAGATGCCCAGGTGGAGAGGCACGTGAGGAATTGCGAGTCGTGCTCCCGTGCGGACAAGTCACAGACCTTGATGAGACCCCCGTTAGGAAAGTTTCCAACGCCCAGTGGGCCGTGGGAAATGGTGTCCATCGACATCATAGGGCCCATCCTCAACAAGGAAGGAGTGCAGAAGTATGGAATAGTAATGATAGACAGATATTCCAAATGGCCGGAGGTGGAAGTAAAAGAAACAGTGGACACTGAAGCAGTACTGTCCTTCCTGAACGCAATATTTGTAAAGGAAGGCATCGCCAAAGTGATAACATGTGATAACGGACCACAATTTGTGTCAGCCAAATGGGGAGCATTTATGGCCAGGAATGGGATCGAGGTAAAACACACGCCCATATATCATCCGGCTGGGAATGGACTGGCAGAACGGTTCAACAGAGTGATCATGGGGACGATCCAAGCAGCGATCAGTGCTGGATTGGACTGGGAGAAGGAGCTGCCAAAAATACTGTCTGCATACCGCATTACCCCGGGAAGCATGGGGTACAGCCCGTTCAAGGTGTTGCGAGGAAGAGAACCGTACACAAAGGACAATCTAGCATGGAGGCACGTGGTGGTGCAGAGCAAGTGGTCTCCAGCAGTGGTAAAGAGGAATACAGAGGAAGCACAGGCAACATATGCAGAACATTACAATAAAAGATGCAGTGTGGAAGGGAAGACATTGGAAAAAGGAGAATGGGTAAGGGTGAAACTGGCGGTCATGAAAAGAAAAGGAGAAAGCAAGTTCACACCACCCCTCAAGGTCATTGAGCCATACGCCCGATCTACACTTCTCAGCGATGGGAAAGTGTGGTCGCAAGACAGGATGGCAAGATGCAACAAGATTCTCAACTGGGAAGAGAAAAGAGAAGATAAACAGCCTCAGGCAGAAGAGACAGAAGGACTAGGAGGAGAAGGTGCAGGAGAAGAAGATGTGAAGGAGTGCACTGCTCCCAACACAGGAGAAGAGATAGACAAAGGAAAGGGAGTGGAGACACCCCGAGGAAGCGTCAGTAAGGAGGCAGACAAGAGACGCAATGAACAAGAACGAAAGTGCACCTCCGAGGAGAGTCTGCAAGGAATTTCCCACGGGTTGGGAGATGGACAGTGCGTGAAGGGGATGGACAGAACCAGGGCTGGCAGAGTTGTAAGAGTCCCCAAGAAGATTAGAGACTTTATCATGAGCACCAAGTAAGACTGTTTCTGATTTGTGTTCATTGTGTTAAAAGGGGGAGATATGTGGTGACGGTCTAGTGTTTCAAGGAACACGCAGACCGGAACCGGAAGGGCGGCCATGACCGTGTGCCGGCCGGAGTCCATAGCGGCAGAGCGTTACTCCGGCGCTCCGAAATAAAGAAGATAATTACACTCACAATAGCCTCAGTGAAATCTTTATATATAGCGATTGCACTGCTATAAGAATAGGCCTTTTCCTCAGGTTCAGACTCCGAGTAGGAAGCAGCCTTTCCCTTCTGGAGCCAGGAAAGTAGCCTACCTTCCCTGTCCTTGAGGGTTTTAGCTGAAAAAGTGTGACCATATTTGCATTCCCTGGGTTTGTGGTCAGGGTAGAGGCAATATAGGCTCTGTTTGTGGCAGTCTTCAGAGAAAAGTCTACGCTTCCCACAGGGCTTACAGGGCCTACACTGCCCTTTTTTAGGCTTCAGCATCTCAACCAGAAGGTAAGACAACATTATATAGTTCAGAAATATGTTGAAAGTAGCAGGCGGTCAAAACTTGAAGATAGAATACTGTAACTGAGCAGAGCTCAGAGAGACACTCTCTAAGGCACGATATGCAGTAAGAAATCTGAGGTATGGTGGCTCTGTAGGGGAAGGGAACTCTGAGTTCTCTGCTGTGGTTGGCTGAACTTTGGATGTTATGAAATAAAGTTGAAAAGTTACATAAGTGAGTTTTCTGTTCTATGGAGGTCTATAGTGATGTTTTAATACTGCTATTTCTACTGTTGCCGGGGGACTCCGACCATAATGATGGGGAAGATTCAAGCATGTGAATCTATAAAAGATACAATAGTGGAGAATAGGGGGACCTGTGGAGGAGAGAACGATTGCCTTTGGTGGGGATTAGGGTGGAGGAGGGTTACAATAAGGAGAGGAGTACGCAGGTAAAAAGCAAACTACACTTTATTAACAATACTGCCTCATCATTGTGCACTTTTTTGTGGTGTTGGTGTTTTATCTCCACAATCTTGATTGGTCTGATCTAAGATGGGAATAAAACTAATGACTGGGAGTGGGCCGCAGAGCTTCCACAGATGCCTCCATGGAAGTGGAGCTCGCTGGTACGACAGAAAGAGGTACCTGCCCAAGAAGGCTCAAAATGTTCAGAGTCTACATAATAAAATACTGGTCACTACTCGAACCTGTAACATTTGTGCTGTAGCTATACGAGCTCCTAACTCTAATGTCCTTCACGTAGCTACAGATGGAGAAGGGAGATAGGTTGCAGCATATAAGAGTATCCCAATCTAATATTTATGAGGTGCTCTTTGCATGACCCCAACAATGATGGCAGGAACGTTTGGTCATATTGTAGTTGCATTTATATAAGTCTTACTACCCCTGAAGAGACATTGAAGCACTTTACAACGGGCAACATGCTGCTCCGGAATCCAAGATTAATTACCTAGTCTAGTCCAGTGTTATTGGTTACTGTTAGTTATTGGGATTAGGCGTGTGGGCTTAAAGCGCACCATTCCGTGCATACATTTCAGTTCCTTTATGGTGGACTAAATAATGATTAGTTGCAATTGTTTAGCTGGGTGAGCTCATGCACATGGTTGATGGGATTAATAGGTGAAGTAAAGGCGATTAGGTATTGTTAGGTTGCATCAGTTTGACTTTCAGAGCAAGGAGAGATTGTGATCTTGTAAATGAGTTGTGTGAAAATTGCAGAAACACAATAATAGAGAATAAGCAAACATGCATGAGTCAGAGTAGGTTGTGCTGAGAGGGGAGGCATGCAGAGGATGGAAGGGAAGGAGAGGGACATTTGAAAGAGAAGAAAAAAGGAGAGGTGGCAAATAGAAGTTTTAATGAAAGGTTAGTTTTTAATGCCGGTTTTAAGGAATGTATATAATATGCCTGAAAAAGAATGCAGTTTGAGAATGCACAAATGTAGAAAGAAACTGCATTATTTACTCGTGAAGATTGTGCTAGATTAGGAACTTTTGATAGATCCTATATTCGGGTAAATCATCTCTCCGCTTCTAGGCTACTGCTAGACCATCAATTCAAATAGAAGAAACAGGGGAACCCTACTCAATAAGGAACCAGGGTAATAGTTATATGGGACAAACAGTGGTTCCTGTGGCATATTATACTGTATACTTATGATACAAAAGCACAATCGCAATATAGAGGGTTAAGTAATGGCAGAGGGCGAAGGAACCACTAACACAATAGATTCAGTGTAACATATTTTATAGATTTTCAAACAAAAATAAATATATACATTGTTGTCATAGAAACATTTGTGCATTGTGTCCCAAGTGAGAACGGGAACCTAAACCCAAGTGACAATGTGAGTCTTATATACAAAGTTTCTACAATTTGTACAAGTCGACCATTATCAAAAATGATTCCATGTGCACAGCAGCTATATACAGTGATAAGCGCAGGGAAATGGTTCGCTACAGAAGATAATGGTCGACTTTTACAAATTGTGGAAACCTTATATATAAGACTCACATTGTCACTTAGGTGTAGGTTCCCGTTCTCACTTGGGACGCTATGCACAAATGTTTCCTTGATCGACAACAATGTATATATCTATTTTTGTTTAAAAAATGTATAAAATATGTTACACTGAATCTATTGCGTTAGTGGTTCCTTCGCCCGCTGCCATTACTTAACCCTCTATATTGCGATTGTGCTTTTGTATCATAAGTGTACAGGATATTATTCCACAGGAACCACTGTTTTTCCCATATATGACCATCAATCCAGGCAGGTCATCTGATCAGTTCAAGGATTTAAGGTGAAAAATAGGTGGACGCACATGTTGATAAATAACGAGCTTCAGGCTGCACTCGGAGGAAGTAGTCCCTTCCGGATTATAACAGTGTGATATAAATGGGAAATAATGTGCACATTTAAAAGGAGATTCTGCCAATGCTGGTGTTGTCTTTCTGGTGTTCATCCTCAGGTTTGACTCACAGTATTAATTACAAAGCAGGGTGAGGTTCATTTGTATGCCTCTGGTTTGCATCTGCACCAGATGGGAGGTGTTTTGGAAAAACCTAAAAACCTGGCTCTTCCCCAAATAGCCGACGCTACCTCAGTCCAAAGCTTCGTCAAGATTGCTGTTTTTCACTGCAAAGCGCCCTGAGGCCTTCTGATGAATTGTGCGCTATATAAAAGCATCTGACTTATGACTTATGACTTTATGGACAGCTTATCGGACAGTGGAAGTGTATTATTTGTATCTAGTAGCTGAAGGACCGAATATACAAACACTGGTGTGAAGGTGAGGATGGTGACGGGGCTCCCTTTACAAATTCAAGGAACACGTTTGTTAACAAATGGCTCCAGACAGATCACATTTTTCCACTCAAAACTGACCCTTTTTGGGAGCTTGGCGAGGGAGGAGACCAGCCAAGACGTGTCTCACCTGAGCCCCGCAAACTGAACCTCACACAACAACTAAATTGCACCCTAACCAGCAACCGAATGACCACCTTCCAAAGCGGTCTGAGAATATGGACTCTGAGACCTCACTTCCTCCTACCTGGCGGAGAATGAGAGTCGGTCCCGCAAACAGCCATGCTTTTGGATGCCCATAAGGGAGAGCTACGGGAGGAACTCATAGCTATAGCGAATAAAATAAACCAGGACAGAAGGGCTAAACGGAGGAGCTGGAGGGGGCAGTGAGCAAATTCGAGGCTCGCAAATCTGGTGCCAGCTCAGAGCGGCCAGACAACAACTTGAGGCGTTAGACTGGGACGGAACTGAATATGTGCTGCTGTGCACCAAACATAACAGGAGGGTATAAAGCAGCCACGAGGTTAGCTTGTCACCTCAGGGTGAAACAGCAAAAGAGCAATATTACACTTGTCACCACTCACACAGGGGACACAGTACACACATCAAAGGAGATAGCAGAGTCTTTTCATACTACTTCACATTCTGCACTGCAAACGCCTCCCCTACTGACGTCATACAGATGTACTTCGACTCGAACCCCATTGCCGCCACTTACAGCACTGCAAGCAGGTACACTAGAAGGATAGATAACAATAGAGGAGGTCATCACAAGAATTTCCAAACTAAGAAAGTCCCAAGCCCAGATGGATTCACAGCAGCCTTTTATAAGCCCTTTAGTACACAACTGGCAGCCCTACCGGCCAAACTATAGAACTCCTTCACAGACACTACCACGCTCATCCCAACAATGGAGTATGCTTAATCACAGTCCTACCCAAACAGGGTAAAGACCCCACTGTCTGCTCCTCATACAGCCCGATCTCATTCCTCAACGTCAATGCTAAGACCTTTACCGGCATCTTGGCTCAGCGCCTAGCTGTGTTTGCTGGTAGAGAACTTTGAGATTGGCTGGGAGGGCAAATTGACACAAATTACATGCTTATGACAAAACTCCTGGCTGGCAGAATTTGCCAACTTGGAGGACTTCTGGACCTTAGTGGTTTCTCTTGGGTGATTTGTTGGAGTTTGTCCACATGAAGTTCATGGAGCCCTGTCAGAAGAGTTTGAGTTCCATTAACCTCAGTTTTCCAGGTACTTGAAGATTCAGCATGCTGTAGAGCAGTACAGCACAGAACCAGTGGCCCTTCTTGAGTTTAGCCCCCTTGAGGCCAAATTGGTGATTTCCACCAAGGTAAACGGGGCATCTCACAGGTTTATCGCTTGTTAATGGTTAACACTCTAGACCAATTTATGGGTTTGCGATCCCACTGGGAAGGCACCTTGGGGCAACTGAAGAGGAGGAGAAATGAAGATGGGCTAAGGAGACGCATCAGAAAATACCGTTTTCGACCCGGCTACATCTTATCCAATTTAAATTCTTGTACAGAACCTAGAAGTTGTGGAAGATGGGTAGGTGCCACTTTGTGGTGTGTCGGAAAGGTCACTCAGCCATGGGAGAGTTCTTTCACATGGCCTGGGCCTGCCAAACCAGTTTAAGATAATGGCACTAAGTTAATATTACACTTCATAGGGTAGGTCTCTTCTGGAGGATTAGGAGGTCTCTTGCGGGTGGCAGTACAGTGTAGGCCTGGGATTTCTTTTGGCCAAGTGCAACACTGCAAGCTACTGGAGTACTGCTAATCCAACGCCCTTCATATTGGTTAACAGGCATTGACCACTTCTCTCAGATTGGGAAAGACCTTCTGTCAAGAGAATGCCGTGTGGGCTTTTGTGAGGAATCAACACCTGCTATTTTCCCTAATAGGGGATGTTTTCTTTTTGACTCGTCCACCCTTGTAACGCTATTTGGATGTACCACTGCCTCTTATGTTCATAATCAACAAAAAAATTTTAATAAAGAAACCGCCACTTACGGTACTGGTATGGGTTTTTGTGTAATGTACTTCCTTCTTTTTTGGTACAGTTTTTTTCCCCTTATCATTTCAGAGAATTAGAAATCCTAGACAATTGGAGTATGTCACACACCTAATATTTCTGCCCACTTCCAATTACAGCAGAATCATAAACTGCATGAACGCTGCTATCTTTTAACTTTCTATTGTCAGAGTTCAACTTACAGCTAGCTATGTGACTAATCTAAAGTCATGCGAGCGCTGTATTAGGTAGGCATGCAGTGATGACCAGATGTCCTTGGGTCTCGCCTTGGCCAACATCTACAAGCTAAAGGTATTGGAAGCAGTAGTATATTAAATAAGGTCTTGGACCCAATCACTAACTGTCGTGAGGGGACCTCTACCCCACATCATCGAAATTTGTTGTTTTGCTGATAAAGGTGCCAGCGCTGTGTATTTCCTAACGTGCGGAGGAACCGGTTTCACATACCCCAGCAATGCCATCAGTGGGCCGGCTCAGCCGCCCTGTGCATCATGTTACCTCTGGTGGGGAACAGGCTCCAAAAGTGGGCTCGGCTAGCTGAGCACCACCAGGCCTGGTGCATAAAATCTGCACCTTCGCACTGGCATTTTTTACATCTAGCATCCCCTAAGAATCCATATTTTTGCTTGAGTGTAGTACATTTTTAGGTCGAGCTGGCGTCTGCTGCACACATGCGCAGTCAAGCTCGCGAAATTTAATAAGATAAAGGTACTTTCACTAGCGAGGGTTAAGCCCCGCCCCTCTTTTCCATTGGCTGGCGTCACCGTTCATGCTAAACGGTGGGCAGCCATTGGAAAAGAGGTCGCTGTGACGTACTTCTTTTTCTTTAAGCCCCATCCTTTTCAGACTGGGTTCCTTGACTTACTGCTGTGGTAAAAGGTTCCTTATCTTCTTTATGGGGCGAAACAGATGGCCCCATAAAGAAGATAAGGAACCTTTTACGTCAGCAGGAAGTCAGTCTGAAAGGGATGGGGCTGTGTCATGGCAAGCGCTTGTTGAAGACCGGATGAAGCTATGCTTCTATGTTTCTCTTGCCAACTGCGTTTTGCGTAGTACCTGGATCTGTCCTCTGACTTTGCTGGGGGAGCCGGGGGTCACCTCCGGCACGTTAAGGCAGTTCATCCTGAACCTCTCAGTGCGCTTTTCTTAAATTGGGCAGAATAAGATTTCAGCTCCATTGAAGTGGCGGACTCGGCTAAGCGCGCTCCTTTGTTAGCAAGCTACAGGTGCAGTAATGGACTCCGAGAGCAGATTTCCCTCCTTTCCAACTTGCACAAATGCCCACTATCAAAAAACCCTGCGCAAGCTGGTCGTTACCTGTACCGTCGTGCACTGATTCATGCCCTGCATTTTGTCTGCTCGGCCCCCGTGCCATCTCTACCACTGTGCCCTGGTGCACGGGCTCCCACCTGATAATTACATGTGGCCCGATGCGCCATGTGCCCTGCGCCATCCCCGTGCAATGCACTTTGCCTGCTCTGTGTCCCATTTCTGCCTGCTCTGTGGGCTGCTCTATGCGCCCCAATCGCTGCCCTCCCCCAAACACTAGCACTTGCTCTGCTGGTGCCTCATGCGCCCTTAGTGCCCCAAACTTCCCGTGCCTCCGGCACCCACTATGCGCCCTGGGACTGCAGCAGGCACGACTGGCCTGGGCTCTAGGGGCTCAGGCAGATGGTCACTTTTCACTGCTGATTTCAGGTGATGTGGTTACTGGGGCCCGGGGTGGGGGGGGTTCTCTGCTCAACACTTCTTACACAGATGTAGGAGGTCATGAGCTCAGCCCTATACAGACGCTTAAAGCGGGCGTTCATGTGTTGCAAGATTGCACAGGCACTGGAGTTCGTGAACTGCTTGCAGTTGCACTAGTGCCGGTGCATAATGTGGTCCTGTAGGCGCTGAGCGTCCTCCACCTGTACATCTTGAAATTATGTTTCTACTTGCAAGAGAGATGTGCTTTACACGCCATGCTTATCTGCCATTTTACTCTCTCCCCATAGTAAGTTTTATGTGACTCGTGTTCTGTGACTCGTGTTCTGTATCAGCTATCCATGCATACGCTCAGACATCTTATGGGTGGGTTATTTCTATAGCGTCTGAACGTCCTTGGCCATTTCAAGGCGCTGAAATGGAAGACGCCTTGTGGATGAGGTGATTGTAGACATGTACCCCCAGGTGTGTGTTTACCGATGAGAACGCTGTTCATTGGTGATCTGGGTGGGTGTTTGTAGACTGCGTGCAAAGTACAGAGGACATGCGTGGTTTTCAAAGTAGAAGAGATTGTTGGCCGGTGACACACACCCTGCACACGTGTGTTTACAATTCCAGTGCAGCCCCTTACCCCTGTTTACAGGCGCTATGGCCGTTTAATTGTGGCCCATAGGTATGGAAACGGATTAAGGGTGGCATTACCTCTACGCATGTTTGCGGGTCATGAACAACAGAATATAATTAAAGTAATTCTTTTAAAATAAGAATTCACACAGGACTGGGCAGGTTCCAACAATCAGCATTTCCAATAAGGCCGATTTTATGCCTCGCCTTATCCAGACATGCGCGCCAGTCAGTGAATTCTTTATTTTACAGGACCCTCGACGGGGAATACGCCTCCAGTTCTTAGGGAATGCTATTTTTTTTATTATAAATATTATTTAGCTAATTTCGATAAGCATCTTTATTCGATTCATAGAATCATCAAAGCAATAAATACAAAACTTTATCATTAAAAGTAAATAAATACAATCATCGATCTTCATTTCAGTTACGATACAGTGCTTGAGATATAATTTTACAGTTTTAGCAGCATATGCATAAAAGCTATAAAGTGCAAAGTGCCTAACAGTCTCAGGTTAATTTCAGTATCTTACATCCTATAAGAATTTCACGACTTGCAATTATTCCTCTGGTGCCTAGATGGAGGAAATAACCATCATTGGGACAATTAACATTTGGGATTCACTGTCAATCATAGATATTAGTTTTAACAGTCAACAACGAAATATTAATTACATAAAGTGTAAGTGCCACGTGCAAATTTATCATAGGTATTGGATTTTAACAATCAACTACAAAAGATTGATGTCACAAAGTGCAAGTGCTGCGTACAGATAGATCTAACCCACTGTTGGATGGCAAGATCAAGGTTTCCCCTTTTTCACTATTTTCTTATAACTTTAGACCTCGCTTTAGCCTAATAAAATTAACTGCCAGTACAAATCTACTAGTTCCAAATACAATCAGCTTAGAGGTATCAGACTTTAAAATACACAACATTTCAATATATTTTCTAATCCACAGGTTCCTACCCAAACGTTTTAACCATTTCTTCCTTGGAATTTCATATACCGGGCAGAAAAATAGCACATGTGCAATATTCTCTTCTCTTCCTGAGTAGCACTGGGTACATTTAGAATCATTTTCCTCACCATCCTTTTTCCCCCACCTAGATGTAAATGGCTTAATTTTCAGTGTACCTCATCTAAATTTTAGATACAGTACTTTAGCGAGTAAAGGTTCAATCTCGTCTAAAAACAATTCAAAGCAGGGGGTTATTTTAAACATTAAAAACTGAGTTGTGGGGGGGCGTGGCTAGCGGCCAAGAGCAATGGCCGCAGTCTAGTTGTGCTCCGATAGACCCGTGGCACTAAAGAAAGACACAGCCTACGGATCTGAATAAATTTCGGCAGAAACAGCGTGCCATGCTGCCTGGCGCCCCTGCGAAGCTCCGATGAGGGATTGATGAGCCATGGACACCGAGTGGAAGAGATCGGGTCGCCGAGGAGAAAGGGGGCCGGACCGCGCAAAATGGCGGCTTCTGAGCAGGACGGCGATCGAAGATGCGACCGGAGCCGCCTGTGACCTGCTGCGAGCTTGCCCACCTCCCTGCTCCCGCTGGCTCAGGTCGCTGACAGCGCAGAAGACGCGTTGCGGAGGGCTGCTGAGAACCCTCGGAGGTTTGATACGGAGCGGCACGGAGGTGCGGTGGGGCCGGCCCCGGGGGAAGCTGCAGATTTGGGCCCCGGCTTCAGGGCCTACCATCGGCAAATACTGGGCACGAAGCTCGGAGTGCTTGGGACCGGGGTGCTGAGAGCCATCCCTCCCTCCCCCCTCCCCCTCATTGACAATATACCTGCGTGGTAGGGGGCGGAGGTGCCCCGGGTGGCGCGGGAGGACCACGAGACTGGCTCCCGGTGAGCGGAGGTGCCGGAGCTGAACGGTGGCGCGAAAAGCGTTACTGAGCTCTGGAGCACCACAGACAGCCCAAGGTGCAGGTTGTCGCCCCTGACGATCTGTAGGTTAACATAGCAGGCTGCAGTAACTGTTGGTGCACGCGCTCCTAGCTTGTCCTATATGCCGCCGAGGAAGATGGCTACAGGAGGCAGAGGTTCTAAGAGTGCCCCTCAGGCGCAATTGGCCAAATTCGCCTGGACCAAGGGAGGTGACAAAGGAGACTCGCCAAGAATGAATAAAGATAATGCTGCGGTGTCGCCATCCCCGATCAAGGAGCCCAATCTCCACGACGTAATGGCGGCCATAGGAGGCAGGCGCACGTCAATGGACTCTGTCACAACGGAGGTTTCCCTGCTTCATGCAGACTTCAAACTAATGAACGAAAAAGTGAAGGAACTCAAGGTGGTAACGGCGGCACGATGCTGAGATTCCCCCACGCTCACTGCAGGGGTACTGCAACCTCTCAGCCGGGGTGAGGGGTCGCCCAGCTCTCAAGGTTATGGCACGATGTAACTGCCAGCAAGGTAGTTCTCAGGGTAGGACAGGTGCTTCTCTGGGCATCATGGAGGGCAGGAGTAGGATAGATCTTTAAAAGGTCGGTTTATTAGCACCTCTATCATTCTTTTAATTGTCGAGACCTCTTCTTGAACAATATTGAGTTTTGCATAGAGGTCCAGTACCAATTTATGGGTGTGGTGTACCGGTCTCTGTGGATCTTCCTCTGATAGGCTCAAATTGATTGGACTAATTCCATCTTCCCCTACTAGATGTCCTACTTGAACTTCCTCCACGATATCTTCTAGGGGCAAGTATCTGTTCGAACACTCTATGTTCATGATCTCACTGGATGATAAGCTACATCGGTCCCTTTCTATGTTACGACAAATGCTCGTGGTAGGAGAGGTAGTCGTACCTGTTCCCCGGCCTGACTTTAATGGGGAAACCATTGGTAGCTGAACTGATGTTTTATTATTTGGTTGATGAACGATGATGGTAGGGCTATTTGCCTTTATCGTACCCACTTTTTCTTTTCTACTATAATAGGAAGAAATGTTACTCTTCACTTTGGCACTACTCTCTTTTCCACTTGATAGCATGCATTCTACCTCCTCAATTAACTCATCGATAGCAGTCAGAGTGCAGTTCTCTGCCGCAGATTTTGTTAACTTTTGCGTTTTTGCAATCCTTTTCCTCCCAGAAATCGTGTCAGCTGCTTTCCTCTTCCCCGATATTGCCTTAATGGTTTGATGGAAGTGCCTACCTTGGCTATTTGATCAATGTCCATATAGTAACTTACAATACAATAAAATTACAATGATATTTTCAAGATAGAGTACTCCTATAACCAGTAATATCAATATAGTACAATGGCCCAAAGGTATTGCGGGTATCTATCTGTGACCTTTTGGTAACCACGATTCAATTATTTTAAAAGATTTTAATATAAAATGTGAGGTACAAAAAAGAAAAACGAGAAAATATTAAAAGATATGTGAAACGCAGATGCTTACTAACAATAATATACCAATTTTCCAATTGGCATCATTCAATATTTGAACAGTTGAAACGTGTCCCACTTAAACTGTCTATTCAGTCATACCGCTGAAATGAAAAAGCCAAGGGATATGGCCCAGCCCAGCCTTTTTCGGGCTTTGATGGGCCTGCCCTCGGCCCGGGCACGCCCATGCGCGTCCCGTGCTGCGGGAGCCCTGGAATGATTTTAAAGCGCCTCCTGGCACTTGGCGATGACTCTGGTGTGGGGTGCCACAGGGGGACTCTGGGAAATGTAGTCACCCGGCATGGATGTCATCAACGGTGCAGTCTGACGTGGTGAGGCTGGGCACACCTGTTTTTATGTATAATTAATCTTTCTTGACTCAGTTTCTCTATGCGTGCTGCGTAGGTAGGCACGATGTCCCTCTCGTGCATAAACTAATAAACTCAAATTTTCAAGCGTGAACGCTTGACCTAACGCGCACTGTTGCGTTTCCAACTGGAATCGTTTAGACGTAGTACATGTAATACTATTTCATGAAACAATTTCAAATTCAAACAATTAGAAAACCATCATTTTTTGTTAACAAACATTTATAATTTTGCTGTTTATACGTGTGATCAAATAATAAAACATTTCATTCATGTTGCATTATGTTACATTGTAGACATTGCATGATTTATAACAACCACGTTCATGTTTATCTTATTTTACACTGCCCGCCCAATGCATTTCGGGCCTCCAGGCCCTTCTTCAGGGGCTGAATCTAGAAAATAGACATAACCAAACTTTTTTTATAATCATATAACGATCCTTCGTACATATACAGTAAGCAATCTTTCACTAGTTACCACTGTGTTGCTGTATGCTTATATTTACAACCAATGATCATTAGACCTTATATGAGTGAACTTAGGTGGTTTGCTGGAAGGATAAAAGAAATGGTAAAAGAAATGAAAACAGAAGAAATAATAAAAGAAATGGAAATGCCAGTGCAGACGAGAAGTGTACTAACTTGAGAAATGGCCGTGGGAAATTAAACCCAGTGTGACCCAAAGGTGCTCAGAGATCGCCGCTCAATCTACGTGCCCAAATCGAACACCCTAGTGTATGGGGGAGAAGCATACATCTTCTGTACTGACCTTATTATTTAGACGGTTAAACCAATCTGAATAGAAAGCAGGATGCGTCCTGTGTCCTACAATATACCGGTACTACGTTAACACGAGTGATATTGTCAACAAGCTTTATCGACAAACATGAAACATGTACTATGCTTCAACACTAAGACTACTCATACCTTGTAGTTAGAGCAAAATGCATCGACTCGTTTTTCAAGTAGACCGCTGGCTCCGTGGAGTTGCGGCAAAAATATGCCTCTCACTGCGGTGCAGTCCCCACGGACTGTTTGAGCAGAGCAACAACAAGGCAGCAGCGGCAAATTGGTTAAGGGACCCTCGCTGCGGGAACCCTGGAATGATTTTAAAGCGCCTCCTGGCACTTGGCGATGACTCTGGTGTGGGGTGCCACAAGGGGACTCTGGGAAATGGAGTCCCGGCACCCGGCGTGGATGTCCGCAACGGTGCAGTCCCCATTGACTGTTTGAGCAGAGCAACAACAAGGCAGCAGCGGCAAATTGCCAAAGGCGCAGAGATACTCCTCCGGGAGTCGAATCTAGCGCAATATAAACCCGCAAATAAATAAAATAAATAAAATTGGTTAAGGGACCCTCGCTGCGGGAGCCCTGGAATGATTTTAGAGCGCCTCCTGGCGCTTGGCGATGATGCTGGTGTGGGGTGCCACAGGGGACTCTGGGGAAATTGAGTCCCCGGGACCCGGCGTGGATGTCAACAACGGTGCAGTCCCCATGGACTGTTTGAGCAGAGCAACAACAAGGCAGCAGCGGCAATTGGTTAAGGTTGTACCAATACCCCCTCCACCTCACCCCGACCCGGTCTCATCTGTAAATATGATTTTCCATTTTATTCTTCGCTATGGGGATTTTGGCGCGTCCCTCTGCAAGTTGTCAGCCTGTAATCCACACCTTGGGTTACAAGTGGGATTTGTGAACATCTCTTACAGTTAATTTTTTTACTTTTAAACCGTAATCGTAGCAACAGTTATGCGAAGGATATTTTCTGCACAGAAGTTCTTGGCGTGTTTGCTCGTGTTTCTGAGTGGTAGTACGTGTGCACTCGTACTTAAACGTAAGAGTTAATATGTATGCAGTAAACTTTTATACAGCTTTATTGTGTGCATGCTGTAAATGTTTTTTGGGTGGGCTATGTGCTTGTATAATTTGCATATGTGGTGTTTTTAGCATGTCTGCGCGGTGTGCATGTTGTGTGCGTATTCACTAGACGTGAGCTTCTATTTATGTGCGTTGTCTGCTTTATTTGTGTTTGCGCATACATTTGCTATTGTTTCGCAGTTAAACAAGTTTAAGCTATTGGCATTGTAAATGGCTAATGCTTTTATTTATATTTTTAAAACCAAAATAAAAGGAATAGCCATTTACAATGCCAATAGCTCAAATTCTCGTAACTGCGAGACTCATTGCATTGTAAATGCTTGTTTTCATTGCATTAGCCCGTGCCTACTGTTAAAGGGTACTTCTTACTGGCCTAACAACAAAACGCCCATTGCTCATCAGTGATATTTCTTTGAAGGGGGTCTGGTGATATTTGGAGATTGACATTCCAAGCAAGTCTACAAATTAATACAGAAGGAAGACCCACGGCACATAATGTATAAAGTGAAAGGTTCTGGTTGGCCAGGGAAGTTTTTACTTGTTATTCTGTAATATGAACATCTATCTGCGGCTGTAAGAGCTGGGCTTTCGTCCCGAATCTGCTGCTCGAGAGTCTTGCATGCATTCTCGAGGAACAGGTCGCCCACACACTCCAGATTTAGCCTCCCTAGCTGTCTGCAAACTCCTTTGTCCAAGAGTACCGGCAACCGCGCGCGCGCCACCACACCCACATTCCCGCGGAGCAGTGACGCAGGCTGGCTGGCTCTGCAGTGCCAGCCAATGGCGTGCGTTAAATGGCGCGCCAACGGTCAGCCAGTGCTTCATTTGTAAAACATTAAGTGCCAGGGCTCCCATCAGGAGTCTACTGCAGCTTGCACCACAGATTGCCAATGATGGTAACAACTCAACTATTAACCATCACACTTCCAAAAGTCAGACAATTTGAGCTATTTCAGGCCCCCAAAGCTATAAGAATGACTTGGGTGGCAGGTAATAGTCATTTTTAAAATATATTTAATACTTAACTGTTGTTGTGGGCATCTCTAATATGGCCATACAGTGCCACCTAGGGGCAGTCTCTTACAAGCACCGTTGCTGACAATTAAGTGCCTGTGCCGAGCACCTGAAAGCACCGGCTCAAATTAAGAACTGGAGGACTAGCGCACATCCTCGTAGTCCGGCTGGAGAATAGCCGTCTGCGACCTCAGTGCACCAGATCCCCGCTCTACTCATATGTGTGGCCGTGAACCCAATGCGCGCGCTGAGCCTGCTCTATATGGTAATAATGCTCAGTCCGCCCTGGAGCTGCCTGGCCACCCCAGCGTGGGCCACGTGCCTCTGAGCTGTTTGCCGCATCAGCCACTTCTGGAGGCCGTGAAAGAATGTTCGATGAGGATAAGGGGAATATTTACCAACAAATACAGATTCATGGATAAGACCCGTTCTCTTCGTTCATAATTGTAATTTACCAGTCGAGGACGATGGGCGTTGTATGTAGGTGTGTGTTGTCCGATAAGTTGTCCACAGGTACGCCATAATTGCAGCGCGGTAACTCCGCGGGACCTCTGTGTGCCACAGCTTCACGCCCCCGTCCTAGGAGACATTCATAAGTGCATGGTGATGAAGTCAGTGGGAAGATGAGGGATTTGTTCCAGTTTATTTTTAATCCTAGCATCCCCCGAATCGCAAAATGTCTCTAATAATTGGTGTAAGATTGGCTTGGGGATCCCTGACAGAAGACTTTCGTCGGCAGCACATGCTGTAACCTGGGGCACCCTGCCCCCTCTGTGGCGCTTGGCCTCTGATGGCACAGAGGCAGTCTTTGTTTGAGCCCTGAGTTGTGACTTTCCAAAGCTCACATGGGAGGATACTCCCGTTGTCCCTTCTTTTAATAAATACATCCCGTTTTCATGTGGAGCCTAATACCGCTGTATTAGTGTTCTAAGAGCTGCAAATAAAAGATGTCGCTATTGCCCAATGTAATGACACTCCCCGTATTGACAATGGAAGGATGGCAGGTTGAGTTGGCCCTGGCATGGGTGATACTAGTCAACGGGAGGTTAAGCATAAACGTCAGCAGTGAGCACTTAAGTCACCGTGTCACGTTGCCATGAATGAAATACTTCAGAGAACGTGCCACATCATTTTCTTTATTGACTGATGTCTATTTAATAATCGCAGGCAATGTGCTCCCAGTGATAGTGTGGGCAAAAAGCGGAATCTGAAATGAAAGCTACCTTCAAGTTCAGTGTACAAGTGAGTCTATATAAAGTATATAGCCCCAGGATCACACAGTTTTGGCAGTTGAGGAAGCTGGGATTTTAAAGCATGGTTTGGGTTCCACACAGTTAGTAATTTTCCTACCATTCCATTGTCTTCTTTATTGTCACTGGCATGAATTTCCCAAACCTGGGCTGGCTGTAAATTACACATCTAGTCGCCGTCCTATCCCAGAAGCAAGCGCACCCTAGCCTCTCAAGCCCCTCGACCCCCGTTTCTGCAGGAGTCTCGGAGAATGACACTGTCCACACCTTTCTGGAATATTTCAACTAGGCATCTCTGCCGGCCCATCAAAGAGCCAACGGATTGGTGGTTTCTACAGTGGCTTATTGTTTGAAATATCAGGCAGAATAAAACTTTGTACAAAATTAGGAGGGCCAGGCTGCCTCCAGACCCGCATTCCCCCAGACATGTGATTTGAGGCCTGGGCAGTTATGTGTCTGGGGTGGAGACCACATAGCCAGTGAAAATCCGATTATTTGTGTAAAAGCAAACCGTGGCCGCCATATGCCAAGGACACCAGTCGCCTAGATGCCCAAGGTATACGGGAGGCCGAGGGACAGCTCACCAGAGCCAGAGGGCAGGTAGGGGTGATTGACTATTAGAGGGGGGGGGCAACAAGGGGCAAACGGGAGCAACTGGCAAAGTGAAACTAACCAAAAGCGGGAGTAATCTACTGAACTGTTGCCTTTGTCTAGAGTGAGACTCTTAACCGCATGTTTCATTACTGGGGTGACCCACACAATTGGAAGAAGTGTTAATCTCAGCACCTAGCTGTCAATTAACCTTTCTGAAGCAGCAACTGGGGAAAGACCAGTGTAGGCCTGGCCTAGATACTTCCTCACCTTGTACAACAGGGGAGAGGATGTGGTGTAACGACCAGAGCTGAACACTTTGGAACTTGGAGAACCTGGTTTGAGTCTGTGTGGGCTCAACTTACTGTGATTCTGGGGAAATCACTTAACCTCCCTGTGCGTACAAGAAATGAATGCATCCTAGTGTAATACAACTGGTGCTCATGTAAAGTGCTCCAACAGCTTCGGGTCGAGTACCGCGCCGTATGAAATTGCAAAAAAAAAAAACTACAGTCCCACCCTTCACCCCTACCATCAGTGCTCTGGAATAACTAATCAGCACCTCCTTGCTAACACAGCTAGAAATAGCCCTGTGTACATCCTCATCACTCCATTGTCTGGGTCTCCACCCTCAGGAATGCAGGAAATACATTTCAACTGTCTGTGGAAGCTACCCTCACCCACATCTTGCGCCAATTACGGAGTAGAACTTTTAAAAAAAATACTACTTATTGACTACATTGTATGGCAATTTTGCTTAAATCAATACAAGACAGTAATACCTTGTCAAAAAATAAATGATTCTCTGATCTAAATGAGTTCCTCGTGAACAACTGTAAATTGGCTGTATGCCACAACCAGTAGAATACATTACGGACTCCACTTTACTTTTCTATTTAATAACATGAATCAAATTGTATGGGGAACCATTAGAAGATATCTGCTCCAGCATGTGTAAATCTAGTGTTTGTTGTTTGCTTAATTTAGCCCATATTTATTCTCACCTTGCTATGATCATGAGGCTACAGCCGAGTGCAACCTAAATCTCTTGATATTTTCCTGTATCTGCATCCAGTAATTACCGTACACTTTCTGCACTTGAGCTGATCCGCCGTTCTTGGTAGAACGGTGATCTAAGCCTTTTAGGGGATAATTGGACTGTTCGGCCGAGCCTAGTGCTTATGAAATGTACCGATTATAGCACTATGTCACTTGCAAATAATTATTTCTGCACGTTTGCATCCTCAGATTGTTGTGTGTAATCTCAAAAAGCCTCCTCTACACACATCATAACGTACCTTGATTTAAACCCTCAAATAATTGCCTCTCCAAGTCAAATGCATGTCTGCCTTAATCTCCATTGTTTTTCTGTAAATTGCCCACATCTCCTTTCAAAGATTGCAACCTTTACTGAAAGTCTTACCCGTGCAACCTTACAGTAACAAACTTGTTGCTCATCTAATATTGCCAACGTGTTGCACAAACTCTCATACTGCCTCCCACTAAATATCACATATAGCTCTAATTAATTTCAACCACCATCTAGAAATTGGAATACGTGCCTGGAGTGGCTTTAGCACCACAAGCCTAATCCCACTAACCAGCAATTAATACCATGCTGCATAGTGTAAAGCACTTCAAAGCTTCGTCAGTGGTAGTAAGCACTTTACACCTACCATTGTATAAAATAAATAACTCCCTGGCCCACATTATTATGAATACCAGACTGTCAGTAATTCCCTTATATTGCTTGACCCTCTTACACTCAGCACTGTACCAGCCCACAATAGTAAACCACCCATTATCAACTGAACAAGCATGCAATAACTTGAGAGATCTGCCACATGAGGCATGCACAGAGGACTTTAATTTAGTCCACCACAGCAGGTCCTAATAAGCTAAACGCTACAACCACTTTTTTAACATCTCACCGTAACAATCCAGTATGGGATGATGTTAACAAAGTCCACCTGGGCAGATCTTTCCACTTTGTCTTCCTCCGACCTCTGCCTGCTCTGGACCTTAAAGTTTAAACAGAATATGGGAGTTGACAACCCAATGCAGTAATCAGCTAAGAGGACAATGATCATAAGAAATACAATAGAGAGGTCTACAGGGCTGTTCAAAACTGCCAGCCTACTGAAAACCATAAACAGCACGCCTCTCACACTTCCTCACCTATCACACTGCTACTAAACACTGACACCCATAGCACAAGTACTGCATGTCGGTGGTCATAGAAAAGGTCAAGAAAACCCTTTCCATGTAGGACTAAAACAAAGACCACTCCCATTAAACCATACACACTATACAGAGTGGTTTACTACCCAATTAGACAAGTGTTTCAGATCCCCACTTGGAGGTAGTAAGTTCTATTTATGTTGCAATATAATGGAGCTGTTTATGTTGCAACACGATACAAGACCAGATTTCCCAAGTTTTTTACTCACATGGCGCGATTTTCCCTCAGTAATAGTGGCCAGACTGTATTTTAAACCTAATCAAGGACTTTGAGAATTTTTTGCCAATTTTTTTTCTTGTTTTAAACCATTGCTTCTTAGATTGTTTCTTCATGTAATTTTCACATGTTCTTGCCATGCTTTGTATTTAATTTAGCAAGATGCACAGCCAAATTTAGGAATACACCAACCAACCGGGTGTTAGTCGTGATAGGTTTACATGTTTGGGCAAACAAGGACTGAAACCTGTTGACCTATCACGACCTAACACCAGGTGCGGTGGATCATTAACACATCCACTTGAGTACCACCTACAAAATGTTTTTAACACTTCCCCTTCTCTGTCAAAAGACCAGGAACAGAGGTAAATTTTAACTCCCCCATTTTGACACTATTCGCCTTTTAATCACACTTGTCTTGAAACCAGACAGTCTCCATCCAGGTGGAGGAACCTAGATCACTTGGAGAACTGAAAACTCAAGTGATAAGACCCAATGATGATGCTATTCAACTAAAAGACAGAGCGGAGAATCAACATATACTGCACCCTGAGTTAGTGTGAATGAGGGTCTCCAGAACAGATTGTAAGACCCTGGAAAAGTAAGATATAGGATTCATTCTCTTCTGATTATCAGGGCTGGCGCTAGGCATGGGCAGCGAGGGCAGCTGCGCTCTCAGCCTCGGCCCCAGCTCACCAGCATGGGGGCACGCACTGGTGATGCGTCCTGTCGGTTCCCTGGCGAACCATTTCAAAGAAAGGTGTCACCTTTCTTTGAAATGGAGGGGCCCCCCTCCACGGACCTCTCAGGGATGGTATCTGGATACATAAGGGAGGGAGACGCTCCCTTCAATTGAAAGGAGACCCATTCACAGACACTGTGGGAGACCCATTGTCCATCATTTTGGCGCCCCCATAGTTTTAACTTTTAGCCCACAAGCAATTCTCACACCTATCGGACTGAAGGTGTGAGAAATGCTTGCGGGCTCAAAGTTAAAACTGGGGGGGGCGACAAAATGCTGGACAATAGGCCTCCCACAGTGTCTGTGAATGGTCTCCATGCAAGGGGCCACTTATCTACATTAGAGGGGCCTCGCACATTCCTTTTTAGCCCATGCCCTCGCAAATCCTAGAACCGGCCCTGCTGATTATGATCATTGTTAGCAAGTGTCACGAGGAAAATGCTCAAATGTGTTGTACAGCACATCCTGAGCTTGGAAGGACGCCCACTAGAGGGATGACTGCGTAGTCGGCAGTGCAGATGTGGAGGCAGATGTTTGGTCTTTTGTGAAACAAACAATGTCTGAGAAATTTGTTGCAGCCTCTCGTTGCCAATTTATTCCACTCCGGGCATTGTGCCCTCATGTTAGCCCAAGAGCAGTAGATGGACGTTTGTGTCCTGCTTAAACTTGTGATAGTCACCGGATGCCGACGTGGGCAGCACCGTTTTATGCGGTAAAGTACAAAAAGATGGAATGGATACGTTACAAGGTGTGTAGGAAGGGCGTGGGTCGTCATTGAACAGGAAAACCCAGAAGGCAGGAAGGAAAGGAGAGCTTTGTTGTGAAACCCACCTGGTATCCTGATAGTTTTTAACCACTAGTCTCCAGCCAATAGTGGACTGTAGGGCAATATGGCAGTGGGTGGGCCGGTCTGACAGGCCAGCGTGTGGGTCAGTTTTTGGCTGTTGGTTGCCCTGTTTATGGACTGCTGGGTTAGTTTTTTCCTGTTGATTTCCCGGATATTAATTCAAACTTAGTCTGGAGCAAGCACACATGCATGCAGTCTCCAATGCCTTGTGAAACACCTATGCAATGTAACCTTGCAATCTCTCAACCGCCCCAATATGCGAAAGTGGGACATTTTTTGTTTTTTTTTAGCAATCTGATTCGGTAACAGGGAACACTGGGGTTCTCTTCCAGGACAACCCTGACTGTAGCTAAACAAGGAGCAGCGTCAGACCAGAAACCGGTAGGACGGAAAAAGACTAAGATAAGGACGTGGGAGGGGGGGGGAGACAATTCAGATAAGAGAAGGACAGCCCACACAGTCGAGAGAAACAACCCAGCCTAGATGAAGGATGGTTTGGATGGAGAAAGACAGTCCTGACCAGACTTTCTAACGGACTAGTCTCATTTGATAATGAAGTGGGATGTAAACTTAGACCCGAGCAGCGCAGACATTCAACGCCTCCCAGTCAGTGGCAGCTATTGTGAGCGGGGTCGGGTGTTACAGCTCTTAAATATTTATGTAGAGCTATTGGGCCTCCTCAAACCTTTTTTCCCCGCCTCTGAAGACTAAAGAAATGGATCCCTGTCAGTGTGCCTTGACATGTTGAAGGCGGTTTAGTACTTCATTTATTTAAACCCTTCTGTGAATTTTCTCAAAGTAGTTAATGTTATGTAAACCGAGGAAATGCAAAGCTTGACGGAAAATTGACAGCAGCATGTAGCATCAGTACAGCAGAACAAACTATGTCAGCACACTCCCAATACTTGATGGCGTCCAGGCAGTATGGGTTGTCCCTGGTATACAGAGCCACACACAGCGCCGCCCAAAACCGGACACTGTACTTTAAATGTGACGCGTATTAGTAAACTATGAAGATGAACTAATACTTCCATTAGTCTTATTCGAGTGTCCACTATTAACATATTGTGCGACTTCTTGCTTCCTATGGTTGTCTTATTGCTATAAGGCAGCCATTATGGTGGGAAGAGCTCTGCCATTCAGTTGGGGTTTTGAAAAATAACGTCAAGAAGTGTAATAAAAATCAATATAATTTGCTCGCGACTAGGTTTCTAGCTACTGCACATTTCTATTTTTCATTATTCTTTGCTGTTCTCCCACGTTTGTGCTTTCAGTGAAATTTCCAATAAAGCTGCGTCTTCCCTCCTTTTTGATAATCTCTAAACCGATAAAATGATGCCTGGCACTTTTCTGACCCAAGGGCGTACTCTACTTGTCATCTCCTGTCCGTGTGAAGCAGTTACCTGTACCATTACCTTGGTTTGTTGTTGAACCTTCCTCACCCTCATCAATTCCATATCATCAACTGCCTGGTCAGTATTCCTCACTCTTGCCCAGACCCTCCAGGATTTCGCGATTTCGCGGTTTGCAGCGAAATCGGCACTTTTGTAAAAATGCCGCAATTTTTACAAAAGTGCCTGCGAAATCAACACCCAATTAAACTCTTCTCCCCTCTTCTTCTTTTCTAAATCATAATTATTATGATTTAGAAAAGAAGAATCGGGGTTTGAAAATGCCTGGGTGTTTTTGGCTGCCAGCCAGGCTTTAGCAGTGAAATATGTCGACTGTGCAGCCCCTGCCTGGTGGATGACATAAAATGCGTAATCGGAGAACAACTCGGCTTCCTGTGTGAGATATGACTTCTAAAGCACTGACGAAGACGTGAATCACTTTAAAGAACAACGGATGATAAACATACACCACGTGGGTAACGCACAGCGATCTGAAGTCTCAAAGAGCCGCGCTATGTTTAAATTTTTCGAAAAAACACGACATAGAGTGGAACTTGACACCGAGAACGCCCTGGCTGTGCCAGTGAATTATGCTTGTGAAAGAAATGCAGACCCTGATGGACATGGCCGTGCCCGCTCCATTTCAAGTCTACATCCTCAAGTAGCGTTGGGTGTAAATCAGGCTTGCTTCAGGTGTTCCTTCAAACAATCAGGTTCTACCGTTGCCACTCTAAACATTAATTGCCTCGTTTTTTAATCCTTCCTGCTTCTTGCCTCCGTTAATGAGTGGCTCATAATGTTTTAGACACTTGAGTATATTCAAGCAATTAATTTCCTGTAACTGTTTTAGTTCGAATGTGGTTTTACCTTGAAAAAACAGAAGGTAATATTTATTTGTACATGATTAATTAAAATCTTTACAAAAATATAAAACACCAATAGAAACATTAAAACCAATTTGTAGTTAAGATTAAAAAGAACAAAGTTTGCAGTGGTCAGATCAAGATTGTCCTCAGGTACTAATGAAGAACTTCAAACGATATCAAGTCTTTTTCTTATTGAGTCAAAGAACTTCACGACCTGGCAGTTACATTTTGTGTTGCTAGAGGTAAAGCATAGTTTGACTGCAGGTCCGAACAGCATATGACTTAAAGGATGGAAGCAGAAGGTTGCGCCTCAGGTCCCTCAGTCTAGGGCATATACAAATCACGTGGACAATGTCCTCTTTGCCGGACTTACATAGGCGACACTGTTGCGAGGCGGGTGTTCTCTCCCAAGGGGGCAGGTGCGGCAGTATCGGGATTATGCCAAGGCGTAATTTTAAAAACTTTTCTTTGACTTGTATTTTCATCCCGATGTAAGGTATGCTTGTGGCTGTATTTTACCATAATCACCCAGGGTTGTCCATCCGTGCGCTCGGTTTGCTAAGTCTTTCTTATCTTCGATCGCTGAAATAATGCGTGCTGATTTTTTTAGCCAGTTTTTTAAAGGATTGGAGATCTATAGACGTTTCCCAGGTGTCAGAAAAACCTAGGACTTCAATTGATTAAAAAAGATAGACTCTAGGCAACGAGGTGCGGTGCCGTAATAACTCTTCCCATACGTTGGCATTTAGGGAGTCGGCCTCTGCATTGCGGATCTTGCGCCAGCTTGCCACGTACGCACTCCGCCTTTCTAAAGTTTGTTTGACAATGCCGAACTCCAAACGAATCTGGGCAGGGGAGACGTATGTAGGAAGGTTAAAAATAGCCCTAAAAGAGTTGGCTATGACTGTGTCCAGCAGTACGGCATCCTTCCCGTAAAGTGATTCACTCCCATACGTGAGCGTTGGCTGTAGTTTCGCACGCAGGATTTCAAGGAATGTAAGATCAGGGAGTTTTGCCTTTAATGATTTTAGTGCTAGATAAGTCATTGTGGATTTCCCTCGGATGGAGTGGAGTTGAGGCCTAGAGTTGTTGTTTGAGTCCAAGAGGACACCCAGATATTTGTATGAGGCTACCCTGTCAAGTTTTTCTCCATTCAAGTACCAACAAGGATTTCTTTTTTTACTGTAATTAACCGTCATGGACTTTGACTTGTGAAGATTTATTTGGAGGGCGTTCTTTGCTGAAAAGGCGTAAGTTGTGTTCAGGAGGTGCTGAAGGCCTATTTGAGAGCGGCTTATCAGCACTAGATTGTCCGCATATAACATTTGAAAGGGTAATTTTCCCTAACTTGGGGGCATGATTGCGGCATTTGTCGAGATCTGCAGGTAGATCCGCTAGAAAAGATTAAATAAGATGGGCGCTAATAGGCAACCCTGTTTTAATCCTTTTGTCGTCCTAATTGGCCTCGAGAGGTGTGTGCCTGCCCCAAGCTTGATTTTGATCCAAGTATTGGAGTGGAGCAGTATTAGGACGTCTAGGAGGCGCTTCGGAATACCCCAATTGTATAGTTTCTGCCAAAGTTTGTTGCGATCCACGTGATCGAAGGCGGCAGCATAATCAATGAACGTAAGGAATAAGGGTGACTTGGTTGCTTTTGCTGCACCCATCAGGAGGGACAGAGCCATGATGTTAGTTGTGGTCCCTTGGCCTTTACAGAAGCCCGTTTGGTTACGAGGGATGATGGAATTTTCGGAGGCCCTTGATGATAATTCCTCCAGTATTAGACCTGCAAAATATTTTGCTTCTACGTCTCACAAAGCAATAAGACGGTAACTATTTGGATGACTCTTGTTCCCATGCTTATAAATCGGACTTATGACGGACCTATGCCATGAATCAGGAAGCGTCAGAGTTAAACTTGTGTTGTTGAATATTGGTGCCAGAGATGCACTCCAGAAATATGCATCTGATTTGTACAGCATAGATGGTATTCTATTCGGCCCTGGTGCTCCATTGGGTCTCCCTTTTGTTATTTGCCGTCTGCTGAGATAATTTTCATTGGCCCTTGCTAGACATCCTTTGCAGGTCTTTCTTCCTTTTTAGGATGGTCAGGTTTTGTTGGCCTTATTCCTTCACGCTCCCATGTTTCTTGTATGCTTACGACCATGTGATGATTGGGTTGTTCCTCGTTTCCAGGCCTTGAGGTTTTTGTGCCAGGAGGCATTATTACCGTGTCACCTGTGATGTCTTCATCGTTGAAGTGTGATAATAGGTATTTTGTCCATACTTCCTCTGATATATGTGAGTTTTGCCCTAAATGGTCGGGGTTCTGTAACCTTTTTACCATTTGCCAGAACCTGGAGCTGTTTTTCTGCTTCCCCTCGTGGACAATTTTTACCCAAAAATCGTCATTTCTTTGCTTTTGGCTTTCCCATTTCATCCGTTTGAGCTGTTTTTTCGCTTCCCGCAGAACTGTTTGCAAGCTGCTGTTTGCCTGGTCCTTTCGCATAAGTCTCAAGGTTTGGTTTATAATTCGTTTTTGTATTTTCATGTCCGGGGGTAGATGTTTCCAAACTGAAGTCCCCTTTGTTTGGCCAGAGTTTTTGCACACCGTACATCTCATTTTCGCCATCATGGCATCGATGAAGTTTTGCCAGACGTCCGACTGCTTGGTTGAAGACCCAGAGACTTGGGGGGAAAAAAGGGTTTTCGTAGTGAGGCTGATGGAATCAATGTTGCCGGAGTTACACCGTAGTCGCTTTAAATTTGAACTGACTTCTGTGTCTGGGCCGGTAAGGGGCTCAATTCCCAGTTGGATCTTATTTCACTAGAGGCAAGTGATCGCTGAAGTCGCTCGCTTCTATTTTGAATGAAGAAACCCAACAAAACATATTCAGAGATACGAACATGTAGTTGAGGTGCGAGGTTTGTGAGTTAGTGTGGAAAGTGGCTACTGGGGGGTCGTCTTCAGCGTAGCGGCCGTTTAAGGCCCTTAGATTGAGTTGCTCCAGGTGATGTAGGAATTTTTTCGAGTGCTTCGTTCGGTTGTTATTTTTTAGGGCGCCTTGTGGCGGCACGCCACACACTGTAATCAGTTCTTGAATGAGGTCGCTGTCTTGATCTTTGCTGAGGAGAAGCGTGTTGAAGTCGCCAGCCAGGATGAATAGGTCAGACACTCTTGCTTCCCTTATTTTTTCTAGAACTTTCGCCAGCTCTTCTACCGCCTTATGTTTCTCTTTGGGGTGAATATACGTGTTGATTATAATTGCTTCCTGGGGCTGCGTTTTTAGCCCAAGTGAGAGCTTTATCACCTGGATGACACTTGGTGGAGATATATGAATGTCCATTGCCTCGATTTTGCCTATTGTCGATATGGAGGCGAGGACCGTCAACCCTCCTGATCTACGTCCAAAGGTTGAATTTTTGTTTGCCGGGATAAAGCAAGATGTGAACCCCTGGAGGTCGAATGCTTTGTCTTCCCAGGTTTCTTGTAATAAAAGGAGGTAAAATGTGACTAGATATTGTAGAAATTCAGGGTCGGTCAAATGTGACTAGATATTGTAGAAATTCAGGGTCGTTCCGCTTGCTTTGTAGACCATTGATATTCCAGGAACACATTTTTATATCCCTGCCCCTTGTTAGGGATTGGAGAGCGTTTGCTCTTTTTGTCAGTAGTCTGCAATCGTAGTAATGATTGTGCGCTGAATTGACTTCCAATTGAGGTCGGTTGTAAACAAGAGTTGACTGCCTTGGTTTTTATTTTGTCCAGGTCGAGGGCTTTTTGTGTTTCCGATGTGACTCCCAGGTGAACTGCTCCTGGCTCCCTTTAATATTGAGCTGGTGTTTTTTTGAGACTCTGGCCAAGTAGGGGGTAGAAGAGGAGTCGGGTAGCGGAGTTGCTTTTCGAGCTTCAGGGCAATTCCCCATTGCTGGAACATTGCTTCTTCTTTCATTATTTTGTATCCTCCCCTTTGTTGTCCCTCCTTCAATTCCTATCTTGCTCCGTTTGAGGCAGGGTGCATTGGAAGTATAAGGTAGGACATGCCCTGGTGTGTGTAGCATGTCCTAATCAGACCCTCCAGCATTTCAGGATTTCGCGATTCATGAAAAAATCACAAAATCAGCTGGCAAGCACGACGGGCGCGATATTTATTTTACTGTCAGCACTACCCATAAAAGGGAGTCAGTGTACGCAACACAAGAGGAGGCTGTACCTCTGCACCCAGGGAGTGATGGGGGTCTTTGTGACGGCACCCAGGGAGCAAATGGGGGCTGTGTGACTGCACCCATGGAGCAAAGGGGAGCTGTGCGACTGCACCCAGGGAGCGTTGAAAGTCGTGCCCCGGCAGGGGTGCACTCATGGGCGCTAGAAAATCCCAGGGAGAAATACGCCCCCTCCCACAAGGTTCGTAGATTGGAGCTGTGCTTCCGTAGAGCTGCAGAAACTTTAAACATGCTTATTTCAAAGAGGAATACTATGCTAAAACAGGTTCCATTAATTTAGGGCTGAAAAGGAATGATTATGAGTAAAATAAAGTGCTGCAATAATGCAGCTAAATTTACATTTTGGTGCCGCTAAATTTACATTTTGGTGCCGCTAAATTTGCACTTTTATGCCGCTATATCCTGGGGGTTCTGCAGTTGCCACATGAAAGACACAGTATCCGAGTTGGACATAGAATAAGAGCGCAGCCCCACCTCCTCCCTTCCAGTGTCTCCATAACCAACAATAACCACTGGCTAAAAACCCATTAACACATGGTCATGCTCTTAAAGGGGAAGGTGGGATTAGTCTGATGCAATGTCATGTTACCTTGTAAAAAATGTATAAAGAGCGCATTACCACCCAGAGGATCTCTTGGTGCTAAACAACCACTTGAAAAGGACTTGTCACAAAGGGATCACATGCACAGTATTATTTGAACAACTTTGTTTACAGATTAGGTGAGAAGAAATGGGTCTAAGGTAGTGGTAGGGAGTTCTACATTGATCATGGCTAAACCTAAGAAGGCTTGACCTCGCATGCAAACTCTGCTAAATATGGGTTGAACTACAGTTTGATTAGATCGCTAGAGAGTTCTAATATGGGTTTAGGAAATTAGGCATTAAAGAATAAACTTTGGGACCAAGCCATACAGGGTCTTAAAGCTGCAAGCTTGAATAGGAAGCCAATGGATGAGATTTTAAGGAAGGAGCAGTGCGACAGCAGCAAGAAGCCAAGAACATGATTCAGGCTGTATCAAAGGGGACCTGTGCAACAGGAAAGACATTTTGATTTAATGTTATTTTCCTTTCAATGGGTTTCCTCCTTCGTTGTCTTGTAATACTAAAATAGCATACATCCTAGGCTATCAAGGCAACTTAGAGAGATGTCTGTGTTTATTAAAGATACTCCTCAGCTTAAGTGTAATATTTTGGAATGGAAATTGTGTTAAACATATCTTGATAGCAAACCAATTTAGAGAGGTACTTTAAGCATCAGGGTAAGTTTAATGCACAGAATCCACTATGGAAGCCTCTTATTAAAAATAACTGCATTAATGAAGTAGGGGCGGAGTATAGGAGGATTCTGGTCTCCAGTCTATACCACCAGTGAACCAGTTGGGCCGCGCCAAGATCGGTTTATTGCGAATACTCCGTAAATAGATTAATTTAGAGACTGCATTCTTTAGATGCATCTCAGAGTCACTTCTCAGCGCACAATCTTAGATTCCCAGAATATAGCTGTGGCAAAAACATCTTCCCTACAAAATGCTTCAGCTTTTTGCCTGACCGTGTTTAAGTGCTTTATTAAAAACGACGAGCAAGTTAATGAAAGGAGACCTCTGCTCTAAAGTAATATGGTGAAGATTGCTCATATATTTTTTATGCCGTCTGCGTGTTTGTGGTACTGTCATCTGGTTAATTTCTGAGATGTCTGGGCGGTGTTGAAGGTTGTGTCTTTGTTCGTATAGAGAAAGCAAATATTTAGACCTATTGCCACTGCCCTTCTCATACAAGTAATAGTGTAAGTATTTCTGCTGTCTAGAAACAGTACTAGCATTCCAACTGTGTTTTCTAGGTATTTAATTTTTAAATATGATGGACTCTAAATGAGGTACTTAACCGAATGTTATACAAATATTACACACATTAACTAAAAATATGGGGAGCACCGTGCATGCTCGAAGTCAATGAGTGAGTGGAGGGTTTGCTATCTTCTAAGAATGGGGGTAGACTTTTCTTCATAGTGCTTTGATGCTCTTTACGGAGATGTCTTCAGCTCTTTCCTAAATGGGAGCATGGTTGGGGCAGTGTTGATAGATTCAAGAATTCTGTTCAATATCCTCGGCGCATAGGTAGAAGACGGCCTTTTGCCTATTTTTAGGGCTCGCCTGTCCCATTCCAAAGGAATGGATAGGGAAGAATTTTAGTAGGCAAAATAATTGTCAAACCAACGGCAGATTTTCAACAGTTCACGTGAACAAGCACGCGCTTTCCCCCCACAGTCACCATCTGTGCGTCCACATCAAAGCAACAATCAGCCTCCCTCCCACTGGCATCTGAAGCTTCCCCCAGCGTGCGCTCGTCCTCAGGCAGGCATTTCTCCTCCCCTAATTATTCACTTCTCTTTCACGGCCGCCAGGCCGTGCATTTCTCTTCCCCCCCCCCACCCTCCTCCACACAGCAATGCCAAGAGCTTGTTTCCTGTCTCTTAATTGCTTGTTTTACTAGCATTGTAAACATGGCTATATATATGCTAGGTTTGTAAATGTGTGCACACATATTTAGCAGGCTACGTTTACATAACTACTATGCCGGAGCAGGCCCTGCCCCACCACTCTTTCTCTCTGCTGGGAGCAGGCAGAGGCCCTCCTGTGCTACCTGGCAGACACAGATAAATGACTTAAAAATATTTCACACGTCAGAGGCACCCGTGAAAGGAGAGCATACCTTTCAATTCGGCTTTTCCAGGATGACATGACCTTTGCTCCAAACACCGTGACATACATTGAACATTAACATAAGCGTCTGGACACCAGGACAGTCTTCTGAAAACTGGGACTGTCCACGAAAGTCTGTATGCAAGACTTAAGTGTACACGCCTACGTCTCCCTGCATGCATTCCCCTAAGGACGTCTGCATACCCTGCTCCAAATGTAGCAGTTCATTGCTTGCCGTCTTGTCTTAGCTGTTATCTGTTTAAATCATTACATTCTTGGGTGCAAGGTTAAGGGGGTACATTGCCTAAATGTCTCCGGGAGCTAGTGCACTATATAAGAACCATAAAGTATCCTACAACACTCCAGATACTCACCTGTACAAGTGTGCACTGTGAGGCCGCCACAAGACATCTCACACCAGCTCCTCAATGCACTCTACACCATCCCAACTGCGAATCGTACACCATTCCGAGCAAGCACCTTATATCATCCCAACTGTGCACCGCAGACCAGCCTAAGAAAGCATCATGCACCATTTCAAACATGCACTGTTCACCAGATCAGTACTGCAAACATGAACAGCAGAGGGGCCAACATTTATCCTAGCTCAGACCACAGTGCACTCTCTACACCAAGACAAGCATGCACCCTGCAACAGCCAGAACATGCGTTCTAAACTAGCCTTCGCACCATCATTAGCACGCACTGTACACCAATTCAACCACCCAAATCACATCAGCTCCAGCACACATCCTGCAAATGCTCACACCTCCGCTGTACAGTAGCCCTGTAGCAGCATGCACCAGACACGAATTTCGTCAGCCATTACAGTTTTTAACCACGTCAAAATATTTGTATACTGAGTTGTAATCATTCCAATTATAGTTCATGTGCAATTTGAAAACAATATATGTCATTCTTGCTCTTTACTGTTCATCAAGGCAGCACTTCTCCACAAATCACTTATCCAAGTGTTTAATTAAACTTAAACTGTGGTTCTGCTTATCAAGAAGAAGAGCACCAAACACCAGCTACAAGGCCCTGGGCAAGAACGCCAGCCACACCCATTCAATCCCACAATCTGTCTATTAATGAGACATTCCTACAGAAAAGAACATTAGAACCACAAACACACTGCTGACCTTGCAGCCATTAACCCAACCATGATCACAAACACACTGTTGTACTTTCAGCCCATAAACCCAAATAAACACAGGTCCCACAGCAAAGAACAGCAGAACCACAAACACACCGCTGACCTTGCAGCCCATAAACCCAACCAGACACAGGTCTAGGTTAAAATCATCAATATGGAGGGAAGATGTATTAGGCCCCAGTGGCGCTGCAGGACTTTCCTTATTCTGCCACAGATATTCGACAGCACTTGACAGAAAACAAAGGAAACCTGTTTGACGGCCATCATTATGAGTAAATACTATCGGAAAAGGATGTACAATACATAATTCTGCTGCATGGTATGAGCATTCCACTAGAAAAGTTACCAATAAAGCGAGTTTACAGCAAATGCACCAATGCAATACAATGCAAGTATTGTGTGTGCAATTTTAGCTTTAGCCTTAGACAGCTGCTGATGAACGAGGTTTTTGGGCCGCAAAGATGCCCCTAAGAGTGTCCCAGCTCACTCTGCTTTGATGTGCTGCTGTTACATCCGAGTTCATTTTAAGTGCCGTTTACGAGAGACTTTTACTGCAGTGTTTCTCTACTTTTCACCACACTTTATTTATAGTGTTTGTAAAGTTATGGTGTACACTAGGAATTACTGGAAGCATTCGTATGAAGTAACAGGGAGGCAGGAAGAACAACAAACAAGCATTTGCAATGCAATAGGTCTCGCATTATTTAACAATGCCAATAGCTCAAACTTTAATAATGCGAGACCTATTGCATTGCAAATGCTTGTTTTCTTTCTCCTTTATCTCCAGTCTGATGGTATCCTGACTGCCTGCGTGCCAAAAGCCACCAGGAGTGCGGGGCTTGTTAGCCAGATAGGTGAGGGTGCCAGATGTGAAGTCTTTGTATATGATGCAGCTGAGTTCGAAGATGTTGTGGGCCTCCAAGGGGAGCCAGTGGAGTTCCATCAGGGTGCGAGAGATGTGGCTACAATACTTCAGGAACATTATTAGACAAGCTCAGTTGTGTAAGACATTCTTAATGGGAAGCAGTCTTGGAAACCTGGGAGCATGGTGTTGACTAAAGAGAAAGGGATCTAAACACCTTTTTTGTGGCACCGAATGAGTTTTCTGGCGGTGCTCCTGTGCGCAACACGTTCTGTGTGCAGGTTGACAAAAAATAAGGAGGGGGGCGAGATGAAACAAAAAAACAAATTAACATATCCTATCCTCCATCATAACTCTACTGCTCAGTCCTTTGTAAATGACCTTCTTTGGTGTCTTATGCGAAATCTATTTCTCCAGATCCAAACAGTGAAGCCTTGTTCTCCACCTTGTTATTTTTTAAAAATAAATCTGTTTTGGTTTTTTTGGTTAAAAAAACATTAACATGATTAAGGGGTTGACCGTTCTGAATCAGAGACATTACCAATTATACATAGACTTATGTTATACAAAAGGAGGCAGTATAAGAGCACGAGGATTGTCTCAGATATGTGTCACATGCATCAATGAACAGGCTTGAAGTCACAATCCGAATTCTAAAGGCATGGACGACTCAATGCACCGGGGACGTTATTGTTCTTCTTGCTTTTGCCTTTACCAGGGTTTCTGGTGCCTCAGAAACGGCATCTCTTGAATCCTGTGCCTGGAGTTGGTGCAGGAGATAGAGACTAGCAGAAAGTAGGGATTGAGGTACAGTAATTGAGCAATCCAAACAATTCTAGCTTTCAAGAATTTTACCAAACACATGCCCCAGCAGGTGAATTAATGCAAAGTACACATAAGCATTCTTGCAGAGTGTGCTTTATTTGGAAATTTATCTTTGATTTATTTTTCAGAAATGTACAAAAGTGTGATATTTTATGATTCTGTCTTATCGTTCTGTTTTTGGAGAGTAAACACAAACATTATTTCTTCTTCTCCAGAGGATACTTATGAGCGCAGGATTCTTGTGGACAATGAAGAGGCTACACTGGTGGTGTATGATATCTGGGAGTCGGTAAGTTGCACTCCTGGCTTTTTCCTAAAATGCTGGATCTCAATGAGCCCAGGGCTGGACTATAAGGGTACTCGTCCAGTAGAGTTAAAAGAGGGAGGGACGGGCACCGAATGTTTTTGCTAGGGGTGGGCGAATTTGCGTAATCACGTTACGCAAATCTCCGCTAAGCGGTAAAAAATCTCCGAACACGCAGATATTCCGCGAACACGTGGAATTGTTTGTTCGCGAGGCTTTTTTACTGTTCGCAATCGCTGTTTTGCATGCTCGGGGGGAAATATCTTACGAACACGCATTTTAGAACGAGAAAAAGCAAAACATTTTGCGAAGTTGCAGAACGCAGAATTTTGGGCAATTTCGCGTTCTTCGCAGAACGCAAAATTACCCAAATTCCGCAAACAGAATTTACCACCCAGGCCTAGTTTTTGCTAGCCAGAAGGGTCTTTTGGTTTATTGCATCTGTCCCTTACCCAAGATCATCAATATCACAGCTTAAATTACTCCACTCTGTTTGTGGAAATTCAAGTCACCAGGATACAGTGCCGTTATTCCTAAAGCTCAATGAGATGTAGAGTACCACTCTAAGGGCACAGTTAACCCAAATTTGTATGAGCTGTATAAAATTTGCCCTACCAATTCTCATGGATATGGGTTATTATTCTACCGCTCCCTACACATACATGCAAGTACCTATCTATTTCCTGAGTTTTATAAAATTATCCACTATTCCTTCAAAAATCCACATCTGATCAAATCCACACAAAAAGTACAATAACTGCAAAATCTGAGACTGAGATCTTCACACTGCATCGCCTGCCCATTTGTGACCTGCCTCATGTGTTCCCTTCAATGGTTACCCAGACCTAATAGCACCTCCTATTGGGACACCATCTTTTCTTCCCTTTCCCGCTGCTTCCCCAGTTAGCATGCCCAACCAATATGACCTCTCACCTTTATTTTTCCCCACCGACTCCTTCTTTGATTACTGTGCCAATCGTACTAGGCAGCTGTCTCCTGATGCAGGCCTAACTAACAAGATCCCTCCCCTACTTACCCAGTTCTACGTACTAACATATCCAGCTGCACCATCGACTGGACTGTCCCTTTCCTTGCTGTCCAGGTAAGTCTGCCCACTCCCCATTGAGTAAACCCTCCTTCGTTGTTGCATGCCCCCTCCCACCCTCGCGTCCTTTGTTGATGCATGCACCCTCCGTCCTTCATTGTTGCATGCACCCTCCGTCCTTCGTTGTTGCATGCCCCCTCCCACCCTCCCGTCCTTCATTGTTGCATTCCCCCTCCCACCCTCCCGTCCTTCGTTGTTGCATTCCCCCTCCCACCCTCCCGTCCTTCGTTGTTGCATTCCCCCTCCCACCCTCCTGTCCTTCCTTGTTGCATGCCCCCTCCCACCCTCCGTCCTTCCTTGTTGCATGCCCCCTCCCCCCTCCCGTGCTTCGTTGTTGAATGCCCCCTGCCGTGCTTCGTTGTTGAATGCCCTCTCCCGTCCTCCATTGTTGCTTGCCCCCTCCCGTCCTCCGTTGTTGCTTGCCCCCTCCCACCCTCCCACCCTCCTGTCCTTCTTTGTTGCATGCCCTCTCCCACCCTCCCGTCCTCCGTTGTTGCATGCCCCCTCCCACCCTCCCATCCTCCGTTGTTGCATGCCCCCTCCCACCCTCCCATCCTCCGTTGTTGCATGCCCCCTCCCACCCTCCCGTCCTCCGTTGTTGCATGCCCCCTCCCACCCTCCCGTCCTCCGTTGTTGCATGCCCCCTCCCACCCTCCCGTCCTCCGTTGTTGCATGCCCCCTCCCACTCTCCCGTCCTCCGTTGTTGCATGCCCCCTCCCACCCTCATGTCCTCCGTTGTTGCATGCCCCCTCCCACCCTCCCGTCCTCCGTTGTTGCATGCCCCCTCCCACCCTCCCGTCCTCCGTTGTTGCATGCCCCCTCCCACCCTCCCGTCCTTCGTTGTTGCATGCCCCCTCCCACCCTCCCGTCCTTCGTTGTTGCATGCCCCCTCCCACCCTCTCGTCCTTCGTTGTTGCATGCCCCCTCCCACCCTCCCGTCCTTCGTTGTTGCATGCCCCCTCCCACCCTCCCGTCCTTTGTTGTTGCATGCCCCCTCCCACCCTCCCGTCCTTCGTTGTTGCATGCCCCCTCCCACCCTCCCGTCCTTCGTTGTTGCATGCCCCCTCCCACCCTCCCGTCCTTCGTTGTTGCATGCCCCCTCCCACCCTCCCGTCCTTCGTTGTTGCATGCCCCCTCCCACCCTCCCGTCCTTCGTTGTTGCATGCCCCCTCCCACCCTCCCGTCCTTCGTTGTTGCATGCCCCCTCCCACCCTTTGTTGGTGCGAGCCCCCTCCCATTCTCCCGTCCTTTGTTGGTGCGAGCCCCCTCCCATTCTCCCGTCCTTTGTTGGTGCGAGCCCCCTCCCATTCTCCCGTCCTTTGTTGTTGAGAGCCCCCTCCCATTCTCCCGTCCTTTGTTGTTGCAAGCCCCCTCCCATTCTCCCGTCCTTTGTTGTTGAGAGCCCCCTCCCACCCTCCCGTCCTCCGTTGTTGCTTGCCCCCTCCCACCCTCCGTCCTTCCTTGTTGCATGCCCCCTCCCCCCTCCCGTGCTTCGTTGTTGAATGCCCCCTGCCGTGCTTCGTTGTTGAATGCCCTCTCCCGTCCTCCATTGTTGCTTGCCCCCTCCCGTCCTCCGTTGTTGCTTGCCCCCTCCCACCCTCCCGTCCTTCTTTGTTGCATGCCCCCTCCCACCCTCCCGTCCTCCATTGTTGCATGCCCCCTCCCACCCTCCCGTCCTCCGTTGTTGCATGCCCCCTCCCACCCTCCCGTCCTCCGTTGTTGCATGCCCCCTCCCACCCTCCCGTCCTCCGTTGTTGCATGCCCCCTCCCACTCTCCCTTCCTCCGTTGTTGCATGCCCCCTCCCACCCTCATGTCCTCCGTTGTTGCATGCCCCCTCCCACCCTCATGTCCTCCGTTGTTGCATGCCCCCTCCCACCCTCCCGTCCTTCGTTGTTGCATGCCCCCTCCCACCCTCTCGTCCTTCGTTGTTGCATGCCCCCTCCCACCCTCTTGTCCTTCGTTGTTGTATGCCCCCTCCCACCCTCCCGTCCTTCGTTGTTGTATGCCCCCTCCCACCCTCCCGTCCTTCGTTGTTGCATGCCCCCTCCCACCCTCCCGTCCTTCGTTGTTGCATGCCCCCTCCCACCCTCCCGTCCTTCGTTGTTGCATGCCCCCTCCCACCCTCCCGTCCTTCGTTGTTGCATGCCCCCTCCCACCCTCCCGTCCTTCGTTGTTGCATGCCCCCTCCCACCCTCCCGTCCTTCGTTGTTGCATGCCCCCTCCCACCCTCCCGTCCTTCGTTGTTGCATGCCCCCTCCCACCCTCCCGTCCTTCGTTGTTGCATGCCCCCTCCCACCCTCCCGTCCTTCGTTGTTGCATGCCCCCTCCCATTCTCCCGCCCTTTGTTGGTGCGAGCCCCCTCCCATTCTCCCGCCCTTTGTTGGTGCGAGCCCCCTCCCATTCTCCCGCCCTTTGTTGGTGCGAGCCCCCTCCCATTCTCCCGTCCTTTGTTGGTGCGAGCCCCCTCCCATTCTCCCGTCCTTTGTTGTTGAGAGCCCCCTCCCATTCTCCCGTCCTTTGTTGTTGAGAGCCCCCTCCCATTCTCCCGTCCTTTGTTGTTGAGAGCCCCCTCCCATTCTCCCGTTCTTTGTTGTTGCAAGCCCCCTCCCACCCTCCCGTCCTTTGTTGTGTCAAGCCCCCTCCCACCCTCCCGTCCTTTGTTATAGCAAGACTCTCCCACCCTTCCGTCCTTTGTTGTTGCAAGCCCCCCTCCCGTCCTTTGTTGTTGCAAGCCCCCCTCCCACCCTCCCGTCCTTTGTTGTTGCATGCCCCCTCCCAGCCTCCCGTCCTTCCTTGTTGCATGCCCCCTCCCGTCCTTCCTTGTTGCATGCCCCCTCCCTTCCTTCCTTGTTGCATGCCCCCTCCCACCCTCCCGTCCTTCCTTGTTGCATGCCCCCTCCCACCCTGCCGTCCTTCCTTTTTGCATGCCCCCTCCCACCCTCCCGTCCTTCCTTGTTGCATGCCCCCTCCCACCCTCCCTTCCTTGTTGCATGCCCCCTCCCACCCTCCCTTCCTTGTTGCATGCCCCCTCCCACCCTCCGTCCTTCCTTGTTGAATGCCCCCTCCCGTGCTTCGTTGTTGAATGCCCCCTCCCGTGCTTCGTTGTTGAATGCCCTCTCCCGTCCTCCGTTGTTGCTTGCCCCCTCCCGCCCTCCGTTGTTGCTTGCCCCCTCCCGTCCTCCGTTGTTGCTTGCCCCCTCCCGTCCTCCGTTGTTGCTTGCCCCCTCCCGTCCTCCGTTGTTGCTTGCCCCCTCCCGTCCTCCGTTGTTGCTTGCCCCCTCCCACCCTCCCGTCCTCCGTTGTTGCTTGCCCCCTCCCACCCTCCCGTCCTCCGTTGTTGCTTGCCCCCTCCCACCCTCCCGTCCTCCGTTGTTGCTTGCCCCCTCCCACCCTCCCGTCCTCCGTTGTTGCTTGCCCCCTCCCGTCCTCCGTTGTTGCTTGCCCCCTCCCACCCTCCCGTCCTCCGTTGTTGCTTGCCCCCTCCCACCCTCCCGTCCTCCGTTGTTGCTTGCCCCCACCCACCCTCCCGTCCTCCGTTGTTGCTTGCCCCCACCCACCCTCCCGTCCTCCGTTGTTGCTTGCCCCCACCCACCCACCCTCCCGTCCTCCGTTGTTGCTTGCCCCCACCCACCCTCCCGTCCTCCGTTGTTGCTTGCCCCCACCCACCCTCCCGTCCTCCGTTGTTGCTTGCCCCCACCCACCCTCCCGTCCTCCGTTGTTGCTTGCCCCCACCCACCCTCCCGTCCTCCGTTGTTGCTTGCCCCCACCCACCCTCCCGTCGTCCGTTGTTGCTTGCCCCCACCCACCCTCCCGTCCTCCGTTGTTGCTTGCCCCCACCCACCCTCCCGTCCTCCGTTGTTGCTTGCCCCCACCCACCCTCCCGTCCTCCGTTGTTGCTTGCCCCCACCCACCCTCCCGTCCTCCGTTGTTGCTTGCCCCCACCCACCCTCCCGTCCTCCGTTGTTGCTTGCCCCCACCCACCCTCCCGTCCTCCGTTGTTGCTTGCCCCCACCCACCCTCCCGTCCTCCGTTGTTGCTTGCCCCCACCCACCCTCCCGTCCTCCGTTGTTGC
Organism: Lissotriton helveticus; assembly: GCF_964261635.1. Lineage (NCBI taxonomy): Eukaryota > Metazoa > Chordata > Amphibia > Caudata > Salamandridae > Lissotriton > Lissotriton helveticus. The sequence continues at coordinate 1,661,578,714 of NC_136065.1, forward strand.
TTGCCCCTCCCTTCCTTCCTTGTTGCATGCCCCCTCCCACCCTCCCGTCCTTCCTTGTTGCATGCCCCCTCCCACCCTCCCGTCCTTCCTTGTTGCATGCCCCCTCCCACCCTGCCGTCCTTCCTTTTTGCATGCCCCCTCCCACCCTCCCGTCCTTCCTTGTTGCATGCCCCCTCCCACCCTCCCTTCCTTGTTGCATGCCCCCTCCCACCCTCCGTCCTTCCTTGTTGAATGCCCCCTCCCGTGCTTCGTTGTTGAATGCCCCCTCCCGTGCTTCGTTGTTGAATGCCCCTTCCCGTGCTTCGTTGTTGAATGCCCTCTCCCGCCCTCCGTTGTTGCTTGCCCCCTCCCGTCCTCCGTTGTTGCTTGCCCCCTCCCGTCCTCCGTTGTTGCTTGCCCCCTCCCGTCCTCCGTTGTTGCTTGCCCCCTCCCGTCCTCCGTTGTTGCTTGCCCCCTCCCACCCTCCCGTCCTCCGTTGTTGCTTGCCCCCTCCCACCCTCCCGTCCTCCGTTGTTGCTTGCCCCCTCCCACCCTCCCGTCCTCCGTTGTTGCTTGCCCCCTCCCACCCTCCCGTCCTCCGTTGTTGCTTGCCCCCTCCCACCCTCCCGTCCTCCGTTGTTGCTTGCCCCCTCCCGTCCTCCGTTGTTGCTTGCCCCCTCCCACCCTCCCGTCCTCCGTTGTTGCTTGCCCCCTTCCACCCTCCCGTCCTCCGTTGTTGCTTGCCCCCTCCCACCCTCCCGTCCTCCGTTGTTGCTTGCCCCCTCCCACCCTCCCGTCCTCCGTTGTTGCTTGCCCCCTCCCACCCTCCCGTCCTCCGTTGTTGCTTGCCCCCACCCACCCACCCTCCCGTCCTCCGTTGTTGCTTGCCCCCACCCACCCTCCCGTCCTCCGTTGTTGCTTGCCCCCACCCACCCTCCCGTCCTCCGTTGTTGCTTGCCCCCACCCACCCTCCCGTCCTCCGTTGTTGCTTGCCCCCACCCACCCTCCCGTCCTCCGTTGTTGCTTGCCCCCACCCACCCTCCCGTCCTCCGTTGTTGCTTGCCCCCACCCACCCTCCCGTCCTCCGTTGTTGCTTGCCCCCACCCACCCTCCCGTCCTCCGTTGTTGCTTGCCCCCACCCACCCTCCCGTCCTCCGTTGTTGCTTGCCCCCACCCACCCTCCCGTCCTCCGTTGTTGCTTGCCCCCACCCACCCTCCCGTCCTCCGTTGTTGCTTGCCCCCACCCACCCTCCGTTGTTGCTTGCACCCTCCCACCCTCCCGTCCTCCGTTGTTGCTTGCCCCCTCCCACCCTCCCGTCCTCCGTTGTTGCTTGCCCCCTCCCACCCTCCCGTCCTCCATTGTTGCTTGCCCCCTCCCACCCTCCCGTCCTCCGTTGTTGCTTGCATGTGCACTATGGCTAAAAACAGTGACAATCTATAGCTCACATAGACCAGACCAATGGCAAAGCCAAACAGCTTTGTTTTGCTTGTGATGATTGGTGTTCCTGCATTAGCGCGGCAACCATAAAAAACAAAATATGCCTAATAGGAACCCAAGATGCACTACAGAAAAATGATTGTGTTGTGGCTGCAAAGAAACATACCTGAAACCTCCATCTCCAAATAGTGCCATCTGAAACTTTTTGCACCCTATAATAATAATCCATCCCAGTACCTGCCTAAATATGCCATTCGAAATCGATGTAATGGTACACGGTTGCTCCAGACATTGGTTACAGACCTTGCTAAGTGTTGTAGGGGGCAGATTATACATGTATAATAGGCAGGCATATGATAACGTCATGTTAATTATCTGCTTAGAGTTTTAGGATAGTATGTGCCAGATAATCTCAAAATAATCCCTGATAATTAAGATACATAATTCTCTAATCTGTTTTAGTAAATTTTGCTAGTTCAACCTTTTGGGTTTATCCACGTGGTGTCAGTCTACATTGGGCCGCACTGTGAATAAAGTTTTGCTTCCCTTGCTATAAATCTCTGCAATTGCTTTAGTCCTGCTCTGGTCTTGATTGTACAGAGTCATGCATAGTTCTGCTCTTGGTTGTAGTCACGCATTGCTCTGCTTTCTAGAGAACCAGGCGGTGCTCTGAAGAGTGTAAATTTCTCTGGTCTTGAAAAAAGAAAGGCACACTAACGGTCTGTTCCGAAAACTCGAAACACTAAGCTCTGCTCACGTAGGCCAAGATTCTCGAGTACCTTAATTTTTGCGAATCGTAAGATTTACCCGGAGCCCTGCTTTTAATATTCTCGGAGCGCTGAACTGCTAGCGCCTAGGCTCACTCAGTACTCCCAGGAGCACGATCTTGGTGAACCTCTGGTTCACTCAGCAGACCCCCCCAGGATATTGCGGCAAATATATGGAGATTTAGTGGCATTTTTGCGGGACTTTATTTTACTCCTAATCATTCATTTTCAGCCTAAAATCAATGGAAACTGTTTTAGCAGAGTATTCCACTTTGAAATAGGCATGTTTAAAGTATCTGCAGCTCTACAGAAGCACAGCTCCAGTCCTTAGCTCGTAGGAGGGAGCTGTATTTCTAAATGGAATTTTTTAAGTAGGCCGCTCTGAGTGGAGTCTAGATTCCATGAATTCATCCAAAGCAGTCTAGGACCAGCTATTGAAGCCCCAACCGATGCTGTGGCTGCCCACAAGCTATCAAATGTGACATCCGAGATTAATTTGACTACCAGTTTCATGTTTGCTAGAATATTAGTGGGTGGGGTCTTCATTTTCCTATATGCATTCATATAGGTATTGAAAGTGTTTAAGTAACACTTGGGCGTGGCAAATGCTTCACTGAAAAATTAGAAGCAACATCAGACCTATTAAGCAAAGCCTCCACCACATCTAGCAGGCTCAAATCCCAGAGTGACTCCAAGAGCTAGTTGGCTAGCCTGCTGATCTGAAGCCTCAGGGACATAAAAGGCTTCCAACAACCTTGAACCCGCAGCTTGACTCTGCCATCTGGGAGTCTACCCTGCCAAGTGGTGTCACCCCAATCCTGGACCCTTGGAAGTGGGCTGAGGCTGCTTGGCAGCAGAACTGATGCAACTATTCTTCTGATTGGCGCTTCTCAGAGCAGAACCAACACATTTTCTCTGCCGAGTGGCAAATGTGCAAATAGAACCTAAGCATCGCTGCTGCTGTGTGGACTGAAATCATCGTAAAGCCCCGCATCACAGCTTTGCAGTCCTCGGAATCAAGGCATCTCCGACATGTGTGGCACATCTACAACCAAATCCTTGCATCTATCAATGTCCGCCTCGATGACGCAGCCTGGCAACTTCTCAAAACTGATGCATTGCCAGCTCCACACTGGATCTCTGATGCCAGAACTTCGTATCCCAAGATCCGTTGACAGGATCTTCAATGGCAATGCAACAGGACCTCACACCGCAGCCTCGTTGCATCTCATAACCATTACATCGCTTCGGCTACGCGGCTCATTTTTGACGCAGATCCATGGAGTGCTCCACAGCAGGATTTAAGGATCTTTGTTCAGTTAACCTAACTGGGTCAGTGTAGCCTGCCTGCGTTCCATCACGGTCAGTCTGAACTTGCGACTTTGACCCATTCTGGAGGGACCAGATATGCCCAGTTGCTGCTTTGTGCTTTTCTGCAATATTTACGCTAAAAACCTGGAAATTCGATATCTCCAGTTCTACTAATTGGATTTTTGTCATTTTGGTCTTGTTTTATTTATTAAAAATTACTCTTTTTTTTCCTAAACCAGGTGTGGGTTCCTTTTGTGGTGGGTTTTCACTGATTTACTGTTTGAAGTGTTACATAAATACTTTACACATGACACTAAGTTAAGCTACCAGGGGGTGACGTACAGATTCATTTGAAGTTTGCTTGTACCTTATCTTGACAATGATCATAGTTACTGTTTGGCCAGGGCTTACACCCCAGTTAACCAACTACCCCATTTCTTACAATTGTGCACTTGCATTTTAAAACCTGCACCTGAAAAAATCCTTCTATATCATTCAAAATAGAGACTCCCAAGATCAAAAATATATGAAGATTGACACTCCCTGGAAGGAGAGGTGGTTTGGAGTTCAACAGAATGGGGGGGGGGGGCGCAGCCTCTCTGCTGCACTAGCACAGTATATTTTATGTTCGCAAGACCGGAGTAAGGAGAATAGAGCAGTGGTCCTGTGGACAGGAAGCCATTGGGGGTTGACAGACACCCTCCTCTCAGAAAAGCTTTGTTAGTCACTTCCAAGCCTCGTTCATGACCTGCTGGAACATAAGCACTCCCATATGGCTGTGATACCGGGTTTGCAGTCAGTTTTGAAAGTCTTCTCCGTGTGCAGTCTAGATGTCCATTCATATTAATGACCGCGGTAGACTAAGTGAGGTACAACCTACATGGCTATTGCTCCCATTGCCATCATGAGCTTAGCTATTCGTTCCAATGTTAGCCTAGCAAAATATAGCAAAGTAGGCTGGTAAGGGGTGGAAACTGCAGAAAATAAACATGCCTCAGACTTCTGCTTGCTTTCTGCCTCTACTGATGCCTTCGTGACCTCTGAGACCCCAGATAACAACAGACAGGGCGCCAAAGGAAGCGCTTGGGTCTGCAACCAATCTCTCTTTTTCTTTACCTTTGCCTTTTTTTGAGAGAATTGGCCATATTGGGGTCCAAAATCAACCAGAGGAGATGTGAGCTTTACTACAAGATAGCACTTCACTGAAAAGCAAGTACCGTAGGAGCATCCATATGCAACTTACCACCTCTACACCGAGAATCATCGCAACAGCAGCTGGTAGAGGTGGTCAGATTAAAACTAAGAATTGAGGCCACTGCTTCATTCCAGTATTCAAACTCCGAATCAATTTATAGCCAGAGCAGCACACAGGAGAATCATTCCCTCAAGAAGAAAAGGCTTTCAGAAGTCTTACCCTGTTGTTGTTTTACCATCACCACATGACAGGCTAGTGCCTCAAAGTAGGATTGATACTAGCCAATACAGAATAACGTGTTGCACCGCACGCAGCGCTTAAGAGGTAAGGAATGGCGTGCGCTATCATTTCATGCTCTGTTTAAAAGCGACTGGATTTTGTGGAACGGTGAGTTCACTTAGCTGTAGTCCGATGAGATCTATATTTCATCAGGGTTCACTATTTCCACTTGAAGTAACAGTGTCTGCGGTGGCATGTATGATGAAAGGTGTACATTTCATCAGTGAGCACAAGCGCACGCGGTTAACGGAGGTAAAACACCGGCATTGCAACATCTTAGGACATGTGATTGGCCCCCCGCGTTAGGCTATTGAGGGCCTGGATTTCGCGGCCAGTTATGAAAAAATCACAGCATTTTTGCAAAACTGCAGTTTTCGCGATTATTTTGCAAATTGCGAAATCCTGGGGGGTCTGATTAATTTATGAAAGAATGAGTGCGGTGCCCAAAGCCCTGCTCAGAAACCCGCGGCTGGCGATATCACCTCAGCACACTGAATACCAAGGTTGCGTAGTCTTAAATCCACAGCGTCGTTTACCTACTCACTCATACAGGTTCCTGCTGTCTCTTTTTTTACATTTTCTAGTCTCTCTCCCTCCTGCTTTCCCCTTTGTGTGTTTGTCTCCTCTCTTGTTTTGGGTAAATGTTGAGGAAAAATAAGTGCTGGTCCCCAAAAAGGAGTGGGATAAAACTACCGTGGATTGAGGGTCTAGGAGGAACAATTTATAGACCATTAGGTGTGTGTTCCCACTTATAATCTCAATGACATAGAATACACCAATGGTCTCCTACATGTGTTTATTAGCAAGAAGGTAGTGCCTCTCTTAAACAAAATAATATAACGGAAACCTAACTGGGGAAGACATCCCTTAAGGATAAGAACCCTCACTCACCCAAGGGTGACATGCTTCATCATATGGGTCCTCCTTACCAGTGATGAAACCCTAGTCAAACACTGGGAGCTACTACTTCGGTGTTTAAAGAAGGAGCTCAGAGATGTTTTGAAGGATGGCAAACCCATAAGTGAGATGATGAATGTAGTGAGGTATGCAGCGCTGTGTTAAGGAGGGTGTGAGTGACGTTAAAACTGACTAAGTAGAATCACTACATGACTTTATTATTGTGTTCTACTTGACAGGGTTAAAATACAGAAGAAACAGCACAGTGGTATGGATATAGAACCACTGTCACTAAATGGTCAACATGTTTCAGCCTGTTGTTCTTTACTAAAGTATCAGCGGCTTTCTTCAGGACCAGATCTAATATGTTGTTGGACAGGCCACATGAAGGGCCGCTCTCCCCCGGCCCAACCAGGCCCGAACCAGCCACGCAAGTACCACACACCACCATTGCACGTCCACCGTCCCCGCAGGGACCCCTACACTCGAACCTGTTGACCCCGTAGGCCGACCCACTACCGGCCTGCGCGCCCATCCTGGGCGCCATCTTGGACACTCCACCACGAGGCCGCCTGGCCCCCGATCGACCTCAACCCTGGGCCTGGCCAGGCCTCAGACATTCTGGCACCAACATCCACCCAGGAGGTGAGCGGGCTACTTGGTCAGTCAATGGGAGCAGGAGGTGTCGATGGCTCTCACCCGCCAAGTGCCGCTCGCCCATCGCCTCCCCGGACGCTGGCTCCACCCCCCTGCTGGGTGTCTGAACCCCCTCATCCCGGACCTCCCGACCTCCAAGTGCGAGGGTCCGGACATCAAAGCACACCAGCCCTATAACTGGGGCAGCTCCAGAGCAGGACGGGAGTTGTATCTTGGAGTCGAGAGACGCAAAGAAGAACTCATCCTTGACGGACTACTGGCGCTGCCGTAGCTCTGTCTTGTGCACCCTCGTCTTGCCTGCTGGCGCTGCCGCGGCTTTGGGAACCACCCTATCCTTCATCATCGTCGGGACCTGCTGGCGTAGCCGCGGACCGTTTGTAACCACCACCTTCATCGGGACCTGCTGGCTCTGCCGCGGACCGTCGTCTGCCTTCATCCATCTCGGGACCTGCTGGCTCCGCCGCGGCCCGTTCATCTACACCACCGAGCTCGAGGATTGAGAGCTATTTTCCATCGTTTTGGTAACAAGACTGTCCCGCTACCCTCTTCCCGAACAGAGACCAGAATAGAGGGGACCCCTGAGTCCAGACCTCCTTGTACCATTCTACCGTACCTGAAGAATTGTCTATAAAGTATCGTTGAACTTTATCATTGTGTGGTGTCCGTCTGTGGGGGGGAAGTTACTTGTCTGTACGATTCACTGGAGACGGCTCTCACCGGAGACCTCTCCCCGTATCCTCGGCCGACCCTCCCGGTCCGTCTAACATTGGTGGCCAGCGACGGGATCCGAATCACCGCATAAACCGTACAGAGAGTAGCTCACCCCACGGCGAATCACGATGTCAACTAAAGAAAGCGGATCAACGGAGAAATTCCAGATGGAGAAATTGGGCGAGTACAGCCATCGTGAACTTAAACAGTTCTGTATCGAATTAGGTATCGCTACCACTGGACTAAATACCAAAGATGACTTTAAGCAGGCCCTGGAATCTTGGGCAGAAACCGGGGCTGCCGGAACCCCCGATCAAGACATCACAGCACAAACCCCCATGGGCCCTGAAGAGCGAAGAACGGGTCTCTCGCCAGGCGAGATCCAGGAACGAGAAAGAACCCGACTACACGAGCTGGAAATGGCCCGGCTCAAAATGGACGTTGAACTAAAGTTGGCCGAACAGAAAATCAACTTAGAGCACCTGCGTCTCCGAGAAGAAAGAGAGGAGAAACAGAGACAAAGGGAGCTCGAGGAAAAGAAACTGGCATATGAACATGAACGGAAATTAGCTGAAATCGACCTACGCAAACAGAATAAAGAAACAGGGGTGCCCGAGCAACCCCACACTCCAGGGGCAACAGAGAAGAAGGTACACATCCCCAAGGATGTCGTTCGAGAATACTTCCGAGAGGACGACATCCAGCAATGGTTTAAGGCCTATGAAATCGCTATGACTGCACACCGGATCGATAGAAGCGATTGGGGGGCCGGTCTGTGGGGGAGATTCCTCAATGAGGGCCGCGACGCCCTGCTGCAACTCCCGGACCAGCAGATGACCTCCTATGACCATATGAAAGCGGCACTCCTCACCCGCTATGGCCTCACACCCGAGATGTACCGTCAGAGGTTCCGAGACTGCACCCGCATCCCAGGTACAACTTGGGTGGACTATGTCAATTACTTTAGCCGAGCCTTCGAGGGCTGGATCAAAGGAAGCAAGGTCACAACCTACGAACAACTGTTCAATCTTATGGTATGGGAGCATCTGTCGAACAATTGCTTCATTGAACTTCGCCAGCACCTCCTCGACAGCAAGTTAACGGATCCCCGGCAGCTCGCAGCCGAAGCTGACCGGTGGGAGATCACCAGAGTGAGTCGAAATGGGTCCTCCGAACAGAACCGGAACAACAATGGTCAGCACCGTCCCCGAGGAGGTGGAGGCCAAGGACGCGGAAGAAGCAACGCTCCGGTCACCCCCACTATCAGCCCCACCCCCCCGTCCAACCGGGGCAGCACCCCAGCGCGACCGGGACCTCGAGCCAATGTTACCTGCCATCGATGTCAACGAGTCGGACACTATGCAAACGACCCAAACTGCCCCCAGTACCAGAGCCCAAGACCCCGCCAAGTAGCCGCTGCTGCTCTGGGGGAGGAACGGATCTCAGAGGAACAAGAAGAATATGAACAGGAACACCCAGAATGGGAGCCAGCCGCCATGGCTCTCGCCTGCCTAGGGGGGAGAGACATGGTCCCGCGGGTCCCCCTACCCGCTAATACCCAGAAGTACAGCCAATGGGTGGGCATCAATGGACGCCGGGCGGAAGCCCTTCGTGACACTGGGGCCAGTGTAACAGCCGTCCGCTGTCACCTGGTGACCCCCGAACAATACTTACCAAACGTTCTCTGCCCTGTACGTTCAGCCGATAACTCAGAAAGTCTGTGTCGGATGGCCTGCGTCCCCTTCGAATGGGGAGGGGTCTCCGGCATGTTGAAGGTGACGGTCCGAGATGATGCCCCCGTAGACTGCCTCCTGGGTAATGACCTGGAAAGCTCTCCATGGGCAGCAGTCGAACGAAAAGAGCACCTGGGGATGCTGGGCGTCCCGGACTGGGCGTGCGTCACCACCCGGTCCATGACCGCCCGTGCCAACACCCGCCCAGAGGAACTCGAATGGCCGGCGCCACCGCCTCCGGTCGCCCCCGCCGAAACCACCGACCGTGACGTCCCCCCCGAACCAGCTCAACCTCCAGACCTCGCTAACCTCGACCAGTGGCCTCAAGAGGGGGGGCCCACGCAAGAACAATTTCGCCAAGAACAAAGGACCTGTCAGTCCCTCGAGGGACTCCGCCAGCAAGCGCTAGCCCAAAGCGCAGGGGATACCTCCGGAACTCACTGGGTCTACTGGGACAATGATCTGCTGTACAGTGAGCAAAGAATCGCGGAGCTGGGGGCCAGCCGAGTCCTAGTGGTACCCCTCCGTTTTAGAGACTTTCTGCTAAACCTGGCCCACGATGTCCCCCTGGCAGGACACTTGGGTCAAGACAAAACCTATAGCCGCCTGGTGACCCACTTCTTCTGGCCCAAAATGAGGGACAATGTACACCAGCATTGCCGATCTTGCCCCACGTGCCAAGCCAGTGGGAAGAGCGGCCGCAAACTGAAAGCCCCCCTGCAACCTTTTCCCGTGGTCACCACCCCGTTCGAGAGGGTCGGAATCGATATCGTAGGGCCCCTGGACCCGCGCACAAAACAAGGCCATCGATTCATCCTGGTGCTAGTGGACCACGCCACCCGCTACCCGGAGGCTGTTCCCCTGCGGACTGTGACAGCCCCGGTAGTCGGCCGGGCTCTGATGGGGATCTTCTCCCGGGTGGGCTTCCCCCGGGAGGTCGTCAGTGACAGGGGCACGAACTTTATTTCGAAATACATGAAATCTCTCTGGCAACAGTGCGGGGTTACCTACCGGTTCACGACCCCCTATCACCCTCAAGGAAACGGACTCGTTGAGCGGTTCAACCGCACGCTCAAAGGGATGATCGGGGGGTTGGAAGAGCCCCTCCGTCGCCAGTGGGATGTACTGTTGCCGTGCCTTCTCTTCGCATATCGAGAGGTTCCCCAGAAGTCCCTGGGCTTCAGCCCATTTGAACTGCTGTATGGACACCCCGTGCGCGGGCCGCTCAGCCTAGTTAAGGAAGGCTGGGAGATGCCCCCTCTAAAGAACCCACCAGATGTGTTCCGCTACCTCCTAACACTCCGCAACTAGACCCGGCGATTCCGAGAACTAGCAAAAGCCAACCTAGAGGCCAGTCAGGAGGACATGAAAAGGTGGTATGACCGGAATGCCTCCTCCATCGAGTTTGAACCTGGGCAACAGGTATGGGTGATGTCCCCCACCGAACCCTGCGCCCTACAAGACAAGTGGACAGGGCCCTTCAAGGTGGTCGAGCGCAAGGGTCCGGCTACCTATCTCATCGACTTGGAATCTTCCCGGAACCCCCTCCGGGTCCTCCACGCTAACAGACTGAAACCGCACTTTGTACGGACAGAACTCAGCCTCCTGATGGCCACAGACAATGGGGCTGAAGAGGACTCCGAGCCCCTCCCGGACCTCCTACGAACGCGGGAGAAAGACGGTTCCGTAGATGGGGTCCGACTCTCAGAGACCCTCACCCGAGAGCAACACCAGGAGTGCCAAGTTCTCCTATCACAATTCGCCAGCCTGTTCTCCCTCACCCCAGGTGTCACTTCCTGGTGTACGCACGATGTGGACACGGGGGACAGCCCCCCTATCCGCCACCGGGCCTACCGCGTGCCAGATCGGGTACGGGCCTGCATCCAGGAGGAAGTAGCCAAAATGCTCACGCTCGGGGTCATCGAGCCCTCAGACAGCCCCTGGGCCAGCCCTGTAGTACTGGTCCCCAAGGCAGCTGCCCCCGGCACCACACCAGAACTCCGGTTCTGCGTCGACTACCGGGGCTTGAATGCGGTCACCAGGGCAGACGCACATCCCATCCCCCGGGCAGATGAACTAATCGACCGCATGGGAGCTGCCCGCTACCTCAGTATCTTCGACCTGACGGCGGGCTACTGGCAGATCGGCCTCACACCCCGGGCACAAGAACGTTCTGCCTTTTCCACGCCCGATGGCCATTACCATTTCACAGTCATGCCCTTCGGCATGAAGAATGCCCCAGCAACATTCCAACGGCTCGTCAATCAGGTCCTGGCGGGGCTCGAAGGCTTCAGCGCCGCCTACTTAGACGACATCGCTGTATACAGCAACCAGTGGTCCGAGCACCTCCACCACCTCCGAGCAGTACTGCACGCCCTTCAGCAAGCTGGCCTCACGATCAAGGCCAGCAAATGTCAAATTGGGCAAGGGTCTGTAACCTACCTCGGGCACCAGGTGGGAAGCGGCCTGGTGGCCCCTCTGCAGCTAAAAATTGCCGCCATCCAGTCCTGGCAGCCCCCCACTACCCAGACCGAGGTACGAGCCTTCCTGGGCCTCACGGGCTATTACCGAAGGTTCGTGAAAGACTATGGTACTATCGTGAGGCCCCTCACAGAGCTCACGTCAAAAAATCAGCCCCAGAAAGTCAACTGGACCCCAGAGTGTCAAGCTGCATTTGAACAATTGAAAGCCGCCATGTGCTCCGCCCCTGTGCTCCAGGCCCCCGACTACAGCCGGGAGTTCATCGTCCAGACGGATGCCTCCGACCATGGCATTGGGGCAGTCCTGTCCCAAGTGAACACCGAAGGCCATGACCAGCCGGTGGCCTTCATCAGCCGGCGACTCCTACCACGGGAACAACGCTGGAGCACCATAGAGAGGGAGGCCTTCGCGGTGGTATGGGCCCTCAAGAAGCTCCGGCCCTACCTTTTTGGCACACCCTTTCGGGTACAGACCGACCACCGACCCCTGCAGTGGCTGATGCAGATGCGGGGGGAAAACCCGAAGTTACTACGCTGGTCCATCTCCCTACAAGGGATGGACTTCACAGTTGAACATCGGCCTGGGCCCGATCACGCCAACGCAGATGGCCTGTCCCGGTTCTTCCGCCTCGACGCGAAGAGTCCCCAAGAGAACGGGTAACTCTCCCCGCCTTCAGCTGGGGGGGACGCATGTTGGACAGGCCACATGAAGGGCCGCTCTCCCCCGGCCCAACCAGGCCCGAACCAGCCACGCAAGTACCACACACCACCATTGCACGTCCACCGTCCCCGCAGGGACCCCTACACTCGAACCTGTTGACCCCGTAGGCCGACCCACTACCGGCCTGCGCGCCCATCCTGGGCGCCATCTTGGACACTCCACCACGAGGCCGCCTGGCCCCCGATCGACCTCAACCCTGGGCCTGGCCAGGCCTCAGACATTCCGGCACCAACATCCACCCAGGAGGTGAGCGGGCTACTTGGTCAGTCAATGGGAGCAGGAGGTGTCGATGGCTCTCACCCGCCAAGTGCCGCTCGCCCATCGCCTCCCCGGACGCTGGCTCCACCCCCCTGCTGGGTGTCTGAACCCCCTCATCCCGGACCTCCCGACCTCCAAGTGCGAGGGTCCGGACATCAAAGCACACCAGCCCTATAACTGGGGCAGCTCCAGAGCAGGACGGGAGTTGTATCTTGGAGTCGAGAGACGCAAAGAAGAACTCATCCTTGACGGACTACTGGCGCTGCCGTAGCTCTGTCTTGTGCACCCTCGTCTTGCCTGCTGGCGCTGCCGCGGCTTTGGGAACCACCCTATCCTTCATCATCGTCGGGACCTGCTGGCGTAGCCGCGGACCGTTTGTAACCACCACCTTCATCGGGACCTGCTGGCTCTGCCGCGGACCGTCGTCTGCCTTCATCCATCTCGGGACCTGCTGGCTCCGCCGCGGCCCGTTCATCTACACCACCGAGCTCGAGGATTGAGAGCTATTTTCCATCGTTTTGGTAACAAGACTGTCCCGCTACCCTCTTCCCGAACAGAGACCAGAATAGAGGGGACCCCTGAGTCCAGACCTCCTTGTACCATTCTACCGTACCTGAAGAATTGTCTATAAAGTATCGTTGAACTTTATCATTGTGTGGTGTCCGTCTGTGGGGGGGAAGTTACTTGTCTGTACGATTCACTGGAGACGGCTCTCCCCGGAGACCTCTCCCCGTATCCTCGGCCGACCCTCCCGGTCCGTCTAACATATGTGAACATTGCTGCTGCAATAAAATGAAAAACAAAGTGAAAATTATATTTATACAACACCGGTATTCCTGCGTTTTCCTTTTTCTGTCAGGTTATACCCAGGTATCTATATGTACAAAAAAAGGAAGGGGAGAGAGAGAGAGAGCCATATACAAGTTGCTGGATTATCACATGTATCAAACTGCATACTCAGTGCTTATGTCACTATATCGCAGAAAAAGTGCTAGAGAAACAGTCACTAAAAACATGGACTTACCCTCAATTGTAGGATAGTCCTGCCTCACCTCTACCTGGCAGGCTGCTCTGGAGGGAGGCCCCGCTCTATAGGGAATAATATATCAGTGTCTGAATTAAGTACACTTATTCTCTATTCTTAACAATCCATTATGGCTATGGCAAACAGGAAGAAAAAAGTACTCATAGGTGTAACACTAACAGGACCCTCATGTGTTAAGGAGAGTAGAGAAGATGTAGTATCTTGAGTTTAGCAGATTAAACTCTATGATACAGAAGGAAGGGTAAAATATCCTATTTAGAATAAAGGCACCCAGTGTCCGAAAAACGCTCAAACGCTCTTTGTCTTACCTATCCGTCGGTACCTCCTCGCCTGCAAGAGCTCGCCCCGGGAGGTACCGACTGGAAGGTGGACTGTTGACTTTATAGCAAGCCCGTAATTGATTGCAGCCGTGCGAGGGCTCTCTGGGGCCTGATGGAAGGGTAGACTTCGCGGGTGCCTGCATTGTAATAGTACATGCGCAATAGATCAGTGTTCTCTGCTTGCGCCTGCGCGCGAAATACACTATTCTTCCGCGCATGCGCGAAGGCGATGTTGTGTAGTCCATGCGCGAATAACAACAGTGAAAGCTGTGTTCATTATGCCCTGAGACGAGTCGGTTCACTCGATTGTATATGTGCGTTTGGCATCTCTGGACTGTATGCCAAGGCCTTTTATGTTGCAGCACTTTGCCGATATGTCAAATAATCTATACTATCGCGCATGCGCAGAGTGAAGACCCTGATGGTCGGTATGAACATGCAAATTGGGGGATAGAGTTTGTTGATGGTACTGAATGACTGAGTTACTGAGGTAATAGACAGTTATACACACTTGTAATTCTTGGATAGATATATACCATTACGATATTAAAGATATATTCTTCAATGGTTGTGTGTTTGCTAGATAGAACAGTTCACACATAATGTAGGCAACCACAAATCAAGTGTAGGAGAGACTCTTACAAGGTACAGACTAGTAATACAGGTTGGTTACGTATTTACTCTTTACTAATCTATGAGTGAGTATAGAAAGCACTTGTCCATTCCAGTGTCACTGTAATAAACCATAAGGCTCCTAGTTTTACATGGAGACTCAAAGTCTATTACTTATAGGTTTGATATTACTCTATTAATTCTAATCTATATACTCAATGATTTTCCAAATACATGTTATATAGAGATCCAGGGTATATCATCATTTAGGCCCACATCATCTGTTTTAAGTTTGTACACCCATTGTTGTTCTTTACGGAAAAGAAAGTTCGTGGGGTCTGACAGGTGTGGTGGAATCCAGGGTTTTTCCAAGACCACCCAATGTAAATCAGTATCCGCATGTCCCTTATCAATAAAGTGATTGGTCAATTTAGTAGACCGTTTGCCGCAACGTATAGTACTCTTATGTTCTTGAATGCGGATCTTGATTTTCCTAGTAGTCATACCCACATAGCGCAATTGACAGGGACACCATATCAAATAGATTAGATGATCGCTGTTGCAGTTTGTGTGTTTGTCAATTTTCCACGGGCGTGAGGTTCCTATGTCAATTTCGAGTGTTTTCTCGGTTTGGGCGCAGACTGTGCATGTCCCGCATGGAAAATGGCCCACCACTTTAGGCATGTTCCACAACGTGGGTTGTGGATCTGTATTCTTAATGCCATGTGGACGAGTATGGACCAATTTGTCCTTTAGGTTAGCACTCCGTTTAAACGCAAACAATGGCCTTGGGAGCGTATTGTCAGTTAAATTCAGTACCCCCCAGTGTTTATTAATGCTCTTTTTCACAGAATAAGAGAAGCTAGAGAATGTGTTAACAAATGTTAGTCTCTCGTTCTTTTCGTTGGGTGTACTTTTCTCTAACAGTGCTTCTCTAGTATTGTTAGCTGCTCTTTTTTTTGGATTTCCGAATTAGTTGGACGGGATAGTTCTTCTCTTTCAATTCAATTGATAATACTTTGGCATGTTCTTCATATTGTGCCAGTTTAGTGCATTTACGCCTTATCCGTAAAAATTGCCCAAATGGCAAATTTTCCCGGAGAGCTCGTGGATGATAACTTTGGAAAGGCAACAAGGAATTGCATGAGGTAGGTTTTTTGTACAGTTCTGTCTCCAGAATGCCATTGTTAGGTTTAATTGATAGATCCAGAAACGGCAGACTGGTTCTTGAAAATTCAAGGGTGAATCGTAGAAAGTCGTCCTGTTGGTTCAGCCACTCATGGAACAGTTTCAGAGTCTCTAAATCTCCTTGCCAGATGACAAAAATTTCATCTATGTACCTTTTCCAGGTACATAGATAGTCAAAAAATGGATTGCTAGGTGTTAGTATGATCTCTTGTTCTGCTTTATGGACATATAGGTTTGCCAAACTAGGGGCACATACACTGCCCATACATGTCCCTGAGATTTGGAGGTACAGTTGATCCTCAAATTTAAAGAAATTGTCTTTAAGTACTTTTCTAGAACAGAACATTACAAATTCTATTGGTGTTATGCTCTCCCAGTTGAGATTCTCAAGCATGGTTTTAATTGTGGCTAGTGTCTCATCCTGTGGGATGCAGGTGTACAGGGATTCTACGTCAAAGGACACAAGCCAGTCATTTTCAGGATCAAATGACAGCCCCTGAATTTCTGACAGAAGATGCTTGGTGTCTTGGACGAAGGTAGGCATCTGTGTTACCATTGGGCGAAGAAAAGCGTCCACAAATGTGGAAAGAGGCTCAAGGAGGGAACCAATCCCTGAAACGATCGGTCTCCCTGGTGGTGGTCTGGTCACTTTATGTATCTTAGGAAGAACATAAAAGTACGGTGTGATCGGAGTAGTAACTACCAGATACATTGCCTCATGTTCCGTGATCCATTTTTTCTCTTTCGCTTCTTCCACTTTGCTGCTGATTTCCTTCATCAGGCGTTTAGTAGGGTCCATTTGTAATTTCCTATAGGATTTTTGGTCATTCAGTTGCCATAGACATTCATCTCTATAAGTCTCTTTGTTCAGAATCTCTCTCTCTCTCCCCTTCCTTTTTTTGTACATATAGATACCTGGGTATAACCTGACAGAAAAAGGAAAACGCAGGAATACCGGTGTTGTATAAATATAATTTTCACTTTGTTTTTCATTTTATTGCAGCAGCAATGTTCACATATTAGATCTGGTCCTGAAGAAAGCCGCTGATACTTTAGTAAAGATCAACAGGCTGAAACATGTTGACCATTTAGTGACAGTGGTTCTATATCCATACCACTGTGCTGTTTCTTCTGTATTTTAACCCTGTCAAGTAGAACACAATAATAAAGTCATGTAGTGATTCTACGTAGTCAATTTTAACGTCACTCACACCCTCCTTAACACAGCTCTGCATACCTCACTACATTCATCATCTCACTTATGGGTTTGCCATCCTTCAAAACATCTCTGAGCTCCTTCTTTAAACACCGAAGTAGTAGCTCCCAGTGTTTGACTAGGGTTTCATCACTGGTAAGGAGGACCCATATGATGAAGCATGTCACCCTTGGGTGAGTGAGGGTTATTATCCTTAATGGATGTCTTCCCCAGTTAGGTTTCCGTTATATTATTTTGTTTGAGAGAGGCGCTACCTTCTTGCTAATAAACACATGTAGGAGACCATTGGTGTATTCCATGTCCCCAAAAAGGAGTGCCAGTGGCATCTACCGGCTCAAATGAAGCACTGTGTAACGCAAACACCTGCTCATTTTAAGGTAACATGGTTTCAAAGGGCAGATGAACACTTTACTGAGAACGATTGTATTTTACTAACAGCATCTAAACCATGAGGTGTTATACAGTATGATGTGCGTGGGCTAAGGTTGTGACAGGATTACAGAAGCTAGTAAGTGATGGAGCATCGCATTTGACTCGTGTAGTTGGAAATGTTCAATGTAAAACTGCCTTTTTTAAATTTTTATTTTTGCAGTTTGGTGCACCAGGAGACAAAGCGATTCGCTCCACATTTTTGGGGCGGGATGTGGGGGTTTGTTTTGATGCCGAGACCAACCAGACATCGTCTTATTACAACAACAGCTTAGGTTATATGTCAGCCACTGGGCCACATGACCTGAAGGGCTTGAGGTTTGCTTACCTTCCTTGTTAGCCTGTGTGCATGCCTACTGCCAAGATGCAGACCTCATCAAGCCTGTGTGCAGGTCTACTGCCAAGATGCAGACCTCATCAAGCCTGTGTGCATGCCTACTGCCAAGATGCAGACCTCATCAAGCCTGTGTGCAGGTCTTCTTCCCAGATTCAGACCTTATCAAGCTTGTGTGCAGATCTACACACAGGCTTGATGAGGTCTGCATCTTGGCAGTAGACCTACACACAGGATTGATGAACTCTGCATCATTTCAGTAGGTCTACTGCCAAGATGCAGACCTCATCAAGACTGTGTGCATGTCTCCCACCAAAATGCAGACCTCATCAAGCCTGTGTGCAGGCCTACTGCCAAGATGCAGACCTAATCAAGCCTGTGTGCAGGTCTGCCGCCAAGATGCAGACCATCATGCCTGTGTGCAGGTCTGCCGCCAAGATGCAGACCTCATCACGCCTGTGTGTAGATGTACCGCCAAGATGCAGACCTCATCACGCCTGTGTGTAGATGTACCGCCAAGATGCAGACCTCATCAAGCCTGTGTGCAGATCTACCGCCAAGATGCAGACCTCAAAGCCTGTGTGCAGATCTGCAGCCAAGATGCAGACCTCATAAAGCCTGTGTGCAGCTCTGCCGCCAAGATGCAGGCCTCATCAAGCCTGTGTGGAGGTCTACTGCCGACATGCAGACTTCATCAGGCCTGTGTGCAGGCCTACCGCCAAGATGCAGACCTCATTAAGCCTGTGTGCAGGTCTACTGCCGAGATGCAGACCTTATCACGCCTGTGTGCTTGTCTGCCACCAAGATGCAGACTTCATCAAGCCTGTGTGCGGGTCTGCCACCAAGATGCAGACTTCATCAAGCCTGTGTGCGGGTCTGCCACCAAGATGCAGACCTCATTAAGCTTGGGTGCACGTCTATCGCCAAGAAGCAGACCTCATCAAGCCTATGTGAAGATCTCCATTCAAGATGCAGGCTCGGCTGCTGGTGCATTTGTAACTTATGCGCAACCACCCCTCGAAATATGCTTTCCATTTAGTGCTCTTGTCTGAAACAATCCTACATGCCTTTGCGTGGGATCAACGCCTGAATATCGGGCTACCTTTTGATTCACATGTGTGAACAGACCATTTATGTGCCCCTACCCCAGAGTTGTGCTCCTGCTTTCATGCACTTTTTTTATCAGACTTCTACAAGTGTCTGTGCTGCCACAGTATGTATTTTTTTTTACCAGTTAGTGCAGTGCTTAATTTGTTAAAGAATACAGGTGCCCAAAACTCTGCTCATGAGCCCGTGGCTGGTGCAATGCAATGTTGGCTTGCTGAATACCAAGACTGCGCAGTCTTAAATCCACTGCATGCATTTTTAATCCACTGCCAGGCACACTCTGCCTCTTTATCCCTCTCTTGCAGGTTCCTGCTCTCTCCCTTTGTGATGATTCTCCATCCTTCTGCTTGGTGTGTTTTCCTTCTCCTGCTCTCGGTAAATGTCGGATGCCAAACAATAAGTGCTGGTCTCCAAAAATGAGTGCCAGCGGCCCCCTCCAGTTCAAATTAAGCACTGATTTAGTGCATGTGTGACCAACTCCTCAAGCCAGTGTGCACGGCCATTTACATAGTGCAGGCTTGCTTTCCAGTAGTAAGTGATCAGATCTCCCTCAAACCTCGGAGGCTGACCCAAGGAGGGTCGTTCAGCGCACGCTGCCCTCTAGGCGCAGCCACGTCCATCTAGTAAATATTTATGGCCATTCTCACAAACCCCTGAGTGCAGTCACCTGCTGGATGCATTTCTGGTGCATTAGAAAATACATGGTTTGTTTGAAACCCCACATCTCTGCAATGGGTGCAGGTGTCAACAGAGGTATTTTACTCAGGATGGGAGAACCAAGGGCGAACTCTGAAGCTTGGTACATCGTGGGTTCATCTGCCTGGTGCACTGATTCCACATACTTCAAAAAGAGGGGGACATGAATATCACAGATGTAAGTCTGCTGTCATGTTATAGAACTGTGTAATATATTATAGCATAAGAACTGTGTAATATAAGAATACAACATTAGCAAAGCAGACCGTAATAGGATATACGGTAAACTTGTGGCCAGTCGAAGGCCAGAAAGTTGAAACATAACAGTGAAAAGAGCTGCTGATCAGCATTGTACCCCGATAATACTGAAAACCCGACTATAAGAGTTTAAAATAAATCACTAGGGGGCCGGAACTTCTGTGGGTTACAAATAAAAATTAAATAATCGCAAAGAGAATTGGAACTCACATTTTTGTCACACAAAAGCGAGCACCTGTAGCTTTATTTGTCCCTAGCCATAAAATAGTTTAGAATGACCTCATTGCTACTTCCTCGGCTAAAAAAATATATATATATATATATTTGTGTTCCTTTCGAAGGGTGGGTAGTACGTTTTTAGGTCTCACTGAGTCAGCGCATGTGCCGCAAGAAATTTAGTGAGTGGCTTTTGAAAGTGCTGACCTGAGGCTTTTGCTGGCCTCAAGCTTGCGTTCATGTGTGCGTGCACACGCGCAGCTGCTGGGTTTCTGTCAATGGCTAATCCCTCCCCCACCACAGATCACGTCACCACTGGCGTTTTTTTTTCTTCCGGTTTAGCGCGCACACAACTCTCTTCCTCATTGCTTTTGCGGCCGCATCACTTTTAGGGCTACGCCGCCTGGGTGGCCAATGCTTGTTATAGGCGTGACTGCGCCTTAAAATTGCTTGGTAGCTTTTTGAAAGAAAAGGGCTTTCTGAACGCGTCCATACCCCCACCACTTCCACGTAAGCCGTCCATATTGCAAAAAGCTGGCCTGCAGTGTGTCCTAAGCACATAGACTTTACCAGGGCGGTCTCCATCTGTTGGAAATCTGCTGTGATTGCGCAGATGCTCCGCCTGCTGCAAGACCGTCCCATTTGCCAGTCTTGTAAGTTCTGGGGATGATCTCATGCCTCTTCCCATCCTGCTAAACCTCCCTCTGGCCTCCAGCCTTGCTTCAATTTTGGAGACCTTATGCTATCTACTCAGGTTTGCCAACTCCTGCAACCTTAAGCATGTCAGATTGCAATAAATTCTGAGCGACACTAAAACACGTGCTGCTCAGGATGATTAATACGAGAACAAGGCCATCCAAATACCAATCTGAAATTTAAAATCCTGTGATAAGAAATACAATTTAACTAGCATTATATGTAATTCAGATTAGCGGTATATATTAAACGGTTTGCATATAGTAACAGTTAGCCTGCCTCACTGATATTATTTTAAGTGCTGTTTAGCCTTCCCTTTTACACCTCCACCTCGCAGCATAATGGGCCAAATGCACAAAGCATTTTTCTGGTCGTAAATGGCCCGATTCGCACAACCGGGCCATTTGTGACCTGAAAAATGCTTTTTTAAATGTACTTGTTATTGAAATTGCATTTTGCATTTGCGATTCAGTATTTGGAAGGGGCGTGTATAGGGCATCCCTTCCAAATACCGAATCCGTATGGTATGTATTACTGTTTTGCCACCAAGTTCTGGTTGCAAAATAGGAATACTTTACCACCGAAACAAACAAAAACAAGCATTTACAATGCAACGGTTTCGCCTTTGCAAAAGTTAGAGCTATTGGCATTGTAAATGACAAACGTTTTATTTATGTGTTGTTTTTGAAAACATATAAATAAATGGCATTGTCATTTACAATGCCAATAGCTTAATCTCTCGCAAATGCGTTTTCTATTGCATTTGCACCCACACACACAGACACACACAGACACACACACACAGACACACAGACACAGACACACACACACAGACACACACACACACACACACACACACACACACACACACACACACACACACAGCCACACGCACCCACCCACCACACAGACCCCCTGCTTTTAAATGATATCGACCCCCACTAACATGCTGTGCCTGGACAATTTATAGGTATGTTATGACTAAATATGAAGATAAAGAGCAAGCCACGACACAGAGCAGCATTAATTATCATAAATACCTGTAACCTAAAAAAAACACCAATTCCAGCACAAGAGGCATGCAGTCATTCCTCCCAAGGCAGCACACATCCAGACCCCATCACCAACCCATGGACAGGACTCTGATAACCGGAATCATACTGACAGCACTCTCCCCCATGCACTTGACCATTCCCCCCCCTCCCCAGTATTACACACATTTCCCCGTAGCAGCCCCAGCACCATCACTCCCTCATGAGATGTAATGAAACAAGAAGAGAGTAGGCTTTGTTGACTCTTGTACAGTAAGTGGCACAAGGACCCAAACTAACAAACCAGAGCAAACCGGGGCCTAACCCCTCGCTGGTAATCTGGGGCCCAGTCCTGCACTTGCAGACGTTTTATCTGTTACAAAAGATGTATTCACAATAGTGCTCACATTTAACGCAGTGCTGCTGCTGGTCTTTAAGCTCTGGTGACGCCAGAAATCACTCAACTTTCCCTGTCCCGTTCCTTGAGGCCTAATAGCGCGGTTATTCAAGGCTGTCAATCTATACCGCTAAACTCTGATCCCCACAGAAGCAAAGGCACCACAATCATAGGTGTGCGCCCCCTGCCCTCACCCACCCCCGCATAAGCTGCACTCCGCTCCGAGACATAACAGCACATAATTGTCGTGTTCTGCTTACATATTTGGAGACTGGCTTTCTGACAATAAGGTTCTTCAGTTGGAAAGGGTGAAAGGTCACACCTGCTATCATTAAATGTTGTGCTTCAAAAAGCATGCACACAAATGCGGGCCTACCAAAGGAATGCCGACGCTGTAACCAACACCGCGCAGCTGTTATAACGAGGACTTCTTTATTCCGCCTAATGGGCAACGCTATCCCCCTGAAAACGGCTCACAAAAATCCGTTCGTTCTGCCCCTCGTGAGGCGCATCGAAGCCCGCCGGCTCTTCCCAGGCTCCCTCCACGTGAGCCGGGCCCTCGCCTGCCTTTAGTTCGCGAGTCTCTACTGCAAAACAGTATTTACCTGCTGTGCCACTCAACTTTCAAGGAGCGGTTACAAGGAAAATACTCATCACTCTCCCCCTTCGCGGGCTGTAATTTCAGCATTAGGCTCGAATGCACATGCATTAGTCACACCAGCCCGCTTGACGGGAGCGCGCAGGGACATTCTATGTCTGAGGCTGCTAAAACATTCAGCACTTCAAAGCCTAAAGGTGGGGGTGATTTATTGGAGCAGTGATGGTTAAACATTTACCGGCTTACACCCTGTAGACAATAAGATTTATTCTGCTTTAATTGTACAGAAAACATTAAGGCCGACGCTCGTGGAGGGCTGTTCTACGGACTAAAGCGCCTTGATTTTTTGCCTCTTAAGCCCGACGTGAACGTACTCACCGTGAGACCGCGGCGGGAGGGAGGAGGCACGGACGGCGGGCGGGCGGGAGGGAGAAGGCACGGACAACGGGAGGGAGGGCGGTGTATAAACAAAGGTTGGACAGCATCGAACACTAACAGTGGGCGGGCGGGAGGGAGGAGGCATGGACAGTGGGCGGGCGGGAGGGAGAACTTCGAGAAGGCCCGGACAGCGAGAGGGATGGTGTGGGGGGCGGGACTTAAAAAAAGACCAAGAAACGCCCCCGAATCGCGTTGTGACGGGGGAAAGAGTAACTGACACCCATCTCTTCCAATGGCTAGCCTCCATTTATGGAGCTAGCCAATGGAAGAAGGGGCGGGTTCAAGTCCCCCATACTGTTCTAACATTACGGGTTCAAGTCCCCCATACTGTTCTAACATTAGATTTCGCCTGCGCGAACGCTGCTGCGCAGCGGACGCCAGGCGAAACCTAAAAAGTGCTGGTACTCTGTACCGGACAGTACCTGCCCATTTAAAGCACTGACTAACAGGGAGCGGCACTGGGACGTCTTTCATTACAAGGCAATAAATACATGTATGGAGTCACCTCCTATATGGAGTGTTGGCGGACTCAGTCAGAATAAGAATATTTAAAGGGTTATGAGCTGACAAAGGTCAGTAAGTAAGTCTTGAAAGCTAAATAGGAGCTTTAGTCTACACACAGACTGCTGTGGTGCATCAGGCACTGACAGACGCAGACTGACAGCCCCAGCGAGCTTATTTACCATCATTATCTGAGTGTTTATATCACGGCTCTGCAATACATCCCTATACAGTGCTCCTCCGTGCAAGCTTGGGGCTGGAGAGAGGTTCCCACACTCAGCAGCCAATCAGAGAGCAGCAGGGACAATAGAAGTGTGGCACATTACAGGGAGGGAGGGGTTATGACATCTGGGGCCCGGACACAAAGGATCGGAGTGTGGGAAAGAGCCGCCCCTTCTCCTTTATAGGTTTAAATCACTCTCGGCCTGTGGGACCTGTTGTGAGTAAATACTGTTCGCACGGGTCAGATCAAGGCGTTGGGCCGATGAGTTAACAAAAGACTCCCGTCAAGAACAGATGACAACAGGTTGCTTTGAAAAGGTCACTCGGCCCGAAAAGCCCCGTGTCTGTATTATATGACTGACTCAATGGTGTGTTTTGTAGGCGCGCTCAAAAAGGAATTGCAGTTGCTGGAGCTGCCTGTTGGATTACACTTGCATCTTTCAACGAAACAGGTCCGCAGCTGTTTTGGAGATTGCTACAGTCTGCTTTGAATTTACTGTTTGACGGTCCTTTTAAACTGATTGACAAGTGAGGATATATTACGATATTCACACATATTTTACCCAAAAAACGAAATCTATCACCCCAGACCTCAGATGACAGACCGACAGACAGCTGTACAGCACAGTTGACGTGCGCTGTGTTTCTTTTTTTAGAGTTTGCTTAGTGCACGCCAATCAGCACACTCTTTATCACAATACAAGTTCTTAAGTACTATGAGATTCCAGCAGCAGGCATTGCCACTCTGTCATACAAGAGGGCACGGACAGTGGGCGGGCGGGCGGGAGGGAGAAGGCACGGACAACGGGAGGGAGGGCGGGGGATAAACAAAGGTTGGACAGCATCGAACAGTGGGCGGGCGGGAGGGAGGAGGCACGGACACTGGGCGGGCGGGAAAAGGCATGGACATCGGGACAGCGAGAGGGAGGGTGTGGGGGGAGGGGCTTAAAAAAAGACACGGGAACACCCACTAATCGCGTCGTGACGGGGGGAAAGGGTAATTGACAACAATGTCTTCCAATGTCTAGCCTCCATTTATGGAGCTAGCCAATGGAAAAAGGGGTGGGTTCAAGTCCCCAATACTGAGATACCATTACATTTCGCCTGCGCGAAACGCTGCTTGCGCAGCTTTCGCCAGGCGAAACCTAAAAAACAAGCAACAAAAAAAGAAAGCATGGATGAAAAAAAACAGCAAAATTGAGATAAAAGGCCAGGAAGTGTAGGGTGGTGGAAGAAAGAGGTATAATGGGTGATGAGTGCGACAGCCTACTTAGGCATTGCGACTGTCCAAAGGGTCAAGGCCTGTTGTGACTTTAAGTCCATGGCCATGTCTATGTTGTACTCCCTGGTGTGTGAGCAGGTGTGATCCAGCACCAAGATGATCTGCATACACTGAACAAAGCTTGAATTGACCCGGTGCGCACCCATCAAAACCTCTTCAAAATATATAAATAGATACCAACGAGGTGCACTTGAATTTGTAATTGCGAGTGATTCACCCCTCATCATTTTTTAACCACACAAATGACCATAATTAAGGTAAACTGTGACCTGAAGCACTTTTGGCTTTAGCTAACGAAGCAAAAACTTCAACATCTGTGTGAAAGATTGTAAGGCAGTTCTATCCAAAAAGATCACAGTTGTGTAACTGGCTTGGAGAGACATTTAGTTTAAAAAGTATTTTTATAGTTTATAGTTTCCTCTGTGTCCCACGTTATGTGAATCCAAAAAAGCAAACATGTGTTGGTATATGAAATTGATAGCTCTAAAACTACTTTTAATGGTCAGCAAATTCATATTTCAAATATTTTAATAGTATTTCAAAGGGGTCCTACACTGAGTGAACAGAATAGTTGTAAAAGTTCACATTTTGTCTACAATATAAAGCAGTACAAAACCTCTAAAATATTCACTAGTGGCAACAACAAAAAAGTTTACATATCTTGCTCAACACAACGCCCAAATAGTCAAGAAAACCCCCCAGATCACTACCCATGTCTCACAGTGGTTGCAGACTATGACCAAGAAAACATAGTGTACCTGTAGGCATGCTAATGTAGCATCCTTTGAAACTTTGAGGCCAGACATCACAGCAGTATACGAAGCAGGGTTTTATTTCCCTGTTACCTCACTGCTCAAGTTACGACCTGGTTCAGAAGAAGAGCCAGGCAGGAAGGAACTGGTCTTTCCTCATATGATACTCTGGTTTATCTGTTTGAATGCGTGAGAGCCTCCCCTGTGCGAAACAATGTATTTACTCATTTGTGTCAGCGCCCAAACAGGACCAAAGGGAGTACTTTTTCAGTGTAAACATATTAATTCTAATTTTGTGAGGGTGTGTCCACCTGCTTGCTTCCCAAGGCGGTTACCAATGTTGTTACTGGGTTTTACCATCTTTGGCATGACACAATTGCTCCATATGATCCCTATAGGGCCAGTGAGTTATGATTCTGAGCCACAAGTATTTGTTGATCTTTTACATTTTCACAAAAGGCCTGCATGCTGCTTGCTTCCCTGACACATGAAAGAACATCCCTGAATATTAGCTAACGCGAATAACTGTCTTTCATCTGTCTGGAAAAAAGAAGTCTAGACAAAACACTCTTATCGGGTGTTTTTCCTTCAGCTGCTCGGAGATGAGCCATCCTAAAATGGAAGTTATGGATGCTGGTCGCAGCCGAGTTTCCCCTCAGCTGCATGCCCTCTTCTGTCTGCACACAACAATCATAACAGGAAGCGGAAACCGGCCGCAGTGTCCACGAGGCCCTGGCCGGCGGACGTCAGCCAATGGGAGGCCCCTGTCATTGTTCAGGGGATACAAAAGGCGCTCTGTTGGGAAGCAGCAAGAAAGAAGCCGAGAACTTGCGGCCTGTCCAATAAATACACTGGCACCAGAAACAGGAACCTCAATCAGCGCACCGCAAACGTGTCTGGTCACAAAAAAAAGGCAAACGACTGAGTTAACCTCTCCCCAGCCAAGCACGAGCTTAAGCTCCGTTTAATTAAGAAAGTATGTCAACAACTTAACTCAGAGAATGGGCATGGAGAGCAGGATGCCACCTTTGGGATTGCATTATATTACAGCTTCTTGGTACGTGTTTTCCCACGCATATCTGACAATAGCTGAGTTAAAACTATATATGTTCAAGAATTGGAAACTAAACAGAAAATACATTATTAACTAATAAGACAGGAAACGTGTTATGAAACTAAAAAAATGAGTGTGAGGATGGCAAAAGTCTGGAACAGAGCAACAGTTCGTTTCGGGATTCGGGGGCGTGTTTGCGTGCTCTCCCCTTCCCATTGGCTGGAAGGTAAAATTCCAGCCAATGGGAAGAGGAGAGGGCGGGACTTAAAAAAAGACCCAGAAACGCCCCCGAATCGCGTTCCGACGGGGAAAGAGTGATTGACAGCCAATCTCTTCCAATGGCTAGCCTCCATTTATGGAGCTAGCCAATGGAAGACAGAGGCGGGACGAAGCCCCATACTGTAGGACATAAGATTTCGCCCTGGGCGGAGCACTGCTTCGCAGTGCTGCGGCCAGGCCGAAACCTAAAAACTTAAAACCAGAACTGGTGGTAACCCATTTGCAAAGGGGAGGGGTCACAAGGATCGCTTTATCTTTGAGAATGTAAATAAAAATATTTTTTAAGAGCAGGCAGTGGTCTCAGGGATCACTGACTCCACTTAAACAAGCATTGGCATAGCCAATATGTCTTGCCTTTGGGACCTTTATAAGTATTTAGTTATCCAGCACAATATCCTTGGTGCAACAAATCAACTGTTTCATGGCTAAACACTTATAAGGTCCCAACGGCGAGACCTATTGGCTGTGCCAATGCTTGTTTTACATGCTTCCCTGCGCCATCCAACGTTTACCTTCGTCCTTTACGCCTACCCTGACCCTGCAAATCATTCAATGGACTTTATTTTAAGACAAACCAATGTTCACAGATCGCCTGGACCAATCAAAAGCACTACTTTGTAAACTTGTGCCTTTCGCCTGGTCTGCTTCTCACATTCTGTTGGCTTTGAGCACACACTGACACATTAGATTGCGCATAAAATAAGACTTCACCAGGCCTAGCTACTGGCTATTGCTTTGCTGAAAAAACTTCCGGGATATGTGGGGATATTTTCTAAATTCGAGCTCAGGGGCCTTTGAATTGTGGGGCGCGACCCCTTGGAATTCTGCAGCTGTATTCCAGAGACGCACAAATGCCTCAGCAAGTACTTGTAAATGAAGATGGCCTGGAAGCATGACCTTGTGTATTTGGTAGGTTTTCAGGTATGTTTATTTACATGCAACTTTGAAGTGCATAAAAAAATGGGACTGTAATCCGGACTTCTATGGGGCACGTTAATGAGTGTGGTAGCCAGGCCAAAGACATTCTGCTACCTTTTTTTTTTTCTTCATCTTTACATAACTGCATATAAATTAAGGTATACACTTTAAATGAAAACTAAATACAAATTGAACTGGTGGGAACGGGACTATTTTACCTTATGCAACCTCAATTGATTAATGTGATCACTGCAGATATCTGCGTGAGACCAGAGAGCCACAGAAATGAATCCTGGTGGATGCAGTGGGGAATAGTGACGTGTTTATAGTGCTATTTATAGTGCTATGATCACACATCCTGTGATAGAAAGTGCTGTGAATACACGTCATTATTTTATAATTGCATTACACAGTACAAGATAGGGGCTGCAAAATGAATTGGTGTGTAAAATAAAATAAGTGCTTTCAAAGTATATAATTAAGTGATAGATAAGTAACGTGTCAAAAATATTGTGTCCATTAAAAGGACTCCTTGTAGAACTCTGCTGGTAACACCCTTACATTGCCTCTCAAAAATGATAAAAGGGCACATTTGCAAATCTATGGTTGCAAAATATTAGTTGCAAATTGAAACCAGTATTTTTGCCACCAGTAAAAATGTTTAAGAACTTGCCATGGTACTGATAGGTTTGTTCTGAAAAATCCAAATCATAGTGGGTTGCTATCTGACCTAAACATATGACCCATGAATATTGATTTAGGTAGGTCACAAATTCTAACTCGGTGCGATTGGAGACCTTCATTGGGATGGTGGCCTGTTGGTGTGAACAGATCATATATGTGATTGTATTTCAACAACGTAATTATTTTAATTATTTTATGTGGCCAATGTTCCTTAAAGAAAACCTGCCTGCATTTAGAAAAACATCCTTTTGATCACTGCCTAATCCCAAACAAACCTCTTTAACCTTAGCAAAGGGAAAGGTTCCCCAGGGCGCCCCTTCTTTTTGCAACTGGGTTACCACACCAACTTGGTGAACTGTAACTTTTTAATTGTTTACCAAAGCTATTTCTGTCCTAAACCATTGATACATATGGATAGTAATTGCTATTTGGAAGGAATACCTAAAACACAGTCCTTCCAAATATCACTTTCTTATCCATTTCTAAACCCATTTTGGAAGTTGGTAGTTAATGACTTCTAAAATGTTTTTTAGGTCTCGGCCTAGCGTACACTGTGCAGCAGTGTTCGCGCAGCCAGAGTCTTTTTCTCTGGGTTTTAAAAATGGACCTGGAAATTCCACACAGCTCGTGCATGTTATTTCCTAGGTCCATTTTGATTGGGCTTTGTGTGCGTGTATTTTTTAAACGGAACACGCAATAGGCCATGGGTGGTGGCGTAGCTCCGCCCATGGCCTATTGGTGTCTGTTACGTGCACCAAAGCCTATATGTCTTTAATTATCGTGCCGACACGGGCGCGATAATTGAAGACATATGCCTGCAGTGGCGCACGCGTGCACCACTAGACTTTTTTTTTTTTTTTTTACTATAGCAATCGCGAAAGCGATCCCTTTCAGTGATTTGAGTTCTCAGCAGTGCCTGACAGGAGTGCGCGTCGCATACTCTTCCTGCACGTTTTGGTCAAGGTTTTCTACTGAGAGGAAGTCTGGTGCCCTTTACTCGGCAGCAAGCAAGGTAAATGTGCAAACTACGTGCAAAGCGTGTTACTCCAGGTTTGGGAAAAATAAAGCCTGTAGCGTCTATTGTCTGTAACTCTAACTGACCATCTGACGGCCACGGAAAGCGCTTGAGTGGAGCTGCGTGCTGGCATGCTAATATAAAATACTCTGATGCCCTTGCGCTATATAAAACTAAAAACAATTAAATTAAAATGTAAAATGCCTTTTCAAGTAAAGCATGCATGGCCCTGTTCCACATGTGTAAACTTCCTTCCTGTTTTGGCCTCTGTTCCCATTTCTGTTGACTGTGAAACAACTCATTTGCAGCTGTGTCCACACTTGCGAAGGAGAGCATGCACTGCTGTCCACCTTCCCACCTCAAGTCACCAAGCCACTCCCTGTGCTTCCCCCTGGGATCCCCTGATTTCTTGGCACCTCAATTGCATGCCATCCTCCCACTGACAAACAAGCTCCTTCTGTCTCAAACACATTAGCAAAGAATTGAGCTGTGTCGAAGACCCTGTACAGCATGTCCCCCACTCCATGCTGTTGGGATGGTACAGACTGCCTTCCCCAAGTGAATTGTGACATGGACATAATTTATGGATTGGTCTGAATAGCAGATGGGCCTTTTGTAGTAGGGCTTGCAACTCCTGTGGATTGATTTGCATCCTTTTTAGGTCGAACCTACCAGACAGTGCCGGTGTCTGTCTGCTGGCGTTGCGGGTTGAGTGGTGCTGTACGTGGTGGGGATTGAGTGGTGCTGTACGTGGTGAGGATTGAGTGGTGCTGTAGGCGTTGCGGGTTGAGTGGTGCTGTAGGCGTTGCGGGTTGAGTGGTGCTGTAGGCGTTGCGGGTTGAGTGGTGCTGTAGGCGTTGCGGGTTGAGTGGTGCTGTTGGCGTTGCGGGTTGAGTGGTGCTGTAGGCGTTGCGGGTTGAGTGGTGATGTAGGCGTTGCGGGTTGAGTGGTGATGTAGGTGTTGCTGGTTGAGTGGTGCTGTACGTGGTGGGGATTGAGTGGTGCTGTAGGCGTTGCGGGTTGAGTGGTGCTGTACGCGATGGGGATTGAGTGGTGCTGTACACGATGGGGATTGAGTGGTGCTGTACGCGATGGGTATTGAGTGGTGCTGTTGGCGTTGCGGGTTGAGTGGTGCTGTAGGCTTTGTGGGTTGAGTGATGCTGTAGGCGTTGCGGGTTGAGTGGTGCTGTACGCTGTGGAGATTGAGTGGTGCTGTAGGCGTTGCGGGTTGAGTGGTGATGTAGGCGTTGTGGTGCTGTACGCGGTGGGGATTGAGTGGCGCTGTAGGCATTGTGGGTTGAGTAGTGATGTAGGCATTGCGCGTTGAGCGGTGCTGTACGCGGTGGGGATTGAGTGGTGATGTAGGCGTTGGGGGTTGAGTGGTGCTGTAGGCGGTGCACGTTTTCAGCAGGCACACTCCTCCAGCCGTCAGTGCACACTTTCACCAGTACACACCACTATCCACCACTGCACGCTTTCACCAGACATACACACCACCAGTTGTCAGTGCATGCTTTCACCGGGCACAAACCCCACCAGCCGTCAGTGCACGCTTCCACCAGGCACACACACCAACAGCCATCAGTGCACACATCATTTGTTAACTCATCCGCAATGAACTATTGTAGCAATCGCAGTATGGCGCACTTTACTTTTAAACATATTCATCTAAAGCGCAGCATGCAACCATTGCTACAAAAATAAATACACATTTTTTTGGCCTACAATTTATAGACTTTTGTTGTAGTTGGTGTTGCAATATTTAGCGTTGCCAATAGCTCAAACTTAATTAACCCGAGACCTATTGCATTGTAAATGCTTGTTGTACATTGCTAAAAGATGTATTTCGTCCCCAAACTTCGAATTAGAACATTTGCAACCAAAAAACTGCTTTCTTCATCTGGCCCTAAATCTTTGTCACCATAAACCTTAAGAGTGACTCCATCAATTAAAGCCTATGCTGCCTCCCAAGCTGCCTTTACATTTGGTGATTTACTAGTGACAGGCTTTTATATTTCTTCCAGGTAGCAGGCATTCTTACGAGAAGGCCGGTTTCTTCTTTCGGTCGCTGTCCCACCCTCCGGTTCACAATACAGGAAATCTTACCCTATCTCTCCCCTTCACTTTCAGCCAGAGGCACATCAAGGACCGCATTAACTGTTGATCAATGGTTATTTTTTTAACAAAAAGTATGGAAACTGTATTTGCAAACTAAAATTAAAAAGCTTGGGCATGTTTCCCATATATCTCGCCCACTTCGGCATATGTGTTACATGCAGATTTTCCTTTCTAGCATTAAAGACCTGCTGGTCACCCTTGCTGTGCACAGAACAGGGCCCAGGCAACGTGGGCGAGATGTGGGTTTCTTTCCCCTTTTTTGCCCCTGACAAAGGGGCAGGCACCCTGCTTTGGGCCTCGAGCCTACGAGTGATAGCCCAGTGGAGTGGGCAGAGGAGATGGTTTGCTTCACAGGGCTGCAGGTATTGTGATGCTGCAGGTGCAGTGGTGTCAAGGTCCAAGAGTGTGAGGGGCCCATTGCATCACAACGATTGTCTTACTTTATAAAAGTGGTTATTTTTTCCTTGTTGTCATTAGGGCCGGGGCCCCTTTCCTGCTTAAAGGTCAAAGTGTTGAGGCTAATTTTTTTCTAAAAGAGACGGAGATTCTGTTTCAGTATTTGAGTGATTGCCAAGCATGGTGGAAACCCGCTCCTCCAATACTTGGCAAAGTTTTGGACAGGTCTGACTTCAAAAGATTTGGCTAAGGGGCACTCAAAGCCAAAACAAGTTTGAAGTCTAGCCCTACAAGTGTTGTGGTTCACAGCAGAGACACCTCAAGTCAAGCAGTGGCCAACAGTGTATGTACTAACGCCCAAATTCTATGGCCTACGCATCGATACACATAGTTAGCAATTAATAACCATTTCCTGAAAAGCGTGATCTTTACTTGACTGAGAAAACATGATGACCCTAAAACATCATAACTCGGCACAGATGTATATATTTTTATGTATATGAATGTAAAAGCCTAAATTCTCACTGACAGGAATAATTTACCCCAAAATCTAAAAGTAAGTTAAACTAGAAAGCCATTAAAAAAACCTTTTTTTTTCTATGTTGCTCTGGGATCTGTTTACGTGAATCATAGTGTTTAGGGCACAAGCAATTAAGCTTACATTAACTTAAGTCAATCTTATCCAAAATGGAAGAAAGCATGAGACACTGCAACCTATTACGTGATCTGTTATTTCCTCCTGTAATAAAGACTTGTAGGTTTACACTAAAACTGAGATTTTCCGAGTCACACTGAACGCGGTGGACCTACTCAAAGACAGCCTAACTGTCCCAACCCGAATCAAATACTATGTAACAAGTCATGTCACCTGAATAGACTCTGGGAACACTTAACTCTAAATTAGTAGACTTATGAGAGCGTCCTTGAATGTATCCTGTTGTAAGATGTTTCTCTTTGCTTGTTCCTCATTGGTGCATAACCTGTGAAACATGTACTTGTATAGTGAATGTATGAAGTCTGTTGGCAACAGCCCAATAGAACACATGCTTTTCCTGTGTTGAGGCGTTCACCTTTTCACTTTTTTAGAAGGCGAATCTGTGCTGGATTTTCTGTAGAGCTTTACTGTGTTCGCCATATATTGCCAATTACATGCTTAATTGACTGAAAGTCCAGCTTATGTATTCTGTACTTCTATTTGTTGAGTAAACATTAAAACTATACACGACTGTCAGAATGTTTATAACCTTATTCAAATGATTAATTACAGTGCCACAGGCCCACCAAGGAGCACCCAAGACCTATAGCGACTACACCAATCCTAGTGCAATTATTTGGCAC
Source organism: Lissotriton helveticus (assembly GCF_964261635.1). NCBI lineage: Eukaryota > Metazoa > Chordata > Amphibia > Caudata > Salamandridae > Lissotriton > Lissotriton helveticus. The sequence goes on from NC_136065.1 coordinate 1,661,612,280, forward strand.
GCATTGTGCAAGTAAATGTGAGACAGGTTTGCACACCTACACTGCTTAGACGTATTGAGCAATTAGCGTTCTATAAAAGACATTGCAATATTTCTGGTAGTGTCACTCAAGTAGTTTTTCCAGACTCCATACTGTGGACTGACAATACATGGCCTTTTGCAAACTTCAGTCGTGGGTGTGTTGCTTGTGAACGGGGCTAGGTTGAGACCACAATGATTCTTCTACATTTCACTAATTGGCTGCATGTACAGAGACTGTTTCTAACCCATCGTGTGTGGTTTTCTCCTTCTTACCCCACAGGTGGATTCGTGCCAGTGGATGCAGGAGAACTGTCTGCAGATGGGAGACGCATACGTCATTGTTTTCTCTGTCACAGACCGTGTAAGCTTCAACAAAGTCACCGAACTGCTACTGCGTCTGCGCACCAGCCGGCCCAACCAGGACCTACCCATCATCCTCGTGGGCAACAAGAGTGACCTTGTGCGATCACGGGAGGTCTCACGTGAAGGTGAGTGGGCTTTACAAAGTATAGCAAACATTTTCTAAACCAGTCATGAAGAAACCTTCCTATTCCGGGCAGAGAGAGGCTTAGTATGACCTCACTCTGCAGAGTATCTATTCTTATTGCGACGAGACGGGCCCGTAGACTTAATGTTCCTTTCCCTCTGAACATCTAGTCTTGTTTAAGTGTCCTTTGTAAGCACACGCCAGGCAGCACGGAGAGACACTTTTTATTGTGGTGTGCACTATATAAATGATCCCACTCACTCTCTGGCACCCACTCGCACAACCACTCTCTCGTATGCTAACCGACCATTTTGATGCTGACATTTGGACCGAGCATTTTTACATCTGTATCTCGGGTAAGCCAGTCTCGAAAGAGGCAAGTGTAATGGGGTACTGGTAATACTGAGCTGCAGAATGGGTCATTTGGGACAGGCAGTGTATTGATGAGGAAGTGGAGCAACACAATGTATAGGAGTGGTTAATTATTGCCTGGTTGTTTGCTCCCCCGCAGCCTGCTCGTTCCCGCCATTGTTACTCCCACTCGCCCTGGCCACTGCTTCCCAGCAACACTCCTGTAGAGAGCCATCCAAGCTCTCCCAAACAATGTTTCCACTTACACATGCATCCAGGCATACCCCGGGGCGGGCTCGCACCGGGGTATAAATAAAGAAAGCGGAAGACCGCTCGAGGTCTTTCCGGCTACCCTGTATCCACAGTGTCCATGTGGGTCTGTCCTGTGCTCCCCCAGCAGCCACGCGCTAGGCTCTGACCTGGCCCTCCACACTGGCGACGAGGCCGGTCTGAGCTCACGCGTGCCTGGCCGCACACACCCTGCGGTGCCGCAGCGCGTGGTGTCAGCAGCAGAGCCCACCCGCTTTAGCTCCAGCGCCGAGCTCCGGCTTGAGACCCGCCCACGCGTCTCCCAGTCGGGAGCGCCTTCGGCTGGCGGGGCTCGCCGGGAGCATCTCTCGCAGCCATCCGGCCCTCAGCGGGTTACGGGTGAGTCGTTTTCCCCCATCCGCCCGCCTGTGCGGTCTCGAGCGGCCTGCCTCGCCCAGCGTGCTCCCTCTGCGGTGGTCTCCACTGTGAGGAGCCCCGCGAGCGCCGCCGCTGCGCGCATCAACCCCCAAGGGGAGGGGCGAGAGGAGAAGCGGAGAGCGGCAAAGCCCCGCGGCCGGCAAGGAAGGCCCGGTTTGAACACCCGCGTCGAGCAACACTGGGTGCTAGGCCCGCTGCACGCTAGAAGCCTCGGCAGGCCCGACGGGCCACACGAACATTGTACGCCCTACCCCCAACCAGCATTGGCAACACCAAGGGCCCGGTACACAATACGCCTTGGCAAAACCAACAGGCTACATGGACGTAGCAAACCCTGTCCTCTACAGGAAGCATTGGCAACGCCAAGCGCCCACACGGGCAATCCTAAGCCCCACCTGAACAATCGCCCTGCGCTTTTCCGTGCTATTGTTGTGGGGGAGAAAAGGAAACAAGCAGCAGCTGGCCCCCTCTCGGCCATACACATAAGCCGTAGTCTGTCAGCTGGTCACGGCAAGAGGGAGAGGCGCGTCAGACACCCAAGCCAGTACCAGACAACAGGCACAGAGCAGGAAACATGTCCAATGCTGCGCCTGGAGCAGGCCAAGCCCGGGCAGGACAGAATCCACCCGCAGTGGTCGTCCCGCCACCCGTGGTAGTCGCACCGCCGCCACCGGGCCAGAACCAGGCTTGGGCCTTCGCACCAATATCACACACCCACATGCACGCGGGCGCAGCGCCAGCCCCCCATTCAGCGAAGCGGCGGACGCTGCAACGGCGGCGCCGAGATGGAAGGCGTGGGTAGGAAGGCTAAACCTTTACTTCAAAGGCACCCGGGAGACTGATGGAACAGTCAAGAGGTCGCTCCTCATCCTGTACGGAGGTCTAGAGATCTACGACCTGTTCGAGACGCTCCCCAACACCGGACCAGAACACGACTACGATGCCGCGTCGCTGCACTTGACGCACATTTTGATCCCCAACTCAACAACGACTTCGAAAAATTCAAATTCAAAAGAGCGTGGCAGACCGAATCAATGGACATGTTCTGCGCCGGCTGGCCAAAACCTGCCCGTTCACCAACCCGAGGGAGGAAATCCGAGACCACCTAATAGTGGGCTGTCGCTCAAAACTATTGAGGAAGCTTATTCTCCGACGACCTGGAATATCGCTAGATGAGATACTGATTCTGGCTAGGTCACACGAACTCTTGGACGCAAGAGCAGAGGAAATGGAGGTCGCTCTACGAACACTGGTGGTGGCGCCGGCTATGACCAGAGCAACGCCGATTTAAGGAGGAGAAAGTCAACGCTATCCAGAGGAGACCCCAGACAGTCCGCCCACGAGCCACTGCCTCCCGGGAGAGCCAATGCTGGTACTGTGGTGAAGACCACCCAACGACGGCGACATGTGGGGCAAAAGGAAAGACGTGTTTGAAATGCGGCCGACTAAATCACTTTGCCGCAGTGTGCCGAGGAGGAAAGTACAGACCAGCAGGTCCGCGGCCCAGGACCGTGACGCACCGCGTTCGGCAGCTGTCGCTCAACCAAGAATCATCTCCCCCAGATAGTGAAGCCCAAGAGAGACGACTCCGGTATGAAGACGACGAGGTGTATGTCATCTCCTACGTCAGCAGGGCATCAACCAAGAGGAGGCCGCCGCCCATGTGTTCAGTCTCCATAGAAGGCACGGAGATGAGAGCCCTCATCGACACAGGGGCCTCAGTAAATGTCATGGACTCAGACCAATACGACAAGATGTCTCCCAAACCCCCTCTTGCACCTTCTAACGCCAGGATCTACACATACGGTGGCACCGAGCCGCTGCCGCTCAGAGGAGTAATCCAGACGACCGTTGTAAATGGCGAATACTCCACAGAAACACGTTTTCACATCACGGAAGGGAAAAAGGGCACCCTGCTGAGCTGCCACACGGCAGAGGACCTTGGGCTTGTATTCTTTGCGAACCAAGTGCACCAGGCAGACGCAGACATCCTGCTGAAGGAATTCCCAGCATTATTCCAAGGCCTTGGGAAGCTAAAAGGGAGAAAATTCAAGCTCCACATAGACACCTTTGTACGGCCGGTAGCCCTCCGACACAGACGGGTGCCATTCAATCTGAGACCACAGGTGGAAGAAGAACTCCAGAAATTAGAAGACCTGGGAGTGATAGAAAAGGTGTCGGGCCCGACACCCTGGGTATCCCCGTTGGTAGTAGCGCCCAAGCCAAAACAACCTGGGGCGATCAGGCTGTGCGTTGATATGAGGTTGCCTAACGTGGCCGTCAAACGGGAGAGACACATCACCCCCACCATGGACCACATAGTGGCCGACCTAAATGGGGCCAAATAGTTCTCGAAGCTGGACCTCAACTCTGGATACCATCAACCTGAACTGGAACCAGCGTGTCGGTATATAACTACCTTCTCAACCCATGTAGGACTACGTCGCTACAGACGACTGAGCTTCGGCGTATCATCCGCCGCAGAGGTGTTTTATAACGCCATACGCGAAGTGTTGTCCGGGCTGAGCGGAGTGATCAACCTCAGCGATGACATCCTAGTATACTCTGCAACCCTTGAAGAACACCATGCACACCTGAGGGCAACCCTCCAAAGGCTAGTAGACAGTGGACTGACCCTACACCGATCAAAATCCTCCTTTTATCAGGAATCAATAGATTTCTTCGGGTACACCTTCACCAGGGAAGGACTGAAAGTTGACCCCAAGAAGGCGGAAGCGATCAAAGCAGCCAGCACTCCGCAGAACCCCACCGAGGTGCACAGCTTCCTGGGCATGGCCACTTATTGTGGCCGGTTTATCCCAAACCTAGCAGTTCTCGCAGAGCCCCTAAGAGCCCTCTCGCGGCTGGACCACAAATGGGAATGGACAGTATCGGCGAACAAAGCTTTTCAAGACATCAAGGCAAATCTCCTAGACACAACAGTGATGGCCTATTTCCAACCCCGTCGCAAAACAGAGCTGATAGTGGATGCCTGCCCGGTGGGCCTGGGTGCAGTACTCCTGCAGGAACACGGACTGGAGACATGGAAACCAGTAGCATGCGCCAGCAAAGCATTGTCTGACACAGAAACTCGGTATGCCCAGATCGAAAGAGAAGTGCTGGCCATAAAATGGGCATGTCAGCACTTCCACCTATACATGTGTGGCCAAGAGTTCACCGTTGTGACGGACCACAAGCCGCTGTTGCCACTGTTCGCGGGGTCCTCCAGGCTGGCACCCCCACGGATAGAGCGCTGGGCCGTCCAGCTACAAGGATACAACTTTAGGATTGTCTTCCGACCTGGACTACACAACCCAGCTGATTACCTATCCCGACACCCCGACGTCACCGGCCAAAATCCCCCACAGGAAGATGGCACGGATGCAGAGGAATTCGTCCACATGATCTCGCAAGCGGCATGTCATGAAACCATGACGCTGAAGGAGATAGGGGAAGCGACTGCAAAAGATGAGACACTGTCCAGAGTCCGTCATGCTCTTGAAGGAAACCGCTGGGCACACTTCCTGGACAGAGCGCAAAGCCTGCGGCCAGAAATCAGGCATACAGGCCAACAGCTGTGGCAAGTCCGGAGCGAGCTAAGTGTGGGGGACAAAGGAGTCATCCTCAGAGGACATCTGATCGTAATACCTGAGGACCTTCAACAGAGGATACTAGCGCTGGCTCACTTTGGTCATCAGGGAATGGCCAAGACGAAAGCCCGCCTGAGAAGCAAGGTATGGTTCCCCGCCATGGACAGCCTAGTCGAAGAGATGGTGCGCTCCTGCCACGCCTGCAGAATCACTGGCATCAATCCAGCACCCGCACCAGTACTCACTGAAGATGCTCCCCGGACGCTATGGATACACCTCAGCATCGATTTTGGGAGTTTCCCCGACAGCCGGAACACGTTAGTCAGTCAGATTAGCTTTATTCGATTTTTAGTTTTAAAAAAACCATAAAAGCAACAACAATACATAAATAAATATCTCAACATTTCATTATGAAGTTAATATCAACTCTTAAAACAGGATTAAATCAGTGTGACGAGTCAGCTAAACAATGTTCATACATATTCAAGGCTAATTAGAGGCTGAGGGTTAATGGCACAGGGTACACAAAATCCCCTTCTCCAGGAATTATAGTTCATTGTCGTTGGTCTTGACAATGGAAACTCGGATAAAAATCAAACAAGTCCCGAATGCAAATGGGGCCATCTCCTTCTTTTGGCTTGCAAAATCGTAGGTAAGGGACGGTGTTTCTATACTTAAATTTGATTAACACCAAGTCCCCTGAAATATCTTTGGGCAACGTACCTAGCCACCCCACCCTCCTGACGCTCAGGATTCCACCATCCAGGTCAGGTGGCAAGGGTCTGTTGTGCTTTAGCCAGAAAATGACCTTATTTAACAGGTCCTGGTGTGTTTCGAGTTTGCCCTGGCTAAGTGCAGGGACCCCAGAGAGGACAGTCACGTATGGGGCAGCTTCGGGGGGTAAATTGATGCGATGCCTTCTTTCTAAAGTGGTCCTGGCCGGTGCAGATTTTAATGTCAGATTAGGGCCAGTTGGGATAGGTATAGTAAAAGGTAGTTCTAAAGTTTGGACGTTCCTGCATACAGTGGACATGGACTTTTCATGGTTGATGGGAGGATTGGAGCAAATAGGTATAACTGATTTGTTGATTGGTGGAGGGTTCCTTTTGAGTGTGTTTTCAATACTGGTCAGCCTGTCCCCTAGATCGTTAATTTTTGTAACCAGGGGTGATATGGCTGATATTAACAATTGCTCAAACTGAGCCAGTAAGGACAATTGGAGGGGTGATAAAGGGTCGTCTGTTCTATACACAGCTTTATCCACCATGGAAGTGATTGGGTTAGAGGGGGATGGTGTAGAGCTGGTGCATGATTTTTGGACGTTAGATTGGTTCTCATTGTCTTTTTCCTCCTCGTGCTTCCTTTTACAATTTGGACCCCGGGGCAGTGTATTGACTTGAGATTGGTCTTTATTAAAAGGTAAAGGTACATCCCGTGGAGTGCCGTTTGGGTAGTCAGCGTCTCTACCCATAATAGGGGGGGTTGATACGTCCGGGGCATACTTGGTGCCACACAGGGCATTCAGCTCCTCCCAGATGGACATGGTTAATAGAAATTAAGACTCCAAAAGTCCAAAAGCGACAATAGGCAGTACAGTGCAAGACAGGTAAGAAAATAAAACGTCTCTATACCTCCTCCTTGGAGAGATTCAAGTGGGGTGGCCCGTCCCGTCCTCCTCTGGCCTCTGAGGGCCGTAGAGGGCCCGCCCTTTGTCCGGGCTTCGTCCGGCGTTGGTCCCGCGCTGCGTTCCGCGCTGCGTCAGCCGGCGAGGTGTCTTGAGCGCCGGTGGGCGTGCCTCTATGCTGGGATGGTCCTGCACGGGCTCCTGGGCAATGGAGTCCCGTGCGTCACTCAGGCGGGTAAAGCGGGGCTCCTCCTGGAGCTGGGACAGCTTCCCTCACTGTGTGCCTCTACCGGCGCTGCGGGACCCGCGCCAGCGGGTCCGGCGAGGTGTCTTGAGCGCCGGTGGGCGTGCCTCTATGCTGGGATGGTCCTGCATGGGCTCCTGGGCAATGGAGTCCCGTGCGTCACTCAGGCGGGTAAAGCGGGGCTCCTCCTGGAGCTGGGACAGCTTCCCTCACTGTGTGCCTCTACCGGCGCTGCGGGACCCGCGCCAGCGGGTCCGGCAAGGTGTCTTGAGCGCCGGTGGGCGGGTGGGCGTGCCTCTATGCTGGGATGGTCCTGCACGGGCTCCTGGGCAATGGAGTCCCGTGCGTCACTCAGGCGGGTAAAGCGGGGCTCCTCCTGGAGCTGGGACCGCTTCCCTCACTGTGTGCCTCTACCGGCGCTGCGGGACCCACGCCAGCGGGTCCGGCAAGGTGTCTTGAGCGCCGGTGGGCAGGTGGGCGTGCCTCTATGCTGGGATGGTCCTGCACGGGCTCCTGGGCAATGGAGTCCCGTGCGTCACTCAGGCGGGTAAAGCGGGGCTCCTCCTGGAGCTGGGACCGCTTCCCTCACTGTGTGCCTCTACCGGCGCTGCGGGACCCACGCCAGCGGGTCCGGCAAGGTGTCTTGAGCGCCGGTGGGCAGGTGGGCGTGCCTCTATGCTGGGATGGTCCTGCACGGGCTCCTGGGCAATGGAGTCCCGTGCGTCACTCAGGCGGGTAAAGCGGGGCTCCTCCTGGAGCTGGGACAGCTTCCCTCACTGTGTGCCTCTACCGGCGCTGCGGGACCCGCGCCAGCGGGTCCGGCGAGGTGTTTTGTGGGCGGGTGGGCGTGCCTCTATGCTGGGATGGTCCTGCACGGGCTCCTGGGCAATGGAGTCCCGTGCGTCACTCAGGCGGGTAAAGCTGGGCTCCTCCTGGAGCTGGGACAGCTTCCCTCACTGTGTGCCTCTACCGGCGCTGCGGGACCTAATCGATTCGTTCTCCAAATGCCCGGTGGTGGAAGTAATATCCTCAACGGTGTTTCCCCAGGTCAAGAAGGCCCTGAATCGCATCTTCGCCACTATGGGACTTCCGGACGAATTCAAGTCAGACAACGGGCCACCCTTCCAGGGCAGAGATTTTTAGAACTATCTAGAGAGCCTCCAGATCAAACATCGGAAGGTCACCCCGTTGTGGCCCCAGGCGAATGGGGAGGTCGAAAGACTGATGAGGACATTAAATCGAGCCCTGAGGATCGCAGTAGACAACGGAGAGGATCCTGAAACAGCCCTTGATCAGTTCCTAGGGGCCTATCGGCAGACGCCACATAGCACTACCAAATGTGCCCCCGCGCATGTACTATTCAAGAGAGCACCCCGAGACAGCATCCCGACGGATAGCACGTGGGAACCTGGAGACAGAAATGACGAGGCCATTCAAGCTAGGAGGAGAGCTACGAATCAGAAGGCGAGTGAGGCACGTCACGCCCGAGAGCCGACGCTGCAAGTAGGAGACACCGTGGTGGTTCGGGATCGACACCCGGGATGGAAATTTCGAACACCCTACGAGCCAGAGGTGTGGATTGTAGACAGAGTCCAAGGGACCATGGTCACCGCCCGGCGAGACGGGCAGGTGGTGACCCGCAATGTGTCTTGCTTTAAGAAGACGAGAAGACAAACGACGGATCAAGAATCGACGGAGGATCAGGAGACAGGAGTGGTCTGGACTTTGGGGCACCATTCCCAGGGTCACCACTGGCAATGCAAGAAGGGGAACCTTCACCTAGAACGGCGACTCAGGGCACCGGAGTTGATTCCAGCAGACCGAGCACGGTCATGAGTGGTGCCAGTGCAGAGGCGACCCCGGCTGGGGTTGCGGTGTCCCCATTTGCCCGAAGTCAGCGGTACAGCCTGCGATCCAATCCAAGACCCAGCCAGAAGTTGAGAGACTTCGCCTGGATGTCTCCTTGAGGTGAAGAGAGACTTGAAAGAACAGACTAAATTGAAGGAGGGATGTAGAGAGCCATCCGGGCTCTCCCAAACAATGTTTCCACTTACACATGCATCCAGGCATACCCTGGGGCGGGCTCGCACCGGGGTATAAATAAAGAAAGCGGAAGACCGCTCGAGGTCTTCCGGCTACCCTGTATCCACAGTGTCCGTGTGGGTCTGTCCTGTGCTACCCCAGCAGCCACGTGCTAGGCCCTGACCTGGCCCTCCACACCTCCCACCTCCTACCAGCGACCCTCCCAGGACCTTCTTAATGGAGGTCGCAGAGATGGTGCACAGCAGGCGTGCCAATGGACTGCGCCCAGCACCAGGAACCCTGGCCATCCTATCACCCACAGAGCTCCGAGCTCTGGACCCCGGATGCTGCAACAACAACTGCTGCATCCCATTGCCATGATCAACGGTAGGACCTTTCATCTGTCGCCACTGCCTCTTCTGCAACACCGGAGCAACCAACCATGCCGGAAACACTACTAACACAACCAAATCCACCCTGCCAACTGAGACCGCCACAGTACAACTCCAGTGTATCCTACTCAATACTAGGCAAACATGCCACAGAGGACTGAGACACAATCTCATCCCTCACCATGGACGTCATCTTCCTCACAGAGACCTGCCTAAACCCTGCCTCCACGAATGACATCGCCAATGCCACCCCCGAAGGCTACAAGATAACACATCAGGACCGAACCAACAAATACTGTGGACATCATCCACTGTACTACCTCAGTCTAATCTACCTAGATAATGGAGCATCTCAACTGTCAAAAAGCACTATCAGAGGCACCCTTGTCTACAGATCACCAGTACCACACCCCAGCTTCTGCAACGCCATCCCTAACCTCACCACCCGATCACCATAAACTATGAGAACTACATTTTCCAAGGAGATTTTAACTTCCACCTCAACGACTCCAGTGACACCAACGCTGCTGATCTCCTGGAAAGCATGAGCAACATCGGCATCACGCAACTTGTCACTGATGCTACCCACATCACAGGGCACACGCTCAACACCATTTTCACGTCTCCGCTCACCTGAACCAACTAGTTAAGCATCCACTGCACCATCTCAGGAACTACCAACACAGGAAACCTTACACCCCCAGCTCCACATGCAGGAACTGTAAACAAAAAATTCAGAAGACCTGTGGAAGAAGACTCAACTCCCACGTCACAGGCACATCATCCAACCCTGATCAGGCTGCAAAGAACTTCTCCCAGTGGATCACATGTGCTGACACAGTTGCCCCTGCCAATTCCAAAGTATCTGCCAGAAGAACCAGTTGCTTTACCACGGAGCTGAAATCTTCACAACAAAACTGCCAGCAACTAGACAGGAAGTCTGCTCCAGTAAAGAGACTGGAGACCACATTACCTTTAAGACAGCACTCATCCAGTAGCACCGCCTCCTGAATAATACAAAGAATAATGCCCTAGCAGACAACATAGAAGCCAGCAAAAACCGCAGCAAGGAGCTCTTTGCAATCATGAAAGAGTTCTCAAACCCCACAGCTGCCAAGGAACGTAATCATATCCTCCAAAGAACTGTGAAACCCTAGCGGATTTCTTCCACAACAAGATCTCCGACATCTATGAAAACTTCGAACCCCTACCCTTTGCCGCTGACAGCATCTGCTTGCTAACACCCATGAACCCAAACCCCGAACACCTGCTTACCCACTGGGATTCTCTCACGACTCAAGCCACAATCTCCATCATGAACTCCATGCATTTGGGAGCACCCACAGACCCCTGCCCCCACCACGCCTTCAACCTCCGGAATGAGACTATTAGCGATGAGCTCAAGAAAGCCGTTAACCCTTCCATCACCGCAGGCTCCTTCCCTGAAGACTGGAAACCTGCTGAAGTGAGGCCCCTCATGAAAAAGATGTCCGCTGACCCAGCAGATTTTGAGAACTACTGGCCCATCTCAAGTCTTACCTTTCTAGCAAAGGTTCACCTGAAGGCAATCAACCACCAACTCCCTGAACATCTAGAAAGCAACAACTTCCTGGATCCCACTCAATCGGGATTCCAAGACAACCACTGCAATGAGGCACCCCTGATCACAGCCACCAATGATATCGGGGCCCTCCTGGACCACGACGAAGCAGCAGCCCTCATCCTCCTGGACCTGTCAGCTTCCTTCGATACAGTCTCCCATCACATCTTAATCAACATACAACACCCCTTCTGAATCCAGGAAGATGTTCTAAAATGGATCACCTCATACTTCACCAGAAGATCCCAGGGATTTACTCTCCCACTGTTCACCTTGGAACCCGAGAAGATTATCTGCAGCATCCCCCAAGGATCATCCCTCAGCCCGACCCTCTTCAACATGTACATGACCCACCTGGCCAGCACCGTCTAATCACACAGACTCCACATCATCTCCTACACCAACGACAACTAGCTCATTATTTCCCTGTCCGAAGACCACTCCACCCCAGAGCCAACTTCCACAGATGCATGATGAATGTTGCCGACTGGATGAACACAAACTGTCCCATGCTCAAAACGGACAAGACTTAAGTCCTCATCTTTGGGAACACCTCACCCTGGAATGATGCATGGGGGCCTGCTAAACTCTGCCCTTCCCTCACCCCAACAGACCACGACCGCAACCTCTGCATCCTCCTGGACATCAAGCTCTCCATGAAGAATCAGGGGAGTGCAAGCTCTCCATGAAGAATCAGGGGAGTGCAGTCTCATTCGCCTGCTAATGTAGTTATCTGGACAATAATGGGATCCAGCTATTTGGTTAAAAATACCTCCAGGTATAACACAGGGTTATCCTTATTTGGTGGTACCTTAGGCATGATTAAAACAAAATTATTTGATGGCTAGGGGTACCATGGCCCAACCATATTTAGACAGATAGAATAGAGTGACATTTAGAATTTAAAGTGGACTTGTTAACTTGATAAATGTTTAACTACAGGACCAGACCATGAAGTAAAGTGCAACCCTAAATAGTCACAAAAGCTGAGACATGGAGAGGTAGGAAATAACCTTTCTTTTCCTAATATGATGACAAAGAACACTAACTCGATTTGTACTAGGGATCCTTTGACAGCCCTAAAGAATGCCCCTGACCAGCTTACTGACACTGAGCGGGCAGAAACATGTCAGGACTTTCCAAGAACGGTGGGCCATGGTACCTTAAGACTTCCAATACATTTGTTTTAATTATACCTAAGGTACCCCCAAATAAAGGATACGCCTGTGGTATACCCTTGAGTATTTTTACCAAATAGCTGGATACCAGTATTGACCAGATAACTAATGCATCTTGAGAACTCCCCCACCGACTGGGGTTCAGGACCTGTTTTTTACAAGCTCATTGTTTGTAATACCCCTGTTGCTTATAATACCCCCGCGACAGCTCCCTCGGGTCCAGAATGAAGAATATTGTGCAGGCCAATGGCATTCATGGCGCTGCCTTTTGCTGCGTGGTCCCTAAATACAGTTCAGAATGATGGGGCATTTTGGTGCCCGATAGTGTGGCTGTGTCAGTCCGGGGTGCCTGCAGCCTCTTTTGGCTAGGCTTCATGACTCAAAAATAAAAGATTTTGAAAAACACTAGAAATTAGTCCAAACCAACAACATCAAAATTGTGTACATAACGCGGTCTTAGTCATTTGGGTAGCGCACATTCATTGGTGTGGTCTCGCATCACTACACACATCATACATATAATTATGTAATGCATACAGTGTGTGACTATAATAAATTTACACACAAGCACAGAGTACACAGTATGCAAATGGTAGTAAGCCCTAAAAAATGTGCTTAACATACCATAACACGCTATAAATAACATCAAGTAATTATTAGATATGACTCCACAGATGCACTTAGAAGCTACATTGTAGTAAATGGAGCTACCAATTGCTCTTGAATTTGTGTTTTTGTTTGTTGTCGACTGTGGATGCTGGTGGCCTCCTGTTGACATTAAGGCGCTTTGTGACCTGTCCGACATTTATGCAGCGAAACAGCAGCGTATTGTTTACAAGATCGATAAATACATATGCATCCGTGACAAAATAAACCACGTTCCACATTATGCAAAACTAATGCTTAAATGGGATTTTCCCAACTACTTCTAGCAGATTAGCAGGTGCTATTAGTATGTATATTCTTTATCTATAACAATATTCAGCTCAAGCAGGCATATGTGGTCATTTGTAGGTCAGAGTCTACTAGACATCGCAGCTGTCTGGTTTGCTAAAGACATCTTGGGGATATTCAGAAAGTTTTTTTTTTTTTTTTTTTTTTTAAATTTATTTAAGAGTTTTCAAACAAAAAGAAACAAAAGGTGCAGCCGTTCATTGTAAACTCATCTTGTACCCCACACATTTCATCAGTTGGTAAAAAAGAATCAGTACATTGGCATAAGTAAAAACATGAAATCGGAGAGTTAAAACGTTTCGTCAATAGCAGTTTGTCCATCCAGTGCTGGTCCGTCGTCTTCAGAATGTTTCATCATATAAGCAGAGAACAGACCCCACACATCCTGTGGCCTAGACGCAGTTTGTAATTCTTCTGCAGAACAAGTTAGCTGGTCACGACAATACGCAATATCATGTAACCACTGTTTCAGTTTAGGTGCCGATCTACCACCCCAATGAATGGCAACCCTACGTTTGGCCAGTTGCACCAGCATTGCCACCAATTTACGAGCACCCAACAGAATTTTAGAGATGGTTCCCAACAAACATATCTTCGCTTGAAGATAAAAATGGCTAGCGCAGGCTCAGGGTAGATCAGCAGGATTTAGCAAACAAATGCGTTTTCAAGGCCATTCTAAAAGACAGGAGGTTGCTGTTTCCTCGGATGGCGAAAGGAAGGGCGTTCCAGAGTCTGGCCGCCGAGTGGGAAAAGGAGCGGCCACCCCAGCGGGCTCTATTAATTTTAAAAGAGGTGGCCAGCTGCAGGGTGCCAGAACGAAGGGAACGGGCTGGAACATAGGGCGTGACCAAAGAGTGCAGAAAAACGTCTCACCCATTCGATGCATCACCGTAAACATATAAGTCCAGGCAATAGAATCAAACGCCTGCGCGGCGTCTAGGAGAACCGCAGCCGCTGGCAGTTTGGGAGTCAAAAGAGCATGACCGCAAACAGCGCATGCAAATTGTGCACTGTTGACCTAGTGGAAATAAATATGAAATAGACGAGAGAGACCCCTTTTCACCAGACCAGGGGATTAGAGTACTTTTTACCAGTAAAAAGGAAAGATCCCTTGGTGGACAAAAAAGCCAAAAATTAGTCTGTGTCACCACATAAATTGCAGCCCATGTGTTAGAACTTACAGGTTCATAATTAAAACGTTTATTCCAAGGTAAATGAATAATAATATTTTATTAGTTTAAAAAAAAGAATTTATAAGCATCCTACATACAACAATCAATTTTAAGAATTCATTATCAATAAAAACATGTACAATCATTTGACACTACATGGGACATTACCTCATCCGTACAGAAATTCAAAACCAATCACTGTACTTTTAGCAAACAACAAAAAAATACATATTTCTATACTTCAATCGCACCAAATATAGACTACTAGACAAAGTAACACAGAGAGACAAAAGACCAACACTATTTTTTTGTAATGAAGTCACACATCAGGGTTGAAAGTATTTCCTGGCTAATCCTTGATATATTCAGTTTGTAATATATATAGGATGAGCTGTTCCCCTCGATTATGTAAAATGGAGCGTCGATGCGTTTCGATGGTTAACAATAATATTCCATCTTTTTCAAGACACTTATATATGTCTCTCTTATTGTAAAAGGCACTGATTGGTTGCCACTTTCACTTGGTTCCTTATCCCATGTTATTCCATCCTCTCACGGGTTTCACTTTTCAGCATATTTCAGTTTTTTAACCCGCAGGTTTCTTGAGTGCATGGACACCTCGAGCGATTTTTCTTATACTCTCTTGAATAGAAAGATATGACCAGCGTTTAAAACCAATAAAATCCGGTTGACATCTGCTATAAGGCCACGTGTGCACAGTCTTTCCTTTGTCTTTGAGTTTTAGCAGTGCAGAGATAGTTATATATCGGGCTGTAACTCGCCCAGCTTCAAACGTGTTCTGTATAGGCAAACTGAAAGAACCATGCGATTAGTTTTCCTTCACTTTGTGATTCGAATTTTGGTCTCTTCACTTAAAATACCCTCTGTGATTTATCTTCTCAAATGTAATGTCTCCCTGCAACTCACGCCCGTAGTGTCGTCGTCAAAAAACGCCACACAGACTAATCTTTGCTTTTTTGTCCACCAAGGGATCTTTCCTTTTTTCTAGTGGGAATAAAGCCAGACTGGTCCGGAAGGACCATTACTGGCAACAACAGGCGCAGCCGGGTAGCTAAGATTTTCGCCAGAATCTTTACATCCGTGTTCATGAGTGATAATGGCCCGTATGACTCGCATCAATCTGGTGACTTACCTGGCTTTAAAAGAGCAACTATCAATGCCTCCCTAAGAGAATCAGGAAGCCTCTGCTGGTCGAAAGCTTCGTCATACATAGCCGTTTAATGGGGTAACAGTCCATGTACTCTTTATAGAACTCAGGCGGGAGTCCATCGGTGCCAGCTGCTTTCCCATTAGGTAGAGAAGAGATGGCATCTTTAATCTCCTCGGCTGGTAATGAGTGCATCAGAAAATCCTGTTGACCCGTAGACAACCAGACCAGAGCCACGTCGTCTAAATATTGTGCTATTTCCGATTGATTGATTGAAAAAGCTTTATTCGAGTTATACACTCATAAAAGCACAAGCATACATTTTAAAATTCATACATTTTTAAAATACATTACAATTAAAATTCATATTTCATACACATAAAATACATTTTAAACAATTGTGCAAGCTTTGACAAAAAGAATTTTTAAAATTAATATAAAATTAGTACATATTGGAAGATAGAGCCCTCCTCCTAATAGACCATGCCCACCCCAGGTATTTTGTTGTTCCCAGCACAATAGGCATTTCGGTGGAGGTACAAATAATTCTCAACCCCTCAACACCACTTAATACCCCAAGGTTTCTACAAACTGGGGCTAGCCATACTCTCCTTGGGTTTGCATAGGCCTCACACAGAAATAAGAAGTGAGTAATGCTTTCATTTGGAGCACCACATACCGGGCAACACGAGCTATTAGTACTCCTCCACCTGCCCGTCAATGACCTCAATGGGAGAGAACCTGACCTTAACTGAAAAAATAACTTCCTATCTATCGGGACAGTTATACTGTCCCAATACTGTTCTAGTACAGGTCTCGTTTTAATTTCCATGAATCTACCCCCCATTGTTTCTGCATATGTACTCCTCCAGAGCTTATGTTCTATATAATCCCAATATATGGCCTTAATGATGCTTTTACTTGGGAATACTTCCCCAAGCGGATTTTCCCAAAGGTTAGAGAGACCGAGCTCAGCAAGAACAACCCTGAGCGTCTTCAACCATGATATTTTGTGGAATATGTCTGACTTAACTAGGGCTAAAAACCCATCAGCATAGTGTCGGATCTCTGGGGTCGTCCACAGTCGTCTCCAATAAAGGATAGGCCTTAATCGGGCGCGGTCACTAACCAATCTCCTCCCTAAATCCAAGCCAAGTGGTATTAATGGTGTACTCTGGGGGAGACTCGTTATTCCCCTCAAAAACCTATTCTCTGATATTTGTAGGGTGGGGAGCCTCTCAAACCCCCATACTTCTGCCCCATACAGGGCTGCACCCAGGGCTGTAGCATCGTAAACCATGAGGACTGGTTTTACAGGCCTAATTTTTGATTTCACTTGTTCTGCCCGGAGCGCCCCTGAAATCTGCTGGTGTCTCAGTACCGCCTTCTCAATATGTCGTGACCAACCTGGCTTGCTTGATATCTCTACCCCTAAGTAAGTAAAAACATTTACTACATCAAGCTCGATATTATTCAGAGATACCCTTGGTTGGGATCGGCGCCTTTGACCAAAAACCATCAGCTTTGTTTTGCTAGCATTAACTTCGAGACCATGTTCCCCGCAAAACATATCAAATATATTCAGGGCGCGCTGGAGTCCTGCAGGGGTTTTGGATACAATAAGGGTATCGTCAGCGAACATCAGGATAGGAACCCTGATGCCCGCTAGCGAAGGTGCATCCACACTTGCATCCAACATCCTATCCACGATACCATTGATGAACAGGGAGAAGAGCAGGGGTGCCATTGCACATCCCTGCCGTACACCCCGTCCAACAGGAAAATTAACGGTAGATTCGCCATTACTCCCCCACTGGACTTTGGCGAAGTTGCTTTCGTGAAGACGCATTATTAGAGTGAGCAACTCAAGTGGGACCCCTATCTTTTTCAGGACTGCCCAAAGCTTACTCCTTGGCACCAGGTCGAAGGCAGCCCTCAAATCTACAAATGCGACATAAAGGCTGCCCTCGCCAAGGAGTACAGTCCCCCACCGCAACATGGTAAATCGAAATATTTGATCAACCGTGCTGGTTGCCCGCCTAAAGCCTGCCTGATAGGGGGAGAGGGCATTGTTCTCGTCTACCCAGTCCATAAGTTTATTGACCACCATCTTCCCCACCACTTTTTGGATAGTGGCAATCAAACTTATCGGCCTATAGTTGGCCGGGAGTGACCGATCACCCTTCTTGTGGATCGGTATAATTATTGCCCCCTTCCATATCTCTGGGATTTCAGCCCCTTTAGCTCGAGCATTTCACAGTGAGGTCACATACCTAGCCCACCGCACCTTGTCGTGCTTAAAAATATCTGAGGGAATCCCATCCAAGCCCGGTGCTTTCCCCCCTTGTAGGGTTGAAATTACCAATTCTGCTTCTTTATTTGAAAACAGGTTTCCCTTGCAAAATACCACTGGAATAGGTTCTATGGCCACAATATCCCTGTTTTCTGCATACTGGGGTTTAAAATACTCAACCCATGATGCCGCATTTACATTGTTATCTGGATTATTGGGGGTACCACCTCGGCCCCACTTCATAATTTGCCAAAACGTCTAGAATCCCTTGACCCAGAAGCTTTAAGTAACTCTTCCCAATATTCCTCATCCCACTTTTTCTTGGCCTTGCGGATGCTAACATTGTAGTGTTTACTAGCTATACTAATCAAACCCTTGTCTCTGCTTTTAAGTGCCCTACCCAGTTCCAATCTGGTTGACCTGCACTGTTTATTAAACCACCTCGCCATTTTAACTGGGGCTTTTCTATTTACCTTATTTAATCTAGTAAAATGTGGTTTTATAAGAGAAAAAAACGTATCGTGTATAGCTGTTATTGAAGAGGAACCAGGTGTTACGGGATTTATTATTTCCATGGCTGCAATTGCTTTATCCACCTCCGAGACTATGTAGTCCATGGAAGCCACATTTGCCAATACATTTGGCCATTTAACTCTTCGTGTATCATTGGCCATAACCGGTACAACATCGCTACGCGACTCTGGTTTGTCAGGCATGACCCTCCACCAGGAATGGGTGACGCAAAGGGGATTATGATCACTTTCTAATCTACCCTTGATTTCCATATCATCTACCCCACACCATAAATTAAGGCTACAAATGACATAGTCTATTCTACTTTTACTATGACCATTGTCAAATGTACAATTGCCTCCCTGGTCGCTCTTTGTCCTTCCATTGAGGGCCCTCAAGCCATATTCCAAACATAGCGCGTTCAGTAGCAATATATCTTTTGTCCACCGCTTAACTGGTACAAGATTCAAGTTTGGGACACCCCATTGGAAATCTTCCTCCTGCCCTAATGGATGTTCCGTATTTTCCAACGGCTCGAAGTTCCTATTAAGGTCGCCCGCCATAACCACTCTATTTCCCAGAGACTGCTATTTCCTCTTTGCTAGCTGTGGGCCGGGTTACATACATATCTTTATAATGCTTCACAAATTGACCGAGAATACCCTCCGTGTCAGAATAGGAAGTGTCCCCCTCCGAGATTGCCTGCACCATACAATGCCGTGCCCATGTCTGCCCCCCTCCCCATAATACCTAGCTTTACAGTACCGTGACAGATGCCTTACTTCCTGGTCTACCAACTCATTATACTCTGACACCTTTTCACGGATTGTAACCAGGATGGCATTCTCTGGCGCCTCCTCGTATTGATGTTCCAATTCCATTGAGTCTTTCTCTATCCTTTTCATGGAATCCCGAAGAGATTCGAGCACGCCAGCATGCAGGCCTATACACGCCCCACGGATAGTCACCTTGAATGCACTGCCCATACTTTGCACTGATCCTAAATTCTCAGTAAACTAATGTTCTATAGCATCTCTTATCCCTTCCTTAAATACTGGGTCTAACAGCGCCGAGGGCTGCAATCTCCATTGAAATGGAGCAGGAGCATAAGCCGGCATCTTCATGACGAGCAACACAGGTGCGTGATCGGATAATGTGCGGGGCAGATGTGCCATCCAGGTAACCCTTGAGCTAATGTTGTGCGTTGCACGCCAGTAATCCAGGCGGGACCATGTGTTGTGTACAAGAAAAGCACGTACCCTCTCTCAACCCAGGATGCCTCCGCCTCCAAACATCAGTAAGACCATGGTCACACATCCCATCCCGCACCGCCTGCACAGCTTTTATAATAGTGGAATTGACTTGCGAGTGATGATCCATCTCTTGGTTCAACACCACATTGAAATCCCCCCCCCCCACATTTGATGGCTGAGGATACCAACACATATATTCTGTACCACAGCATTTTAAAAAACTCCGGATGGTCAATATTCGGGCAATAGACATTCACCATCGTGATCAAAGTGCCACATAACGTGCCCTGCGCAATAATATCTACCACTATCATCAAACTCTACATGACTACTCTCAAAGGGGATATATTTTTTAACTAACACCATCACCCCCCCGCGCATAAGAGGAGTATGTAGATGCGAATCTTGCACCAGCCCCCTTTTAGGTCACATCAGATGCAGTATGCCTACTGAGATGAGTCTCTTGTAATAACGCAACTTGAACAAATATGCCACTACCTGCCTAGTTTTTTTTGGACTGTTCAACCCTCTGATATTCCACGTAATCCAAGTAAGTTTCCCTGATTCTACCATTACCCTTCTTTCTGAGGCATTACATGAAACACATTATCATCCATTACAATACCACACTTTCGAAGTACTGAAGAAGTAGCACAATTTACACCGCTGCACCTGTAAACAATCCTGTAAACTCCCCATTCCCCAACCACCCACCCATCCCAGCACCCCAACCATGCCGAGGACATCCCCAAGAAAAACAACCAACAAGCAACAACATTCTGTCCCACCCATCGTGAGAACAACAACCCTCGTGGGACCACCTCCCGATACAAAATCACTTTGGGGTGCACCCACATGAAGGACACCAGAGGCCCAGCAATCCCCCCAATGTAGTGAGGGGAGGATGGGGCAACAGTATCATCTCCCTCCCTTTTGAGATCCTATAGAATAATTACATCTGCACTTATTTTAATAGTCATAAGCATTACAATAAGCCTTTTGGACCTCGCAAACCTGCCCCAGAAACATGATGTACGATTTCCGAACTGTCCCCAACAGCACTAAGTTAACATGAACTGCAGCAACCCCCTCCCGGCAGTCATGACTGCCATGACAAATGGATGAACAGTGTACCCTTATGCCCCCAGAATACAGAATGGAACCTGCAGAATGTTCCCAACGTAATCAGGATTGTACCACACCCAATACATGAAGAGGCAATTGTACAACAAGCCACTAGTGCTCTGTCCTTGCATCTCAAACCTGGCAGACCTTGACCATTCTGCTTCATCCAGTAGGTCTTGCGTGCAGCTGATCAATCTTCATTATCCGCCTCCTCACCATCCGCTCTGCGCGTGCTTTTGCGCTCCATTTGTTTGACGTATTGCATAGCATCTTTTGGGGTCGTGAACAATCGGATCTTACCACCATGCTGGATCCGAAGACGCACTGGATATAGCCTGGCATACTGTATTTCCAGGGTTTGCAGCCGCTTTTTTACCGACTGGAACTCCCTCCGCGCCTGCTGCAACGCCGCCTTGAAGTCTGGGAGCAGCTGCACTGTCACTCCCTGATAAGTGGTAGTGCCCATCTCCCTCGCCAAACGAAGCGCTGTGCCACGATAATTAAGCAACCTCGCTATTATGTGACGAGGGGTTGCCCCCAGAACAGGTCGAGGTGCCAACGACCTGTGCGCCCGTTCAACCACCAGCATTCCTGAAAACTTCTCTGCTCCAAAGAGTGTCTTAAGCATGTCCTCGACGTATAGCTCCATCCTCCCCTCATTCGTAGATTCTGGAACCCCAAGAATGCGTAGATTATTACGCCTGGACACAACTTCTAAGTCCTCATTCTTTGCATTTATCACAGCCAGCAGCTTCTCCTTTTGCACACATTTTAGCTGTACTCTCAACTTTGTCCTTCGCATTCGAAATGCGCTGCGCAGCTTCTGTCAGTCGCACTCCCTGCTTATCCAGCTTGGATGCCATACTATCCATGCGTATGTTTAGAGTGTCTATTTTACCATCGATGGTCTGCAAACTCTGTTGCATGGACTCTAACACGCACTACAACTTACTAGAGCTGCCAGCCTCCATGTCCGTTTCCATGTCTGACGCAACTTGTGACGCTACTTTTTTGAGGCGCCTTGACTCAAAAGTTAACTTGGGTTGCAACTGCTTATCCAGTTTGCCCATCCCGCCTTCGTGGCAGACAAAAGCTCCAACACACTGCATTCCGACCAATACACTCCACCTGCTCCCCTATACCAATGGGCCGCAGACTTACGTCAGGCAATGGAGATCAGGCGTCACAAATCCCAGCCTCTCCAGCTGTTTACTTTCCCAGAATAGTAGCTACACAATTCACCATGTATGTGACACCGTACTCATGCCTGTCCTGAAGACGCCAATGCTGACCATGGCAGTTAATAATACAGACGCAGAAGAAATGTAAAGATCAGCAATGAGCAACTGTCTCCACCACCGGCAGACAGACCATCCCAACAGGCACCACTCCTTAGCAGGGTGATAGGCAAACTCACTTTCGCTAGTTCTGTGAGCTATGGTCAGGCACCCCGCCACTCACATACACCTCTGGTAGTCACCGATGCTGTTTAAGTAGCTGCAAAGGTCATAATCCTCCATCCAGGGTGGGCAAGCCCACAAGCCGCATGTTCCCTTCCACGTGCCAGCAGCCGCAGCCTCCACTATCCTCCAGAGCCACCGTGAGGAGCTATTTGATAATGGCGCGCTGATATGAGTCGTCCAGAGCAGTCCGTGAAATGCAGGGCGCAGCGGTAATAATCATATAGGCCATCACATCCGATACACGTTGAGTGGGGCCAAGGCTGCAGACAACGAACGGCTGAGCGCTGTGCGACAGCTCACCAATCTCCCTGTCACTTCGGCCCAACAGCCCGCGCTCACCCTCTGCCTCACTCCACCATCCGTTACAGCAAAGGGAGGGCGTGGAATTTTCCCAGCTTCATATCCTAACTCGCTGACAGTTATGCCGCCCGCAGCAATACCTGTCGTGAGCCGACGCTCACCTGCTGCGGTGGCTCCTGCATTCAGCCCAGGCGGCCCGCTCGTATCGCTCTTTCCCCTGCGGCCTCCAAGCGCAGAGCACCAGCACCTGACAGCCCGCGCCCGGGCAGCAAGGCAGACACAAGCCCACTCTCCTTGGCAGGGATCCCATCCAGCGGGGCCGCCTCACCGTCCTTACCGTGCTGTCTCTCTTATGGCTTCACAAGCTCTCCGTCAATGTCAGCTGCGGCAGAAGCAGCGCAGCACGTCTTCGCCAGCCGCCTCACTTCTCAAGCAGCCCAGGCCACCATTTCATGCAGTCAGCACGAGGAACCACCATCAGGCACCTGCAGTACCGCCTGTCCACAGATCTTCGCTGCCAGGACACCAATAAATTGCCCACAGGTAGAGGGATCACAGCCACAGCATAAGGTCGGTAGATGTTGGGCAGAAAGGCAGGTTATTTGAAGGATTATGGCCCGACCAGCAGAGCTGCACTAATGTGCGGCCATCTTGCTTCGGGCACTCTAGCGCCCCCTGGGGATATTCAGAAAGTTAACCTAGGAATTCATTCCA
The DNA here is from genome assembly GCF_964261635.1 of Lissotriton helveticus. Lineage (NCBI taxonomy): Eukaryota > Metazoa > Chordata > Amphibia > Caudata > Salamandridae > Lissotriton > Lissotriton helveticus. The sequence goes on from NC_136065.1 coordinate 1,661,635,430, forward strand.
CCCATTGCTTACCATTTGCTTTGTGATTTCTTCCTCACAATTTCTGGCTTTGTTTATGTAGGCTTTATTTCCTTAAGGCTGTGCAGCTCAAGTTTGTCCCTCCTGTTGCCCAAACCTTGTTTACTGTATTCTTCCACAACCTCGCTTACAGTAAACAGACCTTTATATCTTGTTCTTAACTTGTCACATTTGCTGTGCATTCAAAGAGAGAGGTCAAAGGTCAGGGTGTGTCTTCCAGGAATCTTGGCTTTTATTGACTTCAAAGTGAGAGGATTTGTGTGGATTTATGTGGCAATCATGCTGGCTCTGGAGAAGTGCTTGAATAAGTCTGTATGATAGTGTTTTCTTTCTAGCACACATGTAAATGACCTGTGCTGCTGATCAAATCAATACACTAGATGATATTTCCACACATTGTTAGTGCACCTTCAAACTTTTTATCAGTGAAACTGTATGTGAGTGCAAATGTAATGGCCATTTCATTTGAGGATGTGTTGTCTGTAAAGGCAGTACTCTGCTATACCATGCATACTCTGTTACCCCGGTCCATTCTACTCTGCACCACTCCACTGTACTCTACTCTTCACCCCTCTACACTATGCCACAAGGCATCACTGCACTATTCTCTGCACCACTTCGCTCTATGCCTTTCTACTGTACACCAGTCCACTCTGCTCTCTGGCATTGCATTCTACCCCAAACTACTATACTATGCACCACTGCACTCGCTGCTACTGTACTATATTCCACTCCGTGCCACTAAACTCAAAGCTACCCTGCTCTGCAACAGTATACTGTAAGCCACTGCACCCTAACCCAGTTCACTCTACTATGCACCACTTCACTGTCTGCCAGTGCACTCTATGCCAGTCCCCACAACGCCACTCTAACCTACTCGGCACCACAACAAGTTGTAAAACTGCACTCTATGCCACTCCGCTCTGCCACTGCACTCTATGCCAATGCACTATACACTACTGTGCTCAAAACTGATGCACTGAACGCCAATCTACTCCGCACCACTGCACTGTACACCATTGTCCTCTGTCACTGCACTTTACGCCACTCTATTCTACTCTGCGTCACTGCACTCTGTCATTATACTCTGTCCAACACACTCTATGCTACTCTATTCTGTGCCACTGCACTCTATGCCACTCTATTCCATGTCACTCTACTATACACCACTGCACTCTGCAACAGTATACTCTGAAACACTGCGCTCTCTGCCACTTAACGCCTCTGAACCTTGATTGTTTCACTCTACCCCACTGCACTCTATGATAATCAACTCTACTGCACCCCTGCCATGCCCACACCACGTCTTCAACAAGGCCGACTCCACCATCGCACCCCAACTCCGGAACATCATCAACGCCTCCTTCAACACCGCCACCTTCCCGGAGAGCTGGAAGCACGCCGAGATCAGCGCCCTCCTGAAGAAACCTACAGCGGACCCCACCGATCTCAAAAACTTCCGCCCCATCTCGCTCCTCCCTTTTCCTGCTAAAGTCATTGAGAAGATCGTCAACAGACAGCTGACCGCCTTCCTCGAGACGAACGGATCCCTCGACCCCTCGCAGTCAGGCTTCAGAGCCAACCACAGCACCGAGACCGCCCTCATCGCAGCCACCGACGACATCCGGGCCCTGCTCTACAAGGGGGAAACAGTGGCCCTCATCCTCCTGGACCTCTCCGCTGCGTTCGACACGGTCTGCCACCGCACCCTAGTCCAGCGCCTCAGCAACATCGGTATCCAAGAGAAGGCACTGGAGTGGATCATCTCGTTCCTCGCCGGAAGAACACCAAGAGTCCGCCTCCCCCCGTTTTGCTCCGAGGCCACCGAAGCCATCTGCGGCGTCCCGCAAGGATCTTCTCAGCCCCACCCTCTTCAACATCTACATGAAACCTCTCGCAGCCATCGCACGCCAGCACAACCTCAACATCATCTCTTACGCCGACGACACCCAGCTGATCCTCTCACTCACCAGAGACCCCGACACCGCCAGAACCTGCCTACACGAAGGGATGAAAGACGTCGCCGAGTGGATGAAGGACAGCCGCCTGAAACTGAACTCGGACAAGACGGGAGTCCTCATCCTGGGATCTTCGCCCTCCGCCTGGGATGACTCCTGGTGGCCCCCAGCCCTGGGCACCGCACCCAAGCCAACCGACCACGCACGCAACCTGGGCTTCATCCTGGACCCCTCCCTCTCGATGACCAGACAAGTCAACGCCGTCTCCTCATCGTGCTTCAACACCCTGCGTATGCTTCGCAAGATCTTCCGCTGGATCCCGACCGAGACCAGGAAGACTGTCACCCAGGCACTCGTCACCAGCCGACTGGACTACGGAAACGCCCTCTACGCCGGAACCACAGCCAAGCTACAGAAAAGACTCCAGCGCATCCAGAACGCCTCTGCCCGACTCATCCTGGATGTCCCCCGACGCAGCCACATCTCCAGCCACCTGAGGAACCTGCACTGGCTCCCCGTCGACAAGAGGATCACGTTCCGGCTCCTCACCCACGCACACAAGTCTCTCCACGACCTGGGCCCCAAGTACCTCAACGACCGCCTGACCTTCTACACGCCCACCCGCCAGCTACGGTCCACCAGCCTCGCCCTCGCAGCCGTACCACGCATCGGAAGAGCCACCGCCGGAGGAAGATCCTTCTCTTACCTGGCTGCCAAGACTTGGAACTCCCTCCCCATCCACCTTTGGCTGACCCAGGACCATCTCGCCTTCAGGAAACAACTCAAGACCTGGCTGTTCGAGCAGTAGCATACCCCTCCCCCCAAGCGCCTCGAGACCCTCCCGGGTGAGTAGTGCGCTATACAAATGGCATGATTGATTGATTGCCCTCTACAACACTCTACTCTATACACCACTTCATTCTACTCTGAAACAATCTACTCTGAATCACTGCAGTGTATGCCACTCTGTTCCACTTTACGCCACTGTACTCTGTACCACTTTTTCCCACTCCAGTCTAGGCCACTCCACTCTGCAACACTGCACTCTAAGCCACTACTCAATACAACTCCACTCTACCTTGTACCACTGCACTCTACGCCACTTCATTCTACTTTGAAACAATCTACTCTACACAAGTGCACTTTGTCACTGCTCTTTACTCCACTGCAGTCAAACTTGTGCCACTCTATTCCACTCTGTGCCATTGCTCTATGCCACTGCACTCTACCCTGCACCACTCCACTCTGCTCCAGTTCACTCTACTCTGAAACAATCTACTCCATTGCACCACTCTACGCGATGCCACTCTACTCTAAACCACTACACTCACACCAATTCACTCTACATCGCTTTACTCAAAACCAGAGCACCCTACGCAATTGTACCTACTCCAACTACTTCGCACCACTGCACTTAATGCAACTATACTCAACAACATTCTACTCTATGCCACTCCACGCTACATCACTCTACACCATTGTGATCTACGTCACTGCAGTCTATGCCACTCTATTCTACTCTGCACCACTGTACTGTCACTACTCTCTGCACCACTCTACGCCACTGCACTCTGGATGACTGCACTCTGCACTACCCTACTCTGCATCTCTACTCTCACTGAACTCTATGCCACGATACTCTGTACCACTTTATTCTGTCACTGCTCTCTACTATGCACCACTCTGTGCCACTCTACTGCACACTATGCCAATGCACTCAACACCACTATAATCTACTTTGCACTACTGCCCTCTGAGACGCTGCCCTCTACATGCCTGCACTCTGAACCACTCTATTGCTCTCAACGCCACTCTACTGCACTCCACGCCATTGCACCACTCTATGGCAATGCAGTCTACACCCCTCTACTCTGCATCACTCCACCTTATGCCACTGCAGTCTACCCTGCACCACTCTTCTGTATGCCACTTCACTCTGCAACACTGCTCTCTCTGCCACTCTTCATCGCTCTACTCAATGCCACTGTACTCTATGCCAATCAAGTCTAAGCCACTCTAATATACTCTGCACTCTGACACTTCACTCTACTCTGAAACAGACTACTCTGTACTGCAATCTATGCCACTCTATTCCAATGTGCGCCACTCCACACTATGCCACTTTGTTCTACACCACTACACACTACACCAATGCCCACTACACCACTTTACTCAAAACCAGAACTCTGCACTGTATGCTACTATACTTTACTCTAGGCCATTCGGCACCTTTGCACTGTCACTATACTCCGCATCACTCAACGCCACTACATTCTACACCATTATAATCAATGCCACTCTCCTCTACCCCACTTCACTCACACTCTATTCTGCAGCATTGCACTCTGTCACTCTACTTTATGGCACTCTAGTCTGCGTCACTTTACTCTATGCCACTTCACTCTGCTATGCACCTCTCTACTGCACACCATAAAAATGCACTTTACGCCACTCTAATCTACTGTGCACCACTGCCGTCTGACACTGCATTCTATGCCTATTCACTCTGCACCACTCTACTCTATGCCAGTGTACTCTACCCTACTCTACTATGCTCCACTGCAGTCTTTACCACTGCACTCTACAATACTCCAGCCTAGGCTGCTCCACTCTACGGTCCTCCACTCTGCACTTTTGCCATTGCACTTTACGCCACTACACTACAGTGGCATAACACAGGTACCCGCAGCCCTCACGGTGTGGAGGGACCCAGCTTCAGGGGGCCCCTTCAGCACAGTACTCATGCCCGGGAGCTTCGGATTAAATCCGGAGCAGGCCCCTCCATGTACCTTGCAGGGGGACCCCTTCAACTTTCGTTACACCACTGCTACACTATACCACTCCACTCTACTCTGCACCACTCTACTCTGAAACAATCTACTCTAAGCCACTATACTCCACTCCACTACTGCAATCCACGCTGCCCCACTCTACTCTCCACCACTCTACTCTAAGCCACTGTGGTCTAACCTACACCACTATACTGTACCCTGCACCACTCCACTCTGAAACGATCAACTCTACGCCACTGCACACTATGCCACTCTCCTCAACTCTACGCCACTACACTCTATGCTGCACCACTCTATTTCCCTGCAGTCTACGCTGTTCAACTGTCTTCTAAAACACTGCGCTCTGTGCCAATACACTCTACACCACTTACTCAAAACCAATGCACTCTAAGCCACTGCACCTGTGCCAAATACTTTGACCCACTGCACTTTATGCCTCTATGCTCTACAGCATTTTACTCTACGCCACTCTAATGCACTCTTCACCACTGAACTCTACGCCATTCTAGTGCACTATATGCCACTGCACCACTCTACTCTGCACCACTTCACTTTATGCCACTGCACTCTACCCTGCACCACTCTGCTCTGTACCACTGCACTGTACACCACTATACTTTATGCCACTGCACTCTATGCTACTCTGCATCATTGCACTCTGACACTTTACTCTGCACCACTCTACGCCACGCTACTCTACGCCACGCTACTCTATGCCACGCTACTCTACGCCACGCCACTCTACGCCACTCTATGCCACTCTACTATACAGCACTGCATTCTGTCACAGAACTCCATGCCACTCTACTCCACTATACTCTATGCCAATGCACTCTACTGTGAACCACTTTGACACTCTACTGCACAGTATGCCAATGCACTCTACGCCACTCTAATCTACTCTGCACCACTGCCCTCTAACACTGCATTCTATGCCACTTCACTCTACGCCTCTTCACTACGCCACTGCACTCTATGCTGCACTACTCCTCTACTCTGCACCACTCCACGCCACTTTACTCTCCACCTCTCTACTCTACAATATGCCACTGCACTCTACGCTGCACTGCTTCTCTACTCTGCACCACTCTACACAACTTCACTCTGCCACTCCATACCACTGCACTCTACGCCACTGCAATCTACTGTGCACCGCTCTGCTCTCTGCCACTGTACTTTGTTCTACTGTACATCACTGCACTCTACGCTAGTGTACTCTACACCACTTTGCTCAAAATGAATGCACTCTATGCCAATCTACTCTGCACCACTGTACTTTACACAACTTCCTTCTAGGCCACTCTACTATATTTCATCCTATGATGCTCTAATATTAAACTCTGCTCCACTGACTCTACTGCACTCTATACCACTCCACTTTACAACACTCTACTTCACTCTATGCCATGCTACGACACTACTCCACTCTTTGACCCCCTACTCAACTCTGCCACTATTCACCACCTTATGCCACTTTACTACAGTCCATTCTATGGCGTACCATTACGTGACAATCTATTCCGCTCTACACCACTCTACTCTACAACTCTACTCCATTCTATGCAACACCCTCTACACCACTCCGCACTACACCAGTCCATGACACTCTATGCACTCTCTGCCACTGTTCTCCCCTCACCTCTGTGCTCTTTCACTCCACGACACTCTATTCCCTCAACAGCATTGTCCGCTACTCCATGACACTCCACTCCTCCCCATGACACTCAACTTTACTGTATGGCCCTTCATAACACTCCACTGTATTACACTCGACACTCAACTTTACTGTATGCCCCTTCATAACACTCCACTGTATTACACTCCACACCACTCTCCTTTACCCCACTAACTTTTAGCCATGCTGAACAGATGCCTCTCTGGTGTACAATATTGCTAAAACATATTGGCAAAGCCAATAGCTCTTGCATAGGTATAACCTGTTGGCTTTGCCAGTGCTTGTTGTAACTCTCATCCACCTCCCAGACTCCCTTCCACATCCCGGAACAACCTGTGCTCTATTAAAAAAAACTTAATAAATAAAGGTGAATTTGGTGACTCTGTGATTGCAAAACATCAAGTCTTGTAATAAGAACATGCCCGCTGTATTACAACATCATGCAGCTTTTGTAAACCAGATGGGGTGCAAACACAGAAGAATAAACATCAATTGCTTTTTTTTGTTTTCATTAAAAAAAAAAAACGTTTAGCCTCCTGGTTTACTTGAGGGGGTAGGGGGAGTTTAGCAGATCAATTAAGTTATTTGTTGTTACAGGCAGAGGCTGTTGTTTTTGTTCCAGGTTGGTGAAATATGGAAATGTGAAATGCCTGCTAGCTAAACAGTCAGGCAGAAGCCCCCACCTGCTGTCTGTGTTGTCACTTGCCCCTCCACCCGCTGTGTTGTTGCTTGCCCCTTCACCCGCTGTGTTGTTGCTTGCCCCTTCACCCGCTGTGTTGTTGCTTGCCCCTCCACCCGCTGTGTTGTTGCTTGCCCCTCCACCCGCTGTGTTGTTGCTTGCCCCTCCACCCGCTGTGTTGTTGCTTGCCCCTCCACCCGCTGTGTTGTTGCTTGCCCCACCTGCTGTCTGTGTTGTTGCTTGGCCCATCTGCTGTCTGTGTTGTTGCTTGCCCCATCTGCTGTCTGTGTTGTTGCTTGCCCCATCTGCTGTCTGTGTTGTTGCTTGCCCCATCTGCTGTCTGTGTTGTTGCTTGCCCCATCTGCTGCCTGTGTTGTTGCTTGCCCCGCCACCCGCTGCCTGTGTTGTTGCTTGCCCCGTCACCCGCTGCCTGTGTTGTTGCTTGCCCCGCTACCCGCTGTTTGTCTTCTTGCTTGCCCACACACATTGTCCTTGTTGCTGCCAGCTATCGTGTTGCCCCCTTGACCTCATAAAAAATAACTGAGAAAATAGTGAGAATAAGCCACAGACTTTTTTTAAGGGGTTTGAAAACACTTGAGGAACCTGTCCTTCTTGGAAGTGCATATTAGAGTTCCATAAGCAGTAGAGCAATTTAGTTACTGGCACGTGTAGTAATTCACACTGGGCAAGGGTCCTAGACAGAACCCGGCTTGAGGGTACTGATTTTCAGCAAGTTAGAATTAGTGGCTTTATAAAGTTGGTAAAAAAACAAAGACTAGCCCAGTCCCTATCAGAGAGGGTGTCGGTAGGAGCCTTAAAAGAATTAACAAAGGAGGTATGAATTCTCTTAGTGTTGTTGCTAAAGAATTGTGAAAGATTTTTCGGGCACGGCCAATAGACTTGTATTGGACAGTCCCAGCTTCTCATTGGAGCTACTAAAACTTTAGTGCAACATTATAAGCACTTCTCAGCAGATCTGACACATTTGAATGGGATAGGTTCACTAGTTATCAACAAGGTCACAAACTTATTAAGGACAGTATCAGCACGTCTTTGTCGAGACTACTAAACCTTCATTGGATAGTATGAAGCAGGACAGTAGTATTTTTTGTATATGTCTAGCTGCAGGATTTTAATAGAGACTAGATTCTGCTGTTTCTGGTGTCATTCCATTGAGCTGGTAGGATAGTTTAGAGACTAAGGGGCCGATTTAAGATGTCGGTCGGAAAGCCTGATGTTGGTCGGAAAGCCTCTGACCGCCATAGTTGGTTTCAATTCCGACTGCCTAATTTCAATCTACGCTGTCTGAATTCAAACCGGCCGGTCATTCTGGCTGGCTTCAGATGGGCTCAGGGAGCCTATCAGAAAGTTGGAGACCGGCTCATAATCCCAATAGGACTGCGTTTCCGCTGTAGGGTTTACGATGTTTGTTTCCAACAGTCTTTCCATGCCGGCCTTTCCCACACGGAAAGTAGTTTGGAAAACAACTTTGGGGGCTCCTAGCAGGGACCCCTTGCTTCTGCAGCCTAAGGTTGTGGCCCTGGGGGGCACTCTGTAAACTTCTGCACCCTGGGGCAGGCAGGCACCTTAAGGTGCCTGCCCCAGGGTGCATGGATTTACACAAACTTCCATTTCTCGGTGGAAGCTTGTGCTACGGCTGGTTTACAGCCTTAGCACATGCTCCCATAGAAAAATGGGAGTATGCGACCTCACAGTGTGCAGTCGCATCGTAATCATGCGGTCAGGACCACCGACTGGAAGTTAGTCGGTTTGTCGCAAATCCGCAACGGTGTCGGTCGGAGGCAAATCCGACTGACATCGTAGTCAGCCCTTACGTGTTTACTGCTGATGTTTATGTGAGATGAGCAGGCTGCAGCTTAAAATTCACTGTGTATTCCGTCTTTCTTGCGCAAGAGGTAGATGAAGATAGATAAAATTAATACCAATATTGATAGGGTGTTTATATACAAAATTCCTTTCTGCACACGCTTTGGTTAATGCTCTATGTATGGCAAAAGATTGTTTGTGATTTTACCATTTTTAAGTAGGCGAGACGAGATGGGAGGCTATCAAGTAAGGGGTTGTTTTCCAAGTTAAATTAGACAGCCAATGAGTGAGGCCCGTCCCCTTTTGTGTTAGTTTGTTTACATTAATGAATAATCTGCTGATAGTTGTCTTTGCTAAGGATGTGAAAAGTTTTAATTGCACATGCATAGTTGCACAAAATAAGAAAATTCCAGACTTGTGTGCATAGTTTCCTTTTAAGTAAACTAACAGAATCAGTTTTAACAAAACGTGACCTCAAATTGATTTACCTGGACCATGCAAAAGGGATTAGAATAAAGGAGTATGCAACACAAAGTACGTTCAAACTATATATGGATTTCAATCTTAGTACAGGTCTTTCCTCCTACCTCACATTTGTCAGTATTAATTCCCATCGCTTTGTTCTAGCCCGTCTGAGGTTGGGAATAGTTCACCACCTTGTGGCCTTCCCCACAGTAAAAAAACCCGGAACATGTTTGTGTCCATGCGATGGGAAATCCAAACAGACCACCTGCCACTTTTTACTTTTTTGTAATTTTTATACTGGTTTTAGAAAGTTTTATCTGAAGCAATTATTTTTAGATTACAATACGTGCAATTCTAGAGCCGCAATGCAACTGATATTTTATGTGGCTTCTCCGGATGTGTGTTATCGTGTGGCCACTTACATTCTAAAATGTATGTGGCAAAGAAAATCTATAATAATATGACCTTTCCCTCCCGAATATCCCCTAGATTGTTACATTTTAAATAGTACTTGTCCTTGCACTAGCGTTTTTTGCACAAATCTCTATTTGTTACAAATTGCTGCTATAACATTTATAGTGACCTAACAGCTCTGCACTTTATATTTATTTGGCATGGCATGTCCATTAGCACTTTATGTATATAACAGGTTCTCTGAACTTCTGCACTTTACATCTGCACTTTTGCACTTATTTTTGTATAAAAATTGCTGCTAGAATATACAGAGTAACTATAACTAACTGTTATATTTTAAGTGGTACCTGACTTTTGCACTGGCTTTTTTTGCACTAGCGCTTTTGCACAGACCTTTAATGTATATAAAATGCTGCTATTACGTCTATAGGGACAAAATGATCATTTGCACTTTGTACTTATTTGATATGTTAGCAGTATTTTATGCATATAATAGGCTGTCCGAAATCTTTTTCCCTTGTATAATAACTGCTGCTAAAATATTCAGGATGACCAAATTTAATTTTGCTCCCAAAATGTGATATCCCTGTACTAATTGAACCAAAACAAGAATGGTATGGACATTGTCGTTATTTTTCTTTTTAAACTGTTTCACTATCTAATTGACATAAATATGAATTTGAAACTGTATTTATGTTCTGCTACATGGTTGTACTTGTACAAACCGAATAAAGCATTTTGAAACGAAACGAAGTAAATTAAACGGACTATTGGATATCCGCTCCCTCACCCTAAGGAATTTCTGCTCTTTGAACCTCAAAACAATACTCAAATCTACAGAAACAAGTATACATAAAACAAATGCAGAACATATTAAATATTTTAATTCATTGAAGTATGAAAATCAAAATTTTAATTGAAAAATTGGATCATTTCAAAATATGGTTTTTATTTCTAAGGCAAAACTGTAAACTAGAATATAGAATATCATTGTCTTTATTCATAATAATGTGTACTCTTGCTTATTCGGCTCATAGCAGTGCGTCAGTGGGCAACCAATCATCAATAATGCTCCCACAAGTCAAGCTCAGTCTACCAACTTCATTTTTAGCCCCCCGGTTTCAACTTCCTTCACGTTTAAAAGATGGTTTAACATTTCCAATTTAATTTTTTTTGTGTATGTATACTTTATATGAAGTATTAATAATCAGTTGTGAACCTCCTGAATGTGTCTGCAGATCCTAGGTTAAGAACCCCTGCTGTATACCCTTTATCCTTCTACCTGTACCAAAAACTCATAATTCTGTAATTTTGTGTCCTACATTTTTAGGATTGTACCTTTCAATTGATTTCTGTAATCCTACACATCACCCCTAACTCCATATCCCTATGCCTCAAATGTCTAATCTCAACCCACTACCATAAATCTCCATGTATAGTTAGATTGTGATGATTATGAGGCCAAATGTTAAATGAGTCTGGGTTTTCCTAGGTGGGTCGATATGGCGCCCCCTTGAAGCATCCTTTGGGCTCCATTGATACTCTAAGCAGATCCGATATGTGCAGGCTGGGATTGTGAAGATGATCTTTCAAATTGGAAGAATATGGAAAATAGGTTTTCCACCGTAATCTTAATCTGTTGTGCTAACGTTGTGTTGACCTTCAACATTCACCGCTGAGAGGAGCTCTTCCACTATTTAGTGGGCCAGCAGATCATGCCATGATGTGATCATCCATGGACCCAGGAGCAAAAAAAAAACTAAAACATTTAATTCACATTATTAAATTGTAATCTGAGGTGTGTTTCCATTATCTCAGCCGAAGTGTAAAATACAATGCCTGCTCCCAGTTCTTGTGCACTCTTCCCTCTTTTACGCACTACCAGCTGTTATACTCGCCATTCTTGCACAGACCTTCCTCTCTCACAATCACCTTTCAAAGCTGCCTTCTAGCACTTTTCCTTCACCATTACTCAAGTCTTTTGTATATTATTCACCCATGTGCCTCTTGTACGCTTCTGTTGCACAAACTTTCCTCCATTTTGCTCCCCTTTTTCAAAGATATCCTCTTGCCAGCTTACCTCTGTCATTAACGTATGTCTCTTGTGTCTTCCCCTGTCTCACGTGCACCTTACTCTTCTTTGTGTCCTCAGAGGGGCGAAGCGTGGCTGTGATGCTGAACTGCAAGTATGTAGAGACCTCTGCAGCGCTGGACCACAACACACGTGAGCTGTTTGAGGGTGTGGTACGCCAGATCCGACTGCGCCGGGGTGAAGCCCGTGAGGAAGTCGACGGCCATGGCCCCTGCCCGCTACCTCCAGCCCTTCAAGAAGGCCGGCGCGAGAGCTTGACGAAGAAGGCCAAGCGTTTCCTGCAGAACTTGGTGGCGAAGAACAGCAAGTTCTTCAAGCAGCGATCCAAGTCATGCCACGATCTATCTGTCCTATGAGGAGGCCGCACTGGAGTTCACAGAGGAACCTGGTTAGAAGCCAACTGAGGCTGATTGGCCTTGAAGAGCCTACACAGTAGACCCCTGAGGCGTCCATCACTCTTACTACTGAGGGCAGGAGTGGTGGCCACTCATAGGAGACCCTGAAATCCCATGACACCCCCCGGATGTTACCACCTTTCATGAGCCAGACCACCACTTCAAAAACTTTCTCTCAGGATCCAAGATTGCTTAAAAATCCCCCTTCCTGTTAGAGCCCAACCGCTCCAAGGATATTCCATCTCATAAGAGCCCCCCTTGAGATCTTGTACCACTGTGTACATTTTCGAGACTAAAGGCGCCATCTTGCTTTTTCTGAATAAGATGAAGAGTGAACCACTGCATCCGTTATTAAACAGTGAGTGGGAGAACTGGAAATGGGCAATGTTCCTTTTTCATTTTTAACCGTTACCACAAACACCGTTGTGCTGCTCAACCGTCAACATAGCGCCGCCTGTGGCCAGTGAGGCCTAGCTGAGCACTTCTAAGTGGAGCCTGTGGGCTTGGTCCTTCATGACCCTCACACAAGACATGGTCCTCTTTGCCCCTCTCTCGCTGCTGTCGTATGGTGGCTAGGTTTCCAACCGGTCACATTTCAGACTGCTGTCCTCAGGAGAGGGAGAGCTAAGCACCTTGGACCGCATTCTCCTGAGTCTCCTATAGGGGGCGCTCTCCAGAACCTGCTTTCATCTGCTCCTTCATTGGCAGATTACGGGCCGTCCCAGAATCCCACCCAGGCCAGTGTTTGCCCAGCAGAGAGGCTTGAGAACTTGGCACAAGGCCCTCAGTGACGTGGCCTGTGGGATACCGGGGTGCAGGACCCTCCTGCGCCTGTGGAAACGTTTCTTTATTTCTTTAATATATGTGGAAGCTTGACCCATGGCTGGCTTTACCAGGGCCCAACCGGACTGTCTGAACCTGCAGTATTTTCTGGAATCCGCAGATTTCACTATAGATCAGTCTATATCTGCAGTTCGTCTGTTTTTAAACACTCTGCATAAAATCTGAATCATTCGTGAAAAATCATAGAGTAGGCACATGCTGTGTGCTTGTAACTCCTAACACATTTTATGTTGTTTTACAGAGTTCCTGTATAGCACTTGTCTCGCTATGTTTATGCTCAGATGTGCACTTTATCTCTTATGTTTGGCACAGACTGTATAAATCTGGATTGGTTTCTTTAGATGGTTAAATATATTTTCTATTTATTGCATCATTGATATTTATTAAAAATGCTAATATTGTTTTTCAACATTGCCTACGCTTCCCTGGACACAAGGCCCGCCTCCACCCTCTCACACAAGCTCCATGTCAGGTTGATCTTCGTCCTGAGCTTGGCCCCATGGGTGACATTTTAATGCCGAAACTGTCACGTGACGGAAATGTTGTTGTGATGTCAGACTTAGGGGGTAGTAGTTGAGGCCTACGTGAACACTGGTGAAAGCAGAACCAAAGTGCTGAACAGACCTGCACTGTTTTCCTTCGAAGAGCCTAGTCCATTAGTCCCCTAAATCTAGGGGGCACAGGCTTGGAATTAGTCTCTTCTCTGAGTGCCGGTTCACGCAGCTGACACTTTCATCAATCGTTTTGGGATATGTGTGTTTGTATACTTTTGTTGTAGGAATGTATGGGGGTGCACTTGATTTTTGAATGTTGATTGGGTGCTTGAGTTTGGAATCCCACTGAATGTCTTAGAAAACAGAATGTCATAGTGTGGGTGCCCATGATTTGGGAAAGTTGCCGAGTACTCTTGAGAAATATAAGCAGGGAGTGGAAGCATATGCCCTCGACTTGAGAATGTCAGATAGTATTCTCTGGATATGAATGTTGGGTGGTGTTCCCTTGATCTGGGATTGTTGGGTTGTGCTGTAGGATGGGAAATGATGGAATTTGCTCTTGAGTTGGGAATGTTGGAGGAAGCCCTTTAGATGCATTGTGAATAGGGAACCTGGTCAGTGCTTGTAAATCAATGGATACATTAATTTACAGATTTCAATAAAGTATTTTCTACAAACTGCTTGGTCTGTCTGGTTCATATTCACAAGGTAGCCAAAATCTCCAAACTGTTCTACCACCCTCTTCCCAAACCTTGCCATACCATGGTGCTGGCACCTGCCAGAGAGCAAATGACCAGGCTATGGGAATTTGAAAACTCTTCCTGTGACCACTGAAAATGTGTGCCACTCACCCCTGGAACTACTACAATGTATACCACTTTCCTATGGGGCTGCTTTGAATGCATACCATTTTTCCCACTTGCCAAAGTGTTCTACTGCTCTTGACCGGGCACTATGAGGTCGATTGTACTCCTGAGAGCTGCTATGACCTGCTCCTCACCAAGGTTATTGAGGGATTGACCACCTCCTGCTGTACCCATTTGGACTTACTAAACTTACCAAGTGCTACTAAAAGATCTACCACTCCGCCTTTGTGGTTTCTGCAGACTGGTGGGTGTTCCCGTACCACTCATGCTTTACTTCCTGAAACAGTGCCACAACTGCTAGCAGAGTAACCAAAGGCATATGCATGTCCCTCTCAGACCATGGCCATGTGGCTACATGTTTCACCCCGATCTCCATTTCTGCTACCAGGATAAACTTTAGAGCACAACAGTGAGTTCCATGACCATTGCATGTGTATGAATATGTCTTTATTTATATAGCGTAATCTTAAAGCTTAACATGTTCATAATGGAGCGAAACACAGAACCTCCTTCCACAGAGACAACCACTTCTCCTGAAACCCAGAATCCCTTCACCCGAAACCCAGAATCCCTTCACCCAGGCTTTTGTCACCTTCCACATTCTTCCAGGTTCCATTTTCTAGCCTTACGACTTACCTCACATCCCTTCTCTTTTTTCAAAGACGAGAACGCCAAAGTAAACTTAAGATATAACCCTCGGACTCATTCGGAACCCCTCCACTCCCCCCCCCCCCCCACACACACACACAAAGCAATTCAAAACAGCACACAGATGACATTAAGTTCAAAGGACACCAACGAGCATCACATTCCAGAAATCACAAACCATACGTCTGCACAGCATGTAAACCTTATGGACCCGAACGACCATCTTAATGTCACAAAATGGTAACGTTTCTTAGGAACATTGGTTTTCTGAGTGCTACAGAATCGAATGTTGGCACAAACCACTATTGCCCTCTTCAACTCGCATCATTACGTCTGGACAATAGCTTGCGTAATCTTCCCGACGGCCCCCAGCGCCGGGATACCCACGTTAGACGTCGGGAAGATTAAGCAAGCGATTGCCCAGAGTCACATGGTGCTGGGCCTGCCGCTGGTCCCGGTGATCCCCAGTGTCCGGCGTCCGTCACCCCGGCCGCTGCGCCACACCTCTTCCACAGTAGCCTGGGCTGCACACAGAAGACCAATTAGCGGAAGAGCTACAAGTAGCGGATGAGCTACAAGTAGCTGATGAGCTACTCGTTGGAGAAGCCTTCTTTAGATATTTGCTAGCATGAGCATAAAAACGTAGCTAAAGCAAATTAAAATTAAACTAATAGAATGGGGATCTCACGAGTCTATTCTCTTTTGTCCGTGAATATTTGCCCAATTAAAGCTGAAGCCTAACGTAAATGTTTTGTCCTATGTATACCCCTGACGTCTAAGATCCCTTCCAGACCAAACTCTCATGAACCAATCCTACCCTATAATGAAATGCCACATGCACGAGCCTGCAATCAAGCGTATCTCACGACATCCACCTTAACGGGATGGTAACATTTATTTGATGTTCTCTTATTTCAATGCTCTGAACTGCACTACTTCTTGTTAATTAAGAGATTCACATCTTTAACCATATTCCTCACCTGAAATAAATAATGCTTCCTACCTGATTGCCTATTTTTGCACACACTTCAAATATTCTCCCACTCTTTTTTTATTTTATTTTTTATTTTAAACAATTGTTGTATGCCTTATCCATGACAAGACGCAAAGTGGAATTCTCAAATGATTATGGCTACTACACCTGTAGTATTGAGCATTTTGCCTCCTACTCCAAAACTAGATATTACCACTTTTCCTATTTATTTATATTCCTGACTCCTGATTGCACTATTAGACTCTGTGAATCTACCCATATCTCCTGCTTAAACTGCTGGGAATTTTCACCACCGTTTGCAATACTGGCTGCTGTTCTAAGGGATAAATCCGAACATACTCCTGAGCAATTTTGTTTCTGCCTTCCTTCAAAATATGATCTCTCAAAAACTGCACGGAGTTCGTGCTTAGAATTGCGTGTTATGTACAAAGATCTCAGTGCAGCTATGTATTCCCAATTGGTTCGCTCTCATGCTATTCTCTTGAAATAAACTAATACCATTCTATTTTTTGGCGTACTCAAATACGTCCAAAGTAAAAAAAAAAAATTGCTAACTTTCTTGCAACCAAGTTGTTGTCGCCCTGATAAACCTCTACATAAGTCCTCAAAACATTGTGCCAGTCAACCCGTGGCAATTTCACCCACGTGTTGCAAAAATGGAGGAGGTGGTAGCCCTCAAGCCATAGCAAAGCATAACAAAAGTAGCCATCTTGTCTGCACCAATACAAAACAAGCTAAAACCACAAAATGTTGTCACCGTTGTCTCAAACAAAACAGGAATATGGTCTCTATTATTTGTTCCTAGACCAATGAGCATCATTTCTTCCCATTATTAAGTACTGTTGTGTTCCGAAACTTCTCGTAAAAGAATTACCAATGAACAACACAGCTATCCTGGACAAGTACCTTGATGAGTCCTCCTTTTTCTGTTCGTTTTTTTCTCCTCCTTCCATCCTTCAGTGTAATTATAGTGTACTGGTACATATCTTTTAATGACGATTGTAGGTTCTGGGTCACAGCTAGCTTGTGTACTGTTTCGTATTAATTTCTTTTTACACACAGCAGCAAATGAAAACAACCAGTGGGTATTGGACTGGACACTTTTCCCTACTGCTACTTCACCGCCCGAGCACGTCCTCAGTGCACTTTACTACGGTTTCCAAATGATGACTGTTTCACTCACATGCTCTACGAGTGCACTGTTTATGCTTCAAACATCAGAAATCCTCCCACACCAGTGCCACAAAAAAACTCCGGTGTTTGACATGTACATATACTAATGTGGTGGCATAAACAAGTGCACTGTGCTTTTAATTGATCTATTCGGCAAATGGGTGGATTTTCGAATAGGCGGTAGTTGTTGATTTCTTGCACTCTTTTAATAGATGGGTTTGTAATAGAACTATTGATTGACAAAAGTATTTGTTTGACTCGGAGTAGATGTTAGAGTGTTAGAGTATTTAAGGTGCAGTAGAAAGG
Organism: Lissotriton helveticus; assembly: GCF_964261635.1. NCBI lineage: Eukaryota > Metazoa > Chordata > Amphibia > Caudata > Salamandridae > Lissotriton > Lissotriton helveticus. The sequence goes on from NC_136065.1 coordinate 1,661,653,069, forward strand.
GTCAATTGTGTGACTAGCAGTGCTATACAATAAGTGGGTTATGGTGGAAAACATTGGACAAATGAGTTAAGAAGGATACCAAGGGTGAGGGTCTCATTGAGATTATGAGAGGGTGTGTGCTTTATTCTAAAAGCAATCTGGGTAGGATTCTTCAAGCAAGAGTAGGATGTTGGAAACCCCTGGAGATGAAGACATGCAAAGTCTCTCAAACGAAATTTAAGAAAAACTACAATGAACGGAAGTTCTCGCTCAGTTTGGTTAGAAGTGTGCATTACTATCTGGTTTTGAGTGCATTCACCATATAAAGTAACGAGATTACAATTGATAGCAATTTGTTTTTAGAGGAGAGGCAGGGTCATCTATAGTTTTAATGTGTCCTTGTTTGTGTCGGATGAAATTGTAACGAGTAATCGCCACACAAACCATTGGTGAGTATTGATCAGATCAGAACAGAATTAACAAATACATCTGTCTCCGCAGCGCCTTTTATCTGGGGGGGGGGTGGAGGGGGGCATCCGATTGTACATGTAAGCCAGGCAGGACAAGCATTTTATTCTCCCGGGATTTTCTCTGTAGGCCGGTTTGCAGGGCAGGGGATGTTCCTGTGTCTGTCACTTCCCCCAACTTCAGAGGTTGACTGCAGCATGCCCGGTGAGCGATCAAGAGAGGGGATTCGGGGAGTGAAGTAGTGAGAAAGCATTCAGAGAGGGAGGAGAGATAAAGGAGGATGGGTGGAAAGTAGGACCTAGAGTGAGTAGACCAAGCGAGCAGACTGGTTTGAACAGATTTGCTAGGGCTGGTTTTGGTTCCCCAGTCTGGCCCTCACCAAGCTCTTTGGACTAAATAATGTTTACGCATTTTTTGATTGTCTCTGGTAGGAAAGTTTCATTCTATATTGTATAAATATAATGAAAATTAGTTCTCGTTTATTCACTGAGTTGAGAATGTGCTGTATAGTGGCTCTGCTTTGCTCTCTATTAAAAAGTTGAAGCCCTGTAGTGAGATGAACGTGCAAGGTATATTTGTTTTCTCTTTCCTCTATGATGCCTATTCATTTCAGAGGCTGCTCGTCTGCTCTGTCTCTATATGTGAGTTTAAACCAAATATATTTAGAATTTGTTAAAGGCCCAGAAAATAACAAAATCGTGTTTGCCTGTTGTTGTCAAGGTCTGTTCTTAAGGCAGCAGGTTATGATGTAGGAAGGTTTCTGGGCCAGAGATGCCCCCCAATCCATGAACCGTGATCTTCTGAATAAAGGTAACTACCCAAAGTACTCGGGCACTACATAGTTTGTTTTTGCTTCAATAAGGCCTTATAGTAGTTTGCACTCCAGATAGCATTGTGATGCTCCTCATTGGACAGGTGTTCTGTATAGTCTGTTCTTCACAAACATTTGCAGTACCCAGGGAGAGCCATACATTCATTTACAATGACTTGAGTAAATGGGGGTAAGGGTTGGAATTCCAAATTAATAATTATTTGGGTCACAACTGTCGGATGCGTTTTTTCTTCTTCACCCCATTCGTGTCTAAAATTCACCACAAATATGTGCTCTTCCTGGCATTCAGAAGTCTTTGTGGTGATCTTGGCTCATGCAATCCCGGCAATATGGAGTGTAGCACAGCTGCACCATATGTATGTCTAGAACATAGCTCCAAAGCAACAAGACGGTGAAGACTGGAAGCGAAAGAGGCAGGTCAGACAAGACTGTTAGGTGAATGATAGTGTGGCGGTGCAAGAAGGACACACTAGATGAGGCCGTGGGTATGTCGGGGCAGGTGATCTGGATTTTCAAGGTGACCAGGTGATGCTAGTTTAGAAGGGTCTTGAGCTTCAAGTCCAGGATGGAGGGAGTTCAGCAAATTTCAATACCTTCTCGTTGCAGTAAAGTGAGCACAGAACTGAACAATCACTGGAAAGGTGTATGTGTCGTCTTCAGACAAAACCACTTGCAGATCTTCATCTAGCCCAGTCTTCTCTGGTACTTCACCAATAGCCCATTATAAAACGGATGTGCAAATGCGCTCTGAAATTGAATAGAGACCAACATCTCAAAAGGTGTGTTACCCTATGGATTGAGTGGGCTTCTATTTTGGCAACAGTGTTGTCCTCTACAGGCAACACAAAGCCTTCAATCAAACAGTAACATTCAGCCAAGCAGGAATTTTGAGGTGTTTCAATGACCACAAAGTTCCCTGTCATCTTACAAGTTTTCACTTTTATGCAATGCTAGACGTTATCTTCCATCCTGAACGTTTTATGTTTAGCCTTTACAAGCAACCTGACAGCAGTGTCCTATTTAATGTTATACTGTGTGTTAACCTAAGTGATGGAGAGTAAAGCAAGGAGAGATGTCAATGCAAATTTCATCAGTCTTCTTGCCACCTCAGTACCTGAATTGAGTATGTCTCCACCCTCACAAACCCATCTGTATCCATTCCACAAAGTAGACCAGAAATGGTTAATATACCTCCTTCATATCTTCTGATGCCACAAAGGATATCTCTAAGTTAGTGTGCTTGTGATCAGGCTTAAGGCCGGCTACTTGGGACACTCTTAAGCATGCTTTTCTGGCCCCCATTCCAGTCGATTGGTTCACTACCTATTTGAAAGGTAAGAGTTCGACCTTTTCATATAAAAAGGTCTGTGCTTTGTCAATTCGAAAATCAAAACATCCTTGACTTTCTGGCAACCTGTTTGGATAGCGTTATGATCAGACAATTCTTTCATCCAGTTCAATGGCTGGCCTAGTGGCCAGTATCAACAAGCATTGGCATAGCCAATAGGTCTCGCTTTTGGGACCTTATAAGTACTTAGTTCTGCAGCAGATTATCCTTGGTGCAACAACAACAACTGTTGCATGGCTAAACACTTATAAGGTCCCAAATGCGAGACCTATTGGCTATGCCAATGCTTGTTTTATTTTTCTGGCAACTGACTCTATTTAACTTTCTTGATAGAAAACGACCAACAGAGGTCAGTAAAATACCAGAATCACTTTAGCATTCTCTAGATTGCCTACGTTCCATATTGCGGAGATCAAATGACTCTAGGTAGGGATTAATTAAGAGGCAATAAAGCTGTAAACCAATATTTACCAGCATATCTCTGCCTGCAAAATAAACACTTGCTAATAACACACAGAGAGTCTTTTTATCTCTTTGTGCGTTAGTGAATTACCTTTGGCAAGAGCGCCCTCTAGTGTCCACAAGTTAAACATACCTTCAAGCAGATAAACAAATTAGATTTAAGGCACAACTGGACGAGCCAGGGTACTCTCGTATCAGAGAGGTAGGGGCCTGCGCGATTCCCTTGCGGGAGCAGGCAGCAAGGCGCAATAATTGATAACATATGGCGCCAGCTGCTGGCTCCCACAAGGGAATCGCCGTACGTGCACGCGTTGCCATTGAAGGCAATGGAACGCGTGCACGTTTTAGCCTGAAAAAGGCAATCGATGGCTACAGGTCTCTTTCCTATGCAGCACATGTGCGCTGCGTAGGCGAGACCTAAAAATAGTGGCAGTGTAGGGGTGCTCTGCGAGAGGCTCAAAAGGGATCTCAGAAAATTATTTTCTTTTGTGATCAAGTCATTAATATTTGAGTTCCCCCATAATTCTGCTCCGTATAATGCTGCAGCCTCTGCTTTTGCCCTATACAACTCTATTAATGTAGAAACAGACTTTGGGGAAGTTGCTTTAGATCTATTAAACTGCTGAGGCAGCGTGTAACAGCACCATTTCACTCTTCTGTATGTTGAATCTCCAGGTTCTGATCTTGTCAATTTTGATCCCTACATAGTCACCGTTCCTTACTACCTGTACAGGCTTTCACTTCATTAGGAAATTATCTCTATCTGCTTTGTGCTGATTAAGCATCATAACTTTGGTTTTTGTGGTGTTCACCTCCAAGCCATAGATGTCACAATACTCAGAACATTTATTAAGGAGGTTCTGAACCCCTGTAGGTGTTCGAGAGGGGAGAAGAGTTTCATCTGCAAAGAGTAGTGCAGGTCTGGGGCATCCAAAAAGCTTAGGAAAGTGATGGACACATGCCCCTAGGAATTTAACTATGTCATTCATATATAGGGAAAAGAGTATCATGCTAATACGCACCCTTGTCGAACCCCATGCTGGACGGGATAGGGTCAGTTAAATTGTCATCCACCCGCCACCTGACTTGTGCAGTGGTGTTAGTGTGTAGCCTAATGAGGGTGTCCAATAAGTTAGGTTAATCAAACAGTAGGGAGGAGGGAAGAGGGGTCCATTCAATTCCCCAATACAATAGCCAGGTTAATCAAGAATGTTGAATGGACACTTGTAGCTTCATAACCAATGGTTATACTTGAAGCACCCTCATAAACACTGTGATTTTTTTAATGCGGTGTATATCTGTTATCCGCCCCTTATCAGCGTTATGGCATAGTCATCGGGTGTTCAATATCGTGCTATATGCCAGCCTCATCCTGAGGTAACCTTTGGTCTGGGTAGCAGTGTCTAGAAATTGGAGGGTTCTCCCAGAAAGAAGGTGCAAAAAGAAGTGAAAACGATAATAAGAGGTGACAAAAGTTTTTTAAATTAAAAAACACGGCCTCTCCGAATGAAACTCCTTTAATGTAAAAGGGGAGGTAATGTTAATAAAAATAAATTTCGATAATATGATAGCGAATCAAGTTACCGGATTACTTCATATCTTATTGTAAAAAAGTCGACATGTTTCTGCTCCCTGGGCCCAGCCGGGTCTATGGAGCATTCGTCAGGACACACAAAACATTTAAGTACTCACACCATTTGTGTAGTTTTTAGATAGGTGTCCGAAATCTTAACACTCGAGTAAGGTACTGAATTCCTAGAAATAGAGAAAACAGATAGACAAACATCCAAATTATGTGTGCAGTCTTTTTCATATAGCACTGTTAAGATACTCTAATTTCAGAGAAACGAACAAACAAATAACAATTCAAATTAGTTTTGTTCACAGGGCATAGTCAAAAAAGAAGTTAGCAGGACATGTGGTGTTTAAGATTCTCTGGATCTTAGGTTGTGGGAGATGGAACTAGTAAAAGGTTATGGAAGGATACACTCGAAGAACCTTCACACTCACAACGTAATTTACATGTTTAAGGAAAAACAGAAAGTGAATTCGGCAAATAGCAAACCATATTTACACAGTGCACTATGTTATTTGCGTGTGATTCTTTGCGCCCAGTATGGTGTTTCACACACATATCAATCGTTGTTTCTTTTGTAAAGAATAGAGAGGACAGGTTGTATCAAGTCAGCTCATGTATTTTCCATTGTGAAGCTCAAAGTAAAGTAATATAAATAAATAAATAAATCAAATCCCAAAGGCTGTCCCGAGCAAGAAAGGGAAATTTCTTGTTACCTTATTAATTACGATATTGCTCGTCTTCGGGGTGCCTGGGTATTGTTTATTGCCCGAGCTGGATGGGAGGGAACAAATCGATCATTGTTTCTTTTGTAAAGAAAGGACAAGTTGTGTCAAGTCCGCTCATGTATGCCCATCCAGCTCGGGCAAAAAACGATACCCAGGCACCCCGAAGACGAGCAATATCGTAATAAACAAGGTAACAAGCAACTTCCTTTTCTAGCTCGGGGTAGCCGTTGGGATTTATTTATATTCACATTGATATTATCTCACTTTGAGTTTACAATGGATATTACATGAGCGGACTTGACACAACTTGTCCTTTCTTTACAAAAGAAACAATGATCGATTTGTTCCCTCCCATCCAGCTCGGGCAATAAACAATACCCAGGCACCCCGAAGACGAGCAATATCGTAATTAATAAGGTAACAAGAAATTTCCCTTTCTTGCGCGGGACAGCCTTTGGGATTTGATTTATTTATTTATTTATATTATTTTATTTTGAGCTTCACAATGGAAAATACATGAGCTGACTTGATACAACCTGTCCTCTCTATTCTTTACAAAAGAAACAACGATTGATATGTGTGTGAAACACCATACTGGGAGCAAAGAATCACACGCAAATAACATAGTGCACTGTGTAAATATGGTTTTCTATTTGCCGAATTCACTTTCTGTTTTTACTTAAACATGTAAATTACGTTGTGAGTGTGAAGGTCCTTCGAGTGTATCCTTCCATAACCTTTTACTAGTTCCATCTCCCACAACCTAAGATCCAGAGAATCTTAAACACCACATGTCCTGCTAACTTCTTTTTTGACTATGCCCTGTGAACAAAACTAATTTGAATTGTTATTTGTTTGTTCGTTTCTCTGAAATTAGAGTATCTTAACAGTGCTATATGAAAAAGACTGCACACATAATTTGGATGTTTGTCTATCTGTTTTCTCTATTTCTAGGAATTCAGTACCTTACTCGAGTGTTAAGATTTCTGAAACTTATCTGAAAACTACACAAATGGTGTGAGTACTTAAATGTTTTGTGTGTCCTGACGAATGCTCCATAGACCCGGCTGGGCCCAGGGAGCAGAAACATGTCGACTTTTTTACAATAAGATATGAAGTAATCCGGTAACTTGATTCGCTATCATATCGAAATTTATTTTTATTAACATTACCTCCCCTTTTACATTAAAGGAGTTTCATTCGGAGAGGCCGTGTTTTTTAATTTAAAAAACTTTTGTCACCTCTTATTATCGTTTTCACTTCTTTTTGCACCTTCTTTCTGGGAGAACCCTCCAATTTCTAGACACTGCTACCCAGACCAAAGGTTGCCTCGGGATGAGGCTGGCATATAGCACTATATTGAACACCCGATGACTATGCCATAACGCTGATAAGGGGCGGATAACAGATATACACCGCATTAAAAGATCACAGCGTTTATGAGGGTGCTTCAAGTATAACCATTGGTTATGAAGCTACAAGTGTCCATTCAACATTCTTGAATAACCTGTCCAATAAGTTAGCCCATTGCTGTGGTTGGATAAAACTTGCAAACAAAAAACCTTATCACGCTCTTTCTCTGGAAATGCGCCTAAAATTTGGAACTCCATCACAGGCAATATCAGGACGAACCCCGCCTTCTTAAACTTCAAAAGTCAGCTCAAAGACCTCTTCCTCAACCAATATCATCCGAATGGAAAGCTGCCTACCAAAGAGACAGAGCTCCTCTACCACAGGAATCTTGCCCTGCGTAGAACAAGACACTTCGATAAGAAGGCATTTTCATTGTCTGCCTTTTGACTTGCTCCTAGAACCACCTCCAGGCCTGAACAAGATTCGACATGAGACAATGCGGTTTATTGTAATACTATATGTTTAGTAATATACAACTTTTAAGGGCTATATGTAAAAGCTCTTTTGTAATGTGCAAATGTTCCTCCAAGTCCCCAGGATAATGTTGTCTTCCTTACATTGTACTCCATACTAGCCTCACCTTCTTGTAGCAGCATGTGTCTACATAGCCCTGCTCCAAGATGTTCCTCATTCATCCTCTTCCTATAGAAAATATTAATAACTAATCTAAGCCATCAATTTGCTTCCGATAATTGCAGCTAGATCTTTGGGGGTGTGTACACCGGCTAGCATTGGCTTAGTGGCAGTACTCGCTGTAGTAGCATGGGTGCTGTCTCATTTCCAACTATTTGACCTCTAGTTTGCCTGCCTGGTGCTCCTCGCTGTAGATTTGACACTTCCTTTTGCTGGCCCTCCACTTGTGTCTATTTGTGACTTCTCTTCGCGGGCCATCTGCTCCCTTTCCTCCGCATGCTGCTTCTCTTGCTCGGCTCAGTGGAGCTCCTGCTGTCTTTCCCTGCAGCAGTCTGTTGGTCCTTGTGGAGAGAATCTTGCACTGGTGCTCTCGGCTTTCTGCTCGTGGGGGAGGAGGGTGTATTTCACTTTTACCTCTATTAGATCGATTTGGATAGCTGTCACGTTCGGGAGCGTGAGAACTCATGCTGGGCTGTGACGGAGTACTCCAGCAGGGACAGATGGTCCGCCCCATGGGACGTGGCACCATCCTTTGACCTAACTACATGAATAACTTGGTAACAGAGCACAGGATGATCGCGGACATCTTTGAGTTGATGGAGTTTCACTGGTGACAGCTGTTAAGATGCTTGAACCCTGTAATGTTGCAGCTGGGAGTGTCGACTCCTTCCACATTAGCACATCAATTAATACTTTTAAAGTAACATTAACGTTTTTTTATTGCTAGACTAGATCACATATGATAGTCTGTGTTTCCTGTATTCCAACTCTCCTTGCAAAGCACCAACATCAAGCCAGAGCTGGTCTAAACTGACCAGAGAGCAATATCCTTCCAGAGTTGTCAATAGCGTAGCTGAAGACCACATATGTGGCCCATGCCTTAAGTGGAAGCGGCAACACAAGACTCCCAGCAGGCTTTTATTTAACTGTTGCATCTCCATGGTCGTAAGTCTTAGAAGCGAGTGTGGAATTCTTAGAGTTTTAATGTAACATAACTGCTAAATAGTGCATAAATAAAGGGTGGGAGAGGCAGAGATGTATTGTCAAATGAAAACTTCTCATTTAATCACATTCGAGCACATGTATGTTGAAGAAAACGCTCTCCATTTCGGTCGAGTCGCAACATGTTTATTGAGAAAACAAGCATTGGAAATGAAATAGGTCTCGGATTTATTTGAGTTAGAGCTAATGGCATTGTAAATGGCAATGTCTTTTAGCCATGTGTTATGGAGTGTATGCATGTGGTGTGTAGTGGAATTATGTGGGTTGGATTGGAATTGTAGCAATGGTGGCATGCTGAGATTTAGATGAATAAGTCTAAAAGTAAAGTGCACCATACTGCGATTGCTACAATAGTTAATTGTGGATGCGTTAACAACTGATGTGTGCATTGATGGCTGGTGGTGTGTGTGCCTGTAGAAATTGTGCACTGATGTCTGGTGGTGTGTGTGCGCCTGGTGGAAGCATGCACTGATGGCTGGTGGTGTGTGTGCCTGGTGGAAGCGTGCACTGATGGCTGGTGGTGTGTGTGCCTGGTAAAAGCGTGCACAGACGGCTGGTGATGTGTTTGCCTTGTGAAGGCGTGCACTGACGGCTGGTGGTGTGTGTGCCTGGTGAAAGCATGCACTGACGGCTGGTGGTGTGTGTGCCTGGTGAAAGCATGCACTGACGGCTGGTGGTGTGTGTGTTTGGTGAAAGCGTGCACTGATGTCTGGTGGTGTGTGACTGGTGGAAGCCTGCACTGACGGCTGGTGGTGTGTGTGTGTGTGTGTGTGTGGTGGTGGTGAGTGTGTGGTGGTGAGAGAGAGAGTGTGTGTGTGTGTGTGTGTGTGTGTGTGTGTGTGTGTGTGGTCCTATGTATGTGGTCTTATGTGTGGTCTTGTGTGTGTTTGGACTTAGTTTGAGTTTTCGTACCCTGCACACTCACACAGTGCCCCTACACGCTCACACACTGCTCACCCTACACACTCACACTATGTTCACCCTGCGCGCGCGCGCACACACACACACACACGCACGCACGCACGCACGCACACCCACCCACCCACCACACAGACCCCCTGCTTTTAAATGATATCGACCCCCACTAACATGCTGTGCCTGGACAATTTATAGGTATGTTATGACTAAATATGAAGATAAAGAGCAAGCCACGACACAGAGCAGCATTAATTATCATAAATACCTGTAACCTAAAAAAAACACCAATTCCAGCACAAGAGGCATGCAGTCATTCCTCCCAAGGCAGCACACATCCAGACCCCATCACCAACCCATGGACAGGACTCTGATAACCGGAATCATACTGACAGCACTCTCCCCCATGCACTTGACCATTCCCCCCCTCCCCAGTATTACACACATTTCCCCGTAGCAGCCCCAGCACCATCACTCCCTCATGAGATGTAATGAAACAAGAAGAGAGTAGGCTTTGTTGACTCTTGTACAGTAAGTGGCACAAGGACCCAAACTAACAAACCAGAGCAAACCGGGGCCTAACCCCTCGCTGGTAATCTGGGGCCCAGTCCTGCACTTGCAGACGTTTTATCTGTTACAAAAGATGTATTCACAATAGTGCTCACATTTAACGCAGTGCTGCTGCTGGTCTTTAAGCTCTGGTGACGCCAGAAATCACTCAACTTTCCCTGTCCCGTTCCTTGAGGCCTAATAGCGCGGTTATTCAAGGCTGTCAATCTATACCGCTAAACTCTGATCCCCACAGAAGCAAAGGCACCACAATCATAGGTGTGCGCCCCCTGCCCTCACCCACCCCCGCATAAGCTGCACTCCGCTCCGAGACATAACAGCACATAATTGTCGTGTTCTGCCCCCCCCCCCCCCCCTCACCCTGCACACTCACTGAAATGTGAAACCTGTGACTATATAGTGAAACAGAAATATGAAACTTTTTTTAAGAACATAAAGAGGGTGTGTGTGAGCATATTGGCCGCGGGACGTGTTTTGAGAAGATTCTCGAGTGGCAGGAAGGCGCCATGCGAGAGAAGACCAAAATGCTTTGAAAACAAGTGTCACTGCTACCCCGCTATATGTCACTCATTTTCATCGAACTCTGGGAGAAAAAAAGCAGCGCGCACTCTCTCACACAATAAGACGCACATAAGCTCTCTCAAACACGTAAATCTCTGCAACAATAGCGTTATGCTACCAAGCTATCTTTCTGGCGCTTTTAACTGAGCATTTGTTGCAAAAACACAGAAAGAGCTGGGAAGACAGTGTAGCCATAAGTAGCCGTTGTGGGCGACTCTGAAAGGTTATTTGTATTGATATGAATGTGTGTGTCACTGATTCTGTCTTCGTGTCTTTTGAGGTTATACAATGATGTATGGGCATAATATCCAAACACCTCCCTTGGGGAGTGTTCTGGGGGCTCTTGAATTAAAGCACCCGCTTCACCTAACCATCAAAAGCTCCCAGGCTTGTCGAGCGCCGAGCTGCCCACAGGCACTTTTAAGTTGAAAATGCAGTGTTATCGTAAGGTGTGTGAGTGTTTGGTGCGCTCTCATAAGCATGTAGAACTAACAAAACCAGTGTGTTCTTTTATTAAGGAAATGGCAAGGGGGGGAGGGGGGGTGGCAAATATAGTCAAGGATTGAGAAAGATGGAGGGGAGATATAGACAATGATAGACCGGGAGCAACAGAGACAACCAATGACAGGCACTGCGGCGGCACCGGGCAGGAGGCGGAGACAGGGACTACGGGTGCTGGAGGTCAGACAGGGCCAAAACAGACACCATGAACAGGTACTGGAGAGACGGGGCCAGGAAGAAACACGAAATATAGGTATCACGGACAGAGACGGCCAGGAGGAGAAGTGACCGCGAGCGAGAGAGGGCAGCCAGACACCACGATCCAGAGCCAATGATGACTCGATGACGGGACCAGTGGCGCAGCTACGCTGCCACGCGCCTTAAAGCAGCATGGTTGGCTCCCCTCCATCCCTGGGTTTGGTAATACAAAAAAATAAATTATAACAGGGGCACAGTGGGCTCCTCTTACACCCGTGCCCTGGTGCCACTGCACCTGCGGCATAATTGATAGCTCCGCCCCTGTGTAGGAATGAGACCAAGGCCCGCAGAGATAAGCATAGTAAGGACTTCTGATTAGTGGGCAGGGGAGAGACAGGCAGGGGTGGGTGTTCAATGAACGAGGAGCCACACTCGGAGACAATCTGGGTGGGGGAGGCAGAAAAAACACAAGAGGCAAGCAAAGTCCAACGCAGAGGTACCCGGGTGCAGGGAGAGACCGCCTGAGCAGCAGCGTAGCCGGTGTCAGAGGCCCTGGTGCAAGGAAGGAAATGGGCACCTAGCGCCTGCTCGAATGATAAAATACAGCAACAATCAGGGGTCAGTGTGTGCCACTGAGTTCCGGTGCCACTGCACCCGCTGCTCCAAAGGAACCTAAGGCTGCACCTGGAATTGCATGGGGCTGATGCTATAACTCTGTTTAGCTAAAAAGCGTGCAAGAGACACGAAGTCATGAAAACCTGTTTTTCTAAATACCAACTTGGGACATTTAAGTTACATTCTATAATGGGTTTGGCTAGATGTTCGTAGAATAAAACACGTTCGTCTTTTGTATCGAGTGATGACAGTGAGAAAAGGAAGTAGCAAAAAGCTTAGTTCGACAAACCATAGCGTCAAACGGTCATATATAATGCAAAACATAAGAATACAATCTATAAGACAGATGTAGGATACACCACACAGTTTGAATGGGAATAGGTGAGTTTATCGACCAAACAAAGACACGTTTGTCGGATGAGTTACTTTGAGTACATGGTCAAGAGGCTAATGCGGGGAGAGTGCGAGGACAAGCATGAAAAACAAGCTCTTGGCATTGCTGTGGGGAGGGGGGAGGAGAAATGCGACACGGCCTGGCGGCCGTGAAAAGTGCGAAATGAAAGCCTTTGATGCAGCAGGGGGCGGAGCGGATCCCTTTCAAGTGAAGCTGCTGGCGGCAGATGGCTGGCTTTCATGTGCACGCGCTTTTTAGGTCAATGCGCTTGCCAATTGAGCTTGCTTTTCACGGGCACAGCATCAAATCGCCCGCTGGTTAAGCTCTCGTTAAGCCCCTATATTCTCGCAAGCTCAATGCGCAATCGCTTTGACAGGCGAGACCTAAAAAACTGCCTGTGAAACGCAGATCAATAAAGTCCCACCGTTCATCAGCCGTGGAGCAGGGCTCTGTGATACAGGCAGAGCTCGAATATACACCATACTATTCACACGGATTAGTACACAGTTAGTATCAATCACGTGACAAGGTTCCCACCAAGAGAACAAACGGGTGCCTAGCTCCACTCATAGGAAGACATCTATAGCCTTCGATAGCTAAAGAAAAAGTGCAAGCAGTTCGGCTGCGTGAGTTGATTTTCAAACATTCATGTCTTGACTCAGTATGCAGGCCATTCAGGCTCGGAGATGGGCACATTCAGTAATGCTAAGTTAGTGTGAGCAAGAAAATGTGACAGAGGATGGTAACAGTTCAGCTAAACAAGCAGAGTGTTTACATTATTCTACGTATGGCGGATTGAAAACGGATTTAAGTCTGGCCAGTGGTTCGAGATATGATCCTATATTATTTGGTCAATAGGCAAAGGTAAAATAAAAAGAGAAAACCTGAAACATGGGGTAACGTAACAGGCTTTTTGCAGGTTTACCCCAACTTTTTGCCCCATTTTTATTACTGCTATATATTGGTGTACTGACTCTGAAATGCGAGCCCTGCTAAACCGGACTCCGTGAATGTGCTCTGACCCTTAAAATTGTGTGTTTTTAATTAGCTTGTCCCTCAGCTGCATAGCTGGCATAAGGTGGTAGTCAGTCCTGACCTCCCCTTAATTTGTCTCCTACGCAATAACCTCCCAGAAGTTGGTCTGAGCCGAGAGGGGTCAGCCACCCAGGGCGCTGGCAGTACCAAGGATCCTGGAGGTCCCGTCCCTAAAATTAGGAGAGGTAACCCCAGAAAAGAGGTAAGGGTGTGGAAGGAGGGCCACTCCTAGTTAGGGAGTCAGTGACAACCTACCCGAATAGGGGAGGGCCCCAAGACTGGCTCTGGCGAGGCCTTTCCTAACCCCCAAGAAGTCCTGGAGTGTCAGGCAGCGGCTCAGTCAGGGTGACCCCCCTGAACTGACAGAAGGAAGGAGGATGTCTGCCACCTGATGTGGTAGCCCCCCACACCTGAGAGGCTCCAAGAATCCACAGTAGCACATAAGTAGCTCCACATGTCAGTGAGGAGCAGAGGGTGTGGTTCTTGGCACGGACAGCTGTCTGTAGCCCCTTTTGGTGCTTGCCTTTGTAGCAGCACCATCCTTGGCACGGGAGTCAGACCCCATGGCAAGCAGTAAGGTGGGCCCCCTGACCCTGTTAGTCATTGTGGGATTACTCAAGTATTGGGTGGCCTCTTTAGATCAGTTAGGAGTTGCCCTGGCTAAGGCAGAACTAGGTGAGGTATGGGCCTCACTTCCAAGTGGTAGGTAGAGAAAGACTGGCAGAGAGACTGTCCTAGCCAAGGCCCAATTTAGCTTGAGGCCTTTGATAGTTGAGGTAGGCCTGCTCACCAGTTTTGTTCCAGCTGATCCTTTATTTTCTGTATTCGCTCCAGGCTAGTTCAGCAACATCCTTTGACACCCCAGTAAAGCAGGAAGAAGGGATGGAGCTGAGAGTGCTCTGACGGGGAACAGGACATTAAACTACAAAGGGGTGGAAAGGCGTCTACATCTCCTCGCCTCCACGAGGTTCCTAGGGAAAGGGATCTTCCAGGGGTCACTCTGAAATAAGACAAGTGACAGGGTATTTTCCCCTCCTCCCACCAGAGCCCAGCTTCAGTAAACGTCTTTGTGTGTGTTGGGCGCTGGGAGGGGAGGGAGCATTTTACAGAGAAGGTTCAAGAAACTTCTAGGCTTGCCTGCAGTTCAAACAAAGCCTCGCCTAAGCCCTCGGTTTTGTGTTTGTGAAAGCAGTAACAAGCAACTCGACATGTGTCTGACTCAGCCCAAAGCTTATGACTACTACGAACTCGCAAACATGCTTTTCAATCTTTCCCCCCTACTTTAGCTGTGCCACCCACCCAACAAGAAAGAACACACGACTGCGACTAACAAAACAACTCACTACTTCCCCCTTTCAAGCCCTCTCCTGTAATTCTAGCATTCTCAAACTCTACTAAAGGCACAATAAATCAAGAGCACAATTTTAACACAACTAATGTACACGACAAAAAATGTATTAGCCTACTAATTAGGTTCTAGAGTAACGTGCTACTCGCCACAAAAAACACTGTAGTGCTTCGTCTGGAGCCGTTAGCGCTATATAAATACATTTACAATTACAATATCACATTAACATTGCAAAAAGCCTTACAATAACACAAAATAAAAAAAGGTAAAGTTTCATATAGTTTTAAAGAAAGCTACTTGATATACAAATACCTAAATTCAGCTTGCCAACAGATCATAGCTGAGAAGCCCTCCGTTTTGTATAGCTAGCCACACAAAGCAATTCTAAGATAGATTGTTGTGGCCATTCGGGAATATGCAGTCCACTTTCACCCTAATTCCTATATGTACCCTAAACACGTGCACTCTATCCAGTTTGCACATGGATGGAGCAAAGGATCAGGTTGAGTGAGACTAGCAGATATTTTACTGGAAGAGGTGTGTGGACACCTCTCACCTGAAGGTGACCAACGAAAAGAGTCTGTTTGTTCCACAAGGAGTATTGCTACCACCACTGCCGGTCTGTTAGCCTGGACAGAGGGCAATAGCCACTCTCAAAAGGAGCATGCACTCTGGGTGTCCCTCATGAGGTCTGAGCCTTTGCTCTGGGGTCTCCCTTATGTGAAAGGCACTTTGTGAACATACATGATAGTCACTTTCTCTTAGGTGAAAATCAAAACCTAGCAGAGACCTACTGTGACCTGTCCATGCAATTACAACGTTTTTTCCAGCAGTGTAGTGCAATAGAGGCCATTTTTTATCGAGTCACACAGCAGATATTTCTGTCAGGTACCCTCCCATTGTCCTCGACTCCTCGGTTCATCATCAAAGCGCCCTAAAAAAAAGCAGCATTATTGCGGGGAATGTCTGTTTTTTTTTGTATTGGAGGCAAAAGAAAATGAATTAACGACCATGAAAAATATGCTATAGTACAAGGGTTGTCACCACCAATGTTAACGAACCACAGCCCCGTAATGGTTATTATTCAGGTAAGATGTTTAATTTATATTTGTGCGCCCATACTTTGAAGGAGCCGCGTATCTTTGAATATATTACTAAAAAGACCTCTCTCCCACCAAGGCCAAGTTTTAACTCTGGCAAAGCAAGAAAATGCAAAAGGTTATAGAGAACAGATTAGATTAACCTAGGGGCTTAATGGCCAGAGCTGCCAGTGCCTACCTAGTAATTGGAGAACCAAGTTCGTATCCTGGTCTTGGTGCAACATCCTGTGACTCTGGGCAAATCACTTACTCTCTTGTGCCTATAAAAATATGTAATGTAATCTGGTTCACGTGTGAAGTGCTTGCATATCCTTGGCCACATTCGGGCTACATAAAGCTGTGCTATGTCAATCAGTCTGAATTTGAGACACTAAAGGTCCCGACCAGGCCAGTGTCCAGGGGATGTTGGTCCGGTGGGGGACAGGGGTGGTGGCCGGGCACTAGTCAGGGGTACACACAAGTACACAGCATCCACCCACTATTTTCACAGGGTGGACGCTGTCCCCACTGCCAAGAAGTTGGGCCCCACAGAATTATGCTTGTATCTGCAGCGCGCCCACACAGGACAATGGCGGCCGTTTTTCGTATAGACTACTATCTTTAAAAGTGGCTGCCGCCTATCACCACAGCACTCGTGGCACAGTGGCTACCTTCTTTCACCTATTATTTTATTTTTAATAAATTTGCATTCTGAGTGCGGCGCCGGCTTTAGGGACACCGCGCACAGTTTCATATTTTTAACTATAATGGGGAGCGTGGCGCCCGCTTCAGGGATGCCGCGCTCTGTTGTTTTTTTTGTTTTTAAAAAAAAAACTTTATTGGTCAGAGTGGTGCCCAATTCACGGACACCGCGCTCTACAATGCAATCGGTCTTACTTTTGCCAAAGTTTGACCTATTGGTATTGTAAATGAAAATGCCTTTTAATATTATAAAAGGCAATGCTATTTACAATGCCAATAGCTCAAATTCTCGCAATTGCAAGACCTATTGCATTGTAAATGCTTGTTTTAACATCCAGCTCGGCCGAAGTTAAGGGGCCATCAGGCCTCCTTTTGTTTGAATATACTGACTGGAGGAGGCCTGGAACCTCACACTTAAATGTAAATGCCACGGTGGGGAAACAAAGGCACACAGCTTGTTCTCTCTTCACAGGTACTTAAGAGAGGAATGCTTTTTGACTTTTTTTGACTTTGTTCAGTCCCTGAATATAAGTGCATGCACTGGAAGACTGTCAGATGTGTTGGTGTGGCCCAGTATTTACACAAATAACAATTTCAGAAGCACTATTTTATAGCGCCACTCAACCCAATGCAGGGTGTCAGAACTCTTTACATAACATACACATTCACAATAAATCATGTTAATGTTTAAATCAATGTACAAGATGAGTTACATGAGACAGGGTTACAAGGTGGAGAAGTCACATGTCCTTCATAGCTCACTGTGCTATATTACAAGGATTGCAATTTAAGAACTGCAGGAACCAAAAGGATCTCTGTGTTAAAAGCAGTAACTCACTTTACTATCTACATAAAATAAAAATCTGCCATCTGGATGTTACGTGATGTACTTTGCAGGAGACACATTAACCTTATACTACTTTGATTCAAATCTGGGACTTCACAAAACACAGATCTCTCCAAAAAATGTCTTATACTCCAGAGTTATCTCACCATTATTACTGTACCCTGAGATTTACTGGGCACCTTTACAGCAGATGCCTTAACCCAGTGGTTCCCAAACTTTTGACTCCTGAGGACCCCCATTGAGTCACCACTGGAAGCCGGGGACCCCCAAGCAATTTGTAGGATTTAAATTTCAAACAGTAAAAACAAGTGTGCACAAAAAACAAATACTCCAATAACGAATGATTTTGGGGGCATATGTACAAGCCCCTATCACCATGGGAACATCACTTTTTGAGATGTTCCCGTGGCGATAGGGGCTTCGTCTTATTTACAAGGCAACGTTAAGCCACTTAATGTGGCTTAACGGTGCCTTGTAAATAAGACCCCCTTTCACCCAATGCTTAGCGTGAAAGGGGTGGGGAGTAGGTGTTGTGGTGGGCGTTTCCCCTGCAACACCCATTGATGTTGACGCTGCCCCATATTTACAAGGGCAGCGTAAATGGGAGGCAGCGCCAAAATTAAGGTCTTAACTTGGCAAAGCAAGGTGAAATGCTTCATTTCTCCTCGTTTTTGCAAAACGCCTTGGATTGTTTAGGTTCAGGAAGGTGACCGTTCCTGCACATCAACAGTCTGTAAAAAAAAAAATACATTTTGTAACTTCTATGTGTGCTGCATTAAGCAGCACACATAGAAGTGACAAAACAACATTTCAAGATTGTTTATGTGCAGGAAGGGGGACCTTCCTGTACATAAACAATCTTCCCTTGTTAAATGTAGCGCCAGTGCAGGGGAAACGCAGGCCTGCACCATATTCTTGTACATATGGTACAGCCCTGCGTTTCTGAAGTGGCAGAGTGTGTTGTTAAGCCAAGGAGGCTAACGACACTCTCCACCACTTCTGTTGTATTTTATATTGAAAGAATGTGCAAGAAAACGAAAAAGGTTAATGGGAAGGTTGGTGCTGCATCTCCCCGACTAACTTTTCAATGGTTGGATTTATTTCGCAGTACAATGCTCCTGCTCCTGCTCCTGCCAGGGCCAGACTGGAAACCCAAAGGAGCCCTGGCAAATGATTTCAGACCAGTCCTCATACGGTGCACACCAAGTGCATTGAGTGAGTCTGATGACTACAAAGGGGGCTTTGGGAGGCTCTCCCCCAAAGAAATTTAGGAAACAATGGTGCAGTTTACAACACATTTATCATTATATATTGAATTGTATTAGCTTTTAAAGAATAGTAAATGAAGACCTGACTATGCACCAGAATATGAAAATCTTTCTGGGGGTTCTTCAATGATTCCCCCACTATCACCCTCCAACAGTGCCTCTCTTCTCTCCATAGCCCCTCTGTCATGTATATTTATTTTTTTATAGCATCTCTCATACCATTGTAGGATGTCGGAGCAATTTACATCTCACACATATAGAGACAGTGAATCATATGTGTAACTATGTGTATAGAAAATGTTAAATAATGCAAAGGGGACTACAAGGTATAGATAGGGAGCTTAAGAGATAAGAGAGGCTCTGATTTTTAACAGGAATAAACCCAAGAAATTTGATACACTGAGGCATGGAGGGTTACCAATCCAGTATGTTTTGTGTGTAGAGCTGGATTGCAGTGGAGTAGGCATTGATTGGGGGAAAATTAGAAGAAGCCCAGCTTTGGCTAGTGTCTGTGCAAGATGGTGTCTCGTTGCTGAGCTCTGTGAGCCCGCCACAATGAATCTTGCTAATCGTGTGGGAAGTTGTTACTTGTTGAGTCCGTGGGTCATAAGGAGAATTCTCTCCGGGGCATGGAGACCTATGTGGACCCTCTTATAATGTGCCCCTTCAAGCCGCAGCCTCACTGATCGACACAGAGCAGCATACTACTCGTGGAGGTGCTGGAAGCTTCAGAGCTCCCAAACCCTTAATGCAGGATGATTCTGTACTTCTGCAGTAAAAGGAGGTAAAGAAACTGAGCCTAGCTACAGGCTCGGGCACGTACTTTCTCTCCTCGCCCCTCACTGCTAGCTCGCTAATTTCGGAGGCTTGTCACACAATTAACAAAAGGTCAGCGTTCTGACAAGATTTGACCCATTAAATGCACAGCCCATCTGTTGGGTAAGCAGCTTTAAAATTAATTCATGGCTGCACTTCTACCAATCACAGACGCAGAGGAGTAAATGCCCGCAGTCTAGTGATTTTATTACATGGTTCTAACATAACCTTGGACCTACAATGGTCACCTGGGATCAGGGCCTCTCTATTGTAGCACTTGGGCACCTTAGTTATCCTGAATTTGTACACTGTGGACGACTCTGACTCAGACGGGCACTTTTATTGTTCAATGAAAACTGCTAATTAAACAAGGTGCTTTGCAGTGCTTTTAAAACTGCTGCCTGCGGACCCCCTGGGAATGTGTCGGGGACCCCTGGGGGTCCGCGGACCACAGTTTGGGAAACACTGCCTTAACCCAATCAAATATTTTAAAATTAAGACTTTGCAAACAATTAAGCATAATGGATCTACTGCCATGCTTTTCTCTTTGTTGCCAATTTCTTTGTGGCAGGGCTTAAAAACATAAATTTATTATTTGAGGCCCAGATTTTGCGTTCGGATTCCGCCTCTTTTTTGGCACAACGCCAATGCCAAATCTCATTTGTTAAATCTCATAATGTGCTTAAATGAACTTGTGATACACCTGATAATATGTGTGAGGCCTTAATATCTGATGTCACTACCTAAGATATCACAAAGCTCCGGTGATATCACATGCAATATCGCGCTTTGTGACATCATGCGTTGTGATGGCACGCGTCATGATTTCAATTGCATACTGCCTAACCTGGTTAGTACCCCCAATTTTTTTTTATTTTTTTTTTTTATTTTTTTTATTTAACTTGTGCCCTGGGCGGTGGTTACTGTTTACTGCGAGGTTCAATCCATTGTAGTCACTGGGTGCTCTATCCAATGTAAGACCCCATACATGAAGAGCCTATATATCTCTTACTTGACTCTTTATTTATGCTATTATCGTTCTCTCACTTACACCATCACCCCTCCCATTAAATCTATTTCTCTGCCCCCATCACTTTGTTCTGTCTATCCTCCCTCGTCCCTCTGACTGTGCTTCCCGATCTATTTTCTTCTCTTCCGCCCCCCACTCCTTTATCCCTCTTGCCCCCCCCCCCCCCAATCCATATTCAGCATCTTCTTTTCCGCCTCCACTCTTATACCTTTTTCCGCCTCATTTCTGTCTCTCGGGTTTTCAGAAAAACGAACAAAATAATTGGCCAGTCAAGGCTTTGAAAGGCAGCCGCTCAGAAGTGCGCAGGTCGTGCGGAGGGATCCGATGAGTCCTGCGTACACCTACGCCCTGCGCAACAGCACGAGACGCCAGCCCGCCAAACCACGCCTGTCACTCCAGAAGCGGAGCAGCTCTGCGGATCTGATTCCGCTGCAGGTTGGATCCCTCGGCTGAAGTACGTGGGGTTTAAGCAGTGATGGAAGTGCCGTGAAAGTGCTGAGGGTGGCCTACGTGTTGGTGCTGCTGGGCTTAAGGCGCTATGAATACTCCCCAGTGGTAGTAAGCGCTATATAAATGAAATTATGATTCAAAACAATAGAGTGCTGCAGGACACAGGTGTCCCCACGGTCATAGCTGCTATGTTCTCACTTTGCTTGTGTGTGACTCCGTGTTTTCAAGGTTTTTGTTTATCTGTGACATTTAAACACCTTTGTGTAACGCGGTCATGTATGTCCTTCTAAGGACATCCATTTCAGATGTTGCCACCTTGTGGTTATGGCCGAGAAATGACCTCAAAACACTAACATGCGCATTACATATGTATTCTGGGACTTTTGGGCCTATTTGAGTTTGTTTTTAAAGGGTACAAGCAAAGCAGCGGAATATCTCGGCTAGGCAGAAGAGCTAGCCACAGGTGTTAGTCACTCTAGGCATAGCCACGTTGTGGCTATTGTATGACCTTCGCACACCAACATGACACATGAAACACAGGAACCATCACTGATAAACTGGTATTCCACATTAAAGGTTTTCGCCATGATCAAATCACAGGAATTTCAAATGCCTATTGTTTTCTTTTATGTATTTTTTTGACGATCCGTTGTACCAGCAAACAGTAATGTAGAGTACACGTGTCACGTTAGGTTTTTTGTTCCTGGCACGATCTCTCCACAAATCACGGACATGAACGCCTCCCCTTCACTGTCAACGGTTGAAGTTTCTATAATGTCACGGCACGTGGAGCGGTACTAACCCACGACAGGACAGGTGAGAAGTTGTCCTGCATCGTACTAGCCACAAGTAACCGCATGGAGTGTTACTGTCCAGTCACGCGTGCCTTTTTAAAGCCCATAGCATGTTGCACTTTGAGAGCTGTGGGTTCAGTGTTTGCACGGGCTGTTGACCCTTGCTGGAGGTGTCGCACCTGACGGCTTAGACTATAATACTTTACACTTTTTATTTTAAGGAACAGAAGAGAGGGAGGGATGAGGGACATCAGCAGCTGCTGCTCATTTTAAAGTGGGATGGTTCTTAAAACAACAGCAAACATAGAAGCCTACAGCTAACTTTTGTGACACACAGAATGCACCCCTGCTGAGCCCCTGGCCCAAGGCCATATTAAGAAGAGCACGCGTCCTCAGTCTCGAGTAGCTCAGAGAGAGCCCCAAGACTTAACACGGGCCAGGACCTATTTCTAATACTTTATCATGTTAAAGGAACACTGCACCGGCGTGAATGTGAGCTCATTGTCATATACTAAAGTTATGATAGTAATGCATTGAGATAAAAGCTGCCCTTATACAGCAAATGCTGAACCTACAGTGCGCCCAGAGACCCCTCTCTCTCTACCCTTTGCCAATGTAAAACTGCCTGCCGCTGACACCAGTGACCTCTTACAGGTAATTCTATTTGTAGTCCTAATTAGGGTTTGCAACACTAACTCGGGGCAAATTGAGCGTCTGGGAAAACACACACTTTGGGCTCTCATAAGCTACTATGTTAAGGACCCACGTGGCCTCCATACGTTGCAAACAGTGTGTAGGCAACAGACCAGCCTCCAGGGCAACAGAACAAGTCATGAAAGGTAGGAGTGCCCTTCTTGATACTGTGCTGTGACCCAAGGTCTCTCGCGTCACTTAGAGGCGGGCGGATGTCTGCTTTGTTAACTTGCTTAGCTGACTGTGACAACCCTTGGAAGAGCCTTGCATTTGAGTGATTGTTTCTGGTACTTAGGGTATATGGGGATTTTTATCAATATGTAATAGACTAACACGAGATGCGTGGCACTGGACAGGGCTGGGAGCTGTATTTGGGGTACTGTTCTCGAAGGTGAACTGCAGGACCTGATGTACGATAAGGTGCACATCCCAGAGGGAGTACCAGATATGAACACAAAGGGGGTGCTGCAGACCAGGCACATTGGCAGGCCTTATTGACATTTATTTCACAAAAATGCCAGGGATTGTGGAAGTGACATCACACACCCTTTGACCTTAATGACATCAAAGGAGGTGACATCACATGACCTTTGACCCCGACTCTTTCCAGGAAGTGTGGATCACAATAATTGGCAGCAATGAAGGTACTTTATAATTATGTCAATAATATCAAAATACAACACAAATGTCTCTTTTGGATACACCTATATTAGCGTGCTACCATCCTTTTTAAAAGTGGTGGAATGTAATACAAGACTTGCCCTAAACTGTAGTGAGCAAATCAAATGAACTCTTTTGATTGGGTTGGGAGTTGGGGGATACAGTGTTCTCTCCACAAGACATTTTTGGAAAGAATGGTTCAAATAGTGCATGTTAAAGCAAACTTTTCACCTAAATGTGTTAAAAAGCCTTGGGCTATGAAAGGGCACTCATAAAATATAGAAGACCTTTCATCGTGTGCCAAGTGAATGAAACCTGCCGTTCCACTGAAGGTGACACCTTTATTTTTGAAGTTGTGCTTTGGGTGCCCCTATATGCCTAAAATAAACTCAATTTTGCCAGGGCCAGAATTTTGCCATGGGTGCCCCCTATATGCCATGGGTGCCCCCTTATGCTAATAATTACATATAATATGTGTTGGGCTTGGCCCTCTCTACAGGCTCCTCCTGACACCTTTTGCCTTAACCCTCCTGTTTTCTGAACCAGATTTTGTTGGCTTTTAGGAGTCTGCAAACTTCACCAGTGCTAAAGTGCTTGTGCTCTCTCTCATTTAAACATGGTGAAATAGGCTTACATATACCCATGACCTGTAAATTAAATGCTACTAGTGGGCCAAAGCTCGCAGGGGGACATAAAAGCCTGTTCCTACCCCTGAGGACCCACGGACATCTTGCTCGCCTGTTCCGCTCTCCCCCGCCGCCGCTCCCGACACCCCGGCCGCTGAGAGGGGGGAGCGCTGCTAAGACTACATTTCCCAGCGTCCCCTGCTGGCACACGGGGACGCGACTGCTGCGCCAGACTCCCGCGCCCGGAGGTGCATAAGAGCGTGCTGCTCCTCCCGCCTCGCGGGACGCGCGCGGGCGGCACCGGGCTGAGCCCGGGCAGAGGGCGGGCCATCTGAGGCCGACCGAGGCTTGCCTGGGCCACGGACCTTGGTCTTTTTTGCCCCCACACACTTCAAAACCTGTAAGACTCTTTATGCTTTATATTGTGTGTTTCTCAGTGTGCCTTTGTAGATGTTATAGCTTATAGCAGAGCCTGCCTTAGCAATAGATTTGGAGCCGTTAAATATTGCTCCGTATTTATCACTCCGATTCACAAATGTCTAAACTCAGGTCGGCCAAAACCCCTCTTGTGTCGAGCACAATGGACAACTACTTGGTTAAAGTAGTAAGCAAAATCAACAAAGAAAGGCGCCTTTCATTAAACCGGATAAGTCCGCCGGCCTCACCTACAAGTCAGTGCGCCCTCCCAGTCACTTCTTCTCTAGAACGCAGTTGTATTGAAGACTCGCAAATAATTATTGACCATGATACATCTGCACCCCCAGTGCAGATTCAGGTAGACTTGGATAATCCTCCGGACATTTCACCACAACCCTCTCCGATATCGTCGCCGGCACCCTCCCCGGTACGAAGAGTAGTAAGGGCTTGTAGGAAGCAAGCTGCTAAGCGGGGGAATAGGAAACCCAAAAAAGCTGGGTCCATACCCACTAGCACTGGGGGAGTAATTGACACCTCAACTCAGGCGGAGTTGACTAACTTGAATTCTGATCAAATTGATCTGCTGGCTAGTATTATCGAATCTAAATTAGAAATTATGATCAAACCCCTTGTGGCAAAATTAGATGAGGTAACAAAAGAAGTAACTAGACTGGGCAGCCTTCTGAATTCTCATCTAACTCTGACCAAAGCTAATAAGAGTGTAAAGGCCGGCAATATTGTCAACAAGGAAGCAGCTGCTCCTTGTAATGGGGGGAACAGGCTGACACATGCTGCACAAACTGCACCAGTTATTCAATCACCCCCTTTATCTGCTATCATTCGTCCACCCCCTGTACAAGTTGTTCAACCACCCCTCACGACCCCTAGTAATCAACCTACTATAATAGGGAGGAACAACGAAGGGAGGAGCGCAGTAAAGAGAAGATCTTCAGTCAATCTTCCACCAGAATGCGCACCTTATATAGTTGTCCTTACAAATGTACCCGAGGGGGATTCCTATCTCACTGAGTCCCGGCCTGAAACCCACGACTCCCTGAAAAATAAATCATTATCATGGCTGAATAGGAATTGTGGGTTTCCTCTTGCCTTTTCAGACGATATAATATCGACCCGTAGAGTCAGTTGGATAGGATACTCTAGGAAAAATAGTAGGGGGATTGCATTATTGTTAATTTCAAGCATCCGCAACATGTTGCCACAGTCCTGCTTAGAGCGGCTTCCCTATCAATTGCCGATAACACTGTATGTGCACGCCCTCTTGGTTTCTTCTATAACCATCTTAATAACACCACATACTGAAACACTGACCAGCCCAAGCCATTTCAACCGCAACATAGGCGATGTTTTGTTACTCCTCCTCCTCATAATCAATTTGTTCAACCTCTCCCATTGGCCAATCGATATGCCCCTCTAGCATCTCTGGAGGAAAATGATTGACAGTCAGCTGAACCAAGGATTAATGTACAGCCTTTATACCCTATAATTAGGATTATGACTTGGAACATTGCAGGCATTAAGGCCAAAGCAGGGAATGATATCTGGACTAACTCACTAAAGACCTATGACATCATAGCGTTTCAAGAAACCTGGGACCAGACAAATAGTTTTTCCCTGGATGGGTACAGACATTTTTGCATCCCAGCGATTTGCAGTGTGGCTGGTAGAGCCAAGGGAGGCTTACTAAGTCTATTTAAACTTGATTTAAATGGGACATTAACTCAGTGTAATTCAGGTTGCCAGAACTGTTTAATTGTTGAATTATCATATTCTGATACCCCCAAGATTTTATTTATTAATTTTTATAATTCATGTGCCAAATAGTATACCAGGTCTAATCTGGACTTATTGGAGACATTTTTGTCAGTCTATTGTACAAATGTGAATACTTTTGAAATAATATTCTTAGGGGACTTTAACATCCATCCCTGTAACCAACCGTGTTCCAGTATTGAAGAAGAAGGCCCCCCATATTCTTCATTTATGCATTTTGAACATTCTTAGAGGGGGGGTGGCCTTGAAAACTTTCTGGCGAGATGGAATCTTTACGAGTCTGGTTGCGGGGAAGGTGGTTTTACGTCACCTACTTTTAAGGGAACAGACGAAGGCACTATCATTGATTATATTTTTATGTCTTCTTTTATGTTATGTAAGGTTCTAAGGTACAAGACTGAGGTATCGGTCTTCAGTGACCACAATCCAGTGTTAATAGAGATAAAGTCCGTGAACTTATTAACCATGAAATCTGTGACTCACAAGGGTGGTCTAAGTGTGGCTGTAAAAGATCAAGGACGTACGCTAAAATGGTCAAACATAGTCCCTGAAACTTTCTTGCAGGAATTGTTGGATAAGGTTGAGGACGATGTGGCCATATGCCTAGAGAAACAGGCCCAAAACACAGAGGTGGTCATTGCCTTTGATAACATCTGTAGACAAATTAATCTAACCTTACACGCCGGCCCTAGACAGAGGACAAACTATGGTAAAAGATGGTTTGATAAAAGATGTTCTAGGGCACATAGAGTTTTACTTACGGCCCTGAAGGCGACCCCTAAGGACCAAGCTCAAATAGCCAGCTCAAGATCTGCCTATAAGAAAGCAATATTAGAGAGGAAAATGAGTTGAAAGACGAGGCCTGGTTACAATTACTTGCCCCTGAGACCTTAAGAAATAGTGGGCAGTTCTGGAAAATTGTAAATCAACCGTTATTCTCGGGTGAGGAGAATACTCCCCTCGAGTCTAACATTCCAGACGAGGGCAGGATAGCTCATTTCGGGAAAATATACTCTACCCCAGGTCCCGATATTCAAATGGCTAACACCCTTGTTAGATCTGAAGGGTACCAGGTGATTTTTGAGGCAGCAGAGATAGAAAGAGCCATTGAGCTGACCCTGAAAAACAAGGCTCCAGGTCCCGAAGGGGTCCCCACAGATGCTTTTAAATGTGCCCAAAAAATTCTGGTCTAAGATCTTGTGTAGTGTTTTTAATGCTCTAAATCAAAACAACATACTGATCTCATGGAAAAAATCCATTATTATCCCAGTTTTTAAGAAGGGAGATAGGCAGGACCCCTCTTGTTATAGACCCATTTCTCTAATAGATTCCTCGGTCAAAATTTTAGGACGGGTAATCTTGCACAAACTCACAGACTGGGTCAACGACAGAGGGCTCCTGTCCAATCTACAATATGGGTTTAGAACGAAAAGGAGCACACTAGACCAATGCCTTAGCTTGCAACTGTTACTGGACAAATATACTAAGGCCAAAGAGGGTTCAATGTATCTGGGGTTCATGGACCTCTCTTCGGCATTTGACCTTGTAAACTGGGCAAAGTTATGGCAAATTTTAATTAACATGGGTCTTGATCGGGCTTTAGTTGACCTTTTGGTGGATTTACATTCTGGCCTATTGGCCTCCGTCAGGGTTACTGCTGAGGGGCGCTGTACTAGCTATTTTAACTCAGAAAGGGGGGTCAGGCAAGGGTGCATCCTGGCCCCCCTTCTTTTTACGGTATATATCAATGCCCTAGAACCTGCACTAAAGGAGGCTACCCTCGATATACCTGGGTATCCCAGTTCTCCTCTACGCGGATGATGCTATCCTTCTTTCACGGACAGGGGTTGGATTACAGCGGCTCCTGGATGTTTTTGGGAACTTTATGGGATCCCTGGATCTTAAAATAAATGCAAAGAAGTCCCAAATCATGATTATGGGGAAGTGCTCTAGGAAAAAGCCGTCTAAAACTTTTTTCTGCTGCAAAGAAGAACTCTGTAGGGTGCCCACATTCCCTTATCTGGGGATTACATTTGATGAGAGAGGGAATTGGGGTCCGCAGCTTAAAAATAGAAACATGTCCTTTGCAAGAACTACTTCTGCACTCCAGGGCTTTATAAAAAAACTCGGACAAGGCCTATGGTAGCATTAATGAAGATCTATAAAGCAAAATGCCTCGCAGTAGCCACATATGGTAGTTCAATATGGGGCTATAGTGCCCCTGATAGTTTACAGGTGACCGAAAATAAATTCATGAGATCTGTCCTATCAGTGCCACAGTCCACGCCCTCATATACCATCCACTCTGAACTGGGGGCAGGCTTTATTTCTGACATGATAAGAATGGCTCCTTTAATATGCTGGTTAAAGACCTGGATGAACCAGGAAATTTCCGTGAACCATATTATCATGAAAGACTGTCTCCTACTAGAAAATTATAGTAAAATTGAGTGGCTGACATACATTAAAAACAGCCTGTTTAAACTAGGGAGATCGGAGCTTTTCTCCTCACCAGAGTCAATAAGACCGAAGGACATTGCACTAATTAAGGGAGCAATGGCAGATTTGCTGTCTCTGGAGAGAGAGGAACGCGAACTAAAAAAAAACACTGTAAGGGCCAACCTCATTATAACCAGCTCACCTGGTCCTGAAATCTACCTTAATGTGGTGAACCGTCACTTTCATAGGCTTCTCCTAACCCGCTTCCGCTTCAACCTGATCCACCTGAACTTAGGACAGTTTCCTACTTGGAGTACCCCTGAAAAAGCATCGCCGTGTTTCTGTGACAACTTCTCCACACAGAACACATTGCACTTCCTGATGTTCTGTAGTCACTACACGGAACTAAGGATGAAATTCTTGGTCCCAATACTTAAGGAGGCGGGGTTTTTGCAGGTCAAGCCTGCCCTCTTGTACTTGCAATTATTACAGACCCCCAGGACCATTTTTCACGTTGCTAGTTTTTTAGTGG
Organism: Lissotriton helveticus; assembly: GCF_964261635.1. Lineage (NCBI taxonomy): Eukaryota > Metazoa > Chordata > Amphibia > Caudata > Salamandridae > Lissotriton > Lissotriton helveticus. Next base: position 1,661,681,791 of record NC_136065.1, read on the forward strand.
GTGCTGTTAGGATTAGGAACAGGAAAAACTGTTTGACTAATTGTACATAAATGAATTTGGATGAAAATTTGTATGATGTCTGCACTCTAAAAAGTGACAGGGAGAGCAATCAAATGGGCTAATGTTCTTATTTTATTTATTGTGTTTTTTATCTACAAATTTCTTATTCTATGAAATAATCTCCGGAAATTTTTAACTGGCCTAAGACTCTGTTTTTATTATGAATAAATAATGTATTTAATTGTATGCCTTGTATAGTACCATTGTCTTTTTATGATATTGATTTATCAAAATAAAGTATTCTGACTGACTGACTGACTAGTGGGCCTGCAGCACTTCTTGCACCACCCACTGAAGTAGCCCTCAAAACATGTCTCAGGCCTGCTATTGCAGTCTGTAGGTGCAGTTTTAATTGCCATTTCGACCTGACAAAATAAACCTTTTGCAGGGCCGAAACCTTCCTTTTTAGTACGTATAAGTCATCCCAAGAGTGGACCCTAAACACCCCATAGGGTAGAGTGTAGTGCAAAGTGGAACATGCACATTGTGCCTTTACATGTCCTAGTAGTAAAAAACTCTTAACCTCGTTTTCACTACTGCTAGGCCTGCCTGTCCTATAAAATAACATTGGGTTGCTTTATTACATTTCGTATGTGATAACTTTCAATTAGGAGAAGTTAGGAATTTCGAGGTGGGTCTCTAAAGCATCGCTTTAAAGGTAAAGTTGGATTTTAGGCATAATTCTGAAAAAGTAATGTTTAGAAAGTTGGCATTTTCTTGTCCCCACCAATTGGTACCTGCAGCCTGAATCCTGGGTCACATGAAGAGGTGTAGCTAGAAGATGGTCTTTGTGTATTACTGAATAAATGAATTAGCCACAGCACTCCAATTAAAGTCAATGCAATCCGTGAGTAATCAAGGTAAACAGGTATGGGGATTCGGGATGTTCGCCTCCTGACGTTAAGGCGCAGCGGTATCAATACTCTGTAGACCTCACACAGTGTAAGGTGAATCGCGAATCCTCCCAACACGCGGGAGCGTGTGAAATAAATTTAGACAACGAGTTGCTTGAAGATATAATTCCAAAGTAAATGGTTTAATTTGAACCTCATTTCAATACTCAAAGGCAACATGAAACAACGTTGTGAATTTCAAAATAAAGTTATTGCAACATGGCGATGTTTGAAACAGTTCAAACAGTGTAAATCATTAGTTGATGCGTCCCCTATGCATTTCGAGCGGAGAGGCTCTTCATCAGGGGGAAGGTCTAAGAAGAAATAAAGAAAATACGCGGGTAAAGCACAAGGAGCAGGGCTCAAAATATCTAATCCAGTTAGTAGAGGTTGCATGCGAAGGTTAAATGGAAACGCAATAGTGATAGGATGGTGACGTTATTTACGTGACATGGTGGAGGAAATATAAGACGTATGCTAAATCAAAAGGTAGCTAGCCAATAGAACACAAAAACAAAACTTAGAATGGTGAAAATGGTGGGGGTAATCCAAAAGTAGCAAAAGTGAAAATAAGTGCCGCGGTCTATAGTGGAGCTGAAAACGCGTCCCCCAAACGTGCTGGAAACTGTGAAACGAAAACGGGATCTTGGTGAAAGAAAAATATACACGACCATGAGACCGTGTTTTAGTCAAATATCCCTAGTGGTTATGGTAGAAGGTGAAACTTACCGCATGAGTACAACTGGTGAACGCAAAAGGTGAAACGCGGTGTAACACGACAGTGTTTACCATACGCGAGATGCGCGAGTGCATGCCGGGAAACTTAAAAGTGAGTGGAACTACAAGCATAAAAAGCGGACTGGGCCGACGGGATGTACACTAGGTGATTAGAAAACCAAATAAAGGTAGAGAAAAGGAAGGCAGACGACCGTGAAGAGCAGAATGAAATAAAAATAGCATTCGAAACAGGTAGACATACAAACCAACAGTGAGAAGAAAAAAAGTGAAAAAAGAAAATGGAAGAATAGAACGTGATTTAACGGTGAAGAACTATGAGTAAAACAGGGATAGAGTGACGAAAACGATGGGAAAAATGTATAACTGCTGCCTAACTAAGAAAAATAAGAGAAATTAAGAAAAGTCTGCGAGGAAAAAAGTATAACTAATTTAAAGTGAGATCACAGATAGAGCGTTGGAAAAAAGAATAAGTGTAATGAAGTGTATGCTGCTAGTAGGGTGAGCAAAAACCTAGAATGGCACAATCCACAAGAAATAGAAGATACGACATGACCAGCCAATGTGTCAAAAATGTAGAAGGTGTTCAAGAAAGGTAAAATAATGAAGTGATGGGTAGATGGTAAGTTTAAGCGAATAGGAAAGTGCTGAGAGTGAGAGAAAGAAAATTAGTGTTGAGGACATGTAACATTTAAACTGTGGGCGACAGAGGGGTCAGAACACAGGGGTCTCAACAGGTAAAGAAAAAAGGACGGTCACAAATAGCAACTGTATTCTAATCTTTCATTGAGTCCCTTCGGGTGAATGGTATTTAATTTGTGCATCCAAAAAAGTTCTCTTTGTAAGAGGAGTTTCTTATTGTCTTTTCCTGCGACTTTGTTCACAACCTCTAAAATCAGGAAACACAGTTGGCTGACATTGTGAGGCAGGTTGGTAAAGTGAGCTGCTACGCAGGACTTAACATTTTTAGTCCGAATGTTGCTCCGGTGTTCAATCAATCTGGTCTTAATTTTTCTCTCGGTCTTCCCTACGAAGGGTAAGCCACACGGGCATTTCAGTAAGTATACCACATTGGTGGTGTCGCACGTGGCATTGACTTGCAGCTGTATGGGGGTGCCTTGAGTTGGATGGTGTAAAAAAGAACCTGGTATAATACTGGTACAATTGCTGCAATTATGACAGGGAGTAGTGCCTTTATAGTTGACGGCTGTAGTATGTTTCTTTGCTTTCAACAGTTGCTGAAGATTCCGCTCGAAATGCATAGGGGACGCATCAACTAATGATTTACACTGTTTGAACTGTTTCAAACATCGCCACGATGCAATAACTTTATTTTGAAATTCACAACGTTGTTTCATGTTGCCTTCGAGTATTGAAATGAGGTTCAAATTAAACCATTTACTTTGGAATTATATCTTCAAGCAACTCGTTGTATAAATTCCTTTGTGTATTACTCCCAGACAGTGAGACAAAGGGGGAATCGGTGTTGGCAGTATGGTCCATCTCTGACTTGATAGGGGAGAGGAGTTGTCACCTACGCACTTGCACATCACAAAGGCTCTGCCCTAGGACACTCGAACAGGGTTTCACACTAGTCTTTTGTGCCCCAAGACAAGATCGGGCCAGGGCAGGCAGGAAGGAAATTCCAAACACTTCTGGGGTGGAACCCTATAGAAATTTCTACCTCAAAGCTAGCACCAAGTATAAACACTAGGCCCTCAGACCCAACTCTTCAGTACAACTCTGGACCAGTGGAAGACTCAAAAGGACTACTGTGCTGTTCTTGCCCTCCTGCCTAAGTGAGAAGGACTGGACCTGCATCTTGAACCCAGGACCTCCAGAGTGTCTCCAAGAGCTAGTTTGCTGACCTCCTGATCAGAGCTTCGGAGAGAAAATGCTCCAATCACCTTGAACCCTTCACTTGGACGTTTCCTACAGTGAATCCTTCCCTCCAAGTGGTGCCACCCCAGTCCTGGACCCTTGAAAGTGGGCCTGGAGGTGCTCTGCCAGCCCAGCTGTAGTCCGAGCAGAACTGACGCATCACCTTGCAGATTTGCTTCAGAACCGTTGCTGTGCAAATCATCCTGATGCAAGATCTCACAGCTCCTCGAAACTGCCGCTGGGCAACTTACCCCTGACATAGGACCTCACATCTCTGCCCCACAGCTCATTGGAACTGCCTCTGTGCGATGCATCCTAAATGCAGGACCTCACATTGCAGCCCACAGCTTTTTGGAACCGCTGCTGCTCGACGCATCCTTGATGCTAGACATCACAATGCTCTGCAACCTGTATTTAAAGTAGTTTGTTCAGCAGGCCTAACTTGGTCCCTGTATCTGGCCCGGTCTCCATTGCAGTTGGCCTGAACTTGTGACTTTGTCCCGGTCCGGCGTGACCAGATAGCCACAGTTGGCGCTTTTAGGTACTATTTTAATCTTTAAAATTGCATAGCTCAGTTTCTACGAATTGGATTTTTATTGTTTTGCTGTCAAATAATTAATTACATTCTACCCTGTTTTTCTAAATTGCAGTGGGATATTTCCTGTGTTGTGTATACACTTTATTATTAATTGTGTGCTGCATAGATACTTTACACATTGCCTCTACATTAAGCCTGACTACTTTTGTGCTAAGTTACCAGAGGGTTGGGCAAAGGTTAATGTAAGGTTTGCTTGTGTTTCACTCTGACAAGAATTGTGGTTGCTGCTTGAGTGGGGGTTCATCCCTCTCAACCAGTAACCACATTTCTCACAATAGGCTAGTCCCAGACTTGGTTTTTACTATTAATGTTATCGATGCACCATGGGTTAACCTTATGTAAATATTTACCTATAGGTATGATAGGGCAAGCATTTTGTCATGTTTGTGACCCTCGAATATGCCATAGTTGTCATCCTTTATACCAAGTATCACCTCTAAAGTGCTAGCTCCAGCATTTTGCCTTGGGTGTCTTTCACTATGTCTGTGCTAGCCCCCTCCTTCAGTATGCCTGTGCCAGCCCCCTCTCTCCCTACACTCTGCTAATGTAAAACTGCCTGCCGCTGGCCCCCAGTGACCTCTTGCAGATAATTCTATTTGTTGTCCTAATTAGGGTTCGTAATGCTAGCTCAGGGCAAATTGAGCATCTGGGGAAAAACACACTTTGCGCGAAGCCTCTATATACTGTGAACACAATCAATGTGCAAACAACAGACAGGCCTCCAGGGCAACAGAAGAGGTCATTAAAGGTAGAAGGACCCTTCTTGATACTGTGCTATGACCCAAGGTGTCACATGTCACTTGTTAGTGCTCAGAGAAACGCCATGGATGGCCCATATATCAAGTATTATCTCTAATATGCCGGGTCCCTGTCTGTTAATAATTGCCTCCAGTATTCCAACATCAGTATTTTGCTGGTGCCAAAAGCAGACTTGCAAGCATAAGACCACATTCTCATTCAAGCTAATTTACATTCATTAACTCACACTCATTCTCACCCACTCAATCTTACTCAATAATTCTCACTTCCTTGCACTCATTCATTGTCATTCTCACATGCTCAGTCTTACACTCACTCACACATTGTCACTCATTCTTACACTGATTACCTCATACCTACTCACTCACATTGACTTACATTCACTCTTACTTCATCATCAATCGCCCTAACTCACTCATACTCAATGATAATTAATCTCCCTTATTGTTACTCCTATTACTGACTATTACTTTCACTCACACATACATGCTCACATACAGACACGCTTACACATAAGCACTCCCTCTCTCACACACTCACCCACAAACACGCACACAACCTACAGACACTGCCTCACACTCCAGCACTGAGTTTGCCCCGATGCATCATAATAAATGCAGTGCATGATAACACTTTCTTCGGTGTCAGGATTTAGTTTTTCACCCTTATTGGTGCAGCCAGTGCTGTGTATCTCTAGACACGTGTTTCAGGATAATTGTCCTTCTTCAGTAGAGAGCAACATTTTTTTGGGGGTGCTGGAGACTCTGCCCAAAGTCTTCTCAGGTCTCAGTACCACTCGCTGGGCGCAGGTGCATCAACCAGAGCTCGTCAGCTCGTTAGCTCAAGAGAGCCTTTAGGGGGGGGGCGCACACTACCTCACACTCCAGCACTCAGTTTGCCCCGAAGTGTTATCATGTGCTGCATTTATTATGATGCATCGGGGCAAACTGAGTGCTGGAGTGCTGGAGTGTGAGGCAGTGTGCGCCCACCCCCCTCCTATTTATCACTTATCACTGATTTTGCCACCACTGAGGCCAGAGGTCTCAAGGGCAGTGCCAGGGAATGTAGGGGAGCAACTCAGGGGTCGCAGTTGCAACCCCTGGCAACCACTAAATGATGTCTATAGCAGGCCTGTCTGTTACTGTGCCCCATGAAGAATGGCTCAATTACTTACCGGCAATCTCCATTACTTCTAGCCAGAGCCTTTCTTGTCATAGTCCTGACATTGTGTCTATCCCCAGTATATGAATCAGCAATTCCCACTGCTGAGTAAGTTGCTTTCTTTGCACTGTTTCTTTGTTGTTGTGGAAACTTCTACATGTCCTATGTTTATTTCTAATGCAGGAAGTCCCCCCCCCCCCTTCCTTTGGTCCTAATATTACAAAGAAATATAATAGCCATAATGGATAGGAAGAGGAAAGATATTTTGGACTGTGATAATTAAGACTCGGCCTTGGGGTAATGAAGGTTACTCATAAGTAATCGGGTCATTAAAGCCACACCTCATCTTCTCGTCACAGCCCTGACCTTGTGAGGATTTGTCAAAGTGTTATAAACTAACTTGTGTCATTGAGGTGATCTATTCCTCCTTCTTCATTGTCAAGATTCTCAATAAATCAACAAAAAATCCCATTTGTTTAGCAATATTAATCAGAAGATATGAAGTCATTTTTATGTGGGTTTCCTGGATATCGTAGACTACCTCCTCAGAACACCCCAAATTTTGGAGGTCTAACCTTTCAAAACACATCATGGATCAGATGCATACCCCACAAGGACTTGAGTCGTTTGTGGCAATATCAGGGGACTGGGTGAGATCAGGAGATGAAATGATGCACTTTGATCCAAACAATCGCTCAGAGCAAACCACGGTCTTCTTGGCCAAAATAGAACAATTAGTAAGACCTTCTTCTGTGTCTTCTGGAACACCCTAGGGCGAAGCAGAACACGAGAAAACACATTTATACGGTCTGTAGGCCAGTAAAAATTAGGGCTTCCACCTTCTAAGCTGTGCTGCACCGGTTTCTCGTACAAAAATGATGGAGAGCATCCTCCTCTATTACAAAAAGATCTAACCGTGGCATTCCCATTCAATTCTTTATTAACGGCAACATATGCGAATGATGATGGGGAGTTATGGAAGAAGGGAAGCTTCTGCTCATGCAGTCTGCTACTTTGCTCTGAGACCTCGCAGTGTAAGTTGCAGTTTGAGCGATTACATTCTCCTCTGCCGAAATTCCTATGTAGTGGGCTAGGGTTGCAAACTTTGGAGACTCCGTTCTCCCTCGTCTTGAAATATAGGCTTTTTGCTATCTGATTGTCCATTTGTACTATTACAGCCTTCATATGGATGTGTTGAAGAAAGCTCAGCCGGCTGAGAAAAAATGAATTTAAGCTCGTTACTGACATCCACCACCTTGATTCCTGTATGAGTTGATGGGATATAGGAATCTGAACCTCCTTGTGTTGTGTTTCTGGCTTCCAGTACTGTAACATATGTTGAACTAGCAGCTATAGATGTAGTTTTGCCCAGTTCACTATTGTTGAAGTAAGTCATGTGTGCTTGAATGATCAGAATTTCCTTTTCTAAGGAGAGACTTTGCAACAGCAGAGCCTGAAGTCTTTCTTGTAGATTTTGCATTCTCTCCCTTGGAAGAGACACTTTTCCAAAGTCAATCTGAAATACAGCTCCTATGAATATCCTCTGTTGTGCCAGGATCAGTTCTGATTTTGCCATGTAGACGATGAAGCTGAAACTTTAAAAACGTTGCCATACCAAGGATGTCTGCCTTAATAAAGGAGCAGGATTCAGTCATCAATATATGGAAAGACATAGTTGTGGAAGGGCAAGTAATGGGGCAAGAACCTTTGTTAGAATAAAAAATAAATCTCCGAGCACTGGTTATTCCAAATTAAAGGGCTCCGAACTGATAATGCTCCTGACCCAAAGCAAACCTCAGGAACCTTCTCGATTGCTTCTGAATTGGAGCTACAGGATTGACGGAATGGGATTTGCGTTGTAAAAATAGTTTAGGGGAGAATCCTTGAATTCTAATAGGTACCCTTCTGACATCCCTTGCAAGGTCCACATACCTGAAATCTTTGACTTCAAGAATTGAACAAAATATTTTAGTCTCGCAATAGCTGAGCTGTGATAGAAAGAGGTACAGAGCTACGCAAGCTGCAGACGGTGCATTCTAAGGCTGAGGTGCACTGCGCAAGCTGGGATAGAGGTACGGAGGTCCCCTAACCGCAGACGGTGTATTCCAAGGCCGAGGTGCAATGCTGGAGCTGGGATAGAGGTACGGAGCCCCCCTAGCAGCAAACGGTGTATTCTAAGGCTGAGGTGCAATGCCCCCGCTGGAATAGAGGCACGGAGCCGCGTTCGCCACAGATGGTGCATTCTAAGGCTGAGGTGCCATGCCCGAGCTGTGATAGAGGTACAGATTAAGGGTGGGCGTAGTTCGCGGAGTAGCGCTACGCGAAGCTACGCGAAGTGCACTTCGCACTACGCGAACTTCACGTAGCACTACGCGAGCTGCGTAGTAGCATGTTCGCACTGTGCAAGATGCATTTTCAATGATTGCACAGTGCGAACAAGCATCCGGCACTGTGCAAGCATTGAAAACGGCATCTTGCACAGTGCGAGCTGTAGTTTTCTGCTGCTCGAGGAGATTATTACTCGAGCGGCAGCTTTCTCAACGCGAACAGGTCGTTTCTCATTGAGAGCGGTCGCGAGCATGCGCAACCACTCACAATGAGAAACCTGACCTCCTCGCATTGAGAATCTCGCCGGGATGTCATTTTGCTTGCTCGCGGTCGCGAACATGACGTTCAGGACCGCGAACAAGCAAAAAATGAGCGCTGCACTACGCTACGCTGCACTACGCATGTTCGCACTGTGCTACGTGCCGCTCGCGTAGTGCGAAGTTGCAAAAACTTCGCAAACTCCGCGAGCGGAGCGTAGTGCTTCGCCCAGGGTTAGTACAGATCCGCGCTCACTGCAGATGGTGCATTCTAAAGCTGAGGTGCCATGTCCGAGCTGGGAGAGAGGCACGGAGCCGTGCTCGTTGCAGACGGTGCATTCTAAGGCTGAGGTGCAATGCCCGAGCTGGGACAGCGGTACCGAGCCACCCTCGCTGCAGACGGTGCATTCTAAGGCTGAGGTGCACTGCCCGAGCAGGGACAGCGGTACCGAGCCACCCTCGCTGCAGACGGTGCATTCTAAGGCTGAGGGGCGCTGTCCGAGCGGGGATAGAGGTACAGAGCCACGCCTGCTGCAGACGGTGCATTCTAAGGCTGAGGTGCACTGCACGAGCTGGGATAGAGGTACAGAGCCACGCCTGCTGCAGACAGTGCATTTTAAGGCTGAGGGGCACTGTCCGAGCTGGGATAGAGGCACGGAGCTGTACTAGCTTCAAAGGGTGTATTCTAAGGCCGAGGTGTGCTGTCCGAGCTGGGATAAAGGCACAATGCCGCGCTCGCTGCAGATGGTGCATTCTAAGGCTGAGGTGCACTGCCCGAGCTGAGATAGCGGCACGGAGCCGCGCTCGCTGCAGAAGGTGCATTCTAAGGCTGAGATGCGCTGTCCGAGCTGGGATAGAGGCATAAGTCGAACTAGCTGCAGAGGGTGCATTCTAAGGTTGAGGGGACCTGTCCGTGCTGGGAGAGAGGTACAGAGCTCTAGAGTGTCGGGTCAGGGCCTGACACGTGGCAAGGGGGCTTCACACAAAGGGACACAGACACTGGTGTAATGGTTAGCCGGAAAGACCCCGAGCGGTCTTCCGCCTTGTTTATTTATACCCCGGTGCGAGCCCGCCGGATGCGTGTTGGTCCGGCAACATTGTATAGGAGAGCCCGTGTGGCTCTCTACATCCCTCCTTCAATTTAGTCTGTCCTTACAGCAATCAAAATCCTCGCCTCAGGGAGTTGTCCAGACAAAGTCTCTCAGCTTCTGGCTGGGTCTTGGGTTGGATCGCAGGTTGTAACGTTGGCTTCGGGCAACTGGAGATACTGCAACCCCAGCCGGGGTTGTTCCTTCACTCTCACCGCTTGGGATCCCACATGGTTGGCTGTATTCGACGGTGGTGTTGTGTGGTGCTGCCCTGGGTGAGCTCTCTCCGCTCTGCCTTGCCACCGGTGACCCTGGGAATGATCCTCCGAGATCCAGACCACCATCATCTCCTGTCTCCTGACATTCCGTTGTTTCATGCCTTCTAGCCGGTTCTCTCGTTTTCTTGAAGCACGACACGTTGCGTGTCACTACCTGCCCATTTCGCCTGGCGGTGATCATGGTCCCTTGGACCTTGTCTACGACCCACACCTCGGGCTCGTAGGGTGTTTGGAATTTCCATCCCGGGTGCCGATCTCGCACTATTACCGCGTCTCCCTCCTGCAGTGTAGACTCTTTGGCATAACGTGCCTCACTCGCCTTCTGATTGGTGGTGCGCCTCCGAGCTTGAATGGCTTCGTCATTCCTGTCTTCAGGCACCCATGTGCTATCTGTCGGGATGCTGTCTCGGGGGGCTCTCTTGAATAGTGCATGGGTGGGAGCACATTTGGTGGTGCTATGTGGCGTCTGCCGATAGGCCCCTAGGAAATGATCGAGGGCCACTTCGGGGTCCTCTCCATTGTCTACTGCGATCCTCAGGGCTCGATTGAGTGTCCTCATTAGCCTTTCAAACTCCCCGTTTGCCTGGGGCCACAAAGGGGTGATCTTCCGATGTTTAATTCGGAGGCTTTCGAGATAGTTCTGAAATTCTCTCCCCTGGAAGGGTGGCCCATTGTCTGATTTGATTTTGTTCGGGAGTCCCATGGTGGCGAAGACGCGATTCAGGGCCTTCTTGACTTGGGGAAACGCCATCGAGGATATTACTTCTACCACCGGGAATTTGGAGAACGAATCAACGAGGACTAACGTGTGCCGGCCGTCGGGGAAACTCCCGAAATCTATGCTGAGGTGGGTCCACGGCGTCTGTAGAACATCTTCGGTGATCACCGGTGCTAGGGCCGGGTCGCTGCCGGTGATGGTGCAGGCATAGCAGGATCGTACCATTTCATCAACTAGACGGTCCATGGCTGGGAACCATACCTTGCTTCTCAGGCGGGCTTATGTCTTGGCCATTCCCTGGTGACCTATGTGCGCCAGTGCTAGTACCCTCTGCTGAAGGCTCTCAGGTATTACGATCAAATGTCCTCTGAGGATGACTCCTTCGTCCTCCACGCTCAGCTCGCTTCGGATTTGCCACAGCTGTTGGCGCGAGTGGCTTACTTTTAATCGAAGGCTTTGTGCTCCATCTAGGAAATGGGCCCAGCGGTTTCCTTCAAGAGCATGACGAACTCTCGCTAGTGTCTCATCCATTGCAGTCGATACCCCGATCTCCTTCAGCGTCATGGTTTCTGGGCACGCTGCTTGCGAGATCATGTGGATGAATTCTTCTGCTTCCGTTCCTTCCTCTTGTGGGGGACGTTGGCTGGTGACGTTGGGATGGCGGGATAGATAATCAGCTGGGTTGTGCGCTCCAGGTCGGAAGAGAATCCTGAAGTTATATCCTTGTAGCTGGACGGCCTAGCGCGTGATCCGTGGGGGTGCCAGCCTGGAGGACCCCGCGAACAATGGCAGCAGCGGCTTGTGGTCCGTCACCACGGTGAATTCTTGGCCACACAGGTATAGGTGGAAGTGGGCGTACCGGGTCTCGGTGTCAGACAATGCTTTGCTGGCGTATGCTACTGGCTTCCATACCTCCGGTCCGTGTTCTTGCAGGAGCACTGCACCCAGGCCCACTGGGCTGGCATCCACGATCAGCTCCGTTTTGCGACGGGGTTGGAAGTAGGCCATCACGGTGGTGTCCAGGAGATTTGCTTTGATGTCCTGAAAGGCTTTTTTTGCTTCTACTGTCCACTCCCACTTGTGGTCTAGACGCGTGAGGGCTCTTAGGGGCTCTGCGAGAGCTGCCAGGTTAGGTATGAACCGGCCACAGTAGGTGGCCATGCCCAGAAAACTGCGCACTTTGGTGGGGTTCCGTGGAGTGCTCGCTGCCTTGATCGCTTCTGCCTTCTTGGGGTCAACTTTCAGTCCTTCCCTCATGAAGGTGTATCAAAAGAAATCTATCGACTCCTGATAAAAGGAGCATTTCGACCGGTGTAGGGTCAGTCCACTGTCTACGAGCCTTTGGAGTGTTGCCCTCAGGTGTGCATGGTGTTCCTCAAGTGTCGCTGAGTATACCAGGATGTCGTCACTGAGGTTGATTACTCCGCTCAACCAGGATAACACTTCGCGTATGGCGTTTTGAAACACCTCTGCGGCGGAGGAGACACCAAAGCTCAGCCGTCTGTAGCGACGAAGTCCTACATGGGTTGAGAAGGTAGTTATGTACCTACTCTTTGCACTTTGCACTTTAAGTACGTTTTTTAAAACGGCGAGTTTTTGTATTTTGCACTGACATTGGAGGCGCGCTGTCTCCCCGGTCCACCGCAGCTTTCATAGCTGATTGATGTGGAGGGAGGAATAGCGCTGGCACTTCCTGGTCGTTCCACGACGGGCGGCCATTTTTGCAGGGTGTGGGTCTAGTCTCCCAACCCTCCTAACTGACATAGACTCGGGTTTGTAGCGCAGCGGTGACGCGCAGCGGGAGCGCCTTAGACGCGCCGAAGAGGCGCCAAAGAGAAGCCAGTCTGTGCCAGTCCGTGACAGGACGGGGCTAGGGGCTTGGCCTCAGGTTGTTTGCCCCTGCACTTACAACTGTTATTTATATGCATAATATTACATATTCGGCTGCCGCACTTCACCATGTACATACCTCTTTGCTCGGTGATTCTGTGTGTTACAAGGGTCAATTCCTGGAAGGACCCTTTTCCTGTAAAAAGTGTCACTTTCAGAGCATGGATGCTCCGCCTCGGACGGAGTTATTTGCTGTGCCTGTCCCCCAGGTTCTTACTAATATAGGTTCCCGTAATAAATGTTTGCTGTGTAATGTCAGATCACTGCCTAAACATCACATGCAGATCTGGGATCTCATCTCAGAGGCAGAACCTGACTTATGTTTCTTCACTGAAACTTGGCTAAAGCCCCACACTGCACCTACTATTACTTTGGGAATACCGGAGGGATATAAAATTATCTGCCAGGATAGACCCATAAAAATGGGAGGTGGCCTAGCCATTGTGAACAAGGATAGCATTATGGTCTCTATTCTCGAGCAATATTGCTCTGCAAAGATCGAGATGCTGGTTTTTAAAATCTGTACCTCGCCACAATGTTTTGTGAATGGCGCTCTGATCTATCGGCCTCCTGGACCCATGAACAATTTTTCCAATATGTTATTGGAATTATTGGCCCCCCATGTTAATGGAGATAAAGACTTCTTACTATTGGGTGATTTTAATATACATGCAGAGTTAAAGGAGGAAAAAGAAATCCAGGACTTTTTAAATGATCTTTTTTCATTGGGATTCCTGCTCCGTAACACAGGACCTACCCATAGGGCTGGACATACTCTGGACCTCATCTTGTCCAGGTTCCCTGGAATTGAGTGCTCTGACCCTATCGTAAATGTATGGACTGACCATTTTACGATTGAATTCTCTATTCCTGAGATAGGACCTATTCCTAAAAGATCCACTCAGATTCCCATGAAACGGAGACAATGGCACAAGATAACTAAAGAATCTTTGAGGGATGCCTTCTCTATTCAGGTTTATGTCACAACGAACGATATCGACGTGGCGCTAGAAAATTATGAAAAGGCAGTAACCATTGCCATTGAGCATATAGCTCCTATGAAAACCTTTAAGACCCGCCCGACGAAAAATCAGGAGGTGTGGTTTTCAGAGGACTTAAGGTCCATGAAACGTAGGACTAGGAAACTAGAGAAAATCTGGCGTACATCTCATTTGGAGTCAGATAAAGGGGAGTATCAGACGGCGCTAAAATCATATCATAAAGCTATTCGAACAGCCCGTAAACAACATATCACCTCACAATTAGAGGCGGCAGGAAATGCGCCGAGGACTCTCTACCAGATATTGAACTCCTTCCTGAAGCCGGCAGCATGTGAGAGTGTTGACACTTCATCTCAACAACTTTGTGACGACACTGCCTGCTTCCTCACGAACAAGATCGAAACCATCTACGAAAAGATTCATGTCTCTATAGCATCCATTGGACATGTGATCTTTCCCACTGTGGTCCCAGCGAGTAAAAAGGTTCTCGCCTCCACCTTCACTAATTTTCCTAACATCACTGTGGCTGAAGTGGAGGGACTCATTACAACTATAAAAAGTGGGAGCCCTATGGATCAGCTTCCACCGAGAGTGATGATCGCAGTGAGGAGCATATTGGCACCAGAAATCCAAAGTTTGGTCAACCTCTCTTTGGACACAGGCTGTGTCCCTTTAGAGTGGAAGAGAGCCCAAGTGCGACCCATTCGCAAGAATACCGCTATTGCGTGGGCTGACATGACTAATTTGAGACCCATTTCCCTTTTACCATTCCTGGGAAAGCTCATAGAAAAGCATGTCAACAAGCACTTGTCTAATCACCTGGAACACACTGGTGCACTAGATCCATCTCAGTCGGGCTTTAGACCAAAATTCAGCACGGAAACAGCATTGCTGTCAATTACCGATGATCTGCGCATGCTCCAGGACAAAGGAACATCAGCTGTCCTGGTGCTGCTGGATCTATCGGCAGCTTTTGATACCATCTCACATGAAATTTTGGTCGAGCGCCTGACTGAGACTGGACTAGGGGGCATGGCATTGGCTTGGCTAAAGAGCTTTCTTCTGGATCGAACCCAATGTGTCACCATGGGAGACTTTCGATCCAGGGAGACCAGGATTACTAAGGGGGTGCCACAGGGCTCTTGTTTGAGCCCTACATTATTCAACATCTATGTGGCCCCCCTGGCGAATATCCTGAGAGCCTTTGGTTTTTGCCCAGTGTCATATGCTGACGATACTCAGCTGCTGTTTCCCTTTGACCATCTAACTCCAGAGGTATTACATTCTTTCTCTGAGGGGATGAGAGCACTTTCCCAATGGATGTCTTTGAACAAGTTGCAGTGCAACGTTTCAAAGACAGAGGTTATGCTCTTTGGGGAGGCTAAAATCTGCTGGGCTCCTGACTGGTGGCCTTTAGATCTTGACCCAGTCCCTGAGCCCAAGCAGATAGTCAAGAACCTAGGGGTCTGTCTGGAACAAGAACTCAGCCTGAAGCAGCATGTTACCAACATTGTGGGGTCCTGTTTTCGAACTATAGGACTACTGCGCAGAGTCTTCCCACTGCTTCCAGACACCATTAGAAAGACCCTGGTCCAGGCGCTGGTTATCAGTCGTCTCGACTATTGTAATGGTCTCTTGTTGTCAGCTAATGAGGAGGATCTGGACAGGTTGCAGGTTGTGCAGAACACTGCAGCTAGGCTGGTGGTAAATGCTCCTCCCAGAACACCATCAAAACCACTTCTTGCTAGGCTTCACTGGCTCTCCATTCGTCAGAGAGTCACCTTTAAGATATGTTGTACGATACATAAGGGACTTCATGGTTTGGGTCCCTCTTATCTGGCAGACAAGTTTGTGCCGTATGTCCCTTCCCGTGCTCTACGGTCCAGTGATCAATTGCTTCTTATGATTCCTAGGATCAAGCGGGCAAGGCAAGGGGGTAAGGCTCTGTCGGTAAGGGGACCGAAGATTTGGAATGGCCTCCCTCTCCAGCTTAGGCAGCTTGAAAATCATCTGGCCTTCAGGAAAAAGATGAAGACGTTCCTGTTCCAGGGCTAACTTTACAGTCTCAGAATTGGATTGCAGTTATGTAACTTGTTCTCCTGTAGGTTCGACAGTCATAAAGCGCGGAGATACTCCCCTGGGAGTCTATTCTAGCGCTCTACAAACACGCAAAATAAATAAATAAAAATACTCGCTGGTTCCAGTTCAAGTTGATGGTATCCCGAGTTGAGGTCCAGTTTAGAGAACCATTTCGCCCCATTCAGGTCGGCCACTATGTCATCCATGGTGGGGGTGATGTGTCTCTCCCGCTTAACGGCCACATTGGGCAACCTCATATCCACGCACAGCCTCATCGCCCCAGGTTGTTTTGGTTTGGGCGCTACTACCAACGGGGAAACCCAGGGTGTCGGGCCCGACACCTTTTCTATCACTCCGAGGTCTTCCAATTTCTGGAGTTCTTCCTCCACCTGGGGTCTCAGGTTGAGGGCTACTGGCCGTACAGATGTGTCGATATGCAGCTTGAACTTTCGTCCTTTGAGTTTTCCGAGGCCTTGGAACAGTGCTGGGAAATCCTTCAATATGATGTCTGCATGTGCCTGGTGCACCTGGTTTGCAAAGAACACGAGTCCAAGGTCTTCTGCCGTGTGGCAGCTCAGAAGGGTGCCCTTTTTCCCTTCCGTGATGTGAAAACGTGTTTCAGTGGAATAATCGCCATTTACGACGGTCGTCTGGATTACTCCCCTCAGTGGTAGTGGCTCGGTGCCGCCGTATGTATAGATCCTGGCGTTGGAAGGTGCAAGAGGAGGCTTGGGAGACATCTTATCATACTGGTCTGAGTCCATGACATTTACTGAGGCCCCCGTGTCTATGAGGGCTTTTACCTCTGTGCCTTCTATGGATATGGAGCACATGGGCGGTGGCCTCCTCTTGGTGGACGCTCTGCTGACGTAGGAGATGACAAAGACCTCATCGTCCTCATCGTCTTCATACCGAGGTCGCCTATCTTGGGCTTGACTATCTGGGGGAGGTAGTTATTGGTCGAGCGACAGCTGTCGAATGCGTTGCGTCACTGTCCTGGGCCTTGGACCTGCTGGTCTGTACTTTCCTCCTCGACATACTGCGGCGAAGTGGTTTAGCCGCCCACATTTTAGACACGTCTTTCCTTTCGCTCCACGTTGCTGTTGCTGGGTGATCTTCACCACAGTATCCGCATTGGCTCCCTCGGGAGGTGGCGGCTCGTGGGCGGCCTGCAGGGGGTCTCCTCTGGATAGCATCGACTTTCTCCTCCTTGATCGGCGTTGTTCTAGCCATTGCTGGTGCGATTACCGGTGTGCTTAGTGCAACCTCCATCTCTTCCGCTCTCGCGTCCAAAAGCTCGTGTGACCTGGCTAGAACTAGTATCTCATCCAGTGATATGCCCGGTTGGCGGAGAATGAGCTTCCTCAATAGCTTTGACCGGCAGCCCACTATGATTTGGTCTCGGATTTCTTCCCTCGGGTTGGTGAACGGGCAGGTGCTGGCCAGCCGGCGCAGCCTGGCGTAATGCATGTCCACAGATTCAGACTCAGTCTGCCACGCTCTTTTGAATTTGAACTTCTCAAAGTCGTTGTTGAGTTGGGGATCAAAATTAGTGTTAAGCGCAGCGCCCGCAGCGTCGTAGTCGTGCTCGGGTCCAGTATTGGGGAGCGTTTCAAACAAGTCGTAGATCTCTGGACCTCCATAAAGGATGAGAAGCGACCTCTTGACTGTCCCATCGGTCTCTCTGGTGCCTTTAAAGTAAAGGTTCAGTCTTCCGACCCACGCCTTCCATCTCGGCGCCGCCGTTGCAGGGTCCGCCGCCTCGCTAAATGGGGGAATTGGCGCTGCGCCCGAGTGAAGGTGGTTGGGTGGTATCGGTGCAGTGGCTCCGGCCTGGTTCTGGCCTGGTGGCGGCGGTGCGATCATCACGGGTGGTGGGGCGACCACTGCAGGTGGATTCTGCCCTGCCCCATCTTGGCCTGCTCCTGGCGCTGTATTGGACATGACTCAGTCCCTTTCAGGCCTTCTGGTGTTTGCTCGAGTGGTCCCGGCGTGCTAAACCCTCTTGCCCAGGTAGTTGGGCTGGCCAAGGCTTGTTTGCTTTATACTGAGGCTTAGGCTGATCCTCTTTCCCCCCCCCCCAGGGGCTTCCTTTCTTGGCCCAAGTTGAGTGCGGACCTTGGACGCTGCGTGAATGAGGCCAGGAGTGTCCGTTCGGTCCCTTGAGTTTGCCCGTGCTTGTTTTAATTTTATTTTCTTCTTCTCCTTCATGTTGGGGCCAGGGGGCAGCGTCCAAACTTGCCGGTGCAATTCGCAGCCTTCGCGCTGCTGGGGGGGGGTGAGCCCTGGGCCTCCCAGTGACCACGTGCGGTTCTGCCGCTTGTGCTGCGCGTTGCTCCACCCCTTTTGAACGGGTGTGCCGGCACTCTCGGGCCTCTGCGCGGCCGATGACTTCGCGCCGCGGAGGAAGCTCTCAGGGGGGCTGCACAGAGGCGCGAGGGCGGGCAAAGAGCAGACTCACCCGCACCTCTTGGGGCCAGACAGTCACGACCCGATCCACCGGCGAGCCTCGCCAGCTGAAGGCGCTCCCGACGGGGAGACGCGTGGGCGGGCCTCAGAGGCCTGATCGGCACAGGAGCTCAAGCGGGTGGGTCTTCGCGGCAGGAAGCAAGCACGCTGCGGAGCCGTAGACAGAGGCAGCCAGGCACGCGTGAAGGTATCCCACCCTCGTCGCCAGTGTAGAGTGTCGGGTCAGGGCCTGACACGTGGCAAGGGAGCTTCACACAAAGGGACACAGACACTGGTTTCATGGTTAGCCGGAAAGACCGCGAGCGGTCTTTCGTCTTGTTTATTTATACCCCGGTGCGAGCCCGCCCCAGGGTATGCATGGATGCGTGTTGGTCTGGCAACATTGTATAGGAGAGCCCGTGTGGCTCTCTATACGTCTGCTGCAGAGGGTGCATTCTAAGGCTGAGGTGCACTGTCCGAGCTGGGATAGAGGCACGTAGCTGCGCTCGTTGCAGAGTGTGCATTCTAAGGCTGAGGTGTGCTGTCCGAGTTGGGATAGAGGCACAATGCCGCGCTCGCTGCAGAGGGTGCATTCTAAGGCTGATGTGCACTGCCCGAGCTTAGATAGCGGCACGGAGCCGCACCCGCTGCAGAAGGTGCATTCTAAGGCTGAGGTGCACTGTCCGAGCTGGGATAGAGGCATGAGCCAAACTAGCTGCAGAGGGTGCATTCTAAGGCTGAGGGGACCTGTCCGTGCTGGGAGAGAGGTACAGAGCCACGCCTGCTGCAGAGGGTGCATTCTAAGGCTGAGGTGCACTGTCCGAGCTGGGATAGAGGCACATAGCTGCGCTTGTTGCAGAGGGTGCATTCTAAGGCTGAGGTGTGCTGTCCGAGCTGGGATAGAGGCACAGAGACGCTCTAGCTGCAGAGGGTGCATTCTAAGGCTGAGGGGCACTGTCCGAGCTGGAATAGAGGCACAGAGCTGAATGCGCTGTCTGAGCTGGGATAGAGGCACAGAGCCCCCCTCGTTGCAGAGGGTGTATTCTAAGGCTGAGGTGCGCTGTTCCAGCTTGGACAGAGGAACGAAGCTGCGCTCGCTGCAGAGGGTGTATTCTAAGGCTGAGGTGGGCTGTCCGAGCGGGGATAGACGTACGGAGCCCCCCTCGCTGCAGACAGTGCATTCTAAGGCTGAGGTGTGCTGTCCGAGCTAGGTTAGAGGCACGGAGCCCCAGGGCCGGCTCTAGGGTGGTGCGACCAGTGCCACTGCACCGGGTGCTCACTTCGTGTTGGGGCGCCAATATTATGGTTTTAAAAGCACCTGCTGTTGCTTTCCGTCCTCCAGCAATTTTCAGCCAACAATACAAATGTCGAAATAACTGTAGTGATTAATGTACTTCCTGGAGAGAAAGAGAGAGATCGGATGTTTGTGTAATGGAAGTTTCTTCTCATCGTAAGGTAGCACAGAGGGTTAATATTCCGGCTTCAAATAGTGTGCAGATCACAAAGTGCATATAATGTACTGTAAATAGGTCAGTTGGTTATTACTTATGTCAGAGACCATATTGTTGTTTATGAGTTAAAATCCTAATGTAGAACAGTGAGCAAGTAACTTATCAAAGAGCTGCATGCAAACTGCAAGGTATAGGCTGGAGCGTTATGATTTCCCCGCAGTTTTTCATTATCCTAATGTTGCAAAATGGGTTTATTTGGGCAGAAATCAATTCCTATTATTGAAGAACCCCCAACCATGGTGTTAGGTTTTGAATTCTAAGTTTTTGATTCTCCTGACCTAGCACTCTTAAACTATCCTGCCTACCAGTATGGATGACCTGTGACTTCTATACCTTCATGTCCTCTGTCTTATGTAACATTTCCTATACTCTGATTTACAGACTTAAGGTTGATTGTCTCTGTGTAAAATGTGTGCTATAAAGTGTTCTGACACCTTAGACTAGTGTTCTTCAAACTGTGGGGCGCCCCACCCCTCAGGGGGGCGCGACACCATCTCAGGGGGGAGCGCACTCGACCCTTACATCTTACCTTTGATGTCTTCCACTGTCCCCTGCGTCGCAATGGGAGTTTCTGTTCATTGAAGAACTCCAGAGGGTTGGAGGGGGGAGGGAGGGGAAATCATTGGGCACCACGTGCCCATCCCAGGAGGGGGTTAATTGGAAGAACTGAAATGCTTCAGCTGCAGTGGGAGGCAGAAAGTCTCCTCTGCTTAAACCAAAAGCAAAGGAAGAGACAGCTCTGTTCCTTCATCAATTTCAAAGAAGGGGAGACTCCTTGCCTCCCACTGCAGCTAAAATGACTGTCTGTTCCTTTCTTTCAGAATTAGCCAAATAGAGATTCTGCCTCAGACTGCTGCTGAAGCATTTCAGCTCTTCCAATTTAACCCCGTCCTGGGAGGGTTAGCTCTTAGCAGAAAGGAGACAAAGTTTCTTTTAAAAGTAATCAGGCAGGTGCACAACACCCACAGGGATAAAATGGCTTCAAGTTGCCAAAATAACAAGCATTGGCATAGCCAATAGGTCTCGCTTTTGGGACAATCTAAGTATTTAGTTATGCAGCACAAAATTCTTGGTGCAACAACAACTGTTGCACGGCTAAACACTTAAAAGGTCCAAAAGGCGAGACCTATTGGCTATTTGTTTTTAGTTGATGGGAAGGAAGTGGGTGCTCGAATTAATCGAGCCAATATGTACGATATTATTTTTACATGGCCATAGTACCCACGAGCTACTTAAGAGGCCTATATGTGACACGTAAAGGCTTAATTTTTAATAAAATCAGAGTAAACCTTTTGCATACCAAGTAGCAGCATGTAATGCGAGGTGCCTTCTTATGTTTTAACCCACACTACTTGGATTTTTGAGCTTACACTTACAACGTTACATAAGAAACTACAAGTCCCAGAATGCAGCTTGCTGTTGACTAAAATTGAGAATTAACATGCAAACGCTTGGCAGCTATGCAAATAAATCCCTCCAAGTCACTCCAGCACCAAGTTAAGAGTTGTGTGGTGTTCTTTTAGATATCATTGTTTCAAGGTGTGTGTAGTGATGCTTATTCTCTGTATAGTTGTGGATTGAGCTGTAGAAGGTGATGTTAGAATGTTTGCATGTCATATTGGAATGTTTGCATGTCATGTGGTGTGATGCTCAGAGTGTATGCCAGTCCTGAATTCTTCTTCAAGCTGGCAGCACCTTTATTACTTACTGCTTCACTTCTTCTTCAATAAACCGATATTCAACTAAACCTGTGTCGGAGTTACTACAGATTTGGCGACGAGGGAAACTCTTCACTTCTTTTGGAAATCTTCATTTCTACTTATATAAATTCGACCTAATTTGACTATCCTTCGCACGAACAAAAAAAAAAATTTTGGGGGGAGAAGTCCAGCTTTAACTCCTACTATCATCGGAACTCTTTCAAAAACAATTGCGGTGAGAACCCATTTCTCAAATTATTTGTGTTTACTTGTTTCCTGTGCTTTCGTTACCTGCATCCTTTAAATCCTGCCGGTTGCCCAACTGCTCCGGTACCATTGCTGCAGCTTTGCTGATTTCAAAGAACGCGGCATCGTCTTTCCGAACCTTTCTTTGTTGGTCCGCGTCACGGCGATCTCCAAGTGTATTGCTGGTCCGCGTCACGCCGATCTCCAAGTGCATTCTGGGTACGACCCAACGCAAGGTCACGTCGGCGGCCATTTTGAATTGGATTCTCAGTCAGATTTCACCGCAATTGCATCGCGAATCGAGTAGGAGTTTTGGAACAGTTGTTTTCATGGTATTTGACTGATATTTTACTATTCTATTATTTTGATTGTTTCCTGGTATTTACTTATTCATTTACGATCAATTTTCTATTAACTAAAGGTGCTGCCTGCAATTTATTTTTGTCTTCTTCAAGAACTTCAACACATTTTAATACTATCCACTTACATTACATAATTTAGTGTACTTCATTATGCCTGATACTAATGATAGCACAACAAGTGGAGAAAGGCCTGTACATGGATTGAATTTAAATGCACCCAGAGAATTCTTAATTATTCCTGGTGATCCTCCTGTTGTTTGGCTAGACTGGAAGGAATATTTCCTAAATTATGTAGCCAATCTTGAAGATGTTAGTGGTTCTTTTACACCAGAAAGAAAGAAAATAATTGTATTATTAGGTCTTGGTCCTGAAGGATTAAGAATATATAATCAACTGGATAAAACAGATAGATCTGCTGGAGATGTTGATGTTTTCAATGCAGCACTATTGGATATGGATGATTATTTTTCTCCTTGTGTCTGCATTGCTGTCACCAGACATTCTTTCTTCCAACGCAAGCAAGAGAAAAGTGAATCAGTTGAGGATTACGTTTCCGCATTAAGGAAATTAGCTGTCAAATGCAAATTCGCCCAACTTCACGATGATCTTATTCGTGATCAAATTGTGATGTACACTAAAACCAAAACCATACAAAACAAGTTATGGGTTGAAGGTGATGGAACCTTGAAAGAGATCATTGCCATGGTTAAAAAAGCAGAACTTTCTGAACGCTGTGCTAAAGCCTCTCTTTCTAATGAAAAAAAAGAAACTGAAATTGTCAACAAAATTTCTGAAGGAAAAACTTTTGTTAAAAATAACGAAGATGGCGTGGCTAGCAGCCAAGCATGGCGGCCGCCTAGTGTGAGAGCTCCCGAGGGCACTGCAGCCTTTTAACATATCCGTCACAGATATCCGTCACCACGCACGCCTGAAGCGGCGGCGTTCGAGTCCGGGACCCAAGCGGCGCCACCGGTCCAAGTTTCAAGAAAATCGATGCACCGGAGCCTGAGCTGCACCGTGTGACGAGTTGGGGCCTACAACCGGAGAAAAAGCACCGGCCTTGCGTAGCACCCGGACCCCGCCGGAGGTGCGACGGAGCCGGCCAAAGGGAGGTAACGCACCCCGGTGCCTGCCATAACACTACAAACAAGCCTGAAACTCCTGGCTGCGTCCTCCGGTACTACTACGATCTCCTGGTGGGACCTGGACAGTGCGGAGGTCGGTGCAGACACAGCCTAGACCGCGCGGCACAGAGGCGGCGTCCTAAGTCACCTGAATCACCTAAATCACCCGCTTCCCACCCCCCCACCCCCCCGCGAGTACTCACCTGGCGGCACAACACTGCGGGGGGCAACACCAGTCATCGCCGGGGAAACGGGGAACAGTGGGCTCGAATACTATCCCAGCACTGACGCCGGCTCGACGGTGCCCCAGGGGGACGACGATCGGCCGGACATATCCGCGGGAGCGTGGGAACCCCCCCCCCCAGGCCTGCGACCGACTAGACGACATCAGCAGAGTCGGCGAAATCGCCACAACGGCAGTATCCCAACACACAGCGGCCTAACCAGTGGGCAAGAGGGGCCAACGGCCCGGGCCGGTGCAGTGCAGGAGAGCAAGGGGGGGACCGCAGTGACCGCCCCGTCCCGCAGAAGGACTACCGGAGGCGAAGGCTCGGACCGCATCTGTGGCTCCTAGACTCCCGCACACACAACCGGGGAGGCCAATCACTATCCGACTGACACCACCTGCCGGGGACCTCCATAGACTCACAGGCCGCGGTCGCCTGGGAAATAATTCTGTCACTCGAGGATCCCAGCACCATGGCGGGAAAAGGCCTTAGGAGCGGATCCACGCAAGCCAAGCTGGATAAATTCGCCTACGGACATCAGGGACAACAGCAAGCTACAGGGCGACCCTCTGCAGGCCATACCCAGGAAGCAGACAAACCGACAAAAATAACGCTGGAAGACGTCATGAAAACTCTCACGGAAGTGAAAACTACAGTGGGCGCCATCTCCTCAGAAGTGTCTCTGCTGCGAGCGGACTTTCGCAAAATGGCGGAGAGAGTGACACAGGTAGAAGTGGTCACGAAATCACTCGTGGAAGACACCTCGGAGCTCCAATTGGCCATGGAAAGGATGCAAAAAGTTACCAAGCTCCTGCATGACAAGCTGGACGACCAGGAAGGGCGATCACGCCGTAACAACGTGCGCATCCTTGGACTTCCGGAGACAGAGGGGAAGGGGGCCATGGACCTCTATGTGGAAGACCTCATCAAGAGCAAACTCCAGCCCAAGGGCCTGTCGCATTTTTTTTCGGTGGAAAGAGCACACAGAGTTCCGGGAGGCCCACCAAAGACGGGGGCGGCTCCGAGGCCGGTGCTAGCCCGGCTCTTCAACTTCAGAGACAGGGATGCTATATTACAGGCTGCGAGGAATTCACCACCAGTGCGCATTCATAACGCAACGTTAGCATTCTTCCCAGACTACACGGCAGAGGTGGCCAGGCGACGTAAGTCCTTCACGGAGGTTAAGAAGGCACTGCGCGACAGAGAACTGCCATACTCCATGATATTCCCAGCTAAACTGCGAATAGTGGCCGAGGGGAAGACCTGGTTTTTTGATACGCCGGAGGTGGCTCAAGAATGGCTGGAGGGCTGGAGACCGGCGGGGCAACGGCACCGCTCACAACGAGACCGCCCGAGAAACCAAACGACGCGAACACCACCACATCAATCCTCCCACTCGCCAAGCCAGGGAGAAGGGACGGAAATAGAATCGGACCTCGAGAAGGACCCGCTGGCCTCTGGGCGATTGACTCCGGTGTAACATTGAACTGTACGCATTATTAGAGTCTGTGTGGGCCGCGGGACTGTGGCTCGGACGTGGCTGAGTAGGGTGGGCACAGGCGGTGCTCAGAGGGGACTCACCAACCCTACGAGCAAGTAAGATGACTGAGGGAGGGATGAAGCACTCTGCACAGTTGGGGAAGCGGGCGGGGTTTTGTCCGTGGAGCAGGGTAGCAGGGAGGGGGGATGGGATTGAAGTTTATATGTTGAAATGTTTACTCTTGTTTATAGTCATCATTCACTGCCTACATTCTGATGTCACCCTGACACCTGCATGTCTCCTACGCAGTACGACACTAATCGAAGCATGGGTTAGGACACAGCACGCGCTGTGTGTTGAACTCCCTTACCAATCTAATGACCAGGCCGCTTAATCACACGCCCCCCGAGGGCCACTCCACAGCTGGGAGGGCTCCCCCACTACGCATAATGACATGGAATGTCCGGGGTCTGGGTGACAAAATCAAGAGAGGCTTGGTCCTCCAGGCTATAAAGCGGCAAAACCCGGATGTGGTCCTCCTGCAAGAAACCCACCTCACGGGATCTACATGCAAAGCACTAGACAGACGTGGATACACAATGGCGGTCCACGCCGAATTTACTACTGGCTCCAGGGGGACAGGCATACTGGTTAGACGTTCTTCCCCCTTTATGGTGTCCCGCCGTGTGGCGGACGACCAGGGCCGCTTTGCCGCGATCCATGGGCAGTGGGAGGGCAGGGCCCTAAATGTGATTTCAGTATATATTCCTCCAGCCCTACACTCTGTGGCCCTGCCGGCACTGGGCAGGTTCCTTCTTGATCTCCCTGATGGTGGCACGATTGTTGGGGGGGACTTTAACGCAGTCATGGATCCCCTTAAGGACACTTTTCCCTCCAGAACCCGACTGCGAGGTGCTACGCCACTGTGCGAATTCGCAGAAGCCCTAGGCCTAGTGGACCTCGGGCGGCAGCTACACGCTGAGAACACCCACTACACTTACTACTCAGCGGTACACAATAGCTTATCTCGCATAGACTACTTCATGACGCTGGGGTTGGGACTTGACATGTTCGAAACAGTGGACACACTTCCCAGGGGGGTCTCAGATCACTCTCCCGTTGTCCTATCACTGACCACTGGAGAGAATCGAAATGCTCGGCTCTACCCGATCTATCCCAATTTCTTGAAAATCCCCAAGATTCGGAAAAAACTCAAACTGGTGACGTCACTATATTTTGCTGAAAACACGGGCACAGTAGAATCGCCCTCCACCCTGTGGGAGGCATACAAGACTGTCCTCAGGGGGGCGGCCATTGCGGCAATTACGGGACACAAAAGGGACTCACGAAAGGAACTCATAGACCTGGAACTCGCACTTGACACAGCCAATAGCGCTCATATGGCAGACCCCTCCCCGTCAGCGACCCATACACTCATGCTCCGGCAGCAACAATACCTAACTCACCTCACAACGACAGAAAAGGGTAACATCGCAAACACCAGACATAGAATCTACGATGTGGGCGACAAAGCGGGTCGTATGTTGGCATGGCTGGACAAGAGAGGGAATGGAATACGAGGCATTCATAAGATCACCACAGAAGATGGGCGGACATTGGTACATCCTGAAGAAATAGTGGGCGAATTAGCACGACACTATCAGGCGATCTATACACCGAAAGGGAGGGTCACACAACGAATTGCGAAGGCAACACTCACAGACATTGCCATCCCCAGCATCACACAAGAGGATAGTGACATCCTAGAACTAGACCCAACGGAGGAAGAAATCCAACTGGCAATCCAGGCGCTACAATCGGGTAAGGCACTGGGCCCTAATGGGATACCGATAGAGTGGTACAAGACCATGGCTGCTGACCTCGGTGCCCCATTACTGGCCATGTATTTAGAGAGTAGGGACAAACTGGAGCTGCCGCTAGATCAGCGCACGGCCACGATTGTAGCAATACCCAAGCCCGGGAAACCACCGACGGCGTGCACATCGTACCGCCCGATATCGTTACTGAACGTAGAGGCCAAAATTCTAGCTAAACTTTTAGCCACCCGCCTGCTGCCCCATCTCAGTGCCCTAATCCACCCTGATCAATCGGGCTTCATGCCCCACCGGAGCACTGCGCTGAATCTCAGAAGGGTCCATGGAGTGCTGGCCCGTTCGCACCTTCTTACGGAGCAGGCGGTGATTCTCTCTCTCGACGCCAAAATGGCATTCGACTTAGTAGAGTGGGAATACCTCTTCGTGGTACTGGAACGCATGGGCTTTGGGCCGAAGTACATATCATGGATACGACTACTATATACGAAGCCCGTTGCACAAGTGGTGGCCAATGGCCACACATCGCAGAGATTCCCCCTGGGCAGAGGAACCAGGCAGGGCTGCCCTCTATCCCCCCTGCTCTTCGCGCTGGTGCTTGAACCATTGGCCATTCAAATCAGATCAACACCGCTTTTCGCGGGCATTAAGTGGGAGGAGGGATGGGAAGACAAAGTCTCGCTATACGCAGACGATATGCTCATATATATGACCGCACCCGAGACCGGCATCCCAGCCCTGCTAGATCTCTGTGACGCGCATGGGCGAGCGTCGGGATACACTCTCAACTGGTCGAAATCCACCATTTACACGTTAAAAGGCCCAGAGCCGCGGTTGCGGGGGAACTGTCCTATGCTTACGTCGTCGGTCTCTTTCAAATACCTAGGCATTGTCATCGCGAGCGGAGAAGCAGACTTTTTTGTAAACAACCTAAAACCACCCATTGATCGTCTGCGAGCGGATGTCAAACATTGGGCGACCCTTCCCCTGACCTTATTGGGCAGGGCAGCGTTATACAAGATGATGGCCCTCCCAAGACTCCTCTACGTCCTGGAAAATACTCCGTATAGGGTACCACAATGTTACTTCCAACAGATTGTGGCGCTGGTCACTGTCCTGCTCTGGAACACAGGCCCGGCGCGTATAGCGTATGACAAGCTGGTAAAGAGCTGGTACGAGGGAGGCATAGCGCTCCCCAACATTCAGCTATACTACTGGGCGGCACAACTCAAGATTATAAACAGCTGGATCCATGCCCCGAAGGACGACCCGGCCTTTCGGGCAGACTGGTCACAACTTGGGACGGACTGTATGCTGTCCGTGCTTTACAATAAATCGCAACTGAAGGTCCTGATCGGCCCGACCAAACATACGGCAGCGCTATGGCATGTTGCACAGGCCCGTCTGGGATGGGCAGGCCGCCTCACTAAAATGACGCCCTTGTGGGATACGAAGGCGTTGGGGAACCTGAGAGGCTGTAAAGGGTTTGAACGGTGGGACTCAATAGGTATCTCTACAATAGGAGACCTCTGGGATACTGACACGGTAATATCATTTCCACAACTGCAACAACAATATCACCTTGGACCCACAGAAACATTTAGGTATGTCCAAATTAGGCATGCATTGCTGCAGGCAATCCCTGCCGGCACCACACTGCCGGAATCCTCTCCTTTGGAAGACAGACTGCTAACAAATTACATGCTCCAAAGCGCCACCTCCTTTACATACAAAAAGCTGATCAACAATCTTAAGGACCCAACGCTAAAGCTTAAGGGTAAATGGGAAGGGGAACTAGGTGAGGCAGACGAATCTGAATGGAACGAGGCCCTGGCCTCCCCGAGGGAGGTAGGAATCTCTAGTAAGCTCAGACTGGTACAACTTAAAATCCTACACCGCATATATTACACCAGGACACTGCTACACAAAATACAAAGAGCACCACACCCCTTCTGTTTGCAAGGCTGCGGAGAGGAAGGGACACTGTTCCACACACTATGGGAATGCCCACAAATACGCGAATTCTGGAGACAGGTGCTCCGATCCATCTCCCAGGCCCTCAACCTTTCCATTTTACCCGAACCACGTAAGTGCCTTCTAAACATCTGGGACCCAAACGATCTGGGTAGATATCAGCTGATTTGGGCGTCACTGGCAATGACAGTAGCAAAACGGGATATAGCACAGAAATGGGGGGCACCGGAAGTGCCCACCGCCAATAGATGGGCTAAAAACATGGACATCCTAATGGTGACAGAAAGAGCGGTCTATGTGATTCGAGCAGCGCCCCGGAAATGGAATAAGGTGTGGACGGCATGGAACATGTACAGAGGGGAACTTTGTGAGCCCTTACCGGAGGAAGAGGACTCAGACTCAGAGGGGGAGGAAGAGTGACTAAACGGCTACGGGGCGATGGCCTCGGGGACATGGCAAGGCAACTTGGAAGACACTGCACTGGCCTTTTTACTACAATGCGAATGGCGACACAGGTTGTGTCAAATTGTGAGGGAGAGCAAAGGGTGATGATGACACAGGGATTGGGGGGAATGTTGGGGAGTTTATTGTTAATGGGTTAAATGGAAAGAAATGCAGCCATCTCTGGGGTTGGGAGGAAGGGTTATCAGGGGTATGCACTTTAAAAGGGAACGATGTTCCATATCAAGGGCTCAAAAGGCACTAATGCCCGAAAAGAAATACTGTCTTTGATGAGAGATTGTAGCCCGTAATTTACTGCGTTGCTAACTTGTACGAACTGTACTGTGTACCGATTGGATGTATGTAACTGATTAACCAATATTCCTTCCTCGAAATAAGAAATAAAAGATTGTTAAAAAAAAAAAATAACGAAGATTTCAGGTCTGGAAGTGTAAAGAGGGAAACCTTTGATTCAAGAAAAAGTTATGATCCTGTTTGTTACAGATGTGGGAGTCACTCTGATCTTGCTCATTATCCTAAATGTCCAGCTAAAAATACTAAATGCTTAGTTTGTGGTGTTATGGGGCATTTGGCGAAGGTTTGTAAAAAGAAAATGTATAAGAATTTCAAAGGCAAAATTGCATGTATTCAAGAAACTGAACATGATGTTACTTCATCATCTGATGAGGAAGTGTTACAAGTACAGAACATAGTTAAAAAAAAAGGTTGTTTTGAATATTTCTGATGTTGATTCAAGCAAACCTTTCTGTCAAGTTTCTTTAGGTGGAATTCTTACACAACTTGCTGCAGATTCAGGATCACCCTATACTATCGTTAATAGGCAGGTATGGGAGGAGAAATTTATTAACCAAATTGGAAGTTGGTTAGAACCCTCTGATATTTCACCTGTTAGCTACACGGACGACACAATTGAGATTCTAGGTTTCAGGGTTTTAATTTTTAGATTCAAAGGAAGACATGCTACTTGTAAACTATATGTCTCTAAGGATGGACCATCTGTTCTTGGTTGGAGGGATCAGAAAAGTCTACATATAATTTTGGATCCTAACAGTAAAGAACAGGTTTTGGTCTCTTGTACTAGTGAAGACACTAAGAAATGGGTAATGGATGAATTTCCGTCTGTGTTTACAGGAACCATTGGTAAACTGAAGGGTTTTACACACCAAATCAGATTAAAGGATAATGCAGTCCCTAAAATTCATAAAACTAGGAATATTCCTATCATCATTAAAGATGAGGTCAAATCTGAATTGGATAAATTGCTAAATTCCAATATTATTGAAACGGTAGAAGCTGCCGAATGGGTTTCTCCGTTGGTCGTCGCACGCAAGGCCAACGGAAAGGCCCGTTTGTGTGTGGATTTGAGATATTTGAACAGCCAGATATTGGTTGATCAATATCCACTTCCACGTATGGACGAAATGTTGTCCCTCACTAAAGATGCCAAGGTATTTTCCACGTTAGACCTATCTGCAGCCTATCATCAGGTAGTCCTTGACCCTGAGAGTAGACATTTAACTATGTTTGCTACTCCGTTTGGTTGCTTTAGGTTTAAAAGAATCCCTTTCGGCTTAGCCTCTGCCGCGGCAGTATTTCAAAGGTTAATGGCTAATCTTTTTGGACACATCAAAGAGGTGATTTTCTTCCAAGACGATATTCTGATCATGGGGAAGGATAAGGCTCACCATGACAGTCTCCTGAGAAAAGTTTTAAAAATTCTAGCAGATAATGGATTAGTTGGGGAACTTAGCAAATGTAAATTCTCTGAAAAATCTGTTACGTACCTCGGACATGAAATTTGTGATGGTGGTATTAAACCCAAAGCGAAATTAGTTGAAGCTATTGTTAACTCTCCAGAACCTAAATCTAAGGATGAGCTCAGATCATTTTTAGGATTAGCTGAGTTTTACTCAAAATTTGTTAACCAGTGTTCACAGAAAACCTTTAATATGCGTGTGTTAATGAAGAACAAATCACCTTTTTTGTGGGATGAAAAGTGTAGGAATGCATTTAAAGAAATTAAGTCTGCAATAATCAATGCACCTATGTTGCAAGGATTTGATCCCATTGCAAAGACCTATCTGACCACTGATGCTAGCGGGATAGGTTTGGGTAGTGTTCTGTCACAGGTTTCTGAACAAGGCAATGAAGTTGTCATAGCATTTGCTTCTCGTTCTTTATCGCCTTGTGAAGAAAAATACTCTGTGATCGAGCGTGAAACCGTGGCTGTTGTGTGGTCAATGGAACATTTTCGCAAGTTTATTTGGGGTAAACAATTCATTTTATGTTCGGATCACAAACCCTTGACTAAACTTCTTACCACCGAAGGGTTGAGCAGGGAGTCAGCCAGGATTGCAAGGCTGTCATTGAGGCTTCAGGATTATATGTATTCCATACAATATGTACCTGGAGCAAAGAATGTAGTGGCTGATTTCTTAAGTAGGCTGCCTTTACCCATGAAAGAAATTGATCTAAATTCATGGAATGATTGTTGTGTTGCAGGAGTTTTTTCTAGTTCTAAAGGTCTTTCAAAAGAAGAATGGGAATCTGAATCTATTAGGGACATAACACTTGAAGCGGTTAAGACCAAAATTAACCAAGGTTGGTTTGTCCAGTCTAAAGCCGATGTCCAATATAGGCCATTCTGGGAAGTCAAAGATGAACTCAGTGTTGATGGTGATTTCTTGTGCCGTGGTGATAAACTTGTGCCACCTTTTGGAGTGCGTCAGAAGATTATATCTCTAGGGCATGATGGACACCCTGGTATATCCAGAACTAAAAAGAATGTAAAAGCTTTGTACTGGTGGCCCGGGATTGACATGGAGATTGAGAGGTCAGTTCGTGATTGTGTTCAATGTGAGTGTTCTGACAAAAGTCAAAAAACGCTCAATCCCCCAATGTCATCTATTAATTGTCCCAAATTGCCATGGGAGGAATTAGCTTTAGACATTATGGGGCCAATCATGTGGCAAGATGATTCTGTCAAGTATATTCTGGTTTTAGTTGACTTATTCTCGAGGTGGATTGAATTGAAGGTTGTTGGTAGAGTAAACACTGACACCGTTATAACATTTTTAGATGAATGTTTTATCAGGGAAGGTTTATCTGCCTCTATATTAACAGACAATGGTGTTCAGTTCAAGTCCGATGCTATGAAAGTCTTTATGGATTCTACAGGCATTAAACAAAGATTTTCAGCTGTATACCATCCTCAAGGTAATTCTGTTGTCGAGAGAGTTAACAGAGTCATTAAGGGGACTTTACAACTTGCCAATAAGAATAAAAAAGATTGGTACAATGAACTTGATAAAATGTTGTGGTCGTATAGAATTACAGTTCATGAGACTTGTGGTGAAAGTCCTTTTGGTTTGATGAGAGGAAGATTTCCTTATTCCAAATTGAATCCTGTGTGGATGGGCAGAAGTAGAGAATATAATTGGAAAGCTGAGAAGGTTATTGATAACATTTGCAAATCTCAGAACAAGAGTAAATCGTATTATGATAAAAAACATGTAACTAAGGAAACTCATGTTGGCGTTGGTCAATTAGTTAGAGTCAAGTTAACTAGGAAAGTTGGCAAACTGCAGCCTCGTTTTTCGGATCCCAGAACCATAACTAAAGTTATGCGTAACACTGTTATGTTGGATGATGGATCCATTCATCATATGAGTAAGATTGCTTTGGCCAGGATGTCTGATCCTCTTAAAATAAAGAAGGAGGATGTGGGTGATGTTGGTGAATTTTGGTGGTTGTCTCCAGTTGTGCTCTCAGACACTAGTTCGGTTTCTTCTAACAAGGATGTTTTCCATAACAGTATGGTTTTTCAACCAATGGTTCCACTGGTTGACTCTGAGGTTCTTGCAGATTCATCTGAGGCAATACTTCCATCTTCTCAATCTTCCTTTCCACACACTCTTTCAAATCCTTGTGCTGACCATGCACTGGTTTCCAATAGTGCTGATCCTTCTGTTGATAAGCAGTTGCAATTCCAAATTTCCACCAGAAGTGGAAGGAAAATTGTGACTCCTAAATTCTTAAATGATTATGTTTGTAAATAATTATTTCTCTGTCTGATTTATATTTCTTTTTATTTCTTTTATCTTTTGTTTATTTTTATATAATTAAGGAGGGGGATGTGTAGTGATGCTTATTCTCTGTATAGTTGTGGATTGAGCTGTAGAAGGTGATGTTAGAATGTTTGCATGTCATATTGGAATGTTTGCATGTCATGTAGTGTGATGCTCAGAGTGTATGCCAGTCCTGAATTCTTCTTCAAGCTGGCAGCACCTTTATTACTTACTGCTTCACTTCTTCTTCAATAAACCGATATTCAACTAAACCTGTGTCGGAGTTACTACAGATTGTTTGATGGTGTGTTGGACTACGGCTGCCAAAGACACAACCTAAAATGACCGCCACACCTGCGAAATATGGTGAACAGAGTTCTCAAATTTCGCAGGTTCAGGTACGAGTAGCTCATTCGGGTCAGGTTTTTTCTTTGCATTCTGGGAATTGTAGTTCTGACTTTATGAATGTGATCCAAAGGGCCACAAATCCCAGGATGCAAAGAATAAAATTTAACTTGATAAGCTACACACACATGAAACTGAGAATCTAGAGATCTCTGCCATAGGGGCTATAGTGCCTTATTTTACGTCCCAGGAAAGTTCTACACCTGGAGAATGAAAGCCCTGAACTGAATAGGTGTCCTGTCGTCTTGTAGTTATCTGGCTACTTTCTAAACTGCATGATACACATATCTTTTTTTTTTTATACAATTTTGTGTATGTTAAAGGTAACTACATCACTCCATCTCACTAAGGACACAGCGATCCAGTCCTGAGTTTTGGTTGACTAGATATCTTTATCTAGACCTTATTTTTGCCCGTAGCACTCAGCAAAATATGACTATTCATCTGGCTACTGGCATCAAAAGTAGTATCTTACCCATTTTCAGAGATTTTCAATATTGCAGTCTAACGTGAAGTATAGGCTGGCAGGTGGTGAGTACCTCACTAATTATGGCGGGCTTGCACTTATTTTTCACCATCAGATTTTGACCCAGCGCAAGAGACAGAAAGACACCACCGTAGCGTCTCTAAAATGACTCATAAAGTGAGCATAAATACGGGTATATCCCAGACAAAAGTAGGATTTTTCCTCTGCACCTTTGTGATTTAAAAAAAAACTTTGCAACATTTATGAACCTCTAATACAAAGTTTATAAAAAAACAAATAGTGAGAAAAACTAACACTAAAAATACATTTGGTCCAGAAAAACAACAAGAGGCTCACTTTTTGTAGAATTCCCTTAAAAAAATACTACTGCAAATGAAGGCAAGACACCACCATCAAATTTAACAAAGATTTCGAAATGGGTGTCAAAGTCCATTAAAGCCTGTAGGTTTCAAAAGCACAAATTCGTATACCTCAGTGCGTTATGTTTATTGTCGTCATTCATATCACAATCATTTACGGAGCGGGCAACATGGTTCAGTGAATTAACACTCACTGCTGACCTCTTCAGTGAGATGAAGGTCACACGATTGCAAGCTTGCAGGGTAGAACAAGCCTTCCATCCTCCCGAGGTCAGTAAATTGGACAATTATAAGACTTGCTGTATAAAAAGCATGTTATGCATATTTGTTAGGCTTTGTAGTACTCTCGACAAACCTGGGGATGCTCTCCCATTAAATGAATCAATGTTGCCAAGTATTTTTTGTGTCTGGTCGGCGTTTACTCATTGTAGTGTTTTGTGGTTCTGGTTGGTTTGTAAGTGGTTCTATTGCTTACGTAATATGTGTGAGTGAGTCATAGAAGATGGTGGGCTTCTTAAAGTTTAATGGTTTCCCATTTCCATGCAGCTTGCTGGCGTGTTTTATTTGTTTGGTGGTCAAACTAAATGGTGCTGTGCTGTGTGGGTGAGGAAGTGAGTCGGCCGTCGAATGTGGCCATCGTGTTTGGGAGACATGTGTTAGATAAACTGTACTGACAGCAACAAATTTGTACTAGGCCACATTTAGTTAAGTACAAATTAAGAACTTTTTTTAATACTTATCTGACATTGCTGCAATCCTACACATTTTTAAGAGATTGGTGATGTCTGAATAAAGCACATCAAGATTATCACGTCTCTGTAAACTAATTAGAGTTGACAAATGGCCGGTGAAGAAGTGGCCAGAGTATTTTCAGTTTATTGTTGGTAATGGTCTAGATAAAATGTTTAAACGGAGCTTTACACAGCTCAGAGGCAAGCATTGTCTCTGCAATGTGATCTGCATCGCCTTGAAACACTACGTCACATAATTACCAATTCAAAAGTGAAAGGAAAAAAATGAAGCTGACGAGGAGGGAGAAGGGAGGGGCTAGGGGAGGGGATTCCCGCGCGCGCTGTTAGGATTAATGAGCCATCACAGCAAGCCAGATGGCAGCTGTGCACGTCGCGCGGGCTTGTGCGAGTAATAGCAAGCTGGTGGCCGGCTTGGGTGGCACTTTTAAAACCAGCTACTAAATTTCTCGCCAGTGCAGCGCATGTGCTGGCTCTAGCGGGACCTAAAAATGCCAGCCCGCCATGTGTTTAAACAGCCTAAAAAATTGCTGGTCTTGACACTAAATATGATTATAAATAAAGAAGTATGTCTTCATTTGTAACGTGACTTTTCTGTCTTTGTTCCCTTTTATTATCAATCATGGATCAGGCAGCCATAGAACACAACATACACACACAAGACATGGACTTAATAGGCACTCATATAAATCATCCTTCTATTACGGGGATACCAATTTTCGCAATATTTTTGCAAGAAGTCACTCCCCTATCATTAGTTTGTTGGGGTAGTCGGTATGGCCCTGGATAGTGCCTCATTTAACAATCGCCCATTCCAAGCATAATTTGATTCAGTTGTGAGACAACACACACATAAACACTTTGGTGTCAAACCGTGATATATGGACAACAAAAAATGAGAGTGAAAGCGAGAAGGCACCTCACGGGCGCACCACCAACGGGAACCTGGCAGGTACTCACCAGGATTGCCCTGTTCTCATCATTGGCGCCTTCAAGCTCAAAAAAGAATAAAGTGTCCAGAAAACACAAAGAAATTGCGTAAAGATGTATGCAGTGGAAAAGAAACCAAACAGTGACCTACACAGAATCCAACAACATGTAAAAACACATCACTCAACAACGCAGATATACAACTTTATTCTTTCTCTTGTGTTGGGTGTGGAAATTTAAAAATAGTAGGTGTGGTCACTAACTATCTAACCACTACTACTATACTTGCCGGCATGTTTCATTGCCATTAAAAGATTTGGGCAATTTCTTCAGGGCGTCATGTACATGAAGGCCACTGCATATAGATAGATTGGTCTGCACAACTGAAAAGACATAAAAACACACCTTCGTAAACAACCTGTGTGTGGGGCTCAAACCACTTACACCCAAAAGCATACACCTTGGTAATAGTTACCCTCACTCGGCCATTCCTACTCGTACCGGCCGGTGGGTATACTTCTCATGAAGCAGCAACTGCGACCCTCAATCAGAATCCTTCCCCTTCATTTTACTGCGGAAAATTGAAACAAGGTTCAGTTTTTATATATTGTAAAACCAGAGGTACTGTGGAGCATGAAAGGGGCATGTGTTTTGTTACTAGGTAAGTATTTGAGTGTTCCCCCTTCAGAACTGCTTCCATTTACCATCATATCGTCTCTTTTTCTCGTAATATTTTAACTTAATTAGTCAAGATCACATGCTAACGGCATGTCCGGCATGTAGTTTCAACTTTAAAAACACATTACACCGGTGTCCCTACTCCTTGTTGGATCGGTAATACGCATCCCGCACTAACTCAGAAACCCCCTGGTCTAGGAATGCCCGGCATGAAAACACAAACATCGGGGCCCCCCTCCTTACCGAATTGGTGAAAGGCGTCTGGCGTTAAATCAACCCGTGTAGCTTTTTCGGCATTCAGTTCCGAAATATATGTTACACGCCTGGCGAGGTTTTGCGATGGTACCGCCGCCATTTTGAATCGGGCTATTAACTATTGAAAACACTGAGACTCATTGCAGCGAGACACATTCTCGCGTGATTTCAACTATAAACATTGAAATTCACAGAATAACTTTATTAGGCACCACAGGGCTTATTATTTATGTCTCCCTCATCGTGTCACACTCAGAGACGTATCAGACTACATTATTTGTGACCCGCGACCAGATAAACACACGCTCTTCATGCTCAAGTGATAGATGTTACGGTCTCACAAATTTTTAGAATGTTTTTATTCATATAAGTTATATCTATATTTATAAAGCGAAAATGTGTCATATTTTTCACATGTCCCTGATAACCATGTAGTAATAATTATTTGTACACACCGATGTATTTGTAAGTGCAACTAGCTTGAGGAACTGTACACTGGTGACAAATTCATGCCAAGGGTACATCTAATATGGGCAATATGGGAGCTGTCAGGAGATGGGTAACAAACTCGTACAGATGCCAAAGAGTGTCCTGCGCATAGACCAGACTCAGAAAAGCGTTATGGGGAGGGACCAAACTTCATCCTGGTGCAGGGAATGATCAATGCATAATTCAATGTAAGTTGTTCCATTCAAGAAGATCGTTCAGACCCATCGTCTCACTTTTCTCCTGAAAAATCCATTTTGCCTCCTTCATTGTGAGCAATCGTTCCACTGTACGTGCATCTCCTGAGACCTTTTCCAAGACAAGCCACTTAAATGAATGTTTATTCATATAGCAATGTTGTACCAGTTTGGTAGTTAGTGTGCCTGATTTTGTGGTGCTAATGTGTTTCTGAATGCGGGTTTTGACTTTCCGTGTGGTAAGTCCTATAT
Source organism: Lissotriton helveticus (assembly GCF_964261635.1). Lineage (NCBI taxonomy): Eukaryota > Metazoa > Chordata > Amphibia > Caudata > Salamandridae > Lissotriton > Lissotriton helveticus. The sequence goes on from NC_136065.1 coordinate 1,661,719,748, forward strand.
ACTGTAAGCCACACTCGCAGTCCAGCCTGTATACCACATTAGTGGTATTACAGTTACTGAACTGTCTCAACTCCCATTCTTTGCCGGACCTCAAAATGACGCTGTTGACTTTTGATGTAAGTGGGCAGACCGAGCAAGTACCACATGGGTGGTGACCCATAATCCGTGTTCTACTGGAGTCTCTGGTGTTCTGCATCCGTGTATGGACCAATTTGTCCTTCAAATTACTGGAACGCTTGAAAGCAAATCTAGGGGGGAGGCATTCTAAAATCTTTGTTAGATAGAATGGCCCAATGTTTGCGTATTGACTGTCTTATTTTTGTTGCCAGTAGGTCGAACGTCAAAACCACGGGCAAACATTCACTGATTTCTTTTTTGTTTTTCTCGAGTAAGGCACTTTTTGGAGTATTCAACACTCTCTTTTTTGCATTTTTAATGATTTTTGATGGATAGTCCCTCTGCAGAAGTTTATCACCTAGGACCTGTGCTTTTTCACTAAATACTTCCGTGGTGGAGCAGTTTCTTCGATAATGGAGAAACTGGCCCACAGGCAAATTGTCCCTGAGGGCCCGAGGGTGGTATGACTGGTAAGACAACAGTGAATTCCTATCGGTTGGTTTTTGATGCACACTTGTGCTTAGGGCCTGTCCCCTGGCTATGATATCTAAGTCCAAGTACACTGCCGATTCTCGGCTGTAGGACCAAGTGAACCGAAGGCTTTGGTCCTTACAGTTGAGCCAATTAAGGAACTCCACCAGTATGGTTTCTTCTCCAGTCCACACACAGAGCACATCATCTATATATCTCCTCCAGAGACGTACATGGTCTCTGAAGGGATTGGTGTTGGGGTAGATGATGTGCTCTTCAAACTGGCCTACATATATGCAGGCCAGACTGGGAGCCATGGTAGCACCCATGGACGTGCCCGTAGTTTGCAAAAACAACTTATCCTTAAAACAAAAGAAATTGCGTGTGAGTGCCATTTCAATGCATTGCAAGACGAAAGTTTGCGGCACATCATAAAACCATTCCTGTTCCCCCAGGGCCCTCGCTGCTGCCACCAGCGTGGCATCCTGGGGTATACAGGAATACAAAGACTCTATATCAATCGTTACCAACAGTTCTTGCGTAGAGTCAAAGGTCATCTCGCTAATCACATTAAGAATGTCCGTGGTATCCTTGACGAAGGATTTTTGGGTCACAACAGACTCCCGCAAAAAGTAGTCTGCGAATTGGGAAAGTGGTTCGAGGATGGATTGTATCCCCGATACAATAGGCCTGCCAGGGGGAGGCCTGGCAGGCTTATGTATTTTTAGTAAAATATAGAATGCAGGGGTCCTGGGGTTGGTATTCACCAGGAACTCTGCTTCTTTTGTGGTAATCCATTTCTTTTCTCGTGCTTCTCCTACCATTTGGTTGATAAGCTTGAGCAATTCAGGCGTGGGATCTTTTGTCAAGGGCTGGTAGTTGGCTCTGACATTGAGAAGGCGTAATACCTCTGCCTCATAGTCCCTGGTGTTAAGCACAACTACCGCACCCCCCTTATCCGCACTCTTTATTATTATGTCCCCGTTGTTTTGCAAGGTCTTAACCGCTTCCCAGTCAGCTTTAGACATGTTTTTATATCCCCTACTTCTCTCTTGTGATTCCAGGTCTTCAATGTCTTGTAGGACCTTTGCCTCAAACACCACAACTTCAGGGCCCACAAGTGCACTGGGTGGTGTGAAAGTAGATGGTTTACGTAAATTCGTATTGAAAGTTTCTTGTTTCTCCTGCGGTTGATTGGCAAAAAAATGTTTACGTTTTATTTTTCGAACTGTTTCGAAAAATTCAACCCTGCATTTAAAAGGGTCATGTGTTGGTGTGGGAACAAACCCTAAGCCTTTATTAGGGACTTGTTCTTCTTTCTCTGACAACATATAGTCATCAACGCCCTACATGGGGCGTTGATGTCAGAGTACTACACAGCAGAAGCCTCCCCTGCAAGCCTCCTGGTAAGAATAGAACCAAGAATTTTCTTGGATGATAAAAAAATTCAGGCTGGACTGGAGTTACATAGCCAACAAATGCACCAGGGATTGGCTAATTTTAATCATTAGCACAGCCCAGAGACTGAGTGAGGAACTCTTGAAGGAGATTCTTGAGCTCGAAGAGAGCATTAAACGTGACAGCACTTTTACAGATGCCAAAGAACAACTGAGCAAAATACAAGAAGATCTAGCTGAGTACAAAACCTATATGATAAACCAAAAAATCAAAGGTCTCCAGAAAAACCTACAGAGATACACACATGAATGGGCTTTCCCATATGTAACAGACTCACATTACCAGGCAGTACCTGAACAAACCAACCCTACCAATCAAGAACATAGAGGCTGGGGAGGCAATAAACAACAGCAACCACAACAGAAATGTACCCCTGCCAACTGGTCTTTTGACAATACGTCTAGTGAAGACGAGCAAGACAGGCCCCAAGGGAATGGAGTGAGGTTTAACCAGCAACCACAGAGTGACACAGACTTAGGTACACTACTGCGTTCTTTTTTAGAACAGGGACAGGGAGCCAACAGGGGAAGTGGACAACCAGGAAGAGGACGAGGCAACCGACCGCCCCAATGGCAAACCTTTTCCCCGAGACTAACCCGGAGCAGAGGCAGACAACCCCTATAAATAACATAGTGGTCAATTTGTCTGACTAAATGTTGTCAGAGAAAGAAGAACAAGTCCTTAATAAAGGCTTAGGGTTTGTTCCCACACCAACACATGACCCTTTTAAATGCAGGGTTGAATTTTTCGAAACAGTTCGAAAAATAAAACTTAAAAATGTTTTTGCCAATCAACCGCAGGAGAAACAAGAAACTTTCAATACGAATTTACGTAAACCATCTACTTTCACACCACCCAGTGCAGTTGTGGGCCCTGAAGTTGTGGTGTTTGAGGCAAAGGTCCTACAAGACATTGAAGACCTGGAATCACAAGAGAGAAGTAGGGGATATAAAAACATGTCTAAAGCTGACTGGGAAGCGGTTAAAACCTTGCAAAACAACGGGGACATAACAATAAAGAGTGCGGATAAGGGGGGTGTGGTACTTGTGCTTAACACCAGGGACTATGAGGCAGAGGTATTACGCCTTCTCAATGTCAGAGCCAACTACCAGCCCTTGACAAAAGATCCCACGCCTGAATTGCTCAAACTTATCAACCAAATTGTAGGAGAAGCACGAGAAAAGAAATGGATTACCACAAAAGAAGCAGAGTTCCTGGTGAATACCAACCCCAGGACCCCTGCATTCTATATTTTACCAAAAATACATAAGCCTGCCAGGCCTCCCCTGGCAGGCCTATTGTATCGGGGATACAATCCATCCTCGAACCACTTTCCCAATTCGCAGACTACTTTTTGCGGGAGTCTGTTGTGACCCAAAAATCCTTCGTCAAGGATACCACGGACATTCTTAATGTGATTAGCGAGATGACCTTTGACTCTACACGAGAACTGTTGGTAACGATTGATATAGAGTCTTTGTATTCCTGTATACCCCAGGATGCCACGCTAGTGGCAGCAGCGAGGGCCCTGGGGGAACAGGAATGGTTTTATGATGTGCCGCAAACTTTCGTCTTGCAATGCATTGAAATGGCACTCACACGCAATTTCTTTTGTTTTAAGGATAAGTTGTTTTTGCAAACTACGGGCACGTCCATGGGTGCTACCATGGCTCCCAGTGTGGCCTGCATATATGTAGGCCAGTTTGAAGAGCACATCATCTACCCCAACACCAATCCCTTCAGAGACCATGTACGTCTCTGGAGGAGATATATAGATGATGTGCTCTGTGTGTGGACTGGAGAAGAAACCATATTGGTGGAGTTCCTTAATTGGCTCAACTGTCAGGACCAAAGCCTTCGGTTCACTTGGTCCTACAGCCGAGAATCGGCAGTGTACTTGGACTTAGATATCATAGCCAGGGGACAAGCCCTAAGCACAAGTGTGCATCAAAAACCAACCAATAGGAATTCGCTGTTGTCTTACCAGTCATACCACCCTCGGACCCTCAGGGACAATTTGCCTGTGAGCCAGTTTCTCCGTTATCAAAGAAACTGCTCCACCGCGGAAGTATTTAGTGAACAAGCACAGGTCCTAGGTGATAAACTTCTGCAGAGGGACTATCCATCAAAAATCATTAAAAATGCAAAAAAGAGAGCGTTGAATACTCCAAGAAGTGCCTTACTCGAGAAAAACAAAAGAGAAATCAGTGAATGTTTGCCCGTGGTTTGGACGTTCGACCCACTGGCAACAAAAATAAGACAGTCAATACGCAAACATTGGGCCATTCTATCTAACAAAGATTTTAGAATTCCTCCCCCTATATTTGCTTTCAAGCGTTCCTGTAATTTGAAGGACAAATTGGTCCATACACGGATGCAGAACACCAGAGACTCCAGTAGAACACGGATTATGGGTCACCACCCGTGTGGTACTTGCTCGGTCTGCCCACTTACATCAAAAGTCAACAGCGTAATTTTGAGGTCTGGCAAAGAATGGGAGTTGAGACAGTTCAGTAACTGTAATACCACTAATGTGGTATACAGGCTGGACTGAGAGTGTGGATTACAGTATATAGGACTTACCACACAGAAAGTCAAAACCCGCATTCAGGAACACATTAGCACCACAAAATCAGGCAAACTAACTACCAAACTGGTACAACATTGCTATATGAATAAACATTCATTTAAGTGGCTTGTCTTGGAAAAGGTCTCAGGAGATACACGTACAGTGGAACGATTGCTTACAATGAAGGAGGCAAAATGGATTTTTCAGGAGAAAAGTGAGACGCTCGGTCTGAACGATCTTCTTGAATGGAACAAATTACATTGAATTATGCATTGATCATTCCCTGCACCAGGATGAAGTTTGGTCCCTCCCCATAACGCTTTTCTGAGTCTGGTCTATGCGCAGGACACTCTTTGGCATCTGTACGAGTTTGTTACCCATCTCCTGACAGCTCCCATATTGCCCATATTAGATGTACCCTTGGCATGAATTTGTCACCAGTGTACAGTTCCTCAAGCTAGTTGCACTTACAAATACATCGGTGTGTACAAATAATTATTACTACATGGTTATCAGGGACATGTGAAAAATATAACACATTTTCGCTTTAGAAATATAGATATAACTTATATGAATAAAAACATTCTAAAAATTTGTGAGACCGTAACATCTATCACTTGAGCATGAAGAGCGTGTGTTTATCTGGTCGCGGGTCACAAATAATGTAGTCTGATACGTGCCTGAGTGTGACACGATGAGGGAGACATAAATAATAAGCCCTGTGGTGCCTAATAAAGTTATTCTCTGAATTTCAATGTTTATAGTTGAAATCACTCGAGAATGTGTCTCGCTGCAATGAGTCTCAGTGTTTTCAATAGTTAATAGCCCGATTCAAAATGGCGGCGGTACCATCGCGAGACCTCGCCAGGCGTGTAACATATATTTCGGAACTGAATGCCGAAAAAGCTACACGGGTTGATTTAACGCCAGACGCCTTTCACCAATTCGGTAAGGAGGGGGGCCCCCGATGTTTGTGTTTTTATGCCGGGAATTACACGCCGGGCATTCCTAGACCAGGGGGTTTCTGAGTTAGTGTGGAATGCGTATTACTGATCCAACAAGGAGTAGGGACACCGGCGTAATGTGTTTTTAAATTTGAAACTACATGCCGGACATGCCGTTAGCATGTGATCTTTACTAATTAGGTTAAAATATTACGAGAAAAAGAGACGATATGATGGTAAATGGAAGCAGTTCTGAAGGGGGAACACTCGAATACTTACCTAGTAACAAAACACATGCCCCTTTCATGCTCCACAGTACCTCTGGTTTTACAATATATAAAAACTGAACCATGTTTAAATTTTCCGCAGTAAAATGAAGGGGAAGGATTCATATTGAGGGTCGCAGTTGCTGCTTCATGAGAAGTATACCCCCCGGCCGGTACGAGTAGGAATGGCCGAGTGAGGGTAACTATTACCAAGGTGTATGCTTTTGGGTGTAAGTGGTTTGAGCCCCACACACAGGTTGTTTACAAAGGTGTGTTTTTATGTCTTTTCAGTTGTGCAGACCAATCTATCTATATGCAGTGGCCTTAATGTACATGACTGCAAACACAACAATGATGGACAGAATGTGGATCAATGTCACACATTCACCCCAGTCCAAAGATCTGGGCCCAAATCCATCGTTTTTCCACTCCACACCACCCTGGGTTAGACAATGGCGATATGCAAATCAGCGCTGACCCTGTGCCCCATGGGAACAGTCCAGTCCGAACTACAAAAGCCATGTCCTTCCCAGAACGGAAACACGCATCCGAGGACCGGCCCGGTTTCGAGGTAACACCTCTCTTCAGCCCGGCTAGCTTGATTCCAGTGGTGTGGAGTGCCTGGGACTCACGTCTGAGCATCCCCAGTACACTTAGAGCGGTAACTGCAAACACAACAATGATGGACAGAATGTGGATCAATGTCACACATTCACCCCAGTCCAAAGATCTGGGCCCAAATCCATCGTTTTTCCACTCCACACCACCCTGGGTTAGACAATGGCGATATGCAAATCAGCGCTGACCCTGTGCCCCATGGGAACAGTCCAGTCCGAACTACAAAAGCCATGTCCTTCCCAGAACGGAAACAAGCATCCGAGGACCGGCCCGGTTTCGAGGTAACACCTCTCTTCAGCCCGGCTAGCTTGATTCCAGTGGTGTGGAGTGCCTGGGACTCACGTCTGAGCATCCCCAGTACACTTAGAGCGGTAACTGCAAACACAACAATGATGGACAGAATGTGGATCAATGTCACACATTCACCCCAGTCCAAAGATCTGGGCCCAAATCCATCGTTTTTCCACTCCACACCACCCTGGGTTAGACAATGGCGATATGCAAATCAGCGCTGACCCTGTGCCCCATGGGAACAGTCCAGTCCGAACTACAAAAGCCATGTCCTTCCCAGAACGGAAACAAGCATCCGAGGACCGGCCCGGTTTCGAGGTAACACCTCTCTTCAGCTCGGCTAGCTTGATTCCAGTGGTGTGGAGTGCCTGGGACTCACGTCTGAGCATCCCCAGTACACTTAGAGCGGTAACTGCAAACACAACAATGATGGACAGAATGTGGATCAATGTCACACATTCACCCCAGTCCAAAGATCTGGGCCCAAATCCATCGTTTTTCCACTCCAGACCACCCTGGGTTAGACAATGGCGATATGCAAATCAGCGCTGACCCTGTGCCCCATGGGAACAGTCCAGTCCGAACTACAAAAGCCATGTCCTTCCCAGAACGGAAACAAGCATCCGAGGACCGGCCCGGTTTCGAGGTAACACCTCTCTTCAGCCCGGCTAGCTTGATTCCAGTGGTGTGGAGTGCCTGGGACTCACGTCTGAGCATCCCCAGTACACTTAGAGCGGTAACTGCAAACACAACAATGATGGACAGAATGTGGATCAATGTCACACATTCACCCCAGTCCAAAGATCTGGGCCCAAATCCATCGTTTTTCCACTCCACACCACCCTGGGTTAGACAATGGCGATATGCAAATCAGCGCTGACCCTGTGCCCCATGGGAACAGTCCAGTCCGAACTACAAAAGCCATGTCCTTCCCAGAACGGAAACAAGCATCCGAGGACCGACCCGGTTTCGAGGTAACACCTCTCTTCAGCCCGGCTAGCTTGATTCCAGTGGTGTGGAGTGCCTGGGACTCACGTCTGAGCATCCCCAGTACACTTAGAGCGGTAACTGCAAACACAACAATGATGGACAGAATGTGGATCAATGTCACACATTCACCCCAGTCCAAAGATCTGGGCCCAAATCCATCGTTTTTCCACTCCACACCACCCTGGGTTAGACAATGGCGATATGCAAATCAGCGCTGACCCTGTGCCCCATGGGAACAGTCCAGTCCGAACTACAAAAGCCATGTCCTTCCCAGAACGGAAACAAGCATCCGAGGACCGGCCCAGTTTCGAGGTAACACCTCTCTTCAGCCCGGCTAGCTTGATTCCAGTGGTGTGGAGTGCCTGGGACTCACGTCTGAGCATCCCCAGTACACTTAGAGCGGTAACTGCAAACACAACAATGATGGACAGAATGTGGATCAATGTCACACATTCACCCCAGTCCAAAGATCTGGGCCCAAATCCATCGTTTTTCCACTCCACACCACCCTGGGTTAGACAATGGCGATATGCAAATCAGCGCTGACCCTGTGCCCCATGGGAAAAGTCCAGTCCGAACTACAAAAGCCATGTCCTTCCCAGAACGGAAACAAGCATCCGAGGACCGGCCCGGTAGGTCACTGTTTGGTTTCTTTTTCACTGCATACATCTTTACAGAATGTCTTTGTGTTTTCTGGACACTTTATTCTTTTTTGAGCTTGAAGGCGCCAATGATGAGAACAGGGCAATCCTGGTGAGTACCTGCCAGGTTCCCGTTGGTGGTGCGCCCGTGAGGTGCCTTCTCGCTTTCACTCTCATTTTTTGTTGTCCATATATCACGGTTTTACACCAAAGTGTTTATGTGTGTGTTGTCTCACAACTGAATCGAATTATGCTTGGAATGGGCGATTGTTAAATGAGGCACTATCCAGGGCCATACCGACTACCCCAACAAACTAATGATAGGGGAGTGACTTCTTGCAAAAATATTGCGAAAATTGGTATCCCCGTAATAGAAGGATGATTTATATGAGTGCCTATTAAGTCTAGGTCTTGTGTGTGTATGTTGCATTATGAGTGGAGGGCGACCTATGACTAGCTTTATCCTCTAAGCTCCCTTGTTTTTGAATACTGTGAACGGCGGATCAGCCGTGAGAGCTCATTTAGCCTTACATTCCGAGTTTTTTATATACGCACTTTTGGGGTTTTCACCTGTTTTGTGTGTTCCCGATTGCATATACCTTGATTTTCTCTTGACTGCACCCCGGTTGAGTTTCTTATTAGACTATGGACAAGAACTGTCTGGCCTTTACAGATGCTCAAATAGCCGCGATTTTAGCGGTACCCTCACTTTTGTCAGATATGCCATTACTAGGTAAGACGCCTGTAAGAGAAGAGTGGGAGAAACTTAGTAATCTAAGAAAGAACAAGTTAGAGTAGCCCTACATGGGGCGTTGATGTCAGAGTACTACACAGCAGGGGCCTCCCCTGCAAGCCTCCTGGTAAGAATAGAACCAAGAATTTTCTTGGATGATAAAAAATTCAGGCTGGACTGGAGTTACATAGCCAACAAATGCACCAGGGATTGGCTAATTTTAATCATTAGCACAGCCCAGAGACTGAGTGAGGAACTCTTGAAGGAGATTCTTGAGCTCGAAGAGAGCATTAAACGTGACAGCACTTTTACAGATGCCAAAGAACAACTGAGCAAAATACAAGAAGATCTAGCTGAGTACAAAACCTATATGATAAACCAAAAAATCAAAGGTCTCCAGAAAAACCTACAGAGATACACACATGAATGGGCTTTCCCATATGTAACAGACTCACATTACCAGGCAGTACCTGAACAAACCAACCCTACCAATCAAGAACGTAGAGGCTGGGGAGGCAATAAACAACAGCAACCACAACAGAAACGTACCCCTGCCAACTGGTCTTTTGACAATACGTCTAGTGAAGACGAGCAAGACAGGCCCCAAGGGAATGGAGTGAGGTTTAACCAGCAACCACAGAGTGACACAGACTTAGGTACACTACTGCGTTCTTTTTTAGGACAGGGGGCCAACAGGGGAAGTGGACAACCAGGAAGAGGAAGAGGACGAGGCAACCGACCGCCCCAATGGCAAACCTTCTCCCCGAGAATAACCCGGAGCAGAGGCAGACAACCCCTATAAATAACATAGTGGTCAATTTGTCTGACTATATGTTGTCAGAGAAAGAAGAACAAGTCCTTAATAAAGGCTTAGGGTTTGTTCCCACACCAACACATGACCCTTTTAAATGCAGGGTTGAATTTTTCGAAACAGTTCGAAAAATAAAACTTAAAATTCTTTTTGCCAATCAACCGCAGGAGAAACAAGAAACTTTCAATACGAATTTACGTAAACCATCTACTTTCACACCACCCAGTGCAGTTGTGGGCCCTGAAGTTGTGGTGTTTGAGGCAAAGGTCCTACAAGACATTGAAGACCTGGAATCACAAGAGAGAAGTAGGGGATATAAAAACATGTCTAAAGCTGACTGGGAAGCGGTTAAGACCTTGCAAAACAACGGGGACATAACAATAAAGAGTGCGGATAAGGGGGGGGGGGTGCGGTAGTTGTGCTTAACACCAGGGACTATGAGGCAGAGGTATTACGCCTTCTCAATGTCAGGGCCAACTACCAGCCCTTGACAAAAGATCCCACGCCTGAATTGCTCAAGCTTATCAACCAAATGGTAGGAGAAGCACGAGAAAAGAAATGGATTACCACAAAAGAAGCAGAGTTCCTGGTGAATACCAACCCCAGGACCCCTACATTCTATATTTTACCAAAAATACATAAGCATGCCAGGCCTCCCCCTAGCAGGCCTATTGTATCGGGGATACAATCCATCCTCGAACCACTTTCCCAATTCGCAGACTACTTTTTGCGGGAGTCTGTTGTGGCCCAAAAATCCTTCGTCAAGGATACCACGGACATTCTTAATGTGATTAGCGAGATGACCTTTGACTCTACACGAGAACTGTTGGTAACGATTGATATAGAGTCTTTGTATTCCTGTATACCCCAGGATGCCACGCTGGTGGCAGCAGCGAGGGCCCTGGGGGAACAGGAATGGTTTTATGATGTGCCGCAAACTTTCGTCTTGCAATGCATTGAGATGGCACTCACACGCAATTTCTTTTGTTTTAAGGATAAGTTGTTTTTGCAAACTACGGGCACGTCCATGGGTGCTACCATGGCTCCCAGTCTGGCCTGCATATATGTAGGCCAGTTTGAAGAGCACATCATCTACCCCAACACCAATCCCTTCAGAGACCATGTACGTCTCTGGAGGAGATATATAGATGATGTGCTCTGGTGTAGACTGGAGAAGAAACCATACTGGTGGAGTTCCTTAATTGGCTCAACTGTCAGGACCAAAGCCTTCGGTTCACTTGGTCCTACAGCCGAGAATCGGCAGTGTACTTTGACTTAGATATCATAGCCAGGGGACAAGCCCTAAGCACAAGTGTGCATCAAAAACCAACCGATAGGAATTCGCTGTTGTCTTACCAGTCATACCACCCTCGGGCCCTCAGGGACAATTTGCCTGTGGGCCAGTTTCTCCGTTATCGAAGAAACTGCTCCACCACAGAAGTATTTAGTGAACAAGCACAGATCCTAGGTGATAAACTTCTGCAGAGGGACTATCCATCAAAAATCATTAAAAATGCAAAAAAGAGAGCGTTGAATACTCCAAGAAGTGCCTTACTCGAGAAAAACGAAAAAGAAATCAGTGAATGTTTGCCCGTGGTTTTGACGTTCGACCCACTGGCAACAAAAATAAGACAGTCAATACGCAAACATTGGGCCATTCTATCTAACAAAGATGTTAGAATGCCTCCCACTAGATTTGCTTTCAAGCGTTCCAGTAATTTGAAGGACAAATTGGTCCATACACGGATGCAGAACACCACAGACTCCAGTAGAACACGGATTATGGGTCACCACCCGTGTGGTACTTGCTCGGTCTGCCCACTTACATCAAAAGTCAACAGCGTCATTTTGAGGTCTGGCAAAGAATGGGAGTTGAGACAGTTCAGTAACTGTAATACCACTAATGTGGTATACAGGCTGGACTGCGAGTGTGGATTACAGTATATAGGACTTACCACACGGAAAGTCAAAACCCGCATTCAGGAACACATTAGCACCACAAAATCAGGCAAACTAACTACCAAACTGGTACAACATTGCTATATGAATAAACATTCATTTAAGTGGCTTGTCTTGGAAAAGGTCTCAGGAGATACACGTACAGTGGAACGATTGCTCACAATGAAGGAGGCAAAATGGATTTTTCAGGAGAAAAGTGAGACGCTCGGTCTGAACGATCTTCTTGAATGGAACAAATTACACTGAATTATGCATTGATCATTCCCTGCACCAGGATGAAGTTTGGTCCCTCCCCATAACGCTTTTCTGAGTCTGGTCTATGCGCAGGACACTCTTTGGCATCTGTACGAGTTTGTTACCCATCTCCTGACAGCTCCCATATTGCCCATATTAGATGTACCCTTGGCATGAATTTGTCACCAGTGTACAGTTCCTCAAGCTAGTTGCACTTACAAATACATCGGTGTGTACAAATAATTATTACTACATGGTTATCAGGGACATGTGAAAAATATGACACATTTTCGCTTTAGAAATATAGATATAACTTATATGAATAAAAACATTCTAAAAATTTGTGAGACCGTAACATCTATCACTTGAGCATGAAGAGCGTGTGTTTATCTGGTCGCGGGTCACAAATAATGTAGTCTGATACGTGCCTGAGTGTGACACGATGAGGGAGACATAAATAATAAGCCCTGTGGTGCCTAATAAAGTTATTCTTTGAATTTCAATGTTTATAGTTGAAATCACGCGAGAATGTGTCTCGCTGCAATGAGTCTCAGTGTTTTCAATAGTTAATAGCCCGATTCAAAATGGCGGCGGTACCATCGCGAGACCTCGCCAGGCGTGTATCATATATTTCGGAACTGAATGCCGAAAAAGCTACAGGGGTTGATTTAACGCCAGACGCCTTTCACCAATTCGGTAAGGAAGGGGGCCCCGATGTTTGTGTTTTTATGCCGGGAATTACACGCCGGGCATTCCTAGACCAGGGGGTTTCTGAGTTAGTGCGGGATGCGTATTACCGATCCAACAAGGAGTAGGGACACCGGCGTAATGTGTTTTTAAATTTGAAACTACATGCCGGACATGCCGTTAGCATGTGATCTTGACTAATTAAGTTAAAATATTACGAGAAAAAGAGACGATATGATGGTAAATGGAAGCAGTTCTGAAGGGGGAACACTCGAATACTTACCTAGTAACAAAACACATGCCCCTTTCATGCTCCACAGTACCTCTGGTTTTACAATATATAAAAACTGAACCTTGTTTCAATTTTCCGCAGTAAAATGAAGGGGAAGGATTCTGATTGAGGGTCGCAGTTGCTGCTTCATGAGAAGTATAACCCCCGGCCGGTACGAGTAGGAATGGCCGAGTGAGGGTAACTATTACCAAGGTGTATGCTTTTGGGTGTAAGTGGTTTGAGCCCCACACACAGGTTGTTTACGAAGGTGTGTTTTTATGTCTTTTCAGTTGTGCAGACCAATCTATCTATATGCAGTGGCCTTAATGTACATGACGCCCTGAAGAAATTGCCCAAATCTTTTAATGGCAATGAAACATGTCGGCAAGTATAGTAGTAGTGGTTAGATAGTTAGTGACCACACCTACTATTTTTAAATTTCCACACCCAACACAAGAGAAAGAATAAAGTTGTATATCTGTGTTGCTGTGTGATGTGTTTTTACATGTTGTTGGATTCTGTGTAGGTCACTGTTTGGTTTCTTTTTCACTGCATACATCTTTACACAATTTCTTTGTGTTTTCTGGACACTTTATTCTTTTTTGAGCTTGAAGGCGCCAATGATGAGTACAGGGCAATCCTGGTGAGTACCTGCCAGGTTCCCGTTGGTGGTGCGCCCGTGAGGTGCCTTCTCACTTTCACTCTCATTTTTTGTTGTCCATATATCACGGTTTGAAACCAAAGTGTTTATGTGTGTGTTGTCTCACAACTGAATTGAATTATACTTAGAATGGGCGATTGTTAAATGAGGCACTATCCAGGGCCATACCGACTACCCCAACAAACTAATGATAGGGGAGTGACTTCTTGCAAAAATATTGCGAAAATTGGTATCCCCGTAATAGAAGGATGATTTATATGAGTGCCTATTAAGTCTAGGTCTTGTGTGTGTATGTTGCATTATGAGTGGAGGGCGACCTATGACTAGCTTTACCCTCTAAGCTCCCTTGTTTTTGAAAGCCATAGAACACAAGCAAAAGTGCTTTCTATTTATATTTGAGGTTCAAAGTATGCACAGACAAGTGCTGGCAAAACATCTTTAGGTGACTGCTTATTTTTGTACCGCCTGGAACATCAAAATAAGGAGCTGGCAACCCTAATCATAAAACTGGAAGTTTATTGCAAGATCAGCACATGTATTTCCTCCACCCTGATCCCTGGTTAATGCCATAATAGCAATAGTTTGACATATCTGAAACCCTGCGCCGCCATCAATAACCTGCTGAGTTACTTCAAGTGTCTGGGAATGCACCTTGCATTCAGGCAACTCGCTCCTCATTCTCGCCCTTTGCTTTCACACTCACCCTGCACACACACAGCAATCACAATGCCCTCACACTAATCCTGATGCACTCACACTATTCACCCGCCCACCCTGCACTCACAGTGATCACTCTGCACTCACAGTGCACTTGCGCTGTTCACTCTGTACCTCACTCTGCAGTCACACGAGCACACCACTCACCCTGCACTCATGTGACACTTCACTCACCTGTGCCCTTCACTCCTCAATCTGCAATCTCACTCAAATAAGCCAATCACTAACCACACATTAATTCGTCCCACATCCACACGCAAATTCATATGGTCACCTCGTTCACCCTGCAGTCACTCCTCTTACCCTACTCTCACGCTGCTGCATGGCTCACCGTGCACTCACATGGTACTCCTTCCGCCCACACAGCGCAGAGAGTTAATGTGCCTGCTACAAAGAACGTGTACCATGCAGATCAAAAAACTGAGTGTGTGTAAACAATGAGTAGTGCTATAAAAAATGAAATGTTTGCCAGCAAAGTGCAATAGAGAGAGGAGGTGCGTTGTTGGTAAGTGGTAGTGAGGAAATTATTGGAGGAGGCAATGAGGGAGGTGGTGCCAAAACAGATTGTTGCACTGTGTTCAACCAGTGCTACGACAAGCTCTGGCTGGGAGTGTTAGCCCCCACCTGAAGTTTGGGTCTAATTGTACCCCTGTACACAAGAATGGGCATGTCTGGCCCCATCAAGGTTTTCGTCCTATATTACAAAAGGACACATTTACATTCCCTGCAATCCAGCCTTTCAGGGGGGCCGTGATAGAGGCAGCTCTGTTTTTTGCCCTGATGGCCTGGAATAATTCCTAAACCGATTCATGTAAATACAGTTTTGTTTCATTTCTTTTTAATGTGATACAGTCACTGTTTTGGCTGAAAATATCTGCAAAATATTCAACTTTGAGAAAAACTGCTATCAAAACTCTCTTGTCTTTCAGCTCGTCCTATTTATGTGAGATTGGGTTCTCAGCACTTGCGGGAGTAGATGTGGAGTACAACCTGAGGATGGCAGTAGCAAAAATCCATCCAAAGATTGACCGTCTGTGGTGAAAAACAGGCACACCCGTTAGATTTATGTTGATGGTGTTATTATTAATTTAGGTCATCTGTAAAACAAAGCATCCTAGTAAAAACTATTTTCACACATTTTATCTTGGAAAATTGTGTTTTGAGCTGTATATTGAGCCTCTGTCATTTCACCACACCCACTCACAAACCTGAAGTTTACTAAACACTTGTTGTGTAGAACATTATTTGCCGGATATGGCCTGTGATATGCATGTGGCGGTCGATTATTTAGTGTAACAGATTCCAGAAATTTCCATTCAGGTGGTGGGGGGACCCAACATCTAAAAAAATTCAGCTGGGGGGACTCAACCTACAAAAGTTTGAAGACCTCTGCCTTAGGCTGATAAGAGTGGCGCTATAAAACTAATTAAATCATTTTCTGAGAGAGAGTGGGTTTGGAGGCTTAAAGGGCACTGTGAAAGGTTGGTTACGAAGGAATCTGTAGTGGAGTTGGTCACTGGGGGTGTGAACTAGCATTTTCACACTGTGCGCCACCAGCGCTAAAGCCGGCCCTGCGGAGCCCCCCTCGCTGCAGACGGTGCATTCTAAGGCTGAGGTGCACTGCAGGAGCTGGGACAGAGGTACAGATCCATGCACGCTGCAGAGGTTGCATTCTAAGGCTGAGGTGCGCTGTCCAAGCTGGGACAGAGGTACAGAGCCACGCCTGCTGCAGAGGGTGCATTCTAAGGCTGAGGTGCACTGTCCGAGCTGTGATAGAGGTACAGAGCCATGCCTGCAGCAGAGGGTGCAGTCTAAGGCTGTCCGAGCTGTGATAGAGGTACAGAGCCACGCCTGCTGCAGATGGTGCATTCTAAGGCTGAGGTGCACTGTACGAGCTGGGATAGAGGTACAGATCCACACCTGCTGCAGAGGGTGCATTCTAAGGCTGAGGTGCCATGCCCGAGCTGTGATAAAGATACAGAGCCACGCCTGCTGCAGAGGGTGCATTCTAAGGCTGAGGTGCACTGTCCAAGCTGTGATAGAGGTACAGAGCCACGCCTGCTGCAGAGGGTGCATTCTAAGGCTGAGGTGCGCTGTCCGAGCTGGGATAGAGGTACAGAGCCATGCCTGCTGCAGTGGGTGCATTCTAAGGCTGAGGTGCCATGCCCAAGCTGTGATAGAGGTACAGAGCCACGCCTGCTGCAGAGGGTGCATTCTAAGGCTGAGGTGCACTGTCCGAGCTGGGATAGAGGTACAGATCCACACCTGCTGCAGAGGGTGCATTCTAAGGCTGAGGTGCACTGCCAGACCTGGGGATAGAGGTACAGAGCCACGCCTGCTGCAGAGGGTGCATTCTAAGGCTGAGGTGCCATGCCCAAGCTGTGATAGAGGTACAGAGCCACGCCTGCTGCAGAGGGTGCATTCTAAGGCTGAGGTGCACTGCCAGACCTGGGATAGAGGTACAGAGCCACGCCTGCTGCAGAGGGTGCATTCTAAGGCTGAGGTGCGCTGTCCGACCTGGGATAGAGGTACAGAGCCACGCCTGCTGCAGAGGGTGCATTCTAAGGCTGAGGTGCACTGTCCGAGCTGGGATAGAGGTACAGAGCCATGCCTGCTGCAGTGGGTGCATTCTAAGGCTGAGGTGCCATGCCCGAGCTGTGATAGAGGTACAGAGCCACGCCTGCTGCAGAGGGTGCATTCTAAGGCTGAGGTGCACTGTCCGAGCTGGGATAGAGGTACAGATCCACACCTGCTGCAGAGGGTGCATTCTAAGGCTGAGGTGCGCTGTCCGACCTGGGATAGAGGTACAGAGCCACGCCTGCTGCAGACGGTGCTTTCTAAGGCTGAGGTGCACTGTCCGAGCTGGGATAGAGGTACAGAGCCACGCCTGCTGCAGTGGGTGCATTCTAAGGCTGAGGTGCCATTCCCGAGCTGTGATAGAGGTACAGAGCCACGCCTGCTGCAGAGGGTGCATTCTAAGGCTGAGGTGCACTGTCCGAGCTGGGATAGAGGTACAGAGCCATGCCTGCTGCAGAGGGTGCATTCTAAGGCTCAGGTGCGCTGTCCGACCTGGGATAGAGGTACAGAGCCATGCCTGCTGCAGACGGTGCATTCTAAGGCTGAGGTGCACTGTCCGAGCTGGGATAGAGGTACAGAGCCATGCCTGCTGCAGAGTGTGCATTCTAAGGCTCAGGTGCGCTGTCCGACCTGGGATAGAGGTACAGAGCCATGCCTGCTGCAGAGAGGTGCATTCTAAGGCTGAGGTGCGCTGTCCGACCTGGGATAGAGGTACAGAGGCATGCCGGCTGCAGACGGTGCATTCTAAGGCTGAGGTGCCATGCCCGAGCTGGGATAATAGAGGTACAGAGGCACGCGCGCTGCAGACGGTGTATTTAAGGCCGAGGTGTGCTGTCCGAGCTGTGGAGCAGGTAGAGTAACAGAGAACCGCAGGCCGTAGAGCCGGACGGTGAGGTAACGCTGAGGTGTAGAGGCCAAGCTGGAAGAATGATTACTGGTGGAACAGCAGCAGATACCGCAGTGTCGGGGCTGGGTACACTGCTTGAGCTGAGACAATCAGCCGGGTGCCGCAGTCCAGCGTACAGGACGGTGTTGCACTGCCTGGGCTGTGAGCAGGGCATAGGTGCCGCACCAGAAATGCCGAGGTGCCCTGGCAGAGCCAGCCGCGTGCGCTGGAGGAGCGAGGGCCGTGGTCCTCTGTCATTAGTATGCTGCCGGCGTCCCCTTCCCGGCGAATGTTTAGACTCGAGGAATCCTCGCTGGCTGGGAGCAGGCCCCGCGCTCCAGGCCTGCGGTGCAAGCAGCGGGGGCGGTCACCCTCGGCCCCATGTGTCAGCAATTCAATCACTCTCATTTCTGTCCGATTCAATGATGCTTCATCTGCACAGCTGAAAGCCCCCTCCGCCCTCTCACGTTCTCAAGCCGCCCTCCTCTTACTTCCCGGCCTCTACCCACCTCTCTTTCCCGCGCGTTCCTCCTATTCTATACGCGGCCATCTTTTTCCTTACATCTGTCGCGTTTTCGATTTCTTGCTCGTTTCCACGAGACTCTCTGGTTCATGTATTTCTCTGTTCAACCTTTCCCCTTCTGTATACTTGAGTTTTTATCCTTAACGTTTTTTCTTTCTTTATTACCCATTCTTTCTTTCGAATTTTCTTATTTGCTTTATTTCCCTTTTGTCTGCCTATAATTCACACAACCTTTCTTTTTCTGTCTTCTGCTCGTTCGCTCTTTATCATTTTCTCCAATTTCCCTTTTCTTCTTGCAGTTTTCTATTATTCTTTCATTCCCTTTCCTTCCTTCGAATATTCCCTCCTTCTTTTTTCCAACCTTTATGCCTTTCTATTCTCTTTCAATTTGTTTTTTGTTTAATTATTTAATTTTCTTAACTACTACAAAAACATACTAGACAGTAAATCGAGATATATTGTACAAGCCTCGTTTCATAGCCCACCAACCATGCACATCATAATTTCAAACCTGCACAGCCAGGCAGACTCTATTCTAATCACAAATTTCAGTAAATCCCATAACTAACACAGTATCTGTGGTAGCCCAGAATGTATCTAGGCAAAAGTATGTGGGGGAATCAGGTGGGCAGGCATCCTGGTCAAGGTCCCACCCTGCCACAGGACCTGCATGTGCGAGTTCTCGGCCATATCGCCCCTCCCCGCCCCCCAATACTGCGCTGGTCAACTTAGTCCCTGACCCTGACATCCAAGCTGTGTTTCTAATCTAATGGGGTAGCACCGATCAAATACATTTAGAAATGGTGACACATGTTCTTTGGTCTTCTACTGGGAGTAAGGCAGCGTAATAAATCTTTGATTGCTCATTGCCATACATTGGATCTGCAAGCCAGAACCTGGTCTTTGGAATGCCATGTCTTCCCCATACACAAGTTATCTACCTTTGCCACTGGATTCAAGCAAGCCCCGGCTGAAGACGGCTGGAATGCCAGAAACCGGTCCTCGGAAGCTTGTTTCCGGTCCAGGGAAGACATGGCTTGGCAGTTCGGGTTGGACTGTTCCCATGAGGCACAGGGTCAGACTGATTTGCATATAGCCATGTCTGAACTGGGGTGGCAGAGTGGGCTAAAGAACGGTGATGGATTAAACCCAGATCTTTTGACTGGGTGTGAGTGTTTGATTGATTCAGATGCTCCGTCCATCACCACCCCCTTTTGTACTGCTTTTGGCCGCCATAAGTGTGGCAGGGTATGCTCAGACGTGAGTCCCTTGCTCACTTTGCCACTGGATTCAAGCAAGCCGGGCTGAAGACGGCTTTAATGCCAGAAACCGGTCCTCGGAAGCTTGTTTCAGGTCAAGGGAAGACATGGCTTGGCAGTTCGGGCTGGACTGTTCCCATGAGGCACAGGGTCAGACTGATTTGCATATAGCCATGTCTGAACTGGGGTGGCAGAGTGGGCTAAAGAACGGTGATGGATTAAACCCAGATCTTTTGACTGGGTGTGAGTGTTTGATTGATTCAGATGCTCCGTCCATCACCACCCCCTTTTGTACCGCTTTTGGCCGCCATAAGTGTGGCAGGGTATGCTCAGACGTGAGTCCCTTGCTCACTTTGCCACTGGATTCAAGCAAGCCGGGATGAAGACGGCTTTAATGCCAGAAACCGGTCCTCGGAAGCTTGTTTCCGGTCAAGGGAAGACATGGCTTGGCAGTTCGGGCTGGACTGTTCCCATGAGGCACAGGGTCAGACTGATTTGCATATAGCCATGTCTGAACTGGGGTGGCAGAGTGGGCTAAAGAACGGTGATGGATTAAACCCAGATCTTTTGACTGGGTGTGAGTGTTTGATTGATTCAGATGCTCCGTCCATCACCACCCCCTTTTGTACCGCTTTTGGCCGCCATAAGTGTGGCAGGGTATGCTCAGACGTGAGTCCCTTGCTCACTTTGCCACTGGATTCAAGCAAGCCGGGCTGAAGACGGCTGGAATGCCAGAAACCGGTCCTCGGAAGCTTGTTTCTGGTCCAGGGAAGACATGGCTTGGCAGTTCGGGCTGGACTGTTCCCATGAGGCACAGGGTCAGACTGATTTGCATATAGCCATGTCTGAACTGGGGTGGCAGAGTGGGCTAAAGAACGGTGATGGATTAAACCCAGATATTTTGACTGGGTGTGAGTGTTTGATTGATTCAGATGCTCCGTCCATCACCACCCCCTTTTGTACTGCTTTTGGCCGCCATAAGTGTGGCAGGGTATGCTCAGACGTGAGTCCCTTGCTCACTTTGCCACTGGATTCAAGCAAGCCGGGCTGAAGACGGCTGGAATGCCAGAAACCGGTCCTCGGAAGCTTGTTTCTGGTCCAGGGAAGACATGGCTTGGCAGTTCGGGCTGGACTGTTCCCATGAGGCACAGGGTCAGACTGATTTGCATATAGCCATGTCTGAACTGGGGTGGCAGAGTGGGCTAAAGAACGGTGATGGATTAAACCCAGATCTTTTGACTGGGTGTGAGTGTTTGATTGATTCAGATGCTCCGTCCATCACCACCCCCTTTTGTACCGCTTTTGGCCGCCATAAGTGTGGCAGGGTATGCTCAGACGTGAGTCCCTTGCTCACTTTGCCACTGGATTCAAGCAAGCCGGGCTGAAGACGGCTGGAATGCCAGAAACCGGTCCTCGGAAGCTTGTTTCTGGTCAAGGGAAGACATGGCTTGGCAGTTCGGGCTGGACTGTTCCATGAGGCACAGGGTCAGACTGATTTGCATATAGCCATGTCTGAACTGGGGTGGCAGAGTGGGCTAAAGAACGGTGATGGATTAAACCCAGATCTTTTGACTGGGTGTGAGTGTTTGATTGATTCAGATGCTCCGTCCATCACCACCCCCTTTTGTACCGCTTTTGGCCGCCATAAGTGTGGCAGGGTATGCTCAGACGTGAGTCCCTTGCTCACTTTGCCACTGGATTCAAGCAAGCCGGGGTGAAGACGGCTGGAATGCCAGAAACCGGTCCTCGGAAGCTTGTTTCCGGTTCAGGAAAGACATGGCTTGGCAGTTCGGGCTGGACTGTTCCCATGAGGCACAGGGTCAGACTGATTTGCATATAGCCATGTCTGAACTGGGGTGGCAGAGTGGGCTAAAGAACGGTGATGGATTAAACCCAGATCTTTTGACTGGGTGTGAGTGTTTGATTGATTCAGATGCTCCGTCCATCACCACCCCCTTTTGTACCGCTTTTAACTAACAGCATCGCTATGGAGACGAATCTCCTATTTCTCCTATTCGTACGTGTACTGTACACCCTAAGAGGGTCCCCTATGCTGCTGGGGATATATGGATATCCACCATCCCGGACACTTGCTTGAATATCTGGTCCCAATATGCTGCTATTTTAGAAAATTCCCAGACTAAATCAATAAAATCTGCTTTCTGTACAGAGAAAAACACGCAGTGAGTGGTATCTGTGAGACCGGGGTACTGTATATCTGGTGTAAGAATTTGAAATGAATGAGACGAAGTTGACCATTGGGGGACAACATTCCTATATGTTTGCAGCATTATCACCATTTTTACTCTCCTACAGTACTGAGTCAGCCCTGTTGCTGGCAAAAGAGTCGATCCATCAGATTGTGGACGCAGGCGATTCTGCGGCACTGTTATTATTGGATCTCAGTGCCACTTTCGACACGGTGTCCCACAACATCGTGATTGAGAAACTCTGGGACTGTGAAGTGGGCCATAAAGCACTGAGTACTGGGTTTTTTATTGGGCCCTACGTTTCAGGTATCAGAAAAACCTTACCAGTCAAAAGTGCTCCCATGGAAGCAAGGAGTGCTGCAGGGCTCATCCTTGCGTCCAACATTGTTCATTGTGTACATGACCTCTTGCTGAGATCATCAAATGCTATGTGGATAACATGCCGCTTATCATCACACTGTCACAGAATCCATCCCTCATTGCTTTGTCTTTGTGCCTCTGCCCTGCAGAGGTTGCCAGTGGATTTGAACTGTCTTAAGCTCAATGCTGGAAAGACCGAGGTGCTGACTTTGGGCATCACTCAAACATCTGGTCCACTGCACGGTGGCCCAAGGAGTTGGGTCCATTACCTGATCCAAAACTCACGGTTAAGAACCTAGGTATTTGGTTTGGATGGAAAACTGTATTTTGACTGCCAAATAACTGCAGTGCCAGGAAAATGCTTTGGACTGCTGTTGATAAAAAATATTGTGCCTTCTGCCAGAGCCGGAAAAAAATCTGTAGTTCAGGCTCTGATTGTATCAAGGTTTGATTACTGCTATGTGTTGTATCTTGGAGTCACACATGGCCGGATCAAAAGACTCAAAGACTGCAGAACGCTTCTGCACATCTCTTACTGAACCTACTAAAGCGAGCGACAATGGGGCCGCACTCAAGAAGCTGCACTGGCTTCCAGTGAGGCAGAGGTCTTCATTTAAAGCCTTCGTAATTGTAACAAATGTTTGCCAACAAAAGGCCATGGTACCTTCAATCTCTGGTTAGACTCTATGTACCAGCGAGAAACCTAAGATCGACAGGGCAGATGTTGGCGTCTGTTCCCATAGTAAAGCAAGCCCTCAGGTGGAAGTTCTTTTAGCTGCCTGTCACTGTAGTTGTGGAATGCGTTGTCACTGGTGGTTCCTCAGGCTCAGTCTAAGTGCACTTTCAGAAGAAAACTTAAAACTTGGTTCTTGAGTGTGGGATCTAGGGGAGTTTAACTGCTACATTTAGACCTGGCAATCCCTGTACACCTAGTGCTGGGACACCTCATGTGAGGTAGCTGCGTGCTTTACAAAATACATCATTATTATTAGTCTTTCTCTGTTATTGTGTGTCCCAAAGCAGACTTCCATTTAGTTTTAGCAGTTTATACAATCACCGGGGTGTATGCTTGTATGTAGCATATAGCGTGCTGGTCAAATGTCTATTTGATGAAAGTGTAAGGAGCGAGGATAATCCCTTGCAGGCTCGCGGTTCCTGCAGCAATGAATAGCTGGCTTTACCAATGGCACATGTGCGCAAGTATGTAAATGTATCATTCTAAATGGGATATATCCTGTCATTAATTGTGGTAGAGTCAATGAAGATGCCTCCAGGAATAGGTCTCCCAATATGGTCATAGTTCCGTATTCTGTTCAGTGTCTGGCGCTCCGCCGTAATTTGCTGAAATGGGTGGTAGGTCAATGACTGTTCTGGGGCATACTAAACAGGGCAGGCCATACACTTTCTAATACTATCCCAAGCCAACTGTGCACTAGTAACTGAGTTCACCTCTGTGTGGCTATGGCGGGGAGCCCACGCAGACTGCGCATCCAAAGGTATCAGGTGTGCTGTATCCTCCTCAACCACCAAGTGAGTCATGTATGGTGGACGGCTGAGTGTGTTGCACTTTGGCACAGTAGAAGTAGTTCAGAGAGCGGAACTGCAGACCTCCATTCACATGTATTTGTCTAGTGTACACCAGTGGCTCTGAGGCCTGTGCATATAACAGAGGGATAGCCCTGGCGGGTACCTCTGCCTTTATCTATAGAGTCCAAAAGAAGGCCATTTAAATGTAACCTGGTGGATGGATTAGTATAAAGCTGATGTATCCATGCCACAAAGGTTGTGAGGATACCCAGCCTGGTCACTATAGAAAACAAGAATCACCAGTCCAGGGAGTCGAGCGCCTTGGCTGCATCCTGGAAGATGCCCACTGCTCCCAGTTCAGGGTTTATTTGTTGGAGTACAGGGAAAAGGCTTCTCTAGTTATGACCCGTTGACCAGCCCGGGATAACGCCAGTCTGTTCATATAGAACCAGATGCAGCAAGAGCAATAGTATTCTCTTTGCAAAAACTTTAACTAATATCTTGGTATCAAAGTTTGTTAAGGAGGGCTGTCTATATGAACCACATTCTGTGGGCGTCCTGTTGGGTTTAAGTAGTGTAACCAGTATTGTTTCCCTCATTGTGAGGGGAGAGAACCCCAGAAGAGAGAGGGTCATTGTAAACTTGTAATAGCCTGGGTGGAAGCAGCTCTGCATAGGGTTTGTAAAATTCAGTAGAGTCCACCCCATGCCTTTGAGATGGGAATGCCGACAATAGCAAAGAGTATTTCGTCTAGTGTAATGAATGTAGAAAGAAATAATTGCTGTGCATTACTAAGCCATATCAGCGGGATGCGATCGAAATAAATGTGATACTCAGCCACCGAGAGGGAGATTTCCGATGTATAGAGGTTAGCATAATGTAATGAGAATTCTGTGAATATTGAGTCAGAGTCATAAAGAAGAGTCCCGTTGGTGTCATCTATTTATATAATATTCCAGGAGGCCCATAGGCTTTGCATGAATGTAGCTTGTATCCTGCCTGACCTCTCATCCTGTCCGTAGTCTCTTGCCGTAGCATTATCATGAAGGGGCTTAACCTCCTGCTCCTCCGTTTTATTAAACTTGTTGAGCTTGTGTCTTATGGTGACCAAGATTTGGGTGGGGGCTTAGTGTATGTATTGCCTCTCAAGATCTTGTATTTCTTCTTTTAATTTATTAAGGTGGTCGCCTGGAGCCTGTCTCACCTCATGCTGCTTCACCATACACTTTCCCCTTTTATACACCTTGAAGGCATCTCACAGGGTTCCCAGCGATCTTAATGAATTGTCATTGGGTTTGAAAAAGCGTATTATTTCATTCTTAACCTCCTCACTAAACAATGTGTCAAGAAGGGATGAGGGTGACAAGTGTCATGTAAATGGCTGAGAGCGAGACATGAGCATGTCAATGACGAGCTTTACCAGTGAGTGGTTTGAATATGTTAGCAAAAAGTGATCTACTGACATTGCCAAATTCCAAATATCTTGTGTGCCTGTCCAGTAATCCAGTCGTGTTCATGATCCATCAGCAGGGGTGATGTGAGTGCAATCCTGGACTGAGGTGTGTCTATTTCTCCACATACATAAAATCAATAGGGGAAGTGTAGGGGAGATGATAGAATCACCCTCCTGAACTAGACTTGTAAACAATGGGATTCTATCAATGTGAGTGGTGACTAAATTTCTCCACATATCCACCAGACCGTGCAAGTCCATAATGTTCTGTAGTGCATGTGCTGCAGCTTTATGTACGTGACCTGTCAGGTGGGAGCTGTCCATCCCCCTATCCAAAACTAAATGTAAGCCCCCCTTCATTCCCACACAGAACCGTTTGAGGCTGCAGAGTAGTACATAGGTGATATATCCGCTGTATGAAATAGGGGTCGCCCTTTGTTGGGTTCTTATGTGTGTATAAAAGTGGTGGTCTTACCACGGATAGAAGCCTGTATCAGGTTATATCAACCCTGTGGATCGTTAATTTTGTGAATTAGGATACAAAGCTGTCCCTGCCTTACTAGGAGGCTATGCCAGGGGAATAGGAAAAGTATGTAGACATGGCCATGTAACCACGCCACCGAATGGCCACTTTAGTGCCAGCTGTCAGATATTTGTCTTGTAGTAGTGCCATGTCTCTACCATAGCAGTCAGGGAAGGTTAATATCTGCCTAGTTTTGCTTGGATTATTTAGTGCTTTTATATTCCAGGTCAGCAGACGGATAGATAACCTCCAGTCACTTATCTGAGCTTAAATATACTATATGGAGTCAGCCATGGTGCCAGTCACCTCTCGACATAGGGGTCTACGGATAACTGTGATGAATAAGGGTCTTGGTGAGGCTGAATAGGTGACCATGTGTGTGCCATGTCTGGTAAAAACATTCCCCTACCCCCTTTTTCCGCAGCCACATCAGCCCCCAAACATGCCAGTGTAATACCTTCTAGTAAATAAACAGGATTCAGTTCCAAAGTGGGAACTAAAAACGAAAACCATTGAAATCAAACTTAAATGTATACAAGGGAATTACCGTGGGGGAGCACTAAGAACCGGCTAGCTAACACTCTTAAGACAGAGGTGTCAACTGAAAAAAAGATTAGTGTACTTTAGTGCAATGGCTCCAATCGTAAAGTTTAGAGTTGGTGCCTTTTGATTCTGGCCACAGAGAGGGCTCGCATGGCTTCTGGAGTCTCCAAAGTGGGGCAGGTTTCAAGAATCACTATAGGGCAATGTATTGTCCATTGTAAAACAAATGTCAAATGAAGAGTACACCCAATGGACAATCAGAATGCAGGCAAAGGTTTTAAGCCCTACACATGCACCATTATACTGTCCTATTTATCTGCTGTAAACAGGTGGAATCAGCAACATCTTGCTAGTTTCAAGGGCAGAGAGCCCTCAGCCCGTAATCTTGTCAGGCCTACTAGTGGGCATGAATGCAGTCAGTCATTTTTACTGAGTGCTTCATCAGGAGTGCCTGAGCTCAGCAAGGGCCTCCAGCAGAAGAGAGAATCTGCTTGACGAAGGAAATAGTGCTTTGCGGCATTGAGAAGATATGTGATTTGTTTCGATGAGTGATCTTCGATCTCGTCAGATATGGCATGGCATTATGTATTCTTGCCTGTCTCAATTTATATTTCAAGGATAATTATTCTCACAGAAGCTTCCTGGACTGTGATCATGAAGTCGGAATATATGGAGCTAGTACTGCCTTCATGAGATAGAACCTGCTTCTTCCTAGATTGCCAAAGAATAGTATTGCAATCCTTAAAGTTCAGCAGCTGGGTGATAATGGATCATTGAGGAGGACCTGGCCGGGGATGGGGTTCCAGTGTGCAGTGGACATGCTCTACCATGAACATTGTGGAGAAAATATGTGCCCCAATAAGTGAATTTTGGTAGGCCCTCAATTTAGTTGTTCATATTGTCTGTGTTGGTGGACTTTGGGATCCCTAGAGCATGTAGATTATTACATCTGGATCTGGCATCTAGGTCTTCATTTTTGGCCCATATGAAAATTAGGACTTTGGCCGTATCGAGCAGCTTTTATTTGTGACTTGTTGATTTGTCCTCCAAAGTGGATATGCATGTCTTTGGCTGCAGAGATGCTCTTGCCTTGTTTAATAATTTTTGTGGACATCTCTTCCAACCTTGCAGTAAAGAAGTCAATCATCTGGTCTATAGATGTCAGTTGTTTTCCATTTGTAAGATTAGAGTTTTAACATCAGGCTTGTCGCTAATGACTGATGACATCTGCGCAGTCCCTGCGTCATCTTCTGGTGGGGTTTACATAGATCACCTAGCGTCAAATGCCAGCCTGGCCTGCTTGGGGTCTACTTTTCCTATGGCAATCCGGTGGCGCACCCAGCATCTGTTTAACATGTTGGTATCTCAGTGGCACACAGTGCAATCCACTCAACTTCAGGATCCCCCTCTGGGGCCACAGCAACTCTTTATCTGTAAGTGTTAATGCGTCCTTTATAAGGGTGTATTCAAAGTAGGGCACTACAGGGTGCCACAGGAACGGGAATCCATATTAATCATGGCCTGGCAGACCCTCGCTGCAGACCCTGCAAGGGCTCTGTTGCGTAAGTTAGGACTTTGACATAACTCTACAAGGTGTGCGTTCCACCAATGGGTGAACTTTGTTTAATGCACCAGTGACAAATGTAAAACACAAGTTATTACAGTCCTTTAATACACTATTTAATATGTATTTGACATAGAAATATTGCTTTTGGATTACTAACAATCCTGTAATGGGAATCAGGGGCACTGTGGTAACAGTAACAAACTTTAATTTGTTATTCACATTTTTGCACACATTGTACCAAGAAGAGTGAATACTTTTGGGGTAAAAGTATTTATTTTTGCGGGAATAATCTGTTTCTCAGTACGTCTAAAACAACTATACAGAAATTATAAAAACATCAAGAAGACACGTTATAAATAACAAAAATAAAATTAACCTTTCTAGCATGTCTTAAAATGGCATTTAATGCGTAACACGCTAATGCCTGTTTCTATGAGCTACACTAAGACAACATGGAAGGTAGAGCAACTTGCAGTCTAGAGTTTCTTAGGTAGAAAAGATGCACTGCATACCTTGTTAACAGCAAATGCTGCCTTCATCAGCGAAGGAGTTAAGACAGTATTCCTCGCGAAGGGCAATCACACTGCGGTAGCATTCAGTTGGTCTTCTTCTGGGAGTTGGCTTTACCATCTTCAGGCAAGATACAGCATCTGCAAAGTGCGTAGCGTGCTGGCATTAGGTGAGACTGTCTCTAGCAGAATCTCGGGCAAAGCACCTCTCCTCCCAAGTAGTCAAGTAGCAGTCCTTATCTACTAAATCTTATCAGAAACTGGAATTTCTGACATAAGTTTGGGAATGTCTGACATAGATTATGTGAATTGAGGGGTTGGCCCTGCTGAAGTGGTACATATGCTTTACAGCTGCGATAAATTACAACCCTTGAAAAACGGTCTAGAGATATTCTGGGATAGATTATTGGAGAAAAGATAAGTCTTAGCCCACTCATGATGTTACTTGGGTATGAGAATAACAGCAGACCAGACTTGACCCAAATGTATTTAATCTTTATCTCTGGTTCAATCCATAGGTTGCTAATCGCAACAAATGAAAGATCCAGACCACCCCCACACCTTTCAGGCATGGCACGGTCGCACTATGAATATATACAACCAAGAAATAATTTTATATAATTGTAAGGGTAGACAAGCTAGGAAGCGGGGACTAAAGATTTGAACTCCTCTGTCCGACTGGCTGATTGGCTGTCTTGGCTATGGAGAATGGCTTGCCTCTGAGCATTAATAGCTTTAAAGAAAATCAATAGGCTCAACCAATGAATTAATTAAATAAGGAAGCAACCCTTCGCTCTGCTACTCGTAATGCCTTTTTTTTTATTATACCATGTATGAAATATAGGATTATTATAGAGGTACGCTAATTATTATTTTTTTCTTTTTACTTTTCCTTCTCTATGTTAAAAAGGAATTCATGGTTATTTTAATGTATTTATTCTATAAAGTATGTTCCTATCCAGTTTTCATCTCACCATTATGTAAAAGGATTATATGCTCTTATCTCTGGGGAAAAAACAGATTATGTAAATCGAGGTGTGCGTCCCAGATGTTTCCTTATGAACATATAAGATAAGAGGACATCAATTTAGACTACATTATCTTGGTTATATGTCTATATGCATTCTTATTAAACCTTGACATAAAGAAGAGTAGACATTTGAGTTGCATTAAGTGTTGTATCCATGTCATTAATTGAATGACTTTGCGCTTACACAGTTCTAAGAAAGATAAGGTCAGACGACAGCTGCATCTAAGGGAAGTCAAGACAATGATACTGCATAAATTGGGAAAGGTGGCACCTTCCATTGTTTGAAAGTGGGAAGATTGCAATCTCCATTAGCTAAGATGGAGTTGGGCCTACATAAGATGGAGTCAGACCTTAGGGACTTTACATCACACCCGGCTTGTACATCTGAATGTAATGTCACAGTTGTGTATTTAACTCTTAGGTATTCATCCAATGTATACAGAAATCCATGCTCTCTAATTACTGAGGTCTAAAATACCTAGAAAAAAATATTCACTTAATCATACTATGTGTATAAAATATAATAAAGCAAATCATGCACTATTAAACATATAACTGAAGCATAAAACAAAGGCAATGTTTCTGGTGCCCATATAGAGGTTGAATTATCGTTTGCATATCAAGATATCAAGATAAGCCACCAGGGGCTGTTCCAGATGTAAGTCCAAGATGACTTCCGTTGCAGAGTTACACACCAGAACATTGGTTTCACTTGAGTGGCATTCATTTTGCAAAAGGTGAGCATCCTGTGCTCGCTGAGTTCAGGAATGTCCTATGTAGAATGCTAGAGTGTCTAGAGTGTCTCTGCATTGTTGCTCTGCTAGATACATGCACTCAATGTTGTTGATTTACTGTTTGGAACAGCAGAAAGATGATGATACCACAGCCAATTAGCAGTATGATGATTGGAAATCCTCCTTAAAGGCTGGAGAACAGAGAATAAAAAAAATATGGAATCAGTACAAATACTGATTTATAGCCAGTCACCAGACCAGATGCAATGTTCTTAAACAGATGCACAACACAAGTTGTCACAGATAAATAAAATATTGTTTATACGATATCTGCAAAATGCATCAGGTATTGTGGGTAACATCCTATGAACTTCTGATGCAGTTGTGGCTGTCTGCAGATTATAAATTTCAACCGCTAAAGTAACAAGCATTTGCAATGCAATAGGTCTCGCATTAGGAAAGTTTGAGCTATTGGTATTGTAAATGGCAAAGTTTTTATTTATGTTTCTTTTTTTTTAAATAGCTAAATTAATAGCTTCGTCATTTACAATGCCAATAGTTATAACTTTCGCAAATGTGATACCTATAGCATTTGTAATGCAATATGTTTTGTATTTACAAACCGCGAGAGGACAAAAAAAAGCTCCGGACCACCGCCTCCTCCCAGGCCTTCCAAAGGGACCTCAAAGTTCTCCTCCTCCAGAGACACCTCCAAAAGTAATTCACGTCCTCTTGCTATTTGTGAGGAAGACTTCCCACTACTGATAATTTCTACTTTCCATGACCATGGAAGTGCCTTCCCAGTGTATGCCTGTGATTGGAGGGTCTGCCTTTTTGCAGTATTTTCCATGTACTGGTGTTCGGTGCCCTTTTGTAACATGCACACACCACTCTGCCCTTGCAACACACGGCTGCTACCTCTCACATGTCTTTGCCTTTGATACTTGCACAAGTGCCACCTTGCCCATGTAACGCTT
Source organism: Lissotriton helveticus (assembly GCF_964261635.1). Lineage (NCBI taxonomy): Eukaryota > Metazoa > Chordata > Amphibia > Caudata > Salamandridae > Lissotriton > Lissotriton helveticus. The sequence continues at coordinate 1,661,750,864 of NC_136065.1, forward strand.
GTTCCTGAGCCTGAGTGTCTAGCACTTATTGCAGGACTATACCTCTAATTATACTCTGTTTTCTCTTATAACTGCACACTTGTCACTTTCATTTCCTCTTGTGCACTTTTGACTACCTCATGTATTTTGGTTGCTCACAATTTTTACTCAAGTATTTTGTTTGCTCACGATTGTCACTATTACCTTTACTACCCATGTATTCTGGTTGCTCACAATTTTTACTCAAGTATTTTGTTTGCTCACGATTGTCACTATTACCTTTACTACCTCATGTATTTTTGGTTGCTCATAGTTTTTACTACCTCATGTATTTTGTTTGCTCACAATTGTCACTATTACCTTATGTAAGTAACGTATGTTTTTGCAACCTGTTCTTTTGTAATGTTTCTCATTATGTTTAATTTCTGTTCCTAATGTGAAGAGCTCTGACGCCTTCGGGTAAAGTCCGCGCTATATAAAAATGCATAAATACATAAATAAATAAATACCGCCTTCGGGTAAAGTCCGCGCTATATAAAAATGTATAAATACATAAATAAATAAATACCGCCTTCGGGTAAAGTCAGCGCTATATAAAAATGCATAAATAAATACCGCAAATCAAACATCCTCGTCACTCTGCCGGCCTGCGACCAGGAAGTCAGGCAGGCCGGCGCGACAACCGGAAACAGGAAGTAGCAGCCTACCCCGCCTCCCACGGAAGAGCCGCGATTGTTTGGAGCACCGGAGCAGGCAGGAGCCTACCCTGCGCCCCGGTGCCGAAGGAGGGAAGAAAAGTCCTGCTGCCGGGCCCTGCAGCTGAGGAGAGCCGCCGCACGAAGGAAGCCGGTGAGTGGGTTGCTGAGCTGCGGGGGGAGCATGTGTTTGCGCGCACGCAGGCGTGCGGGGGGGGGCTGTGAATGTGTGTGTGCGTGCGTGCGTGCGTGTGTGTGTGTATGTGTCTTGGAGTGCGTGTGTGTGACTGTGGGGGAGGGTGTGTGTGTGTGAGCGAGTGTCTGTCTGCGCACGCATGTGTACGGCGCGGGACGCGACGTGCGCGTTCGCGCACACGAATCCAGGAGAAAAAGCTCGTACACCCTCTTGTCCTCCTTCCCCCCAGACTGATCGCTATACGTCTCCAGCTGGACACATGCATCCTTGCAGGATGCATTGCCAGCGAGACCCAAAAAGGAGGTCTGTTTGCAACAGAATAGACAATAGCTCATTTAAATCGTCAAAATACATAGATTTCATACATATACTAGGCCAAGGGATGTTCCCAATGATATTTCCAGGTGGAGGATACAAGGCCCTTCTACAACACTGTGCTGTTTCTGAAACTGTTATCAAGTATGGCTGGCCAGGTTCCAACCCACAGTAAGTAACATTTGTTAAAATATATGAGAACCCTCATTCAGAAGTTCATGATGAGTGGAAATAGATGCAGCGGGAGAGATGGAAAAAACACAACTTAACTCTGGCATTAAAGTGCTACACATTCTGTGTAATGATATGGTGTCACACAGGGGAAGTTTCCAAGGGGATTTCTGCAATTTGCTATACTAATGTACACAGGCTCAATTTCATTTTTATTTAAACAGATGTGTGAAAAAGGAAATTTCCATGAATGGAACAATTATGAATTGTGCATAGTTTCGTACCAGTCTATAGATTTATATTTTTGACAGTCATGAAAATGAAACGTTGTAATGGACAAAGAAATAATACAGTGTATTAACCAGGTAATAGGTGGAATTTCACTGACTATAAAATGTGCATCTTCAATTTGTTTTATATTTAATAAGATGTATGTAGGTTCTTTTAAAGCTATTGTTTTTTGTGTGAGCGTCAAATTGTATGTTTGAGACAGGGCCTTTTTAATTGAGAAGTTGCCAAGGCACAAAACCTGATTTAAATGTTTGTTGTGCGCAATTGAGTTGTATAATTGCTCTTAATTGAATCTGTCTGTGTTGTTATAAATTCAAATCTCCCTTCAGGAGGTCTAAGGCTGAGGACAAAATGTGATTTAATGAGTACATGCTTTAAGAAAGTGTATTCATTCAATTGTCAATGACTTTAAAAAGTGTTTACATTTTCCCTTGATTTATATGTCTAATTATTTCTACAGCTTCTTTCTCTGAATATTTGTTTAATTCATTGTAAATTGCATATATTCCAGTGACAAGGAATGTTTTATTTATTTTAGGGCGAGGTCACAGAAAAAAAGTCAGAAAATTCCTATTCTCACTAATAGAGGAAAAGTGTTCTTTCACAGCTGAAAGACTAGAGTGTTCCAACAATCAGTGGCATAGCTTACCTACGCTATATGTGGTAATTGCTGCAGGTGTTTGTGTATTGCAAGCATATTGGGTGGAATTATAAGTTCCATTATGTATTTTATTATTTATGTCTGATTGTGACATATTAATTTGAAAATAATTGAACATAGTTAAATTGACTTTTGTAATAGAAGGTTATTTGAGACCTTCATTGTTTCGAGTCCCAGAAAGGCAGTCTGCTGGATTGTTTTGTTTTGAAAGATCATTTCTTTCTGGATTATACAGGCCATAAATAAGGCTTCCTTGCCTTGGATGTGCAAAACATGTGGTTCCTAAATACCTTTTGCAACGTCTGCTTTCCAATACTCATATCCTTGAATAGCCAGGCTTTGACTAAACTCAGGGGAATGTATCAGCTTGTTGGTAATGATTAGATTTTTTAGAAGATGCTGTGGCTTCTGTGTTAAATAGAAGACTGAAGGGTGTGATCTGTCAGCAGAAAATAAGGGAATTTCTTTAGGAAATTGGAATGACTATAGAACTGGGTATTATAAAATAATTCATTGAAACTTTTATCCCATAAGTTAATTGCAATGTCTCAGTGGGTTCTATAATCTGATATGCAACCCTTTCCCAGGCTATGCCCTTGGGCACAGGATAAGCTGTTCTGTGTGCAGCATAGAGACATCTTCAGGCCAATGAGGAGTGTGGCTTCAGTTGACGAACCACAGGCGAGCCAATTGTTCTTGCAGGGATGAAATGTCAATTCAATAGTAGTAGAACGATGAGTATGGTTGACAACCTCATGATGGAGAAAAAGGATCTGCACGTTTAGACAACATACACTATAGGATTGGTGCCAGACTGATTCTAGACACCCCTATTGGGTATGTTAGCCTGTATACCCGCTAGCTCACAGTGCCACTAGAAACCCTTCTCACCAAGGAGAGAATAGTTCATGGCAACAATCGAACATGAAAACCCTGGTCCCTCAAGATCGTGGAAACAGTGTACTACTTTTCGCTCAGTCACTCGTGCTCACTTCTTCTCAGAGAGATACACAGAATAAACGGTGTGGACGTTTTTCAATAGGCATTTACTGAACCAGCATCATTCTAGTTTAAAATAGGTTTGCTGAAACAACCATTAGACAGTAATAGATATAAATGATTATAAGCACGAACAGAGTAAAAGGATAGTAGATTTCTACCATTGTGCTAAAACAATTGTTAGACCTGACACCTTTGGCGTGGTTTTTCCCCCATCTTTTTGCCTCTGACTCATGTATTGTTTTTTTTTTTTTTTTTTTTTTTAAAAACCTTTATTGTGCATAATAAGCGTACAGATACGGGCCCACAACCACACGGGCCGGCCTCGAAAGCAGTCGGTAGCACAAAAAGTAAGAATAGAACGACCCAGCAGTCCCCATGAAAACCTACGTGATAAGTGTCCAAGACATGACTCAAACAAGGTGGAACCGCTAGGCACAGGAGGAGTTAGGTTAATTTTAAAGGTTTTGTAAATAAGAAGGATCAGATGCATTCAATCCACCTAAAGCAAATGGCAGGCAACGAGCCAGCGAGTCAGCAGCAAAACAAAGGAGAGGAATTAAAAGCAGGAAAGGATAATAATCTTCAGGATAGATGCACAGTAAAACAGTACATGTCGGTCATCGCCCGCCCCACGGACTTAGTAAACCCAAATCCACGAAAATGACAACATCAACAGCGGAAAGAATAGGTATCACTACCCCGACGCACCTAACTGACCCAAAGGAAGAAAAAGAAAAGGAAACCAAGATAAGACGAAAGAAAAAAGGGGCCCATAGAAACTGAAACTGAAACAAAATCCCCATCCCCAACCCCCCACCCTGCACACATGCAGAGGCTACGGCCTATCCCCCCCTTAGCCGCGTGCCTGTCGCCCACAAACCGAACCCGAAATTTAGAACAGAAAAGGGAAAAAGAGAGGAAAAAGAAGAAACATAATTCACAGAAGACCGGAGGAGGGCCAGTAGATATTCCCAAAACCACCCTCATGTATCACTCCGGCCGCCCGATCCCAGACCCCGCGACCAGTACAATACCCATGTTCAACATCCCCGGCAGTCCATCAGTGTCCCAGCAGTACGATTGAGAACAGTCCTGACATGATGAGAGGCACACTCAACCCTGCCCCCTGCGATGCGAAGCAGCGACACAGTCCAGTCTCATGGCAGACATCTTGAAGGAGGCGAGCGAGCTAAGAATCCAGAACCGGGTGGGGGGACGGCCAATAAAGTCCATACGAAACACAGCCATGTAGATATCAGCGGCGCAGGAAGTGACAATGTACAACACAGATCCTCCAGAATCGACAAGCCCAGTCAATAGGAGCCGCGTCAGGATAGGGAAGCAATTCGTGCCGGGGACCTCCGGAAGGGCAGCTAAACATGGCGCCCGGCTGTGTGGCTCCAGCCACATCGCATCTTCGGAAACTACAGTTCGCCCCAAGGTTAGCACCGCCGCCGGCACCTCACACATAACAGGATCTCGCACCTTCAGCGCGGCAATGGCAGCCCAAGAGGAGGAACAACCGAAGGCAGAAGCAGAGTGTGGCAAAGTGTCCCGCCCCTGTAGGCATCCACGATCAAACAATGGTGCTGCAGGTGAAATCACATCCAGCCGGTCTCCCAATACACGGGCAAATGTACATAGAGCCGCTCTCAGAATAGCTAGGGCGCCCAAAACGTCACCGATCAGCACTGGTGCAGCAGTGAGAGAGGATTCAGCAGTCCTCCGCACGCCAGGCGAACAAACACAGCACTGACCCATGGGCAGTTCACCATCACCCTCCGTAGTCAGCTGGGCACCGCGCAGACACGAGCCATGGCACAACCAGGCTTGAGACACAGGGGACGCACACTCCATTTGCACACAGTATCAGCGGAATGTGAGCAGGCAGCAGCTCCGTCGGTGGCAGCCCAGAGTCCGCTATCACAGGAAAGGAGAGCAGGCTGTAAAATGGCGCCCAGCCCAGCTTGTTGGGAGACAAAGTATCCAGCAAAGACGTCTCCGGGTGAAGGACACGATACAATGTGTTCTCCGCATCGGCGGTGTGCGGGTTCGCGAAGTGATGAAGCAGATTGCAGGGAGCAGGAAAAGCCTTACGCCACCGTGTCCGATCCGCCGGCAATGGTGGCCGTTAGTAGAAGCAGGGCCGGCCCCAGTCCGAGAACAAAGACCCGGCCACCGCCGCGCAGCGCCAGGAGGAGGCGGAGACGTTCCAGTGTTCTCACTGCCGGGATCGAACAAAAAACCACACCAATAGATCCGGGGTCGCCTCCCGGTTCCGCCGGTGTTACACAACAGGAGAATCGACAACAGGATAGAGCGGAAAACGGGAGAAAAGCGAGAGGGTCGGCGGAGCCGAGGAATCAGGCGGCCATCATGGTTGTCGGTTAGGCTCCTCCTCTCCGACTCATGTATTTTTGATGCTGTGCTGGATTTCGTTTTTGCTGGTTTAGATGTTCTGGACACTCTGCCACTGCTGATCAGTGCCAGAGTGTAAGTGCTCCCTCTGTAAATTGCCATATTGAATAAATATACATGAGTGGCATATTTGCATCACCATGAAGTCGCTAGTAAAGTGTACTATGTGTGCCAGGGCTGGTGATGACAGATGCTACTAGTGGGCCTGCAGCGCAGATTGCGCCACCCACATGAGTAGCCCTAAAGTGGTGACTCAGGCCTGCCAGCGCAGGGCCTGTGTGCAGTCAGTGGACTGCTCTGTCCCCCTGGCCAGTGTCTCCACTGGCTGGGCCTAACCCTTCCCTGTCTGTGCACATCAGTCACCCCTATGGAAGGCTCAGGGTACCCCCCTGGGCAGGGTGCAGTGTATGGATAAGGTAGAGCATGTACTAGTGCAGGTCACATGCTCTGGTAGTGGGCAGCAGCCATTTTGTGCGCTCACTGCTGTAAGGCTATCTTGCTCCATAGAATAACATGGGGGAGGCTGGTCCCAATGGATCCCAGCCTATCTTCTCATAAGAACAAGATGGGACATAAGTGAAAGATATCCCTGAACTCAGAATTTGATAACACATCTTTTAGTGAAGGTTGTTTTTAAATCCTGTGTTTGAGAATAGCACTTTTAGAAAGTGGCTGTTCTCTTGTCTAAAACCTTTCTGTGTGCCTGGGTCTGTTTGTGGAATGCCTGTCTGGTCTGAGGGTGACAGGGGCTGCAGAGCCCCCAGAGGGAGGGGGTCGGAGTCAGCCCGTGGATGAAAGGCCACATCTGCTGCCAGGGAGGCGGGAGGAGAAAGCGCCTGATAGTGCTGGGCTGTGCCTGCCTGACCACCATGCTGGCTCCCCCTCCTGCCGGCCAAACTGTCAACTCTGACCCTGATGCTGACAGGAGACGGAAACCAGAAACACCCAGCGCTCCGCAACCCCCAGCACTGGTTTAGACCGGGCTCAGGGCCCCCTTGCACAAAGACTTCAAAGGACTTCAAAGACTTTATGGGGTGTAAGGGAAGGACCCCTGACTACAGAAGTTTAGATTCTAAGATTCTACAATCAAGAAGGAACCTCTGCTGTAAGAAGGACTGCTGGAGAACTAAAGGAAGATTGCCTTGCTGTGTGCTCTAAGGGCTGACCTGTTCTGCTGTTGCAACTGAAAGCTGAGGAGGAGAAAGGGACTTTGCTGTGTGCTGTGACCCTACCTGCTTGAAACTGCAAGACTTTGCTGCGTGCTGTGTCTACAAACTGGAATCTCCAAGGGCCTGAGAAGAGCTGGCCCCCTGTCTGCAACCCAGGGACATAAAGGTTGCCCAAGGACTACGAAACTCTGCTGTGCCCCCTGAAGCTGCTGTGTGGTGAAGAGATCGTGAAACACTGTAGTTTGGATGTGTAGTGCACTGGCTGCTCTCTAATCTGAGTGAGGGCGCCGCGCTAACCCAGCCTGCCGTGTGGCTGAGATCGACGTGTTCATCGACACGTGTGGGGTGAAGAGTGGAGGTTTGTGGGCCTCCCCAGTGCAAGGCGCACTGAAAACAACTGTGGGCTGCGTCACCACCGCTGCCCGGGGGCCAGGAATATCTCCAGAAGATTACCGATCGCTGGGGAGCTGCAGGGTCGAAGATCGGAGCCGCTGCGCTCCCATTGGACGAAGGAGCCAAGCCCCCTCACTAACTCCGCGACGGGATTGGCCCCTGCGGCGCAGCGTCATCGCCGTGGCTGAGCATTGATTGGGCGAGGAAGCGGAGCGTCACGACAAGCCTGTCCCGGGAGCCGCACTGCCATTGGCTGACTCCCGGGTGTACCAGAGGCTCGCCCCAGACGCCGCGACAGGATTGGTCCCCGTCATCGGGAACTTCGGGATTGCTGTGTGATCCCCACCGGGACCGGGGAAGACTGACCCGACCTCGCCGAGGGAATCCTCGAGGTGCCCCCAGCCCCCGGCCTGCCCGTCTCTGCTCCCCGCCGCTCCCCGAAGGACTGAGAGCGGGCGGAGAGGCTGCTGAGACCGGCCGGGGCTGAGAGCGAGTGTGCTCTGCTCGGCCCGGGGCGCCTGAGGCGCGAAGACACGCGTAACGGCAAAAAGGAGTCTCCAGGGAATCTGGGGAGGCGCGCATCTCGCGCTTGGGCTGCAATTCTTCCGAGAAGGTATTTACCTACTGGCATAGCGTGGTGTGCTCGTTTTGAGAGCCCACTAAACATAAATCAGTGACCATATTTTTGAAGGCTGATTTAAGTGACTTGAGACACTTTTTGATATACGAACTTCCTGAAATTAAGTACCACCTTAAAGATTAACTGCAACCATTAAGATTAAGCGCAACATATTCTTGGAAAAGTGATTATCGTGCAAATGCTTTATTTACCTTGCTGAAACTAGATAAAGATATATATTTTTATAAAATATACTTACCTGTGTGGTCTCAGTTTGTGGTGGATTGGGGATTACTGTTGTGTTAAGTGCAAATGTTATCCACATTGCCTTTGGTTAGCCTAGACTGCTCGTGCCAAGCTACCTAGAGGGTGAGCAGGGGTTATCTCAGAGGGTTATTCCTTCACCCTGACTAGAAGCAAGGGTCCCTATTTGGTCTAAGGTACTTACCTCTGCCAACTAGAGACCCCCAGATCTAACATTGCTGGACAGCGGTGCGGATTTTGAACTAATAATTGCACTTGACCTACAGTGATTTCTTGTACATCACTAGTCTAGTTTAGCAGCACAGGTTGCGCAAGATTTTTTCTTTTTGGTGAAATTTTTTAGTTGAAAAGGTTAGGAAGCATCATGTCTCAGAAAGCGCCAAGCGTGAGTGTAGAAGTGGAAGTGGAATTTGAAATCCAGGAGTTGTTCAGCTATAACAAGGAGCAACTGAAAAAATTCTGCAAACAGCTTGGATGCCCAGCGAAGGGCGGCGCAAACAAGGAAGAGCTACAGAAAGCTCTGAGGGCCTGGTGGGAGGCCAAACATGGTGATCCAGAAGCTGCTATTGGAGAGGGAGGCACACAGGAGAATGCTTTTTTGTCCAGTGAATTGCCAGTGAGGAAGCCAGCGTCTAGGACTGGCAGCAACCACTCCAGTAGGATTATTACTCCAGAGGAGGTGGAGGAGAATCAGAGAGCTAGGGCCCATGAGATTGAGCTTTTTAAGCTCAAAGCAGAAGCAGATGAGAGGAGACTGCGCCTGGAAACTGAGAAAGAGGCGCAGGAGAGAAGAAATACTCTCGCTCTGGAGGAGAAGAAACTCCAATTGGCTCATGAGTTGAGCATGAGGGAGCTGGACATTAAAGCCAAAAAGGAGGAGTCCAGTTCTAATGGTGGCAGCGCACAACCAGTACAGGCGGGTAAGGTATACATACCAAAGGATCTGGTACAGAATTATCAGAGGGGTGAGGATATTTATGCGTGGTTCAGAGCGTATGAACTTGCCTTAACGATGAATGAAGTGCCTGAGAAGAATTGGGGGGCAGGATTGTGGAAGCATTTTGAGGCCTCGGGGAGGGATGTTTTGGCACCCTTAGAAGCAGCAGGTGCTTTATCCTACCCCGCTATGAAGGAGGCTTTGTGCCTCAGGTATGGGCTCACTTCAGAACAGTACCGCCAGAAGTTTAGGAACTTCAAGAAGCTTGATTCAAGTACTTGGGTGGAGTGTGTGAGTATGTACACACGTGCACTGGAAGGTTGGATAAAGGGCAGCAAAGTTACTGATTATGTGGGGTTGTGTCACTTGATTAGTTGGGAGCACTTAAGTAGTTTATGTGTTCCAGAGCTGCGCCAGCATCTTTTAGATAGCAAGTTAACTGATCCCAGTGAGCTTGCTAAAGAGGCGGACCACTGGACTAGCACCAGGGTCCACAAGGGGGTGGTGAGTACCCCAGCCAAAGGTGGACAGGGTCCCACGCAGAAGAGTGGGGGGGACATGGGTAATCAAAAGGAGTCTTCTAAAGGGCCCCAAAATGGTTCCCAGGAGAAGGTGTCTCAACCCCCCAAGCCTAAGAAGTCCTGGCCCCATAAGAGCACGCAGGACAAAAGGGCCCCGCCTACTTGCTATACCTGTAGGGAGGTGGGGCACATTGCCCCCAAATGTCCAAAGAAGAAATCAGCACCCACTGGTGCTCCAGCTCCAGCTTCGGCGTTAGCCAGTGTAGCTTTGGGAGGGGATTTGATTTCTAGTGGGGAGAAGGGGGTTAGCATTGATGACCCTTGTCTCTCTAGGAGACCAAGAGATGGCCCAGGGGACTTTGCTGCCCCAAAACACTAAGAAATACGGGCAGAAGGTGACCATCAATGGACAGGAAATAGAGGCTCTGAGAGACACAGGGGCCAGCGTGACATATGTCAGGTGTCGGTGGGTGTCTGAAGAGCAAATTGTTCCCAAGGTACTCCGACCTGTGGTGGCATCTGACAGTTCAGTGCGCTACTGCAAGTTGGGAAATGTTCCATTTGAATGGGGAGGGGTCTCCGGTATTTTGGAAATTGTTGTAAGTGATGCCTTGCCTGTAGATTGCCTATTAGGTAATGACCTGGAGAGCTCCCCGTGGAAAGAGGTGGCGCACCGGACTCACTTGGAGATGTTGGGTTTGCCTGCATGGATCTGTGTGTCCACCCGTGCAATGACAGCCAGAGAGGGCGGTCTAGCAGAACTGGAGCCTGGAACAATGGCCCAGGAACCTGCCAAGAGAGGAAGGGGTAGAGGGCACGGGAAACCGGCCCCCACTGTTCCCACGGTCCAGGAGGAAGCAGACCCTGAGGGGGATGCCCTAGAACCCACAGGGGAGCAGGTGGCCAAACTGGGGAAATTGCCTGAGCTGTCCCAGTGGCAGCAAGAGGGTGGTCCCTCCAGGGAGGAATTCTGCCAGGCTCAGAAGGAGTGCCCTTCTCTCATTGGTGTGCGGCAGCAGGCTGCAGACCAGGCAGCGGGCCTGGGGTCCAAGGAGCATTTGATCTACTGGGAGGATGACTTACTTTATAGTGAGCCTAAGTTCGCTGAGCCCGGTGCAGCCCGTGTGCTGGTAGTACCCGAGCGCTTCAGGAACTTCCTACTGGGTCTGGCTCATGACGTGCCTCTCGCAGGACATCTGGGGCAAGACAAGACCTATCACAGGCTTGTCACCCATTTCTACTGGCCCCAGATGAAGAAGCACGTCTCTGCCTTTTGTAAATCTTGCCAAACTTGTCAGGCCAGTGGCAAGAGCGGAGGGAAGTGCATGGCACCCCTCCAACCCTTTCCTGTGGTGAGCACCCCTTTTGAGCGTGGGGCCCTGGACCCCAAGACAGCCCTAGGCAACAGGTTTATCCTGGTCTTGGTGGACCATGCCACTCGGTACCCGGAAGCCATCCCACTCAGGACAGTCACAGCCCCAGTGGTGGGCCGTGCCCTGATGGGAATCTTTTCCCGGGTGGGATTTCCCAGGGAGGTGGTCTCAGACAGGGGGACAAACTTCATTTCTAGGTATATGAAGTCCCTTTGGGATGAGTGTGGGGTGACATACAAATTCACCACTCCTTACCACCCTCAAGGAAATGGGTTGGTTGAAAGATTCAACCGCACATTGAAGGGCATGATTATGGGCCTGGAAGAGCCCATGAGGCGGAGATGGGACGTCTTGTTACCATGCCTGTTGTTTGCCTACAGGGAGGTGCCTCAGAAATCCTTAGGGTTCAGTCCCTTTGAGTTGCTGTATGGCCACCCTGTCAGAGGGCCTCTCACTCTGGTGAAGGAGGGGTGGGAGAAATCCCGTGGGAAAACCCCTCAGGATGTGTTCAGCTATGTGCTGGCCATTCGCAACCAGACCAAGCGCTTCAGGAAGCTCGCTCAAGAGAACTTGGAGGCTAGCCAGGAGGAAATGAAGAGGTGGTATGACCAGAACACTTCTCTGGTTGAGTTCCACCCTGGTCAGAAAGTGTGGGTGATGGCGCCAGTGGAGCCTTGTGCGCTCCGTGACAAGTGGTCCGGGCCATATGAGGTGGTGGAGCGCAAGAGCGAGGTTACCTATTTGGTTAACCTGAAGACTCCCAGGCAGCCCCTGAGAGTGCTACATGTGAACCGCCTCAAGCCCCACTTTGAGAGGTGTGAAGTGACTATGCTCATGGCTACAGATGCTGGAGGGGAGGAGGATAGTGATCCTCTCCCTGACCTCCTGGCAGTCAAGGAGCAAGATGGGTCAGTGGATGTTATGTTATGTTATTTATGTTTTTTATATAGCGCAACGGATACTCAAAAAGAGTGTCCCGGCGCTTTGAGTAAGGGGAACAGATTCAGAATAACATAACGCAATTAAAAAGAAAAAGAAGACACCACACACACAGAGAACAAGGAAGAGCAGCTAGGGAGGCCTACTGGGTAAACAACCAGGTTTTAAGACTTCTCCTAAAGTCCAAAAGACTGGTCGCTCCCCGAAGTGAGAGTGGAAGCGCATTCCACATCTGTGGGGCCAGCAGACTGAAAGAGCGGCCGCCCAAACGACCTCTCTTAATACGAGGGACGGCCGCCATAAACAACGATTCAGACCGCAGAGAGCGGCCCGGCTGGTAAAAGACCACTCTCTTTTGGAGATGTTTTGCTCCTACTGCGTGGAGTGCCTTATAGTCCAATATCATGGCCTTAAAAGCGATCCGTTTACGGATCGGTAGCCAATGCAAAGTCCTCATTAGCCCGGAGGCGCTGGCGCGTCTGTTTAGACCAAAGATGGCCCTGGCCGCCGCGTTCTGCGCGACCTGAAGCCGCTGCAGCAGGTACTCAGGTAGGCCCAGGTAAAGAATGTTGGCGTAATCCAACCTGGAGCCTATCAGGGCCTGCACTGTCAGCCTCCTATGCTCCTCCGACAAAAGAGGCAGGAACCTCCGCAGCATTTTTAAAAGACCGAAGCAGGTGCCGGTCACCCCAAAAATCTGGGCTTTCATTGACAGTCCCCCATCCATCTTGACCCCCAAGTTCTTAGCCATAGGGGAAGAACCGGACGGAGGGAACATGTCAATGGGCCACCAGGCCTGCCAGCTAGGCTCCGCATCGCACCCGAAAAAGAGTACCTCGGACTTATCGGAATTGCACTTGAGGCTGTGCAGTTGGAACCATGAAAACACAGCCCCAAGGCAATTCCGGATACTCTCCCCGTCAAAGTCGGCCCCTCTCTCGCAAGAGAAGAGGAGCTGGGTGTCGTCGGCATATGACACGATCCGGACACCGAAAGACTCCACGACCGCCGCCAAGGGGGTCAGAAAGATGTTAAAGAGAGATGGCGTGGTCCTCTCCCCCACCCTGACCCCAGAGCAGCAGGAGGACTGTCGCCAAGTCTTGGGTCAGTTCGCCCCCCTGTTCTCCCTGACCCCAGGTGTCACCAAGTGGTGCGTCCACGATGTGGACACTGGAGACAGTCTGCCTGTGAAACAGAAGTTTTACAGAGTGGCTGACAAGGTCAGAGCCAGCATCAAGGAAGAAGTTTCCAAGATGTTGGCGCTAGGGGTTATTGAGCCCTCCAGCAGCCCCTGGGCTAGCCCAGTGGTCTTAGTGCCTAAGAAAGCTGCTACCCCCGGTGGCACCCCAGAACTTCGGTTCTGCGTGGACTACCGTGGGCTCAATGCGGTCACCAAGACTGACGCGCACCCCATCCCCAGAGCTGATGAGCTGGTGGATCAGTTGGGAGCTGCCCAGTACCTGAGCACTTTTGATTTGACTTCAGGGTACTGGCAGATTGCCTTAACCGAGGGGGCCAAGGAGAGGTCAGCATTTTCAACGCCAGAGTGGCACTTCCAGTTCCATGTCATGCCCTTTGGGTTGAAAAATGCCCCTGCCACATTTCAGAGATTGGTCAACCAGGTACTGGCGGGGCTGGAGCAATTCAGCGCAGCCTACCTGGATGACATTGCTGTGTTCAGCTCCACTTGGGAGGAACACCTGCAACACCTCACTGAAGTGTTGAAGGCTATGCAGAAGGCAGGCCTCACTATCAAGGCCAGTAAATGCCAGATAGGGCAGGGATCGGTGGTGTACTTGGGACACCAGGTGGGGAGCGGCCAGGTGGCGTCCCTACAGGCAAAGATTGATACCATTCTGGCTTGGGAGCCCCCCAAGACCCAGACGGAGGTGAGAGCCTTTCTAGGTCTCACCGGGTATTACAGATGGTTTGTCAAAGGTTATGGCACCATTGTGGCCCCTTTGACAGAGCTGACATCTAGAAATCAGCCCAGGAAAGTGCATTGGACTGAGGCCAGTCAAACTGCTTTTGACACCCTCAAAGCTGCCATGTGCACAGCACCGGTGCTTAAGGCACCTGACTTTTCCAGTGAGTTCATTGTGCAAACTGACGCTTCAGAGCAAGGCCTGGGAGCAGTACTCTCACAGATCAATGATGAGGGCGGAGACCAACCAGTGGCTTTCATTAGCCGGAGGCTAATCCCCAGGGAACAGAAATGGAGTGCCATTGAAAGAGAAGCTTTCGCTGTGGTCTGGGCTCTGAAGAAGCTGAGGCCCTACCTGTTTGGGACTCACTTCCGTGTTCAGGCCCCTCAGATGGTTAATGCAGATGAGGGGTGAGAATCCAAAACTGTTGAGGTGGTCCATTTCCCTACAGGGGATGGACATTACGGTGGAGCACCGCCCTGGTACAGAGCACGCCAATGCTGACGGTCTGTCCAGATTCTTCCGCCTTAGTGATGAGGACTCCCAAGAGGTTGGGTAGTTCTCCCCACTTTCAGCTGGAGGGGACACGTGTTAGACCTGACACCTTTGGCGTGGTTTTTCCCCCATCTTTTTGCCTCTGACTCATGTATTTTTGATGCTGTGCTGGATTTCGTTTTTGCTGGGTTAGATGTTCTGGACACTCTGCCACTGCTGATCAGTGCCAGAGTGTAAGTGCTCCCTCTGTAAATTGCCATATTGATTAAATATACCTGATTGGCATATTTGCATCACCATGAAGTCCCAAGTAAAGTGCACTATGTGTGCCAGGGCTGGTGATGACAGATGCTACTAGTGGGCCTGCAGCGCAGATTGCGCCACCCACATGAGTAGCCCTAAAGTGGTGACTCAGGCCTGCCAGCGCAGGGCCTGTGTGCAGTCAGTGGACTGCTCTGTCCCCCTGGCCAGTGTCTCCACTGGCTGGGCCTAACCCTTCCCTGTCTGTGCACATCAGTCACCCCTATGGAAGGCTCAGGGTACCCCCCTGGGCAGGGTACAGTGTATGGATAAGGTAGAGCATGTACTAGTGCAGGTCACATGCTCTGGTAGTGGGCAGCAGCCATTTTGTGCGCTCACTGCTGTAAGGCTATCTTGCTCCATAGAATAACATGGGGGAGGCTGGTCCCAATGGATCCCAGCCTATCTTCTCATAAGAACAAGATGGGACATAAGTGAAAGATATCCCTGAACTCAGAATTTGATAACACATCTTTTAGTGAAGGTTGTTTTTAAATCCTGTGTTTGAGAATAGCACTTTTAGAAAGTGGCTGTTCTCTTGTCTAAAACCTTTCTGTGTGCCTGGGTCTGTTTGTGGAATGCCTGTCTGGTCTGAGGCCCCTCACTAATGCCGCGACGGGATTGGCCCGTGCGGCGCAGCGTCATCGCCGTGGCTGAGCATTGATTGGGCGAGGAAGCGGAGCGTCACGACAAGCCTGTCCCGGGAGCCGCACTGCCATTGGCTGACTCCCGGGTGTACCAGAGGCTCGCCCCAGACGCCGCGACAGGATTGGTCCCCGTCATCGGGACCTTCGGGATTGCTGTGTGATCCCCACCGGGACCGGGGAAGACTGACCCGACCTCGCCGATGGAATCCTCGAGGTGCCCCCAGCCCCCGGCCTGCCCGTCTCGCTCCCCGCCGCTCCCCGAAGGACTGAGAGCGGGCGGAGAGGCTGCTGAGACCGGCCGCAGCTGAGTGCGAGTGTGCTCTGCTCGGCGCGGGGCGCCTGAGGCGTGAAGACACGCGGAACGGCAAAAAGGAGTCCCCAGGGAATCTGGGGAGGCGCGCATCTCGCGCTTGGGCTGCAATTCTTCCGAGAAGGTATTTACCTACTGGCATAGCGTGGTGTGCTCGTTTTGAGAGCCCACTAAACATAAATCAGTGACCATATTTTTGAAGGCTGATTTAAGTGACTTGAGACACTTTTTGATATACGAACTTCCTGAAATTAAGTACCACCTAAAGATTAACTGCAACCATTAAGATTAAGCGCAACATATTCTTGGAAAAGTGATTATCGTGCAAATGCTTTATTTACCTTGCTGACACTAGATAAATATATATATTTTTATAAAATATACTTACCTGTGTGGTCTCAGTTTGTGGTGGATTGGGGATTACTGTTGTGTTAAGTGCAAATGTTATCCACATTGCCTTTGGTTAGCCTAGACTGCTCGTGCCAAGCTACCTAGAGGGTGAGCAGGGGTTATCTCAGAGGGTTATTCCTTCACCCTGACTAGAAGCAAGGGTCCCTATTTGGTCTAAGGTACTTACCTCTGCCAACTAGAGACCCCCAGATCTAGCAACAATGAATACAGGCAAGTATATAAAATACATGACAGTAGTAAATGCGTACTCCTACGATGACACCCTAACTAGATGTACCTAAGTGTACCTAGCATGTATGTGGGTGTAAAAGCCAAGATTCCCTCTAGGATAAAGTCGACCCAATTACGTGAAGTGAGAGACTGTGAGACTCCGTCTTAGTCTCGAGCTGGACACCCCGCAAGTGAATTCAGACCACTGTGAGCTGGAGTGTCTGCGTGCAGGAACCTCAGCATCTTGCGTCAGTGTGTCAGCTTGGAAGTCCTTTTCTCCTCTCACTATCTCATCAAGATATGGTGTATATATACCAAAAGTTGTACCCCCTGTGAATATACCTTGCTGTGTCATGTCGGACTAGGATGACGGAAGGAATGAACCGTATACATAGTTATTATGCAGGAGATGGTAGGCCTGCTGTCCTGCTGTGATTCCAAGAATCCTCATGCATAATGAATGAGACTTAAGCTTTTCGGAGAAAACCCCATGCCATCTTTGTACATTACCGTAACTAGGTAAAAGGTCAGTACTAAGAACTGGTATGTAGTGTATTGGTAGGGGAGAATATAGGTGAAAGGTTAGGTGACTACCTGAGCCTATATTGGGGTACCTATGTGGAACATAACACCCAGTCCTCATCCGACTGGACAACATGCTAAAAATTCTACGTACAGCTAAACAAGGTACGCAACCATTAATAAGTCCATTAAAAATAGTAATAAAAAATGTCACATTTCTAAAAAATGCTAAAAATAGTACATGCGAGAGAAGTCTGTACTAAATAATTTCGTATATATAGTCCAAACAATGAGAGACTGAAAGCCATGCAATTTAGAAAACGTGTCTTGTTTAAAATTCCAAATTTGGTTGTTTTTGAAAAAGGAAGCATTTCAACCTTCTTCATATATTATAGAGTGGCTTTTTAATTACATGTAACCAACGGCTCGGTAATTATGATATGTACACTTTTATATATGCACACATATTAATGATAGAGAACGAACATCAACTAGTACATGTGAAGACAAGCTACACCTAGAGGTCTGTCCTCTCTGACTGGTGCAAATGAAGCTTATAACTAGTGTATAAATAGCTGATATTCTCTTTGTACGTGAACGCTTGATTTTTCCTCTTCACATTCTTTACGTTTGAATATAAATTCAGATAAGAAACTCTCTCTGTATATATATCCTTTTAGATGCTTGTTACTGAATAGTGGGACCACTGGAGGCTGGTCCGCAGGAGGTACTTTCCCTGTCTCGCACTATTGGATAGAATGGTACTAACCACAACTACCTATTGAGAGTAAGTGACACAGTTTCTTTATATGAGCTGTACCATTGATGACACAATTTTGGAGTTATGGTCTTGAAATAAGCGGTCCTGTCTTTAGACTTACCCTTTTCTGGTATTGAGGTGCAATTTGTCCCCACAAAAGAATACGTAGTATGCTTACTTATGTTTTTGTATTATAAAGTACACCTATATAACAGCACTCAAACATATGTACATGATAATAATGTTTGGATTAACACGAGTAGACATGTTGGTTTACTGGGACTAACTAGACCAGAGATTAGTAGTGCCTGTATGACTATGTACTTATTTGATGTGATTAGATATATACTCTGATGACATATGATATGCTGAAGTTTACGATAAAATTTGACATATCTATAGGAGATGTATATATAATTGGATCACTACATCGATGGTACTCACTATCTATATAATTTGTACACTCCCTTTATTTAGGACTATGAGTAACAATGGAAGCACAACAATGAATTATAGCTTTGACATTGTGTCCTGATTTTTTATTGTGTAAATTTTCCTTTATAGATACAAGACACTGTCAATATATACACTGCACAAAGGTTGATGTGATTCTTGTCAAGAAAATTACGTGTTGAGGTATAAGAAACTTGGGACATTATTTTGGTTTTTATAGACAACGTGCTCACGTCCACGCAGAGTAGAAAATTATATAAAGATGTGAGCTAAAAATATATATGCAAGATCTGCAAGTGATAGATTAAACAAAGCTGTAGTTACAATTTTGTATCGAATCAATAAGATTGAACAAGGAAGCTCTGTAAGCACGTCTCCTCCCGACAGAACTTTCAGGACACCTTGTTCCATCCCTTTGATATCATAACAATGAGTTTGTGATAACGTCCCTAGAATATTTGCTCGAAAGGGCAGTTGAAGGATATTTATGCGAAATGACCGCATATTGAACTTTAATATAATGCCTATAGTGAGAGTATAGAACTACTGACACTCGGTGTTGGTTTTTAATTTTGTGTTGTATATATATATGTGTATTTTATTGTAAATAGTTTTTTTCTACACAATTGCTTTCAGCCCTGAAGAAGTCACGGATGTGATGAAACGCGTTGGCAACAGGCAATTCTGTAATCTTTTAATGGAATATTGAATAAAGAAAATTTGAAACCTTCAATCAAGACTTTGAAATTGTTTATCTATGGGAAGTTTCCAAATGAATTTTCATTTAATATTGTGACTTATACAATTTTGTCAATACAATATTCATATACGTACCTTGGTGCGGGTCATTTTCTGTCAAGTTGTTTTTGAAAAAAGCCTAATTTTACCAGCGGACGATGAGCCAAATGTTTATGTGTCCTGGCTGGGAGACTCAACATCACTGTTGTCTGCAATCGCAGATGACGGTCCCTGCAACACCTCGCAGACCAGGTCAATTGAGCACAGATGTTTCTCTGTATTCACCACGGCTGCTCCTGGGGATGTACGAGTGTCATCCAAGTCCTGAATATTTGTTGAGGAGCCGGTACTCTTTCTGACAGGAGCTGAAGCATCCTGTGGTGGCTCTAAGAATGCAGACATCAACATTGGAATACGTTGAGGACACTGCAGAACATGGGCAGTTATCGCGTCTAGTCCGGTAGCCCAATTGTTGAAAGTGTTAGACAGAGATCCAACACGTATTCTTGTCTGCAGAACAGGCATCGGAGGACAGGCAGAATACAGTTGATCCAGAGTGGTCTAAATGACAAGACCCAGGACTCCCTCAGTTCTTGAAGACGAGGTGTGCCCAGATGGATTACCATGTGATCACGGTATCGGCGCTCTAAGAGCTTTTGTTCCATCTCCTTGGTGACTGGAACATCTATTGCGTAGCAGCAGAATGACAATCAGGATACCTGCCATTAGAAAAAGGAAACCCTCCAAAAATGCTTCCGGGTACGGAGCGTATAAAGTTGGGAACAACTCCGAGGATTGTCTGAAAGGTGCTTAACAGTCCTGAACCTATGGACTTAAATAGGTGGACAATTCCAGTCGTATCAGACATGTTAAAGATACGTTGTAACATTTCTAGGAAAGATAAAGGGAAGTTTGTTCGTACTAGTGCCTGTATCTCAGCCGAGAACCTTGCAACATGGCGATCATAAGTTTCTCAGGTGGAGGTTAAGGGCACGGTTTGCTGTAAAAGCATGGCTTTAATTCGGCTCAGAGTATCAAACCATATAAAGGAAACAATCAGCAAAGGCAATAACGGCGCCTCCCTGACTGTATGTGTCAGTGGAAACAATACTTGCGTACAGCAAGTAACCCTGGAGTCTACAGTGACAAGATATGCGATGCCCGGGAGCATCCCACAACATCAGCATCAAGTAACTCCCATTCGAAGGCAACTTTAACACCGGATTAATCACGGCAGCCGGGGACCCTTTCAAGTGACAGGATAAGTTAGCAACAGAACCATTGCAATCCCTATGAAGCATTATATCCTGGCATATGAGAGATCCACTTAAGGAATTCTCGCAGTTGCACAGCTAAGAAACCTTTCCGTGTCCCCATTCTTGCATCGAAATCTGTATGTTAATTCCCAAGATTCCTTGATGAATTCCCTGCCCATCGCTTCATATTTGCCTGCCTGTTGTTGTTCTAGGCAATACTGAAACTGGAAAGTAGTGACCGGTAGTGTTATATGGGCATGAATTAACCATTCCTTGGATGGTGAGTCTGCCATAGTAAGAGGTAATTTTTTTTATAGTTTTTCAATACGCAGCATTGTATATTTTGCTCCCATTGGTGCCATTGCTATCTGTTTTCCAGTTAGATTTTATACAGAAAATAGATACGTACTATTGATAAATCGCCAAGGGACATAACCAACGTGCAATGATTTCCACGTCCAGGTCAATACCATAATAGAAAGTAGTTGAGATTGTCCATGTTGTAGTATGGAAAAGTCTTGTTCTAGTATATCAATAGAAGAAGATACAATGTCGCCCAGTGAATACATTCTGGATGTTAATGTAGTCAGACCATTGTCAACTACTGCTAATGCCTTATCTAGGTTAATGTAATCTATTTCACAAAGTCTGTCTGCAGCTTCTTGTTGAGCAATTTTCCAGTTTTAA
The DNA here is from genome assembly GCF_964261635.1 of Lissotriton helveticus. Lineage (NCBI taxonomy): Eukaryota > Metazoa > Chordata > Amphibia > Caudata > Salamandridae > Lissotriton > Lissotriton helveticus. The sequence continues at coordinate 1,661,771,521 of NC_136065.1, forward strand.
TTGTAGACAGCGTAATAGAAACGTTTCTGATGCGGCTTTCCAGGACCTAATAAAAAATCCCTTAAATCCACCTCAGAGTAAGGATAAGTGCTGTTTCACCTGGGACAGTGTTGAGGTTTTTAGCCAATCGAGGCACAAATTCACAACACTGTATGATGTCACTACCCCAGGATGTTCTCTTTGTACATATCGTAGGTCTGGCCTATAGATACTAAACCCTTCGGTTGCACCCTTGAATCTTGATTGACATCTGTTTGTGTCTGTGGGCCAAACTAACCACCCCTTCCAATTGGGGTCAGATGTGTTGTACTGCATGATGCCATCTATTGAATCCCCTCCACATGATGTTAAATTGATGTGCGAAGGTGTGGAAATCTGAGGTGTGTTCAAATTCTTGCTCTTGGCTAGTCCAAGACAGGAAGTCTGTTGCACTGTTTCATTCAGAAATATTATCTGTTGCGGAATGATGCATGCTCTAAATAGTGCTTCTGTTCCCTTAACATGCCATTCCGTAGAACCCCAGACTGATTTTGTGTCTATTGTGTCCTTCCATAAGTCGAAACCTTGTTCAGACAGTTGGGCAATAAAGGATGAGGAATAAATCTGTTTGGTGTTAGTCAGCCTATTTTTCTGTGCAGGCGTAGGTGCAACCTTATAGTAATATGAGGTCGGGTCAGAAGTGTTAAACCCTGAAAAATATGAACATTTCTGTGCAAATGTTTTCGAACTACCTTTGATTTGTGTTGGGCATCGTTCCCATTGGTGGTATGTGAAAACATTACGTGGGATAAAAGTGTAAAAAGTGATGGCCATAATGATGGTAACAGTATAAGCTATCAAAGTCAGATGTGTCCTCTAACATTTCACTTTTTGAAAGTGTAGGCTTTTCTTCCAAATCAGACAACATATTATTTACAGTTTCAAAATTCCAATCATCAAGGTAATGATATTATTTAGAGAAATTTTAAATACATGTGGTATTTTCAAAATTTCAGGAGGGCCAAATACATCATAATCAACCTTGTCCCAAACTATACCATCAGGAATTGGAACAGCTGAAATGTTCACGGAAAACAAGTCTCTTTGTTCAAAATGAGATGATGTATACGGTTTCAAGACCCAGTTCACCATTGATACTGCAGAGCGTTGTGGGAGATATTTTCCATTTACAAGTAAGCAAAAGACAGTCACTAGGCCAATCCAGAACAGAAAAAACAATATTCCAGTCATGATCCAGAGCTGGAGCCAAGGTGAAACTAAGTAAGTCTATTACAGAAAGATGTAGAATCTACAAATGTGTTGCTTACAGGAAACTGGATCTGGAATTGTCTCAGGTTCACTGGATTCAAGAGAGAAGGTATCAAAATCGATGAAGTAGCCAGATGCAGTTCGATTAGTCTTTGGTAGCTTGGAAGGTTGTGTTGAACTGGTAGGTTTCTCTTGTTGAGGCATATTGATGTAGACTTCGGTGTTAGATCGAATTGATATTTGACTTTCATTCGTAGTTGAAAGTTCTGTTTCCAGAGGAACAAGTTCCATATCATTGTTGGAAATTCCAACACTTCGAATTGGTAACTCTTCGAATTGTATGAGTCTTTCTGTCTGAACTTCCTGTATGGTAGTGAGAGGAGAGTGTCGGCTACCCAGGAGCCCGCAAGGCCTACTATTCAGTATCAGCCACATAGTGTGGTTTGATCAGATCAATGGAGACAAGTCTCTTTTCCTTTTTGTCGGCAAGAGGTGGAAGAAGTACTGTTCTTGTTCTTTCAACAGCCAAGACAGGTACAGGCTTTCTGTATGATGGCCAAAATTCTCTCTTGTCCTTGATCTTTTCTCTGACCAGATCCCTGACTTTTGGGATCCAGACAGGTGTTGCTGTGACTGGTTTGACTTCCCCAGTGGGGGTCTGTTTTACATGCACGTTACTTGGTAGTGCTCAGGATTCATTCAGATCCTGTAAAACAGCCAAGCGTTTATTGAGGTCAAATGGTTTGTCATCTACCACTGTGCTTTCAAAAACGAGATGTGGTACCCACATTCTTGTTCCAAATAGTGACTCCCCCTAGATGACTTCTTGGTAGATTGGTATGGGCTCGCTGTACTCCATTTAAGTGATTGACCCAACTACCACCCGAACCTAATATTCTAGCTGTGAAAAATTCCTTTAAGTCGCGGTTTTTCCTCTCCATGACTGAATTTCCCTCTGGATGGTACGGGGAGGAGTACCGCAATACTACACCGTCCATGGCTTCCTTGTAAGCCCTTGAGCTAAACACAGGGCCACGGTCAGAATGTAATGTGCAAACTGAATATCTTCTTATAAAGACTTGCAAATCTTTTATAACAGTTCGATCGTCAGCCAAGCGCTGAGGCTATAACCATAGGAACCTGGAGCATGAATCCACTGCCACCATGATATACTTGTAAGCCCCATCTGATTGTAGGGGGCCGCACTGGTCCAAATAGACACAAGCGAGTTGTCTGTCTGATATTAGTAATGGTGTCTACACTGGATGTGCTACGGTGGAACCCTTCATCTGCTGGCAAATGTCACATTGCAAGACAAAACTTTTTGTCTGTTTACTTAAACCAGGCCACCAATAGCATTGTTTCAGTAGTGAAACTGCCACGGTAATCCTTAGCTAAATCCTTAGCTAAACCTTCCTTCCCACTCTTGATCTTTTACTTCTTCCCACCCCCTCTATTTTAGTTAATGAATGCCCCTTCGATGTCTAGGCCAGTCTACAGTGACCCAGCATGGCATACAAGTACAATAATGTGAAAGGATGGCTGCACTACTGGGGCACTCACATTCCAAGACTACACCTGGGATTGGGGATCAGCTGGAGTACCACAGATAGAGGATAAACATAGTTTGTGTTAGATGTGTAATGAAATTAAGTGAGGCACTGATTTTGAAACTCTGCCTTTGCGTTTATATTAACATCATGTTTGTTAAAACTGTGAAAAAAAATTTAAAAAATGCAAATCTTTGACCCATTTTAACATGCAGATTTCTTGACTAGGCACATTAACCCTTCAAACTACACATCATTGGGCACCATAAACACCCAATATTTATATAGCTTTAGAGCTCTACTGAGACATGAAATGTTACATGGAGTGTTACTACAAAAACAACACATCATTATGAACTGCACTCAGTGGGAAGGCCCTGTTACTACCAGACCGGTGGCCATGTGATAACCATAAGTGCAGGGACAGAAAGGTGCTGACACAATGCCCTGAACCCGTGGTAAAAGTGCTGCAGGGACTCAGAGACCCAACTACATGGAGTCTGTGTCTCATTGTCTGTCCTGAGCAATGTAGCCACTACAAAGATCTTACAAAGATCTTATGACTGCCATGCGCCGGAGAAGAAACATTCTGAAACTCGACTTGACCTTGTTAGTGTAGATTGTTGTGATTTTCGAGCACCAGTGGGGTCCAGAATCAAGATGAACAGTTCCACCATCAGGTCACTGGGGTAAATTTGACAACCATTTATTGGCCAACTGAAAGGAGGCCAACAAGCAGTTTGAAATTTGATAGTGTTCAGCCTCCTTGGGTCCTATTTGCGCAACACCGGCTTGCTACTATATTCACCATAATAAAACACAACAGTGACAATACCAGGCTGACGCTCATAGGGCATGTGACCAGATAGCAAAGGTAAATTGAGAGGATGTTTCATCTCATACCCCTCCTCTGTTTAAAGCTACACTCCTGCAAACTAAAAAAAGAAATGAAAACATCACTGTCTTTATTAAATAGTTTTAAAACATGTGTCCCATACATTTCCTCTTCAACAAACATTTGTCACCAAGTCCTTTCTGATTGTAGGTGCAGATCTGAAACTAGGGGTAGCAGGGGCACAGCCAAGGGTTGCAAAGGGCAAACTAAGGGTTGCAGCTGCTACCCCTGGTGATCCCTAAATGACGTCCATGGTCCAACCCTGACAGAGTGATTCTTACAATCGTCCCCACGCAGAATTTATGTGAAGCCCTAAACTCTTTCTTTATCCACAAGATCACTAACATCAAAGCCAGTATCCTTCCCAGTCTTTCTGTTGCAACCATCTCTGCGTCAGACTGAAATTCAGCCCATAATATCTGCTCTGCCTACCATTAGTAAGGAGTGCTTTATGGACCTTTTGGCCAAAGTAAAATCAGGCTCTCCAAATGACCCCTGACCCCAGAGGTCCTAAAAATAATTTTTGCTGCTTTCCAGACCCAGCCCTAGTCTTCTTCACGAATTCCTTAATCTGTGGCCGGGTTACCAAGTTCTTTTAAAGAGTCGATTGTGCTCCCATTACTGAAGAAAGCTGGTGATGATCCATCTATCTTAAAAAACTATTGCCTGCTATCTCATCTTACTTACTTGGCAGCGGTAGTTGAGGCTCATGTAGCCAATGGCATTTGCTCTTTCGTGGAGTGGCCAGCAACAAGCAAGGCTTGCAACCTGCCCATTCCACTGAAACAGTCATTATCTCAGTGGAGGATGATCTCTGCGAGGCTCCTAACAGGGACACCACCTAGGCACTTGTGCTTCTTGATCTCTCAGTGGTTCTTGTCAACTGTGATATTCTGGTCGAACGCGTCGAAACTGTGGGCATTCAGGGCACTTTACAGGACTGGATTAAGTCATTTCTGAAGGACGGGTCTCAGGCAGTCAGGCGTTTGGCCCTCTGCTCTTTTAAAGTTAGTCTGTCTTGTGGCATCCCTCAGGGATCCTCTCTGTCCACCTACCTTTTCAATTTATACATTCGTCCTCTGGTGCATTCTTTGAATCAAAGGATAGTCAAGGTTTACAACTATGCAGATGACTTGCAAATGATCTTCGCTGTGGACAGCTCTTCGGAATGCGTAGCCTTCTCCCAAAACACAGTGTTATCCATTTGTGACTGGATGAATGACAATAAACTCAAACTCAATTCCAATAGGATGAAGATTGTCATGATCAAAAACAAATCTGATGTATGCAGGGCTACATTTTGGCCTGCAACTATGGGCTCCCCCCTCTGCTCAAGAAATCAGTTAAGAGCCTCGGGGTCTTGATAGATGCCAATCTGTCTATGCAACCTCGACTAGGGGCTGGGATTTCTTCATACTTTTTTCAAATCAGAAAAGTGAGAAAGATCAGCAATCTTCTCTCTGATGAGGCTCTTACGCAGGTTGTTATTGCGCTGGCACTTTCAAGGCTAGATTATGCCAACTCCCTGTATTTTTGTCTTTCTAAGTGTCTGAACCACAGACTTCAACTCGTTCAAAATCAAGCAGCTAGGTACCGTCAACCCAAGAACTGTCACATCACTCCCTTACAGAGCAATTTGCATTGGCAGCTCATAGAACAGTGCTCCATTTAAAGGCAGGGTGCCTTATTTTCAAATCACTCTAGACTAGCAGTCCCACTTTTGTCTCTGCATGCATACAAAAATACATTTCTGCACACTAATCTTCTTACTATCCCCATCTTTTAAAAAAAGATATTTGGTGGCTCCAGGTTTGCGGTACTTGCTTCCTGCATCTGAAATGCTCTTCTAGCTGAAATCAGGTTAACTTCCTGCAACACTGAATTTAGGAAACTCCTAAAGACTTGCCTTTTTAGGCTAGCATATGAGTAGCGATCTGTTGCATGCTATGTTTCATTCACCTCAGCGCTATAAACCGTTTGGTGAACGTGCACTTTAGAAATATTTGTAACTTAACAGTACTGTTACCTAAGATTTTAGTGTGGGTGCATTGTGGGATGAATTCACCATCCTTCATTTACACCTTGTACTGCTGTGAAGGCTGCATAGTATTTGTATTCTGTTCATACTGCAGGTTGGGCAGACCCATCTGTATAGCAGATGCTCTGGTAAGACTCAATAGGTAAAGTGGCTGGAGTTGGAGCAGCATCCTCTTCATATTGGAGACAAGCTTGTGTACGAAGAGAGGGATCATACTGAAACTTTAAATGCACTGCATTTAAAGAAGTGGCCCACTGTACCCATCTCTGGTGTAGGGCACGAGCACAGGGTATGCTGGCTTTTGTAGCCGCCTGTAGTGTAGGTACAGGAGAAACATCACATCTTCAACAAAGCAGACTCCATTATCGCACCCCATCTCCGAGATGTCATCAACTACTCCCTTAACTCCACCACATTCCCAGAAAGCTGGAAACACGTCGAACTCAGCGCCCTTCTGAAGAAACCCACAGCTGACCCCACCGAACTCAAAAACTACCGCCCCATCTCGCTCCTCCCATTCCCTGCCAAAGTCATTGAGAAAGCCATTAACAATCAGCTCGCCACATTCCTCGAAACCAACAAATCACTCGACTCCTCACAGTCTGGCTTCCGAGCCAAACACAGCACCGAGACCGCCCTCATCGCAGCAACAGACGACATTCGAACACTACTGGACAACGGAGACACAGTCGCCCTTATCCTCCTTGACCTCTCCGCAGCCTTCGACACAGTCTGCCACAGCACCCTGATACAACGCCTCAGAAACATCGGAATTCAAGGAAAAGCATTGGACTGGATCATTTCGTTCCTCGCTGGAAGAACTCAGAGAGTCCGCCTCCCCCTTTTAAGTCAGAGGCCTCCGAAGTCATCTGCGGCGTCCCGCAAGGATCATCACTCAGCCCCACCCTCTTCAACGTCTACATGAGCCCCCTCGCAACCATCGCACGTCAACACAACCTCAACATCATCTCCTACGCTGATGACACTCAGCTGATCCTCTCACTCACCAAAGACCCAACCACCGCCAAAACCAACCTACACGAAGGGATGAAAGAAGTAGCCGAGTGGATGAAGCACAGCCGTCTGAAACTGAACTCGGACAAAACGGAAGTCCTCATCTTAGGCTCATCCCCTTCCGCCTGGGACGACTCTTGGTGGCCAACGGCCCTAGGAAAAGCCCCCATACCGACGGACCACGCACGGAACCTGGGCATCATCCTGGACTCCTCACTCTCGATGACCAGACAAGTCAACGCCGTCTCATCCTCATGCTTCAACATCCTACGCATGCTCAAAAAACATTTCACTGGATCCCCACCGAAACAAGAAAAACGGTCACCCACGCACTGGTTACAAGCCGTCTGGACTACGGAAACACCCTTTACGCCGGTTCCACCGCGAAACTACAGAAAAAACTCCAACGCATCCAAAATGCTTCAGCCAGACTCATACTAGACATCCCCCGCACAGACCACATTTCCGCTCACCTGAAAGACCTTCACTGGCTCCCTGTCAACAAGAGAATAACGTTCCGTCTCCTCACCCACGCACACAAAGCCCTATACGAACTTGGACCTGATTGTCTCAACACGCGCCTTTCCTTTTACACCCCCACCCGCCAGCTGCGTTCGTCCAACCAAGCCCTCGCCGCTGTTCCGCGCATTCACAAAGCCACCATGGGAGGAAGATCCTTCTCCTACTTAGCGGCCAAGACCTGGAATTCCCTTCCCATCCACCTCCGCCTTACTCAAAACCACCTAGCCTTCAGAAAACAACTTAAAACATGGATATTCGATAAGTAAACCTCCCCCCCCTTCCTCAAGCGCCTTGAGACCCTATGGGTATGTAGTGCGCTATATAAATTCTGACTTGACTTGACATGTTTCCCCAGCGTCAAAAAGCATCTTTTTAAAATACCTGTTTGCATGGCTGTCAGAACTTTTTTGATGGATTCAAAATGTGATTTAGCCAGGGAATACAAGTGAGACTTGCAGGCCCAGACTGGCCGTTGCGGGCACCGGGCAATCCCCCGGTGCGCCGCAAGGGTGGGGGCCGGTTTTGGGCCCTGGGGGCCGTTTTTGGTACAGGGCAGTTTTTGCAGCATAGCTGCAAAATCGGCCCTGTGACAAAATCGGCCGAAAACCGGCCCCGGCAAAGAGCTCGGTCGCACCCCCAGGGGGCCGGCCGAGCACTTTGCCAGGGCCGATTTTGTTTCTCAGTCCGGCCCTGGAGACTTGTAAGCAATAGAAACGGAATGTCCTTCATTGTAGCTCACATAGGTGTAACCGTAGTGACTGGGCATGACTCTGATAACTCAGTTGGGTTTGTTTTCCATGGTTTGTAAATATTTTTTTTTATTATTTTTTTTCCACCAACCAGCAACAGTGTATGCCATACATATAATGTCTTCTCACATATTGGTTACATTGTCTCACTTCACAATAGTTTGTGTTAATACAGACATCGATTATACAGTACAATAGCTTCAGAATAATTCAATGATCACATGAATATCATACAGAGTCCAGTGTGACTGTCCTTGACCTGATATACTTCATTAGTGAAGTGTTATTTTTTTCCAGTTGTTTTAATTTCCCATCAAACGTTTCTACCCTTCACATATCCTGACATCTCTCGCTGTAAGTTCAAGGATCTTCTTGCATTGCTTGCAGATATTCCACTAGTGGTTGCCAGAAGTCTCGACTTCTAGAAGCCTGTGGTATGTTTTCTGCATATGCCTCTAGTGTCTCTCTGCAATAGGTCATGTTGGTGAGCCAGTCTTTGAATCTGGGGGGTCTTTTTTTACCCCACCTTATAGCTATACGTCTTTTAGCAAGTAAAAGTGCTACAGCCAAAAATGTCCGTCTCTTGGCTAATTTGAGTTTACGGATTCCTAGCAGGCAGGCTATGGACGTGTTTGAGATTTGTTCAGCTAACATAGTCGATAACGTATCAGTAATATCTTGCCAGTACGTTTGAAGCTGGCGGCATGCCCACGCCATGTGTAAGAAGTTAGCAATTGGTGCAGTACAACGCACACATTTGTTGTCTGCTCTAAGGCTATATTTATGCAATTTTACCTGGGTGTAGTATGTTTGGTGTAGAAACCTAAAGTGTATTATGCACAGGTTGCAGTTTGATGTAAGCAATTGTAATTGAGTGCAGCTATAATCCCAGTCTTCTTCGTCAATTGTTTCACCTATTGTTTTCTCCCCTCTTTGAATCAATATATTTGGGCCATTGTTTTGGTTGTGGATCTTGTAGGTATGAAGTCTGCTTGGTCCGGTAAAACTAGGGATCCCAGTAATGTTTGTATTCTGTTTGCTATTATTTTAGCCAAAATTTTAACATCTATGTTCTTTAATGATAAGGGCCAGTATGAATCGCATTTTGTTAAATCTTTATCAGGCTTCGGAAGTGCTATTAATAGGGCTTCCCTAAGCGTCGTCGGTAGTATGCCTTCTTCGTAGGCCTTTGCGTACATTTCTGATAGGTGGGGCACAAGGAGGTCTCTGAATTCTTTATACAATTTGCCCGGAAGGCCATCCAGGCCAGGGGCCTTGTTATTAGGCAGTGAATTCATTTGCTTCTTTGAACTCGGCTTCTGTAATGTGGTGGCTAAAATACTCCCGATGTTCGTCTGAGAGCCATGCTAATCGGACATCATACCAATAGTTATAAATGTCTGGTGTGGAAGTTGTGGACTGGGTAGTGTATAATTGTGCGTAGTATTTCGTGAAGCATTCTAGTATTGAGGGGATGTCATATAATGACTGATTGTGTTCATTTGTGATTTGCGTTATATACGCGGTTGTGTGTGCAGATTTAATCTCATGTGATAGTGCTCGCCCTGGTCGACCGCCCTCTCCATAATTACCTGCTGTATGCCTTGGTGATATATATTTAATCTCAGTGTCCGCAAACTCATGAAATTTGTCAGATTTTTGCCTGATGTCCTCTATTAAGGAGGTGTCTAATGTAGTGGTATATTCTGCCTCAAAACGTTGAATGTCCCCTTCCGCCCTTTTTAGTTGTTGTTGGATATCTCTAAGTATTCCTGCATGCTTCCTTATGCAGTGTCCTCTTATAGTGACCTTAAATGCCTCCCATAGTGTCTTTGAACTACTCACAGATCCAGTGTTCTGCTGAAAAAATTCCATAATCGCTTGATGTAGCTCGTAATACCTGGTCCTTAAGTGCAGAATGTTGTAATCTCTACGTAAATTGCTGTGGGGTATGTGTGGCAATGGCTAATTCAAGGCGTACTGGAGAATGGTCTGACATTGTTTTGGGTAAATGTTCCACCTGCGTTATCCACGTGCTGACTTCCTGTGTGGTCAGCCTATTCTAGACCTAGTATTGTATGTTGTTGATGTGCAGGTACCCTCTTTGCGCCCTGGGTGTCTCATCCTCCAGACATCTACCATTGACCACTCCTCCATGCCCTCTCTGAGAGACTTGGCCGATTCTTTGACATATCTGTCATTGCCTGTCGATCTATCTAGGCTCGGCTCTATGGTTTGTAAATATTTAGTCTCATGCATTTCAGTTTGTAGAGCGCACAAGATATCAGTATGCACGTTCAGCCACTGTTTGGATGAAAACCTAGGAGAAATCAGGTCATACAGTCTGCGTAATGTGGCAAATAAGTACGTCCAATGTTAAGAAATCCTAGCAGGGATTGCTATTTTTTCAGTGTGTCAAGCGATTGCAATGTAGCACACTTCTGAAGGAAGTCTGGAGCTAGACCCTTGCCCTTGCTGGATAACTCTTGTCCTGAGAAGGTCACTTCAGGTAAGCAATTAGGATTTTTTTAATTAATGTTGTAACCATGCGATGGTAATATGGTCAGCACTCTGTCTACTCTCCATTGGTGTAGATTCAAATCATCGTCAGTTAGATAGATATCATCAATATATGATAATACCTCTGTATCTGGTTGTAAGATCTCCATGATTCACACTGAAAACAAGCCAGGACTGTTCTTATAGCCCATGGGCAAACTCCAGAATTAAGATTGCACTCAGTCGAAACTGAAAGCGGTTTGATACTCACTCTCAGGTGCTATGTTCTGACTGAAGAACCCATTAGAAATATCCAGGGTCATTTTATATATATTCTGCACCAGGTTGGCCGTTAAACCTGTGCTCTGCGCGTTTTATGCTACCTAAGTTCGCCTGTGCAACTTCTCATTTTTCTATAGTCTAAGACTATTCTTTATGAACCATCTGATTTGGAGAAGGGAAAATGGAGCATGATCATTGATGAAAGCAAGGCGCTATTATGCCCCGGTACTGCAACTGATATCATTTTGCTTTCATACCACATTTTGCCTCTGGTTTTAAATGATATCTAGCTTGTGGTTGTGGTTCACTCCGTAAGGAAATAACATATGGACTAGAGTACTTGTCATACCCTGCTTGATTTCTATATAAGGATGGTGCTTGTCTCACATTCCATTCACTGGCATACATTTTCCTGAAAGCCTCAGGTACTATGGGAGAGAAGGCTACCCTTTTGACTTCCTCCCTCCAGACTGGAGGCCAATCTTCTTCGGTTAAGATTATGTCATAATCCTCAGATAGCTGTGTCCAGAAGACTGCTTTAATTTTACGTGGTATGTCCCCTTCAATTTATATATTTAAGTTGTAAACCCTATCAGGAGGATTTAAATGTTGATCTGGAGCCTAGATCTGTATATAGTCATTAGTTGGATTCACATCCAGAAACCTCTGGAGTCTGATATACTATGGTGACTTCTGCGGCGCTGTCTATGAGTGCTGTTGCCAAAGACCTGTTTAGCAGTATGACTTGCAGCTGGATCAGCATGTTTTTTTTAAAAGTCTTGCAACGTTCTTCTTTTTTACTGGGATTCTAGAGTCTAATCCTTTCCTCCTCTCTCTTTACGTTTACGTCAGTCTCACGTCCTCCTGCACTTTTTCTACTGTATTCCTCTTTTCATCAGAACTTAGATCGGCTTCCCCTTTCTGTTCTTTTACCTTCAGTGCCCTAAAAAGAACATCAAGAACGGCTATAATAATACTGATACGGGTCAGGTTTTTAAATTTTTCTGCAGACTCTTAAGTTATCACCTCAGCCAGATTCCTGAGAAGCACATGATCGAGTCCATCTTTTATCTTTATCTTCTTTTTCAAATTCCTTTCCATTGCAGATTTCTCTTTAACAGAACCCTCAGTATAATTTTTAGGTTTTAAGTGTGGCTTAATAGGGCAAGTACCCATGGTATCCCTACCTACAGAGGAATAATATTCTGCAATTATTTTTGGTAGTTCCTGTTCATGCTCATGAGCTAGGTCTCCTTCGTATAGCCAGAACTGAAGCCACTCCCTTTATGTTGCTTAGGTTGATAGAGGAAACTGTGGAGAAGTTACCCATTAACTACATTGCTAAGTCCAGAGCTGGTGCAGCTCTGTGCTTGTTTTGTACATGAATAAGTAAATCAGGAAGGACTGCCAAACAAGGCTTACCATGCATATTGGTGTAAATGCAAGCAAATATGCTTCCCGGGTGTTACACTCCTCTACGGAAGATACTATCCCAAGAGGGGGACACACAGGCAATATTCTGAGTTTATTTTGGGGGGTAGTGTATGGATACGCTGCTTCTAAATGATTGGCCTTATGAGCAATCCAGTAAATCCATTTTATCATGCTTCGTAGGCGCCTTCCCCATGATAGCGTAGATCATCTGTTGACTAATAGTTTGTATTTGTGCAGGAGTGGTAGGTCTGGAGCACAAAGTATGTTGTACAAACTGTACCAGTCTCCTGTATAAGGTAACTGTATAATTTAGCACCCCTACTACCTCAGGTTGTGTTAGGTTGTCAGGGCGATAAACAGGAGCGTAAACAGTCAAAACTGTCTATTCAGCCTAGTCATTGCTCAGCGGCCCCCAAGCAAAAATCTCATTGCGTATGTGGCAACTGCCCACCAAACCAATGTTGGTGTTCATGGTAAGTTAAAGAGATTTCCAAGTCTTGGTAAGCTCTGTAATGTGCCGGTGGGTCTACCGCTGTATAGTATTGAAACATGGGTATTCAATGGGCTTGAACTCCACACATGAATAAACTGTCTCAGTTGCTGGACGTGCAGCAATAAGAAAAGTAACTGCCCCCTCTTTAGGGACACCTTGGGCTTTGAGATGCTGAGTGACTGCTTACCTGCAACTGACCCCACCCACAATAAGTGCCGCCATAATGAATATATTCAATTGAAAATTGGAATCCATGAATTTGGAAACCTACAGAATCAAGAATAATTTTTTATGAGTCCAGCTTGACAAACCTAGGGAAATGGCTGCTCCTTTCTCCCCTTTAGTAGGTAACCATAATCACAACAGATATTTCCGTAATGACATAATGATGGTTCATGTGTGTGAAAACACTACTCAAGGTGTAACCGTAAGATACGAGCCCCACGTTTGGTTCCAACTCTTTGTGAAAGACAGGTTATTGTTGCCCCACAAAACATTATTCAATATGTAATTGAAATAGAAGTATTGCTAAAATATTTATTACTACAGCAATCATCTGTTTCTCAGTGCATTTAAAACAACTACAAAGAATATTGTAAAAACGTCAAGAAGACACATTATGAATAACGAGAATAAAATGAATATTTCTAGCCTGTTTTAAAATGCCATTTAATATTTAACACCCTAATGCCTATTTCTATGGGCTACACTAAGAGCTCATGGAAGGCAGAGCAACGTACAGTCCAGAGTTTCTTAGGGAGAAGAGAAGCAATACATACCTTATTGACAACAAAGGCTGCTTCTGTCAGTGGAGGCGTGAAGACAGTATTCCACAAAAAGGTGAAATATATCCTGTGGTAGCAGTCAGTTGGTCTCCGGAAGTCGATTTTCACAGCTTTAGGGCCTAGATGTAGGTAATTTCATTTTAACACTTCTTAAATACCGAATTTTACCGATTCGGTATTTAAGAAGTGGTAAAATAGAGGGGGGGATGTAGGTATTACAGAATCGGTAAATACCGAATCGTTAAGATTCGGTATTTACCGATTCTGTAAATTCCGATTCGGTAATGCCCATTGATTCCTATGGGCATTGAAGCCCATAGGAATCAATGGGCATTACCCAATCGGTATTTACCGATTCGGTAAATACCGATTCCAGCAAGGGTGCAGGGGGTGTCACTTTGACACCCTCTAGCACCCCAAATACAGGCATGTGTGCCATGTGGCACACAGACATGCCCTAAGAGCATGTCTGTCTGTCACATGGCATAGGTGTGCATGCACACATGTGCATGCACACCTGGATTCGGTATTTTACCACCCAATTGGATTGGGTGGTAAAATACCGAATCTGAAAGGCCTTTGGGACTCAGAAGAGTCCCACCTACATCTAGAAGTTACCGAATCGGTAAAATACCGATTCGGTAAATTTACCGATTTGGTAAATTTACCGATTCAGTAAAATTGGCCCCCTACATCCCAATGACCCATTTACCGGTCGGTAACGGCCGAAATCGGCCGTTACCGGCCGGTAAATGGCCACCTACATCTGGCCCTAGGGGAGATATAGCATCTGCAAAGTGTGCTGGAGTAGCTGAGATTGTCTCTGGCAGAGACTCGAGTGATAATCTGGGTGAAGGACCTCTACTGACAAGTGGTCAAGTAGGAGTCCTTACCTACTAGATCTTATCCGAAATTGGAATTTCGTACATAAGTTTAGGAATGTCTGACATAGATTATCTCAATGAAGGTGTGCATCCCAGATGTTTCCTTACGAACATATAGGGTAAAAGGACGTTAATTCAGATTACATTATTTTGGTTAAATGTCTGTATGTGTTCTTATAAAAGCTTGACATGGTGTTGAGTAGACTTTTGATCCAGACGAATGTCCCATTAAGTGTTGTATCTATGTCATTAATCAAATGACTTGACACTTTCACACTTTTTAGAAAGATAAGGTCAGGTGACAATGTATCCAAGGGTAGACATGACAGTCATTCTGCATAGATCAGGAAAGATGGCAACTACCATAGTTTGAAAATAGGAAGAGGGCAACCTCCATTAGCCAAGGTAGGGTCATGGCCTACACAAGATTGAGTCAGACCGTAGGGACTTTACGCCAACCAGGGCCACCAGGCAGTCAACAGAGAAGATAGCCACTACTAGACCCCGCTCCACACAAGCCACTGCTTATCGTTACAGTCTCTAGAAGAAGCCAAGTCCACAGCTTCACCGTGCATCCCAGAGGCAGAGAGACAGAGTGCACTATACCCTACGATCTAGGCCCAGCCTAACTGCAACAACAGGGCCCACTATATACATGAGGATGGCAGACCACACATGCTCTGCCACCCCTCGCTGGTGGCACTTACCGGGGAGCTCGAGAAGGCTGCCAGCTACATCCTTCATGGCTGGAGTCCGCTCCACTCAAGAATCTACCGCAAGACAAGGGAGATGGTACAGTGCCGTGCAAGAAGGCGCCGAGGCTCCCTACGCTCTGGGACACACTGGCACCCAGTTCTCCCTCAGCACGGCAGCCAGCCTACGGGGCCATAATGCTCACTGCTGCCTTGCAATGATATGCCTGGATGACTCCTTCACCCACTTTCCTGTGGCTTGAGAGCTCAAGCCAGGGAGTCATTGCTCTCATCTCACCGCAGTCAGCTGCGCACCATTCATCATCAGTCCGACGTCGCCATCTTGAGCAGCCCGGGCCAGGGTGCAATCCACCAGGCTCTGACCTCCATACAGTCAGCAGAATCATTCAAGCCCTCTGACTGTTGTCTTCCAGTTTATATGTGTATGCCCAGCATTGGGAGCCTGGCTTGCGCCATCACACCATCAGGTATGCTGATATCTTTTCCAGGTAAAAGAAGCCTTCAATAATGTGCAGCCATCTTGGAGCCGTGTTCACTAGTGCCCCAACCTCCTCGTAACCTTTGTTTTAAGCCTTACATATTACTTTCTTCTCGCTCATTTTTTGCACTATTATGTAGTTTCTGAAAGTTAATACTGTTTTTCATCTTTTTACAGTAGACAACACACATGGGCCCATTTTGTTAAGGGTGGGGGATTAACACTAGTGAAATGCTGTGATTGCCATGGACCCAGAGCAATTGGTAGAACAAGGAATAGGGATCAGTAGTTGAAGGAATATGCAGAGAGTATGTGCAGTCAGATGACAATTTTTTTTTTCAAAACAGATTTTATTGACTGATCACATAAGTAGCCACAGATCTCCGTACCCCAGAGGAATCTGCCAAGAATCAATACATTTGTACAGTAGCACAATCAGTCATTGCTTTTGTAGTCCAAACAACGGGAACAGTTAGAGTGAACAAGACCCCCCACCCGACCCCCTGAACCCCCCCCAACTACTGCCCCCTCCCCCCACCCTGTTCCCTCCCCCCCGCACGACATTCATTGTCCAAGCCACTCACGCACACACATCCGTTCGACAAGTTCACTTATACGTCTGGATCCGGATCCTGCTCTATCGGGGGCTCTAACCAAATACCCCTGTAGTCCGCCCACCTCTTCCATATCTTATAATGTTTGCTGGGGCAGCCGCGAGCCAGGAATATGGGCTTCTCCATCCCCATACAGAAGTCTAAGCCCCTCTTCCAAGCGAGAAGTGACGGGGGCTGCGGGTCCTTCCAGGCCCTAGCTATGTTGCGCTAGGCTATTGTCAGTCCCAACAGTAACAAATGCCTCTTGTACAAGTTGCCTCCCACTCCTCCAGCACATGCAGCAGTCCCAGGCACGGCGTGCGCGGGAGCACCCAACTCAACGCCTCATCTAGGCCATTCCAGACACCACACCAGAACCTGTCCAGGCGTCCACAACTCCACACAGTATGGAGGAAAGTACCCTCCTCGCTCCCACACCTAGTACACTCTGGGGATGCGATGAGTCCCGCCCTCCACAACCTCTGCCGCGTGTAGTACACTCTGTGCAAGTATTTAAATTGGATCAGCCGGAGGCGAATCGAGATGGCCGCGCCTCTAGAACTCGCCAGCGCCTCATTCCAATCCTCCTCCTCCAGCGGTCCAAAAACGTCCTCCCATTTTTCTTTAAGGGAGCGTAGGTCAGAGGAGCAATGTATGATCAAAGATTGATAAATGCGAGAATTTTTTTTAGTATCTAACTCCCCCATAAAGACGCGGGCCTCCAGAGGGCTAAACTCAGGGAGGGACCTCAGCCCCACCAGATCCGGAGCCAGGGCATGGCGAAATTGTAAGTACCGGAAAAACTGTGTATGGGGCATGGCAAACTCTACTCTCAACTCCTGGAACGATTTAAGCGTCGTCCCGGCCATGACATCCCCCAACTTAGAGATGCCGATGGCGTCCCATCCTGCAAAGCCTGCTAGGGTAGCCAGACCCTGGAGGCGGCCGTTGTGCCAGAGGGGAGTCTCCTCCGTCAAAGTTCGCCACCATCCCATCCACGTCAGTGCTCCCCGCCAGACATCAAATACGACCTGTGTCGCCATCGGCAAGACCCTGCGTTTCTTTGGCTCATATAGCAGCGTGTGTAGTGAATGTGGCTCCATCAGCAGTCTCTCCAGCGCGTAAGCCGGGTCACCTCTGTCCCCATACCACCAATCATTTAGAACCAGAAGATGGGACGCCTGGGAATAGGAAAGGACGTCAGAGGTCGCCAGGCCCCCTCCGTAAGCAGATCGAATGCACGTGCGCAGCGCCACCCTGACGGAGCCGCCCTCCCAGAGGAACTGACCCAGGACCACGTTCACTCGCTTAAACCATGCGGGTTGGATCGTGTATTGATGGTTCTGCAATTGGTACAGCAGCCTGGGTAGGGCTACCATCTTAAAGATGGCCGACCTGCCATAGATGGTCAAAGGCATACGAGACCACACTTTGATATCTGCTTGCGTCCGTTCCCAAACCGGCACCACATTGCGCTCCCAAGCAATGGCTGGGACTCTGGTAAGGAACACCCCTAGATATTTAATTCCTCCTGTGGCCTGCTGGATCTCCGCCGCCCAATCTCCAACATGTGGGCCCCTTCCCAACACCCAGAGAGTGGACTTACGTGGATTCATGTATAAGCCCGACGTCTCCCCAAAGATCTGTAGGATGCGCATGAGGCGAGGCCCAGACTTATTGAGTTCTATGAGGAAAAATAGGACGTCGTCCGCATAGAGTAAGATGCGGTCGGCCAGGTCATTGGTCCACTCAAAGCCTCTCATCTGTGCGTCGATTCGGACCCAGGCAGCCAGGGGTTCCATGGCTAAGGCAAATAAATAGGGCGAGAGGGGACAACCCTGTCTGGTGCCCCTCTGGATAGGAAAGGTCGAGGACACCGCCCCCGCCACCCGAACCGAGGCCGTAAGGTCGGTATAGAGCAGTTTCACATATGACAGAAACACCCGCCCTATGTTCAGCTGCGGCAGTAACGAGAAGAGGTAGGTCCAGCTGAGGGAATCGAACGCCCTATCCATGTCCGCCAGGAATAGCGCCGCCTGCACCCTGGATGACTGAATCGCCGCTACCGCGACATTGGCCCGCCTAATATTGTGTCGCGTCACCCGTTTGGGCATAAAGCCGGCCTGGTCCGGATGTACGAGGTCGGAAATGTATGGCAACAGTCTATTGGCCAGAGCCTTAGCTAAGACTTTGGCCTCTACATTCAATAAAGAGATCGGGCGATACGACGCGTATCGTTCGGGGGGGCGACCGGGCTTGTGAAAGACCACCACCTCAGCGTGTCTCCAGTCTTGGGCAGGTAGCCCAGTACCCGGGCCTCCTCCACCACCGCTCTGTATTGGGTTCCCAGCTGAAGATGAAATTTCTTAAAGAATTCACTGGGGGAGCCGTTGGGGCCGGGAGCCTTCCCTGTATTCAGTTCCCCAAGAGCGGTACCCAGCTCATCCTCCTTCAACGGTTTATCAAGGCTATCACGGGCCTCATCTGAGAGCGCCCGTGGCGGTAAATCCGCTATAAACTTATCAATCAAATCCTCTCCAATGCATTCATGCGGGGAGTACAGGTCGGCATAATAGGCCGCGAAGCCCTCCGAAAGCGACACAGGGTCAGTGATCAGGGTGCCGGACTCATCTAGGATTCTCGGAGGGGTCTGTGTACGGAACTGGCCCTGGCACAGTCTATGCAACATCGGCCCAGACTTGTCCCCCCATTGGTACACCCTGCTGCGGGTCGCCAACTACGCCTGCCGCGCCTCATCGAGTAGCAGTGAGGTGTAGGAGCTGCTCCAGCGCCCGATCCTCCCCTCCCGAACCACTATGCTGTTCTAGTTCCCGTATGGTCGCCTCCGCTTGTACCAGAGTCTTCCTACGCCGCCTCTTGGCAGCCACACACCACGCGATGTCTATGCCTCTCAATGTGGGCTTCATGGCCTCCCAGAGCGTCGCCTTATTCTCCACCGTCCCAGTATTCTCTGCCACGTATTGCGCTATAGCTTTCCGCATGTGGGCCTGGTAATCCCCCAGCTGTAGGTGCCAGACCGACAGGCGCCAACGAAACTGCTGCCGCCTCCGGTCCAGTCTCAAAGAGACCACTACCGGGGAATGGTCCGACAGTCCCCGCGGCATAATATCTGCGGCCTCCACCCTACCCTGAGCCGCCTGGGGGACGAAAATGTAATCTAGCCTGGAGAACGAGTAATGTACCGCCGAGAGGAAGGTGTGTTCTCGCTGTGTGCCATGCATGTGTCTCCATGTATCTACACAGCCCAAATTCCTGGCCATATCTTGCAATTTGGTGCACCCGGAAGCTACTGCCCCCCGCCAGGTCTGTACCTGTCGCACGCCTGATCCATGACATCATTCCAGTCACCCCCAATGACAGCCAATACATTCGGGATAGCCGCCCACACCGTGAATATTTTTTCCACCAAGGACCACTGCAAGGGGGGGGGGCATACACACAGCCAAACACAACCTCCTCGTCCCCAAGTGTACCCTGGATAAAAATGTATCGACCCTGTGGGTCTGACCAGTGCGTGGAGTGTACATATGTGACTCTGCGGTGTACTAGGATAGCGACGCCCCTGGATCCCCTGGCAAAACCGGCATGAAAAACCTGACTATAGCCAAAGCGCTGGAGGCATAGTATCTTAGTCCCTAGGAGATGCGTTTCTTGCAGCATAACGACATCCGCCCCCACTCTTTTGGCATGTTTCAGGACCGCTCCCCGCTTAATCTTGTCCAGCACCCCTCTCACATTCCAATTAAGAACCCGAAGTGTGGCCCCAGGCCCAACAGCCCCTCTATCCTGGCTCGATATCAATGACCCTTTGCAGCCAGTATCCATGACACTCGCCACCTGTGTGTGCTGCAAGCCACCATCGCAATCGTTCCAGAGTCGTGCAGTCCCCCCCAATTCAACATCTACCATCTCCCCAACACTCCCCCCAACCCCCATCCCATACCTCAAGAAACGATGAAGTACCTGTCGCGGTGCAGCGCGGTTCCCGCCTCCAACATGAGACCGACAACCCACCCCACCAATGGATCCCCATAACTGAAGTTAACTCACCCAACACCTACTCTTCCCCACCCTCACCTGAAAGGAACCCCCCCGCCCGTGTACTCCCCCCCCATCTGCAGTCACCCCTCATTCGCTCACTTGGTCTCGCACATGGCACAGACACCCCGATCTCCCTGCAAGCGCTCTCCCCAGAAAGGAGGAAATTAAGGTAAATTGTCCGCCATTTGGCTCTAGGCGCCCTCACGCGCCCTTCTTCTGTTTCTCAGCCGCTCCTGCTGCCGTCTCCGAAGCAGTACTCGACATGGATCGCTGTCGGGAGCGGGATCTCCAATTGCCCTTGCGTCGGGAGGATCTCGCCTGCGCATCATCATGTGAGGAGTCTGAGTCTCGCCCCGGTGGAGTGTGCCCTTTCACTGGTCTAAGTTCATCTGTCCATAGAAACACACCCCCCCGGGAATCAAAGAAGTGTGTCCGAGATTGGAATATAACTCTCAGGCGGGCTGGATAAAGGAGTGCATATTGTATCTTCAGGTCCCGCAGACGCGCCTTTGCCGCCGTGAAGGACTGGCGCTGCTGTTGCACCAAGCGGGTATAGTCTGGAAAGATAAGGATCGTATGATTTTCAAATCGCAGGGGCTCTTTCACTCTGGCCTGTTTGAGGATCACATCTCTGTCATGGTAATTGAGAAGCTTCGCGATCACAGGCCGCGGCCTCGCTCCCTCAGGCGGCTTCTGCATCAGGGCCTGGTGCGCTCTCTCTATAACAAAGCAACTGGACAGTGCCTCCGGAGGGATCCAGCTCTCCAGCCACCGCATCAGGAAGCCCTCCATATCTCCCTTCTCACAGCCTTCAGGTAGTCCTACAAAGCGGAGGTTGTTGCGCCTGGCGCGCCCTTCTGCGTCCTCCACCCAAAGCGCCAGGCCCTTTTGCGTGGATTCCATGGCAGCCACTGTGCGCTTGAGAGTCACCACTTCGTCCTCAACCCCAGAAATCCGGGCTTCGGCCTCCGTGATGCGGGAGACCGCATTCCGCAGGTCCTGGCGAAGGAGCGTAACATCTGCTCCCAGAGCCCCAATTTTGGCGTCCAGCGCGTCTCGGGACTGGGTGATGGCTGCCATTAGCGCCGCATTGTCTGGCCCGGCCGCCTGGGATCCTCGGGAGGCCCCCGTGCTGCTGCCCGGTCCTGTGAACTTATCTATGGGCCCTTGCTTAGGGCCTCCTCCTCCTGCCCCGCGAGTCATGATGTGTGTCTAGCACCAATGTCCAGGGCCTCTGAGTGGGTACTGTCGGACCACCGTCCACTATGTTAATACAAGGGGCCCCCCGCGGTCCGAGCCGACCGCCGATTAGTCGGGCCAGGCACCCCTCGAGGTCAGGTTCCGCAGTGGCGTGTGAAACCTGGGCTCCTGTGCCCCTCAGCCAAGGCTCCACCGCCACCCACCTTCGTCCGGTCCACTCGCTGCCGCCCAGCGGGGGTCCCCCCTCGTTCGTTACCGCGATGGAGGGCTGCCAGGTCTCCCGCTACTCAATCACTCTGTCGGGGCTCCACGATGGTATCCGGCCGATGCTCTCCGCCGCCAGGCCCCAGGCTTCTTCTTCGACGCACCGCTGAGCTTTACGGGGGTCGAGGTCCCCGGCTACCGCCGCCGTCTCAGGCCTCCATGTCTCCAATGGATCGCCCGGGTTCTCCCCTCACTCTGGCACTCTGCCCCTCACCACCCGGGGGCTAAGGAGAAGAAAAGAGGAGTACCTGCTGGACTGTTCTATTCCGGCAGTGCGTCCCCGGCTCACTGACCGGGCTGTGTTGCTCCGCCGCCTCCTGTGGGATCACTGTTGCTAAGCCGGTACCCCCTGGTTCGGGGCCGAGGAGTCCCCCAGATGTACGGGGCTAGGCGCGTCTCTCCGCCTCCGCAGGGCCGCCGCCGCCGTCCGGCCGGACTCCGGCCGCCTCCGTGTGCTGTGTCCCTGGGTCACAAAACTCGAGGACCCCGGCTTCAGGAGACCGCCCAAGCCGCGCCGCGTCTGCCGGCCCTCACTCGCCCGTCTCCAGCTGCGCCGACTCGGTTTCAATTGTGCCAATATGAGCTCCGCAGCCCCTCACATCAAGCTCTACTAAGGGCCGCCGCCTTCCGGCCGGGACCCGGCCGCCTCCGCGTGCTGCGTCCCTGGGTCGCGAAACTTGAGGTCCCCGGCTTCAGGAGGCCGCCCAGGCCGCGCCGCGTCCGCCGGCCCTCACTCGCCCTCAGATGCGCCGACCAGGTTCAGATTATGGCAATAGGAGCTCCGCAGCCCCTCACATCGAGCGCTACTGTCGGGTTGCGGTCCGATGGGGAGGAACAGGATAATTCGGCGGATAATCGGCTGGCGGGGACGGAGCTCAACTAGGCTGCGTCCGCCATGCTTGCCGTCCAAGCCACGCCCCCAGTCAGATGACAATTTTAATCAATCAAACAATTGAAGTCATTCAAATGCTGCTATGCATGCCAGTGCAGAACAATTGCTCAGTGCTCCTTTATAAGTGACACACACATGTGATAAATGTGATCATTATGTGTGTCAAAATAGTAAGAACATAGTCCATCATAACAAATCATATATCATATATTTAAACGTGGGTGAACAGCGTTTCGATCCTCAAGAAATACCAGGATCATCATCTGGACTTTAAGATCTATCATGAGCCCGAGACCATATCAGAAGGCACTAAGAAGTGTAGTAACTCACTGGAAGACATCCATGGAGAAAGCATTTGTCAGAATAGCCTTAAATTCCAAAATGGACAACAGAAGCCTGGGGCAGGTCGAATCGGACTGCTTGTGAGTGCCTGTGTGTGGAATTACCATGAGGCACGCGGAGGCCAGGGCAGACTGAAACAGGCTACAGGGGCCTCATTTATGAGTAATGACGCATCGCTGCGTGAAAGAAGCGATGCGTCACTTCTCAGTGCGCACTCCTTGCGGCATACCTTATGCGTCATATTTACTGTATGACGCATCATGTCGCAAGGAATTACAGATTCTTTGTATTTCTGATGTATCTGTATGGCGCAAAAGTGACGCATTGCTGGAGTGTGTCACAAAAGTAACGCAACTCCAGCAATGCGTCCTTTCACATGGGGCAAGCCCCATGTGAAAGGGCCTGCGTCAGTCTTATGCCTGCTGTGAGGCAGGCGTAAGATTTTGACGCAACGGTGTCCTAGAAGTGACGCTGGGAAATCTCATAGATTTCACTGCGTCACTTCTACGAAGCTTTTTGCGGGTGAACGCCCCCTCTGCATACATTATACCTGATGCAGGTATAATGTAGCGCAGGGGTTTACAAAGTGACGCATCTGCTTAGATGAGTCACTTTGTAAATAGTGCGCAACAGGAGGCATGTTTTACGCTGCCAATGCGTCACAAAAAGTGACACATCGAAAGCGCAAAACTGACGCAAGGTCTCATAAATGAGGCCCCAGGAGTAAAGAAGTCCCGCTAGCCAAAGCAGGAGCAATGTCCGATGATTGCAACCGACACAGATGATCACGTGTACCATATGTGGGTGTCACTTATGAAGGAGCACTGAGCACCTCTTGTACCGCTCTTGTGACTTTAATTGTTTAATTGATTAAAATTGTCATTTGACTACACATAATTTCTTCATTGTTCCTTCAACTAGGAACCTCTGTTCCTAGTTCTACCAAATGCCCCTTTTTTGGCACCTGCTCATTTTAGCCTTGGCGCTCTCGCCCCTCCGTCTTGCTGCCTACCCTGTCATAGAATGACTCTCTAGCTCCCATCCTGTATCTCTCCCTCCTTCGTGCCTACCCTAGTCCTCTCATAGAATGACTCTCTGGCTCCCATCCTGTATCTCTCCCTCCCTCTTCACATCCTTCCATAAAGACTCCACAGCTGCGGAGGTGGCGTCGTGATGCCATTTTAATTATGGCACAAAATGATAGAAAGTGCTGTGGGAGGCATTATGTAGTTTGCAACGCAAGTGGAAAGCGAGGGCTCGAGTGCCAGAGAAAAGAGGAAGCACATCTGACAATCTGTGCATCTGACAGTCTGTTCATCTACCTCTGTCCATCTGTAAACTGTACACCTGCCTCAATTTGTACATCTGTGACCTCAGACTGTGCACCTGTCAATCTGTACATCTGCCTCCTCAGACTGTACACCTTTCAATCTGTATATCTGCCTCAGACTGTGCACCTGTCAATCTGTACATCTGCCTCAGACTGTACACCTGTCAATCTGTACATCTGCCTCAGTCTGTACACCTGTCAATCTGTACATATGAATCAGACTGTATACCCGACATTCTGTGCATTTGCCTCATTTTGTACATCCCTGACTGTGCATCTGCTTCAGACTGTGCACCAGTCAATCTGCACATCTGCCTCAGTCTGTACACCTGTCAATCTGCACATCTGCCTCAGACTGTACACCTGTCAATCTGTAGCTTTGCCTCCTCAGAGTGTACACCTGTCAGTCTGCACATCTGCCTCCTCAGACAGTGCACCTGTCAATCTGTAGATCTGCCTCCTCAGACTGTACACCTGTCAATCTGCACATCTGCCTCAGACTGTACATCTGTCAATCTGCACATCTGCCTCAGACTGTCCACCTGTCGTTCTGCACATCTGCCTCAGTCTGTACACCTGCCAATCTGTAGATTTGCCTCATCAGACTGTACCTGTCAATGTGTGCATCAGTGCACCTGCTCCAGTCTGTACACTTGTCAATCGGTACATCTGCCTCAGACTATACACCTGTCAATCTGCACATCTGCCTCAGTCTGTACACCTGTCATTCTGTACATCTGCCTCAGACTGTATACCTGACATTCTGTGCATTTGCCTCATTTTGTACATCCCTGACTGTGCATCTGGTTCAGACTGTGCACCTGTCAATCTGCACATCTGCCTCAGGCTGCACACCTGTCAATCTGTAGATCTGCCGCCTCAGATTGTGCACCTGTCAATCTGCACAACTGCCGCAGATTGTACACCTGTCGTCTGTAGATCTGCCTCCTCAGACTGTACACCTGTCAATCTGTGCATCTGCCTCAGACTGTACACCTGTCAATCTGTGCATCTGCCTCAGTCTGTACACCTGTCAAACTGCACATATGCCTCAGACTGTACACCTGTATATCTGCACATCTGTCTCAGACTGTACCCCTGTCAATCTGCACATCTGCTTCCTCAGACTTTTTACCTGTCTTTCTGCACATCTGACTCAGTCTGTACACCTGTCAATCTGTAGATCTGCCTCCTCAGACTTTACACCTGTCAATCCGCACATCTGCCTCAGGCTGTATACCTATCAATCTGCACATCTGCCTCAGACTGTACACCTGTCAATCTGTACATCTGCCTCAGACTGTACACCTGTCAATCTGCAGATCTGCCTCATCAGACTGTACACCTGTCAATCTGCACATCTGCCGCAGTCTGTATACCTGTCAATCTGTGCATCTGTGCACCTGCTCCAGTCTGTACACCTGTCAATCTGTACATCTGCCTCAGACTGTACATCTGAATCAGACTGTATACCTGACATTCTGTGCATTTGCCTCATTTTGTACATCCCTGACTGTGCATCTGGTTCAGACTGTGCACCTGTCAATCTGCACATCTGCCTCAGACTGTACACCTGTCAATCTATACGTCTGCCTCAGTCTGTACACCTGTCAATCTGCAAATCTGCTTCATCAGACTGTACACCTGTCAATCTGCACATCTGCCTCAGTCTTTATACCTGTCAATCTGTGCATCTGCCCCAGTCTGTACACCTGTCAATCTGTACATCTGCCTCAGACTGTACACCTGTCAATCTGTACATCTGCCTCAGTCTGTACACTCGTCAATCTGTGCATCTGCTTCAGACTGTGCCCCTGTCAATCTGCACATCTGCCTCAGACCGTACACCTATCAATCTACAGATCTGCCTCCTCAGATTTTGCACCTGTCAATCTGCACAACTGCCTCAGATTGTACACCTGTCAATCTGTAGACCTGCTTGAGACAGTACACCTGTCAATCTGCGATTTTCCCTCAGTCTGTATACCTGTCAATCTGTGCATCTGCCTCAGTCTGAACACCTGTCAATGTGTAGATCTGCCTCCTCAGACTATGAACCTGTCAATCTGTACATCTGCCTCAGTCTGTACACCTGTCAATCTGTAGATCTGCCTCCACAGACTGTACAGTTGCCAATCTGTGCATCTGCATAAGTCTGTACACCTGTCAATCTGCACATCTGCCTCCACAGACTGTGCACCTGTCAATCTGTAGATATGCCTCCTCAGACTGTACACCTGTCAATCTGCACATCTGCCTCCACAGACTCTACACCTGTCAATCTGTAGATTTGCCTCCTCAGACAGTGCAGCAAAACACACAAGATGTTGGACGGAATGTTGCACAATGGCAAAACATTCACCCCCAGTCACAGATCTGGGTTTAATCCATCGTTATTTTGCTCACCAAGCCACCCCAGTTCAGACATGGTCATATGCAAATCAGTCTTGACCGTGTGCCTCATGGGAACAGTCCAGCCGAACTGCCAAGCCATGTCTTCCCTGGACCGGAATCAAGCATCCTAGGACCGGTTTCTGGCTATCAGCCGTCTTCAGCCAGGATAGCTTGACTCCTGTGGCGTAGTGAGCAAGGGACCCACGTCTGGGCATACCCTTCCCACATAGGGTGAACAGGATGTATGACATTACAACGCATGCTTTTACCACGCATGCCTTTACAACGCAGTTTTTACAACGCATGCCATTACAACGCGTAGCGCTTTGGGGAGCTGGATAGTGAATAGTTTAATTTAATATTCCAACTCCAGTCCCCGTGGATAGTAGGGAAGGTGTTGGATAGTAAATTAAATCTATTCCCTATCCTAGAGCGCCCCCAGCGCAATGCATTGTAATGGTTTGCGTTGTAAAACTTGCGATGTAAAAGCACTGCGTGGTAAAAGTTACATTGTAAAGGATGTTTCCCGGTGAACAGCAAAACACACAAGATGATGGACGGAATGTTGCACAATTGCAAAACATTCACCCCCAGTCACAGATCTGGGTTTAATCCATCGTTATTTTGCTCACCAAGCCATCCCAGTTCAGACATGGCCATATGCAAATCAGTCTTGACCCCGTGCCTCATGGGAACAGTCCAGCCCTGTCTGAACATCATCTTGTGTGTTTTGCTTTTCACCCTATGTGGGAAGGGTATACCCAGACGTGGGTCCTATGCTCACTAGCAGAAATATGGGATGGAGCTAGAAGTCTCCTGTCAGGGGAAACTCACAACTAGTGCAGAGCCAGGGCTTGCCCTACTTAACTACAAATTAACCAGAGGATGATAGCCCTTCCATTGATTAAAGACACAGGAAATTCCAGGGGATTTCCCTGAGTGTAAATGCTCACTTCCACATTGGTGACCCCAATGACACCAACTCCATCACCCTCCTGATGAACCTGAGCAACATCGGTCTCACTGAACTGGTCAGCGAACCCAAGAACAAATCCGGACACATACTCTACCCCATTTTCACCTCCAGCGACAGAATCAAATTCAGCCATGCCACAGAACTCACCTGGACTGACCACAACATCCTACACTTCTCCATTACCAACTCCCAGCATACCATCACCAGGCATCAGATCCCCTCCCACCACAGCTGGAGAAAGGTCACCAAAACTCAGTGGTAACAGGCTCTTAGCACCTCCCAATCTGAGGCCTCAACAGACCTCAACCAGGCCATCCAGAACTTCACCGCCTGGATCACTGAAAGAGTCGCCCCACTGAAACCGACAAGATCCCCAAACATGCCAGCTGGTACACCCAAAACTCAGGACACCAAGAGCAACTGCCACCAACTTAAGAAACAATGGTGTGCCACCAAGAACCCCACTGACAGAGCAACTCACAAAAGAGCCCTCAGCATCTATTCCCGTAACATCAAGGAAGCCAAGAAAGCACCCATCACCACCCGCATTGACTGCATAGCCAACCACACAAAGGAACTCTTCGTAAAAGTCAAAGAATTCTCCAACCTGACAGCCATAGAGAACAGCACCCACCCCACCCAAGAACTCTACAATACCCTCCCAGACTACTTCCACTCACCAACATCTACAACAATTTCAACATCCAAACCACCACCCTCGACCCCGTCAACCTCAACCAACCTGCGAACACCAGCCAAACCATCACAACCTGGTCACTGCTCACCGCCCTGACCACCCCAGCCATCATGTCTTCAATCCACTCCGGGGCATCCACCGACCCCTGCCTCTACCACCTCTACAACCTCACAAGGAACTCAATCAGCTCACAACTCGCCAGCATCCTCAACACCTCCATTTCAGCAGCAGCCTTCCTGGACTGATGGAAACAAGCACATATCAGACCCATCCTAAAAAAAGCCTCTGCTGACCCCAAAGATCTCAAAAATTAGTTCTCAAGAAAGCCATCAACCAGCAGCTCACTAAATTCCTGGAATAAAAGCACCTACTGGATGCCTCTCAATCAAGATTCCGTGCCAACCGCAGCACTGAGACCACACTGATTGCAACCACAGTTGACATCAGAACACTCCTCCACCGTGGAGAAACCGTGGCCCTGAGCCTCATTGACCTCTCCGCGGCATTCAACACAGTCTCCCACAACACCCTCATCAACAGACTCCACAATCAATCAATCAAGACATTTGTAGAGCGCACTACATACCCGTGAGGGTCTCAAGGCGCTGGGGGGGTGCTGCTAGTGATCGAAGAGCCAGGTCTTGAGGAGTCTTCTGAAGGCCGGTAGGTCTTGGGTCTGCCGTAGGTTGGTGGGGAGGGTGTTCCAGGTCTTGGCAGCGAGGTGGGAGAAGGATCTGCCGCCGCCGGTCGTTCTTCGGATGCGGGGGACAGTGGCGAGGGCGAGGCTGGCAGAGCGGACCTGGTGGACGGGGAAGTAGAAGTTGAGTCGTCTCTTGAGGTGTGCCTGGCCGGTCTTGTGGAGGGCTTTGTGTGCATGGATGAGGAGTTTAAAGGTTATCCTCTTGTTAACGGAGAGCCAGTGCAGGTCTCTCAGGTGGGGTGTGATGTGGCTGCGACGAGGGATGTCGAGAATCAGACGTGCCGAGGCGTTTTGGATGCGTTGCAGTCATCTCAGGAGCTTGGCCGACTTTCCAGCGGAGGGGGCGTTTCCGTAGTCCAGTCTGCTGGTGACGAGGGCCTGGGTGACTGTTCTTCTCGTCTCGGTGGGGATCCACTTGAAGATTCTGCGGAGCATTCGGAGGGTGTTGAAACAGGATGAGGAGAAGGCGTTGACCTGTTTAGTCATGGAGAGGGTGGAGTCGAGGATGACCCCAGGTTGCGTGCGTGGTCAGTGGGTGTCGGGGCTGTTCCTAGGGTTGTCAGCCACCAGGAGTCATCCCAGGCTGAAGGGGTGGAGCCGAGGATGAGGACCTCCGTCTTGTCCGAGTTCAATTTCAGCCGGCTGTTCCTCATCCATTCGGCGACAGCCTTCATTCCTTCGTGGAGGTTGGTTTTGGCGGTGTGAGGGTCTTTGGTGAGGGAGATGATCAGCTGGGTGTCGTCGGTGTTGGAGATGATGTTGAGGTCGGGCAACGTAGGCGAGGGGTGCCATGTAGATGTTGAACAGCGTCGGGTTGAGGGAGGAGCCCTGGGGTACGCCGCAGATGATTTCGGTGGCAATGGAGCGGAAGGGGTGGAGGTGAACGCTCTGAGTTCTGCCGGAGAAGAAGCATGTGGTCCAGTCCAGGGCCTTCTCTTGGATACCGGCATCGCGTTGACGTGTTCGTAGTGTGCGGTGGCAGACCGTACTGATGGTGGCTGACAGGTCCAGGAGGATGAGGGCTGCTGTTTCTCCATTGTCAAAAAACACAAAGGGCCTTGACTCACAACTCAGCAAGGCTGAGCCAAACT
The DNA here is from genome assembly GCF_964261635.1 of Lissotriton helveticus. NCBI lineage: Eukaryota > Metazoa > Chordata > Amphibia > Caudata > Salamandridae > Lissotriton > Lissotriton helveticus. The sequence continues at coordinate 1,661,801,646 of NC_136065.1, forward strand.
AGAATGATTAAACAAAACAGACGCCAGTGCTGAGAACTTCAATTGAAAGCTGAAAAAAAAAGTTGTTATGAATATAGCATAAACAACTTGCTTAAATAATTGCAACATATGAATTTTTAATGCTTCTTTTTTGGTTTCTACACTTTTTAAACACAATTTTTCGTGCGTGGAAATACAAAAAAATTTTATACAAACATTTTTTATACAAAATATATACAAACACAATTAACACAATGTAAATTAGTACTTACACACTTCAGGCATTCTTGGCCGTTCATTCACCCAGAAAACATTCACTCAAACAAAAAAACAATAATTGGTCTCGGTATCAGTGGAACTTTAGTTATAGACTCAGGGAAGTAGTCCTTTTCGTTTTCCAATGTCAAGATATTTGCAGAATGCAAATTAATAGAGTTTCCAAATCTCTTGCTATTCACTAACAACCGTTGTGAAAAAGATGTTTTGCATGACCCGAGACCAGGTTGGTCTACGCGTTTCAAACCCCACCAAATATCGGGGTTCTCCTCAGGACCAATATTGACGCTTAATTCCTTGATCAGAAATCCAAATTCATAAAGGTTGTATCTCCGATGGAAGTGCGCGCGGGGGCCGCTCGAGTGGTGGCGTCTCTTTCGCCGACAATTCTATTGTCTGTCCGTCCTTGTTACTAGGGAAAAAGGGCGGCTGGGTCTGATTCCTCCGCGGTTTCAGCAGTTTAGGCACTTCAGACGGGAAGGCTGGAGGTTTCACCTTCACTCACTCCAATATTTGGATTTCTGATCAAGGAATTAAGCGTCAATATTGGTCCTGAGGAGAACCCCGATATTTGGTGGGGTTTGAAACGCGTAGACCAACCTGGTCTCGGGTCATGCAAAACATCTTTTTCACAACGGTTGTTAGTGAATAGCAAGAGATTTGGAAACTCTATTAATTTGCATTCTGCAAATATCTTGACATTGGAAAACGAAAAGGACTACTTCCCTGAGTCTATAACTAAAGTTCCACTGATACCGAGACCAATTATTGTTTGTTTGTTTGAGTGAATGTTTTCTGGGTGAATGAACGGCCAAGAATGCCTGAAGTGTGTAAGTACTAATTTACATTGTGTTAATTGTGTTTGTATATATTTTGTATAAAAAAAAATTGTATTTCCATGCACTAAAAATTGTGTTTAAAAAGTGTAGAAACCAAAAAAGAAGCATTAAAAATTCATATGTTGCAATTATTTAAGCAAGTTGTTTATGCTATATTCATAACAACTTTTTCTTTCAGCTTGTTAGCTTTCAATTGATGATCTCAGCACTGGCGTCTGTTTTGTTTAATCGTTTCTCCATTGTCAAGCAGGGTCCTGATGTCATCGGTGGTGGTGAGGAGGGCGGTTTTGGTGCTGTGGTTGCTGCGGAACCCAGACTGGGACGGGTCCAGGATGTTGTTCTCCTCAAGGTAGTGGGTCAGTTGTTCGTTGACAGTCTTCTCGATGACCTTTGCCGGGAACGGGACCGGGGAGATGGGCCGGAAGTTCTTGAGGTCCTTGGTGTCCGCCTTGGGTTTCTTGAGTAATGCGTTGAACTCGGAGTGCTTCCAGCTTTTCGGGAAGATAGCTGTCTAGAAGGAGGTGTTGATTACTTTCCGGATATGGGTGCAATGGCTGTGCTGGCTTTGTTGAAGATGTGGTGGGGGCATGGGTCTAGTGGTGATCCGGAGTGGATGATGTTCATGGTCTCGCTGGTGTCCTCGTCCTTGACGCTGGTCCATGAGAGCAGGTGGTTGGTGCCGGTGGTGGTCGTAGGGGCGATGGTTGTTGGGGCGGTCGTGGCGTTGAAGCTGTCATGGATATTGGTGATCTTTTTGTGGAAGAAGGTGGCCAGCGCGTCGCACAGGTCTTGCGAAGGCGGATGTCGTTGGTGTTGGAGTTGGAGTTGGAGAGTTCCTTCACGATGTTGAAGAGCTCTTTGCTGTTGTGTGCGTTGTTATCCAGGCGGTCTTTGAATGAGGCCCTCTAGGCTGCTCTGATAAGTTGGTGGTGTCTGCGGGTGACGTTCTTGTGGGCTGCGTAGCTGTCCGGTGTTCGTTTGCAGAGCCAGTTCTTCTCCAGTATTCGGCATGTTTGTTGGAGGCCTGGAAGTCTTCATGAACCAGGTGGCTCTCTTGTTGGTGTGGCTGTTGGAGGGAGTCTTGAGCGGGGCGATGGTGTTGGCGCAGTCGTTGATCCATTCTCTGAGGTTGCGGGCGGCGGTGTCGGGGTTGATGGAGTCGGTAGGTGGGCTCTGGGTGAGGGTGGTAGTTAGCTGGTCTCCTGTCACCTTGCTCCAGCAGCGTCGAGGCATCTGTTGGGTGCGCTGGTATGTGGTGGGTTTCCTGAAGGTGAAGTGGATGCAGTGGTGGTCGGTCCAGTGGGGTTCGGTGGTGTGGTTGAAGGAGACGTGGGGGCTTGCGGTGAAGATGGGGTCCAGCGTGTGGCCGGCGGTGTGGGTTGGTGTTGTCAGGAGCTGTCTGAGTCCCAGGTTGGCGAGGTAGTCGATCAGGGTGGTGGAGTTGGTGTTGTTGTTCTCGAGGTGGAAGTTCAGGTCCCCAAGGAGGATGTAGTTCATGGAGGCAAGGGCGTGTGTGCTGATGAAGTCACCGGTACAGTCGCTGAACTGTGGTCGGGGTCCGGGGGTCTGTAGATGAGGGTTCCTCTGAGGGTGGTGTTGGGGTCGGTGTGAATCTGGAAATCTCGAAGTGCATGTGTTCGGTGGTGCTGAAGTTGACGTCGGTGTTGGTCAAATCTTTGATGGTGTGCCTGTGGACGATGGCGATTCCTCCTGCTACGCCGTTGGTGTGGTCCCTGCGTGTGATCTTGTAGCCTTCCGGGATGGCTATGGAAAAGTTGGGAGCTGAGGTAGGGATCAGCCATGTCTCCGTCTGGAAGGCGATGTCTGGGGAGGTAGAGTCGAGGAGGTCCCATAGTTCGACGACGTGTTTGCTGGCGGAGCGGATGTTGAGGAGTATGCATCTGAGGTAGTTGGGTCATTGGGTTGGTGGTTCTGCAGGCAGAGTGCTGGTGAAGCTGTAGTTCCGGTAAGAGAAGGGTCCTTGGGTGTGCTTCGGGATGGCCTGGTGGCAGGTGTGTATTCGTCTGGGGTTGAGTGCGTGGAGAGTGCAGCCATCGTAGTGTTGTCGAACGTTGTGGTGTTTGCAGGGGCCAGGGGTTCTGGAGCTGGGCATGGTCCAGGCGCAGACGGGCGCAGACGGGCTTGCCTTAGGCTCGCCTTTGGTGCACCAGCGGCCTCCACATATGGCACAGCATAGGAATACAGCAAGATGCCCTCAAGTGGATCACCTCCTTCCTCACAGGACACACACAGAGCAGCCGACTGCCCCCTGTCACCTCCGCACCCAAAGACATCATCTACGATGGACCACAAGGATCATCCCTCAGCCCCACCCTGTTCAACAATAACATGACCGCCTTGCAGACATCATCATATCCTACGGACTCAACATTATCGCCTACACAGATAACACTTAACTGATCCTGTTGCTCACAGAGGAAAAACCAACTTCTGCAAAGCCATGACCAATATAGCCAAATGTATGAGAGACAACTGCCTCCAACTCAACTCCTACAAAACTGAAGTACTGATCTTTGGGGAGAGCACCTCCGCATGGAACCACAGCTGATTGCCTGCAGACCTTGGAACCACCCCCACACTGACCGTCCACGCATGCAACCTCAGCATCATTCTTGACAGCCAACTGACCATGAAAAGACAAGTTAACGCAATCACCGCCTCCTGCTTCCACACACTTCACATGCTTCACAGAATCTTTAGATGGATCCCAACCAACACCAGCAACGCTTTCAATGCTGGCATCTTGACACAGCTCCTCAGAAGACTCCAGACCATACAGAATGCTGCAGCCAGATTTGTTCTGCACCTCCCCAATCAAACCCACATTGCCCCCCACCTGAGAGACCTCCACTGGCTCCCCATCTAGAAAAGATGCCACTTCCAGTTCCTTACACATGCCTACAATGCCCTCCCGACCTAGGACCTGCCCACCTCAAACATCGATTGAACTTTCACCAACTCACTAGACACGTGCGCTCCTCTTTACTTGCCCTCACACATGCCTCCACTTCCGTCACAGCGGTGGCCACTCCTTCTCCTACATCGCTGCCAGAAAGAAACTCAAGACCTGGCTCTTCGATGGAGACACAGTACCCAGATACCCCTATTGGTGACAGTGTTGCACTCTACAAATGCTCTTTGATTGATCGATTGATTGCTGTCTGAGCTCTCTTCACCATCCATCTTGGGTACCCCTTGGATTTAGGACCTCAAAATGGATTCCTTTGTGGCTACCACCATATGTAACAGACACTATCCATGCACAAACACACACACACGAGCAACTGATTAATCAGAGATTCTTATGGGGAAACATCTGGTTCCCTATTGTGTCAGGATGTCAGGTGTTACCTCTGCTTATTCCAACATATTTAGTGGGTATCCGAAGATATTGGAGTAGAAGCCTCACTCACTTATTGTGACATGCTCCATCATCGGAGCCTATACTGGATAAGCAGGGATCCAGAAAAGTGATGTATTAAAAATACTTCAGGGTATATCCAAAGGTTTTACTTTACTATTGGGGAAACGTGAAATTTGTGGGTTCTATTAAATGCAATTATTCAATTATTATACCCTTAGTTTCAGTGCCAACATGTTTCGGCCCTTTCTGTGAGCCCGGTCGGATCTGGGGCCTGCGTCTTTTCAAGGGTCATGCGGTACCGGTTACGGTTGCAATGGCAGGACCTAGGTAATCCTGTGGTGCCTGGCTCTGTGAGGAATGTGTGACTACAAGATGGCACCACCTGACACAAACCGTATCACCCTTGAAAAGACGCACTAGATGAAAATCCTCTGGAGCAAAGAACCAAGACAGGTGAGAGCACTAGGCCTCACGAGTGTGCATGGTGTGCGGGCACAAAAAAGAGCAGGAATACAAATGACTTAGCCCTGACAAAACTCTCTGAAACCCAGGCTCTATTTATTTTATTAACCACTTCGGTGCTCATGACGGAGCGGTTCCGTCATGAGCGTCGGTTGAGCTGTGCTCATGACGGAACCGTTCCGTCATGACCACACCCGTTTCTTAGAACGTTCAGCACAGCGCGAAAATTCGCGCCGCGCTGAAGCGGTTAAATATCTCCCAAAGTTAGCGAACATCGCAAGTGATAAAAAAAATGTTTAGGGGGAGTTAATATAAAGCCTGAGGGTAGTATTAGAGACCTCTGTCTCCACCACCTTGCTCATGGGTGAAACGGGGGATTATTTTAAAAATGCCTTTCACAAAAGTGGGGCAAGTGTGTGTCGTGTTCCATGGACCCTATGCCATGTCCTAGGAAAAAGAAGGGGGCTCAGCTTAACTTCTGCCACCCTGCTCAAAGTTGGGATAGTATGTGCCCCCATTTCCCTCCTTGCCTTGCTCTGGGTGAGCTTAAGGAAAAGAAAAAGAGACACAACCCTCCTTTGTGCCCTGCGCAATGCTGCAGGTGATCTGCCACCCTGTCCTGTGGCCTTGTTTTCAAGCACAGTGCCAGGGTGGCAAGGCGCCAGGCAGATCTGTCCTTCTGTTTTTTGTTCCTTTTGCGTCTGTTTCTGACATCACTGGGCAGGTCACAGAGGAGCTGATCTCCATGCACCACGATCAGAGCTATCAATAGTGCAGCAGGTGCAGTAACACTGGGGCCCAAGGTCCCATTTAGTGGATGATTTTTACTAACAGAACCAGGGGGCGGGGAGCTCCAATTTCCTAGCTTCCATAAGGGTCCATGATGCCCTTGCTATGCCGCGCCTAGCACCTCCTTCTGCGCCTTATTCTTAGAGTTCTTGTACAAATAAAGTCTTCTCAGCGCTACTATACAACACACAGGTGAACAATGCGAAAGGCCCTATGCTCGTCTATAAATTGGGACTCTTGAGTGATCCTACTCACATTGTATTGTATTATAATTGCATTTATATAGCGCTTACTACCCCTGATGAGGTGTTGAAGCGTTTTTCGGCGAGTAGCACACTACTCCAGAATCCATATAGGATTAGTGGTGAATTAGTATAGCCAAATATGAAAGTGATTTGAGTGATGGATATGTTAGTCAGTTATTTGGATTGAGAAGGATAGCGGAGGGATAGAAGAGGGGGAAAGGTTTGCATTTAAAAAGCACTTGCTACCCTTGTTGGGGTGTTGAAGCGCTTTTTCGGTGTGTAGCACGCCACTTTTGAACCCATAAAGGATTAGTGGGGAATTAGTATAGTGAAAATATTAAAGTAATTTGAGTGGTGGATGACATATACGAGAAGGTGCACGTTGTCCTATAAATAAGGTCTCCTCGGTTTTTGTGCTCTGATACATACATCAAAGTATATGGCCGCATATAAACGAGGCCCCCGTGGAACCCGTACACATCTGTGCAATAACTGCCCCAGAGAGAGTGAGGAAGGAACTCTCGCCAGAGGAGAGGGGAGGGGGTGGTTTGCCCTGGCGAGTGCTTCAAGCCGCTGCCACGTGCAGGCGGGCCGATGCAGAGAGGAAGGCGGGTGGCAGAGTCCTTCAGGAGCACTTCACAGCTTTCTCCCGTTGTCATGGAAACCGTTGAATCTCTGACAGCGTGAGTCGCAATTTCAGATTTTTCTAAAGAGAGGAAGTTGTCCAGTTGCTATGGCAATAAAGCTTCTCGATTTCTAACAAGAGTAAGAGGGCGCGGCACTCTATTATTTCTGCAGTTAGGGTATGTGTTTTTAAAAATGTTTTATTAGACTCTGATAGATCAAAAGAGGGGGTGGAAGGGAGGAAGTGAGGAAGAGACAAAAACAAGAGAATTAAAAGGGAAGAAGAACATTGCCGTAGCTGAGAGGGGCATATGGGAAGACAGATGTACAGATTGTCGCTGGGGTACAGACAGAGACAGATTAACGGGCTGCCAGACGGGTTTACAGACTGAACAGGTGCACAGACTGACGGAGGTAATTCTGGACAGAAAGAAGCTCGTACGCACTTCTACAAAGTGGGCTGATGAACAGGAGGAGGCAAATGTACATCCTGTCCTATAGGTCTGTGGCAGGCAGAGGCCACTGGGCAGAATCTGTGGTTGCATTCCCTGTCCTTTTTATCCCCACTGTCAGGGAGTCTCAGGGACGGTGGCGCTCTAATTGGATAACCAAGACACTTCCTTTGAACACTTGAATTCCTAGAGGTAGTAAGTGAAAGCACTCAGGGCTTACTCCGGGAGGGTGTCAAATGGAGGTCAGATACTGCGCCACACAAGTATTCACATGGAATACATTCGATGTCCGGCCAGGGCTTGTTGGCCTGAAGCGTAGGCCTGCACGCAAGAAAGCGGAGCCGCTGAAACAAGGGAGAGGCGGCGGCATTGGACATGGAGGCCCGAGTATCCACCACCTGGGAAAGTGAGATTCATAGAAGGCCAGAAGTGAGGCTCAGGAACCGGGCCGGATCCCCAAAGGGACTTATAACTGACTGACTCCAGTGGCGGCTCCTCCGCTAAGGCAGGGGAGCCTCGCCCCACTGCTCTCCGAGCAGTTCAAGAAGGAAAAATAAAATGATAACAGCGCAGCGTTATTAGCATTTTATCTTTCCTACTGCATCGGCTGAGTTGGTTATGTGCTGGCAGAGCTTGGCTAAGTGACGCCAGAGCACTGCAGGGGGAGGCGTGGTGGGCACACTCTGTAAGTGCGCATGACGCTTTGGCTGGCCTTCTCGAGCCGTCCAAAGCCTCATGCGCACTTTGCATGTTCTCCACCCAGGCGGCATTACAGCCTGAGTGGGGAACATGCACAGGCTCCCACTGCCTCACTGAGTGCCGAGCCTCAGCGCTCCGACTAACCATGACACTGATTTGCAGCGTCGTGATAGATTGCGGGAGGCCTGGGAGCCCGGGTGCTTACCGCTGCCAGACTTGAGATGTGGAGAACGGAGGAAAGGCTGTGGCCGGCTGGAGATGAAGAGGATCAAGGAGAAGTGGCGGCCGCTGTAATGTACCTGTGAATCCCAATGAGGACACGACACATTTGTGGAGGTTACGCTATTTATTATAATTAACTCTCCCTAGAGAGCGCCGAGCCGATGTGCGCTCATTCACGGCTTTCGCGCCTCTGCCTCGCGCTGCGCACGCAGCCGCCAACATGGTCGCCAGCACGTCACGGCGTGACGTGCAACCACTAGACTGCAACACTACATATCTCCTTTTTTTCCAAACAATGAAACGTTTAACTTACAGTCCGTCGCTCATATCAAAGTCTTGAAACCTGGCCGGTCTCACCACAGTCCTCCCCCTCTGGGTCAGTCTTATTGGGGTGGACTCGGTCTCCTTCTCTTGAGTCTCTGCACCACCCTTTCCTTCTCTCAGCGCGGCCGCGCTCTCTCTTTGTCTTTCCATGTCCATGTCTCTCGCAGCTCCCTGGCCGCTTTCAGCATCTTGTTCCTCATTCTGTTCTTCTCCTCTCTCGTACATCTCCTCCTCCAATTGTTCTTGCTCTCCTCTGGTTTCTTCTGCTTCTTCTAACTCTGATCCTCCTTGGCTCCATTGTAATACTTTGTTGCATCTTGTCATGCGGTCTTGGGACCGCACATTTCCGTCGCTCAACAGAGCTGCTCTGTCATATACCTCCTTGACTTGCACAGGCTTACTGTACTTGCTGTCCCCCTTCCTTTGTAACGTCGCTAACTTTACTCGTACCCACTCGCCTTCTTCCAGCTCCGTCTTCTTCACATTCCTTCGGTTGTTGTAGTGTTTGGCATAGATGGCTTGTGCTTTTTTCAAGTTGGCTTGAACCACGGCTGGGGACCATTTGCTCTTTATTGTTTTCTCCTTCCATACATGGTTGTCCCTGGTGAATGGTTCGCGACCCCTCAATATTTGGAAGGGGCTGTATCCTGTCCCAGTGGGGGTGATGCGGTACGCCCACACCATGTGCCATATCTCCTTCTCCCAGTCTTTGTTGTTTGATATTGCTGCTTGCACTGACCCCATCACTACTCTATTGAAGCGTTCCACCAGCCCATTCCCGGCCGGATGGTAAATGGAAGTATGTTTGGAGAGGATGCCGTTCCTCTGCATGAAGTTATTCCATTTGTCGGACGTAAATTGGGGGCCGTTATCGCTCAAAATGGATTTGGGAATGCCCTCTCTCACGAAAGTGTCGGACAAGAACTTGAGTATTGTCTCTGTGTCCATCACTTCGTCCACTTTCATCTTCGGCCATTTGGAATATCTGTCAATGAGTACACAAACGTATTTTTGAATACCTTGTCCATCAAGAATTGGGCCCAAGATGTCTGTTGATAACTCTTCCCACGGGTTCTGCGGTGGGTCGAATTCTCCTAGTGCTGGGTGTAGGAGTTTGAGTGTCTTGTCTGCCCCTTGGCACTGTACACAATCCCTGACATGCCTCTCAGATCGTAAGTCCATACCTGGCCACCAGTAATTTTGCTTGGTCCTCAATTTCATTTTCCCAATACCCAGATGGCCTTCGTGGAGCATAGTCAATAGCTTGAGAATGATGTCTGCCGGGGGAATAACCTTGTCTCCCCTGTACACGAACACACATTGATCGTCTATCGACAACTCTTCTCTGACCTCGTAGTATGGTTTTACGTTTTCGTTGGTTTGTCTTTTGTCTGGCCACCCTTTCGTGATGTACAATTTCACCTCCTGTATGGCCTGGTCTTTGTCGTAGGCTTCCTTCCATTCCTGATTACCAATAACACTTTCTTGGTCTTCCGTGAGTGCCACCATCTCTTCTTTCCCTGTCTGGTCTTCTTCTCCCGGTTCCATGGCTGCCGCCCTGCTTAAGTAGTCTGCCACTCTGTTCCGGCTGCCTGGGATGTACTCCACATCGAATCTGAATTCCAGCAATTTCAGGGTCATTTTCGAAATCCTGGGTGTGGCACTCGCATGTCCGCTGGACGTTAGTACCTTCAGTAAAGGCTTGTGATCCGTTTTCAACTGGAACCGTGTGCCCCACAGGAATTGCCTGAACCTTGTCATTGCCCACACGACTGCCAACATTTCCTTTTCTATGACACTGTATTTCTTTTCTGTGTCGCTCAGTGTGTGGGATGCGAAGCTCAGTGTTTCCATCATTCCCTGTCCTTGATCCTGCATCAACACCGCACCCAGCCCTTTGTCGCTGGCATCGGTTGTGAGCACTGTCTTGCCCTGGGGATCGTATCCCTGAAGTGGTATGGCACCTACTACTTCTTTCTTGATTGTTTCGAATTCTCCTTGAGCTTCTTCCGTCCAACGGAACACTGCACTCTCCCTTGTCAGCATTCTCATGTGATCTGTCTTTGCGGCGAAGTGCTGCACAAATTTACCGTAGTATTCTGCCATTCCCAGAAATGACCTGACCTCCTCCTTATTGGTGGGTGGCGGTGCTTCGCAAATCGCCCTTACGTTCTCTGCTTTTGGAGTGATTCCACGCACCCCTATTTCGTGGCCTAGGTAGGTCACCGACTCCATGCCCAACCGGCACTTAGCCCATTCCGCTGTGTGGCCCTTGTCGTCCAAGATCTTCAGGACCTTGTTGAGCTTAGCGTCGTGGTCTATCCTGTCTCGCCCCATCACCAGGATGTCGTCTTGAAAGTACTGGATGCCATCCATGTTTTTGAATAGTTGGTGCATAAGTTTCTGAAACACCGCAGCCGCCGAAGCTAGTCCGAACGGCATGCGGCAGAATTGGTAGCATCCGAACGGGGTGATGAAGGATGTTAGTTTTCTGCTTTCCGGGTGCAATACAATTTGATGGTACGCTGAGGTCAAGTCTATGGTGGAGTACCACTTGATTCCCCTGGTCTTGGCCAACATTTCTTCAATTCTTGGTAAGGGGAACTTCTCCACCACAATATTCTTGTTCAATTCTCGTAGGTCTACGCAGAGCCTAACTTTCCCACTAGGTTTCATGACCACCACCAATGGTGCGAGCCACTCTGTGCACGTGATCGGTTCGATGTTCCCCTTTTTTCCAGTTCTTGTAGTTCCTCCTGTACCGCCTCTCTCACAGCCAGGGGTACATACCTCACCTTATGGGAGACTGGTACCGCTTCGTCCTTCAAAACTATTTTATGTGAGAACTTCTCCAGTCTTCCCACTGTGCCTCCGAATACCTTGGGATAATCTCTCTTCCACTTTTTTAGATCTGGCCCCACTTCCGGTTCGGTGAGTAGTATCTGTTCTTTCCCACCTGGATCCAGTTTGATGCCCAGGTCACCTTGGTCCAGCCATCCCAGCACCGACGGTCCCTTCTCCGATATATATAGTTTGCAGAACGCTGAGCGGTTCTGAACACAAATTCTAAAGGTCTGAATCCAACCATGGGTATGCGGTCTCCATTATATGTAACTGGTCGGATGTCCAGTTTTTCCAACTCTGGGCCTAAGTGTGGCTTAAACGTTTCATTCCATACCGCTCTCTGGACAATGGTGTAGGGCGAGCCGGTATCTGCCACTATGCTTATCGGCACTCCCCCAATCGCCATTTCCAGTACGGGCTTGGTTGATCTTTTACCATCTACACTTAACACTTGGTCATATATGCAGAGTACAGTGTCGACTTCCTCCTCTGTGCCTTCCTCTTGATCGTCTCGTTCTTGGTCTATGTATTTCACCATGCCCTTAGGGGATTTTCTCCGGCACACTTTCTCGTAGTGGCCTACTATGCCACAGTACATCCATTTGGCGCGGAACGCTGGGCACTTCCTGTCATGCGCCTCGTGGGACCAGCTTCCGCATCTGTAGCACATTCTTTTGTTGTTCCCGATCTGTTTTCGTGGAGGGCCAGGGTTGCCTTGCCATTTGCTAGGTCCTTTCGCTGGGGGTCCCTTGTGTCTATACTCTCTGCGGGGCCCCTCGTCGTCGATCTTGTTCACCATGGGGCTTGGCGCTATCTCCTTTTTTGCTGCTTCCGCGCGCCTGCGCGCCAATTCTGCCCTCTTGACTATCACCATCACCTCCTTCAGCGTGGTGTCCCCGCTGGCCCACAACTTGTCCTGTACAGCCGTGCCCGTGGTGTACATAACTGTCAGGATTGAGAGCAGCGCAAGAACACGCAAGCGCCACTAACCTGTCTCTGATGACCAGCAGAGGCGATGGACGATAGTCCCCCCAACCCCGTACTGCACACAACCCAATAGTGCAAATACCACTATTCAATCAGGTACAGAAAGGGGCCGGAAGGTGGGTAGACAACTGGGGAAGTGGTGCTTCCGAATCCGTCTGGTCGAAGCACTCACGAGATCACTAGGACAGAGACACAGCTTCTCCAACCCGTGTATCTGAGTATGGTTCCAGACCATGAGCTCTACGAGTAACGGAGATGCGGCCAAAGTACTGAGAAGTTATCCTCACTTCTCAGAATTTTCCCACCTGAAGGTGTCTAGTAGAGGTTCAGTACTGGTTATGCATTACTGGCGTTATAAAGCACGCCGAGATAGGACCACAATACCTCTTGTGACCTAGATAGCACCGGAATACACTTCGTAGCCGTGAGACTGTTATAAATGTGTGGATCATCCAAAGGGATATGCACAAATGAAAGAGCATCCGCTCTAGAACTAAAGAAATAACAAAAGTAATATACAAATACTCAAGAGAGGCGAACCCGCACTCCTCGAATACCCCAGCGCAACAAGATCCTGCTTGTATCCTCAGGAACTCTGACCACGCTGGCTCTTCGTCGGCGCGGTGGCTGTCAGGAACACTGACCCCGCAGGCTCTTCGTCGGCGCGGCGGCTCATCAGGAACTCTGACCACGCAGGCTCTTCGTCGGCGCGGCGGCTGTCAGGAACACTGACCACACAGGCTCTTCGTCGGCGCGGCGGCTCATCAGGAACTCTGACCACGCAGGCTCTTCGCCGGCGCGGCGGCTGTCAGGCACAAACACAATCTCCAAAGAACTAACCAACTGCAAGTGAGAGTAACCGGAACAAGATTGACAAGCCCCGTGTTTCCCGTCGGCGGAGTTTAAATAAGGTCCTCCCATTGATCCACTCCTCTGCGCCGTATGGCCTTCTGGGACTTGTAGTGTGTACGCATTGAGCGCTGCTTGCGTGTTTTCGTGTTTCTGGCCATGTCGATTGTGGCGATCGCTACAGAACCCCCTCTCGAGGACCGCCGTCCCGGCGGTCGTCCTGGTTTACCGGGAAACCGGTCGTGGAACAACGCCACCAAATCAGGGCAATGCAAGCGGTTCGCAGGCTCCCAGGTCCTGTCCTCAGGTCCGAACCCCTTCCAATCGACCAGGTACTGAATCCTGCCACGCACCATGCGAGAGTCCAGGATAGACAAGACCTCATATTCCTCCTGCCCCTCAACCTCCACAGGACGAGGTCGGTCGGGCAACCGCACGCTCGGAAGACAAGGACGCAGGAGAGACACGTGAAACACAGGATGAACGGACCACGACACCGGCAACGAGAGTTTCATGGCCACAGCGTTTATCACTTCACACACACCATAGGGACCAACGTACTTGGGTTTCAACTTCGAGATTCCCTTCAGATGCAGGTTGCGTGTGGAAAGCCAGACCTTGTCCCCCACCTTATACTTAGGCTCCGGGGATCGTTTCCTGTCAGCAAAAAGCTTCTGGGTCGCTTGAGCCTGCACCAGGTTGTTCCGAGCTTCAATCAGGATCGCCCTAAGATGAGCATGGTGTTCATGAATCGCAGGAACCAGGGATTCAGCCGGCCATTCAAACGGAAGCATGTTTGGGTGGAACCCATAAAGGCAAAAGAACGGAGAACATCCCAGAGTGGAATGTGAAGCGTTATTGTAGGCGAATTCTGCCAGCCACAAAAGGACGGTCCAATCAGACGAGTTTTGCAACGTGAAACATCTCAAATATTGTTCAAGAGTCTGGTTTAGTCGTTCAGTTTTACCATCCGTTTGCGGATGATAGCTGGATGAGAGACGAGCATCAATCTGCAGGATAGAACATAGAGCCTTCCAGAAACGAGAAGTGAATTGTGTTCCCCGATCCGTAATTAACACTCTCGGTATCCCGTGCGGTCGTACAATGTGTTGCAGGAAGACTCTAGCTAAGTCGCTGGCGGAAGGTAGACCAGGTAAAGCGATAAAATGTCCCATTTTGGTAAGATGGTCGATCACTACCAAAACGACTGTTTGTTTCTCACAAGGAGGCATCTCCACGATAAAGTCCATAGACAGGGTATGCCACGGTGTGGGGGGGATCGGTAATGGTTGTAACAGTCCTGACGGTTTAGCATGACAGGCTTTTCCTTGGGCGCAGATCGCACTGTTTTTTACGTACTCTTTTACGTCGGCACGGACATCAGGCCACCAAAATGATCGTTCCACTGTGGCGGTGGTCTTGTGAATGCCCATGTGCCCCCCCTAAGACAGAATCGTGTGCCCATTCTAATACCTGGCGTTGTAACGCGGTGCAAGGTATGTATAGTGCATGGTAATGATATGCTAACTGATCTTTCTCACATCGGTGAGCGGGCTCTTCTTGCACCCAGGAGGGTATATCCTGTTCAGTTAGGGCGACTCTGACGTCCTCGAGGAAATCATCGGAAGTGGTCAAGGCGATGGACATTTCTGAATGTGTGTTCCCCTTGAGAATGGAAGGGTTTTCCGTGGGGGTTATTGCTTCTTCATCTCCCAGTCTGGAGAGAGCATCCGCCTTTCCGTTACTGGTCCCGGGTCTATACTTGATCACAAAGTCAAAATCAGAAAAGAAAAGGGTCCACCTGAGTTGCCGTGGAGTCAAGGCCTTTGCCGTTTTCAAAAACAACAGATTGCGATGGTCTGTGATGATTTCCACGGTATGTAAAGCCCCTAGGAGGTGATGCCTCCATTCTTCGCACGCTCTCTTGATGGCTAGGAGCTCTTTGTCAGTGATGGTATAGTTGATTTCACAAGGAGTGAGCTTCCTAGAGTAGAACGCCACGGGGTGCAGCTGCCCTGTAGTAGGGTGCCTTTGAGAAAGCACTCCCCCAAGGGCATACTGTGATGCGTCGGTTTCCAACACGAATGGCATCTTGGGGTCTGGATGTCGAAGGATGGGAGCTTGGGTAAACTTCTCTTTAAGAAGTTGGAATGAGTGCTCTGCCTCCTCTTCCCATGTGAACGGAACGTTTTTCTTCAAGAGGGCAGTGATGGGATGTATTACCTTAGAGAAATCCTGAATGAAACGTCGATAATAGTTTGCAAAGCCAAGAAAGCTCTGCACTGACTTGACGTTTCGTGGCGTTTTCCAGGTCAGTATGGCATTGACCTTACCCATGTCCATTCGAAATCCCTGAGCATCGATCACATACCCCAAAAAGGCAACTTGCTGTACATGGAAAAGGCATTTCTCCAATTTGGCATACAACGAGTTCTGCTGTAGCCGTTCCAACACCGTTTTTACATGTGTCACGTGTTCCACCAGAGACGCAGAATAGATCAAAATATCGTCAATGTAAACCACACAAAACAACTCCAAACATCCCCTTAATACCTCATCCATGAAAAACTGGAAGGCAGCGGGGGCGTTGCACAGGCCAAAAGGCATCACCTGGTATTCGTAGAGGCCGAATTTGGTCCTAAACGCAGTCTTCCATTCATCCCCCTTCTTTACGCGTACGAGATGGTAAGCCCAGCGCAAGATCCAGTTTTGTGAAATATCGAGCTCCCTTCAATTGATCCATCAAAACAGGGATTAGGGGCAGAGGATACCTATTTTTTATTGTGACTCTGTTTATAGCTCGATAATCGATACAGGGTCGCAACTCATCACAGTCCTTCTTGGGTATAAAGAACATGGGCGACGAAGCAGGAGAGGTAGAGTGTCGTATAAACCCGGATGCCAGATTGTCGTCTATGTAGGTTTTTAGATATTGCGTCTCTTTTTCCGTAAGGGCATACACCCTACTGCATGGGATGTCTGCTCCCGGAATGAGATCTACCCGGCAATCATAGGTACGATGGGGAGGCAAACGGGTGGCCTTTTGTTTGTCGAACAAAGCATGAAATTCACGGTACTCATCAGGTAATATTGTTGCACAGCAAAACGAGGCAACGGAACATGCAGCAGCTAAGTAAGCAGCGGGTGATGGATCAGGAGTGACGTATTGGGATAGTGTGTTCTGACAATGTTCCTTACAATACTCAGAGGTCATACTGACGGTCCGAGAAGACCAGCTTACTGTAGGGTCATGAAGCGTGAGCCAGGGCATCCCCAATATGAGACGGAACTGCGGGGCGTCTATAAGGTCGAATTGGATGTGCTCACAATGATTCTCACCGAATCTCATCAATAACGCATGAGTATGGTATTCAACTGGGCCCGATGACAGTACAGTACCATCCACTGCTTTAACGGTCTCAGGTGCACGTTTCTTCTCACAGGGAATACCCATTTGGAAGACATAGTCACGGTCTATGTAGTTCCCCGTAGCTCCGGAGTCCAGCAGGGCGTCGAATCTTAACATGTCCTGGTTTCCTACCCATAAGGAAACACTCAGATTCATATGAGCGACTGCAGGATGAAGGGTATTTGCCACATAAGGAGAGACCATGGTAGGCGGCTGTCTCAAATCAGAGGTCTCTATCTGATCCGAGACCCTCAGTTTTCCGACGGCTCACTCGAGGTCAGAACGGCCTGTACTCGGGGTAGGGGATTCTTTCCCGGAACGTAATTCCTGGCCCTACATTCATTGATGAAATGTCCGCCTTTGCCACAATATAGACATAATTTGAGTCTCCGTCGCCTGTCTCGTTCTTTTCTGGTGAGAGGACCACGGATTCCTCCGATTTGCATGGGTTCCGGTCCTTCTGGTGTCTTGGTTTTTTGTTCACCCCCCTGCCGGGGTTTCACCAAGGGATAGGAGTATCTATAGTCTCCCCTGTTTCTATCTCCTTTTCGTTCCAACAACCGGTGATCCAACTGGACGGTTAAGTCTATTAGTTCCTCACAGGTGGTAGGTAACTGTACTACTTGTGCTAACACATCCTTTAATTCGCCCCGGAGACCTTGATAAAACAACGATATCCGCTTCTGAGCAGGCCAGTCCGTTTCCACAATAAGGCGGTTAAACGTAGTTATATATGACAAAAGATCCTGAGATCCTTGTCGTAATGACATTAGTTTGCGGTCCAGAGACAACATATGAGACTTCCTGTCAAACAATTTGCGTAATTCAAGGCAAAAATCGGAGAAATCATGCAAAACAGGATCGTTTCTTTCCAGTAAGGGGATGGTCCAACTGGAGGCATTACCTCCCATGTAGGACATCATAAATGCTGTTTTAGAAGCCTCATCTTGAAAAACCACCGGCTTGCATAAAAAGTGAAGACGACATTGGTTCAGGAAAGTCTCGAATTTCCGAGGGTCTCCATAAAACCTTTCGGGAGGAGCTAGAGGTATTCCCTGGTTTTGAATTATATGGACCATGGGATTAGTCTCGGAAGAAGAGGAAGGGGCTGCAAATGACCCCCCTGGTTGAAAGGAAGACGGCGGAGGCAATGTAGCTGGCCTAATCAATGGTTTCACCGCCGGCTCCTTCTTAGCGAGATCTGACATCTCTCTACGCAAGTCGGAGACCTCTTTGTATAAAGCCTGATTCTCTGCACGAGAAGTTTGTACCTCTTGTTGGAGTTCAGAAAAACTTTCCAACAAGGAAGTAAGAATGGTATTAGTGTCCATCGTCCAGGCTGGGCTGTATTATTGGGCTTGTCAATCTGTCAGGATTGAGAGCAGCGCAAGAACACGCAAGCGCCACTAACCTGTCTCTGATGACCAGCAGAGGCGATGGACGATAGTCCCCCCAACCCCGTACTGCACACAACCCAATAGTGCAAATACCACTATTCAATCAGGTACAGAAAGGGGCCGGAAGGTGGGTAGACAACTGGGGAAGTGGTGCTTCCGAATCCGTCTGGTCGAAGCACTCACGAGATCACTAGGACGGAGACACAGCTTCTCCAACCCGTGTATCTGAGTATGGTTCCAGACCATGAGCTCTACGAGTAACGGAGATGCGGCCAAAGTACTGAGAAGTTATCCTCACTTCTCAGAATTTTCCCACCCGAAGGTGTCTAGTAGAGGTTCAGTACTGGTTATGCATTACTGGCGTTATAAAGCACGCCGAGATAGGACCACAATACCTCTTGTGACCTAGATAGCTCCGGAATACACTTCGTAGCCGTGAGACTGTTATAAATGTGTGGATCATCCAAAGGGATATGCACAAATGAAAGAGCATCCGCTCTAGAACTAAAGAAATAACAAAAGTAATATACAAATACTCAAGAGAGGCGAACCCGCACTCCTCGCATACCCCAGCGCAACAAGATCCTGCTTGTATCCTCAGGAACTCTGACCACGCTGGCTCTTCGTCGGCGTGGTGGCTGTCAGGAACACTGACCATGCAGGCTCTTCGTCGGCGCGGCGGCTCATCAGGAACTCTGACCACGCAGGCTCTTCGTCGGCGCGGCGGCTGTCAGGAACACTGACCACGCAGGCTCTTCGTCGGCGCGGTGGCTCATCAGGAACTCTGACCACGCAGGCTCTTCGTCGGCGCGGCGGCTGTCAGGCACAAACACAATCTCCAAAGAACTAACCAACTGCAAGTGAGAGTAACCGGAACAAGATTGACAAGCCCCGTGTTTCCCGTCGGCGGAGTTTATATAAGGTCCTCCCATTGATCCACTCCTCTGCGCCGTATGGCCTTCTGGGACTTGTAGTGTGTACGCATTGAGCGCTGCTTGCGTGTTTTCTTGTTTCTGGCCATGTCGATTGTGGCGATCGCTACAATAACTATTTGGTCTTTGATGAACTCTTCCTCAAATGCGTCATATTTGCACGTGGTCGCCAGTTTCTTTAGGGCCGCCACGTACTCTTCTACTGACTCCCCCGGACATTGTTTCCGTTGCTGAAAGTTAAATCTGTCTATAGATACACACACTGCTGGCTTGTAGTGTTCATTTAAGTCATCTATGGCATGGGCATAGACATCGTCGTCCGTGCTTCCTCGTTGTTTGGGCACTAGGTTCTTGTAGATTCGGAGCCCTTCTGGGCCTAAGTTATGTAGTAGAATGCGCTTCTTTCTCTTGCTGTTGAACTTTTCTTCGTTTTCATCCTCGAGTACTTCTATGAAGATGTCAATGTAATCCCTCCAATCTTCCCACTTCTTGAGTGGATCTCCTGGTTTGGGCAGGAACTGCACTGGGGCTGTTGCATACACCGCTTGCGCGCTCATCTTCTCGCGCTTGACCGTTGGCGGCGTGCTGCGCTGACTCCTAGGACTGCCTGGCACGCTGTCTGACTCCTGCTTCTCAGTCCGTGTATGGGGACTTTCTGTGTCTGCCCCTTCCTTCTTTCCTGGGGTCGCCAGCGCGGTTTCTCAGTCGCGGGGACACTGTGCTTCTGGGCTCCCTGGTTGCCGCCTCCGTGCCTGTTGCTTCACCTCCCCCCCCACGTGTTGGTCTCACTCCGTGGGTAGGGCGGGCTCTGCCGTGCTCTCTAGGGTTGGGAATATGCAAGGTGGCTTACTTGCTAGTCCGTGTTCGGTAGCTCACTTGGCTGCCTAGTTCTGCCACCTTCCTCCGTGTCCTGGATGGTTGACTCTCTGGTGTTTCTTGAGATGTCGGTCCTTTTGTTTTCTTTATATTTTTCGTTGTGCTGGTGTTCAAGATCCCACCCTCGTCGCCATTGTAATGTTCCTGTGAATCCCAATGAGGACACAACACATTTGTGGAGGTTACGCTATTTATTATAATTAACTCTCCCTAGAGAGCGCCGAGCCGATGTGCGCTCATTCACGGCTTTCGCGCCTCTGCCTCGCGCTGCGCGCGCAGCCATCAACATGGCCGCTAGCACGTCACGTCACGGCGTGACGTGCAACCACTAGACTGCAACACTACAGCCGCATGGCTGACCATAGCCAGATAAGTGTGTTTTTAAAAAAAAATTCTTTTTTATGCCCCCCTCCCCTCGTTACCACACCCGTCTGGTAGGAGCCGCACAAAGAGCGTACGTAGTCTCAGCACTCGGAATTAAATCTCTGCACTGAACACTGCAGTGTGGAGATTGCACTGCCACTAGTGCGGCACTTTACGAGTTGTAAGTCCCTTTGTGAATTGTCCCCTCAGTGTTTTCGAAAGGGCGCTGCACTACTTGACTCATTCCGCAGCTCAATCAATGCAGAGACCTAATCGAAGTAACTATGGCTTTGAACAGTTGTTAAATGAACGGAGGGAATTGATACAACATCCACTAGAGGCTGAGGCTCTCAACACTCCCACCATTATTATTTGTGGAGATGTTAGGCCAACCCAAGTGATGAGAATAATGGACACCCTGGCAAAGCTGAGAGAAACTGTTTACGTTTCTGATATGAGCGGACCGCGGTCTACTCAACAGACCATCCCGCCGATCCAGGATCTCTTGACCTGGAAACCTGCTTTATTCAGCCACAACGGTTTAGATACCGGCTATTCAGCCAGTGGATCCCTCGACCCGGCTGCGCATTTCCAGCCTTTCTAGCTAGGACGGGGCTCCGCTCCTGCGCTATTCTAAGGACACAGGTATCGGATCTTCTGACCCTACCTTTAACAAATCAAATTACTCCTCCCCCAACGGGCTCCAGATCAGGGCTCCGTTTTTTGTACCTATTGTTGCATTCTTTGACCTACTCCCAGGACAGTACCCTTCCGCGACGGTCCTCCTTCCTTTTGAGTTATCCAGGGCTTAACGGGGCTCCGTTTATGCACCTCCACCAAGATCACCTTCTTCATTTGGCAACCCGGTCCTGATGAAGATCCTAAATTAATAGGATCGAAACGCCATCCACCTAAGATACAGCGCAACCTATGGCGCAACACACTCCTTGGTTCCAATACTAATTGTAAATACCCATTCACCAAAGAGGAACTAACTACTTTGTATATATTGTTTTTCATTCTTGTTTATTTTGCGTCCTTCGCTGTTCTCTCACCCACATGTCACTTGCGCCGTCACCGTTTGTCTCACGATCACGTAGCACACTAAGCCCCCTTGGGTTGCCTTAAACATTATTTGTCTCAGGTGCTGTTTTCTCCAAACTGTTTTTTGCAAAACTGTTTCCAAAATTGCCTTGATGAAAATATGTTTCTAAATATATGAGGCTACATGCACTTCTAAATCAATTGAAATCTCGCGTCTCTCTTTTATGTCCAGATCTTTTGTAATGTCTTGCACATACGAATGTTTCTGTTATCAAAGTAAATCCAGTTGACATATTGTCACTCTTTACACGTTTCTGATATGGAACATGCTTTTCACAACAACTATCACCGTGGTAGAAGTCGAAAGTTGTTGCAGTGAGGAAGCATTGATCCAAGACTGTAATTTATGACACCTGTGATCAAAATGGCCGGACTTACAATGCACTGAGTAAAGCAGCAAAAAGGGAATGTGTGAATTGTTTGACTATTACTCATGCTTGCAATCATTCTGGACAGCAATCCACCATATCACCTCAGCTATGAACCGGCCAAATGGAAATAAGTTGCGGTTGGGCTCAAGTAGGAACAGTTTAGCTGAAATACGGGGCCACATCCCCCCTGAATAGGAACATAAGCAATCCCAGACCAGTTTCGGGCTGTTTGGGCTCATCAGTCGGGTTCAGCTTGAGCCCTATGGCACAGTCAGCACGTGAACCATTACTGGCTGCTTACAGTACACACAGCACAATCTCAGCAACAGACTATTTCCTAATAAGAGACGAGGACTGGAATAAATGTGATATTCTCAAGGTTCTCAAAACTTGAGTGCAGGGCCGGCCTAGGCACGGTTGCGCTCCAATTGGATAAGACAAGACACCCTCTTTGTAAACTTGAATTCATAGGGGTAGTAAGTAATGAATTAATATAAAATGTATAGAGCGTTAACTTATCCCAAGGGCGTCAAGGAGCTATAGCAGAATGATGTGCGGACAAGACAGAAACACACTCAGACAGGTGTAGTTGTAAATAACCAAGTCTTTAAAGCTTTGCGAAAAAAGGGAATGTGACACCTGCCCAGAGAGTTCCTCCGGGAGGGAATTCTACAACTTAGCTGCGGCTGACGAGAAGGCTCTACCTCCCCATTTCATCTTTTTGAACCGTGGTACTGTGAGGAGGTTTTTTCTCGCCGACCTAAGCTCCCTCGTGGGAACATAGCGCTTGAACATGGATTTGATACCACCAGGGCCCAAACCATAGTAGGCACTGTGAGTCAAACAGAGGTATTTTAAAAGGATTCTGCGATCCAAAGGAAGCCAGCGCAATGTGGAAAGGGAAGCCGATGCAGAGTGGTATTTTGGCAAGTCCATTACCAGCCTGGCAGCGGCATTCGGCACCAGTTGTAGGCGTTGCACCAGTCCCTTGTTAATACCCAAATAAAGTGTGTTACAATAGTCCAATCTGGACATTAATAACGCAATGACAGCTTGTTTACGAAAAGCAAATGATAGGAACTGAGAGATCTTTTTTAATGATTCTGATTAAGCCAAAAACAAGTCGACACTGTCTTGTTGATCTGTAGACTCAAAGAAAGGGAATAGTCCATTAGGACTCCCAAAATTTTCCGATGAGAGACAGGGCTTGGGCAGTTACCTAGCGAGTCCGGCCACCATTCACTGGACCAATGTACAAATTGTTCCCGAATATTAAAACCTTGGTCTTCTCACCATTTAATTTCAAGAAGTTTTGCATCATCCAAGAGGCGACTGCTTCCTTACAATTTTTGAAGTTGGTGGCGGAGTCACTAATGCTATGGGTGATGGACACCATAATATGTGTGTCGTCCGCTTACGACAGCACTTCCAGGCCCAAGGATTTTACCACCTTGGCCAGTGGGGCAACGTAAATGTTAAATAACGTGGGGTTCAGGTAGGTGCCCTGAGGGACTCCACACAAAAGGGAATTCGTAGCTGAGTAGAAATTGCCCAATTTCACAGTTTGTTTCCGATCTCTAAGAAAGGAAGCGAGGAGCCCCAGAGCCAAACCACCGATCCCTATTTCCCTGAGATGGTGCACAAGTCTCAGTTGAGATAGGGTATCGAATGCTGCAGTAAGATCGAGCAGGACCAGTAAGGTGGTGTGACCTGCGTCCACCTGAGTACGAATGTTGTTAAATACCACAGTAAGTGCAGTTTCCGTACTGTGACAGCTTCTAAAGCCGTGTTGTGAACCATCAAGAATTTGATTGGCCCTTAGATAGGCACTGTGGTGGACATTTAGATGTTTTTCTAAAATCTTGGCTGGAACTGGCAGAAGAGAAATCGGCTGGTAATTTTTCAGTTCCGTAGGGTCCAATGTGGGCTTTTTTAGAAGCGGCCTAATCACTGCAGACTTCCAAGCCGTAGGATATTGCCCCTCTGAAATGGCTAGATTCAAGACCGTGGTAAGGTGGGGTATAATAGCTTCTCTGCCACTTTTAAGGGATCCAAAGGGGATCCGGAGGTGACTCCTTCCAGTAACTGGTCAATAGATTCCAAAGATATACTAGGAAACTTGAGCAATCTAGGTGTCTCATCCCTAATAGCACTTTCATTATGGTAGATTACAGGCTGAGTGGCTAATCCCCTTTTTAATTTGGATGCTTCCAACTGGGCATAGATGTCTGAGATTTTAGTACAGAAAAACGCAGATAGTCTGTCACAGAGCTCCTGTGAAGACTCGGAGGAATCAATGACCGGGGGGGGGTGGATAAGAGAATTCATAATATTAAAAAGCTCTTTGGAGGATTTATTAGACTATTAGTTTAGAATAATATCTTCCCTTTTCCTCCATTATAGCTGCCTTATATTCTTTCAGGCATTGTAGATGCCTCTCTCTGCCTGCAGGTGCTAGATCAGTACGCCATGCCCTCTCCTGTTTTCTACGCACCTGTCACAGCTTTCGAAGTCTATCGGTAAACTAAGGAGAGGAGGGCCTTTTTCTTGCTGTATAATGTATTTTTCCAGATGCTAAGGTGTCCATGACTGCTAACAGCTTTTTGGATAATTCCGCTGCAGCCAGATTAGCATCCAAGTGCCATGGGAGCTGGAAATTTGTGAGGAGGTTCGCAAAAGCCTCTTTGCTAATAAGACTGAGATTCCGCCTTTCAGCCATTTTCCTATTTTCTAATAGAGCATTGGATGTTGCCAAGATCCTTAAATTAAAAGGAATGTCGAAGTGGTCGGACCAGCAAGTGGAAGAGGCTCTCCCACCTTAATTTGTTCATCATTTGTAAAAATCCCATCTAGGATGTGGCCTGCCACGTGAGGGAGAAGAAACCGGCTGAGTAAACCCCCAACACTTAATACTTTCCAGCAGCATTTGTGTGTCATGACTTAAAATATTATCCAAATGAAAATTAAAATCGCCGAGAAGTGTAAGATTGGCTCTATCTAAGTAGGGCTTCAGAAGATTACCAAAATCTGGACTGAAAGATGTCCTAGAGCCAGGTTGGCGATAGCAAAGAACCCCAGAAAAACTTTCTGTGGGATAGGTGTTATAGAGAAATATAACGCCTGGTACTGATCAAGGGAAGAGGTGAGTGGTTCTGAACGACAGGTGAATGTGTCCTACCCTATCAAATCTAGCTAAACTATAGCCAGCGGGGATTGCTTCTACTAGATCGGGGCCTGAGCAATCATTGGCCCAAGTTTCTTTTAGGAACACCCAATCATGTTTCTTTAGTGAAACAATGTCTTTAAAGGCACTTTGGGGCAGATTTACAACTTCTGGCGCATCTGTGCTAATCAGCAGGGATGCTCCAGAAGAGTTGTGACGCATCTGCCCACCCGTGCGCCACCACTGATGCGCCGCATTTACAATGCGGCGCTCCATGGCGCACGGATGGGCAGATGTGTGTCGCATCCCCCGGTGGAATGGCGGTGCATTGCTGGAGTCGCGTTGCGACGTAGCTCCAGCAAGGATCGGGGTGCGCCACTGCCTAACATGCTGCGTCAATCCTTACTCCTGCTTCAAGCAGGCGCAGGGTTTTGACGCAGCATGGCCGTAAAAGGGACTGAGTGAAATCTTGTAGATTTCACTCAGCCACTTTTGCGAGGCATTCCTGCGCTGGAACGCCCCCCCTGTGCCGGAACGCCCACATGTGGTGCAGGGCTTTACAAAGTGACGCATCTCCCTTGATGCATCACGTTGTAAACACCCCACAGCATGAGTGCAAAAGTGACGCAACGGCAGCGCAAATGTGGCGTAAGGGGCTTGTAAATCTGCCCCTGAGTTTCTAGTTAATGATCTAACATTAATAAGGTAGCCACGTATCAACTTCTCAGAAGGGGGGGAATTATGTCCTTATTAGTGACAGCCCACTCCCCTTCTGCCCAAGCCGTACAATAACCACAGAAGGCGCACTCCGGAGACCCATTACTGACAAGGGTTTCCGGGTTCAATGTATGGTAACATGGAATTTCAACCTTACAGAGATCTAGGAGTTCTTTTCTAGAGTACGTAATCCCTACCTTTGGAACTGGCAGGAAAATACCAGCATCCTTGGTGAAAGCCGCAGTCTTCGCGCGGGCGGGCGCAGAGGGGCTTGCCCTTGGCACGCCGGTGGCAAGACGGCGGCAAGCCCGCTGCGCGGCAGACAGGGCATACTATTTAAATAGTTTTCGCGCACTAGAGCACTAACCGCCTGTCTCCGTCCCCCTCCAGCCAGAAAAGGAGTAGGGAGATCGCCTGCACCCTCCACAGCAAACGGGAGAACCCTTGGTGGACCGGGGTGCGGGCGGAAGCACACACAGCGCTATCAGGAAGTCAGGATCAAAAGTAAGAGTAGCAGAAGTTAAAATCAGGTTGTACAAAGTTGCTTGATAAAAATCAGAATTACAGTATTAGAACCACAATTAATTAATAATTTTAAAAAGGTTTTGAAGCACAATATGCCCCTAGCAAATCTTGTCTCTGTGTGAGCTAGCCTGCCTGGACCCCTCCGCTGCGTGGCGGACAGGGCAAGCTATTTAAATAGTTTTCGCGCACTAGAGCGCTAGTAAAAGTACTCACTGCTTACTCCGGGAGGGGGTAAAATAGTCACCTGATGGTTCTTCCTGTGAGATCAGTTTCTGTGATTTCTTGCTGTATGGAAATTAGAGGGACCTCAGACATTCCCATTCTACCCGTGGCATCAAAATCCTGGAACCACGCCTTCTTGAAAGCGACCATAATCCATCACAGATAGCACCAATGACCATCACAGACTCTGTGGTTCATATGGCAGAAACTGACTTGGAAGTGGGAAGGAAGATCGGGTTTCAATGGCGAGCCTGCATTGTAAGCAAACTAACACTATTAACAAAAATGGAAAATCTGGAAATCTCATTTGGGCGGGTGGTGACCAGATGGAGAGATGAGGGATTCTAAATGAAAATTATCCACCTTTACGCTTATGAAGAATTGATGCCCTAGCTTGGGTCTCTGGTAAATGAGGAGAAACCCTAACCAGACCATACATTTAATAATGTAGAGAACTTTTTATGTGAACTGAACAGTAAACACCCTCTCAAAAAAACAAGAATGACCGTTTCAGTTAGCGAAGACATTGCATTCTATGGTGATATTACCGATCTGCCCAATTGTAATAGTTTTATGAAGAAAGATGAAAACAAATGGTGTAAGCAGGGAGAGTAAGAATCACATGTAGCTGTGGAAATGTGTATCAGGTTCTGTAGAGACCACAAATCAGTAGATAGAAGTAAATATATAGGTGTATTGCACGGACCACCACAGCAGAATCTTCCATGGAATGGAGTCTCCACTTTGGTGGGATTCATTTTGGAGCTTTTGTTAAATGTAGTTGTCTTTTTACCGAGGAGGCTGTAAAGTCAAGCCACCAGGTATGAGAGTACAAACCTATGAATTTTAAAGATACAGATTGGTGTTCACCTGCTTTCGTCTAATGGTTCCAGAAATGGGCTCACTGTTCGAACCCCGGCGGCAGCTCAGCTCAGCACCCCATTACTCTGGGCAATAGCTCACTTGGGGGCATATCAGCAAGGCAGCGCTATGTAATTATCGCCCCTTTTGCGTCCGTTTTCGGGCGAAAAGCGGCGATAATTTCATCACCTTATCAGCAAAGACAGGCTATCGCGTGTTTTGCTGATTTAGCGCCCCTTACAACAACGCCTAGCTTTGCATCTCTAATGAGATGCAAAGTGGGCGTTTCGTGCCAAAATAACTGGCGAAATATCGCTAACTGACATTTCTCCAATTATCAAGCTGCACGCAAACAAACAGAGCGATAAGAAAAGTAGCGCTAACCATAGCTACTTTCCTTATGCATGCTTGTAATCTGATTTAGCCATGTAATCCAATGGGAGGTGGATTAAATGGCTAAAACCATCCTGCCCTATCAGCAAGGTATCGCTGGTCGCAGTGCGATTATCGCTGGATTTCCAGTGATAATCACACTGTTTTCCAGCTAACGCATGTATTCCTATCGCTTGAGAGATAAGCGTTGCTGATAGCATGCTATCTCCATGATAGAATCCTTGCGCTAAACGCGCTGAGCGATAATTATCGCAGGACCTTGCTGACATGCCTCTTGATTTCCATGACGGCCCCCAGCTCCTTGAGACCCGTAAGGGTGAGTAGTTCGCTCTTTACAAATACGGATTTACTTTTTATTTACATTTAGAAATGTTCCATCTTACGATAGTTCCCAGTTTCATGAAACACCAGTTTAGTGGTTCACTGTACAAAGAATGCTCTCACAAGCACGTGACATATCATACGCCAATAAAAATAATTGACAGACACTTTAAGATCTGCTGCTAAATTCTGCTGACAGCTGTGGATGACTGGGTAGGGGAAAAGAACGTTTTGATTCTGACAGGACTGGGTTAGGCCTGGGCTCCCGAAAATTGATCAGATTTCCGTTTTCTCATGTGTAGTGTAAAAAATCAGCCAATAACTGTTGTTATTTGTGGCCTTCTTAGACTTGACAGTGTACAATCCCCATCCCCTTCCAGTGATACTGGCAAGGAGCCTGAGCCCCCAAACAACAGGTATTTATTTATACACACTGACTTCTTGGGGGTAATCAATTGTTATGTTTAAGGTAACTTTTCAGAGTAGTTGACATCTGCAGTATAGAAAATGTAATCTGAAACTGGTCTAAATAAATTGACTGGGGGTGAGTGCTTGTATTGTCAACGCTCCGTCCATCATTTCCTTTGGTTTTTCTTTGTTCACCATAAGTTGGCAGGGTATGCTCAGACGTGAGTCCCTTGCTCACTTTGCCACTGGATTCAAGCAAGCCTGGCTGAAGACGGCTGTAATGCCAGAAACCGGTCCTGGGAAGCTTGATTCAGGTCCAGGGAAGACATGGCTTGGCAGTTCGGGCTGGACTGTTCCCATGAGGCACAGGGTCAGACTGATTTGCATATGGACATGTCTGAACTGGGGTGGCAGAGTGGGCTAAAGAACGGTGATGGATTAAACCCAGATCAGTTGACTGGGGGTGAGTGCTTGTATTGTCAACGCTCCGTCCATCATCCCCTTTGGTTTTTCTTTGTTCGCCCTAAGTTGGCAGGGTATGCTCAGACGTGAGTCCCTTGCTCACTTTGCCACTGGATTCAAGCAAGCCCGGCTGAAGACGGCTGTAATGCCAGAAACCGGTCCTGGGAAGCTTGATTCCGGTCCAGGGAAGACATGGCTTGGCAGTTCGGGCTGGACTGTTCCCATGAGGCACAGGGTCAGACTGATTTGCATATGGCCATGTCTGAACTGGGGTGGCGGAGTGAACTAAAGAACGGTGATGGATTAAACCCAGATCAGTTGACTGGGGGTGAGTGCTTGTATTGTCAACGCTCCGTCCATCATCCACTTTGGTTTGTCTTTGTTCACCCTAAGTTGGCAGGGTATGCTCAGACGTGAGTCCCTTGCTCACGTTGCCACTGGATTCAAGCAAGCCCGGCTGAAGGCGGCTGTAATGTCAGAAACCGGTCCTGGGAAGCTTGATTCCGGTCCAGGGAAGACATGGCTTGGCAGTTCGGGCTGGACTGTTCCCATGAGGCACAGGGTCAGACTGATTTGCATATGGCCATGTCTGAACTGGGGTGGCGGAGTGAGCTAAAGAACGGTGATGGATTAAACCCAGATCAGTTGACTGGGGGTGAGTGTTTGTATTGTCAATACTCCGTCCATCATCCCCTTTGGTTTTTCCAAGACATAATACATATCAAACAGAATATAGTTGATTGTAGATTTCAACAAGGATTAAATGTTACAAAATGGGAGTACATATGCGCCTGAAGATGCTGACAAGCTTTTAATGATTTCAACTATACTAGTTCAATATGTTTCGGTCATATACCAAGTGTTTCGAAACATCATCAGGACAGTAGAGGGTGATTTGAAGTGTAATTATCATAATTTTTTCCCCAAGGATTTCCTGTGCACAATTATGCATTTAATCATCAATATATCATCACTGTGTAAATACAATCTCAGTAATTGGTCCCATTAAGGATTTGGAGCAAGGGAAGCAAAGGGATGACAATGGAGGAATGGCTGGAGTTGTTATTGAGGAGCTACAAGCACACCCGTTTGATTTGGAAGACTTCACTCATTTTTGTGCATCTAGTTCCATGAAACTCATAGCTGCATTTGCTTCACACTATGAAGAAAGAAACGGATAACTGAATAGTTGAACAAGTGTAAAACTCGGGTATATTTTCTTCACACTTGCTGTTCGTTCTCTGAAGGTCGAAGGAACAAATGTGCCAGTGGAATCCAAGGATGAGTTGCAGAACAATTCAACAGTTGCTCTGTTCCTCAATGCATCTCTTTCCTATGCTTAAGAGAAGATTTATTTCATGTCGAGGCGACCCAACGGAAGCACTAAGGACTAACAAAAGCATTAAGGTAAAGATACTTACTGTTCCCTTTCGTAAGTCAAAAGGAACAGATGTGCCGTGCTGAGCCGTTCAAATAGGAATTGCATTTGTAAATTGAGTCAGCGGCGTAAAACAAAGGAGAGTTTTGTGATTTAAGTTGTCAGGAAGGTTTCTGCACAAAAAAATAACCAGATTACATTTACTAAGCAAATGGGGTGTTTTTCGTTGTAGTTTTATATAGCGCGAACTTGACCCAATGGCGCTGCAGCTCTTTACAAGAGCACCAGATTGCACTACACAAGTTCAGATTTCTTTTAAGGCAGGGAAGTGATTTGCCCAGAATAATAGCATGGTGATCAGACACAGTCTCCAACTTGATTCCGTTCCCCAGGTCCAAAATCGGCAGCTTTGTCTCGTCAGTCTCTACAGTTGGACTCCGCTTACTCATCTTAAACCCCACCCCAGACACTCCCCTAAAGACAGGGAAGTGAAATCAAGGAATTGGAAATTCAGCATTAACGCTAGTCGCACAAGAACCACACTCCACGCTGTTACTTGAAGCATAAAAGGCCATTTTATTAGGACACGGTTGCAATCCTTTAGACTTTATTACATGGTACATAAATGCAATAAATATACTTTCCCCACCCCATACCGACTCATTCTCCATTCCTCCTTCTCAAAACCATCTCACCTGTTTGACTCTTCCCCATTCACTCGGAGACCTCCTTCCTCTCCCCAATTCTCACCTTCACTTGCCCTCCGAGCATCCTCTGTTGAATTTCCTTCATTGCCTCCCGCACCCCGCTATCAGTCACCCGTGTACCGTTCTCCCCCTTGAGGGGTGGATGTGACTCAACAACCCTCCAAAGTACCGCAACGCCTCTGCCCTGCAACCTGCCCTAAACTGGCACACTGGTACCCGAAAACCACCCCAAGCCCATCGCTTAAGACCTGTAGGGTGGGTGGGTGGACAAAGTTTTCTTATGTCCCCCCGGTGGTGCTTAGGTGTTCAGAAGAGGCTGTTTCTCCTCTCCCAACACCTTATAAGTTCTCCCAGATCCCGCCCCTTCCCCTTGCCCCTCTAATCCCACCCCACACCTTGTCCTTCCGGTCTATGTGCGAATTCCCCAGGGGAAGACTGGTCTGCGACCTTTACTTCCCCTGGGGCTGAATCGCGCAAGAACCACACTCCACGCTGTTACTTGAAGCGTAAAAGGCCATTTTATTAGGACAAGGTTGCAATCCTTTAGACTTTATTACATAGTACATAAATGCAATAAATATACTTTCCCCACCCCATATCGACTCATTCTCCATTACTCCTTCTCAAAACCATCTCACCTGTTTGACTCTTCTCCATTCACTCGATGACCTCCTTCCTCTCCCCATTCACACCTTCACTTGCCCTCCGAGCATCCTCTGTTGAATTTCCTTCATTGCCTCCCCCGCCCCACTATCAGTCACCCGTGTACCGTTATCCCCCTCGAGGGGTGGATCCGCCCGTATGTGACTCACCACTCCTCCAAAGTAGCGCCAACCAGGGTACCCCAGTAGGGGGGTTCACTGCCCCACCCCCCCGCTCCCAGGCACCTTTTCGCCTCTTGTCCGCCGACACCGCGACACCCGGTGGACGCCCAACCCACCACCCAAACGTATGTTCTATATAATTCACTGCTGATGGGACAACCTCACAATAACAATTTACATAGTGAGCACTTACACTCTGGCACTGATCAGCAGTGGCAGAGTGTCCAAAGCATCTAAACCAGCAAAAACGAAATCCAGCACAGAATCAAAAACACAGGAGGTAGAGGCAAAAAGATAGGGGAAATCGATGCCAAAGATGCCAGGTCTAACAATGGGACAACCGTCAATCGCGAAAGGTGCCAACCTGCCCAGCACCACTTGAAACCCCAAGTTCCTGTGCAGCGAATGCATCCTCCACCTTGTGGCATCCAGTGGTCGACCAGCCACCACTTCCACATGCGTCTCGCGAAAACAAATAACATATCCAAGGCAATCCCATGTCCGGGAAAATTGCCCCCCCTCTCTGAAAGACCATGCCTACTTTTGCTTGTAACCTGTGTAACCAAAACCTTTGTCAGGCCAAACCTTGTCAGTGACAGGAGCCCCCCCCTTGTTCGGTGAACGACCAGCCACCACCTGTGCCTGTACTCTAATTTACAGAGCACGTTGCGTTGGGCCAAACCGTGGCCGGGAAGGTGCTCCCCCATCGCGTTGAACGACACCGCCAACCCCTTTAACAGCGTAAACAAATCACATATTGCAAGCCACTGCTAGTCCGTGAAAGGTGCCCCTAGTGGTGAACGACCATCCACCACCTCTGCCTGCATCCCATGCAAACAGATAAGAGCCATTTTGGGCCAAACTTTGCTTGCGACAAGTGCCCCCTTTGCTGGTGAACGACCATCCACCTTTTTGCATGCAACCAGTGTAACAGAAGAATCTGGACCCTTTTGCTTGCCTTCAATGTAGACAGATAGGATTCTGGGACCAAAACCTTATTCGTGCCAAGTGTCCCCTTCAAGATGGACGACAATCCACCCTCTTGCTCACCACCATTGTAAACAGATAAGATTTGATGGGACCGAAATTTTGTTTGTGGCACATGCCCCCCTCGCGTTGAGCGACCAGTCCACCCCTCTGCCTTCATCCCGTGTAAATCCCTCAGAATATTTGGGCCAAAACTTTGCTTGTGACAAGAGCCCCCCTCGCGGTGAACGACCATCCACCACCAGGACCCGCACCCAAGGGAACCAGTAACGTTTGTGGACGGGCCGACCCTGTCCATGCAGGTGCCCCCCTCCCAGTACAATCCCCCTACCCTCACCTGTACCTGCGCTCGTCAATAGGTCCCCCTCCCCTTCGACTCACTCTGCTGCAAGGCCCCAAGTCATCACAGTGACCCAATTACCACCATTATCTGCTTCCTTGCACCATGTCCCCCTCCATGCATCATAGTGTAAAGCCATACCCACGATATACCAGAATACGTCTGTCTCCCACCTGAAAACTCAGATCAGGCAACTCCTTATTTCTCATAATACATTGTCAACCGTCCAGGCCACAAACCCCCACATACATCCCTCAGATTCCCTCTTCATTTTACAGCCCTTGTGCAACTGGTTAGTTCACCTCTTCCGACGGTCCATGCCCAGGAGAAGGGGCCACCCCCGCCAGGCGGCCACCTGGGGTCCTGCTCTACTCCCAACTCCTGTAGTAGAAAAGAATAATTAGCCCTACATGAAGTGTATCCCTCTTCCCTTAGCCCCTGGCCGGCAAGTGTCCAGTCACCACGTCATCACAGAAACACCTTGTCGGACACCCGCAGCCCTGAATCCTGCATCCGCTCCCCCCTCCCCTCCAGGGCCCTCCGTCTGTCATCGCTGCAACAGCCCCCATAAAGCCAAAAACCGTGCGCCACCGTAGGCAGCCCCACCTCCGTATGAAGCCTAGAACGACCTGCAGAACTGAATTTCCACCTTCCGCCTTCGGAAAAACAACACCCCAGCCCTGCGCTTTCAATCTTAAGCCAATAATCTCGGTGCCCTTGAAGATTGCTCCCAACCGTAACCACTAAACCCACCCCAATTCCAGGCACCCAGACAAACCATCCTCACAAAGCGCCTCAAAGCACCAAAGTCGCCCTTCACGCCAGGTGCCACAACGCCGTTCACCCTAGGCATCGCCCATTCATCCGCTGCTCCACGTTGACCAAAGCAAACCCGCCTCCAGGGGGAAACTAACGAACTTCCAGGTCCCCTTTAACTCTTGAGAATAGCACAGTGCCAGAGTCTTCCCGCCACTGCCCCGCGCGCAGGTTCCCCGCACCACACATCCCAAAACCATCCCTACACCTACCCTGCCATGTACACTCCTGATGCACCATTCGGTCTCACACTCTGCGCGCCCATGAAAAAATCCCCCGCCGGACACCCAGCCTAAACCCCCCCCTTTTAGCACTCTCCAACCCAACATGCTGTAAAGCCGCCTGCACCCCAGGCCCCCCAGAGCCCCACCCACTTCACACCCCCGCCACCCCGGTTCGTTACAGCATGTGTGCAGAGCTCTTTGATACCCACGGGTCCAGCCACCGCTATATAAAACTATACTTAAGTAAATCGGGAACAGCATATCAGTCAAAAACCCGCCTCACACTATAGCGCAAACCTCAAGCCTTACCACTCTTACGCCGGTCTTCAGCACCTGCTGCATTTGTGTCAGCCATCCATGTCCCCCCCCCCCGTGGGCCCCCATCGCAGCCTCCTAATCCCGCTCCGGTGTCCCTGGACCCGTGCAAACCCCCACCCCCAGAACAATTCCTGCATCTGCGCCGGACTCCCGGCTTTCTCCCTACGACATCGAGCGCCATGGACCCATGGCCTCAAACAACAGAGATGGACTTCCTAGCCCCCTCGATCCCCTGTATGTCAGTGGATTTTCCAAATCTCTACTTTGCAAGTCAACCCAGCCTGATGGCACCCAATATCAGCATGCCTCAGCTGCAGGCAAGGC
Source organism: Lissotriton helveticus (assembly GCF_964261635.1). Classification (NCBI taxonomy): domain Eukaryota; kingdom Metazoa; phylum Chordata; class Amphibia; order Caudata; family Salamandridae; genus Lissotriton; species Lissotriton helveticus. The sequence goes on from NC_136065.1 coordinate 1,661,836,064, forward strand.
CCGTACAGTGCGTGTACGCCCCCCCCTGCCGCTTATTCTACCCATAACCGCTTGTGTGGCAGCCGGCACCTCAGGCCCCCAAGCGCTCATCTCACTCTGAGAATGCCCCGGGAACCCTGGCAAAGAATTCCAACCATGCTGAGCCAATAAACACCATTACCTATTATACTAATCCAGCAACCGGTGTGCTCCGTCAGTCCCCTGTCCAGTCCCAAGCCTACCCGTCACTTGACCCCAAACAATACCCCAGCAGCCTGCCGTAGCAGCACCTGCATCCCCTTTCATCCATCACCACCCAATGCACCCCGGCAAACCAGCCGTAGACCCCCGTCCGTGCAGATCCCCCCTTTGCCCCCATCCATAGACCCGTACCTGAGAGTCCGTCCAGGACCTCCTTCTCCTGCTCAGGCGCTGGTGTTCCCCGCTGTCATCGTCCCCCACACTTGCCTGTAACCTGAAGCAACACAGAACAGACAAATTGCCTTTCTGTGAGCAAAAGACAACAAACATCCTAGGACCCCAAAGTGGCTGCAGTCACACCCGAGAATGCAGCAGTCACACCCGAGAATGCAGCAGCCACTGGTTAACTGGTGGTGCACAGGTGGGCAGAATCTCATCTCACTAATCCTCTGTTGTGAAAGATCAGCGAGAACCACTGTGCTGCTTCAAAAAAAACCTGTAGAGGGCAGAACAGCAGTGCCTCCACCACGATCCAAGCGGCTTCATCCCTAGAAAAGTCCCGTCCACATCGCGTGTACAGGGGCCACACCTCTCCAGGAGCCCCCCAGACAGGTGATGACAGAAAACATGCAAGAAACCCGCTGCCGTGTGACACCCCTGCCATGGGCTTGATGGTAAAACCCATCCCGGCAGGGAATGGACCAACACAGAAGTATGTACAGCCTTCATTGCACGCAGCCACCTCAGAGGTTGATAGATGAATCTGGACCAGAAAATTAGCCAAAAGCACTTCAATGCCATGATAATTACAAGGTTCTCTTCACCAGCTCTCTGGGTGAGTCTGTGACTGATTTTTTTTGTAAAACTATTTTTATTGCAGAGCCACACATTTGATGTAGTAACAGTTTGCACATCATAGTTATAAGCACAGTTCCCACCTCCATATGATACACAGCCATTTAGCCCTCAACCCGGAGGTCGGGCGGCAAGTCATGTGGTTCCGTTATGCTCATAGGTGTGTTGGTTCATGTATGAGGAGGATAGGTCAACCGCTTCCTGCTTTATGTTTTTATTCCCCTCCTGCCGCTCTGCTTCTAGGTTTAACCGTTGGACTATGGTAATGTTTATGTCGGTCTGTACCCCCCTCCCCCTCCCCCTCTGTGTGTCTGCGCCTATGTCTGGTGTTGGTATATATAACTATGGTATATGTGGAAGAAGTTTTACTTGCTTCTCTGTGCGTGTGTGTCCGGTGTCGAAGCTGGGTGGGCGATGGGTGCCAATGGGGTTGGAGGCCCCTCTGCCTCCTCCCTTTCTAGTCCCTCCTGTGAATTGTCCTTCAGAGCTTGGACCAACGCCTCCCACGCCCTCGCCGCGTCCTGCGCTTTCTCGTCTGAGCTTCGGCGGGCCAGTTGGTATCTAATCGTGCTCTCGGCTGTTTCCCATTTCGAGAATTCGGTTAGCCATCTCTTGTGTGTTGGGCCCGTCTTTGATTTTCATCCCCTGGTCAGCTCCCGTTTGGCTAGGAGCAGTCCCATGTCTATGAATTTGCTTGTTAGCTTGTTCTTGCGTGTGTGTGGGAACCAGTGGAGAAGTGTGACCTCAGTGTCGTAATGTAGCTCCCTGTCTGTTACTGTGTTCAGGGTATCGCCTATCTCACTCCAATACTCCTGTATGTGAGGACAACCCCGGAGCATATGGAGTAGATCTGCCTCTATGAGGCCGCATCTAGGGCATGCCGCGTCAGTCACTCCGAAATATGTTGCCACTTTGCTCGGGGTTAAGTAGGCTCTGTGGAGGATGTACAGGTGAATAAGTTGGAAGCGTGCATTCCTAGTACCCTTCCTAGCTCTGCGTACTAGTTGGCACCATGTTGTGTCTGGGATTTCTTTCTGCAGGTCTGCCTCCCATTTCATTTTGAGTGGAGTGAGGGGTTGAATGTTTTCCGAAGATAATCGGGAATAGAGGCACGTGACTGCCTTGAATGTCCCTGCCGCCATCATTGCGTATTGGCACACTAGTGTTGTCTTAGGCTCGCTCAGCCCCTCTCCCCAGTGTGTTTGTATGGCCCTCACTACCGCTGCGTGTATTAAATAGTCGCCTCTAGGAAGGTCATAGCGCTCCTGAAGAGTCTGAAATGGTACCAGAACTCCGTCGTCGTAGAGGTCCCCTATCATTTGTAAGCCTGCTTCCTCCCAGTCCTGCAGTCCGGACCAGTCTCCCCCATGTGGTAGAGCCGTCACCATGCCCAGTGGGAGTTCGGGCGCGTACGGGTGCATCTGCCCCGCTCGCTTCTGTGATCTGTTCCAGCAGAGCCGAAGCGTTCGCTCCTCCAGAGATAGTCCTCCAAGTACTAATTTCTGTTGCATAGTAATGTATGCTAGGACATGGCGGGGTATCCCAGTGTCCCTCTCATGTTCCGGACCTCGATAGGCTCTCGCAACCTCTTGTGTAAAGTATTGTAATTGGGCCGCTAGGTAGTATAATTCAAAGTCCGGGACCGCCAGGCCACCCTCGTCTTTCGAGCGGGTCAGCGTCGTTAGAGCGATTCTACGCCTGCCCCCTCCCCACAAGAAGGAGATTACTAACGACCGAAGCCGTTGAAAGGTCGCCCCGGGAATCCATATCGGGAGGGTCCGGAAAAAATACAGTAGTCTTGGAAGGGCTATCATTTTCAGCAGCGATACGCGACCCGACAGGGATAAGGGCAGGGTTGCCCAAAAGGAGATACTGCCCTGCAAGGCTCTGATGCAGCGTCCGATGTTGCCGTCTAATAGGTCCGCTGGGTCATGGTATATGTGCACCCCCAGATAGCTCAGGCAGTTGGGCTCCAATCTCACCATCGAGTGGGATGGGGGACGCGCCCCCTCCCTCCGCAGGGGGAAGAGGCAGGTTTTCGCCCAGTTCACCCGTAAACCAGAGATGTCGCCAAAGCATTCCAGTAGCCTCTCGGCACCCACTACCGCCTCCTCGGCATTTTCCAAGAAGAGGAGCAGGTCATCTGCATATAGGGAGATAAAATGACGGGTTCCCCCGGAGTCCAAACCACAATAGTGGTTGCCCCGTCTGGCAGTCGCTGCCAGGGGTTCCACTGCGAGTGCGAATAGTAGGGGGGAAAGTGCACACCCCTGTCTGGTTCCCCGGTTCACCTCATATCTTTCCGATACCAAGGCTCCGACTCTCACTCTGGCTGTTGCCGACGTGTACAGTACTTTCGTCCACTCTATGTATCCCTCACCCAGTCCAAAGACCCTCATTACTCTATAAAGGTAATCCCACTCTAGGCTGTCGAATGCTTTCTCTATGTCGACCGCGAGCACCAGGGGGGTCCGTGCCTCGGGAGGAGGATTATCTATCAATCTGAGGAGCCTGCGTATGTTGTGCGTCATGCTTCTTGTGGGTATGAATCCCGATTGATCTCTGTGGATTAATCTTTGCATGTGGGACAGTAATCTGGTGGCCAAAATAGTACTAAGGATTTTGTAATCCGTCGTCAACATAGACAGCGGCCGGTAGGACGCTGGGTCTGTGCTGTCTCTCCGAGGTTTTAAGAGGGGAATCATCATGGCCTCGCGCATTGAGCAAGGGAGTCTGCCCGTCCCCTTGGCTTCATTATAGATTATTCGGAGGCGTGGGGCCAGCTGGTCAAGGTATTTGACATAGAATTCAACGGGCAGTCCATCCAGTCCCGGCGTTTTGTTATGTGCCATATGTTTTACTGCACCCCTTATTTCCGTCAATTCTATCGGGCTGCCCAGGGAATCAGCGTCTTCTCGAGTCAGTTGGGGCAAATGTAGGTCGGCCAGGAAGGCGTCCGTTGCTGCGCCTCGGTCCACCAGCCGGCTCTGATATAACCGTTCGTAATAGGAGCGGAAGCAGTTCAGTATATCTGGCTGCGTGTGGAGCATGTCATCTCCACTCCCCATAAGAGACATAATTGGCTTACTGTTCCGGCTGGGGTTCGCTAGCCAGGCCAGGAGCGTGCCTGGCTTATCCCCTTCCGCGAGGGTTCTCGTCAAGTACGTTTTATAGTCAAAGCTGCGCAGGCGCTCCACCTCTACCACTACTGCCTCCCGCGCATCGCTGACCATATCCTGAAGTTCAGGGTGGTTGGGGCGCTCCCGCTCCGCGTTTCTCAGTTTTAATTCTGCCTTATCCAAATCCTCTATCAGCGTCCTGCGCGCCCCCGCAAATTTTCCCATACAGTGTCCCCTCACCACTATCTTAAATGCATCCCATTCTACAGCCCTAGAAGAGGCAGTGTCCTCGTTCTCCGCGAAGTACTACACGACCCTCTCTCCCAATGCTTCGCGGAAAGGCGGGTCATCGAGCGTGTCCGGCCGTAGCCGCCACGTCGGGAGAAGTGTGGGTTCGTTCATCCAGTTTAGCGTGAGGAGTAAGGGGTTATGATCGGATATTGTTCGCGCTAAATATTCAGTTCGAGCCACTGATGGGAGCACTGTTTGCGAGCACAGGAAGACGTCGAGGCGGACATGGAGATCATGAATGCTGGAGTAAAATGAATAGTCTCGGTCCCCCGGGTGCTGTACCCGCCAGGCATCTGATAAGTCCCATTTTCCCTGCCAGTCCGCTCGGTGCTTTGCTAGTCTATGTACTGGGGATGTCTGTAATGGCGGGTGTGATCTGTCCAGGGAGACGTCCGCTATGGAGTTGAAGTCCCCCCTATCAGTAATGGATTGGTGAAGTAGCTAGCTAGAGTCCTAGAGAGTTTCATGAAGTATGCCGCTTGATCTACATTCAGAGCATACACACTAGTGAGGGCTATGTGGCGGCCTCTAAGCAGGCCCTCGACTGCTACAAATGGCCCATCTGGGTCCACAGTGTGTCTAGTGACCTGGAAAGGGATACCCGCTCTGATCCAGATTAACACCCCTCTAGCGAAGGCAGAGTATGTAGTGTAATAAAGGTGGCCCCTCCATCTACGCTGTAGCGCCACTCCCTCCTTCTGTGTCAGATGGGTTTCTTGCAGGAATGCTATGTGCACCCCCCTACGGACTAAATAGGAGTGGATCTTGTGCCTCCTCATCATCGTATTCAACCCCCGCACATTCCAGGACACACAGTTCAATGATCCCATATTAGCCATAGTCCCATTGGGTACGAGTCAATTCAAGCTTGGTTGGCAGCCAGACAATAGGTTTCACAACTTTCCCCTCCCTCCCAACAACCCCCACAGACCCCCCCCTTAAACTGTGCCTCGAGTGCCCCCAACTACTCCAGGCTCCCTCCCCCCCCAGAACAGGACCTAACTGCAACAGAGTAGCTCCCATCCAAACAGGCGAGCAATCGTGCTCAAAAACTTCTATGTGCCCGTGATTAGTATCACGGAAGCCTTATGGGCTCTGGGGAGCGAGAGCTAGTTACTGGTAGTTTCCAATGTCGTCTCCACAGATCCCTCCCGCCATATGCAGTGCAACTTACGATACTTCAGTCTAACAGCGTCCTGCTCAGGTGTGCGTAGAGGCCATTCGGCATATCATCGCCAGGTGACCAGTGGCCATGTTCGGGAGGTTAGCTGCCGACAATCACTTCCGAAGTTTGTGGCGTGAGCCTCGGACCACCGGTTTTGGCCATTTCCGACAAGTCAGTCTCTGACCCCGAGCCCCGTTCTTCGGAGCCCGATTCTTTCTCCGATTGGTGCAGAGGCGATCCCGAGACATCCTTCACCGCCTGGAGCGCCGCTTGTCGTTCGTCTTCCGTTTGGGATTGCGTCGGTTTCCCGGTGTGCTGTCTCAGCCTCCGGAGTCTCCTCGATTTCCTCACCGGTCGATTCCGGCGCTCCTCCTCAGCCCTAAAAAGCGCCCCATCCGTGCCCGTTTTGTAGGTGTCCTACCAGGTCCAAGCCTCCTCCGCAGTCGCAAAGAACTGAGCTTTTCCATCCACCTCTATTCTGAGTCTGGCTGGGAACAGCAGAGAGTATTGGATGCCTTCCGTGCGTAGTTCCTTTTTGAGGGAGAGGAAAGAGGCGCGCAGTTTTTGCGTTTCAAACGTATAGTCCGGAAACAGGGTCACTTTGCTGTTGTCTACCTGGAAGGGTCCTGTTTCCTTGGCCCGTTGCAATAGCCAGTCTCTGTCTTTGTAGTGCAACAGCTTGATGACCACTGGGCGAGGAGGCAGGCCCGGTTTCGGGGGTCTGGATGGGACACGGTGCGCTCTTTCCAACGTGAAGAAGGGGGAGAGACCCTCAGGGGCCACCACAGTTCGTAGCCAGCCATCTAGGTAGCCCACCATGTCTGTACCTTCTTTTTTCTCCGGAAGGCCCACTAGGCACACGTTGTTTCTGCGGCTGCGGTTTTCAGCATCCTCAGCCCGCCTCTCTAGGGTCTGGATGCGGTCTAACGCCTCGGCGAGTCGTCCCTCCATTGATTTCTACGCTGGTGCCAAGGTCGCAATGGAGTCCTCTGTCTCCTTGACCCTATCCGCTAGTTTTGCATGGTCTGCACGAAGGAGTCCAAGGCCCATTGACACCTGTGCAATATCGCGGTGCAGGGCATCTTTCGTGTCCGTGATCGCCTGGAGGATTTTGTCCTGCATATGCTGTAGGTCTGTAGTTGGCGGAGGAGTTTCCTCTGGAGGGTCCGTAGCGGGGCTGGCATTCCCTTTCGATCCTTTCAGTTTCCCAATTGTTGCGTGTCAGCAGGAGATCTGGGCAGCGGTGAGCGAAAGGGAAGCCCGGCGGTCTTTATATGGTGCGGCTGTGGGGGTCCTCCGCGGGAGTATCCGGGTGAGCAGGTCGTGTCCTCCGCCGCCTCGGGGGCCGCCGATATGGAGTGTTCGCCGTGGCAATTGGGCCTGTTTCGGGGTGCTCCACGGCCGTATTTCTGCACGCCGGGGAGGGCGACTCACCGCGCACCGCAGGGTCCCCCCTCCGCCTGGTCGTTAGCCGCCCGGCGCTCGTGGTCGCCCACAACGCCCTCCAGTCCGTTCGTGTGGCCTCAGGTGGACCGTGGTCTCCCGCTCCAGTGGGGTGCTTCCGGCTCGGTCGGGGGGCCCCCCCTGCCAGATCCGGGGGTCTCCTCGAGTGTCCCACCAAGCCGGGACCCGCGGACAGCAGATCCCACCAGGGAGGTCGAGGGCGCAAGGCCCAGCACAGCTTCTCGGGTCCGTCGAGGGTTAAGCGCCGTCGCCCCTCAAGATCTCCACGAGGCGCGGGCCCCAGCGAAGTCAGGGCAGCCCGGGTCTCCGCCGCAGGATCTCCGCCCTCGGCCGAGGGCCAGCCAGGTCGGCGCGTGCACTTTCAGGGACAGGGGGGCCACAAGAGCACCCCCGGTCATTTCGGCCCTCCAGGCCAGCTCGCCACTCCGCCCAGAACACCGCGGCGCCCCCACGGGTGACGGCCCTCCAGGCCTTCTCCGGCCGCCAAGCACCGTCCGCATTCCCCCGCGTAGGGAAGGGCGCCCCAGTCCGGCCCCAGGGGCGGGGGTAGAGCTGTCGTCTTCTCGGGCAACCCGGAACCACCCCCGGGCACACTCCGCGGGTAGTGGGGAAGTGGCCTCAAGGTCTCGGTGCGGGGATGGCACTCACCCAGGGGGGCGCCGGCCGCACCGGAGCAGCAGTCTCGGTCCTCCGCGCCGGGCAGGCGCGCCCGACCACCCCGGGGGTAGCAGGCCTCGGCAGCGCCGGGGCCTCGATTTTAGCCTCCTGGGCAGGGAGGAGTCGCCCCAGGGCCGGAGGGGCGCGGAGCTCGGTCCTCCAATGGCCTTCCCTCGATCGCAGAGGGTCACCGGATTCTGTCGTCGGGCGGTCGCCTCTGATCGCTCTCGGGCCGCACTCCTGCACACTCAGACGGGCTCCAGGGTCGCGCTGCAGGTTTCGGCGTCCCGGCGGTCATGGGGCCGCCGCCATCTTGCGTCTCAGGTCCGCAGTGCGTTTTCTGGGCAGCACGTCGCACTCGGTGCAAGATTCGGCTCTCCCGCTGCACCGGAGCAGGCAGCAGTATGTCGCTGGGGTCACCCGAGTTTTTCACGGGGTTCCCGAGCTTTATTCAGGATAAGTTTGGCGGATTACTGGCGGTGGGTTCGGGAGCCTCGTTAGGCTGCCACCATCTCCGTTGGCTGCTAGCCACGCCCCCGTGAGTCTGTGACTGATAATGGCAACTGAATGCTTCATTCACTTCTAAGTGTTGGGCCAGCACAGCGGCAACTCCTATCAGAAACACGAGTCTGTATCAGAGTTTTAAGAGGGATAGACAACGTGGGGTGGGGGTGTGTCTAGTGGAGACACAGCCTATGTAGTTAAGGGTGTGGATTAACAGCATAAACTACATTTCTGTAATTCCAATAGAGTACCACCCTCTCTGTCTTTCGGATCCTCTCAGAGTTTTTGTTTATTGCATCCAGGTATATAACAGGGATAAAGTATCCCCTGCTGTACATTACAAGGATATTGCAAGTTAGGGAGGAGTTCCATAACCGTATGGAGGAATGGGGCAGAAGGACAAGTTCCTTTACAAGCTTATGGAACACAAAGGTAACATGCAATATCCCTATCATGTTCTCCAGGGGGTATTTTAGCCCATATAATACATTCGCACTGTTGAGCTTTGCCCTTTTTGGCTAAAATTCCCTAAACTGTTTGCCGTCCCCTTAGACCTTTTTTCTGACATGGTGTTACCAACATAGATGCTTTGGACACTTTGCCACTCCTGATCAGTGTCAAAGTGCAAGGGCTCCCTGTGTAAAGTGTAATGGTAATTGGTTTGCCATGATTGGTATGTTTGCCTTACTAGTAAAGTCCCTAGTAAAGTGCACTATGTGTGTCAGGGCTGGTAATGCAAATGCTACTAGTGGGCCTGACAGGATTTTTAAGATCCTCCGTCAGGATGACAAAGACCACTAAATAACCACAGTCTCACGACAACAACATTTGTACATAGATTTGCAGATCCCGCACACAACCTTTGACAGAAGCCCGATTAACGCCAAAGACCAGCTATGCCATAGATTTCAATACACTATATGGAAGCCTCTTTTAAACTCAGCGAAGGCATCTCCAGTCCACGCCCTGAGCATAACCCTAGAACATGGCAGGGTTTGAAACGCGTTGGCATTGCGGCTGAAGCAAACTAGCCTTCTGGGGCACATATGGGAATTGGTCAAAGAAATTACGACCCCTGAGATTATTTTGCTGCCTTCAGCCTAGTACACAGGCAGGACCCTTTGAACTGTGTAAAGTCCGCCTGTTTTCCATGTTTTATAAAAGGACTGGTGCCCTCTTAATTTCAGGAGAACAATGAGAATATGAATGGTGTTTATGTTGTACATATCTTTATATTGAAGTTTTTTCACTTTTTCTATGTTTTTGTGGATTTGTATGTAATTCATGTTTTTGTATTTGTGTCACACTGAAAATTTAGTGCATCTCTCTTTGCCATGATGAAATGTTTTTTCAAAAAATTGTGAAAATGTTTGAAATTAATGTGAAATAAATCACATGTACTTAGAGTTATTTCCACAAACAAAAAGAAGGGAATTAAAGCATAGGATGCCAGCACTAGTCTAAAAGGTCCCTATTAGTTATGGTGAACAGAAAGGTGCAAACAAAGGGCTGGGAGCACAATTCCCTATACTCCCTCAATTTAAAGGCTGATTCAACGAACCTAACCTTCAAACAATTTGACAAAACATAGTAGCCCAGCACACTTTAAACACAATCTATTACAATCAATAAGTCAAAGAAAGTTTGATTTCACGAACAAGCCGATGTTTTTCAGTTTCAAATGTTCTTTATTGTTCAATCTTTAAAAGCTTTTGACAGCATCACTTTTGGAACCGCCAACGCGTTTCGTCCCAACCAGGGACTTCTTCAGGGCTACAAAAGTACATATAAAAAAAGGGGACTATTTACAAATTTATACATGACAATATTATACAGGATAAAAACACATACATCGACTTTTATTCATTTTATAGAACACGTCTTCTGACACTACATAATGTCATTTTTTAAACAGTACATTCTTTCACTAGATGGACGAACGGAAGAAAAGCAAGGGAGGAACCACTTTCTAGTATTACATGACCAAATGCATCAGCACAAGCAGTCAAAGGACATAACTTGAACAGTCAATATAGTCAATTCTGGTTGTCAAATTCTTAACAGTTCTTTGTTGACAGTTTCTTATGAATTTTTAATGGTGATACTGTAAATATTAAAAAATATATAAGTTTATCAGTACAGTTACACTACAAGAGCGTCTAGCATTAGAGTTGATCATTTATTATACTTACAGGTATTTCAGAAAAAGAGGTATTCTATTTGGTGACCCTTTGTTGTTTCTTCATCTGGTTAGGACATATTTGATAGTCGGAAGGTCAATTATACAAAATAGTAACCTAAATTAAATAATATTAATTGTGGATTATTGTCTAAGATAGGGTCACATTTATTTATAATTATCATCAGTAATTCCCTAAGCATCATATTCGGTATTTTGAAAAGAAGAAAGGGGAGTGGAATTCATATTTATATGAACTCAAACCCTGTTTTAACAAGATGACAGAGAATTTATATATATAGCTAGACATTAGATCAATAACAGTCAGTTAATAGCAAATGCTAGTGGTTAAACCATATTGGTTCTATTATAAAAAGATTTTTTTGCATATGTGCGTGTGAATAGCGTATTAAGCTGAGTAAAGTGGCAAGGTTACTCTCGAATTATCAAATGTTGATATGATCAAAAATAGGCACCATATTATGACACAAGGATGTTATCCATGTTCTAGAACCAGTAAGGAACAGCAAATGTTAAGAAAGTGTTTACAGATAATATTATTTCGAAAGATCAAAAAAATCAAAGGGGCAAGTGTCTAAAACCTTGGACCAATATTTTTAGTGCAGAGTTCTATTATTTGATTCGCACAGCTAAGAGGCAAGTTGCAGTGGCTTAAGACTAAGTTGTTCGCATTGGTGCAGAATATTGTTGTCTAATGTTGTTTAAACTCGCAAAGCAACAGTTTTAAAATTTTAAATCGAAGCAACCTTATTCACATAAAGTATGTCCAGACTGGGTCCTCTGATCACATTAGTGTACAGTCTAGAAGCATCAATATCATGGCTTTAGACTCCAGTTAATGGACCGAGAGAGTTTCCCCTCCTGGGCATGTAGCAAAAGTCGGGCCGTTTTTTCAAAGTCCAACTCACCCGGATATGGTAGTTCGGGTCCGTAAGGAGGGTCCTCGATCGTCTCTGCCCCAACAGGAATCACCACGATACTGAGGAGGCAAACCCTGCTTCTTATATACTATGTTTAATTGAGAATTAAGCCACAATATTCAATCTCCAATTATCGCAAATTGGCGCGCTTTTTTTTAATAGTTTGCTTTTGTTATAAACTTCTATGCCAAAGTGAGCGCCATCTTGGAGTGTCCTTATTGAGTATGGTATGTATTTATATTGGGACTAACCACATTTATTAAGTAAACAGATCGCTTCGTATTCAAATCTAATTATTAGTAAGATGATAATGGAAGTATTTAGATATTGGGATGACGTGTATTACTAATATTAATTTATGACATGATCGTGCTCGACTGTTCCTAATTATCTCTAAAGAAAGGAGCGACATACTGATTATGTAATCAGTCGATATGGGGTGATAAATTGAACAATATAGATCGAAAGTTTGTCTGAAAAGCGGCGTGGGAATTGTTGTTCTGGTCCCGCCATCTTGGTACAGTAAAACACTCCAAGGTTTATATCTGTTTCCAAAGCAACCTAATTTCAAAACCGATCACAGAAAAACTGCAGTGGCAATATGTCCGTCCAGTTTGTACACATCTCACGGAGAACAGCATGTAGCCAGTGCCACTAGCTGATATAAAGTTGTTAAAATAATAATTTTTATCGTAAACTTGATTTAACAGGGGAAACAGGATAATTGTTGTTTGTATACCACCATCTTGGTGCAGGTAGTCATACCAGGGGTTATTTACTATTTTCTACAGTATAACAGAAAGGTCAGCTGGAGCCCTTAGCCCTCTTAACATTCACTCGATTGTAGCTGCAGTATGATATAGTGACATATAAATACATCTATTTATTCTTTGAATTTACACAGAACATTAGAGTTTTAAATATTAACATTCATATAACAATAAATCCCCCGAGTCATACAGTTATTGACAGTATGTCGAACTTCAAAGTAGGGTTGCACATGCTTTCTTTTTTGCAGAAATTTGTACGTACTGATATCAAAAACAGAGAAAGAAGGGAGAGAAACAGTAAAAACAGACGCAAGAGTTATTTGTCTAGGTGCAGTTTAGTAATTTTTGAAGATCCTATCTGGTAATGTGTTTGTTTCTGATACTAGTGGGCCTGCAGCACTAATTGTGCCACCCACTCAAATAGCCCTAAAGAGAGAACTCAGGCCTGCCACTGCAGTACCTGCGCGCAGTTTGTTAAACTGCCATGTTGTCCTGACAAGTGCACCCACTTGCCAGGCCTTATCCTTCCCTTTGTATGTACAGCAGACACCCCTATGGTAGGTCCAAGGTAGCCCCCTGGGCAAGGTGCAGTGTATGTGAAAGGTAGGACATGTACTAAGGTGTGTACCATGTCCTGAAAGTAAAATACTCTCCATTTCGTCTTTCACTGTTGCAAGGCCATCTTGCCCATAGGACAGAATGGGGAAGACTGTGTAATATGTTTCCAGCCTATCATCCCATAGACTTAAGATGGAGAGGTGAAGTTTAGTGTGCCTGAACTCACAATTTAATAACACATCTGTTTGTAAAGGTGGTTTTTGCATTGTGTGTTTAGAAACCACTCTTTTAGAAGTGGCTTTTTTTTGTGTTCTAACATTTCTGTGTGTCTCTGCCTGGTTGTGGATTGACTGTCTGGATTTGAATGTGATAGGCTTTGGGGAATGTCTTGACCCAGGGGAGGAGGTGAGACAGCAACAGGCTGACCTGCGTCTGGAGTGTAGGGGGGATGAGTAGCCCCTGGAGGTGAAGAGGCCTGGACTGCTGCCATAAAACAATGACTCCATCTCCTGCTAAGTGATTGAGGATCCAGACCCCTACTATCAAAGGAAGAAGGTGTCACTGGCGGGGAGACACCCAGAACTGGTTTTGACAGGGGTCAGTGCCCCCCTGAACACAAGACTTCAAACACATTTAGGGGTAGAACTATGAGAGCTGAAAGCCCTGAACGTTGGAATGGAACTGATCAAGACTGAAAAGGATTGAAACTACTTTGTGGTCAAGAGGAACCTCTGGCAAGGAAGAAACAGCTGAAGATACTGAAGGAAAGGACTGACCGTTGCTGTGCGTTCTGGGGCTGGCCTGCATTTTTCTGATTTAACCACGAGAGGCTAAAGGGACTTTGCTGTGTGCTGTGTCCCCCTGCTTGAAAGGACTTTGCTGTGTGCTGTGTCCTGAGGTAACTTATCCCTAAGGGTCCGAGGAGAGCTGGCTCCCTGTTGTGGAAACTCAGTAACATAAAAGTTTCCAAGTGTGTCTCGGCAATGCTTTGTGCGTGTGCTTTTCGCAGCCTGAGACCCTTGTAAGAATTGCCCTGTGATCGCAGGCATCTGGAGTCCATGTGAGTCTCAGTGACGCTGTGTGCGTGTACCGCCTGAGACCTTCGTGATGATTGTCCTATGATCGTGTGCACCAGGAATCCAAGTGAGTCTCAGCGACGCTGTGTGCGTGTGCTTTGTGCAGCCTGAGACCTGCATGAGGATTGTCCTGTGATCGTGTGCACCTGGAATCCAAGTGAGTCTCAGCGACGCTGTGTGCATGTGCTTTGTGCAGCCTGAGAACTTCGTGAGGATTATCCTGTCATCGTGTGCACCCGGAATCCAAGTGAGTCTCAGCAACGCTGTGTGCTTGTGCTTTGTGCAGCCTGAGACCCTCGTGAGGATTGCCCTGTGATCGTGTGCACCCAGAACTCTAGTGAGTCTCAGCGACGGTGGGTGCATGTGCTTCGTGCAGCCTGAGACCTTCGAGAGGATTGCCATGTGACCGTGCACACCCGGAGCTCAAGTGAGTCTCAGCAACGCTGTGTGCCCTGTTGCTGAGCCTGCCTGAGACCTTCGTCATTGCCATCGACCCGGACCTGCATCCCCAGAGGTGCGGTGCCGCCGGCCCAAGCCTGTCTTTGCCAAGGAGGGACCTCGAACGATCTCCATCGGGGTGGTCCGAGTTCCACTGCCCAAAATCAACGAAGTCGCATCGGAGGCCCAAGTCGCAAGGAGAGGAGAGTGAGGTCACACCCCCAGGTAAAGCGTGTGTGTGTCACCACCTGGGGTGGGGTGCCGGCTCCGAGGGAAACGCTGTCGGCCTTGGTCATTCTCTCAGCACGAGCCTCCGCTCAACCTCGTATCGCTGCCCGTACTTGCCGAGGAGTGGCAGTACCGGCGCCGGAGTGTGGAGCTGCACTTTGTTTCCCACCATACCCGCGTTGGGGGCATATTTTGGCAGAAGCTGACAGTGAGTCAGTAAGAGTGGCATAGAGACCGTTCAGAGCACCGTGATCGGTGCCGGAGTACATTATTGTTGCATAACGAACTGCATTAATTTGACATTACGAAGTGCCTGATTCTTGCATTACGAACTGCATAGCATTGCATTAGGACTGCATTGGATCATAGAGAATTGCTCAGTAAGACTGCAAGAACCTACAAGGGCTTGCTGGCCTAATAACCAGCATGGTAAAATACTACAACTATGCATATGTTGGATTTTTATCGTGTGGTCTCATCGTATATCTTGTTTATAAACATATAATCTTTTTTTAATGAAACTCATGTGGAGTCTATTTGTGGCGTCATCATTGGGTTACTGAGAGCATGGTTGCAAATACTTTGCCTTGAAGATAAGCCTGGCTGCAAGGGGGTGAGCAGGGGCTATCTGAGAAGGTGTCCTTCCTTTCCCTGACTTAGAAGCAAGGGTCTCTATTTGGACTAAGGTACCTACCTCAGCCAACAAGAGCCCCCCAGTTCTAACAGTCACACATCACCTTTCCACAAACCACTGAAATCTTGGTGATAAGCTCTTTCACATTAAAGAGGGAGACTTTTAGCAAACATGAAGAATACAAATCAAACCTCTAGTGTAAAATTGAACCTATCAAATCATGTTAGATATGTGTTTCGGATATTAGAAACCGTTGAATACAAGTCAGTTTAAAAAAAAGCTTCAGTAACTCGTAATGTGTAGAAACATGCGGACAAATTCTAGCTTTTCTCTACCTAAGGAGTGCAAAAATTAAACATCTTTTCTCTGCTTGCCATTGTAAGTTAATAAATTGAGCAGGAGAAACAAAGCAATGTTCTGTTGTTGTTGCTTTAAACAGCTGCTTCAATTATGCTGCACGACCTGGCCTGCCTTGCTGGCTCTGGCAGCAGGTGCTGTGACGTCAGAAATCGACTGTAATAACTTATATTAGTCAAATTCTGATGTCTTTTCTTTATAATCAGTGACTTGGTGAATCACAAGTTGCTGATTGTAAAGAAATTAGAGACTGCTGTGTATACAGGGATTACATATTCACACATATAGAACTATTGGCTTTATCAGTGGTTGTTAGCTGTTTAAGGTAAATGAATAACAACAATGATTTTGTTGTAAATATTTAATATTGAAAATGTTTCAATTCTGAAGCTGGGATTTAGTGAATTAAACATGATTGACACCTGTGAAAGGGGTAATGGTCTTGAAAGGGTGTCAATCACTTCCATTATGTTCACTCTGTTAGTAATGTACGCCCTTTTTCTCTCCACATCTCCTCCATCTTCCTATTCATCTCTTTCTTTGTGATGCCCCTCTTTTCACTTTCTCCTGAATGCACTTCCTCGCATCTCCTTCATTTCACCTCCCCCAAAAACACAACGCATACACTCACCTGTAAGCATTGCATTGTATTTACTTTCTAATTGACAACTGCGTATCTTATTTACACTCATTTGCACAGAGTCAAAATTGCAACTAGAATAAGTGACCACTGCTCTGTGCACTCTGTGCAGGTCAAGTATTGTATGACCATGAATTCTCAACAGCTTTTTGACCCACTGACAGGAACTGTGAGAAACATGCACTGCCTTCAGCCTCAACTTCACAGCGCTTAATCATGGCCCATTATAAACACTAGAAGGCGACTCATTTAAAAGTAGGCATTATACAAAAGTAATATGCAATGTGAAAAAAATACAGGGAGGCAGCATCATGCATACAGATGTCACTCTTCAGGTATGCAAGATTAGGTAAAACGTGAAACATAAACAGGAACTAAATTGCTGACAACCCGACATGGATCACCTTAATGTGTAATCCATTCATTGTTCCGAAATCAGTGTTTTGGGAATTAAAATTAATGAGATGACTATGGTGACCAGTTTTAATGTCCTTTATTAATTACTACAGAGTCTGAGACCTGGAAGGACCGGTCCACTAAAAGCCCTTGTCTGTTTAGTAAATGCCTGACCAGACTTGTGAGCCTTCTGTACCAGTACATTTTACAATGTTTGTTACAAGGCTTCAAAGGCCTCCTCACGTCATCGGTCCAGATGACTTTGTGGCCCCAGTTCCTCGAGATCAGCACCGTCAGAGTGGCAAGTATAGTTCCTTAGTTGGCATTAAAATTCCACCAGGGTCGGACTGGGACAAAAAATAAGCCAGGTGTAATAACCAGGTCCAGACGTGTAGAGGATGTTCAGATGTTTATATGTAACTAGTTACATTACATGTAGATAAGTCCAGTACAGACCCCACCAGGAGCAGCCAGCATGCTGCTCGGCCCTTCTCAACTGTGACTTCTGACTCCCAAAATTCTGTAATACATCATCTTGGAACATTCCACTGGCAGAGCATGAGGTGACATGAATAACATAAAAGCCAGGATACTACATATCCCCTTTTCTTTTATATAAAAAAACAATAATGACGTAAACAGAAAGAAAGAACCAAGATTGAGAAAAGACAAAGAGGATATCAGAAACATCACAAACCACTAAGAGAAGAGAGCAACAAAGAGAGAACACAAAGATATATAGAAGGAAGAAAGAGAAGAAACAGGTGAGGAAACAGATAAACAGAAAAGCAACAGGTGAGTTAACCATCCTTCCTTCTAACTCAACAACAGAAACGAAAAGAGAAAGCACAAATGACTGCCTCAAGATATACTTGCTGGCCAGGCAGGCATAAAAGGAGACAAGTCACAGCACAACACAATAACCGCAGAACAACATCCATACACTAACAAAGAGAAGAAGAAGAAAAATGAACAACAAGAATAGAGTCCAGAACCCACAGATGACAAGAATAAAAGACATCATGAGGAAAACTGAAAATGCTAAAGAAACAGAGAATAAGAGAGAAATCCCTCATCCAACCCCAATACAATATTGGAAAAATAATACAATATGAACATAACAATACATTGCAAAACATGACAAAATAATGTAAGGAAAGCACAACGTTGAGAAAATACACCCTATGTAATGGTAAAGAAGTACCCAACGTACTTGAGTATGGGACTCTTGAGGGGACAACGTAATGTGGAGTTGACATAGTGTGGAGTTTAGTAATGGGACTAAAACCCATACGACACACATGTAAAAACATGAAACTGAACCCCAGACCAATGACAAGACGAAAAAGGGGTTAACTAATGTCAACAACTGAACATGGGTCTGAACCCATGACCTATCCAATACCAAAGGAAGGTTAGAAAATGTTAACTACTGTACATGAGTAAGAACTCATGACTAACTCCTACCCTGAGGAGTTAAAAGTTATGGTGAAAGGGTGCACACTGTGCACTGTAGCGATGGGACAAGACCCATATAACACACCACGTAAAAAAAATTGTGCAATGGCAACTTCGGGTAGAAGTTCAAATGTTATGCACTGTTGTGATGGGAATACCCATACGACACACCTCGTGTAGAGGTAAAATGTTGTGCACATCTAGTGATGGGACTGTGATCCGTACAACAAACCTCATGGAGAGGTCATTTGTTGTGCACCCTAGAGATGGGACTGAAACCCAAACTGTACATCGTAGAGACGGGACTGAACCCCAAACTGTACATCGTAGAGACGGGACAAAAACCCAAACTGTACATCCTGCGTGTCTTAGCATACTTGAAAAATGACGTAATGGGACAGTAACCTCTTTTGTACACCCTGTGTGAGGTAAAGTATACTAGAAGTGCATACATATGGATGAGAACTCATGACTTATGTTTATAAATAGTGTACAAGGAAACCACACCCTTGGGATGAATACCCAAAAAGGGTTTATGCACTATGTGAGAATGGGACTACTGGACACCCAACAAAAAAAAATCAGTTTAGAAATGTGCATACAACATGTCATTCAAAATTCAACACGTTTATCCTTTGGATGACTACAAGTAGAGACAAAGCAAATAAATATGCACTGTAAGCTTAATGTACTAAAAAGTCACTGGTGTGCCTGTCACCGTGATTGACGACTGACAGGCGTTTAAATGACGCAACGGAACCACAAAGAGACGAAACATCCCCATGAAAAACTATGTTCGGAGAGCAGTTCATCACATCGCGCAACGCTGTTGAAGAAAATCAACATGTGATCAACTTTTTTAGAATGTAACCAAGTGGTTGGAAGAATGGTAATAGACCTCGATACACAGGCAGTCGAAGTCCATGGTGTGCCTGTCACCGGGAACATGTGTTGCGCACAAAAGTACCACAGTAGAAAGACTTCACACCGAGGGCCCATCTGTGAAAAAGTCCTCGGAGAACGGCAGCTCTGACACTGACAAGAAAAAAAAACTGCCACTCACCACTGGAACCAAGAGGAGTCACCACACCCCTAAGATGAAGGAAATCTCTTCGCTGAAGTTGACGCAACATGATTGGCAAAGTGAATTGAAACAGCAGTGACAGTCAAACAAAAGATGGCCGCACGCTGTCGACGTTGTGCCGGAGGGGTCACGGTGCCCTTGTGCACTAAAGCGTCCTTCAGCAGCCGTAGGTTGCGAAAAATCGGGAGAACAACTGGAGATCCTAAAGTGGATGTAATGGCGCTCGCGCTGTACTCAACACGCACCACGTTTTTGAAATAACACAAAACGGATCAACTGGCACTGTACGCCCAAACCCTCACAGGATACTAAACAATAATGTCCCATGAAATGCGTCAAGTCGTGCCAAAAGAATGCTTGTTTCTTCTAACGCAGAGATCGGATGCGAAAGGAGAATTAAAAATTTGCTAACATTCGTGCCAAGAATTTTCAATTCTATTAAGGACAGGAGGCGAGGATTATGCTTTCTCAATTTCTTTACTGAAAAAGACAGCAGCCAATCAGCACACAGTAAAGAAACGAAAAACTACGTTACCCATGAACCCTGGGTAACCATAGAGTACATAAACAGTATATAAAGAGTCATAGAGGTCATAACTTCCTTTTTCTTTGTCCATAACCATCACGGAAAGTTTAAAACGGCAAACTCCAACAATCCACTAAGGACGTCCCGCGGAGAGGTCATCATCCGGCTGAAGAGGCGATGGAATCTCCCAGATCCACGGGAACAACAAAAGACCAACCAACAGGAGAAACTCGAAGCACACTTCATTTAAGGTCGGAGCCTAGAAGAAGCAAAACAGGGCCGTAAAATCCATCCCAAAAAGGAATAAACACAGAATCCATGACAGGGCGGGAAACATTTCATAGATCAGTCAACATTATGGCATAGCAGAAATGCGTAAACAATACAATCCAGCATAAAGAATGAAATAAGGGTGGGATAATCCTCGCCTCCAGTCCTTAATAGAATAGAAAATTCTTGGCACGAATGTCAGCAAATTTTTAATTCTATGTCAGGACGGAGGCTCCGATTATGCTTGTTCAAAGCTCACCCACCACTACTGAAGCCACACTTACAATAGGTTTAAAATAAAAAAAATTAAAAACAGAGTCAGAAGACCAATCAGCGGCCTTCATGATGTCATGAAGATTGGCACCCATGGAAAAAGCCTTGGAAGCCATAGCTCCCCGTGTCGAATGGGCACCAAATAGGGAAACATCAATGCCTGCTTCCAGCATGAGCCATCTTAACCAACTTGCCAGCGTAGCAGGAGTAACAGGCTTGAAAGGTTTCTGCAAAGCAATCACCAATTGACCTTGTAAATCAGAACGAAAAGGTGCAGTGCTTACCTCGTAATCTTTGATACATTGGACCACACACAGCTGAGGATTGTGAGGAAAAGAAGGATACGACACTGAAGACGTATTGCATTTAGTACGTCTCGATAGAACAAAAGTAACCCCCTCCGGGGAGAAGGTGCGACCTGCAAGGTCCAAGGCTCGAACATCAGAAACTCGCTTGCAGGAAATCAAAAACAGCAACATGGTCAACTTAGCTGAGAGTTGCTTACGGGACAATAAAGAATTAGAAGGCCAAGCTTCTAAGAAACGCAAAAGAACTGAAAAATCCCACATGGCAACATATTTAGGGCAAGGAGGTTTTACCATCCGGATGCCTCTAAGTAATTTAGATACCAAGGGGTGTTCCCCAGCGGGTTTACCATCAATAGACACATGACCCGCAGAAATCGCAGAACGAAAATTGTTAACCGTTCTGTAAGCCAATCCAGAAGAAGCCAGTGGAGGAGTGTGGCTCAATGGTTAGAGCGGCAGACCCTGATGCAGAGTTCTGGCCAGGGACCAGGGTTCGATTCCCGCCTCGGCGGGGTCTTGGGCTCAATTTCCTTGGACCTGTTAATTCTCGCCTCGGTGCCTATTCTAATCACGGGCCCCACGCTGCAACTCTGGGCAATAGCTTGCTTAGCCTCCACACTGGCCCCAACAGCGCTAAGGATGCCTGGCTTCACCCTGGGGGTGCCCAGGAGTGGACACTTCACAGGGAAAGCCAGGAGGGATTCCACAGCGGTATGAGTATCAGCGCCAGGAAGCCGCATAGGCGACACCACAAGGTGACCGCCTGGTGACAGTGCGCTCTATAACTACCATGACATTTATGGAGGCCAGAAAATTGATAATCAAAGCGAGATCTGCTGTAGTGGGATCCATCGACCATTGTGCGCACCAATCACATCAGCGTTTCCAACTTGACGCATAACGCTTGCGTGTGTTGGGGGCCCAAGCCTCATTGATAAATCGGGAAGCGTCTCCAGATAACCCCGGGACTTTCTAGCGTCTCCCGAAATCTTCCATGCCACCAGATGGAGTCGACCCGACAGAACCAGAGGGTGCCGTTCGTGAAGAGGGTCCAGCAACAGATTCCAAATGAGTGGTAGTAGGAGCAGCGTCGAGCAGCTTATCTCCAGAAAAACTGGAATCCGAGCCTGAGCCCTCCAAAGAGGAGTGATGAGAATGAGCTCCGATTTGTATTGTCTCGCACGGGCCAGAACCCGTGGAATCATCACGAACGGTGGAAAAGCATAGGACAGGAGAGGAGGCCAAGATTGGAGAAACGCATCTGTGGCCAGGGCTTCCGGATCCGGACGCAAACTGTAGAACCGGGGAACCTGAGCGTTGAGGTGAGAGGCAAACAAGTCGAGGTGACATCGTCCCCAAATCTTGGACAACAAGCGAAAGATGCGAGGATGGAGCTTCCAGTCGCTGTAGTCTCTCAGATGACGAGAGTTCAAATCTGCAATCCGATTGTCGCGACCCGGCAAGTATTCTGCAATAACTATGATCTGACATTGCAGACAAAGATGCCAGAAGTCTTTCGCAATCTCCGCCAGAAGTCTGGACTTGGTACCCCCAGTTTGTTGACATAACGCACCGCCGAGATATTGTCCATTCTGAGAAGAATGCAACAATTCTTTTTGTGAGGAGACAGACACCGAATCGCGAAAGAGCCCGCCAGAAGCTCGAAGCAATTGATGTGAAGTTACAACTCCTCCTGGGACAATCGACCCCCCCTCCCCACCGGACCGCACCGGGCTCCCCAACCCCAAAGGCTGGCATCGGATTCGATCACTACATCCGGGGTCCTCCCGAACAATGCCCGGCCGTTCCAAGATTCCATGTGGTCCAACCACCACAACATCTCTGCTCGGGCATCCTCCAAAAGAGGAACGTGATCCGAGTACCGAAGACCCCGCTGCAGATGTCTGATCTTGAGACGCTGCAAAGCGCGGTAATGCAACGGACCCGGAAATATTGCTTGAATCAAAGATGACAGAAGGCCCATGATTCGAGCCACTGCTGGCAGCGAGACAGATTGCCGAGCTAGGAGCAATCTCAAGTCCCTCTTGATGGACCTGATCTTCTAGCCTGGTAAGAGAAGTTGACATGAGACCGAATCTATTCGAAAGCCAGGGAAATCCATTGATTGAGACGGAACAAAGTCGGATTTCTGTGGATTCACCAGAAAACCTAGAGATTGTAATAGATCTATGGACCACTGCAAGTGAGACTGAAGAAGAAGAGGGCACTGCGCCAAGACGAGTACATCGTCCAGGTAAACAATTAGTGCACCCCGCGCGACCGCAAGGACTCCATCACTGGACGAAGAAGCTTCATGAAGCACCACGAAGCTGATGAAAGGCCAAATGGAAGGACCTTGTACTCGTACGAGGTCCCGAGCCACTGAAACTGCAGGTAACGACGATGAGGTGCGTAAATCGGGACCGATAGATAAGCATCCTTCAAATCCAGGCGAACCATCCAATCGCCCTCTTGAAGGAGATCCCGTAGAAGATGGATACCTTCCATTTTGAAATGACGGTACACCACCCCGCCGTTGAACTCTTTTAAGTTGAGGACCAAACGTGATCGTCCTCCCTTTTTCTCCACGAGAAACATATTGCTGACGAAGCCCTGCGGGTGAGGCGTCGTGGAGACGATGGCCCCTTTGGCCAGAAGAGAAACGATCTCTGTGGCGATGAAGTTCCGATCTTGTTGGGAAAAAACAAGAGGCTGAGGCCGAGGAGGGTGCGTGTAAAATTCTATTTTGTAACTCTGCACCGTCTCCAACACCCAGGCATCGTTCGAGATTAATTGCCAATTTTGGAGAAAAAATTGCAGTCTGGCCCCCAAAACCACATCTGAAGCTAGAATCAAGCTCACCTGAGGCTGAGGAATCCTGTCATCCTCCCTGGTTACCGTTGTAACCTCCCTTCTTATATTGTCCTCTGCCTTTCCTGGAGGGATAGAAATTGGATTTTCCGGAGGAGTAATCCTGGCCACCTCTCTGGGAACTCTCTGAGTGGTTTGATCGGAGCCACGGCCAAACGAGCGTCCCCTTCGTCCGCCCCTGCCGAAAACCGGGCGAAAAGCCCGACGCAAGTTGGTTTGGGCTTTATCCAAACCACTGAAAGTGGCCACAAACTTAGTGAGCTCTTTAAGAAACGGGGAACCAAACAACAAACCCTGGGCTTGAGGCCCCGACTCGGAAGAAGCCAAGTCCGTGAGTTTGGGATCCAATTTCATCAGAATCGAGCGACGACGCTCAGAAGAAAAAGCACAGTTGGCATTCCCCAGGATGCAAATCGCACGCTGCGACCATTGCACTAATTCGTCCGGATCAAATAATGCACCTGACTCTTTGGCTCGAAAGCTTAAATCAAGAATTTTCGTAAGGGGACCCAGCAGATCCAGCAACTTGTCCTGGCAGGACCGCCAGGATCAGTCTATACCTTTCTTAGGGTCTTTGGAATATTTCCTCATATAGGTGACCATGGTTGGGTCCATTTCAAGAGTGTCAGCAAGCTTATCTGCGAGGTCCGGGCGCGGACACTGGGAGCGCAAACGCGCACGCACATCCTTCTCAAAAGGACGGCGTATGTTGTTTTGGATATAGTCCACCACCTCAGGAGAGGGTGACCAGGACGAAGAATTAGGGTGAATAATATCGGTTGGATCAAATGTAAGCACATGGGGCGTTGAGGGGGCATCCACAAAATGCTCCTTACGAGACTTCTTCGAAGGAGGTGGCTTTGTAGGCTCGGAGGAGGAAGAGGATGAGGAGGAACCATCATCGGAATCAGTAATTGGGGAGGAAAGACCAGATGCAGCTGGCTTTTTGGGTGGACGCGCGGAAGACAAAGTTTTGGCTAATTTAGCAAAGTCCGAATGGTGAGGGTTCTTGGGGGATTTCTTAGCGCGTTTGGAAGGAGGAGGCAACCAACCCTGTTGGGCGGCGTAATCCGAAAAATGTCTTTTCAAAGGGGCAATTGCCTGAAAGAGAGCGTGCCCCATATAATCATCTACAGAACCAGAAGCCTCGTCTTCATCATAATAATAACTTTCTTCCTCATAAAAGTCTCCCATGGCGACAGTCTGCCTTTAAATGCCCACAACGAGGAAGACAACTGTTCTTTAAATAGCCAAGGCCAATTCAGGGGGAATGGAAAGCCCAAATGCAAGCCAGTCAAATTAAGGTAATTTTATATAGTGGAGGGAGGGCTTGCAAGAGTAACCCACTCTAGGCAGAGCCTATGCATATAATAACAACCCCACTTATCTCCTTAAGCAGGGCGTAGTCGAAGGCAAACTGTCGTCAGGCAGTGGGCAAAAGCTACGAGGCAGACGCAGCCGAGTTATTGAGCTCCGTGACAGAAAAACGGCAGCAAATGTAAATAAAGCCGTCGCGCATGCGCGCTGACAGCAGCCTGCTCAGAAAGAGACGCGCGAGCGAAGCGCGCGGTCTCCCTGCCTTCCTCTCCCGCTCCACTGAAAGAAAGGCGTCGCAGCAACAGCGCGCCGATAACCGGGAGGTGACCACACGCCCCCAATGAGAAATAGCGCCGAACAAAGCACCGAGCGGCTTAAGCCGTAGCGGAACAGGAAGCCGGTAATTAACAGCGCAAAGCGCGAGCAACAGTAACAAAGCGTATACAATAGTAAAAGAACAATAACAATGTTTCAAGGCATAAGAATGAAACGTGCACTTAACTGGCTGCGGCAGCAGCAAAGAAAGAGGAAGTTATGACCTCTATGACTCTTTATATACTGTTTATGTACTCTGTGGTTACCCAGGGTTCATGGGTAACGTAGTTTTTCGTTTCTTTACTGTGTGCTGATTGGCTGCTGTCTTTTTCAGTAAAGAAATTGAGAAAGCATAATCGGAGCCTCCGTCCTGACATAGAATTATCCCAGTTGTGTTTGCCAGAGTTGTGAAAAACACACTTTGCTGTTTGTAGTGGCAAGAAAATGTCTATGAAAGACACGATGTGCGCAGCGCCCCACAAAAATCAGAGTGACCTTGTTGAACAACACACAAATGTAGTGGCAGGACTTAGAAAACTCTCCATGTAAAATTTGTCAGAAACACACGACTGTGTGCAGGCATCTATTGAAAGCGCAGATTATATAGCCCTGTGTAAAAACACGTTGAGTCAAACAGACATCCAGATAGCAGTGACACTTTTACTGACACACACATACAATAGCACACTTCTTCCCCAGACAGTGCAGACGTTGATATGTGGCAGGTGAACACAATCCATCAGGCTTACCCTCACTGAAGGCGCAGCACTGATAATGTGGTCCAAAGAATAACATTGACAGGAAACAGTTGTAGTTCCTTACTTTAGTTGAGTCGGTAAATCCAGTAAATGAGGCCACAGAGTAAGAGGACAGCACATTTGAATGGGGTCTGTCCGATGTAGGGACAACTGGTGGGGATACGAGCCGTGCTGTTCAAGTTAGTCTTCTCGTAAGTTTCTGTTTCTTGTTTCTTTTCAAACATCTGTGACCTCTGTGAGAAAATCCTCTTTGTAGAGCAAGTAGCACGAGGGTCAGTTACCAGATCGTCGCCAATAAAATGTAATAACGAGGTCCAGACGTGTAGAGGATGTTCAAATGTTTATTTGTAGTTAGTTACAGGACTTGTAGATACATCCAGTAAAGACCCCACCAGAAGCAGCCAGCATGCTACACAGCCCTTCTCAACTGTGACTTCTGACTCCCAATATTCTGTAATACATCATCCTGGAACATTCCACTGGCAGAGCATGAGGTGACATGAATAACACTAAAGCCAGGATACTACACCAGGGCACAAAATAAAAGTGGTCCCAATTAGCAAAGCAGATAGATGTAAAAGTGGTAATATCAGAGAAATCAACAGTGTCCATAAAACCGACCCTCAACTGCTAAAAAACAGACCCACACACTGCTCCCTCAGACCAGCCCATCATGCACTGTCTGATTGCCCTATAAGCCAGTCCGACCGTAAATTCCTCTAATACCCTGGGAGCCCTTGAAATACTTTCAACTGTGCCCGGGTGGTAGGGACCTCCCAAACCAGCCTAGACAAGTAACATCTTACCAGTCCTGATGAACAAGGTGCACAACCCAAGTGTGCTTGTGGGTAGCCTTGATGGTCAGTTGGCCTTCATAAGTGTTGGCAACAATTTTCGCTAGTGCCTCCTGTGATTATCCAATTGTTTCTGAAGATAGCCATGTCATTTAATAGGTGACACCAAGTCTCCATGACAATTAGCACCTTGTTCACTAGCCTCTAGAATATGGGATGGGAGGTCTACTATGAAAGGGGCATTATCATAAACTTGTAAATGATCTCTGGGTTTGAGACATTATGCCTTTTTTGAGCTTCAGGTATTTTTATGGCCTGCCTGTGGGCACTTATTAGAGCTACCATTGTCGGAAATGTGTCTGAAGCCAACTTATCCCTAAGTTCATCAGCTCGATGAATAGGGTGGCCCAGTTAGTATCACCAGAAAAGGCTGCTTGTAATCACGTCTTTATGAACTAACACAACTGGTTTGGCTTATGGGCCTTGCCAGTGGTCAGTCACTCTTAGAACTCTCACTCACAACGTCATCTACACATTGTCAGTCTTGTAACCTTTCCAACAATCATTCATGCCATACATAGTCTTTACAGGTAGAATGCTCCTGATAGCAACATCAAGGGTACAGACTTGAGTCATAATAGAATTCAGGTAAAGCAGGTGGGCAAGTAACCCATTATGGTCCTTTATTCTGTCTGCTGTGCAGATCTCACATTAGAAACAGGAACTCCCTCTATCAAGTCATGTTTCTCTGCTCCATGCAGGAGGTCTGATAGAGTGTCACTCCTCCTCCTCAGCCTCATCATTGGCTACAAGGAGCGGAACCACTTCTGGTCTCAGGGCTTCAGATGTGAAACGCCCATTAATTATCCCTCGCTGCCTTAATGTCAAAGGCTGAAGTTACTGGTATGAGGACCACTTTATTTACCATTCAGAGTCCAAGGCCTAATCCATTTGTGGATCAGAACTTCCCAACAGGCATTAAGGATTGTGTTTTAGTCATGCCATTTCTTCAGCCATTCTGATTTGGCCTGAAAGTTGTCTACCATTACAGGCAAATTGCGCCTTCTTCCTCCTTACGTTCAACACGCAGCCAGGCACACTTCCACTAAATACAAGGGGCAACATAAGGGGGTTACAGCACATGACAGGAGGGAACCCCACTCCTTTCCTTGGGCCCTGCCGATAGGTGAATGCAGTGCCTAATGTGAGGAGATGGCAGCTGGTGGGGCCCACTGGCACTTTTTTGGGGACCAAGACTTATTTTTCATCATCAGCCTTTGACCCAGAGCTAGAAAGAGAAAGGCAAACGCGTGGGAAAGAAGCATGAAGCGAAAGATGGAAAAACAGTGACAAAAAGGAGAAAGCAGTTACGAAAAAGAGCCTGCAAGAGTGAGATAGAAGGGCAGAGTATGGCAGAAGATAAAAGCAGCAAGAGGCGAAATTATGACGAATCAGCCCTGCTATTCAGCACTCAGATATTCAGAAGCAGTGCAGTGGACTTCTGAAGACAACTTTGGGCCCGGATCTTATTATTTTACAAATTAAGTACTGGGAGACTGTAAAGCAACATTGGTTGTGCCCCATTTCCATCACACGAGTTCCATCTAGAATCCACTGATGCCCCGAAATGGCTTGTAAAAAGGTTTCATTAAACCACTGCCCTGGGCTTAGTATGTAGTAATGAAATGGTAGGTTATATCACACTCATACAGCATGGTCTTAATGAGAGTAGCCGTGAAATTGTGTTGATTAGAGATCAGGGGAACTTCAATCACATGTAGGAAACATCACAATGACAATCCAAGTCACTCCAGGGGTAGTAGTGCTCCTCTGTTGCTCCGTTATGGTTTAATTAGGCATTCTGCCTAGGATCTTCCAGAGAAAGCTGCAGGATAGGGAGCTGCTTTCGGAGCTGCCATGACCCAACCAGGAAGGACCACATGTCCCATTTTGATTGTGATCTTCTGTGGTGCTGATTCCCATGTCATCTTGTGTTGTGGCCCATAACAAGAATATACTTGTTCCCTGATGTATGGAAAGAGAAAATGGAATGGTGCACCCATGAAAAGACAGAGCCACAAATGTTCAAGTCTATTCTTCAGAGAAATTCTTGCTTTATTCAAATCCAACTGTAAAATTGTGATATCCAAAAGTTAAAACATCCAGCCAACACGTTTTATTCAAGTTCCATTGCATTTCATCAGGGCTTATCCTTATAACTTACTCCACATCAATCTATAATATTCACATGTAGGCTTTCGTATGTCATATTTGATCGTTCAATCTGATATGGCATTCCGCATCCAGTATAAAAACCTCTTGTGTAAGTTTCCAATTGGTGTAGGGGTATCAGGTTCCCCTATCCAACACCAGAATCTGTATTGTGAAAACAGCATCCACATCCGACGGTTCCTCCAGGGCTAGGAGTGCTCCTCAGTTACTCAGTTATGGTTGGACGAGGCATTCTGGCCAGGCTCTTCCCCATAAAGCTGCAGGATAGAGGGCTGCTTTCGGTGCTGCCACGACCCAACCATGAAGTACCACATGCCCCATTTATTTTGGGAACTTCTGCAGTGCGGCGCTGGTGCGGTCCTGGTTCCCATGTCATCTTATGATGTGGTCCATAGCAAGAATATACTTGTTCCCTGATGCAGTGAACGCCATACGAACCAACAATGTTGATCCATACCCAAGAATTCTAACCACTCTTCTGAGTTGCCAAGCTGTTACAGCCTCGGGTTTTGTGCTGTGCTCTTGCTGAATGTTCATTGGGGTCATTCCAGTGTGCTCGATGAGTGTGAGGCCAGGGATTCTGAAATGTTTGGGCAAAGTTCCATCAGAGAGCTGTTGCGCTGGGCCTTGGCAGTATTTTTCTGCTGGCCCAGTGTTTGTTAGAGTTGACCCCTTTGCTTGCTGCCGTTAGACCAGAAGCTGGCAAGTAATTAATTCCTGGCATCTTCTCGTGCGGTCTCCCAGAGCAGGACATTCTACCTGGCCTGAGAGAACTCGTCCCTTCTGGGACCTCCAGCAGTCTTCAACATCTGCATTCTACGAGGCTTCCTGTCTCAAATACTTGGTCAACTTCACGGTGTTCATACTTCTGTCCGGTAGATATGGGCATCTCTGGGCTCTGCATCCATGTCCAGGCTGAGAGGTTCTAGGACTAAATGTTTGTCACAGGCCTAAGCAAATGTTATTGACCTTTAGCAGAAATCAACGTCATCAGACTCCTACTAGAATGATTTTAAGTGAACTGTCCAACAGCAAGTTACCACTGCATGCACTAGCTCCATTTTGGCAAAGACATTCCCTAGCAGGTAATTCTTACTACATTTGTTTCATTGCTCCCAGCTTCAGTTCATCTGGGTGATCTGAAGCCCAACCTTGGAAATGGAGTACTGAAATACTATCCACCACACCCTCACTGCATTGGAAGACCCTCTTCACCCTAGAATTTTCAGAGTGGCAAGGAATATTACAAACGTCTTAGCATTCAGCTAACATGGAATTTGCTCGATGGGTGGGGTTTCAGGATGAGACCAGTTGGGACTCCTAACTGGTCTCCTAATGGTTATGGTTTACATTAGGGCTTGCTTGTGCCAGAACTTTAAGGACTCGTTTCTTGGAACTGGCCAGTTGCAATACATATTTCCAGTTTGTGTCACAACCACTTGAACCAACATGAGGCTGTACTCAAGAAAGCAAGTTAGAATAAACCAACAATATCCCAACTGGTGTTACTGTGGATACCATTAAACATGTATGCAAAAAGCATTACTTGAACAGAAATAAGGAGACTCAATTCGTTTTTAAATCGTGCTCATGGCATCATATAAGTAGAGAAAAGTAGAAAATACAGTTGTAGCAGCACTGTATAGAAATGTATTACAAAACAACCCAAAATGTACTTGGTGCTAGGTATGTGCAAGTGACACATAAAGTGGCGACGCAAGTGACAATGGTGGACAGCGTGAACGGCGCAAAGTGTGGGAGTGTAATAATATATACAGTGAGTCAGACGAACAATGTGGCTCAAGATAAATTATAATGCAGTAGTATTTGATTTAGAAGTATTGATTCGGGTGAGCCACAGTGGGGGCTGTGACATTTATTGCGCTGAGTGGTCGACGACGTTTCAATCCTCGTGACTTGGGATCATCTTCAGGACCGGGTTGCACTTGGTGGGCGGTGCTGCTAGTTGGACTAAGGAGTGTAAGAAAGTCCTCGGGCTGGTCCGATGGAAATTCGTCCGTGGGTGATCTGATAATTAAGGAAGCGCCTCTGGAAGTGTGAATCTTCGAGCGCAGGAGAAGCCGTAGACCCAGAGGGCTCGGCAGAGGGTCTCAATGTAAGCTGGAACCTGAATTCATCGGCGTGGACTCATCAAGGATCGGGTCCGTAGGGCCATGATAAATTCGCCAATGCGGGGGGGTGAGTGAACTTTCTTATTCTCCTTAGTCCAACTAGCAGCACCGCCCACCAAGTGCAACCCGGTCCTGAAGATGATCCCAAATCACGAGGATCGAAACGTCGTCGACCACTTGAGCCACATTGTTCGCCTGACTCACTGTATATATTATGACACTCTCACATCTTGCTCCGTTCACGCTGTCCACCATTGTCACTTGCGTCGCCACTTTATGTGTCACTTGGACATACCTAGCACCAAGTACAATTTGGGTGTTTTGTAATTCATTTCTGTACAGTGCTGCTACAACTGTATTTTCTACTTCTCTCTAATTATATGATGCCATGAGCACGATTTAAAAATGCATTCAGTCCCCTTATTTCTGTTCAAGTAATGCTTTTTGCATACATGTTTAATGGTCTCCACAATAAGACCAGTTGGGATATTGTTAGTTTATTCTATCCTTCAACCCAGATCCCAACGTGGTTTATGGCTCACACTCCTGTAGTAATTTACAAGAAAGCAAGTTAGCATAATTAAAGATCTGTGATTATAGTTTTAATTCTTTGCAAACTCACAAAGATTAAGTGATGATGAACAGGAAAATATTCACTCAGTCATGTAATTTGCAGTCCTACCTATCTTTTTTTCAAGTTTCTCCAGCATTCTTTGGTTTGGTAGCCCTGCCTCACCAGTGAGATAATGAGGAACCGCTCAAAACAAAAACCTGGGGTCAGAACGAATGATAAGATATGGAATTATAGTTGAGAAACAGTGAATAATGGGTATGTTTGTCACCAAGATGTTCTGAGGGATATCAAATATACTGGAAGAGCAAAGCTCACATTGTGGATGATGTCGCTTAGAACCCTGAGATTAACATAATCCTTGTTATTCGCTTTCTACTCTTCTATAATTTTATTTCTGATGGATACATCTGCCTGTGGATTCCTCATCTTTTGAAATACTCCTGCACCAGTATTCCATGGAAATTATTTACTTAGCTCTCCCACGTCTACGAGGACGTCAAAAAAGCACGGCTCAGCTCGCGACTCCATATGAGGTTACCAGAGCCATTAAAAGACCTCGTTGGCGCGCTGATGTCAGTTCCCTTTTTTCCGCGGTGTCGACCCGTAGCATTTTTTTTCTGGTACTCTCCATTTCTCTGAGATTACTTTGTTTCTTTCATCTTTTTCGTGATTCTGTAGGAATGGCTACTTCGAAGATGTCGGGTTTCACGCCCTGCAGGGAGTGTGGGGGTCATATGTCTATTAGTGACAGTGGCGGTTCCTCCATGGGGGCGTTTGGGCACCGCCCCCCCTGCTTTCTCGCCGTGCGAGAAGGCAGAAACAAATGGTAGTTAATTATTGCCGTAATAATATAACTACCATTTGTTTCTGCCTTCCCGCACGGCGAGAAAGCAGAACTTCCTGGTTTTGGTTTACAGTGGGCGGTGTTACTCGAGGGCAGGGGGGAGTGGCTTGGGGGAGTGGCTTGCCCACTGTTGTCAATACTAACTGTTTGGGCAGCCTGAGGCCGCCCAAACAGACAGTATTAACAACAGTGGGAAAGCCACTCCCCCAAGCCACTCTCCCCTGCCCTTGAGTAACACCACCCACTCACGCTCCCTGTTCTCACGGTATGCTGCAGCAGCAGCATACAGAGAGAAAATGACGTAGCCCGGGGCAGCCGGCCGCACCAATCAAAAACGCGGTGGTGGATGGGGAGGGAGGCTGCCTGCCGCGCCTCCTTCCTGATGACGTGCTGCAGGACTTCAAACCAGGACGGCGGGAGTGGGGACGGAGTCTCTGGACGGTAAGTTTATTTATGTTTTTTTTGGGGGGGGGGGTTATATTTGTAAGGAAGTGAACTGACGGGTATGGCACTTCCATTGTCTACGTTGTTTGCACAATATGTCCTTCAAATAAGGCGAAGAGGAAGTCTTAAGACACTCCCGTTCCTCGTGAATGTGCACGCTTCACAGCGAGGGTTCGCTTCCTGCTCTGTGCTCTCACGTTTAGGGGGAGATTACAAGAGTGGGCTCCTGCCTTCTGCGCCTGAAGTATGAGGCGACATGTTGACGAATGTAGTAATCCTGCATACTTTGAAGATCTGTGCGTGCCAAAGATCAATTACGTTATTGACTCGGTACAGCTGCCGGTTTCTGAGACCTCTTTAAAGGTCTCTTTCCAGGTACACAAGTTCACACAATCGCCCCTCCACTTTCAAATGTCACCAGCCGCGACTGATTAATGACCCTCACGATGACTGCCTTTAGTGTCTTTCTTCGGACCAGAACGTCGAAGGGTGTTTGTGCTGTGGAAAGATAAACCCAAAGGCACTGAAGGAGCGTGAAGCAAAACTCTTCATGCAAAGGTGAAGAAAGAGAAGGGGGGTCGACCTCGCATGCTTTTAAGTCTAAGCAAGAAGTCGAAGAGGAGGCACGGTTCTCGGCGTCAATCTTCGAAGGGCAAGGCTAAGAGGTCAGTCTCACCTGTTCAGCAGTGCCGAGAAAAGGACTTTGATTCTCAGTCGCCTTCTCCTTCTCCCCAGGCGACTCCGGAACACTCACCGACACCCAGAGGTTCTCTGGCACCCAGAACTTCTTTGGCTCCCAGAGAGTCTTCTCCTGTATCTGCGGCTTCGCCATGCACTGATCTCTCCGGCTCCACAACCCCAACCTCCAGTTCGGCCTTGGATGGATCCAGACCAAAGAGGTTTGGATCCTTACCCTCCTTTCCCAGGACCAAGAGCGGATCCCTCGCATTTACCAAATGCAATGTTTGGCATGTTTGCCAGGGTATCCTACCCTTTCGGTGCGCCCTCTGGCTCCGTGGGTCCGCTTGCCTTTAACTTGGGCATCCCCAAACAGTATGCCCAGGCACCCTTCGTGCCTTTTATGCCAACGGCACCATCTTGGCAGTGTCTGGCACCAAGGTATTCGACTCCGAAGCCTCAAACACAGTCTGGTGTTGAATCGGCGTCATCTCGGATTCGTTCGGCGCCGCTGCCTGTTTCTGAAAGTCCTCCTTTGTCGCCGCACTGTTGTCACCGTAGTAACGGCTGCTGCCGCTGATCCCGAAGCAGCGATCCAGGAGGGAAGCACAAAGGCTGCTATGTTATGTTATGTTATGTTAAATTAATTTATTGAGCGAGCTAACACCATTAGGTTCCTTGGCGCTATGCGGAGAGAGCAGGAAAGAGAGACGGGCGATAACATAACAGGGGAAACCAGCTAATGATATGCTTCAGTGAAAAGGTGGGTTTTAAGGAGAGATCTGAATCTGGAATAAGGAGAGGAAAGCCTAAGAGAAAGAGGTAAGGAGTTCCAAAAGGACGGGGCTAAAAATGAGAACCTGAGGCCACCGTGTTTCTTCCGCTTAAATCTGGGGACGGACAGTAGAGCCATCTGAGATGACCGGAGGGTACGGGAGGGGACATACTGATGGAGCAAAGAAGAAATGAAGGAGGGACTATGGCCAGTGAGAGATTTGGAGATGATGCACCCAAGCTTAAATTTACAGCGGGCAGAAACCGGTAGCCAGTGGAGACTTTTTAAGAGGGGTTGGACATGTTGATCTCTGGGCTGGTGGAAAATCAGGCGAGCAGCCTGATTTTGTATCAGCTGGAGTCTCCTGAGTTGGTATGCAGGAATGCCTACGTATAGTGCGTTAGCGTAGTCCAGCCTAGACATAACCAACGCCAGCAGAGCAAAAATAAGGGCATCAGTGGTGAGTAGGCGGGAGATTTTGCGTATTTTCCTGAGCTGGAAATGGCTAGAGGAAGATGAGTACTGGCAAGAGCAAGAGGAAGGGGAGATTCTTGACTCCGTAGACAATTTCAAAGGTCTACATGAGACTAGTGGTTTAGACACTTCCCCGGAGTGGGAGCTTTTTTCACCAAAGGCTATTTCCTCTCAGGATGTCGCCCCTTATCATGTGGTGATTCAGAAAGCTGCTGAGGTATTGGATCTTCAGTTGCCTTCAGCTGAAGTAAAGTCAAACATTCTGACTGAAATGCTTAATACTGCTTCTTCTTCTAGTGAGCCTCTACTGCCTTTCAATTAGGCCAATTATGGAGGTGTGGCAGAAGCCCTTGTCTGCTCCTGCAGTTTCCAGATCAGTAGCAAGAAGATATAGACCTGCTCCTGGTGATCCAACTTTTCTTTCTGCTCACCCATCTCCAGAAAGCTTGGTGGTTCAGGCTTCTTGCTCCAAGCAGTCATCTTGGTCCTTTTCTACCACCCCGGTCGATAGAGATTCAAAGAAGCTAGAACAGTCAGACCAGTAAGATGTTTTCCTCAGCAAGTATGGGGGTGAAGTCTACAAATGCCACTTGCTTACTTGGGAGGTACATTCATGCTCTTATGGACTCTGTTAAGCAATCGGCCCCTAAGCTTCCTGAGGAAGATCAAGTTTATTTTCTTGAAGCTCTTTCAGATTCTCAAACAGCTACCCGACAGGTCATTCAGTTGGGTCTGGACCCTGCAGACTCGGTTGCCCGGGTAATGGGTACTTCAGTTGCTACGAGAAGACATGCCTGGCTCAGATCTTCAGGTTTTTCACTAGATGTTCAGGCTACTTTACTGGATCTGCCTTTCGATGGCTCAAGTTTGTTTGGTACCAAAGTGGACTCTGCTTTGCAGCATTTTAAAGACAGTAGGGCTACTGCAAGATCTTTGGGCCTGCAGTCTCAGCCTAGGGGGTATGTTTACAAGAGGTATCGAGGTTTTGGGAAGGTCGCCGAGGTCGTCAGCAGCCTCAGCTACAACAACAGCAAAATCCTCTATACAAATTGTACAGGGGAAAAAATAGAGGCCATCTTCGAGAAGCCTCTCGGCAGCAGTCCTCCTCCTCCTCCTCTTCTCCTGTCCCCCCACTGGTACCACGGGAAAGCAGCTCTAGGTCCCCCATCTTGGAGCATGTTGGTCCTGTAGGGGGTCGGGTGTCCCATTTTGTGGAGAAGTGTGGCTCAATGGTTAGAGCGGCAGACTCTGATGCAGAGGTCTAGCCCGGGACCAGGGTTCAATTCCCCGCCTCGGCGGGTCTTGGGCTCAAAAATTCCAAGGACCTGATAATTCTCGCCTCGGTGCCTATTCCAATAATGGAGTCCCACTCTGCAACTCTGGACAATAGCTTGCTTAATCTCCACAACGGCCCCCACAACGCTAAGGATGCCTGGCCTCCACTATGGGGGTGCCCAGGAGTGGACACCTCACAGGGAAAGCCAGGATGGGTTCCACAGCGGTATTCGTACAAGTGCCTTGAGACCCTTGCGGGTGAGTAGTGCGCTATACAAGTATCAATTTCCAATTTACATTTTCTGCAAGATTGGAAGTTGGTTACCTCAGACCGCTGGGTTTTGAATCTTGTGGAAAATGGTTTTCTGGACTTTCCACCTCCTTACCTTCCTCGCCAGGATTGGTGCTTAGAGGACCATTTACTTCTCTTACAACCGGAGGTTCTTGTCTTGTTGCAGAAAGGAGTGATGGAAGTGGTTCCAGAGCAGGAATGGGGTCAGGGATGTTACTCCCATTATTTCCTGATTTTTTTTGTTTCATGATGGAGCGGTTGTTCCAGTCCTGAAGGTCCTACGCCTGTTCAGTCTGTTGGCTTTTCCTGCATACTGTTGGTCAGTCACGCACGCTAACACATGAGGGCACTCCAGTGGTGTATCCGTAGGCAGTGGTACAATGGAGATCTCAGGGAGAAGATCAGAATCTCCAGAGACACTGCAGCGGAGCTGTCGAGGTGGAGTGTGCAGGGCAACCTGTCTCAAGGAAAGCCCTTTCAGCCTTCTCCACCTGTGGCCACAGTGATCACGGATGCCTTCACTCTTGGGTGGGGCACTCATCTGGGGGATCTGGAGTTCAAAGGTCTTTGGTCTCCAGAGGAAAGGTTGCTTCACATCAACCTTTTGGAATTGCAGGCAATACCTTTGGCTCTCAAGGCCTTATATCCTTCCCTTCGCAGTCAGTCGGTTCAGGTCCTGACAGACAATACTACCGCGATGTGCCACAACAAACAGGGAGGTGTAGGGTTGTATCATCTCTGCGACTCTGGTCCCGGGCTCAGGGCCATCAGATTTGTGTGGTGGCAAATCATCTGGCCGGTGTGCTAAATATGCGTGCGGACAGTATCAGTCAGTATTACTCAGCCGATCACGAGTGGCAGCTTCATCCGGAGATGGGCCATCTCATCTTCTAGATGTGGGGATTTCCTTGGTTGGACCTCTTTGCCACTCAAGAGAATGTGCACTGCCCATCATTCTGCAGTCTCCAGTTTCCGATGCAGGGAGCGCTGGGGGACGCGGTTCAGTTGGAATGGAGTTAACAGCTCTTTTACGTGTTTCCCCCCATACCCTTGATTCCTCGAGTTCTGAGAAGGATTCGCCAAGACCGGGCCCAAGTCATATTGATCGCCCCGGATTGGCTAAGACGGGTGTGGTACACTGACCTACTTCACCTCTCATCGCACCCTCTGCTCCGTCTCCCTCTCAGGGCAGATCTCCTCTTGCGGTCGCAGGGGCAGGTTCTACACCCCCACCTCCAGAGCCTGCACCTTCATGCCTGGAGATTGAACGGGGCATCCTGAGTTCCTTCTCTCTCCCACCGGATGTGGTGGATGTTATTTTATCATCCAGGAACACCCCACCAAATCTATTTATTCCTCCAGGTGGTCCAAATTTGTGAAATGGTGTGTCCATTGATCCTTTGAAGGCCCTTTTGTCTGATGTGCTGAGTTTTTCTCTTTCTTTGGCTCAGCAGGGTGGTGCTGTGGCTACAGTTAAAGGATATTTATCAGCTTTGTCAGCTTTTCTTTGTTTCCTGGATCAGCCGTCTTTGTTTAAATCTCCAGTTGTAATGAGGTTTATTAAGGGCCTTACCAATAAGTTTCCTCCCACTCCCTTCATTATGCCTCAGTGGGATTTGAATCTTGTTCTTATGTTTCTGATGGGGTCTCCTTTTGAGCCTCTTCATAGTTGCCCTGTGAGGCTTCTTTCTTTCAAGACGATCTTTTTGATCGCCATTACCTCTGCTAGAAGGGTAAGTGAGCTTCAGGCACTTACTTCAAAACCTCAGTTTTTAACCATTCATGCAGAAAAGATGGTTCTCAGGACCAGGGCTGCACCTTAGGGTGGTGGCTCCTTTCCATTTAGCTCAGTCTGTTACCTTACCTAACTTTTATCCTCTCACTCACCCTTCCAAAGAGGAGGAGAGACTTCATTGCCTTGACCCTAAGAGGGCGATCAGTTTTTACCTGGACAGGACCAGGGAACTAAGGCTGGATGATCAGCTCTTCGTGGGCTACATTGGACGGATGAAAGAAAAAGTGGTCCATAAACAAACACTCTCCAAGTGGATCATCTTGTGTATTCAGATCAGCCACGCTCTGGTCAAGAAGGAGCCAACTGAAGGTACTAGAGCTCATTCCACCAGAACTAAATCATCTTCTTCTGCTTTTGCAAGAGGTGTTCCAGTTGATGATATTTGTAAGGAAGCAACTTGGGCCTCCCTCCACACCTTTGTGAAGCATTACCGCTTGGATTCTGAGGTTAGGAGGGACTACCATTTTGCACGCTCTCTTCTGCAAGATTTTTTCGTACAGTCAGGCGGACACCCTCCTCCGGGAGAGGTACGGCTTGGGGATTCAATTCAAAAGGTGAGGAATCCACAGGCAAATGTATCCATCAGAAGAACAAGTTACTTACTTTCGGTAACGCTTTTTCTGGGTGATATAGTATCTGCCTGTGGATGCCTCACTGACCCTCCCGCCTCCCTGTTGTCCTCCTGTTTATACCGAATTTTTTTTAAATGTTTGACATGGATGTTTTTAATATGTCATTTTCTTGCATACAGTCTGCTGCTAGGAAGTGCTTTGCTTATTGGCTTTTCCTTTCTGTTTATGTATATACTGTGTGTATTTTTTATATATATTATGTATATTGTGTATACTTGTGGAAATGTTGTCCGTCTGCCCGTTTGCCACGAGAGCACGAAAAAAAATGGATGGAACTAACGTCATCACGCCCACGAGGTCTTCTTATGGCTCCGGTGGCGTCATACGGAGTCGCGAGCGGAGCCGTGCTATCATGACATCCTCGTCGACGTGGGAGTGGTAAGAAAAGAATTTCCGTGGAATGCTGACGCAGGGGTAATTCAAAAGGTGAGGAATCCACAGGCATATAGTGTATCCACCAGGAAAAGCATTGCCGAAGGTAAGTAACTTGTTCGTTACGAATGGACCACAAAAGCACCTGCTGTAATGCGGCAAAGGAGCAAGGGAGGAGCCATACATAACATGACCTTTCTTCACTGTCCAATATATTAAAAAAAATTACTTTTCCTCCTGAAACCCACCCCCACCGCCATCTGTGCCGGTCCACCCCTCTCCAAGCTGTGCTCTTTGCTCTCCATTGGGGCAGAAAGCCATCACTGCACTGTCAGGCTCTCGGAGTACCCTGCCAGAGCGACATGGGACTCCTTTATGACGTAGCGACAGTGGGAAACTATATTTTCTACTTTTCCTTTTCTTGTTCTATGGGTCTGTAATTAGGTGCCATGGTGAAGAAGCGAAACCTATTTGTATCATAGGGATTGGATTGGCATAGATGCGGACTTGTGCAATGCTGACTGTACAGGGCAGGCCAGTGACGATATAGGCTCAGGACTTTCCTAGTCCTGCAACTTCCCCTACAGATCACTGACCACCTATGTAGGTGAGTCACTCTTGGGTTGGTTCATGACCAGCTGGCAGTTAAGTGGCTAACATGACCATAGCATAGGCTTCAGTCCTTTACACTCCCTCTGCTCTGAGTTCGTTGCGCTTCACGGATGGTGACAGGCTATGCACACAGGTGGGAACTGCCGCGTTGGCAAAGTGCCTGTGAACTACTATGATTTACTTGATAATGAGATTGTATGCTAAGTATTGTCTGGGCAACCCTACCCTCATCTTTTAGACAGGGCCCGACAGCGAGTTAAAACAAGCATTCGCAATGCAATAGGTCTCACATTTATGAGAGTTGGAACTATTGGCATTGTAAATGACAATGCCTTTTATTTATGTGTTGTTTTGAAAACAGATAAATAAAAAGGCATTGTCATGTACAATGCCAATAGCTTAAACTCTCGCAAATGGAGACCTATTGCATTGCACATGCGTGCTATAAAAATTAAAATAAGCGTTAGGAGAGAGTGTGTCCTGCCTGCTGACAAAACCAAGCAACAACACACTTAACAGGGGGTGTCCCCATAGGAGGGTACAAAATTAGACAAAGCGGTACTAAGGAGGGACTACTAAGCCTTTTGACCAATTAACAGCCACAGTTTACAGTGGACAGTGACAAAAGCCAATGAAAAATGTGGGCGGAGAATGGGCGGAGTTTCAAGTCCCTACCTCAATACAGCATGCAAGCATAACAAGAAAGCCCAACTCTTGTTAAAAAAGAAAGCTTTCTGAAACATGGATTTCTGAAGTGGAACTAATGACATATTCCATCCTTCAGGGTCTACCATGGTACTCAGGAGGAATATTCCTCTATAGAAGAATAACTTGGTATGTTCTAAGCCTGCACCCTCAAATTGGTTTTCTTTACTTCGCCCATTTTTTCCTTTCTTGGTTAGGTCTTGCCTTTTTGTTCTCTGTAGGCAAAAACAATTGTGGATCATACCAAAAAAGTTACAGTGGGCTTAGCGGCCACCCATCATTTACCATTGGTTGGCGTTATTGTCACTCTCTTTGCTTGCTTCTTGTTTGATAGCTGTCTTTCAACTTCTTGTATTTGTCCTTCCCCTGGAGCGTAACCACTTTACTATCATTTGGATTGGCTAACTTGTATTCTTCCAGTGCTCACACTCAGGGAACAGTTTTTTTCTTTTTCAAGCACTCCAAGAAAATGCATATGTTTGCTTGCTGTCTTTCTAGTGTGCTGGTTACCAACCTAATACCCACTCCCCCTTTGCTTTCCCTTCACCTGCCCTTCGTCCCCTCCTCCAATGTATAGCCAACTCTCGCAGCCATTTGCTTTTAAAAAATGTTTTCATTTTTTTAGAGGGTGCGCTAGCTGCTTGGCCACTCCACATTCCTAAGCATACTTTAGCACGCCTCCATTGCTCCCTCAGCCCCCACCCACTCCACATTGCTTCCCACAAATCTCCCCCACTCACTTCTCAATTGCTCACCCACTTCTATTATTTTAATTTTAATTTTTTAGGGGTTCACTAGCTACCATATGCTACCAGGCCGTTCAACTATTTGGAAAGCACAAATATATATATAGATTTTTAATTTCCAAAGTAAGTGGCATGCGCCACAACTTTATCACCCTCCACATTGGTCACGCGTGTATCTTTTGTTGCACTTATTTAGTACAAGCTTGCATCAACAGTGGATGTATAGTGCATTCATTTGCTTTCCCTTTTCTTCATTTTGACTCGGGTATCAAGATTTTGGTTCAGCATAGAAAGTATGTCCTCCTGATGCTATCGTTTCAGTACCTCCCATATAATTAATCCGTTTTCCTCCCCTCTTTAGTGTTGCAACTTTCTCCCTAGCCACATTCCACTATTACCCATTTAACTAGATGTGCCTCTGTACTGGAGAGAAGCTGACTCGACACACCAAATGTGATGGGTTCATCAAATAAACTTTATTGGTGACACAAGGTGCCAGGCTCAACTGCCCACCTTGGAATTCTCTTAGCCTTACAAGCTACTATAGAACCCCCCAACATGGAACACATGCAAATAAATGGAACATATGAGAATATACTATCATAACACATCGCCTTCCCTTCTCTCATAAGCAACATAGAAAATAAAAGAAACAAGATGAAACAAGAAGAAAAACAAAAATGCAAAGCAGAGAAGTAAATAAGTTAACTTAAGACCTGTCATAATCTTCAAGATAAGTAGGTGGTCTCCGAACCCTTGAATCTCTTACATGTTTCGAGCCACCATCCATAAGCATGGAACCACCTTCCCTTCCTCCAACTGAATCTAAACCAGAACCGACCCTGAAACCCCCGCTGACTTCCTCATCAACATCGCACCCGAACATCCTTCATCCTCCGTCCTTAAACAACCATCCCCTTTCTGATATAATGGCACATTCCTGAAATTCCTCCTCTCTCCATTATCCAAACTCACAAAGAATGTTCCCACTTTGTTAATGCGAAAAGGACCCGTGAACTTAGAAAGTCCCTTCGCAACTCTCCCAGACTTTACTTTGACCCAATCGACTATGTCAATTCTGTTTTTACTTTTTCCCATGGAACCACCAATTTCACATGGACCCAATACTTCAACCAAGCAAGTACTAACTTGATTCCAGGCATTCAACCTCGCATCTCCTGAAAGAGGATTCTCGGGGTAACACTGTGAGCAGTGGTCCGATGCGCCCCCACCATATCAGTTAACATTTTCCTCACATCACATTGATTAGTAATGGCCAGTTGTATGGTCCCCTTCACTAATCTGTTGACTCTTTCTACCAAACCATTTCCCTGTGGATTGTACAATGAGGTGCGTGAATATCGTATACCAGATTATTTGAGAATAGTCATCATCTCATGTGAAGTTAACTGAGTCCCATTATCAGTTATTAATACTGAAGGGACACCCTCTTCCTCAAAACACTTCTCCAGTACCAAATAGTGCTTCTTGTGCTGACATCCCTCATCAATTTCACAATTATCCATATAGAATAAACATCCACAACTGCAAACGCTAACTCTCCAGGCAGATCCACCATGGGTCCAATAAAATCCAAATAAATGTTATGCCAGGGATTCCCAGGATCTTTAATGTGTCCAATTTCACCTCTGCATCCTACTCCTAATCTTTTCTCACTCTCCTTACAAATACAACAAGATTCCACCCATTTTTTGAACTGATCATCAAGACCTGGCCACCAAAATTCCCTTTTGAGCCTCTTGCTGGTCAATCCTTGACCAAAGTGACCCTCATGTGCCAAATCAAATAACTTGCGCTGCAAACCTACAGGAGGAACAAAGTGATCTCCTCTCATTATGGTACCTGGCCACACAACGATAACTCATCTATAACTTTATAGTATGGCCTCACAGACTGAGATAACATACTTTCTCTTGTGGCACCCCACTGAATGAGATTGCTAACCTCTCTGAGAACACCATCTGACACCATTTCCTCCTTCCATGGCACTAAAGTGAATGCATCCTGCACA
Organism: Lissotriton helveticus; assembly: GCF_964261635.1. Taxonomy (NCBI): domain Eukaryota; kingdom Metazoa; phylum Chordata; class Amphibia; order Caudata; family Salamandridae; genus Lissotriton; species Lissotriton helveticus. The sequence goes on from NC_136065.1 coordinate 1,661,879,104, forward strand.
GAAGCTACAGCACCTTCTGCTTCCAAATTCTTCACTGCCACACTGACACCACTTTCCAATTCCAAAGGTAGCCTAGACAGGCAATCTGCTTGCACATTCCTCCACCCGTACACAAATTCTATCACATAAGAATATTCCTTATGTCTTGCTGCCAGTCTGGCTAACCTAGTGGACCCCGTGCCTGCTCCACCAGATGACAATATCTTATTCAAGGGTTTGTGATCAGTGCGCATGATAAAAGTGGCACCTCACAAATACACATGAAAATATTCAGCACCCCAGGAGGCATCTAACGACTCCCTCTCTATGACTGAATAATTCCTTTCAGCCTATGTTAGCATGCGTAAAGAAAATGCATCTGGTATTTCCTTCTTTCTATACATTTGAGATAACTCAACCCCCAAACCAGTTGTACTAGCATCAACAGTCAAAATGGACCTTAATTTGTTGTTGAACAATGATAAAATTCCACCATCACAAATTTCTTTTTCGATATTGTCAAAACATACACGCTTCTCTTCTTCCCAAATAAACCTATCTCCTTTATGGAGACATTTCCTCAGACACTCTGTTTTATCTGCAAGTGTATTCATGAACTTCGAATAGTATTCAATCTAAAAATGACCTTAATTGATCTTTCGCTGTGAAAGCAGGTGCCAATCTTATGGAATCCAACAATGACTGCTAAGGTTTGACCCCACCATTGGATATTGTGTACCCCAAAACTCTATTTGTTCAGTCAGAAATGTGCACTTCTCCTTAATTAGCGTCAAACCAAATTCACCCAATTTTTTTTAACTCAAACTTCAAAGTAATGTTATGTTGTTCCACAGTCTTTCCCATGATCAGGATGTCATCCTGAAAGTAAATGGCATCTTTCAGTCTTTCAAGAACCTTTGTCATCATCCGTTGGAATACACTCGCATAATGCCAAACCGAAAGGCATGCGAGTGAACTGATAAGTCCCTTCAGTAATAATAAATGCTGTTGAAGCTTTGGAATCGTCATGCAACCTGATCTGATGGCAAGCACTCCTCAAATCTAACTTTGAGAAGTACTTACCATTCTTTACTGAGACCAAAAGCTCATTAATGTTTGGAAGTGGATACACATCTGTCATAATCTCCTTGTTAAGGGATCTGAGACCCACACAAAATCTCAAATGGCCGTCAGATTTTTGGGTAAAATTACCGGATATATCCATTGTGAGGCTTCCACAGGCTCAATTATACCTTCTTTCAGCATATCACTCAACAGCTCTTTAGCATCATCCTTCACAGAAAGCAGAACCCTCCTCAGTGTATGCTGTATTGGCATAGCATTGTCCTTTAAGAGAATTTTGTGAACATATCCCTTTAGGCACCATAAAGATTTATCAAACACTTCTGCCGCTCCCTCCAAGACATCATTCAAAACTATGGGGAAGATTTATGTTGGACTTGCGCCACGTTTACGCCGCCGTTGCGTCACGCAACGGCGTGGAAACGTGGCGCATCCTTGCGACCTATTTACAACGTGACGCATCTAGGCAGATGCGTCACGTTGTAAAGCCCTGCGCCACATGAAACCTGCATCAGGTTTCATGTGGGCGTTCTGTCGCAGGGTGGGCGTTCCCTCGTAGGAATGCCCCGTAAAACTGACACAGTAAAATCTACAAGATTTCACTGAGTCAGTTTTATGACGCTGCTGGATCAAATCAAGCAGGCGTAAGGAGTGACGCACCACGTTATGTATGGGTGGCCTCTGTACATTGCAGCAGTTGCGTCGCACTTGCGACGCTTCTCCAGCAATGCGCCGCCCGTACACCACAAGATGCGTCACGCAACTGCCCTTCCTTGCACCATGGTGCGCCGCATTGTAAATGCGGCGCATCTGTGGTGCCGCAAGGAGGGAATTGCGTGACGCATCAGTTCTGGCGCATCCCTGCTGATTTGCAGAGATGCGCCAGAACTCATAAATCTGCCCCTAAGTCTTCCACCACCATTATCTGATTGGTCACTCTTAGATTTATCCTTATATTGAGAACAAATTGATTCATCCAACCTAAAATCGGTGGCCCTCCCACAGAAATATATACTTTTCCTTTTGTACACTGTGTCCCAAATTGAATGATCCCTTCCTTGTAACCTACAATAACAATGCGTTCGCCTTGAAACCCACATGGATTGATGTCCTTTGGCTTCAACAAGACGTCACCCCACTGGGCTTTAAACAGTTGTCTGGGAATAATGGTGTATATCCAACCTGAATTGACCATGACATCCACCTCTTTCAAAATCTGCTCTCCACATTTGTACTCATGGACACTTCCTCAAGTATTGTGTCTGCATATACAACAAGATTTCTGTCACCATAACAACTATCCCTCACTTCCTCAACTACTCCTACCCTTGATCTACTCTCCTTCCTGCACACATTATAGCCTTTAATCATTTGTGCATAATTTCCCTTTCGTCCACATCTCCTGCACTCTTTATTGATGGCAAAACAGTGTATAGAGTCATCAGTGTGAAATGTGCTACCACAACAAGTGCACTCTCTCACTTTCCTTTTAACTGTGGGTAGTGATGCTCCCTTCTCATCTTTTCTCTTTATTACACAAGCCTCCTCCTCCCCACCGCGACTACTCTCATTCACAATCTAGATATCTCCCTCTTTCCCTCTGTGGTAAATTAATTCAATATTACCTCATCTCAGAATTTCTATACTTAATAATCATAATTTCAGTCAAAGCAAAGAGAGGAGTCCGTGGTGTTTGAGTACAAAAAAAAGGGTCCAGTAACTCGAGTTAAGGGGAGAGCTCCAGCACCAAGCGGGTACAGGAGTGGTCTGCAGCTTTATTCACACATCAGAATATTTATACAGTTTTCAGTCAATAGGCAAAAGAAGAAAAGAGAAGTGACAAGAAAAAGGGAAGTGACAAGCAGTAATTTCCAACAGATGTGTCAAGGTAGGGGCGTGTCTTGTGTCTCGTGAGAGGGCATGCGATGTGTGGAAATGTGTTCTCTTTCAGTTGAAGGCCCTTCCTCATTCGGGGGTTTATCTCGGGCTTAGAGTCAAGAACAGGAACCAATTTGTGTAAAACAAGAACTATCTTGCTGGTTCTGGGAATTGGCTGAACCACAAGAGTCAAAAAGAGGAACTATCTTGTGTAAAAGAGAGACCATCTGCTCTCTGGCTTGCAGTCAAGAACAGGAACTATTTCTTAAAACAGGAACTATCTTGTGTAAAACAGAGACCATCTGCTCTCTGCCCTGCAGTCAAGAACAGGAACTATTTCTTAAAACAGGAACTATGTTGTGTAAAACAGAGACCATCTGCTCTCTGGCCTGCAGTCAAGAACAGGAACTATTTCTTAAAACAGGAACTATCTGCTGCTGGTTCCCAGAATTGGCATAACCACAGAAATGGGTGGTCAATGAACTGAGATGCCAGGTGCAGGGTGTCTTGCTTGTGGGTCTGAAGGCAAAATGGATGACACACACAAAATGGGTGCTTGTCTAGAAAAATGGTTGTCAGGCAGAAACAGGGAAATGATGGGGCACAATTGTCAATTTTATTTCCACATTCCTTCCTTGCCCCAGAGTGTACCTACATTATATCTCAATTTGCATGAGATCATCTATACATTCTTGTAGCATAATTTGTTCCCTTTCTCTCTGCTGGACAAGTGGTTTAGGAATGCAGTTTGCAGCGCATAGACCGCACAGGGCAGGACCACATTGGATGCAAAGGCAGCATCCAGTTATTATCAGGAATATTATACCTGCTGCTGACAGCAGTTGCCATCCCCAGGACGATATTATCTTCCAGAACCAATCAGACTACGTCCAAGTGCCAGGTTCTTGATGTAAACTTACGGCTATCTTGTGTAATTTTGTTATGGCCGTGTATACAGATGGGGAATTATCAGGAATAAATATACAGCAGCTAGAGCCTATCATTTTACAGGCTCTGCCTCTGTCAGCCAGGATGATGTCAAGGACAAGGCGATTTTGGAGAGTAACCAATCGTATGGCGGACTGCTCCTGGGTTAAGCTCCCCAGGGCAGACGCCGTCTGGTTTACAACAGCCTCTAAGGTCCTTGTCAACCTGCGTATAAGCTTTCTGTTCTGTACAGGGCCAACAAAGAAGAAGAACCCTTTGTTAAAATCTGTATACTGTTCCCATGAGGTTTCTGTTTGGTCAACCAAGGAGGTATCGATCGTTCTTTTATGTCTGACATGGGGCCCTAGGAGGTCTCGGTGGTAAGTGGATGGGGCCACAAAGACAGGGGGTAACAGGAATGCTATATAGCAAGTTCCCCCCCAGTTCAAGGGCAGCTGCACATAGGCCGTTTGGCCACAGACGAAATAAGTACGGCGAGATGCTAGAAATGAGGACTTTCCTTTGTCTTCACTTATAGTGGTATGACAGTCACTGTGTCCTAATGGAACAGAGCCATTTTTCTGGATGCACAGGTGTCCTTTTACTGGTGAGACAGAGATGGAAGGGGAACCAGCATTCTTTTTAGGTTTGGTATTTAACATCTTGTAGGACATGGTCATGTTCCCTTGCTTGTATTCTTCACTTTCTAGGACTGTACCGGTCGCCTGAGGATTTCCATCCTCATTTGGGTAACAGGCAGCATTAAGTACCCTGTTTAAGTCCCCCAAAGGCCACCCATTCTTGCATGAATTATTTCCGTCAGGGCAGGAGGTGGGGGTAGTATCGTCAGCTTTTATTAGGGCAATCCAGGCTTCACAAGTCCCATTATAGGAAAATGGAAAGGGGAAAAGAGGCATCCCTCCCTTTTTCTGATGAGGTGGGAGGCGGCCACATATCCAGCAATTTGTGCTATTGCTGGCCTGATGAGTGTAGTGTAACATCTGTATAAAGGTATTGTTTTGCCAGGCTAGTCTATGGGCTTGTTCATGTGGACTTTGTGAGGGGGTAGGTCATGATATGTGTGTTCCTGAGTGCTGTTGGGTGCATGAGTGAGAGGTGTGTAGTGTTGGAGGAAAAACAGTGTGGAGGATCCAACCAAGACACGTCATAATGGTTATGAAGAAAAACAATATAATTAAACATATGATAGAACCACTACGCAATTTCTTAAAGTTCTTGTTTCTGCGTTTCATTCTATCTTTTTCCCTTATAGTCAAGGTGTTTAAATCCATCCCCATGCTCCAACCACTTCACCACTGGACCTGCGCCCAGTGGACTTAATTAGCCAGTGTCCGGATGGCAGACCACAACTTTGATTTATATTCTTGTTGTGGGGTCAGTTCCAAGGGCACAAAAGATTGTTCTGTTACAATGTCACTAGGGTTGGCAGTGTCGCCGGCAACAGTGTCTCTTTGTCCAAAATATTTCCGGCAGTGGCTCGCGTGTAGCCAGCCCTTCCTGCCTTTGACCTTCACCGCCGTCCGCGTGGTTAGGAGCGCGAGCTTCGGAGTCTTCCAACTGGGCTGAAGAGGACTGGTCCTGTCGAAGTTTCTTATCATCACCCAGTCGCCGGGTCGGATGGTGTGTTCTCCAGGGGCGGTTTTGTCAGGGAAGGCTGCAGCGACCTGTGAATGACAAGATTGGAGAGCAGACATCAAGGAAGCCAGGTAATCAGTCAATATTCTGCTGTCTACATCAGTAATTCTTTTAGGCATTGGCGTACCCCACATATTTGGTGGTCTGCCAAAGACCACCTCATACGGAGATAGACCAGTTCTGGAATGTGCTACCATACGCATGTAGAAGAGGGCAACCGGTAAGGCTACCATCCAGTCCACACCTTTGTCTGTACATATCTTGGCCAATTTTGTCTTCAATGTCTGGTTGTGTCTCTCTACTAGACCTGCTGCTTGAGGATGTCTTATACAGTGAAATTTCCAAGTGTACCCTAACAGAAGAGACACTTGCTTCATGAGTTCAGAGGAGAAGGGCTGGCCGTTGTCTGAGTAGATGATGCGGGGCAACCCATATCACGGGAAATATTCTCTTACTAGTTGCTTAGCAGTTGTCGTTGCAGTGTAATCTGGGACGGGATAGGCTTCTGTCCATCTGGTCAGAGCACATACTACAACTAGCACATACTTGTGACCTCTACATCTCTCCATCTGGATATAGTCCATTTGGAGAACTTCAAATGGATGGTCAGGGGGTTGGAATCCACCCTGCTCCACCTTTGTGCCTTTACCTGGGTTGAACTGATTACAAATCATGCACGTTTTAACTCTTTGTTTGGCTGCAGCTCTCAAACGTTTGTTGTACCATATGTTCTGTATGCTGTCTAACATTGCTTTTTCTCCCAGATGCGCTAGTCCACGTATGGTGTTTATTATAACCTGTACCATAGCATCCGGCAGAAACCATACTGCTCTTTCAGGTGTCATCCAACCCTGATCTGTAAGGACCCCTCCTTTTTCCTTCCATTCTAGCAGTTCCTGTGGTGTGCAGTGCTTAATTTGTGCCGGTGCTTTCCGGTGCTTAGCACCGGCACTTATTTCTCAGGGCCGGGTCTACCCTCAATATTGACTCATTTACGTTCTCACGAGTCTTCACAGTAAAAGCCGTCAAATATTTCGAATGGGATGCTGCACGGACGTATGCCTTATTATGAGCACATTCCGCCTCTCTGGGGAGGATCTGCTGAGAGCACACAGGGCAGGGAGCAGTGCCTGTCCATGCTCCTGCCTAAGGCAACATACATCGTTCTCTCCGCCTGTAATCACGTCCTTTCCCTCCTGCCTAAAAGAAGCAGCATAGCCTCCAGGGAAGTTCAGCCTTCGGACCAATCTGCACCTCCCCCTACTCTCTAAATTCCGCCCGCCTCTCCGCTTCCGTTTCCTGCCCTTGTTCTGACTTCACCTGAATAACGGCAAACTGCGTGTATTTTCCTTTCTGGAGGGAACATTTAAATATTAAAAATACAGTGGCTCTAGCCTGCTCCTGCCTCAGTGCCACGGGACTGCCTTTACAAGCCCATGGAGCAACTGTAATAAGCAAAGGGTTGAGGCAGAGCGCTCGTGCTTCTCTGGGTGGCTGAGGGGCCCCTGGGCTCCGCGTGTCTCGTCACTGAGAGCAGCATGGCCCCACCACGCTGTACTGTACTCTGCCCTGTGGGCCCTTTCCCCGTCATCGAATCGCACAATGAAGACTCAGCGTTAAAAAAAGTGGAGATAGCCTCAGAGAGCATCAAAGAGCAGGACGAGCTGGGTGAGTACGCCCCCTCCACGTCTCCACACACGGACCCCCAGCATGTGTGCTAACCTGATTATACCCCCGTAGTTAGTAGAAATTGTAATTGTTTCATTAAAATGCCTATTTGTTTAATAATAATCCCCTCCTGTATCAGGCCTCCGTCTGCATTTGTAAGCACTTGCAACTGTGGAGCTTCTCCTATTAGGGGTCGGGTTTAACAGTGTCTTGTTTCTTCTGCTATTCTTAAGAAGTCGTACTGCTGTGGATGAGTATTTTTGAGGGGGCACGGGTGGGCCTGCGAGTGTCCCCACTTAATTACTGTCTGTCTCGGCCCAGTCATGAGTGACCCTAATCATCAAAGCTACATGCCAGGATTTACTGTTCTGGAGGCTTGACTCGAGTTCAGTGACGACAGCTGGTGCAGCAGGCACCATTAGCTTGAGGGACAGTCCGTCCCCCAAAGAGCCACATTCGTGGCTGAGGTATTACCAAAGAACCAGCCATTTGAACCAGTTTAAAACCTCAGCAATATAGTGAGTAATTCTGTATTAACTACAGTACAAATCTCATTACAAATGCAAAATGAGTTATTGGCCTTTTAGTACAGGGAATTTGCAGCACTTTCTAGGTCGTTTGTATACCTTCACACTGCTCAGAAGTGGATAGTTATTGATATTTCTCTTTACATGGACTTATTTCCTTGGTCACATTTATGAGAAACTGTTACTGAAAGTGTCACACACTTTGAACTACAATGCCGCTCAAATGCAATTAATCTTTGGAAATGCCACATATAAACAATCTGAAAAGTTGGCAGCTGGGTGTAATTTCTAATATTTATATGCTTCCCTCTTCTTCCTTTTTCGATTTTGCTTGCGAGAGAGTGTCACTCATAGTCGTTGAATGTCACTCATAATTACACAGAAATTCTGAAAATGTCACACATAACCAATCTGAAACCTTGGCAGCTATGTCCACATCGTTCATTGGCGGCACCCTCTGTTACTGATTGCTCCCGCTGCTCTTCCTGGCACTGGAGGGCCTCAGAGCTGAACATCCCCAAGCCAGGTGCTGCTTCCTTTCCTTGCGGCCTGTGGTATGAGAATCAGCTTGACGCTGGAGGCCATTGAGGGCTGCTACCACTGGTGAGTGCTGAGGTTTCAGGGCAGGAGGGTGGTGACAGGAAGCAGAGCATGTCTGTACTATGAAGCAGGAGTGATTGGTTCGTCAAACTGATTCCTCATAGATTTCATCATATTTTTTCATACTGCTACCTTACAGAACACTTTTCTACTTCGTTGTACATTAGATTTGCTCTCTGGGTGGTTTTGAAAAACATTATTCTAATCTTGTTGTTCTGAAAAGTGTAAATTCATGGCTTCTAAATCGAAGCTGTTTAGGGAAAAAAATAACTACAGAGAATATTTTTTCTAAACGCAAAAGCTGTGAGGTAGGTAAATGATGGCACAATTCCAGGTATGCTAATTTAATGATATTTTTTAAAGACACACTCTTTCTCTGCTTCTGCTGGCGCCCATTCCCCAGCATGCTGACCATACACTAAGTTATTTGAGATGACCATCTCTCCCATGTCCATAACCTGTGTTTCCCGGAGACCAGAACTGGTGTCCAGTGTCCGGGGGAGCTTCTACATTTTAATAGCTTCCAACTGTTTGCCATAAACTGTGTGAAACTTTGACATCTTTCTTGGAACCCATCCTCTTCATTGCACCAGCACCCTTTCCTTCTGTGGCGGTCTTCTTCTCTTGAGTTCTGTATTCTCTCTGGCAGCATACCACTGGGGTTGACATGAACGGACTAGCCGTCCCAACATTACTATGATTGAGCACTTTGCTGTATGGGCATCGGATATGTTCATGTATGCCTATTGAGCTTGCCATAGTACCTGTGGAACTGAGGGCTGCTGCACATGATCCCTTAGTATCACCTTTTAGAGTCTGAGCATGAAGCGTTCTGCCGTCCTATTGGCTGAAGACCATCTTGGGTAGCTTAGGAAAATGTCAGAATGTATGCAAGATCTGTGTGGTGTTGGAATGGGCTGGTAACTCCTGGGCGATACTTATTGCAGAGCATGTCTGGCTTCCTAGTTGAATTTTCCTCTCTGTGTCCTCACCACCTTACAAGGCTGCTTGTGTATATGTTTTATTTACTTAATTGTTTAACACAGTTTAAACATTAGACCTGAACAGGTAACGGTGACCTCTGCTCCATTTCCGACCTTTGACACTACTAGCTGACTTTAAAACAGGTTATCTTAAAATATTGCATGTGCCATCTAAATATGAGTCTGCCTTGAGAAACCACTTCAACTTTTCAGACAAGGTCAGGCGGTACAGAATCTTTCTCGATGTTAATCCTGTCAGCAGAAATGTTTAAAAGCTTTACATTTGCAGAAGCTCATGCAACAAACATATCTTTAATGACCCTAAAAAATTAGCTCTGCATTTTCGTATCGATTGGCCTTCGGATTGCAATGCGTGGCTGGCCTAAAATTTGCACTCAAAAACATCAATTAATGTTATGATAGGAAACACACAAAAAACTTACCAAATGAAACCTGGCAAGCTTTAAGGAATGTTTTGTTTGTGACATGGTATTTGCACAAGTGCATCTCTAACAGGATGCTAGAAAGGGCCAGTGTCCCATCTATGTCTAATAGTGGCCGAGAGGCATTTTTAATCCGCTAATGTTTTTGTTGTGCAGTTCTGATACATTATATGGTATTTGTCATATAGGGTGTGTGCCTTTGTTATGGCCTAACAACACTGTCCAGTGTGGTATTTGCAGAATTGTCCTGCCTGGGGATTCAGTCGCTTCTTATATGATGGAGAGGGACGAGCGCACCTGAGAAGGGCTCTGGGACATCCAGTCAGAAGCTGGGAAGAGCTTGGGACCTAAACGGAGAATGCATTGTAATGTACACTGTGGTAGTGCTAGGGTACAGAAAGGAGCATTGCTGATTCCATGTCAAGGGAAGAAGTTTTGTGACATAATGATCACATCTGCCCACTTTGGAATGTGGGATCCAGGTCCAGCTTCGAGTCTCTGGGTCGGCTCAACATCCCGTGATAATGGGCAAATCATGTCATCCGCCCATGCCTATCAAGCAATTGAATGTGTCCTAGTGTAACGTAATTTGTGCTCATGTAAACCGTTATAATAATCTGCAAACAAAAAAGGGTGCAGTGAGTAGCCTGGGCCTCCCAGGCCATAATCCAGAGAAGAAAATTACCTCCCAAGTAGGCAGCAGTGCCAGTTGAGGAGGTGGGCGGCACAACTAGAGTAAGTGGGTGGAGCCACTGGTGGAAGTGGGTGGAGCCTATGGAAGTGGGTGTGGCCTCCTAAAAATAATTTGAGCACCTGCACTTCATATTTTACAAATTAAGCACTGGTGGTGTGGTGTGACTTTGGACATCCTGGATGTCAGAAAAGGGGTCTCGTATTGCGTATTGGCGGTGTAGTATATTCAATTATGTGTTTGCTGCTAATTTGGCTGCACTGTCTGCGGAATCATTTCCTTTTGATATTTCATCGGTTCCTTTTGTGTGCGCTTTACACTTTAATACTGCAACTTTCGCTGGTAACTGACTGGCCTCTAAGAGGGCGGTGATGAGTGTAGCATGCTGTATTTTAGACCCGTGTGATGTGAGGAATCCTCTCTCTTTCCATAATGTGCCGAAGTTGTGTACAACCCCGAAAGCGTACTGTGAATCAGTGTAAATGTTAACTGATTTTCCTTTTGCTAAGTGACATGCTTGTGTTAGTGCTATGAGTTCAGCTGCTTGTGCCAACAGTATCTCTATCTTGTGTGCTTCCAAAGTGTTTGTACAATTTGTGACGGCATAGGCTGCTGCTAGTTCTCCAGTGGGGAGTCTCATGCAAGAACCATCAACAAAAAGTGTCAATTCAATTCAATTCAATTCAATTAGTCTTTATTTCGAATGATAAGAATTCATAAAAGACAATATACAATCATGTACAATATAAAATACACTAGGAATCCCTAGGACTAAAAAGCACAATACACAAACAGTATACATAAAATACATCTAAATGGGACGATCAGTGCAAAGGTGCATTCAGTCTCTTAATTCGGATCAGCCAGGACCATCCCAGGAATTTAGCAACACAAACCACCACAATTTCCGATCTTACAACTTGCAGTTTCCTGAGTGCATCACGATAACCACTACAATTCAAGGATGCACATATGGGTTTTAGCCACTTGTTTCTAGGTTCACGATATACAGGACAACCAAAGAAAAGATGACCAATACTTTCTTCCTGGTCAAAACACCAGGGACATTTGCTTCCTGTCTTCGCATCCCATTTAGCAGTAAAGGAATTGACTGGCAAGGTGCCAGTACGAAACTGATGATAGAGCTTACGATCTAACACCTTGGGTATCAAATCCCAATACTGCTCTAATAAGGGAGTGACCTTGTGCAATAAAAATTTTCCTGTTAAATTAGTGTCCAGGGATTGGGTTACCAAGATGGATTTTTTCCATGCCCAAAAGAGCGCCTTAAACTCAGATTTGGATGGGAAAGTAGACCCCCCTGGATTTGACCAAAGCTCAGGAAGGCCCATCATATGTAGGGTGTTTCTAACTTCCCTAAACCAGTGTAATTTTTGTGCACCCCATAATGATTTTACCTCGTCTAGTTCCCGAGCAAAAAGACTAAGCTCGGGAGTGGACCAAAGGCGACGCCAGAGTGACACTATGCGATACTGGGCCAAATCATTGATTGGTCTACAACCTAGGTCAAGTAACAAGGGTTTTATGGGTGCAGACTGCGGGAGACCTACCAGGTTCCGTAGGAACCTATTTTGTGCCACAGCCAAGCATGAAAGATCTTTGTGACCCCAGACTTCGGCTCCATATAAGGTTGCAGAAAGGACCTTAGCCTCATAGATCTTAAGGGCGGGGGTAATACGTTTTGTAAAAGAGTTCTTTTGCTCAAGAACCAAACAACCAGCCAACCTATTAAATTTCAATTTGGACGTCTCCAATTGGGAGTTCCAGTCGAGATGATGATCAAGAGTCACACCAAGATATGTCATGACCTTGACCTGCTCAAGTTGGGCCCCGTTTAGAGACACAGAACAGATCGGAGGGGTTTTCTTACAAAAAACCATAAATTTGGTCTTTTCAACATTTATTTGTAAGTCGTTTGCATTACAAAATTCAGAAAATCTATTCAGGGCCACCTGAAGCCCTCCTCTTGTTTTCGAAAGGAGGAGGGTGTCGTCTGCAAAAATAAGCATAGGATATTTGCGACCACCCAACATTGGTGCATCGGACTGTGTGTTATTAAAATATTGGGCCACCTGATTAATAAACAAGAGGAACAAGGTGGGGGCCAGGACACAGCCTTGACGCGCCCCACGTTGTACAGGGAAGCATTCTGTCACCTGCCCCTGGCTACCCCATCTTACCTGAGCGAAATTATCCTCGTGTAAGCGCTGGACAAGGCTCAAAAGCTCTAAAGGAAGACCCATTGATTTAAGAGCTTCCCATAGCTTCTTCCTTGGGACTAAGTCAAAAGCCGACTTAAGGTCGACAAACGCGGCGTATATTACGCCGCCGCCCAACAAAACCACTTTCCAAAAAAGTAGTGAAAACCGGAGAACCTGGTCAATAGTACTGATGCCGAACCTAAACCCTGCCTGCATGGGAGAAAGTATGTTATTAGTGTCGATCCATTCCTGGATTCTTACTAAAATCATCCTAGACACAATTTTCTGAATCGCATCGATCAGACTAATTGGCCGATAATTGTTTGGGACGGAGCGATCACCCTTCTTATATACTGGCAGGATTTCCGCACCTTTCCAGGATTTCGGAATCTCTGCGCCTGCAGCTATATTGTTTGCCAATAGTGTGATATATGGAACCCATAAGTCAGGATTAAGCTTAAAAAGGTCTGCGGGGATGACATCTAGGCCAGGGGCTTTTCCCGACTGGACTGACTCAAGAGCTTGTAAAGTATCAGTTTCCAGAAAGGTAAGTCTATCTCCTATTGGTAGTAGGGGACTCAGTGGAAAGGTAGCTATTGTTTGATCCAGAGCTATATTTGGGTCGTTAAATTGTGTCGAGAAAAATTCAACCCAAGATTGTGCTGACACGTGGTTATTAGGTGTTTGGGCAACTGAAGCCCTTCCCCTCCTCACGATCAGCCAAAATTCAGTTGGATTGGAAGACTCACAGGCTCTAAGGAGGGCGAGCCAGTAAGAGTCATCCCAGTCCCGCTTGGCCGCCCAGAGGGTATGTTTATAACACTGCCTAGCAAACCTAATATCTGCAATGTTCCTAGCCTTAACAGCAGCTACTAAGCTACTGTGAGCTGCTCTGCAACTCTTGTTATACCATTTTTTGTACGCCTTAATGGGGGCAGGTTTAGAGGGCTTAGTAAGGAGGTTTTTGAGACTCAAAAAACACTCCTCGTGGAGAGTGATGAAAGTTGGATCAACAACACCAGAAGGGGATAATGGTGGCATCCTACTCCTCGCGCTCCTGACCTTCTCCTCTATCTTGGCGATAAGCGCTAGATCGTCTAACACCCTAGACCATTTTACACGACGTCTGTTGTCGCACAAGACTACGTCTGACGTCAAGCAGTTGGTTCCACAGGCTTGGGCACCCAAGCCAGAGACCAAGATCTCGAGTGAAAGGGGATTGTGATCGCTCTCTGGACGGGGCTCTACCACCATATCTCGCACAATTGACCAACATTCAATATTGATCAATATGTAGTCGATACGGCTAGAGCTTAAACCATTGTCAAAGGTATTTGTCCCTAATCTATCTGAGCGTGTGCGCCCGTTAACAGCCCGGAGGCCCCATTCCAAACAAAAGCCCAGCCAATGTAGGGCTGCCTCAGTACCCCTAACTCCCCTAGGGATAGTTAACGGGGGAATGTTCCATGCTGTATCCTCCTCTGCACCCACATCCTCTGCCAGGGTAAGTATGGGCTCAAAGGAGGAATTCATATCGCCCGCTGCCATAACAATCTGGTCACCTGTAGAGTTCTTCAGTACCCGGTCAAGGTCGTTCAACACGGTTTGCTTTCTCCCACCCTGGCAGCCACGGGCATAGACATTAACCAGAAAAAGATCAATGGCGTTGACTTTACTCAAAGTGATACACAGAAGATCCACACTCTCTACCAAAATCTCCTTGCCATGAAAGCCCAGATTATTTTTAATCCAGATGGTTAAGCCACCTGAGGCCCTACCCTTAGTACTCTGGGTGGCGGGTTTTGAGAAATTAAGATAACCCACCCTGTATAAGGGGACTGTTGACCATGTTTCCTGGAAGATAATGATGTCGTATAGGTCGATAAAGTTGGTCCAATCGACATTATCCAGGCGTCCCCGTAGCCCTGCGATGTTCCAGGATGCCACTCTCAGTGGGTTATCCGTACCATTTACTCGGCAAATGGGAGCCAGGCCCTGCGCATCTAACCCAGACATAGCCAGAACAACGCTAGGGTCTGGAGTTGGACACAGATTTCCAAGCGCAGTAAGGCCAATACAAGGCGATGTTAAGGTAGTAAATTGGGCTGCCTCCCTGGAACAAGGAGAGTTCGTCAGATTTCTAGGAGGAGTTAAGTTAATACTGGATTTTGTAGAGGTGATAAATGGGACTATCTCCCTAGTGTGAGGGAAATTCTTTAGTGGCAGTATGTCAACAGACCCCCCATGTCAGTCGACATCCTCCAGACAACCGAACATATTTGATGTCGGTGCCCCCTGCCACCAATTATGCTGGGTGTATCCATCAACCATATGAGTTGGCCGTCTAGAGTGCTGAACATTTTACCATAAGCCCTCCTGCGTAGGTTGGAGTCTAGGAGGGTAAAAGAAAGTAAGTGGCCTCACGACTATAGTAGAATTAGCTCCATAGGATGGCCATGCGCAAAGATGCTGGGCTGTGTGGGGGTCGGCAAAAGATACCACAACACAGTCACCAGCTATAGACTTATGCGTGGGGCCTATCCAGGGCACTCTCCGTACCATTAAGACACTACTTCTATACTGACCGGGGAGCTGTTTATTAGAATTAAGCCAATGAATGACCTTGTTTTTAAGGGAAAGATCATTCTCCTGAGAATGTGGGTCCAATTCAGGAACACCAGCTAATATAATGACATAGGACCCAGCTTCAGGGGGTAAATCAATAAACCCTCCACGAAAGTTAGGGCGGGTAGCCTGTCGTAGTGGATATTTCGTGCGTTCAGGCCTTGAGAGTTGATGGGCTGCTACTCTTGGGACAAAATTCTGTCTATTGGCAGGTTTTTGCGAGGGGAGAGATAGTGGTACATCTAAGCTAGGAGTAGGTACTATAGGATTGGCAATAATAGTGCGGGGCTTAGGTGTTGGTTTTGGTGCTGACAAGGTCGCAGGAATGCTTACAGATACATGCGGAGGAGGTGGTATGGGGACAGGTGCCTTGGGTTGGGGGATAGGGTCGGTTACACATGGGAGCTTAGCTTCCATGTTTTTTAAGCTCAAACTAGCCAGGGTGACTATGGTCCTGTCCATTTCCAGCAGATTGTTCTCTATGCGAGAAAGTCTTAATTCCAAAGGGGATAGTAATTGCTTAAGCGTACCCCAAACTATCTTAAGGAATTCTTCATCCCCCTCCCTTCCATTCACGGGACTGCACACCCGACTCTCCAAATTAACCACGCTATTCTCCCCTGGGGAGGTGATGAGGATGTTATCTTCCGCCAGGCTAGATGAACTGGGAACGGGTTCCCCCCCCAGACCACTAGGAGTCGGTTTATGACTATCATCTTTCACCCCAAGGGAGCCCATGGTACGTCTACTGTTAAAAAACTGGGATCTTGCAATTTTAGCTTTTTTCCGAGCATAAATAGACCTCGCTAGACATTTCTTTTTATAGGTTGCTGCTTTCTTGGCACTACACGATCTCGTGATTAAGTTAGTTTTGGGGAAAGGAATGGAGCCTATACCATTGGTTAGCGGGACAAGGGCTTTGCTTTGTTGCACTAGAGTTGGGATGGGGATAGGGGGGGAATTTATGAGAGTTGTTAGCGGAGCGGGATGAATAGCTGCCGTTGCTAATAAGGGCCGGGGAGCTATGGTACGATCGGGAGTACGGGCAGATGCAATATTCCCCAAGGATGATTTTTTTGTGTTGGCTATATGTTCTGACAGCCTTCTTGCAGCATCAAGTTCTAAGGAAACCTTGTGCTGCATTTTACTGATTTCTTCGTCAATAGCCAAATTGGTTTTGACTAGGAAATCATCCAGGGTTCTATTAGGGTTGCTAGCGGCCATGAGGGTTTTGCTCCGGCTACCCCGTGAGCACATTTTACAGAATACAAGTGAATAAATAACAATACAAACAACGATAAGACTGTATAATGTACCAACAAGGGGGGGTGGCCCAGCCCAGCCCTCTTAGTCCTCGAACGGCCTCAAACGGCCCGCTCTTTGCCCGGTCTTCGCCCCGGGCTGCGTCCCTGCGCTTCGGGAGTTTTGGGTCAATAAGTAGGTGGCCGAGTAAAACAGGGGGGCGTGGCAGCAGGGAGAGCGGACCGGATGTTAGGCAATGGTCTAGCAGGGACTCCTGGGCAATGGAGTCCCCTGCACGCTCGCAGCCCCGCTGACCGCACTCACCCGGTAGCCTGTCTTCGGTCCCGCACCAAGTGTCCCAGAGTCCAAAGCGCCGAAGCGGCACCCGCGGAGCGGGTGCGGTGAGTCGTCCTGCAAAGTCCTGGAAGGTTCAGGGAATACCGCTGGGGTTGCAGGGTCAGCGACCAAAAGTGCCTCAGTGCTCACAGATGCGTCCCGCAGGTGAAGGGAAGGAAAGGGTTTTTAAGACGGAAGAAGGCGGGGGGCGGCAGCAGGGAGAGCGGACCGGATGTTAGGTAATGGTCTAGCAGGGACTCCTGGGCAATGGAGTCCCCTGCACGCTCGCAGCCCCGCTGACCGCACTCACCCGGTAGCCTGTCTTCGGTCCCGCACCAAGTGTCCCAGAGTCCAAAGCGCCGAAGCGGCACCCGCGGAGCGGGTGCGGCGAGTCGTCCTGCAAAGTCCTGGAAGGTTCAGGGAATACCGCTGGGGTTGCAGGGTCAGCGACCAAAAGTACCTCAGTACTCACAGATGCGTCCCGCAGGTGAAGGGAAGGAAAGGGTTTTTAAGACGGAAGAAGGCGGGGGGCGGCAGCAGGGAGAGCGGACCGGATGTTAGGCAATGGTCTAGCAGGGACTCCTGGGCAATGGAGTCCCCTGCACGCTCGCAGCCCCGCTGACCGCACTCACCCGGTAGCCTGTCTTCGGTCCCGCACCAAGTGTCCCAGAGTCCAAAGCGCCGAAGCGGCACCCGCGGAGCGGGTGCGGCGAGTCGTCCTGCAAAGTCCTGGAAGGTTCAGGGAATACCGCTGGGGTTGCAGGGTCAGCGACCAAAAGTGCCTCAGTGCTCACAGATGCGTCCCGCAGGTGAAGGGAAGGAAAGGGTTTTTAAGACGGAAGAAGGCGGGGGGCGGCAGCAGGGAGAGCGGACCGGATGTTAGGCAATGGTCTAGCAGGGACTCCTGGGCAATGGAGTCCCCTGCACGCTCGCAGCCCCGCTGACCGCACTCACCCGGTAGCCTGTCTTCGGTCCCGCACCAAGTGTCCCAGAGTCCAAAGCGCCGAAGCGGCACCCGCGGAGCAGGTGCGGCGAGTCGTCCTGCAAAGTCCTGGAAGGTTCAGGGAATACCGCTGGGGTTGCAGGGTCAGCGACCAAAAGTGCCTCAGTGCTCACAGATGCGTCCCGCAGGTGAAGGGAAGGAAAGGGTTTTTAAGACGGAAGAAGGCGGGGGGCGGCAGCAGGGAGAGCGGACCGGATGTTAGGCAATGGTCTAGCAGGGACTCCTGGGCAATGGAGTCCCCTGCACGCTCGCAGCCCCGCTGACCGCACTCACCCGGTAGCCTGTCTTCGGTCCCGCACCAAGTGTCCCAGAGTCCAAAGCGCCGAAGCGGCACCCGCGGAGCGGGTGCGGCGAGTCGTCCTGCAAAGTCCTGGAAGGTTCAGGGAATACCGCTGGGGTTGCAGGGTCAGCGACCAAAAGTGCCTCAGTGCTCACAGATGCGTCATTTCTGCCTTAGAAAGGGGAATATCTTGTAAATCTGGTCTGGGTTTGGTCACTAAATCAATTATGTCAATACAATCATGAAGTTGTTCAGTAGGAGAGGTCAGGGGCAACAGTGTTGCTGGGTTTAAAATGTTGCATCGTCTAATCTCAATATGTGGCTGAAAAAGCGTCATTTCATATCCGGTGAGTCTGGCTATTGTCAGATGCTGTGTTTGCGTTCTGTTTAGCAGAAGTTCTACAGCGTGTGGGACCTGGACTATCGGATGATGTCCCAATACAATAGCATCGCTTTGTCTAATAGCTTGTGCAGTAGCTGCTACTGATTTCAGACATGCAGGTAATGCTTGTGCTACTGGATCTAATGTACTTGAAAAATAACCACATGGTCTATGTCTGTCTGCTTGAAGTTGGGTCAGGACTGATAGTGGTGTACCTGAGTTTTCTGTTACAAACAAGGTAAAATCTTTGGTGTAATCAGGTGTTGCTAACACTGGGGCTTGACACATAGCCTTTTTAAGAGACTGAAAAGCTTGCGTGTGTTCATCTGTCCAGGGTAATTGTGGAGTAGCGCCAGCTTCGAGTGTTGTCAGCTGCACTAATGGTTTAGAAATGAGTGCAAATTGCGGGATCCACTGTCTACAATATGAGGTGAGACCAACAAAAGCTCGAACTTGTTTCTGTGTTGTTGGTTGTGGTATTTGTTGTATGAGCTGGATGCGTTCCTGTGTAAGCTGCCTACCCTCCTTTGACAGCAAGTGCCCTAAGTATGCCACTTGCTGTAAACAAAATTGGAGCTTACCAGGGGAAACTTTATGGCATTTGCAGCTAGGAATTCTAGTACTAGTAGTGATGCTTCAGCACATGCTGCGTCAGATCAGGCCATAATGAGGATATCATCAACATATTGTAGTATGGCTGTATCCGTGGGCATTTGAATAGTAGCCAATTGTCTTTTCAGCGCTTGGCTATATACACTTGGACTTTCGGTGAAACCTTGAGGAGCTCTTGTGAATTGGAAACTTTGTCCTTGTAAGGAGAAGCCGAAAAGGTATTGACTGTCTGGGTGAATGGGTATACTGAAGAATGCGTTTTTTAAGTCAATGACAGAAAAATGCGTTGCTTCTGCATCTATGGCTGTGAGTAAAGTGGAGATGTCTGGGACCAAAGGGTGTTGTGGAATGACACATTTATTGAGCTCTCTCAAATCCACCACTAGTCTGTAGACAGGTGGTGTTCCTGGTTCCATTTTTTTATGAACTGGTAAAACAGGGGAATTGCAAATGTTCAAAGTTGTTTCTTTAATCACACCTGACTGTATTGGGTCCTGAATAATTAACATTATTGCTTGTTCAGCTTGAGGTGGAATTTTGTATTGTCTTATACGTGGTAGTTGGGCTCCCTCTTTCAGTGTAACCTTGTGAGGTGTTATTTCCATACATCCTACTGTGGTGGAATCAGTGGCCCAAAGGGTGTATGGCAAATCTTTCAAACGCTCGTCTAATTCTCTACTTGTGTAGTGGCCCTTAAAATCTCGTAGAAATAATCTGACATCTTTAGGTGAGCAAACAATAACAGCTCCTAATTCTTTCAATGTTTTTATACCAAGCAAATTTTCTGGACATGATTTTGCAATATAAGATCTGTAGTTGTCGTGAGGGGAACAACCTGCAAGGGCAGTGGTTTTGACGTGGCGTTTGTCACAGGTTGTCCGGAGAAACCCAGAGAAATACTTTTTGAACCCGAGAGAGGAGCCTCTGGGACCTCTGGATGGCTTATTGTTGTTTTACTGGCCCCAGTGTCTAGTAGAAACTTCCTATCCTCCCCAAGAAGTCGGACCTCTATAAATGGGCCTTTCTGATCTACTGGGATGGGGATTAGGGGCAGTTTGTCATCTTCTCTCCCTGAGCAACATCATGAAAAATCTGGGTAGTATTCAGTGTAGTCGCTGTCTATAATGTTCATTTGGGCCATTTGTGTTGTTGGTGGAACTGAAGGTGTTGAACTGCCTTGGCAAACATTCTGTTTTGGCTGATATGGACGAGGCTGTGTCTTACCAGTAGCCAAATTGTGCTTTAAGACAGGGCAGTCTTTAACGAAGTGTCCCGTCTTTTTGCAATAATTACAAGTGCTCTTCACGTTTGTCTGGCTACCTGGTGTCTGTTGGCGCTGGGGTGCAGTTTGGGCTACTAATGCTTTCATCTTGGTGTCTTTCATGGGTTTCTTATCATTTTCTTCTTCGTCCCTAATGCGATTTTGGTGATATTGTAGCATTTGTAACACCTGTGGTGGTGTATGTGCTTGCCAGGTACTTTCTACTTTTAGTACTCTTTCCTTAATAACTGGCAAGGCGTTGTCTACGAATTTGGAAACAAACAGATGCGGGTAAGCTTCGCTTGTCGGCGTAAGGCCGCTATTCACCGCAAAACATTTTTCAAGTCTGGTGTAATAATCTCCTATGTCTTCACCATGTTTCTGTTTGCAGGAGGAAATGGTATCCCAGTCCTCCTTTTTCACTGTCAGTAACTGTGGTAGCACCTTTAAAATAGTGCCAGGAAGTGCTTTTAGTCTGTCTCCTATACCTTGACCTGCTATTCTAGTATTTTCGTCATTCTGAAGTTCGGTCCATCTAATGGGTTCACCTGCTACTTCCCAATCTTTTTCTCTTAGTTTGTCATGTATACCCGATGGCAACAATAATTTCAGAATTGCTGTGATATCAGAAAGAGTATATGTTCACATCATTAATACATCTCCTAATTCTTTAAAGAATCCAGCAGGATCCTTTGAGTGGGAGGGAACCATCTCTTTTATTCTTAGTAACTCAAGTTTTGTCAAGGGTACATAAAAAAAAATGTGTTGTAGCGCGCCATTCGTGTCAGCTCTGGGGTGGACCTCTCTCATGGGGAACTGGCGTGTTTGAGGAAGTCTATTAATTGGTCCACAAGTATTATTGAAAGATTTATATTCAGTCGTTTTCTGGTATTTCTGTCTAAAATCTATAAATGTGTTGAGAAAAACTGAACTATTGTGGAGGAACATGTTATCAACGCAGTCAGACAGAAAATCTTCGAGTCTTGGATCATGTTTAAAATGAGTGTCATTGAGTGTGATGAGATGTTGTACCATGTAGAGACTTGCTAATCTTTGATGTTAGCGTGGTAATGCTAGAAAAAGTTGGGCTATGAGATCATTGTCATATATCTGATATTGAGAGACACATAGGGTCGCAGTTCTGGCCATTTCCTTCTCCTCCGGTGTAAGCGGAGGTTCCTGGTCTAACCAGTAGTCTAATGCATTAGAGGTATTTTCAAATAACTCATCTGGAGATGACCGTTCAGAGTGACCTTGGAGGAATGTAGGCTGGAGTGTTCATGAATTAGGGGCGGAAGAACGAACGGGTAGGACTTTTTCAGTAGGTTCAGTAATTTTCTCCTCAAGTTTCTTATTCTCTTCATTTGTTTGCAAGTTTTGCAAAATTCGGGTCACCTTACGGGTGAACCTGTCTAGTGCATCATTTATAAGTTCTAGACTAGTGTGGTCGGATGCAGAATCTAATAAGTCAAAAAGTGAAACTGGTACATTTCTTTCCTCTGCTTGTATGTGTTTTATGAAACAGCAAAGGAGGAACCTATACATGTGCATTTTTACAGGGTGTGATCTTCTTGTAGTCATAGGGTTAATGGCTTGTGAGTTCTCTCCAGTACGAAGAAACTCAGAGGCCGCTTGAAGAAACGTGTCAATTGCTGGTAGATGTCTTATTTCTTCCCAGGAGTCATGAAGTATTTTACTTATTCGGCCCGCCTCCCCTGTGTTGCTCGGAGTCGGGTCATAGGGGCAGTCGGGAATTGTTTTACCTGGGTCTGGACCTACGGCACCCCCTTCTGGAGTGAGACGTGGTGTGTTATGTTGTAAAAAGGGTGGCGGAGGCAGAGGGTGCTGAATTACTGGAACCTCATATGGAGGTGGAGTATCTAAGAGGAAATTAGTGAAAGTATCCTCTGGTGATGGAGCGGTAGGTTGTGTCTTAGGTGGTGCAATGTTAAGGTTTTCAGGTGCAGATGGCAATACAGGATAAAAACCAGTAGAAATGGCTGATTGTTCCCTTTTGTTCCTTTCACTAACTACTTCTTTCCCTATTTCTTGTAACTGTTCTTTCTTGGCCTGCTCTGACATTCTCTTACCCTTTTCAACGTTATGCAATTCCTTCTGTTGCCTCCTATGGGCTTCTTTTCTCCATAATTCCACCGAGTCACTTTGTGACTGGCGGACTCCCTTTTTCTTCCACAACTGTTCCTCTAATTTTATAATACATCCCATGTCAAAAGTACCATTTTCAGGCCATCTATATCTGTGTTCTAGGTCTTTAGTATAATCCACCCATAAATCACAATAAATAATTGCACCAACACCATATTTTGCATACATGAAGTGTCCTGGAGTATCCCGAGGAGGAAGGGGAATTTCCTTCTCAAGAATACTCCTTTTGGTTGCTATCTTACATATTTTCGAGAAAATAGGCATGATGGCAAGACTTTTCAAAGATTTAACAAACAGAACATATATCTTTACCGTACCCACGAAAGTGGTGAGTCCGTCTTTTATACTAGTTTAGCAGTCCTCACAAAATAAGTGAGAAACCAACAAAAACATGTATCTTTACCGCACCCACAAAGTGGTAAGTCCGTCTTTTATACTAGTGTAGCAGTCTTTACCAAAGATAGGTGAGAAACCAACAAAAACTTGTATCTTTACCGCACCCACAAAAGCTGTGGGTTCGTCTTTATACTTTTCAGCAGTACTCACCGAAAAAAATAACTGGAAGGCCTCTTGAAGATCTTGAAATGCGCGCAGCTTTTAAGGTGGGGCTCGCAGAACCTCGGACTCGTCTCTTCACAGGTTGGGCTCTGGTTCAGGACGTTCCGCAATTTTCCTCACCGCCTCGTGTGGATGCCGGGCCGCAGTCGGTCCCCCTCTTCGCCTCGAGGGAGTTAGCGGGAATTCCCGTCAAAGGTCAGGAGAGGACAGTACCGGGTCCAATATCGCCGGCGCGTGGGGAAAAGGGAACATCCCTATTCGGGCGCCAATTAATGTGGTAAATTAATTCAATATTACCTCATCTCAGAATTTCCATTCTTAATAATCATAATTTCAGTCAAAGCAAAGAGAGGAGTCCGTGGTGCTTGAGTACAAAAAAAAGGGTGCTGTAACTCGAGTTAAGGGGAGAGCTCCAGCACCAAGCGGGTACAGGAGTGGTCTGCAGCTTTATTCACACATCAGAATATTTATACAGTTTTCAGTCAATAGGCAAAAGAAGAAAAGAGAAATGACAAGAAAAAGGGAAGTGACAAGCAGTAATTTCCAACAGATGTGTCAAGGTAGGGGCGTGTCTTGTGTCTCGTGAGAGGGCATGCGATGTGTGGAAATGTGTTCTCTTTCAGTTGAAGGCCCTTCCTCATTCGGGGGTTTATCTCTGGCTTAGAGTCAAGAACAGGAACCATCTTGTGTAAAACAGGAACTATCTTGCTGGTTCTGGGAATTGGCTGAACCACAAGAGTCAAAAAGAGGAACTATCTTGTGTAAAACAGAGACCATCTGCTCTCTGGCTTGCAGTCAAGAACAGGAACTATTTCTTAAAACAGGAACTATCTTGTGTAAAACAGAGAGCATCTGCTCTCTGGCCTGCAGTCAAGAACAGGAACTATTTCTTAAAACAGGAACTATCTTGTGTAAAACAGAGACCATCTGCTCTCTGGCCTGCAGTCAAGAACAGGAACTATTTCTTAAAACAGGAACTATCTGCTGCTGGTTCCCAGAATTGGCATAACCACAGAAATGTGTGGTCAATGAACTGAGCTGCCAGGTGCAGGGTGTCTTGCTCGTGGGTCTGAAGGCAAAATGGATGACACACACAAAATGGGTGCTTGTCTAGAAAAATGGCTGTCAGGCAGAAACAGGGAAATGATGGGGCACAATTGTCAATTTTATTTCCACACCTCTCCTGTTAAGTTCCTTCATGCACCTCTGAGATTCTTCGATGCTCTTCGCCATCTCAATTGCTTTCTTGAGCAAGGGATCTTTCATCGCACATAATCTTTCTTGATTTTTTTGTCTTTACACTGTACAATGAGCTGGTCACCAATCAGCTCATCGGTCATAACACCAAAGCAGCCTCTAACTGAGCTGTCTGAGTCTTGCCACAAATTCATCACCCTGAGGATGAGTATAAAATGTATAACGTACCATTACAAATGTAGTTCTTTTGCAAATCTGGTCTCAAGACACTTAATTCCCTCCTTATACACATTAACATTGGGTTGACCATTGGGTCCCAAAGCTACAGGTAAATATTTAAAAATGATTTAACCCTCATTCCCCAGCACACTCCATAATAACACTTTCTTCCTAGCCGCTGAAAACTTCTGTCCATCTAGAGCTAAGATGTAGTTCTCTAACATCTCTATCCAATGTTCCCAGGGTATAGCAGGAGTTCCATGAAAATTTAAGAAGAAAGGAGGAGCTATAATATTACAATGAGCAACCATCCCTGCTACTTCAAAATAATATTTCTTTGTAACTGTAACAGCAAAAAAGAAAATTTTAGGGTGTGCACAAGATAGGCAGGTGCAGATTTATAAGGACTGACACATCTCTGCATATTAGCAGGGATGGCCAGTACGGATGCGACACGCAATTCTACCCTTGCGCCACCACGGATGTGTTGCATTTACAATGCGGGCACCGTGGCACAGGGATAGACAGATGCGTGTCGCATCTGATGGCGTAAGGGCGGCGCATTGCTGGAGTCATGTCCCAAGCGTGACGCAACCCCAGCAATGTTCAGGGACCGCCCATTCCTAACGTGCTGCACCGCTCCTTACGCCTGCTTCAAGCAGGTCCTTACGCCTGCTTCAAGCAGGTGTAAGTTTTTGTCGCAGCGTCCTCTGAAAAGTGTCTCAGTGAAATCTTGTAGATTTCACTGCGTCACTTTTACGAGGCTTTTTCCGACGGAACGCCCACCCTGCATACATTAAACCTGACGCAGGTTTAATGTGGTGCAGGGCTTTACAACGTGACGTATCTCCCTAGATGCGTCACATTGTAAATAAGTCGCAACGTGGCACATGGTTTACGTCGCTGCTGCAGCACAGAAGTGACGCAACAGCGGCGTAAATGTGTCGCATGGGGATTGTAAATCTGCCCCACAGTACCTTAGGTGTGCAGATCACCGACAAGTCTGCACAGTACCTCAGAGGAATCTCACCTTGTTTACAAGCTCTTGCCAAAATTATTATTATTATTTTTTGCTGATCAAATTTTGCAAATCACCACACAATGTATTGGCGTACCACCAACTTTTTAGCCAAGGTGTGCAAATCACTGCACAATGGTGTCTGCACCATCGTTGTGGCCAAGGTGTGCAAATCACCAATAAAATAATGTTTGAACAAACAAATTAAGACACTTCCTTAAAAGCTGCTGGTTTAGTACTTGAGCAGAAAAGAAAATGGCCACATGCAATGTAGCTACACTGCGTTTCAGCAGCATGCAGTGTTTTGAATCCAACCAGGACAAGATGGCCTCATGTTATGTGAGATACGCTGCGTTCCAATGAAGTGCTGTGTGAGCATTTAGGCGTACGATGCGTTCAAAACATAGACATTATCAATGAAAGGCGTGCATCAAAAATATGCTGTGTTCGCAAGGCTACTCTTGAGGAACTGCCCCAACGGTGAGCCCATAAAATAAATTATCATTACAGTACCTGGGCATGTAGAGTTTCATGAATCACCACTGGTACACAGAAAAGTGGCCCTCTCCCTCGTCCTTAATATTCCTCACAATTCCTCCATCAAAGAAATATGCACTTCTCCACAATCCCAAGTCTTTCGCAGACGGGACCGCAGGACCACCCAGGTTGTGTCTGCCTTCCTCCAGGGCTTTCCTAGTCGTCGCCAAAATGTACTGGAGAGAAGCTGACTCGACACACCTAATGTGATGGGTTCATCCAATAACCTTTATTGGTGAGACACCTTGCGTCAGTCCTCCACAAGGTGCCAGGCTCAACTGCCCACCTTGGAATTCCCTTAGCCTTACAATCTACTACAGAACCCCCCCAACATGAAACACATGCAAATAAATGAAACATATGATAATGTACTAACATCATAACAGTCTCCCATGTCTTAGGTCTTGGTATCACACCTCTTTTCCTTTGTATAGTGATTCTCCTTTTAGCCAGCGTTTAGAATGTAGTTTTTAACTTTTCCGATTACCTGTATTTCAAAGACAGATGGGAAGTGTCTTGCAGTGCATTCTGACACATACTGCTGCTTATATAATGAGACAGGTTTTTAATTTTCCTTCGATTTCAAAGGGATGTTTTTTTAATGTGAACAAAGTAACAATCTTGCTGGGGTGCAGGAAGTATGAAAGACGGGAGGCTGTCAAATGTTTTCTTTTGCACAACAATATTTAAATACTTGTAAATAGTAAAAAAATATTTCAGCAGCAAGAAAAGTACAAAGGACGCATTTTTGTTGTTGAATTCTGACCTGTGATCGAAACAAACATTTTAATAGTTTAGAAAAACTCCAAGACACTTAACTTATGCACAAATGATCGATACGCCCAGAAATCCAATTTCCACGTTATAATTGATGTGTCACATAAGTTTAGCAGTAAAGCTTTATAACTGATGCTAATTAATCGTCCTTTTTTAGTGGCCATTTGAATGTATCCAATTTAATACTTGTTAGCATGCCTAACTTCCGTGTCTCCCCTTGCCAGAATTTCTGTATTTTCCTGCATTCCCACCACATTTGTGTGTTTAGCATACATTTAGGGCAGGCATCCTTTTGCTCCGGGTTAATTTTAATGCATGAATTGAGATGTCATGTACATTTTATGTATACCTTTATAATTAATGAGTTTGTACCTGGTGTTTCTGGTTTCTTTTTGACAGTTCGTGAATATCTTTCACCAGTCTCGTGATTGTATTTTTCCCCAAAGTCCTTATTCCGTGCTTCATTCAGGTACTCTAGTATTTTTTTAAATGCCATTAACAGACATGGGTCTAGCATTATGCATTAATATTTTTAATGCCACTCCATGCAGCACTTTAAAGTACATTACATCATCAAACAAATACAGTCTAGAGCAACAGAGTCAACAGATAAAAAGTCCATGTGAATACTGCTCCTCGCTAAGAAAAGTAGCACTTCCATCCAACTATTTTACTGTAACTTTGACCTTGTTTAATTTTTACTTATAGCCTGTTTTGTTATTTTGGCTTATCCCTCTTTGTCTCTAATTTATGGAAACAACAGGGTTTCCCAGGTGTCTCGGCTTTGAGGAAAGCTTTGGGCAACGACGCTTCTCTCACGGGATTGCCGCAATGTTGTTTTGGGTTTAAGAACATTATTATATTAGAATTTCACGCTGCCACACACATGAGATACTGTAACGCATCATGATAGTTCACGGTTACAGTATCTCTTGAATCGGCTGTTTGTCTGCTTTTCTTGAGCCCTCTATACTCGTTTGGCTCGCTAGTTTCCCACATTATTTTGAGGGCATCTTTTACACTTTAGCTTAATTCCAACACAGTATTTAGGGCAAATCAAATAATCGGTGTGCCTTGCTTACTACCACTCTCCCCCATTTAAACTCTATATTGTTGTGTACAATGTCGTAAAAGGGAAGACATTCCCCTGAGAACCCGAGGGTACTATTAATGAAGAAATAATTCAAAAGTTATTTCAACAAGAAATGCATGTCTGTGTACGCCAGGCAATTAACCAGGTAATGAGCAAGAAGAGGCACAACAGGGGCTCAGATTATGAAAGTTGGTCGTCTCAGAGGGTGACTCCGACTCAGCTTATAAGGAAGGCAAAAAGAAGAGGGGGAGATATTACTAAAAGAACAAAGACTATGTCCAATACCATGTTTTATCCAAGATATGACTCATGCATAGCATTGTGTGTAGTTGATTGCATGAGGGAATAGATTCCCGAATGAATGTGTTTGGCCCGATGGTGTTAAGCAATTGTTGATTTCTTTTGTCAAACCCTTTCAAGCGGTGCCCACAGCAACAATTGCTAGATGGGTGAAGTGTACTATGCAACAAGCTGGCGTTGATTTACAAAACTTTTGTGCACATTCCTTGAGAGGTGCCATGGATTGGAAGACATTATGCGAGCAGCTGATTGGTCTAATGCTTCAACGTTTGCTAAACATTATTGTATTTGGTCTAATGCTTCCACGTTTGCTAAACATTATTGTAAACCCATTGATCACACGTCTAATGTGGTTTTGGAGGGATACCAACATGCATAATGATAGCCTCCGGTCTTGTAATGAAATAGCGATTCTCAAAATTAAGTGCCAAGAGTATCTGAATTTCATTAAATTTCATTAAACAAACAGAGGCTAACATTATCCCTTCCTCACCTCCCAGTTTTTGGGTTTGAGTTTTTGTATAAATCATAAAAAGAAATAAATATATTTTAAAAATATATATTTGACAAATTAACTAATTTTTATAGTTTTGTTTAAGGAATGTTGTTGAACTGTGATAATTATTTGTGGCATGCATTCTTCTATTGGTCTTTGGAACGGTTTGTCTAACGATTTCCTCTCTTTTCAGATAAAACGCAGTAATTCGGGTTGTCTATCTGTTTTTTCGTAATGGTGGTTTCCTACTCCTTGTCTATCCAAGGAAAGGAGAGCAAAGTTTGTTGTACAAATTGCTCATTTTAAAGAAGAGGATTGTTCTGTGCATGGAACCTTTATGTGTTGCCATTGTTCTGTTTTAGACGGTATTTGTTTTATGATGGTATGTACTTTCAAGTGCTGCGTGGAGTGGCATTAAAAAGATTAATGCATAATGTTAGCCTCCCTGTCTTTAATGAAATTCAGATTCTCTTGGCATTTATTTTGAGAATCTCTATTCTCTGTGGGACAACAGGCCCTCTATAGTATAGATACAAGTGTGCATCCTTTGCCTAAATTCAATATAGTCTTATTTATCTTGTGTTAAGCCGGTTCCTTGGGAAAGTAAGGCCAACTTTGTCAGACCATCATCACTATTCTTGTGTATGTAAGAAGGTGGCATTGCCAATATCTGGTGTAGAAGTTGTTAAATCCCCTTAGTCATTCCTCTTCCTAGACATCATCTAGTCTCTGCGGCTTACTGTTGCCATCTACTATGAATTTAGGTTGAATAGGGTACAGGACTGCGTGCCATATCGATAATTGGGGTATGCACATATAGTTGTGCTTCTCTTGCACTACCATTGTATTCCAGACTTTCGTTATGGTTTGTATGCATATGGGTAGTGTTTTAATCTTTTGCTTTGGTGGCAATGGTAGCAAACATGGCAATATTTTAAAAGAGGACGGTGGGAGAATTTTAAAAAAATACCTCGGGGAATGTATTTCTCCCATTGACTTTTATTGAGGCCGCCTAAATCGGGTTTATGTGAAGTATGGGACTGATTGTAAATATACGTTTTTTCCCCTTTCCTTTCAGGAGCACTGAGAAAGCGCTTTGGCAGGCAGAAAGAGAGAGTGACAGAAATGTTGTGCACTGGCATGCAGGAGCAGGTTACTAGCAGTGCATACTCCGAGTCACACAAGACCAGTCCCTTTCTGCAAAAGCCCGCAGAGTAATCGGGATTTTGTATACAGGAATAGCGAGGCGGTAGACTTACCTTGAAATCAGTAGTCTCCTGCCTGAATTGGGAGGATTGCATGTATGTGGTAGGGCTGTAGGAGCCAGTGGGTGTACCCAGCAGTCGAAGTGCATTAAAAAGTATAGGAACTGCGATACTGCGTGCAGGTGTGGTGAGTGAGTACAGGGTTGGGTTCAAACACATGACTGAAAAACCAAACTATTATGTAACTTTTTTTCAGTCTTTCACCCTTAGATAACAACTTATGAAATAATACACACCTTAAGTGAAAAATAAATGTAAGATAAGGTATTCAGTGGGAAAAGCATTATCGTACATTATGAAACGACTATTAGTTAATGCACTGCAGAGGTCTGTGTCTGTAACCAGAGAGACACAGAACTGAATCCTGGTTGTTGCAGTGGAGAATAGTGACTTGTGTATGTTTAGTGCTACGAGGTCCCATTCTGTGATAGAAAGTACTTTAAATAAATGTCATTGTTTTAAACTTGCATGGCACACAGTAGAAGATAGGCTACTACAAAATGCGAAAAAAGGTTCAAGATAAAAAAGTGCTCCCAAAATATAGACTTTAGTAATACTCAGAGTGTATGTAGTACAATTTGTTTAATAACTGCCCTTTAAAAGCTCACACTTCACAGCTCATCTGGTAACTCCCTTGTGATACCACTTAAAAAGAAGGAATTCCTGTCATCAGGAAGCTTCAAGTGATCCCATCAATTAAAGTTAATACAGGCTGCTTTTTAAAAGGTGCGCCCAACTCATTGAAAGAAAATGCACCGAATTATGATGAATACGCTACCCTCAGGGCAGCCGCAAATTCACTCACCCCTGGGGATAGCACATTCATGTGAAAAACTGAGCTGCTGCTTTGAAGCCACTCTGTGTTTTCACAGTCCAGGCGGCAACCCGCCTGCAGTTTTAAAGGGGATTCGAGATTCCCTTGCAGGCGCGTGTAGTCAGTGACTGCACCCGCCTGCAAGGGAATGTCTGGGGGGTCTATAGGACCCCCATAACCCCCTCCAGAGGGCTGCTCTCAGGGGGTGCACTGACAGTGCACCACCTTTTATGTGGCACACTTTCATTGCGCCTCCAGCTTCTTTGCCTCTGCGCCTGCGTCTGTAATACCGAGCTGGCACAGAGGCAAAAGTGTTTCCCTCATTTGTATGGGGCACGCCCCCACACAAATGAGGGAATGCCCCCTGAAGGTAGTGCTGGTGCTATCGGTATTACAGAAGGGGCCGCAAAAGCATCTGCCATAGTACCCCGGGGGTGATCAAAGCGGGCGTAAAAGCCCATTGCGCCCCTGGGGAACTTTGTGTGATACAGCCCCAAGTTGATAAACTCACTAATGCAGACGCCCTTTACACTTGGTGTGGTTCAGGTATAACTCTCAGTACTTGCCTGAGACTGCTGCAGCTCCTCCTGTATGCACCTTCCCTGCTGTATTATGTGTGTGAATCTCCCTTCATTGCCTCAATATAACCATCAGCAACTCTGAATGATTGCAGGAGCATAGCATTACATATTTAGCCCCTTAGTTCTTATGTATTTTATTGCATCCTCTGGATGCGCAAAAAAGTGTCTCTTGCCTTGACATGAATGGATAGATGTGCTAAGGGTAGCAGACGTACGTTATGAGGAGGTCCCTCAGCCTCCATTGTCCTTCTACAAATAGCTTACATTTCTTTTGCATATTTATTCAAAAGTCTGGATAGAATGAGATGTGATTTCTATCATATTCCATTTCCTTTTTCTCTCTCGCTGCAATCAGTAGTTAGATTATGTCTCTGTATCTTTGAAGTTGCATCATGATCATGTGGGAGGGGGTGCTAACAGAGGAGGACACTGGCTGGGTGGGTGTTCTGTGCTCTCTGTCTGTATTCCCTCAGCCTCTGTTTTTTTTTTTTGTTTAAGAAATTTTTATTAAGCATTAAAAGGAGATACAACAAACATGTCATGAAAAATTATGAAAAAGTACATATGGGTGTAATAATAATTAAAAGACATCAATCTACAGGAATTTATATAGAGAAAAGAAAGGTATGAAAAGATAGGAAGGAGAAAGAAGAAAGGAAAGGATTGGGAAGGAAAAAAGAAAAGGAAGAAAGCAGAAGACAGGGAAAAAGGAGAGGAAAGAGAGAGGAGAAAAAGGAAGGAAAATTAAGGGATCATGAGGGACAAGGAGCACGCGGTAGGGGAGAAGGATTGGAGGAGAGATATGAAGTAAAGGGAAGCCATAATAAGTCAGATTTAATTTTCAAAGGAATAGAGGTAGAAGAGGCAATAGAAATTCTATGTTCATCACATATATAATTCCACCATGTGTGGACCGAGAGTTTAGAATTATCTTTCCAACACGACAAAATAACTTTAAATGCAAGTGCAATAAAAAGATCTAACAACTTAGCAGATGAGGGTGTACTAATATCAATATCATCAGATAAAGAACCTAAAAATATGTGTATGAAAGATAATTGTGAAGAGAGAGATAACATTTTCATACATATATTCCAAACATCAGTCCAAAAAGATAAAACTGGGGAACAATAGTAAAGTTGGTGTTGTAGAGTACCAGGATCTTTAGAACAGGACCAACATAGAGGAGAGGAGGTTGGAGAAAATTTATGGATAGTAACCGGTGTAATAACAACTCTGTGGTAAATAAAAAGTAGGGATTGGGTAATGCGTGCAGCAACAGAAACTTTGAAGAGTCGAGACCATATACGATCCCACAATACAGTGTCAAAGGAGACATCCAGATCAGTTTCCCAAGCAGTCTCCACTGTAGACTTAAATCGGACAGAACAATTAGATAATAAGAGTGAATATACAAGAGCAGCTTTAGGTTGGTGGGTAGAAAAAAGAGGGTAAAGTGGGGTGACAGGAGTAAAAGAAGAAAAAGAATCAGAGGAAGAGGATAACGAGGATAAATGAGATTGAATAGCAGAAATTATAATAGAATATTCAGCAAGAAAAGAGGAGGGTAAGTTAAACTTATCTTGTAGATCCACAAAAGAAAGGAGAGTAGAATCAAGAAAAAATTGATGTACAAACATTATATTCTTTTCTTTCCAGTGTTTAAAGTAAAATGATTTACCTTTATATCTAAGAAATTTGTTGTACCAAACTACAGATGATAAAAAACATTGTAGAGGGGAAAGGGAAGAGGTAAAAACAGTTTGCAAGGTAGATTGGCAATATTTCAAAATAGGATACTTAGATATAAAGGTACAATTTGACATGAAAGGAACATGTTGAAATGAGAAATCTTTCAAAAAAGAGCGTTCCAGAAGCACCCACTTAGGAACAGGAGTATCAAGGAAATCATATGCCAAGGAGAAGGATTGTTTGATAAGAAAGGCAGAATGATAAGAGCCAAAATCAGGGAGACGAACACCACCTTCATTTTTAGGACGAACCAACTTATGTAATCCAATGCGGGGATGTTTATTGTTCCACAAAAATTTTGTGCATATTGAATTGATACGGGAAAAATAGGATTTAGGGATTCTGAAGGGGAGCATAGAGACTGTATATAAAACATGAGGAGTAATCATCATTTTGATGGTATCTAATCTACCCCACCAAGAAAGAAATAGGGGAGACCAAATCTGTAGAAGTGATTGAATTTTGTTAATTAACGAATCAAATGTTATTTTAAGGGTATCTTTTAGAGAGGAAGAAAACCATATGCCGAGGTATTTAATTTTAGAAGGACACCATGCAAAATCAGTATCATTAAACATATATTGAAAACACAAAGAGTTAAGGGGAAGCACTTCTGTTTTGGATAAGTTAAGCTTATATCCTGATATTGAGGAATATAACTGAACTTCATCTAAAAAGGGTGGGAGGGAAGATTCAGGATTAGACATGTAAATGAGGACATCATCGGCGTACGCTGATAGTTTAGTTTCGACAGAAGAGAATTTTAAACCAGTGATATGAGGGTTAGAACGAATACGTTGTAAAAAGGGTTCAAGGCATAGGATAAATAATAAAGGAGAAAGGGGACAACCTTGTCTCGTGCCTCTTGTTAAAGAAAAAAATCTGGAAAATTGATTGTTAACAAAAATACTGGCACGTGGGGAGGCATAAAGGAGTCGGACTAACGTTATAAACTTCGGGCCAAAACCAAACCAAGTAAGGGTTTGAAACATGTACTGCCAATTAATACGATCAAAAGCTTTTTCAGCATCTAGGGAAAGGGCTGCTAATGGGGTTTTGACATTTTTACTGTGAGAAAGGACATTGGAAAAAAGACGGGCATTATCCGCAGCAAGTCTGCCCTTAACAAACCCCACCTGGTCCGTGTTGATTAATCGAGGGATAATGGAATCAAGGCGAGAGGCAAGGATTTTAGCAAAAATTTTACAATCATAATTAATTAAGGATATGGGGCGGAAATTCTTACATTGGGAATGATCCTTATCAGGTTTCGGGATGATGACAATGAGGGCATCTAAGAATGACCCAGAGGCTTTAGCTTCAAATATAAAAGAATTAAATAATTGAAGGAGTTTGGGAGCAAAAAATGAATGGAAGGAGGAGTAAAATTCAATTGGCAGGCCATCAGGACCGGGGGCTTTTGATTTTTTAAGAGAGTGAATAGCTGAGGTAATCTCTTGGAGGGTAATTTCACGTTCTAGGTGTGAAAATTCATCAGGAAGGGCTGGGGGGGAGGGAAGGCCTTCAAAAAAAGTTGTTAAGTTAGCATCAGAAGGGTGAGTATCATCTGTATATAAGGCTTGATAGTAGTTGTGAAAAACTTCAGCAATGTCTTCATCAGAGGTGACCAGCTTATTGAGTGAGTCATTAAAAATTGGGCCGACAGCTTTGCGTTCAGATTTGATTTTCAAGTAGTTGGCCAACATTTTACCTGCTTTGTTCTGACCCCCATGATATTTAGATTTTATTTTAAGGAGGGTATGACAAGCTTCATTAGTTATAATTTTATTGAGATCAGTTTTGGCCAGAATCAGGTCTTGAAGGGCAGATGGGGATTTGGAGGAGAAATATGTATGTTCAAGGGTTTTAATATGTTTAAGTTGATCTTCATATTTTTGCTTGTTAAGCTTCTTTTTGGCAGAAACATAGGAAATCGTAAAAGCACGAAAAGAAGCCTTAAAAGCATCCCAAGTGTTAGGAATGGAAGTATCAACGGGGTCATTAAGAGAAAAATATTCATTAAAAAACTCAATACATTTTTTCATAAAAGTGGCATCAGATAAAAGAAAAGAGTTAAATTTCCAACGACTAAAATTGGAGGAAGTAATGGATAAATCCAGGGTAGTATAAACCGGTGCGTGGTCAGAAATAAAAATAGAGCCAATAACAGATTTTTGAAGGGAGGGAAGGAGAGACTTACTAATCATAATATAGTCGATCCGTGAGCGTGTATGGTGGACATTAGAAAAAAAAGTATATTCCAGTAAATCAGGATTACACACTTTCCATGAGTCATGCAAAGGACGAGAGGCAATGGCAGATTGAAAAGCCTTATGGGTTTTATCAGGTTGAAATTTACTCGAAGACAAGCGGTCTGAAAAAGGGTCTAACCATTGGTTAAAGTCACCAGCAACGATGTAGTTAGGACAGTCAATGGATGAAATAAGTAATTTAATGTCTTTCCAAAATTTGGGGTCTGGACGAACAGGGCCATAAATATTCAATAAGACCATTGTCTTGTTATGAATAACAACCTTTGCCATTGCCCAACGACCTTCATCATCATTTTGAGAGGAGATAATTTGTGCATTTAAAGTCTTGTGAAATAATATAGCGACCCCTCCTTTTTTGTTAACCGCAGGGGAAAATACAACCTGACCCACCCATTGTCTTTTCAATTTAAGGGAATCAATGTCCGAGCAATGAGTTTCTTGAAGAAAGACAACCTGTGAATGAAATTTGGTTAAGTGAGACAGTACCTTCTGACGCTTGACAGGATGACCAAGACCACGAACATTCCAAGAGACAAAATTACACATGGCGGGAGAAGGGAGGAATGGGCGAAGAGTGGATGTAACACACAGCATGGAGATCACTACATAGGAGAAGACAAAAAATAACGGTTAAACTTTGGGGTAGGGGAGCGCTCATTTCAAGAAGGGAAAGAAAAATCAAATAGCAAGGAAAAAAGAAACAAAGAAGTAAAGAGAACAGCAGAGGTAGCTTGAGAAGAAGGAAGCAAGAAGAGAGAGAGAAGAGAAAAAAAGAGGGAAGATACATAAAGAAGGAAAGAGAATGAGAAAACAGATCAAGGCACAAAGGCTCGATCTGAGAAGAAAGCAGTAACCAAAACATGTGAGACGCGGGTACACCAGAGAGAGGACATGACCCACGAGCAAACCAGATACGGACATATGAGAAAAGGATATACACAAGGATGTGAGAAGAAAGTCAAGAGCAAGGTAGAAAGGGGAGACACGTGAAGAGAGAATATATAAGTTAGAGCAGTGACTTTAGAAAAGGAGAAACATTGAAAGACGAAAAGGCATTAGCTGGCAGTTTCCATGGTGGAAGGATTGATACTCATCAAATAGTCTCGAAGTTTCTGGGGATCATCATACGACTTGGTACGCCCATTGTGTGTGATCTTGCAGAAACAGGGATGAAGAATTCCATATTGAATGTTGAGTTGTCGCATCGTAGGGCGAAGGTTCAGGAATTCCTTACGTCGAGCATTGGTAGCAGAAGAGAGGTCTTGGGAAATGAAGATGTTGTGACCAGACCACTGAAGACGACGTTTGGCCCTGGCAGCTTTTAGAACAGCCATGAGTTCTGTAAACTCCAAGAATAACATGATGATTCCACGTGGTTTGGTTGCATTGGAGTTGAGACGGCCAAGACGATGCGCTCTCTGGATGTTGAGAGGATGATTCGATGGGGAGAGTTCCAAAAGTTCCTGCAGAAATTTTCGAATAAAAGAGACCATGTCGGACCCCTCCAAATTTTCCGGAACACCGTAAACGCGTAGGTTGTTGCGTCTATTTCTATTTTCCAAATCCTCAGTGTGTAATTTGAGTTTGTGGATTTCCTGTTCCAAAAGTGGAATCCGGGTTGAGAGG
Organism: Lissotriton helveticus; assembly: GCF_964261635.1. Taxonomy (NCBI): domain Eukaryota; kingdom Metazoa; phylum Chordata; class Amphibia; order Caudata; family Salamandridae; genus Lissotriton; species Lissotriton helveticus. Next base: position 1,661,916,174 of record NC_136065.1, read on the forward strand.
TCCTGGACATCACTGACACGTTGCTCCAAGTTCAAAACCTTATTTTCCATGACTACCCATCGCTCCTCGATCTGCTGAAGCTTAGCGTTGGTAGCAGACATAAATGGTTGGAGACCCCGCACCTCCTCAAGGATTGAGTCAAGAACAGGATTATTCGAAGGGTTAATGGGGGAGGGAGGGTCATTCCTTTGTCTTTTAGGTTTTGTTCCTGTTTGCGACAACTTCGGCGAAGTAGAGATATTCGCCATGGTGCAGGATGATGGAAGGAAGCTATGTCCAGCAACGTTGTCGATAATGAAATATAATGTGGATGCCCAAATGTAATAGGGGCACACCCTGTGGCAGAAAAACGAGGACACTGAGAGACACTACTTGTCAGTGCGCAGATGAAGAAACGGCCACACGAGGGCAAACCATAGGCATCCACTAACTTAAAGAGTTGATATTGTGACGACCCAACATGGCTTTATGGAGTATAGAATAAATGAAATGGAGCGCCAAAACATTCACAAGGAAGCGTAGGCAACGCATTGAGGCAGTGGAACAAACCAATGGTCATTGAAAGCCAGAAGAACAAGAAGCTTGTAGCAACGTTGAGGTGTTTGTCAAATGTGCGAGCAAAACATTAGAAGAGGGTTAAGCATCCAGAAGCACAAAATGGCGGTCGTTTCACCACACAGACATGAAGAAAAAAAAAACTGTGCAATTAAAATTCAAAACGGGAGCAGCGTTTAAAAATGCAAAAGAGTCCACAACAACTCATGAATAGCGTAGGAATAGAGGTGGTATCAGTGCCAGGCTAGCATCCGAGTGAAGAGCAGGAACAGCGCAGAGAAAACAGACGAACCGGCGGCATACAAAATGGCGGCCGTTCGTATCTCGAGTTGAAGGGATAATTACCAACGTAAATTGTCCGCGAGACAGTGCTCCTTTTGGCCGGCAAAGTGCAGCATCGTGGAGTCCCCACCTTCCGATCCTGTAATCCGTGAAGAAAAACCGTCCAAAGGCGGTTTTGGAGAATTCTCACGGCATCTGCAAGTTGTCCGTGACGGAGCTCACGGGAAAGACGTCCTCCACCGCCGGCGCGTAAGCCACGCCCCCCCTCAGCCTCTGTTTTGTCGATAAAATTATCTGGTATGAGTTTTTACCAGGAATAGTTCCAGGAGGGGGGGGGCATATCTGTTAAATTTGGTATACCTTCTATACCTGAAGAACTGGAGATATGCAACTTTAATGGTTTAGATACAAATAGCAAACACAAAGAAATGATGGATGGTGCGCTGAAACTTTTCAGACACTCACCCCCAGTCACAGATCTGGGTTGAATCCATCATCATTCTTTAGCTCACTTTGCCACCTCAGTTCAGACTCAGCAAAAATAGCGCCAAAAAGCACAAAGCACTAACTGTGGTCATCTGGTTGCACTGGACCAGGACAAAGTCACAAGTTCAAGCCAATCACCATGGAGTGTGGGCTGGTTACAGTGACCAGATTAGTCGCACTGAAAATTGTACCTTATGTCCTTTATTCGAGGTGTTGAGTCGCACTGCATTGGTTCTGTTGAGTCGCTGCAAGGGTTGTGATGTGAGGTTCTGTGTCAAGTTGCATTGCGCTGCGTTGGTTTTGATAAAGCCGCCAATCGGGCTGTGAGATGCTGCGATGCGAGGTCCTGCATCGCACTGCATTGCACTACATTGAGTCTGAGTTGGGCCAGGAGGAGTACATGCTGATGCCAGCCAAGGGTCTAGGATTTGAGGGGCACCTCTTGGAACTCAGGACCCACTCCAGCAGAGGCCAGCAGCAGAGCACAAGCAGGTTCAGTTGAGTCTGGGCAGCTGGGCAGATGCAGGTCAGGTCTCTGGAGCTTGCGTTGTTATGTCCCTGTAGCTCAGAACAGGGGGCCAGTCAGCTATCCATTGGAGTTACTCTGGTGGTTCTGCGTTCAAGGTGCAGGTCCAGTCTCGCTTCGGCTGCAGGGCAGCAGGATAGGCCTTCCTGCAGTAGGGCTTCAGAGCAGTCCTTCTCCTGAGTGTTCCACAGGTCCAGATGTGATCTGAAGAGTGGGTCTGAGGGTACTATTTTTATACCCCCTTTGAAGTGGGAGACGCTTCTGAATTCTTCCCCCTGCAGAGGTATCTGGAATTTCCTGCCTCCCTGCAATGGTACCAGTCTGTCTAGGAGCTTGTGTGAAGGACTTTGTGAGTGAGCTGAGCAGTGTCTTTTGAAGTGCAAGAGTGACAGGTGACAACTCCACCCCTTCATCAAGTCAGGATGGCCCATCGTGCCAGCACCCAAGTCCTCTATTGTGATAAGGTTTGGGAGTAATACACACAGGCCAACTGCCAACACCACCTAGTTATGTGCCCCAGAACACAGGCTGCAGGTACCAAATGGTTGTCAGTCCTGCGGCACCCCAGGGGCAGGGCTAACTCTGACAAGAAGTATCTGTCTCGGCAGGAATCTGCTTGGTGTTCTAGTGTTCTCACACCTGCAGCTTCCTGCCGTCGGATATTCACTTACCTTTTCAGGGTCCTCACATGCTACAGCAGCATCTTGCCATTTCTCTCGTTGGGCTCTTGGAGTGTCTGATTCGCTTGTTCTCCTATCTTTGGGTTCCTGGAAGCCTATGGGCCATTTTCCACATTGCTCTCTGGACTTCCTGCTGAAGAAAAGAACGGACAACAGCAAGACAATAAAGTATCGGTGACTATCATACAATTTTCCCGCAGTCTGCACTACTATGACTACATTTGTGAATATACTTATGTGAAAATACCTATATGATTATGGGTGTACTGAATTTTTCCAAGAATATTTTCTGAACTTCATGATATTTTCGCCTGCAAAAGTAAAAGAAACCAAGGACAAAAGGCCATTTAGCATATGTGTTGTGACACCTGTTGGTGCTGAGTATGTACATTTGTTTATTACAGGTCCTATATTTTTGTTATCTCTTTTTTGACTGTTTTGATGTTTTGGAGTTTCCTGAGGTAATGAATGTCCTAAATAATATCCAGTAAACTCCAGGATGGGAGCTGTTTTTGTGACGCAGTAGCAGAATAGACATGAGGTAAATTCCTACAAAATTATAAATTAGCACTCAGTCTATTGTTATATCTATTTCATGTGCCATGTTCCTTGTAGCGCAACTCACACACAAAAGCTAGTAGGCTTTCATACCAGACCATCAACAAGAGAGGAGAGGGAAATTACAAGGTACATATAAGTATTATTACTTCTAAGGATTGTACACTACAAGATACCTGTACTATCTCTCACTTCTTTTTATAGGGAACACTTCATCTGGCAGGCATAGGCAGTTGCTCCTGTGGAAATGCAAGGTGCAATTTTGACAATAGTAAAGAAAAGAAAATACCAGTTTTATAAAAGTGGCGATTCCAGAATTGTGACTTAAAATTGACTTTACCATTAAAGAGAGGTTTAAATTACAATTGCTCAGACACCAAACATGACATTCCTACTTGCTCCCAAACAAACGTTATCACTTTTAAATGTAATAGGTTAAGCCAATGGAATCCTATAGGAAAGGTAGGGCTTACAATAGTGAAAAACAAATAAAGGAGGCCACAGAGCAGCCTCTGACCCTCTCCCCACAGGGCAAGGGAAACAAGGAATTATGGGGCAGATGTATCAAAGCAATTTTTAGACGCAAACGCTGTGAATCGCAAAAAAGCAGAGTTTGCGACTAAAAATTCGCTAAACAGGATGTATGAAGGAAATTGCATAGCAAAATTAAGGAATCGCAAAATTTGCGATTCCTTAATTTTGCGTAAGCATTTAAGGAATCACAAATTACGATTCCTTAAATGCTATGCATCAAGCATTCAATTATTGCGAATTCTCCTTAAGAAATCGCAAATTACCTTCAAGTTGGTGGTAATTTGTGATTTCTTTCACAAATACAATGTTTGCCATTTGTGAAGGTGCAATATGGTGCACATACGTGCCCTTAGGGCATGTATGTGCGCCATATGCGCACACATGTAAATTTCAGGGGTGCATCAGGGTGTCCTTATGGCACCCTTGCACCCTTGAAATTATTCTCAATTTGCGATTCTCAAATTGTGAATCGCAAATTGAGAATAACTTCACATTCTTTCCTATGGGCCTCCTGGCCCATAGAAATGAATGGGAAAGTATTCCTTAATTGCGATTAGCAATTTGCTAATCGCAATTAAGGAATTTTAAGAAATCGCTAAAAAATTGTGATTTTTTATATGCATACCATTTTGCAATTCTCAAATAGCGATTCTCAAAAAATCGCTATTTGAGAATCGCAAATAGGTATTTTGATACATATGCCCCTATGTAACTCAAGTAAACACCCAAACTATAAGAAAACCACCCAAAATGAAGATTCCAGATAAAAAAGTCAGGGACGAGATCAGACAAAGTTGGGTATCTGACGCCATAAGGGAGGGCCACGTAGCACACCATGTGCCGGGAACAGGTAGATGCACAAACATAAAAACGTGGTCCCGGGGCACGTTGATAGTACCAGCAACACCAAACAGCAACACGCCCCCTCTTCCCACATGTAGTGAACATACAAAGACTGAAAAACACAACTCACAGCAAACGCAACTGGGAGTAATATTAAAACAGGTAGCTCCATGCAGGAAAATAGTTGTGGGAAGGGGCAGCACAGAAACTGCGCTGTTATGCACGCACCAGGTGAGGCTTTTGGGAAAAACTAGTGATGCCCATAGAATCGCTGCTAAAGCCTATATCCTATTCCTCCCTGAACTCATGGGACCACTCCACAACATACCTTACACTGAATGCTACCCAGAGCCAAAATGTCGGAAGAGGTCCGAAAACACCCTAGTCGAATAAGGGGTGGACTCAACAGCTTATAAAAATAAGATCTCTCTGGTTAATAAAGTTGATAGTAATCACACTTACTCCCCTAACCACTGAAAGACATATCCAAAAGGGGTCAATTTCCGATACCTCACCAGAACGCGACTAGTAGGTTGATGGGATCACACCCCTGTGGTAAAATTCAGGTTATCCAAAACCATTGAGAATGGAGCATATGTAATAAGCTGAATTAACAGTCAACAAAGTTCTTATTCAAATAAGGTAGCTGCAAGGACAGCGAAGTGCACCAACGCCAACTTGTCATCAACCCCACAACTCAAGGTAAAAAGAACATTACACAACTTGCGCAAATTAAAGGAGGAAAAGCACTGGGCCCTCAGGGAGTGGCCTGCTTAACACCCACAGTCCTCAAAGAGGATGAGAAAGGTGCATAGGAGTGCAGGTCCAATGTGTCCATCCATGGCGAAGTCAACCTAGAACAAAAAACTGCCAGCTTTCATGAAGTGGTCAGAAGGAACACATCCACCGGAGGAGTGCAGACAACTGACACAGGACTCATTCCTAGAACTACAGTGTCACAACAAAAGTTATGTATATTTATATCTTCCTTCTATGGATAGTCCCACACTTGAGTACTACAGAGAAACTGCCTAATCAAAAGAAACTCACTGAAAAGGAACTACAATGCCTGCGTAGGGATCCTTCATACATTACCTACAATTCCACCAACATGCACTACACAGCACCCTTTTGCATAACACATGGCACCAAAACATGACCACAGTTGGCTCCCAAGCATCAGCCAGGTCATGTTATGTCTGTTAATTAATCCCACACGCGGTAGGCACAAACAGGCTTTTTTTGTCCCAAGAAGTAGCCCCATAGAAAGCAAAATGGCATATGCACCTCTACCTATGTAGAATAAGAGCCAAGATCCAACCTAACAAGATATAACCACATAGGGTAGTTGTAAACATAACCTGATATGAGACCAACCCAACAGCTCTATACATACTAACTAAACCCATTGATATCCAATAGAGCTTGACAGGATCGTTAAAGGGTCACATAGGGGAAGATATCACATGACCCCGAGATTTCCTGGAGAAAAGATTTTTGGAGGTGGCAAAACCCGCAACTCAGTGCACAAACATGTCTGGTTCAGCATTAATCTGTGGACCGAGAGTGGCACTTAGTGTAACTCAGGGCAGTCTTCTTAAACAACAAATGGTTCCCGGCATGGAATTCCTATGTAGTTTCATCCAGCTCGGGGATAAATGGGCAATGGGTCGCATGGTGGAGGTTTGAATGAAAGTATAACCACCCCATGCCAGGAAATATGGGACACTGTGTTGGGTGGATACACTTAGTTAGAAGGGAAAGTACAACCCCTGATTGTACGGAAACTAACACTGTACGCCTTCTGTTTCAGAGGACAAGGAACGCTTCTGATGGGCACAAATGCTAACTGTGCAGTGATATTATATATTCTGGATATGCAATCGGGCACCTCCATGCTGATAGACTACTACTGGCAATACGGTGAGAACACCTACACTCAAATTGTTCCAGGATGAGGGGGCTGTGTACCCTGGTCACCGTGCACACCCGACCCTAGTTATTCCTGGAGCAGAGCTATTAGACTTGTACAAGCACCTGTTAAGGAAAAAGACAATCTTGCTGCACCAAGCTTGTGAAAGGAGAGCTGCAGGCTATTGTGGCTGTGCCAATTCAAAGACATTCTAGAAGAATTTAGACTGTTCACAGAAGTACAGCTGGGGGCAAAGCTAGAGCCCCTACAAATAACCTGGTGGGAGATGCTCAAAATGACGAACAGCCCTGAGCTCCTCCTCCATTCTATCAAAGAAGAAATGCGAGCAAGCTGCCTCATGGTAATGGACCACCAATATGTATTGGACTTAATGACAACATTGGAGGGAAGGGTCTGTGCCAAGATCAGAGCAGCTTTATTTATTTATTTATTTATTTGAAAAGTTTTATATAGCGCTGGCTAACCCGGCGGTATCAGAGGGCTTTACATGAGGATCAGCGAATTACAAGTTACAAAAGTTACAGTAGCAAGTATGACATAGGAGAAAAACAGTGATTAAACAATAACATGTGTTTGTTAGGGCACAACATAACAAAGACAAACGAAAATGGGGCTTGGAAGGGAAAGGCCAAAAGGAGACTAAGGGGGGTGGAGGGGCGAGCCGGGGAAGGAGAACAAAGGAGTAGTCCAGCCATGCAAGTTGCTCTACGTTTATCCCAGGGAATGACATCGACAATGGGACACTGACATTTGCCATTCTAGCACTGCACAATCCACAAAGAAACATCTCTGAAGAGAGAGGTGCCCCTGAGCAGGAGTGGTTTTTGAAATGGTTCTCCTGGCTTCTACGATGGATATCTGGTTTATGTAAATCACTGTTGATAGTTATCATTATATTGCTATTGGTATGTGGGGTCATACAATTGGGGATCACCTGCTGTAAAAATGGAGTTCTAAAACTGGGAAGAATGCAGGGAAATTGGAAGGTAGTTGTTGTCAAAAGTGAGCGTAAGAAACAACAGGCCCCAAATAAAGTAACTGTCAAAATGCATGAGTTATGTAGTGTTGTTGAAGAATCAACTAGAGGGGGAATGTTAATGTGTAAATCGATGCATTAATCGATGAAAATGAAATCTGATTCTTATTAACAGTATCGCCTGTTGTGAACCCCACATCACCCTTGACTCACAAATATGTAGTCAAGCAGGCCCTAAGACCAAGGCCCCGGATTGCAGATTGATAGGTCACTGGTGGGAGGATGTGTAGTTGGCAGGCAAATGCTCGGGCAGGAAACTATTGATCAATCCACCGGATAGGCACAGCAACATTACAAGGGTTAAGGGAGATTGCCCCAATAAAGCACACATGGCCAAAGGGGGCCAAGGCTTGCTTCTAAAACAACATAAAAAGTCAGATGCCACATGAGTTAGTAACATATAGCCAATCAAGACCTAGAACATGCAGTGATCACACGCTCCCCATGCCAGACATCTGGATACGTTATCCACTTGCCACATTGCCCACGCGAGGTCAAGACCCACCTGTGGTAACCATTAGACAATTTATTTACAACTCCAAATGCAGCAACCAACTAGGCTCACCATATATGGTACGCCAGAAACGTTCATAAACAATCCCGTTTTTTATAAAAGAAGGATACATACTGATTGTAAATTGAGGCAGTCCTCAGACGTTGTGCCTGTAACTCTTCTCCCAGCCGTAATATTTAATAAAATAAACTGTTCCTGTTTTGCCAAACACCTCTTGTCTTCTGTTATTCAAGGGAATTCGAACTCAAGCAACATAATTATGCCATCCCTAAATTTAACAAGTCTGGTGACCATCTATGGATGTTGTATGCTGCAAATGAAAACTATGGATCATGTGTTAAATTCAAGAAATAAAGATTCAGAGAGCCTGCTTTGTCCAGAGGACAATGTCCAGACACAGACAAACAATATGTATTGCATAATCGACTCAGGCAATCTTTTGTGGAAAAAGAAGCCCAGGCAGACTTTCTTTCAGCTATTAGAAGCCAAGGATAATGTTAATGTATGGTGACTCGATGCAGATTGTAATTAGATGGGGGTCAAAGCTTGCAGTCAGCACTGCTCTCCTGTGTACACCATGAGAGTTTAATTTCCAGAAATATTTTCATGCTCCCACTGCTTGATAGTCTTTGTATGTGACTTGGCTACAGATTAAAAGATGGACAATTAGACCAATTATTCCGACAGTGTTTACTGGAACCCTGACTGTAGGAGGCTGGCTTAGTATATACTGCAAACTTATTTAAGTGACTAACCTTGCACTAATCAAGCCAACCCTTGTGGTGATTTTAGTGGTCTCAGACAATCTTAGAAAGCTCTCTAAGTGGTAGCTGTGAAGATCGACCTTCAGGCGTAGTCCAGAAGGAGTGTTAAGCAGCTTGTTTTACCAGACTTAGTCATATAGTGTAGGTTAAACGAAAAAGAACCACACAGTGTAGTATAAAAATAGGTATATTTATTATACACACTCACTAACGCATTAGTATATCTCTCGGAGATATAAACACAATACACCCAAGACTTCAACTGTTAGCAGGTAAGTAAGCACAACTACACGGTGGTCTCCAGGGGAGAGACCAAACCATATACTAAAGAAGTGGAATGCAAACTGTGACCGAAGTCGGGACTTGGACCTGTAGACTCAGAAGAGCTCAGAAGGAACCACCCGAGCTAACTACCCAGGAATGCCACGGAGGCTGTGTGCAGCGTTGAAACACAGCTGCATGCTCAATGCAGGTTAATGGGAAAGTCGTGGTTGCAGTTTCAAGAAGAAGGACCCTTTCCAGTGGACCCAGAAGAAACCCCATGGAAAACAGAAGGCTGTAGAGTAACCCCCAACTGTGGATATCCCAGGAACCAGGATACCTACACCACGGAGGCTGAGTGCATAGGTGCGAAGTGACGTCGGAAATCAGCCGTAGACCACAATGGAGGACTTCAGGAAAGATGCTGCTGGTGAAGAAGGTGAAAGAGTCCGATGGAATACAAGGATTGATTCTTTTTTTTTTTTTTACAATTTTTATTTCGTCAATTGTCACAAACAATGCAGAGCTCTGTAACCCAGAGACAACCTGCCACTTATTACATACAGCATTTTGCGTTGACGTTTAACATAAACAAGATACACAAAGAAATAGGAAAAAACAGAAATTATAAGAAAACATAACCCCCCCTGCACTGTCTCTATACACCACCAATATTCACACACAGTCGCCCGCACATGAGGAACACCATTTGTAAGACCCGACATGCCCAGAGCCACAACTCCAGCCCAACTCATCCCTCAAGTGCAACATCTCTCACAACAGGGGGCACCAAATCCAGGCCTCGATATACCGCCCACCTCTTCTAGGTCTTGTAATGTTTCATCGGACACCCACATGCCTGAAAAATGGGAACCTCTAAGCCCATATTAAAGTCCGACCCATTTTTCCATGCTGAAAGTGGAGGTGGAGCCCCAGCCTTCCACCTACATGCAATGTCCCGTTTAGCCAGCGTAAAGCCCAGCATCATCAAATGAGGTTTATAAATATTCCCCCCCCACTCCCTCCATTACATGCAACAATACCAATTTTGGGGAGTCAGGAAGTTCCCACGCCAAGACCTCCGCAAGGCAGGCCAAAACTCTCCGCCAGAACCTTTCTATCACCGTGCATTACCATATTGTGTGGAAGAGAGTACCCTCCTCCGAGCAGCAGCGCAGGCACACCAGGGTCTCTATCAAACCAGCCCCCCACAGCCAGACGCAAGTATAATACACCCGGTGGAGATAGTTAAATTGGATCAACCAGAGACGCATGGCTATCGCCGCTCCTCGGGGGGATGCAGCGCTTCCGTTCAGTCCTCCTCATCCATGGGACCCAGGTCATCTTCCCACCTTCCCCTAAGTTTATCTGGTGTGGTGGGGCTATTTGTCACCAAGGTTTGGTATATCTTAGAGATTTTACGGTCTTGCAGGTCCCCCATAAATACTTTGGCTTCAATAGGGCTAAACTCGGGAAGCGACTCCAACTCCGCAACACTAGAGAGAATGGCATGTCTGAACTGCAGGTATTTGAAAAATTGTGTTTTCGGCATCTGATATTCCAGATGAAAGTCCTGAAAAGATTTGAAAACTGTGCCACACTTAACATCCCTCAGGGTAGAGAGCCCGATATTGACCCAGTCACGGAGGCCCCCCAGACCAGCAAGTTGCGGCAGCCTGCCATTAGCCCACAGGGGAGTCTCCTGTTTCAACCAGCCCCACCAGCCCTTCCCATGCGGGCCCTTCTCGACAGCTGGAAAACTACACTCGTGGTGGACGGCAGAGTCTTGCGAATAGAGGCTGAGTACAAAACTATGTGAAGAGAATAAGATCCCATCTGGTACCGTTCCACTGCATATGCCGGATCCGAGCAGTCCCCATACCACCATTCATTCAATATCAGTAGTTGCAAGGCCACCAATGGTGAATTCTTGAAGAGAAGATCCTGCAAGCAGAGGGAACACAGGGCTAGATGTAGGTAATTGTAAATTACCGAATCGAAAATACCGAATTTTACCGATTCAGTATTTTTGAATCGGTAATTGCAATGTAGATAATAATTCGGTAAAAAATACCGAATCGGTAAGATTCGGTATTTACCGAATCGATAATTACTGATTCGGTATTTGCCATTCATTCCTATGGGCCTGGAGGCATGAATGAATGTCAATTACCGAATCGGTAAATACCGATTCGGTAAAATTGGGAAAAAGTCAAGGGTGGCAGGGTGTCACTTTGAAACCCTGCTGCACCCCTGATTAGTGATTGTGTGCAAATGTGGCACACATACATGCCCTAAGGGCATGTATGTCTGTCACATGGCACAGGTGTAAATGCACATATTTGCATTTACACAGGAATTCCTTATTTACCACCAACCAATAGTTGGTGGTAAATAACGAATCCTTAAAGCACAAAAGCACTCTTTAAAGTGCTTCCTACATCTCATTTACCGATTCGGTAAATACTGAATCGGTAAATGATGATTCGGTAAATACCGAATCGGTAAATACCGATTTGTTATTTACAGAATCGGTAAATAAGACACCTACAAAGGAAAAGGCTATTACCGGTTGGTAACGGCCGATTTCGGCCGTTACCGACCGGTAAAAGCCTACCTTCATCTGGCCCTTAGTCTATGCCACTCGGAGATGACCAAGAGACACGGAAGAGCAATGATCCCTGATGACAGAAGATGCAGGAATGTTGACGGTGACTTTGTTGCTACAGCTGTGAAGACCAGGCAATGCCGTGGAAGACTAGGAGCTGTTCACAAGCTGTCCCACGTCAGAAGTCAAGAACCAGGGGGTTGGTGTCCAGAAGGAAGCACCAACAAGCCTTGGCAGCAGCAACAGACATGGTAAAGAAAAAAGGAACAATGTTGGGACCAACAAAGGTCCAAGGGACTCACCAATTGCAGGAGAGTCAGAGCAAACCCCGAGCAACCAGGGGAGCCCACTGAAACCAAAGAAGACCCTGAAGAGTACCTACAGGCCGAAGGCACAGGAGTCGCAAGAGGACCTCAAGCAGCTCGCCAAAGATGTAGGCCCACGGTGCAGAGGATACGGTGAGGTTGAAAATCTTGGCAGGAAGAGATGGAGGAGCTTCTTGTAGCTCAAAGATCTCTGGAGTACAAAGCCAACCTTGGCTATGGCAAGTTGACGGTGTGCACAGGCGTTCTGTTCCAGCGGTTCCGACGAGGGATACCGGCCTCAAATTTGCTGAGAGGACATGCCAGGCCTCGAGGGAGTTGCAGAACCACCACTTGTGTTGGTGAGCCTTTTGCAGTCCGTGGGACGTCAGTAGCAGCAGACCGGTCAGCTTTGTTGCGGTGCCTGCAGATGCAGGGGAGTGACTCCTTCAGAACAGTGAGACCAGGAGCAGCAAAAGTCTTTCTTGGTGCAGTCTCGGTTCCAGGCATAGTCCAGCAAAGTCCAGGTGCCCAGACAGTCAAAGTTGAAGTGGTTTCGAGTTTGATTCTTATCCCACGACGAACTTGGAGAGCCACCCACAGGTAAGCTCTTAAGTACCATAGGGAAAGGGTTGGAATGATTCAAGGTTCCCTCCCAAAGGAGGGGCTGGACAGAGAGGAGGATACTCCTTTGTCCAGTTTCACATCATAGCAGGAGCCAAGGGCTCCCAGAACTGGCTCAAATTGGAATATGCAATTAGGGTACCAAATGGGCCCTTCAAAGCAGTCTGGTGGCACTGGCATGAGCCCCCACTGCAGTCCAATACACAAAGTCCTGTCTGGGAGGTATTCACGCCTCCCTGTGACAGGAGACCTATTGTTCTACCCTCCCCTACTCAAGCTCAGCTCAGTAGCAGGAGGGCAGAATCGTGCCTGTGGTCGGTAGCAGCACTAGCTTGCTAGAAGACCCTGAAAGGCTGTTACCAGGAGTACTCGGGGCATCCCAGAGGAGCCCCCCAGTGCATGGAATCATACCTCCAACACCGATAACAGTGTTGTTATATGTTTCCAAAATGTTTGATACCGAAAATGCCCACGTCCGGCTCAGCAATATATAGTTAGCCAATGTGTCATGACACAGGTCCACTATGTGGATTAAAATGGTTAACTACACTTACAAAGCCTGAAGAATCAACTCCAGGGTTTGTAGGGGATGTCCTGCTCATGAAGGATACCCTCACATGTATAACCCAGCACCCTGCCTTCAGGATTGAAAGGCCTGCCTTAGGGGTGACATATAGGTTTTAAGTGTAGTGACCTTAGATATAAGGAAACTTATATCTGTCATAAGTGGTGCTAGCATCAGCTTACACAGGCTGCAATGGCAGGCCTGGAGTCACAGTTTGAGTGGTCTCTCATGGGTGCCATAATACATGTTGCAACCATTGGGAGACCCCTGTTGTACCTATGCCCTGGCACCTGAGTATCATATACTAGGGACTTACATTAGTACACCAGTAGCCAATTGTAGAGGTACCAAAGTGCATACCACTGTCAAATGTAGGGAGCCAGCACAGTGACTAGGGTCCTGAGTAGCTGGATTCCAGTGAGACTAGTTATAAAACAGAATTACGCCAGCAAAAAGTGGGGGTAACCATGAAAGCAGATCCTACTTTCTACCATGGCTAATCCAACTGTGATCCCTTCTCTGTCTCTAGCAAGAGTGATAGACGGTATCATGGAAATGTAAGAACTTTGAGAAGTGAAAGAGTTTAATTTGGTCAGTGTTGTCCTATGAAGCTTGGTTTTGGTCTCTTCCGGAGGCATACTGGAATCAGATTCTTAGCTATCTAAACTCTTTCCTAATGGTTTGAAATAGTTGTCAATGAATTTAGATATGTGGATTCTGGATCCAGGTATGTTATCTGGGTACCAATCTGTTACCAAAAGAAGTCAAATAGAAGATGTCACTTCCCAAAATAGTCTGACTTCACAATAGTAGGTGACATTCCAAAAATACGTATTCTAAAAATCCACCGCAAATGCAAATGGTATCACAGCCAACAAACATCCTTTAGATGACTGGGTGATCCCAGTGCTCCTGGGGCGGGATAACTTGATGACCAGAGCCTGGTCACTGGTGTACAGGGAGGGTCCAAGGGTTCCACTCTCCAGAGTCAAAGAATGTGTTAAGGACTTAACCTGACATAGAGGAAGGTGACCGTAGTGAACCAGCTCAGAACAAAGTAATGCCAGGGTGCCTTAGGTTTAGGGGCTTGTATCTCAGGATGTACCAGTCACAGTAAAGATGTTCGGGTGGTAGGTCTCTACTGACACCAATAACAACTGAGTAAAGAGCACTTTCAGGTTAGGTTCCATTCTGACTTCAACTAATAAATTCTCTGGAACTATAAGGGCGGAGAGATGATTCATACAGATCCAGAATCAGGACTGCCTCTTCCAGCCAGCACTACCAGAGTCGTGCTGGGTGTTTGAAGACAACCTACCTCTCTAGTCCTTTGGGGGGGCTGATGAAAGGGGGATAGAGGCATTGTACCGACAGGATGGATCAAAGACACTGCAAGGTCACTGGTCTCGATGTTTGAAGATGATGGAACAACTCGTGTGGCAGCCTCAGCACGGTCAGTCCGATGAGCTGACCCGGTGCAGCCCCCCAGGCAGCTGGTCCTTGTGGAGGACTTCCTAGAGATCAGGTCACTCCTTCTGGCAGGTGTCGTCCAGGTCTTCAACCCCAACATATGTTCTTCCCTCCTCCCCAGTTCAGAGCTTCAGAGCAACTCCGCGCCCTTTCTGAGGTGTAGGTCCCATCTGGAGGGACGGTAGCAATCTACAAAGAATGTGCAGCTGGTCTTGTTGTCCTCTTCTCCTACACTGGTTAGCTGGCCTTCTTGAAGTCCAGACAATAAAGCAAGCAACAACTGACGGATCTTGTACTTATACTGCATTAATAACTAAGACAGAATACCATATCCAAACTGAGAATGCCACATTCAAGTATACGGTTCCTCCAGTCATGAAGGAGCGTCTTTTCTTTGTTGTTGGCTACGTTATAGGGGCTTCTTTGCCAAGTACCCATAGTAAGATCTGTTCAAACTGGTCAAAGTGGTATCTGTATTTGCCACAGACTAAATCTTGCGTTTGCTGCCTTTCCCTTGGGAGATGCCACAACACAGAAAATGGAGCAATGGTTAATTTCATCAGGACAGGTGAAAACTACACTGCAAAAAGACAATGCCTGAATATCCCCACATCTGCCAGGTAAACAGGTTTTGAGGAGCAGGACGAGCACTCATGCACGCTGGGGTATTTGGGGTGGATGCCTTAACTGACAATAAACGACTATTTTGTACATGTGAAGTCCACACAGACTATACCTGCTAGACCACTTTTCCCAGGAGGGGTCATTTCCATCAAAAGACTTGAGACCAAAATGGAAATACCCCTGGCAATCCAAGGAATGTCACCTATGCGGAGGATGGGACGAGTCTTTTCTACACTTACTATGCATGTGCCCTTCCCTGACAGAGACCCGAAGAACGGTCTTCCGGGAAGCCTTTAGGAAGGAACAAATAAGGTCATGTAGAGTAGCCGTAATCCAATGCCTTGGAGGGCTATCAATCCAGCTGTCCTGCAGAGCCATACAATTCCTCAAAACCGCAGCAACAAAACTGGGAAAAAAGGAAACAATTAACTAACTCAATAAGTTCCAGTAAACCTCGTCCAGAAACTCACTAATGGTATTATACTCACCTGCTCTTATTTCAAAATGTACATTTCATAAATGGTGGTTCCACACCCTTTTGTGATTTTTTTAAATGAAATTTTAAAAAAGTATTTATTCATTCATTCATTCATTCATTCACAGACTACATCGTTCAAGAGTCAATGTCCCAGACAAGATGAAATCAAACGAGCCACAATATGTGGAGCGAACAGACATTTACTGGGAAGCGCCGGTAAGCAATCCGCCTACAGGGATACAGGTAAAAAGGACTGCGCCCTGAACCTTTATAAAGCTGTGAGCACCGCCAATTCACTGCGTGACCAGGGTGGAGTTTGTGTTAGATACTCTCGCTTAGAATGGGGTACAATTGGGTGTCCCCCAGATACACAGTTGTGATGTCATGGAACAAGGCCACTGGACTCCAATGATTCTCAGGGCCAAAGGGGGGAAATCATTGAGGTGTCCAGAGCAGTTTGCACCCGCATAGTTTTACAGCATCCCAAAGACATACAGGGGACGTTGATACTAATAGCTAGCGGTGGGCGTAACTCGCCTAATTTCGTGAAGTGTAATCTCGTGGAATTACCTAAGAATTCCATGAGATTACGCTTGAATTACGTGAGAAGAGTAATTTTGCGCTTACCACTATTTCTCAATGCAAAAATGTCCCCTCGCTTCCAAAAAGGGTACGAGAATGCATTTTGCACTAAGAAAGAGTGCTAAATGCAACAGAATATGAATATGGGGCATTAGCTTGCTAAATGGGCAGCTTGGGATAGGATTTTCCCTCAACTTCCTACAGGCATTTAGTGCTATTTATGAGCGCAAAATGCATCCTTGCACTCAAAATAGACGCAAGGATGCATTTTGCACTAAGAAACCGCGCTGAATGCAGTTGAACATGAATTGCTCTGGCGGTAGAATCTTTCCCCTCAAATTATTACTGATTATGCGAGTTGGGGTAGTCACATAATTATCTGTAATTCTACGTCAAACAGTAATGCAGAATTACCAAAATTACTCTGATTTCTCCAGTGCAATCAAAATTCTGCCAGGCCCACTCACAGCCTGCCTGACCTTAAACTTCAGGTCTGCTCAGCGCCAGGCTAGTGTGAAGCTCAATGCAGCCTTTTCCTCCCACTCAATCTTACCATGGCTGCTTTTACCTCAGCATGATTCTCATTCCTCCTTTTATGCACCTCACTAATTGCTTAACAAGATATTTGGCTATTTCTGTATAAGCTGATGCCCAGTCCCATGTTTCTTCAAGCTGCCCATGGATGTTAATGGTGGCCAGCACACTTTCAGGTACTTCTCCCGGCAGGCGATTCCAGTGGGGGACTGCTCTGCTTGCTAGAAAGCTTTTCGCAGGCTCCAGCCACCTACTGTTACCATCGATTAAAGCTGCCACTCGCCTTTATGCTCCCTGTTAAAACTGATTTATGTGTTTTTCAAAATTAAAATGACTTTCTATTTCATTACAGATAAAAGTCTATTGTAAATGCTGTGCTGGGTTGCAGTGCCAATTTGGTCTCACCCACACACTGTGCATGTTGGCATGACATAAATCCAATAGGTCAATACTGAAGAAATAAACAAATAGGTAAAAAGATACTCAAAACGTTTCTCATGTTGGCACAAACATAGTAGTAAACGTTCAGTGCTGCACCTATATAGTATACATGCCGATGTACCAAGTGTAATATGCTATTTGATTTCTGTAATTTTTTATTGTATAAAAAAAATTATATATTTACATGGAGCATGGAATATACACAAGGCATACTGGACACCGGCCCGCCTGGCCTCCTTGGGGATCCGAGAGAGTGATGCATGCTGGAATTGTGACAAAGGGAAGGGAGACTTAGAACACCTTCTGCTCAGTTGTCCTAAGATCAGGGAATTCTGGGATAGAATTGGAACACTTATCAATGATATCACAGGAGTAGCCATACACATAGATTTCCCAAGTCTAGTCATAGGTTTTGCATCCCCGTCCATCACAACGACAGAAGATCGTGACCTCATTGACCTATTGTTGACGGCTGCAGTCAAAATAGTCCTAAGTAATTGGAAGGACACTTCGAAAGCTGCGCCCCAGGCATGGCTCCACTGGGTCACGTTCCTAAGGGGGGCAGATAACATCACAGCGAAACACTCACCGAAAACTCACAGGCAGTCGAACATGTGGGGGCCCCTAGACCTCTACCTATCATCGCATAAACACCCATAGGCGCAGAATCTAGACAACCCTCGAGGGGCGCACTCTGCGGATCCACGCGCTACCAAAAGGAAACCAGTATGCAAGGCTCCTCTCCTCTTTCATTTTCGACTTCTATCCTTCTCTATCCTCTCTATCGTCCGGGGCGTGGGACAAGGATACCAACCAAGCATCGCGAAGGGGGCAGCAGAAGACAACGAAAAGCAGGACTTGGAAAACTGACATTCGAACTATTCGAACTATTCGAACTATCGCAAAGACACGGAAGGCCAGGGGCCAAACACCCCCCCCCCCCGGCGCCTTTTTCTTTCTTTTTCCTCTTTCTCTTCCCTCTTCCTCCACTCATGTATATTCCATGCTCCGTGTAATATGCTATTTATTACGATTGTTGAGTGTGGGGAGCATGGCCAGCTTTAGCGTGGGTGGCGCCTGGTACAACAATCTTTTTTGCGGCTCCCATGCCCGCCTCCTCCGATTACCACACTACCACCCGGCAAAAAAGCCCCTCATCTCTCCACAGCCTTTCGTTTGCTTTAACCCCTTCGACGCGGCGTGAATTTCGCCGCGGTGCGAGGGGGGGTGGGGTTGGGCGTGGCGCTCCGGTACTTATGACGGCTGCCTGCCATCATAAATCATGGTGGGCGTGTGCTCATGATGGCCAGGAGCCATCAGAACTCCGCCCACTGATTAATTCTCCCGCACAGGTGGGGAATTAGGCGGAGCGGCAACGTTCTGACAAGCCGTCATGAGCACCGAACGAGTTAAAGCACTGGTAAAGGCTGACTTTATTAATCCGCTCAGTTTACCATAAAACATGCAGATCTGTTCTTTGCAGCAGGCATTCTAACCCTCTGCGCTACTTTATGGCGGGTCACAACTAGCACTAGACAAAACTTCGATCTCTCTCCAACAGGAACATTAATCATAAGCGTTATCCTGACAATTGTATGGCTGCATGAAAGTTGGACGTAGAAGGAACTCTGCAGCTGGTGCTTTAAATTTGTAAGTTATTGCTAAACACATCACCCCCATGAGGTCAGTGCCCCGCTCCAGGTCAGAGCCCAGTGCAGCTGCACCGGTCGCACTGTCCTAAAGCCGGCCCTGGTGGGGAGGGGCCAAGTTTCAATAGTGGGGAAGCCTGTCATGCTGCCTCTAAGCCGCCGCAATAAACAGTCCCTTAGTCTCTGCAGATCTTCATGTGTGGTTTATGTCACTCTGTCTTTGTATGTGGAGATGTTTACAACACATGTATTGAACCAGGACCATAGTCTAAGGTGCAGTGAGGCGCAGCCTTATTAACCAGGTCAATGTAGCCTCTGCTGTAGTGCTTGAAATGGAAAAATAGAAGTGCAGGTACTCTCTAACAGAGTACCTGCATGTTTCTGAAAAGGCCGGTACTCTCCTATTAAGCCCTTGCATGTTCGTGACGGAACCATTCCGTCACGAGCCACGGTGGTGCTGTGCTGGTGACGGAATGGTTCTGTCACGGCCCGGCCACCGGGCAGGCGCGGCGCTGATTTCGCACCTGCGCTGAGGGTTCTATTAGGCGGGCGGGGCCGTGACGGAACCATTCCGTCACAAGCACAGCGCCACCGCGGCTCGTGACGGAGTGGTTCCGTCACGAGCATGGCGGCGCCGCAGGGCCCCGCTTCCCCCCTAGCGCTGCGGCAGAATTACCGCCGCGGCCAAGGGGTTAAAAGTAATATGTCATTCTTGAAAAGTGCAGGTACTCTCCCTCTCGAAATAAAGAAAGTGCCAGTACTCAGTACCGGTCAGTACCGGCCCATTTAAAGCACTGTCTGCTGTGGAAATAAGAATCCGTTTTGCCTTTGCACCACAGCAGAGAATGTGTCAATGCAGGTTTATTAGCATCAGTAGTTTCAAATACGTGTTTTATTGACCACAGACGTTTTCACTGATCTGATCTGGGAATTTCAAGTTTTTCTACGTTTTGTGTGGCAGACACTATGTCATGCCGGCTAAATTGTGTGCCTCTGCCCCCCACAACCTTAACCGAGCCTGCTGTTTTTTTTCCAGTACATTTCAAGGGTTTTGTGATGTTATGCCAACTCCCCCCAACCAGGGTCACCGTTTTCCCAAAACCTGCACGCGATTATTATAACAAAATGGCGGCAACAGTACACAGTGATCACATCCAATGATGTCAGCCTCATTCCCGATCATTGTTAGGAGATGGTGGGAACTGCGTCACTTCAATAAATAGTCCTTTACCACATTAAAGAGGTGTCGGGAAGGATCGTTGCCAGATTCCGCTGTTCAGGATGAATTCCCACAAGTGTGTGCGACTGCTGCTTCCAGACGGCTGCCACAAGGCTGTCATGAGTGTTTATTTACAGCGAACATGTAGGTACTAGTGGGGGCATCAGTAAATCCCCATTAAGGTTGATGATCGTGAACATATGCGTGCACTAATGAGATTGCAGTATTTGGAAAACTTTACGGCACACATTAGTCAAAAATATGCATTTATGTTCTGATTTAAAATCACAACGTGACGCACAAAAATAGCATCAAAGTGCTTGCGATTTCAGGATCCTGGGTGCACAGCACTGATTTGCTTTGCATGTGCGACCGTGCAGATTTTAGTAAGGTGAGATCTGAGACCGGTTTGTCTAAGAGGGCACTCTCCTCATTTGCTCTGCGGAGTACCTTTAACTGGCGGGGAGGGGGGGGGGGTCAGGTTTCAACTGGGACAGAGCCCCCTATGATAGATATAGTATTGCCCCAGGGCAGCCGCACACTTGTGGCTGTCCTAGGGGCAGTGGCACAGCATAGAGTGGCCTGGATGGGTGGCCTATCCCCAACCCCCGCTCGTACTGCGGTTGTCGCGGGGTTGCAGATGCGTGGGAATCGCCCCCCACCCCGCTCTTACCTGCGACCATCACGGGAAAATCCAGAACCAGTTTTACGTGCAGGCCGCAGCGGGGCGGCAAACGCAAGGGCCGCCACCAGCGGCCAAAGGTCTAGCTACGCCACTGCCTAGGGGCACCACTGTTAGAAGCAGCACTCAGGGTGCAGGTAACACCCCCGCCTGCGTAACAAGAGGGGGCAGAGATCTCCTACTAAACGGGGGCAGTGAGTGAATGCACCAGCCTGCAGGGGAACGTTTGGAGGGTCTATGGCACAGCTTTCCAAACTTTCCACGTCGGTGACACACCTTTTCCACAATCTTAATCTTGTGACACGGTAGGCGAGCGAGCGCAGCGAGCAAGCCGAACCTCCTACAGGGGGTTCTGGGGGGTACTCCTGCAAGAACATTTTGAAAAAATAGTGGGCCAATGGTGCAGTTTCAAGCAAATTTGAGAAAGCAGGAAGGTTCTAACAAAGACAGTGACTAGAAAAAATGGGTGTAAGCAAGGTTAGGTGGGTGCCTGAAACATGATTATAACCATGCACACATTGACACATGCCCCATTGATTTACAGCACAAAAAGGGGGGTGCACGCACTGCCAACCCTTCCAACCATGCACAAAGTCCACCTGATGCCTTGCTGAATATGAGTTACACAAAAATCCGTTCAGGACCAATCATGCAACTTATCAGCCGGTCTCTGCACATTAAACTCAGGTTAGACCGCTTTTCTCAGTGCAGCGCGCCAAAAGGCACATCATCCTTACTTTACCGTGCCCTGCTATCCATCTCTCTCCCACCTCTCCCTCTCCCATCTCTCCCTCTCCCATCTCTCCCTCTCCCATCTCTCCCTCTCCCATCTCTCTCTCCTCTCCCTCCTCTCTCCCTCTCCCTCCTCTC
The DNA here is from genome assembly GCF_964261635.1 of Lissotriton helveticus. Lineage (NCBI taxonomy): Eukaryota > Metazoa > Chordata > Amphibia > Caudata > Salamandridae > Lissotriton > Lissotriton helveticus. The sequence continues at coordinate 1,661,937,794 of NC_136065.1, forward strand.
CCTCTCTCCCTCTCCCTCCCTCCTCTCCCTCTCTCCCCCTCCTCTCCCTCTCTCTCCTCTCCCTCTCTCTCCCTCCTCTCCGTCTCCCTCCTCTCCCTCTGTCTCCTCTCCCTCTGTCTCCTCTCCCTCCTCTCCCTCTCCCTCTGTCTCCTCTCCCTCTCCCTCCTCTCCCTCTCTCTTCTCTCTGTCTCCCTCTCACTCCTCTCCCTCCTCTCCCTCTCTCGCTCCTCTCCCTCTCTCCCTCCTCTTCCTCTCCCTCCTCTCCCTCTCTCACTCACTCCTCTCCCTCTCCTTCCTCTCCCTCTGTCTCCTTCTCACTCCTCTTTCTCTCCCTCCTCTCCCTTCTCTCCCTCTCTCTCTCTCCCTCCTCTCTTTCTCTCTCCCTCCTCTCCCTCTCCCTCCTCTCCCTCTCCATCTCCCTCTCACTCGTCTTCCTCTCCCTCCTCTCCCTCTGTCTCCTCCTCCTCTCCCTCTCTCCCTCCTCTCCCTCTCTCCCTTCCTCTTCCTCCACTCCCTTCTCTCCCTCTCTCCCTCCTCTCCTCTCCCTCCCTCTCTGTCTCCCTCTCACTCCTCTTCCTCTCTCTCCTCTCCCTATCTCTCTCTCCTCTCCCTCCCCCTCCGTCTCCCTCTCACTCCTCTTCCTCTCCCTCATCTCCCTCTCCCTCCTCTCCCTCTACCTCCTCTCCCTCTCTCTCCCTCTGTCTCCCTCTCACTCCTCTTCCTCTCACCCCTTTCCCTCTCCCTCCTCTCCCTCTCTCCCTTCCTCTCCCTCCTCTCCCTCTCTCCCCCTCTCCTTCTCTCCCTCTTCTTCCTCGCCCTCCTCTCCCTCTCTCCCTCTCTCCCCCTCTCCCTCTCTCCCATCTCTCTCCTCTCCCTCTCTCTCCTCTCCCTCCCACTCTGTCTCCCTCTCACTCCTCTTCCTCTCCCTCCTCTCCCTCTCCCTCCTCTCCCTCTCCCTCGCCCTCTCCCTCTGTGTCCCTCTCGCTCCTCTTCCTCTCACTCCTCTCTCTCTCCCTCTCCCTCCTCTCCCTCCTCCCCCTCTCCCTCTCTCCCGCCTCTCCCTCTTCCTCCTCTCCCTCTCGCTCCTCTTCCTCTCACTCCTCTCCCTCTCCCTCCTCTCCCTCCTCCCCCTCTCCCTCTCTCCCTCTCTCCCTCTCTCCTTCCTCTCCCTCTCCCTCCCTCTCCCTCCTCTCCGTCTCACTCCTCTTCCTCTCCCTCTCTCCCTCCTCTCCCTCTCTCCCCCTCCTCTCCCTCTCCCTGCAGTCTCTCTCTCTCCCCCTCTCTTTCTCTCTCTGGCTTTCTCCTTCAGTATCTCTCTCTCCTCTCTCTCTCTTCCTATCTCTCTCCGCCTACATCCTTCAGTCTCTCTCCCCCTCTCTATCCCCCCTCTCTATCCTTCCTCTCTCTTTATCTCTCTTTCTCCATCCTTCAGTCTCTCTCCCTCTCTCTCTGTGTTTCTCTCCCTCGGTATGTCTCTCGCCCCCTCTCTCCATCCTTGAGTATCTCTCTCTCTGTCTCTCCCCACTCTCTGGCTCGCTCTCTCCCTCTCTATCACTCCAGGCCCGGACTGGCCGTTGTGGGCACCGGGCAATCCCCCGGTCGGCTGCAAGGGTGGGGGCCGGTTTTGGGCCCTGGGGGCCGTTTTTGTTGCAGAGCCGGTTTTGCAGCATAGCTGCAAAATCGGCCCTGTAACAAAATCGGCTGAAAAGCGGCCCTGGCAAAGCGCTCGCCCCCCGTCCGGCCCGGGGGGTGGGGGGGCCGGCCAAGCACTTTGCCAGGGCCGGGTTTGGTTCCCAGTCCGGCCCTGTATCACTCCCTCTATCTCTGCCTCCCCCCTCCCATATCTCTGCCACCCTTGCAGAGACTCAAGGAGCAGGAATCATGTTCGCAGCAGCTGGTGCCCCTGGCTAAGGCTGGTGCTTGGCAGGCGAGACTGGTGCCTGCTGGGCCCAGGGTGGAGGGAGGTGCTACAGGGCATATTAACAGCAGCAGACACCCCCCAGCGCAGAGGCACAACTAGAGCCACATTTCGGGGGGGGGGGTTTGGGGTGTCTGAAACATTAAGCAGTAGGTAGAGTGGCGCTGCAGGGGCTCTTAGAAGGGGTGAAACATCAACAAAGCCTCGTTAACATGCACACGGTCTTTTAATTACCTGTGAAGTGCTCGGATGCGGCTGCGTGTGTGCCCGGGAGCTGTCTGAGCCCGGGCTGCCACACACGAGGTGGGGGTCATTGTCACGCGACACACCCACAGAGTGGAGGCGACACAGTACGGTGATGCGGCACACACTTTGGAAAGCTCCGGTCTATGGGAACTCCTTCTCCTTTTCAGAGTGCGCCCTTGGAGGGTTCACTGACTGTGCGCCACCTATTTGTAGTATACAGTCACTACATTCTCCGAAGGCCTCTTTTCTTTTGTGCCTGTGTCCTTAATACAGCGCAGGCACAGAGACAAAGTGTTGAGGCTCATTTGCATGGAGCCACGCCCACATATAAATGTGGGGATGCCCCTTTAGAATCGTGCTGGTGCTAACCATACTACAGAAGAGTCGTGCTGCAGCTAACTGTACTACAGAAGGGTTGATCAAGCGTCTACTGCCTCTTCTGTAATACCAAAGTGCCCGGACATTGGATGCAGAAAGCAGGAACAGACACCAAGGGTCCAGATGTAGGTAGCCCAATAGCGGTCGGTAACAGCCGAAATTACCGAATTTCGACCGTTACCGACCGGTATTTTGGGTTTGAGATGTAGGAGGTAGGTTTCAGGATTCGGTAATTTACAGAATCGGTAAATTACCGAGTTCATAAAATACAGATTCAGTAAATTACCGAATCCTGAAACCTGCCTCCTACATCTCAAACCCAAAATACCGGTCGGTAACGGCCGAAATTCGGTAATAATGTAGGAGGCACTCAAGTGAGTGCATTTTTGCATTCAGGATTCGTTATTTACCACCAACTATAAGTTGTTGGTAAATAACAAATACCTTTAAAAAAGCATTTTTTTGCTTTTTTGTCAGTGCCATGTGGCAGACATACATGCCCATATGGCATGTATGTGTGCCACATATGCACACAAGCACGATTCAGGGGTACAACAGGGTGCCAATATGACACCCTGCCACCCTTGAATGTGTTTACCCTATTGCCGATTCGGTATTTACCGAATCGGTAATAGTGAGGTCCATAGGAATGAATGGGAATTAATGAATCGGTAAATACTGATTCTTAATTACTGAATCTTACAGATTCGGTAAAAATTACCGAATTTTTTCCTACATAGCATTTACCGATTCAGAAATACCGAATCAGTAAAATTCGGTATTTTAGAATCGGTTAATCTAGATTACCTACATATGGCCCCTAGTGTGACCAGGATATTTGAGATATTACGGCTGTCAGAACCACATTCAAAGGACCAAGGGAATGCAGGAGCTACTGGGTCCAACAAAGGGGGTTGTGGCCTTTTACTTCTGATATTCCAGGGCCCAAATAACAATGGCTCTTGAGCAACTGGGCCAAGTACCCCTTCGACACTTGACTCTCACTGCTAGTGTGGGTCGAGCAGTCCAAGGCTTCTTGGAGATGAGGTAGACACAGTGGGGTGAACATGGACTCACAGCTCAAAATACGTTCAGCAGCAACAATGTATAATTGTACAGTCAAATACTTGCTTTTATGAAAAAAAGAATATTTATAACGAACACAAGGTAAAATACAGCTTTTACAAACAATACACACAGTCCCCTTAGGTCACGGTTCTAATGTTTTATAGGCTGGTTTCTAAGTCCCATTCTCCTCTCGCTTGCAGTAGTGGTAATTTCCCATTCGTTAAAGGCAACATTCAGGTTAAGCCCCACTTGCAGTACAAGTCTCAAGAGTCCGACTCTGACTCTTTATTAAAAGTCAAAAAGAGTTATAGCGCCAAAGCTCTATAATGTAGGCAATTTACCCTGGGGCTGTCTGGTCTGTAAATAAGTCTTACACACACCAGTAGAATCTGACTGACCGGAGTTTCTGAGTGTGTCCCCTTTGCGGACGCTGAAGCTGCAGTGACGGTCTCCAGTGAGTTCTCCACACGCAGCCCTGGAGGGGAAGTGTTGGGTGTCCTTGAGTTCCTCACTTATGGTCCTGCAGAGGTAGCGACTGGGAAACCCTCTATGCTCCTCGGATGCTGGTAGATTTCCTGTAATCCTCCCCACAGGTGGGGGGAGGGAGCGCAAGGGTCTTGGTACTGGTCCTCACTCGGGGCTTGAAATTAAGCCCACTTTAGTCACTTCTGTTGCCTCCTCACAACCATAGCTGTCTTAACCGGACCTCCCTCCTTGCCTTGTCCCAGTTCCCCCCCCCCCCGGCATATAGGGTCACAATCCTCACTCTGTACATGGGTGATGGCCCGATGGGCAAAGCAGCAATCTTCATGGCAGCCTCACTTGGCTTATGGGGTCGCCGACTTCACTTCACACACGGGCTATGGCCCAATCAGCATGATAGTAATCTTTGCTGCAGCCCCACCTAGCATACGGGGGTGCTGACTTCACTCTGTACAAGGGCTACAGCCCAATCGTCACTGCAATAATCTTTATGGTGGCCATACATGACATGCAGGGTTGCCACCTTCCCTCCTGCACACGAGCAGTGACCTGGTCGGTGCAGCAAAGTTCACGGCAGCCCACCTCTGGCATATCCCTACACATGGGCAATGACCCGAGTGCAGCAGCTGTCTTCTCACACCTTGCTACAGTGAGCCAATTGTTAGGATCTCCCACTGGACCGCATTCCCTCCAACACTCTTCTCTTCCTCAAGGGGCACACTGGTCTTGCCAAGCAGGCAGGCAGTGATGTTGCAGGCTCCAGGGGCAGGTAGTTTTGGATTCTCTGGTGGATGTCCCCTCACCCAGCTGGGAGACGGGGAGGCCTCAGCCCCAAGTCCTCATCAGGGGGAGAAGTCTTGCAGACCTTTTGTACAGGTGAACTGGCTGCTTGACAGGTGACAATTTTAAGGGCCCCAAGTTCCCCTTTTATAGTCCATTTCCAGGGACCAGATAATATTTTAGATGCAGAGTCTTTGAAGTTTATGTTGGGGGTCTCTTTCCTATTGAAGAGCCCTCTCCTCTTCCCTGCTCTTCATCTAGAAAGCAGTCTGTCACAGCAGAAGTAACCTCAAATCTGATTGCCCCAAAACACAGGCCATGGGAGTGACCAGAGGTTCACACCTGGATGTCAGCCACAATCATATGTGTATCAATAGGTTACATCAGGGCCTCTGCCCTACTCTTTATGATTTTCCTATTAGCCCCATCTCCTTCCTGACATGTGAGCAGGCCCCTTCCCAGTTCCCTTTCTCTGAATCAAAGAGCATACTGTGAAGTAATTGAAGAGCCTGTCTCTCTCTTCCTGTAAGGAGTCCCCCCCCCCCACCCCACGCTCACAGGAATGCAGCAATGCACAAATCTGTCTGAGTGGATTGCTCTAACTCCTCATGCTCTTCCAGTTAGCTTTTTTTTTTTTTTTTGCAGATTTATATAACACGAACTCGACCTGAAGGTATTGGAGAGCTTTACATGAGCACCAGTTATGTTACACAATGACACATTATTTTTTTGGGTAGGCACGGGGAGATTTAGTGATTTGCCCAGAATCACAGGATGTGGAGTCGACCCCGAGGCTCGAACCATGGTTTCCCAACTCCAAAGTCAGCAGTCTGGCCGTGAGACCACATCTTCTCCCAAAATAGAACCCAGATTCTTCCATGTATTGTACCATTCACAGGCAAACATACACACAGCACATGCATATAACCCACAAGCACTGCACAGCACTACATCTCCAATGTATGTACTATTTACAACCACACATGCACCCAGTAAATGTGTATAACCAACTCACACTGCACAGCACTGCATCATCCCTGAATTGGACAATTCACAGGCACATATACAACCAGTAAATGTATATCACACACTGCTCAGCACTACCACACCAAACTGATTTAGGCCAAGGGTAAATTAAGAACACAGCATCGGAACGTTAAATAAGTGAGTCGGTAGGCCTCACGCAGTGACATAGGTAAAAAGGCATGTTCACTCCTATTGATCACTACACAGTATGCTACCACTACTGCCCTTGTGCTGCTTAACCCGTGGCAAAGGCAGTAGCCTTTCACCACTCTGAAAGTAGCGCTATGAACACCCCTCCCAGTCCAAAAAGACTGCAATCTGTGAGACAGGCCTATGTAATGGCGCACATGCATGATCTGTGTCAGCCCTTGACAACAAAAATCAGCATCATTGATCCAGATTTCATTGCAGTTCGGGTACTCAGGACAGGGGTGCACGTCCATCACCATGCAAGGGACTTTTCTATCCCAACAACAGCCCAGGCATTTTTGTTGTTGAGATGTTTGCAGATTTTTGCTGACAAAATTTAACTTTGGGATTTATCATAAAAAATTGTACCTAGACCGTGCTTCTTGCCCCACCCCCTAAAACGTTATCCCCTTAACCATTCTGCATTAGACTTGACAAGGGGCGCTTTAGTGTGCCTAAAATATTCATGTTTAGATACCTACAGCAAAAAAAACAACCTTAGAGTAAACCATGAGAAAACCAAGATATGGCATGGAAACCAAAATTCATGTGCACTTAGTTGCTGGCCTCCAGTTACATTGAGAGTGTTACCAATTATGAATACTTACAAATGTGGGTGTCAGCTTCTCTGTTGTGGCATAACACTCAAATTACTTTCATATTTCACTATACTAATTCAACACTAATCCTTTACGGGTTCCGGAGTAGTGTGCTACTCGCCGAAAAAAGCGCTTAGTAAGCGCTATATAAATGCAATACAATAAAATACAATACAATAAACAACAGAACGTCTTGAATGCTAAAGTAAAGTCAACCACATTTGGAAAAGCAAAACTAAAGGACACCCTTCCATCGCTGACATCAGTGCTGCCGGTGAGAGCATCTAAAGGGGCTTATATAGAGTTAGGGGACTGGGCATTGCCACAACTGTGGCACAGTAACCTGTCTCTCAAACATGTGTGGTTCCCGCTGTATTTTGAGTTGGCGGAACTGCCATGCTTCTGCCAGTGGAAACCTTTGACCGACAGCATGGCTGACATTTGGTGAACGATGAAAGCACCTGAGGCAGTCTGCTGTACCAAGAGCAGACGTTCTGATGTACATTTAACCTGTTTGTGACGGCCAAGGGTATCCAGGCGGTACTGGACACGACCACTAATAAATAACCCTACACAAAAGGAAGTACCTTCCAATGTGCCAGAGACGTTTTTTTGGGTGTTCTTTAAAAACAAACTCCCCTTTTGGGAGTTTGTTATTGAAGAACGAAGAGGCTTTGCTAGGCGGGCGCATTGAACATGGTTGAACAAGGTGCCCACACAACAAAGCCTCAGTGCCTTCAGCAGAGGCGCCTGTGAAGAGGCAGAGAACTCTAAATATGGCGGACTGTAGTCTGCCAGGGATGCAGGGTGCATCCCTTCGCTGCCCATGTGGGATGTACAACATGCCAATCTGTAAATGATGGCCAAAGTACCTTCTTGCTGCCTGCTGCGCTCCAATGTCTGCAGGAGGTTAGACAGTTTGGGATGTTTCCTCCACCTAGGGTTGTGAAGGCCTTATTGTATGGGTTTTGACATATGCAGTTCATTCTCTCAGGCCCACACAAAGCTACAATGTTGTGTCAGGCCACACTCCCCTTTGGCTGATTGGGGCAAGTGAGATATGTTTCCATAGTTTGGAGCTCAAGCTCTTACATCGTGAGTAGTCTAATTTGGAAAGGGGTGATGGGCACTCTATCCATTAGATTCAAATTTTTAGAACTTATTTCAAAAGATGTTGGTCTAACCACAATTTGGGCAACGTAAATATGAGCTTTCCGGTGTTCAACCAAGTAGTGGAAAATGCGCAGACTTTTATTACATTTGTTGTGGGAGATGTCCACCTGGCTGCCATATGTCTTGCTCCTTCTTACAGAGGACTTAAGTCACAGAGGCATGTGTTGTTGGTCCTGAATGATTAACTGAGGATCCAACCCATAAGATTTAGATTGTTCCTGATAACAACTAACATATTTCGATTTTCTGGAAATAACATCCCCTGCCTTTGGGCGAGGCGGGGGCTATACGCTTCTAATGCATCTCTAATTCCCCCCAGGGGAGGTTTAAATGAAAATCTCCCCCAACAGATGTTTTTAATGTTTTAAAGTGGCCCTGGTATTTGTGAACATCGGAAGGGATGCATTTTTCTTTAAGCATCATTGGGGATCTGCGGATTAAAGGGCGTTAAAGAGATTCCCACGATCGTCGGGCTCTGTGTCTTAAAAAAATAGAAAGATCTTCAGAAGTTTTCTACCTGTGTTTACTACACTGTGGGGCTCCGTGAGTGGCAGCTGGGGTAAGGAGGCACACCAGGTCTGCAGGCCGGCAGATGAACACCGCGGGCCCACAGGAGAATGGTGCACATGGAGGGAAGAGGGCATAGAGAGGCTGCAGGGGTATGGAGCAGGAGCGGAGCCGGATAATTGCTGTATATTACTACTAAAATAGCAGTCAAAGGGGCCATTTTCATTGCTTTCACTAGGGCCCCTCTCATCCTTCCTATGCTGCTGGTATGGATGGCATATATAGGGGCTGAAGGGTCGAAAGAAGGCTGCAAGCAATGGGGCGAGGGTTGTGAGGGGCACAGGGTGGCTGCAGAGCAGGCAGGGGAGCACACAGAAGGGGCACAGGGGCTCATAGAGGGCCATTAGGTGTAGATCAAACCTCCACACAGGCGCTGCCTGGGGAAGGAGGCCCGCGTGATAACTGCACACGCACAAACAGTGCAGGTAGGTGTGAGGTAGGGTGGCACACAGAGCGACTTGAGGGAGGCAGGCAGGACACAAGTCCTAAAAAAAGAAGTGGGGGGACTGACCAAGTCAGGCAGTATGCAAGTGACATCATGACGGGTGATATCAAAGCACATGACGTCACGTTGTATGACATTCCACGTGGCATCACTGGAAGTGATGCTCTGATACATGTGTGTTATTACATATGCCAGCTAAAAATGCAATAAAATATGTTTTTTTAAAAAGGTTTTCTCCTGCAAAGCATATCATGTAACATGCAGATCACAGATTTTTATTTTATGTAGATAGGTGAGACGATTACTGATATGAACACAGAGATCCTTTTTAGGTCGAGCTGGTAAACTGCATCCAAAGGATGCAGGTGTCCAGCTGGAGACCTAATGTTGCCTGTCACGAGGGGAGGAGGACAAGAGGGTGTTACGAGCGTGAAAGGCAGATTTGGGTGCGCGAACGCGCACGTCCCGTCCCGTGCCGTACACATGCGCGCGCATACAGACAGACACTCGCTCACACCCCCCTCCTCCCCCACAGTCACACACACGCACTCCAAGACCCATACACACACACACACGCACGCACGCACATACACAGCCCCCCCCCGCACGCGCACGCACACACATGCCCCCCCCCTCGCAGCTCAGCAACCCACTCACCGGCTTCCTCTCCTCAGCTGCAGGGCCCGGCAGCAGGACTCTTCTTCCCTCCTTCGGCACCGGGGCGCAGGGTAGGCTCCTGCCTGCTCCGGTGCTCCAAACAATCGCGGCTCTTCTGTGGGAGGCGGGATAGGCTCCCGCCCTCCTACTTCCTGTTTCCGGTTGTCGCGCCGGCCTGCCTGACTTCCTGGTCGCAGGCCGGCTGAGTGATATACCGTTTTTACCCGATCACAACAGAAGCGCAGCCGTCTCGTGGCGCTGAAATGACAGGTGCAGTTGAAGCCTAATTGTACACGCAGGCATGCTTGTGTAATCTCTAATGGGATTTCAGATTAGTGCACGGATTTAGCTGAGGTCTCCGTGCTCGGGACCTGCCGCTTAGTGACCCCGAGCAGCACACATCACGGAAGGGTCCCTTCGCTGTGTGCGTGACTGTGTTTACACGAGCCTGGGCGCCGTGACTGTGGCAGGGTGGCAGGTCTTCCATGCAGTGCACAGCCGGGGTCTGGCGGGGACGTGCAGGCTGTGATCAATTTTACGTCACCAAGCGCCTGGAATACACAAGTGATTCCCCGTCGAAATACAACGCGCGTGCACTGTATGGGATTTCATTGCTGTTCTGTTTGTGGAAATCAGCACTTCGGCTTGTGTGTTTTTTCCCCATTACTGTGCTGACCTGTTACACCGACGTGCTCACTCGCAGTGCGCCCGCCCCCCGCGCCCCCACGTAGGCAAACGTTCCGATGGGGGTTTCCTTCAACTGCACTGTTGTGAAGCCTCTCACACCACAAATTTACAGACAGGAGGACACTGTCGCAGTCTTGCAGCTTTGCCTGGTGCATGGAATTGTCAGTAAAATAATGTTTTGTTACATTCCGCAGTCATAGCATTTGTAATAGCAATACATCTAAGTCATGTAAATACAAAACATATTGCATTACAAATGCTATAGGTATCACATTTGCGAAAGTTATAACTATTAGCATTGTAAATGACAAAGCTATTAATTTCGCTATCTTCAAAAACAACACATAAATAAAAACTTTGGCATTTACAATACCAATAGCTCAAACTTTCCTAATGCGAGACCTATTGCATTGCAAATGCTTGTGTTACTTGCAGTTAATAAATTGTAATCCTTCTAGTAGACCACAGTGAGCTATGAAATGTATTTGACTCCTACACCTTGTAAACCTGAATGTCTCACAGCCGCGGCAGCTGCATGTAAGAGGTGGGCCCCAGTGGGGGGGATTTCTACGGATGATGACGAGGGAAAATGTATTTAATTTTCCCTCGTCATTGTCTGTCAAAATCCCCCCTCCGACCCCCCACCACCATTACCTGCAGGGGCCGCGGCTGCTGTCTCATGTAACACATCTTGTACATTAATTTACACACTTACATGATTTATTTGGATTGGATAATGTGTATGTTATGTAAAGTGCTTTAACACTCTGCATTGGGATGAGTAGCGCTATAAAAGAAATAAGAAAGTGCTATTAAAATTGTTATTTCTGTAAAAACTGAGACAGACCAACCCATCTGACATTCTTACAGTGCATGCACTTATATACAACAAAGTAAAATGCATGCATCTCTTCAGTACCTGTAAATAGATAACAAGCTGCGTGCTTTTGTTTTCTACCTCCTGTATTTGCATTTGTGAGGTTCCAGGACGCATCCAGTCCCACACTGATCTAAATGAGGCCTGATGCCCCTTAACTTCTGTCTTTATCGTTGCCCAACTGGAGGTGCAAAAAAATCCCCCTCCCTGCCTGCACATTGCTGCTGGGAATCGAAAGCAGACAACGTGCAGGAGCTGATGAACATGTCCTGGTGTTTCAAAAGTACACTAGGACCTGTTCAACATATTTCTGTGGGGCCCTACCTCTTAGCCGGATGGGGGGAGGGACGGCGTCCACCCTGTGAAAAGAGTGGGTGGATGCCGTGTACCCGCATGTGCCCCCAACTCGTGCCCTGGAGGCAGGGGCATAAATAAGGGATGCAGCGGAGGAGTGGGCATACAAATGTTCTGCTTTGGGGACAGAGGGGCACACAGAGGATCTGCCTGATGGTACAGGTGCAGCACAAGGAACGCAGACACAAATAAGGTGTTTGGGGTTGTGGGGATTTAGATGAGCTGCAGAGGAGGCGGAGACACACAGAGAGGCTTTGGGGCAAATGGGCTGTATGTAGGCACGGGGCAAAGTGAGCTAGCAAGGCAGGTCGTCTCAGAGGGGGTGTATGGGCACATATGAGGCTGAAGGAGGCAGAGGCACAGCAGAGGGAGGGCGGCACACAGAAACGACAGGAGCCCCAGTGGGCATGAACACACAAACAGGTTGGAGAAGTCCAACGGTACCTACAGGGGATGTGAGAGCATAGAAAGGTGCAGCAAAGGGCACAACCAAAGGTTGCAAGGGGGCAGAGGACACACAACGGGGCTGTAAGAAGAACCGGGTGCCACATCCGGATGTCAAGGAATTGATTATGGATAATGACTTAGACTTTTTATGTGAAACAGAATCCTGGTTAAAAGAGGATTCTAAACCGGATATTGCGGTTGCCCTGCCACCCGAATTTACAATATGTAGGGTAGACAGAGAATGTGGCAGTGGTTACAATGGAAAGACTTTACGCTACCTGGACTTAGATTAGCAGAACACATGGGGTTTTGCTGCACTATCAATAATTCCTTTTCCTTTTCCGGGGTGTTGGTATATTGCCCTCCAGGCAATAGTAAGGCATTCCTGGACTCACTTGGAGATGCACTTAGCGAAGCTATGCTTAGATATGCAAACTTTACGCTACTTGGTGATGTCAATCTCCATTTAGAATGCTGTGACAGCCCAGGGGTTACATCCTTTCTGGAAACGGTTCACTTGTTGGGTATGAAGCAAATAGTTCAGGGACCAACACACAGGGCAGGGCATACCCTGGATGCTGTTTGTACCAACTTTAGCCCACTTCAGACAGGACATTTAACTCCACAGGTCTGGTCTGACCACTGCTTCATTCCATTAGATATTCCGATCCCCGACAAGGATAGTAGGGTAAGAAAGTCAGAAGTAGGGGCCCCAAGGAAGGAGTGGCATCGTCTAATTACTGATGCCTCATTGCAAACAGTTGCACAAGATAAGGTCCCAATTCTCACTGGAGAACCAGGAGAGGACTCCCGCCGGTTTCACAGTTGGATATTGTCTATAGGTGAAGAACTGCTTCCAACTGAGCGTCCGGTCAGATTGAGCAAAAGGAAAATTCATAATGATCCTTGGTTCTCAAAAGAACTAGAAGGACTTCATCTGCAGTCTAAACTGTTGGAACACAGATGGAAAAAGGGATATGATGTATCTAACCTACAGACTTTTAAAAGTTTTAGGAAAAGATACCATTCAGCTATCAAATCAGCAAAAAAATAATATTTTCATAATCAAATAACCCTGACAAAGCATAATCATAAAGAGATCTTTACAATTGTAAAATCCTTTACAGATCCCAAGAGCGTACAAGTAGAAATCCCTCCCTCCCAGAAGCTATGTGATGAAATCGCAATATACTTCGAAGATAAGATCAAGGCCATTCAAAAGAACATTTTGACCCAGGACTACTCGGAGTTTATTGAGGGACAGGTGTCTGAAAAGGAGGTGATAGACCTGGCCTTCAAGCCTTTCGACTGGCCACTCTCTCCCAGACCAAGGAGGCAATATTGGCATGTAAATCAGGCTTTCCACTGGACGCCTGCCCTCCGATGTTATTACATCATATGATTGACATTATCAACCCGGTGATCAATGACATTGTGAATTCATCACTTGCCACGGGGACTGTGCCAAATGAGTGGAAATTTGCTACAGTAAAACCCTTGAAGAAAAAATTGAACATCGATTCCTCTAATCTTACTAATTACAGGCCCATATCTCTCTTACCTATTCTAGGTACAATTACAGAGAAAATAGTACACAAGGAACTCTCTAGTTATTCAGAGTCAGCACAGATTTTCCATCCCGGACAATCCGGTTTTCCACCAAAACATTCGCCCGAGTCGGCGTTACTTGAGATATCAGACACCATTAAAGTCATAATAGATGATGGCAAGAAGGCAGTCTTAGTCCTTTTAGACCTGTCTGCAGCGTTTGATTGGAGTGGAGTGGTGTGGCACACTGGATAGAGGCGGCAGACCCGGAAGCAGAGAACGGCCCGGGAACAGGGTTCAATTCCCGACATGGCAGGGTCGTGGACCAGGGTCAGCGGACTCGATAATTCTTGCCTAATCTAACAAGGGATCACACTCGGCAACTCTGGGCATTAGCTCGCCTCATCTCTACAACAGCCCCCCACATTCGCCGGGGATGCCTGGTTTCACCTTGGAGATACCCCGTAGGGACCATCTCACAGGGATATCCAGGACGGGTTCCCCAGCGGTCTACAGCGCCACGACGCCTCAGGGCAGCAGTGTGCTTTACAAGACACATACATTTACAAGACACATACATTCCATCTCACATAACATCCTGCTAGCCAGATTGAGATCTTGCGGTGTATCTGATTCTGCATTGGCATGGATTGCATCTTTCCTGTCAAAGAGGAAGCAGGTGATTTCGCTGGGATCCTTCCTGTCACCAGCATGAGCCATCTCCACTGGTATGCCACAGGGGGCTTCTTTAAATCCTCTCTTATTTAACATATATATGGCCCCTCTTATCTCGTTGATTTCAAACTAGGGGATCGAAATCACGTCGTACGCCGACGATACCCAATTGATCCTATCTTTAGACAAGAATTCTACCGATGTGGAAGAAAACGTCAAATCCTGTTTTACAGCAGTAATAAAATGGATGAAGGATAACCATCTCTGCTGTAACACTGATAAAACAGAAATCCTACCCATCGGCAAAAACAACCTTTTTCAGCCAAGGGACTGGTGGCCAGAAAATACCACAGCCCCTCCATCGACGGTGGAAGTTGCAAAAAATCTAGGCGTGTGGTTCGATTTTGCTCTCTCATTTAAACCCCATGTTCTGAAAATAACTGGGACCTGTTTTGGGTTTATAAAAACCTTGAGAAAGTTTTTTCTAATATGATCTCACTGGCCACTAAGAAGACAGTACTGTATGAACGTTGAGGTCCAGCACTGCAAGCTTGCTCAAGGTGCTGGCATTCAAACTATCTACCGGAGGTGGAGAATCAGCCACTGTTCTGGGAGCAAAGACCTGGAATTGTATGCCAAAGGAACTTAGAGTAATTGAACAGGAGGGGCAGTTTAGAAAAGCATTAAAGAAGTGGATCTTTGGAATATCGGATGCCTGCTGTCTAGACCTTATTTAGGTCTTGCTCTATATAGCTGATTGCCCCAGTATTGGAACTTTCATAGATTCCCATGCTTTGTATCATAGATTCCCATGCTTTGTATCATTCCCCGTCGTCGGACTGGGAGTCTCGGTAATAAAAAATATCATAGTAGTAGGTACAAAAGAGAAAGAAAGGCCTAGGCCTCATTCCCTTTTGTAACATATCAGCCTCTTTTTGTAAAAGAGACCAAACTCTAGGCGTCAGCCAATCAGAAGAGCCTCACCCTTAGAACCTTCCTGAAGGAACCTCAGAGCCTCAGATTTTCTACCGCACGTTGTGCTAGGGAGTCTCCATTGAGCTCTGCTCTATTTCTACTCTTTTAAACCCATTTCTACAGATATTTCTTCAGGATTTTCTTCAGTTTTTCTTCAGGACACTCTTCTTCTTCAAGATGTCTGAGGTTGAGAAGAAAAAAGCCCTTTTCAAGCCCTGTTCCACCTGTGGGAAGAAAAGGCTGTTTGTGGAAGACAAACACAAAGATTGCATCTACTGCCTGTATCCAGATCACAGGGCAGAGGAATGTAAGATTTGTCGCACTCTCTCCACCAAGACCTTGAGAGATCGTGCTGGAAGGCTACTTACATGGTTGCAGAAGCAGAAGGAAAGGAAACATGGAGTTTCCAGTGATGAGGAGGATTCGGTGTCTTGTGCTTCCTCTAAAAGGTCAGTGAAAAGGGGTAGAGGTTCCCCATCTTCCTCTGTGGAGCGCCCCTCTAAGGCTTCAAAGAAGACCCCCAGGGACTCTGATGGCCGGGGTTCAGGAGGTTCCCCCCACCGCAGTGGGTCGGGCAAGGCAGAACTGGTTTCGCCTCCTAAGGGTGAGAAGACAGACCCAGCCTTCAAAAGACCCTCTTCACACTCTTCAGAGAGGAGTTCCAAGTCCTCTACGACGAAGACTTCGTCGACGGTGGCTCCGTCGACGACAAAACTGAAAACCAAGATCCAATTGGTCCCGTCGACGGGCTCGTCGACGGGAACGTCGACGACGAAGGCTTCGTCGTCAGTTAAGAAGACCTCGACGACGGCGGCGTCGACGGGAAGTATGCCGACGACATCGTCGACGACGGCGAAGACATCGTCGACGAAGAAACCATCGTCGTTGACGACAGTGTCGACGAAGGCAGTACCGACGACGACGTCGTCGACGATTTCGACGACGGTCATGTCGTCGACGAGTGCTTCGACGACGACAACAATTTCTACATCGACGGCGGGCTCGTCGTCGGTGGCGTCGACGACGACATCTACTATTCCTATCTCGTCGACGAGGATTTCACCAGCGTCGACGGCCCAACCAACGATACTGGCTGCAGAGAGGAGGGTAACAATCTCTCTCACAAAGATCACGCCAGAAATGACATCCCCAAGGAGGGTGACCTCATTACCCCCAACTACGTTGCTAGACCAGGACTACTCTGAGGGAGACGGTCAGGATAGCTTTGAGTATGCAAATAGCCCATCTCAGCTTCTCATTAAAAGTCAAGAGACGGACTCAGAGGGGGCATATGAACAAGGTGGAGATTACTACCCACAAACAGACCACTTAATGGACTGTGAATCACAAGGCATGGTTTCAGTACCGACGTCCTTCCTGCATGACCTGCACAAGATGTTGCAAGACTATAAGTCCAAGGCCGAGCGTCCAGCACCGAGGAGGTCTACTCCGTCAACACCGGTGAAGGACAACTCTTCAAGTGTCCCTCAAACACACCCAGTGCAAACTCCTCCTCGACCACAGCGGCCAGTACCCCAGACTGCGTCTGGAACAGCGGAGGATCCGGATGAGGATCATGATAATGATACGGATGCGTCGTCCGGTGATAATCAGGACACGGATCAGGAAGGGGATGAATACAACGACTACATCATCCCGGATCCAGCGTCGCCCCACCAGGACCTCGGTGACTCTCCTCCTGTTGACATTGGCAGTTTTCACCAACTGATGGAACGTGCAGCCGGCCGATTTAAGTTGGTATTGCCTGCGGAAACCACAGACTGTTTCCTGTAGGATTTTAAAGACACTCTCCGCAAGACTACGAGGTCCATTCCAATTGTGGAACATCTATGGAAGGAGGGTTTGAAATCCATGAAAAACCCAGCGACGGTGGTCCCTGTACTACCGCGCCTTGATAAAAAGTATAAAGCGCTGGATGATGCACCGGCTGCCCTGACAGGTCATCCCAAACCGGACTCTGTCATCTCCCAAGCGGCGCAAAGGAAGTCATGGAACCCTTCTGCTCCCTTGACAGCACCTCCTGACAAGGATGGACGACGGATGGATAACACAGGCAAGAGATTTTCATCCATTGCTAGCCTTCTGGTTCGCGCCGCCAATGCTTTGGCAATATTGGGACGATATGATCGCCAGTTATGGTGCGATATAGCTCCCTACTTGGATCAGCTTCCACCGGAAAGCGGGCCGGAAGCCAAGAAAACCTTGCAAGAGGGTGAAGCGGTCTCCATGGAGATAATAGATTGTGCCATGGACATTGCCACGACGTCCTTTAGGGCTTTGGCAGGAGCAGCAGTACTAAGACGCCAAGGGTGGCTAAAAGCGACTTGGTTTCGGCCAGAAATCCAAACCAAGGTTCTTGATCTACCTTTTGATGGCGAGGCACTCTTCGGCAAATTGATCGACGAAACGCTGCAAGACATCAAGAAGGACACGGAAACAGCTAGATCGCTGGGAACACTCCAGTACCGCAAAACTCCTTTTAGGGGCACAAGAGGCAGAGGTGGCACCTATAGAGGAGCATACCAACAACAGCGCTATTCTTCCAACAGCTCTGGGTACCAGCCGAATCGCCAGTCATACCAACAAAGACAGGGCCAGTCCTCTGGTTATTCACGGCCTTACAACAAGGGCAAGCAAACTGCCCGTGGACGAGACTCGTCCAAACGCCAATAGCGGCCTGCTGGCTCTGCCTACTGCTCCCTCCTCCGTGAGATCATCAGTTGGAGGCAGGGTGTCAAAATTCCTTCTGAACTGGTCCCAAATTACATCGGACCGCTGGGTGCTCAATATCATCAGACGGGGACATACTTTGGAATTTACGGAGGTCCCTCCACCCAGACCCCCATCAGCCATCCCTTCCAAACATCTACATCTCCTGCGGCGAGAAGTACAACAAATGCTCCGCAAAGGAGCGATAGAGCCGGTCCCCTCCAATCAACAGGGCCACGGTTTCTATTCCAGGTTCTTCCTGGTGAGGAAAACGCAGGAGAAGTGGCGTCCCATCCTGGACCTCAGGGAGCTAAATGCCTATCTCATCTCCTTATCCTTCAGGATGGTATCCCTACAGGACGTTTTGAAAATGGTCAACCCGGGGGATTATATGGCCACGCTCGATCTGGAGGATGCGTACTTCCATATCCCGATTCACCCAGCGCACAGAAGGTTCCTACGCTTCACAGTAGCCAAGAGCCATTTTCAGTTCAGAGTCTTGCCGTTCGGCCTTCACTCTGCTCCAAGGATTTTTACGAAGGTGCTGGCACCTGTAGCAGCATTTCTGCGCAAACACCACTTCCAGGTCTTCCCTTACCTGGACGATTGGTTACTAAAGGCCCCGACCAGAGCATTAGCGCAGGACGCGGTGCAGGCTTGCACCACTCTGTTCCAAAATCTGGGTCTCACCTTGAACATGGAGAAATCCACGCTGCAGCCGTCACGGACAGCGCGGTTCTTGGGAGCGCTGTTGGATTCGCGGCTCTCAAAGGCATTTCCTACTCGAGAAAGGGTACAGAAACTGCAAAGATTAGCAGGAAGCCTTCAAAGAAAAAAGTGTCTTTCTGTACGCAATTACAAGTCGCTGTTGGGGGTGATGTCATCTTGTATACCCCTGATCCCGCACTGCAGGCTACGGATGCGCCCCCTTCAGGAGCAACTGGACCTCCAGTGGCAACAAGTGCAGGGATCGTTCGACGACAAAGTAACGGTCACTCGAGAAATGAAGGAGGCAGTGCTTTGGTGGTCGAATCCACAGAACTTATGCCAAGGTCTATCCTTCGCAAGCGTTCCATCACCTCACATACTGACGACGGATGCGTCATTGGAGGGATGGGGAGCAGTGATGCAGGACCTGCAAGTCAGCGGCCATTGGTCTCCAAGCGACCAAAAGTTACACGTCAACCTGTTGGAGCTGAGAGCGATCAGGCTAGCCCTTCAAGCCTTTCTTCCGCATCTCCAGGGTTCACAGGTGCTAGTCAGGACGGACAACACCACGGCTATGCATTATGTGAACAAGGAAGGAGGAACAAGGTCACTCCCCTTGTCGCGGGAAGCTCAACAGATTCTGGAATGGACTATTCTTCACGGAATTTCTCTAAAGGCAGAGCACTTACCAGGAGTGCTCAACGAGGGCGCAGACAGGCTGAGCAGGCTCGCCTCGGTCAGTCACGAGTGGGAGCTGAAACAACAAGTGATAGATCTACTCTTTCAAACCTGGGGCACACCGGAGGTGGACCTTTTTGCCACGCCGGCCAACAAAAAGTGCCTAGCCTACGCCAGCAGGTTCCATCACCAAGGCTCTTTGGGCAATGCCCTGTCGATAGCCTGGACGGGGAGATTTCTCTATGCATTTCCACCGATTCCCCTGCTTCCTCGTCTCCTCAGGAAGATGAAGACGGAACCTTGCAAGCTCATCCTTATCGCCCCGGCATGGCCAAGACAATTTTGGTACACCGAGCTCCATCTGCTATCGCTAGTACCTCCGATAACGCTGCAGGACGTTCCGGATCTCCTTACAATGTCCGAAGGACAAGTCTGGCATCCAGACTCGAGATCGTTGCACCTGACTGCATGGCTCCTGACCAGCGAGAATACATGAATGTTCCTCTTTCCAAGGAGGTCAAAGACATCCTCTCTCAGGCAAGGGCTCCGTCCACAAACAAAACATACAGACTAAAGTGGAAAAGGTTCTGTATCTGGTGCAAGAAGGAAAAGATTAATCCTTTCACGTCACAACCTCATCAGATCCTACCTTACCTACTCTCGCTAGCTAAGTCTAATCTGTCCCATTCTACTATCAAGGTTCATTTAGCGGCGATTTCGAGATTCAGAAGGTCTGATTCTGGTCCTTCGTTGTGGTCTGCAAGAATTGTCAAACAATTCCTCAAAGGCCTGTTCAGGGTCTATCCGCCAGTGCGATCTCCTCCTCCAGCATGGCATCTGAACTTAGTCCTGGCTCAACTAATGAAGGGACCTTTTGAGCCAATTCACCGCTCAGACCTAAAATTCTTATCATGGAAGTTAGCTTTACTCTTGGCCCTCACATCAGCGAGGCGAGTGGGGGAGATGCAAGCCTTAACTATCCAGGAACCGTTTTTGCAGTTCAAAAAGAACACTACCATCTTAAGGACGAACCCAAGGTTCATTCCCAAGGTTCCCACTGACTTTCACCTAAATGAGCCGGTCATTCTAAAGACATTTTTTCCAAACCCAGTCACTCCAGCAGAAAAGACATTGCATACTCTGGATTTGCAACGCTGTCTGAAGTTCTACATGGACCGCACCAAAGACTTTAGAAAATCTTCTCAATTGTTCATTGCTTTCGGCGGTCCAAACAAAGGTCTCCCTATGTCTAAACAGGGGATCTCGAGATGGATCTCAAGTGCCATTCTGCATTGCCACAAGTTAGCAGGAAAACCTCTAGTGGGCAAGATCCGTGCTCACTCGACGAGATCAGTGGCTTCTTCTACGGCCCTCTTTGCGGGGGTACATATCAAAGACATCTGCAGAGATGCTACCTGGAGCAGCGTGCACACGTTCACTAAGCATTATTGCTTAGAGTCATTGCAACAGGATGATGCGGCTGTGGGCCAGGCTGTCCTGAGAAACCTCTTCAAGTGATGGGTGAGCTTTCCTTTCTATCCCACCTTCCATGGGTGACACATTTTGTAATTTTCTGACTAATGTTATGATATACTGCTATACAAAATGTGTTTATGATGCTTACTGCTTGCTATTCTGATACAAAGCATGGGAATCTATGAAAGTTCCAATACTGGGGCAAGAAAACAAGTTACTTACCTGTAACTTTGGTTCCCCAGTATTGGTAACTTTCATAGATTCCCATGCGCCCACCCACCTCCCCGGGGAAAGCTCAGCCTTCAGCAACTATGGTGTCTAGCACACTACGGCTACGAAAATCTGAGGCTCTGAGGTTCCTTCAGGAAGGTTCTAAGGGTGAGGCTCTTCTGATTGGCTGACGCCTAGAGTTTGGTCTCTTTTACAAAAAGAGGCTGATATGTTACAAAAGGGAATGAGGCCTAGGCCTTTCTTTCTCTTTTGTACCTACTACTATGATATTTTTTATTACCGAGACTCCCAGTCCGACGACGGGGAATGATACAAAGCATGGGAATCTATGATACAAAGCATGGGAATCTATGAAAGTTACCAATACTGGGGAACCAAAGTTACAGGTAAGTAACTTGTTTTCTTCTTGTCACTTACAGCTCCAGGAGACTCCGACAGGAGTGGCAGTTGCGCTATAGAAAACTCACTTTTCATTTAATTTCATTTCACACAGAGAGTTAACTGGGGTCGAACTGGGCGCACACTGTGGCTGCAGAGGTTGGGGCAAAAAAGAGGGTGAAGCAGAAAAGGGAGCTGATTCGGAGAGCAACAGTTGGGGGCGGGGCCACACCCACCATAACACAGCAACACACCGATCAGTAGCGTAGCTAGGCCATATCCATTTGCCACCCACGGCAGGCGAATGAAAGAGCGGGGAGGGAGGGGTGCTGGCCATGCCTGTGGCCACCACCCTGCGATGGCCGCAAATAAGAGCAGAGGGCTGTCGCTCCCAAAACACCTTGTTGCAGAAAAACCATCAACTCCATTAACATTGTCATAAATACTACAATGGCAAAGTGAGCTAAAGAACGATGATGGATTCAAACCAGATCTGTGACTGGGGGTGAGTGTCTGAAAAGTTTCAGTGCTCCGTCCATCTTCAGCTTGTATTTGTTTTAATACAGCACAGGACCTTCCCTGCACTCAGAGTGGAAATACGGGAATGTACTGTGGCGTTCTTTAATCCGAAGGAAGTTAGTTGTCAGAGCTAGCTTTATTTACACTTGACCTTTTTATGTCTAACATTCAACACTCTTAGGGGCAGATTTATGAAGGCCTTGCCCATGTTAAAAATGACGCACCAGCGGCGCAAGGCCTTCATAAATCTGCCCCTTAGTTTTTAAATGTCAGACAGCACATTTGACCTGGAAAAACAAAAAGAGAAAGGAAATGTTTACATGGGTGAAGGGAACAATCATTGACACAACCAACAGGTCTGCCTTTTTTTAACTAATGTACAACTTTTTTTGGCTACTATTTTTTTTAAATGTTACATTAGTTATTTTTCCAGGTGTATTCATTTTCTGGTGATTACATATAATAGTAACTCTAGTCGACGCTTCATTTGCATAATTCTGGCTTAAAATGCAACATGTATTTGCTTATTCTGTACAACAGGTATAAAGCTAATAAAGACCATATGTGGTTCTGTTCCTAATACTATGGGGGTGAATTCCTAAGCTGCTTCTAGGTATCAGCATTATTCCTCAACGTGTCAGTCCACGTGTTACTTGTGTTTCCTTGTCCCATCTCACTAATTGTTCCCGATGGGTGGTGGGAGGGGTTTAGGTCGTTCTGTTTAGGGCTGCTATCTTTATAGTATATTGTCTCAAATGGCTTTATTTTAGTGTCTCCCGTCTAATAAAACATCCGCTGCTTCAATACAAGGCAATCAGGAAAATGCATTCACGAATTTAGTTTTAGTTTTTTTCTTCGAAATCTTCCACTTTCCTGTTTGAAAATGTTGCCAACTTTTTTACTGTTCACTGTAGAGAAAAGGGCCGAGCAGGCATTGGTCCGGAGTGATGCTCGTTCATTCTCCTTAAAACTCCTTACCAATCGGTAACTTCCATCCAGAATGAGGTGAATGGCAGTACCATGTCACATGCCGTAAACCTGTATATTTGGGTATGTATCTGGTACAGCTTGCATTATCTGCCCCAGTTTTTGGGGTTAGTGTGTTAAGGTGAATGCATTTGAAACGTGTGTTTCTGCAAATTCTGTGTATAGTCTGGGACTTTTTCCAAGTCTTTTTTGCCCAGCCCGCCCCTAGTATAGATAATTTAAGTTTCCTCCACACCTGCCCGTATTCCATATCCGGTCGTTTAGTAAGGAGTCTAGCACTAGAAAGTAGGATCATAGTGCTAGTATTGGAAGGTTAATAAAATCAGGTTCACCTCGGCCAAAGATTTTACCTAATTAGTCTTTAAAGTCCCAATCCACCACAGGTGCACGCTCGTTCATTCTTATAATCTACCTAGGCATCCACGTATTGCCTCCGGGCACATGCACCCTAAAGCTTCTTCAGACTCCCCCCGTTGGCACACCTACCATTTTGTGTGGACCTAGGCATTTCCCTCTTCTCATCCTTAATCCTCCCTGTACCTGTTAAAATGGTATTACCTAGAACCCAAACTGCCAAATCCAGGACAGCGAAAGGAAAGTACCCCATCCGGTACAAAGTACGGTAATTGGGATATCCGTTCAGGGAGTCTTCAGAGCCTGTTTCGGTGCTGGTGCTACTTGGCGTCTAAGCTTTCATCTTTTCTGTAGAACGTCTGTCCTGAAGGTCACTTGCTGCTTTAACTGCGCCCCGTTTCTATAGCATTGTTTGACTACATGTTAGTTTCAGTGGTCAAAGTGTATTAAAACAAGTAAGGGAACCAGGGTCACAACTAGATCCGAACTTCAGGGGGGCTAACACTACCAGCCAGGGGGGCCTAGCACTGGTCACACACGGTTCAACAGTCTTTTTTGGAGCCCCCTCCCTCATTTCCTCCTTCTCCATGGATTCCCTCACTACTACTCACCAACAATGTACCTCATCTCTCTATAGCACCTTTCTGACAGACATTGAATTTTTTTATATCACTGCTCATAGTTTACTCCCACTCAGTTCTGTGTTCTGCATGGTACACATTCTTTGTAGCAGGCACATTAACCCTATGAGCTGTACGGGTCGCAGGAGTGCCCATGTGAGTGCACGGTGAGCGATGCAACAGTGTGAGAGTGGAGTAAGTGGGGTGACTGCAGTGTGAGTGAGGTGACCATATGCATTTGGGTGCTGATGCAAGTGCAGAGTGGGACGAATGAATGCATGGTTAGTGATGGGCTTGTTTGAGTTAGATTGAAGAGTGAGCAGTGAGGGAAACAGGTGACTGAAGTGTCACATGAGTGCAGGGTGAGTAGTGTGCTTGTGTGACTGCAGGGTGAGGTACAGGGTGAACAGCATAAGTGCATTTTGAGAGCAGAGTGATCTCTGTGAGTGCAGGGTGAGTGTGTGAATGGTGTGAGTGCATGGTGATCACTGTGAGTGCATTGTGATAGCTGTGAGTGGAGGTGAGCATGAAAGTGAAGGGTGAGAAAGAGGAATGAGTTGTCTGAATGCAAGGTGCATTCCCAGACACTTGAAGTAAATCAGCATGTTATTAATGGCGGCGTAGGGTTTCAGATATAAGTTAAACTATTGCCATTATGGCATTAATCAGGGATCGAGGGTGGAGGAAATAAATAATGTGCTGAGCCTGCAACAAACGTCTGGTCTTATGATTAGGGTTGGCAGCTCATTATTTTGATGTCCCAGACAGTACAAAAATAAGCAGTCACCCAAAGCCGTACTTTCAGCACTTATCTTTCAGACTTCGAACAGCAAATATAAATAGAAAGCACTTTTAATTGTGTTATATGGCTGCCTGAATGATCCATCACTGATAATTAAAGGGAACAAAAAAGTCCCATTACAAATGAATATATACTTTTTTATTTATAACTTTATTTAGTGTCAAGAGGAGGTCTTTGCAGGCTCTTTAAAAAACACATGGCTGGCATTTTTCTTTTGGCAACCTTACTTTATATTCCTTTTTATGGAATGCATTCTCACACTAAGGTAGTAAATGTAAAGTACAAATGTAAGGAATAGGCAGAGTGGGGGCCCAGGCAGTACTGGAACCAGAAAGAATACTAAGCCTTGGTAACCAGTTTACAAAGGTATGTAAGTATGCAAATGGTCTTTAAAGACCTGTGGAAACCTCGGGCGTACTGAAGATAAGACTCCAGACACTGCCCAGCCGAGCACACAGCAGCTTGAGCTGCAGCAGCTCAGGTGAGACACACGACGACGGGCGGGGGTAGTTAATGCACTGCAGAGGTCTGTGTCTGTAACCTAAAAGCCACAGGTTTGAATCCTGGTTGGAGCAGTGGAGAATAGTTAGGGTCTAACACAGGCCCCTGCAGCGCCCCTTTTAAAGCACACACTTTGCAGCCCTGCAGCGCCCCTTTTAAAGCACACACTTTGCAGCCCAGTTGGTAGCTCCCTTCCAATACCACTTATGAAATATAATTCTGTGTCATCATGAATTGCCAAGTGATTCCATTATTCAAAGCCATATGTCGGCTTCAAGCTCCATTTACATTTGCTAATTAACTCATTGTGCACATTTCCATTTCTTCAGGCAAGCAAGCACCATGGCAAGAAGGCTTATTTAGGTGTCTGCCCCTCTCTCAGGAACACAGCATAGGAGACCGTTCCTGCCTTATACTGCAGCCGAAGCATTTCAGCTCTCTGAATTAACTATCCTGGTATGGTTATCTTTTCACAGAAAGCAGAGGAAACGTTTTCCTTAAATTAACCAAAACTTGGGGTATACTGGGCCCCTCCGATCCCTCCCACTTCGACCACTAGTCCCTTTCATCACATTTCAGCTGCAAGGTCTCATTTGGTATTTTGGCAACTGTAATTGAGTTGCCTGCCTTCTTTCTGTTCCTTTTCCTGTTGTATGCGTCTCAAGCCAATCCCTCACCTCATGAAGCTCATTGAAAAACAGTGTCTGCTCTCCAACCATGAATTTCTGTTTATATAAGATCAGCATTGAATAAATGGGGTCAACCCAACAGAAGTCACAGGACCTGGGTATTAATAAGTATAAACAAACAAGGTGGCCCTAGACATAACTCGATTACAATCAATAAATGAATTACTGTTGATTCTTGTAGGATTGAATCCTGCAATGAGAAAAGAGGAGACAAAAAACACACAACAGTCAAATGCGCATACACCTATGCAGTACCCAAAAAAATTTTGATTAGAAGAAAAATCTTAGTCAGTTCAATATACACAATTTATTTACATTATATATAAAAGCATTAGAACCGGAGGAGAAAACTGCCAGGTGCAGTGAAGGCGTGCAAAAGTAAGTGCTCACGTGATGGAGGAAGAAAAAGGGGGAAGATTCAGAAAACAATTTCAATGAATAATATTCAGCTGAATTCCAATTCTTCTAGCTGAATAACACTAAGCGGCCTGCCAACCACAATTTAATCAAAAAACGAATTATTCCAGATGTCTGATTCGGTGTAACTGTAACCGTACAGACAATCAAAAACCGGGAAGGGTGAACCAAAGTGCAGGCCCCAGAAGGGGGGGAAAAAACGTCGACGTTTCGACCCTGGCGCAATAGAGGGAATATTAACACCTCTGCTATGGGTCTTCTTCAGGACAAGAGATGGGGAAGGGGAGTACCTAGGTTGTAGGGGAACTAGCGTCCCAGCAGTAATTCAGGCAACCAGTCAATGGTATGCCAAATTTATTCCAATATATGTCTTTAGAACGATGTCTTGATGTCAATCTGTGTACTGATTAAACAAGTACTACACTGGAAATAAATTCCAATCACTTTCCGTTAAAAACCGGGAAACGGAAAAGACAAAGACCAGCTGAAAAAAGTTTCGAAACGGCGCCTTCCGAATCAATCAAGGCAAGTTTCTGTAAAGCACGATTAATCCAGGTCACCAAAAAGCCGACAACCCGACGTAAAAAAGTACGCTTCTGGTTTAAAGTACAAGCAATTCCGTTGTGTGGGAGTACAGTGAACAGTGATCAATTGAACTGCACTGCTGCTGTGTAGTCTGAAACAATGGAAATATTGTTGATACCGCTCTTATTTCCCCTTTTTCCCCCAGAATACTTGAAGTATTAGAAATCGGTCCTGGTAATGAATAGGTGGGCCACTATTGGCCTTTGAACGGTTGGAGAGCCGGTGGTAGGCCCTACACCGAAACCTGGTGCACTTGTTGCAATGTGTAGAACTGCTATAATCCAAGAAGTGCCACATCGGTCTTCAACCATTGTTCTAGAGAAACAACCATGGCTTTGCCCTCTACCCCTTCCTGAAGGCCCACTACATTGTTGTTGTTGCTTTAAGATCCCCCCTTCAGAATACTCTACTCTGTACTATAATAATCTCCCTGTTTCTGTGAGTTCCATGACATGCTTTTGCAGGGTTCGATTGTATGATTTCAGCTCCAATATGATTTATTCTGTCTATTTGATGCAATTTGAGAATATTCTTTGATCCTCTCCTTGGAGCCCCATGTATACTGTTACCATGTCTAAAAATACTGCAAGTGCTTCTCTTGTGGTGGTAATTACCACATAGTAACTTGTTGACCATTGCCTGTTTTGGGAGTTGTTTCACTTCGTCATGCAAAATGTCAGGGGTCAGGGCCAATGTCTAACGGTTCATGGCCAGAGGATATGACTCTGTTGTGTGAATAGAGCCCTTTATGCTTTTTTATTTTGTCTATGGCTATGGCAAGTCAACAGGTGTTGCCCATATATGTTTATCACTTCTGCAAGCCAGGGAATTCTCTCAGTCCCACCTCAGCACTGGGCTTCACCTTTTCAAATGCTTCTATTAGGTTGTTTGAGAGATTTCCAGGGCATCAGTCGAGGGTACAAGTGGCTAGACGGCGCATACCCACTCTTTTGACAGGGTGGATGCACTATAACCTGCCAAGAGGTTGGGCCCCACAGAAATATGCTGAACTTGTCCCAGTATCATTTTCAGACACTGAGACACATTCAGTGGAGTCTGCATGTTGTCTGTTTTCATTTGGAGCAGCAACTGTGCAGGCGGGGAAGGGGCTTATCAAATTCCAGCTGGGCCCATAAGAATTCAACCCCTGGTGGATTAAGATTTGAAGACTTCTATTGGCATTCAATGTAAATGTAAATGTAGTTGAGCTTATATAGCGCACAGCTACCCGCAGTGGGTTTCCCGGCGCTTGCTTAGGGAACCCGTCCTGGTATTCCCCTGTGAGATAGCAGGGTATCCACAAGGTGAAAGTCAGGCTTCCCGACGCGAGGGGCCGTTGTGGAGATTAAGCAAGCTATTGCCCAGAGTCGCAGAGTGTGAACCCGTGAGTCGAGGAGGCACCGGGGCGAGAATTATCGAGTCCGTGGAATTTTTAGTCCAAGACCCGCCAAGGCGGGTAATTGAACCCTGGTCCAGGACCGATCTCAGCTTCCGGGTCTGCTGCCTCTAACCCCTGAGCCACACTTCTCCACCCCCATCCCCCATGTCCTGAAGAAGACCTGCTGTGACCCCATCTTCAATCAGGCACTCTTCTGGGTTGAAACGTTGATGTGCCTGTACAATCCATACCCTACTCTCTCCACTCCACGTTAAAGGCAGACTAAGCCCTAGACAGACTAGAGATCTATGTGCTGAGGGACGGCTGTCCACTGAATTGCACATTTTTAGATACCTTTTGTACAGCATTGTATATATTTCACTCACTTACAGCACCCTGTCACTTCAAGATCACCTAATCACCCATAAGTTATCCTTGTGCTGTTTTTCAATGAGTTTCTGATTGCTTGTGACAGCCATACTATGTTATTGCCACTCTAATTGAAAAATGGAAATAGCTAAAAGTGATTAAGCTGTCAATATATTGTCATTTGATTAATTCAGTCAGTCAGTCAGAATATCTTTATTCGACTTATTCAAAGTCATACAAAGAAACAAAAGCAATAAAACATAACCTAAAAGACATAATTAATTTTCCTAATACATAAAAAGCATCATACTCGATGTACATTATAAATACTATTTACAAGATTAAAATGATACATTTATATATAAAAGATACATATAATCTCATTACAAGAAATAATCTTTTAGGGCGGAGATTGGCCAACAGCTTTCGCCCTCGCAGCGGCAACTAAAAAATTTGCAAGACTAAACGCTGTGCGTGGGTTTGTCATAAGCTGTAAGTAGAGCAGCGCAGGGCGCACCTGTGTGAACCCTGCTTCTTTGACTATAGGGAGCAAATATTTTTTCCTCTGCTCATGATACAGACTACAAAACATGACAAAGTGCATTGTGTCCTGCACAGAGAAATGGTCGCAACTGCAGGGGGCGGCTAATTCTGGCTTCTGCCATCCCTTAAAAGAACCTAGGTGAAAGTGAATAAGATTAAACCTAAATTTGGTTAATAAAAACCTATGATAAGGGATTGTTACAAAGCGAAGATAAGGTGCCAAATAAGGAACGCTAACCAATAGATAGTGAGCCCTAACTGCTGGTTTCTGCAGCTCAACTACCTCACGGCATGCTTCCTTCCCTTCTTTAAAAGCCCTTTTTGTATAGGCTATATCCTGAGCCCTAATTTTCTCTGGACAGAGGAAAAGTTCTGGGCGACCCAATTCTTTAAATGATTTACTTAGGTAGGCCAGCCATGGGATTTTACTATAATTATCCAATGATTGGACGTCCCTCAAAATTTTATGATTCAGTGGAAGGTCGGCGTTTAACCACATTTTCAACCACAAGATCAAGGGTGCTACACTTAGTGAATCCGACAAGTATGGCAAACCCACCTCCTTATGGATGGAAAAGGTTGGGGTTGACTGGGGCACAGAGAGGAGAGATCTTATGAATCTGTTTTCTGCTTTCTGAATGGGGTCGAGATTTGCATACCCCCACAGAGGAGATCCATATGAGGCGATGGCAACAGGTTTACTCTTATAGATCTTCAGCATCGCTTCCATGGGCCTGGCACCCAACTTGCCAGCAAAACCCAAGAGTGCAGAAGCAGATCTAGTAACTGCCAACCTCTTTGCACTTATCTGTGGACCCCAGGTGCCTTTTTGATCGAACAACACTCCCAGATAAGGGAATGTGGTTACCTCGGAAACAGGAATCCCACTACAGAAGAATGATTTATGTCTTCTCTTCGTACACTCTCGGCCCATAACCATTGTGTGGGATTTGGACGCGTTGACCTTAAGGTCCAAATTTTCCATAAAGGAACCAAAGGAATTAAGAAGAACCTGAAGTCCAACACCCGTGCGGGCGATCAACACGGCGTCGTCCGCGTACAGGAGTGCCGGAATATGGGCATCTCCTGCACGTGGGACGTCCGTGCCCAGGCCTCGCAGGTGCGCCCCCAGGCCATTAATATAGATGGTGAAAAGCGTGGGGGCCAAAATGCAACCTTGCCGTACCCCTTTCAGGGATTTAAATAAAGGGGTACGCCTGCCATTGTTGGACACTCGAACGGCTGCAAAAAGCTCCTGGTGCAGAGTGGCCATAAACATAACCAGGGCTTCATCGATTCCCAAATCCAGCAGGATCGACCAAAGTTTGGACCTATTAACGAGGTCAAAGGCCGAGGAGAGGTCCATAAATGCAAGATACACTGAACCCTCCTTAGCCAGCGTGTACTTGGAGATGAGTAGATACAAATTAATGCATTGCTCGATTGTGCCTTTACTCTCTCTGAAACCATATTGCAGTTCACACAGCCCACCACACCCCTCAACAATCTCCCTCAATCTGGATAAAAGGACTCTCCCCAGAATTTTTACGGTTGAGTCCAGAAGGGATATAGGCCTGTAGAACGCTGGATCGTCCCGCTGACCTTTGTTTTTATAAATGGGGACGATGGTGGATATAGCCCATGATGCAGGAGCTGGATTGCCGTTAACTGCATTAAACACGTTGGACAACACCCTCGACCACATTTTAGGTGAATACATAAAGAAGTCTGCCGGGACTCCATCAGGGCCAGGTGCCTTGTGTTTGGTAGTTTCCGCAAGTGCCTTTTCTACTTCTTGGGGATTAAAGACAATAGGATGTGCAGCCCCACTAGGCAGTAAACCCCTGTTAATGTCCTCATCAACTACGTCACCCCCATATACGTTTTTGAAAAAAGACAACCATTTTTCCTCAGTAATCACACAATCCATTGGTAAATTGCTATCCTCCGAGAAAAGGGGCTGTTTAATAATTTCCCAGAATCTCCTGCTGTCCTTCAACACCGCCGCCGAGAGGAGGTTATCCCATGTTTCACGTTTAATGGATTCTTTGCGACTCTTTACGGCAGTCTTGTAAATTTTCCTTAGCCTCGCAATTTCCTCTTTCACTCTCGGAACAATTTTTAGAGCCACCAACAAATCTCTGTGGGCCTTCGAACATGCAGAATCAAACCATCGCTTGTGTCCCTGAGCTCCCTGGAAGGGTTTAGCTAAAAGTTCGTTAGAGACCTGGACACATAGTTCCTCATAGGCTGATACCATGAGGTTCCCTTGAGTGTCTGGGTTCTGACAAAGCTCAACCTGGGCTTTGATCTTAGGGAAGCATTTTTTGTAAAAGTTTACCGGGATCACATTCGCCCATTTAACTCTTCTGTCTTGATCGGTAGTCCTCAAGGAATGGGCTGGTTTTACAATTGATGGTGATGCACCCATCTGGCCGCCCCACGCCACTTCAAGTAATACTGGATTATGGTCGCTGAAGTGGGTTGCTACCGTGCTATATGCGGCGGTCCGAGTTAAAATGCCAAGAGAAACAAAGATATAATCTATCACAGACCCATGGTGGCCGCCGGTGAAGGTTGGCGTTCTCAGGCCGAAATTGGGTTCGTAAAGGTTGTAGTTTGCAAGTAAATCTTCAAGCTCCTGACCCTCTACTGAGTGTTCGAAGTGAGGCACTACTAGGGCAGCATCGTCATCTTCGCTGACTCCTCTTCCCTTACAGGCTAATTTGCATAAGTGTATGTTAAAATCACCTAGTAAAATAGACTCAGATGCAAATGCGATATTCTGTAGGACTGAATTTAAAATACTATCCAAACTGGCAATATTACAACCGTCATAGACACTGTTCCCAGAGTTATAGAAATTAACATATAAGGTCCTGCTAGTTTTATTGATGACCCTTTCGACAATCAATATATTATCAGATTCCGACCTAATCTGCCTATAACTTCCTTTTAGGTCCAGGGCGAATAAGAGCGCCAAACCGCCTTTAGCCCTACCCGTTCTACTAGGGACAGCAGGTCTTATAAAGCTAGTATACCCGTCCCACCAGATATTACTAGATGTGTCCCAAGTTTCTTGTAGGGCAATGATGTGGTGCTTTGAGATAAAACTCCACCATACCGGGTCCTGGCGTTTAGTGTTTAAACCTGCCACGTTCCAACTTATAATCTTACAGGACTCCGTAATAGTCCTTGACTTACTACCACTCTCTGAATCTCCTACCGCTGTTGCTTGCGATAGTGGAGCCTCGGTAGTTTTCGCATGACAGCAACGCTGTGTGTCATCTCCGATCAAACCCTGATTAGAGCCAGCCTCTATCCCAGATGGGATTGATTGCTGACCTAGAATAGTAGATGGTTGGGGCTCAGTGGCTACATTAGACAAAGGAATACTAGGGAGATCATCGGTACTAAAGCCATCGCTGCTAGTATTTAGACTGATCAAACCCACGTTTTTTTGGTCAATTCCTGGTTCAAGTCAGTCACAGGTATTGAGGTCAGATAGGGGGCCAAACCTATTACCTGTAGTGAAGCCCCATGCAGATGGGGTAGCTAACTGAACCTGTCCGTTGTGAGCTGAATTCCACAGGGGGTGTGGGGTGATTGGGCGGATCAGAAAAGGGTCCGTTCTCTGCCACCGTGTTGGCCTAATACCCCGCACACTGTGATCATAACCCGGTGCGCCAGGCCCCCACCCGTTTGTTCCTGTCACATACGGGAGAACCGGCTGGATATTTTGCTCGTACGAGTAGATGGGTCTTCCTAACTCTCGCTGTGCGACAGGCAAGAACCGGTCGTTTGCGTAACGCGAGCCCATGGCCCCTCCCCAGCTACTATTATTACTATACTTATAATGCCTGTTAGTATTAGGTAAGGTAGCGGGTTGAGACTCGTTATAGAAAAATCTGAGAGTCAGTGGGACTATAGAGCCATTGCGCCGCTGAGGTGGAAAAACATTGCTCAAGATTTCCGGGAGGACCTCGGCGTTAGTAAAATTTAAGATGACGCAATCGCCTTGGAACTTTTTTGGCTTACTGCCAATCCAGGGTACCCTCCTAGTCGAAACTATATCTCCTGCCAATTTGTCAAACCCTTCTTGAGCCATGTACATGTTATTTGAAAGCCAATGTAAGGCTTTATCTTTGAGACCCTGATTAGACTCTATTTTGTCTTTTGGCAGAACTGGAACATTAGCCAGCACCAAGACTACCGGCGAGGCTTCCACGATAAATTGAACTGGGCCGTCCTCTTGGTGACTTACCACTGTTGCATCAGTGGAGATGGTATGAGGGTCCCCAGTTACGACGTTCTGATCCGGGACGGTTAGTGATAATGGAGATGGTAGGGGTAACAACCCTTGTTGAGTGGGCTGTGAGTTACTATCGGTGGAAGGGGCCTCCTCATCCGTGGATATTAAATCCGCGACGAGGGAGGATAGATTCTCTAGCTCCTTAGTCAAGTTACTATGAACCCCACCCAACTTCCTGACTTCAGCAGTTAGTTTGTCCACTTTCCCGATCAGAGGTTTAATAATGGTCTTAATTTTAATATCTATCATGTCTTGGATCCTGTTGAAGAGGTCATCATCAATGATGCGCTTGGACTCAAGATCAGCCTCGGAATCTACATGTTTGCCCATCCGTCTGGGAGGGGGGGTGGCAGGCTTCTTCCTTCCCAATTGTTTCCCCCCTCGTTTTGCTGTTGGTTTCCTACATGCTCTAACAGCACGAGTAAATGGCGGCTGGGGCTGGGGGTCTTCGTCCGTGGCTGCTATCTGACTGTTTGGTTCAGTAAAGGCATTGTCAGATAAATCGATGAGATCTGCTCTATCCATAACAGGATCGGAGTCATCGTTGGCCTCCATGTGGTTGGCTAGAGAATTAGAATCAGAGTCTGCTAGGTTAGGCTGTACATTTCCTCTCAGGGAATCAGACATGGCTGTGCTTTCAGTACTTGTAGGTGGACTTTCTGCAAGCAACACAGGTGATTGGCTTAGGCCCAAGGATTGCCTTCGTTTGTTGTTAATACTGCTAACCACTTGAACAAGATAAGAATCTAGAGTGTTCATGGTCTCGATAGGGGGTGGTACCAGTTTTTTCCCCATGCTTTGGATTATTGCTCTAAAAGGTCACACAGTCAAAGCTAGTAGTAGACCGGGTCATAAGCTGACCGTAGCGTGAAATACTATGGCTTTTGACCGGCTAAGAAGTAATAATTAATAAATGTCAGCTGTTATATGTTAAATGCCAAGTGGCAAGCCGGAAACAGTACCTTAAATCCACACGATTGTTTTCAGGGAGATAGCCTTGCCTGGCCTTTCCGTGCCTCGGAGGGCCTCAGAGGGCCCGCCCTTTGCCCGGGCTTAGCCCCGGGCGTCCCGCGTAGCTGAGGGCTTCCTGATTTTATCAGCCCCTCCTGGCGCGTTGGTGACGCGTCAGGGAACGCGCCTCCGCCGCAAAGGCTGCCGGGATCTGTAGTCCCGGAGCGGCGGTGGCGTGCCTGGTGTGCGCGGTAGTTGGCTCCCAGTGCGTGCTGCTCGTGCTGCTGGTCTCCTCAGGCAAGGTAAGTGACTGCTTAACTGAATGCTCCGCTAGACGCTGCCAGAATGGTGCTCCATTTGATTAATTCAAAACAGGTGTGTTCTTCTCTCTTTGAGTTAATTTTTGATGAAGTGTTAAAGTAATAACTGTACATGACAGAACCAACATTACTGCATAGCCTATAACAAAGGCTGATGTTAAGGGGCCACCAGGCCTCCTTTTTTGGAGTATCCTGGCTGGGAGTTATCGGGAGACTCACACCTAAATGCAAAAATAATGGAGGGGAAACAAAGGCACACAACTTATCATTCTTACAGGTACTTAAGAGGGGCATGCTTTTGACTTTGTCCAGTCCCTGTATATAAGAGCTATGCATGTACTGTAAGAATGTCAGATGTGTTGGTCTGTCTCAGTATTTACACAAATAACAATTTAAATGCCACTTTAACAAAAAAACTATTTAATAGTGCTACTAATCCCAATTTAGAGTGTCAGAACGCTTTACATCACACGTACACATTATAAATTGACAATAAATCATATGTGGGTAATCAATGTATAGGATGTGTTACAAAAGATAGTGAGGGTTACATGGCATAGAGCCACATGTCCTTCATAGCTCACTGTGATATATTAGAAGGATTACAATTTATGAGCTGCAAGTAACAAAAGGATCGTTGAGTTAAAAGCAGCAACTGACATACCCATTTACTCAAAATAAAAATCTGTTATGTGTGTGTTGCATAATGTGCTTTGCAGGAGCCATATTAGCCCTCTTGGCGACTTTGATGCAAAACCGGGTCTAGACAAAACACAGACCTCTCCAGAAAATACTTTAACCTCCAGAGTTATCTTATTCCCTGATACTTAGCTGGCACACAAAAACCTCTGCAGCAGGTGTCTTAATCCCATAACCAGACTTTGCAATCAATTAGGCAGAACAAATTTTCTTCTTCTTGCCAATTTCTTTGAGGTAGGGTTTTAAAAAATAAATGTATAAGTTGAGGCCCAGATTTTGCATCAGGATTGTGTTACTTTTTTGGCACAACCGTGATGCAAATTCTCATCTGTTAAATATTATAGTGCGCTCAAATATGCTCATGAAAGACCTGCTAAACATATTTGTGAGGTCTTAAGATCTGATGTCACTTTTTGGTATGTCACTTTCTGTGAGGCCGTGGGTTGTGATGCTGCCTGGCCTGGCAGTTCGGGCTGGACTGTTCCCATGGGGCACAGGGTCAAGACTGATTTGCATATGGCTGGGTCTAAACTGGAATGGCATGGGGAGTAAAAAAAACAATGGATTTAAGACCATTACTCTGTACTGGGGTAAATATATGAGTATGACAATGTTTACGGTAGGAGTCCCAACAGCAGTTGCCCCTGGCAACCTCTAAATGAGTCCTTGCGGGCAGCTGTATTTTTCCTGAGCCATCTGTGGAATTGCTCTCTGTAGCTTGTACCCTGCCTGCACCTAGCACTGGAAACGTATAGCTACACTGAGGCCTGGCACCATGTCTCCCCAGAAAGGCCCTGGCGCTAAGGCCGACCCTCAGTGGCCCTCTTGGCCTCTTCCCCCGGAAGCTGAAACCCCACCCACCTGCTGCAGAGAGGTAAGTAGTAGGACTGGGGAATGAAGGGGGCAAATGAATGTCAATGGGAAATAAATAATGCGGGAACCTTGGAGCTCTGCTTGCCCCCCCCCCCCACCCCGCCTCTGCAGTGTCCGCACCCCCTCCTGAGACAGCCACTGGACGGGACACTTGGATGGACCTCAGGGTGAATCCGCCAGTGAGTGCCTCTCTTTCTACCTCCCTACTAACCGGTCTTGTTCAAGAGGCTGGCTATGCACAGAGAGAGAAGTCCTGACAAGATGGAATTCTCTGATGCCGCGTGTGCCCCCACCCAGACCACGCCTCAGCCCCTTTTCATCGCACTGTGATCGTCTACAATCTGTACAAGTGACAGGCAGAGAAGCAAAGCACGCAGCAGCGCGCGCTCCTTCTCTGTGCATTCAGCAACTGTGACATAACTGACGTGTTGGCAGATGCTGAATCAGAGAGTTGGGGGTGTTATCTGAGCTCTGAAGGGCTGAGGCCTACCACATCATTCAGCATCATGTAAAAACACCCAAAAAGGCAGCGTTGTTATCAACAAGTTCTGTTCTTGCAGCACTTACTCGGCTCCTGATCCTGCAGGCTTCCTCTCTCCAGATAGCAACACGACATACAGGGGCATATTTACAAGCCCCTTTTACCACAGAAATATCACTTATAAAGACGTTGTGGTGTCGAAACGGGCTATGCCTTATTTACAAGGCAGTGTTAAGCCTTAACGCTCCCTTGTAAATAAGGCCTCCTTTCACGCTATACTTTGTGT
Source organism: Lissotriton helveticus (assembly GCF_964261635.1). NCBI lineage: Eukaryota > Metazoa > Chordata > Amphibia > Caudata > Salamandridae > Lissotriton > Lissotriton helveticus. The sequence continues at coordinate 1,661,974,773 of NC_136065.1, forward strand.
GAAAGGAAAGGGCAATGGGTGTTGCTGTGGGTGTTTCCCCGCAACAACCATTGATTTTTACATTGCCCCATATTTACAAGGGTGGCGTAAATATTGCGCAGCGCCAAAATTAAGACCAGGGAAACCTGGTCTTACCTTGGCGAAACAAGGAAAGATGTGTAATTTCTCCTCAATTTGCTGTTTCCATGCGTGATGCGTTGTGCAGCACACATGGAAACAGCAAAACGCCAGTGTTTGTTTATGTGCAGGAAGGTGTCCCTTCCTGCACATAAAAAAATCATTAAAAAATGACATTTTGTAATTTTTATATGTGCTGCGTTAAGCGGCACACATAGAAGTTTCAACTCGCCATTTCAGATTGTTGATGTGCAGGAAGGGACAACTTCCTGCACATAAACAATCACTCCCCTCAGTGACGGCACCCTTGCACTATTGTGCAAGGGTGCCTGCGTTGGTGCTAGGCTGCTTAATTTAGCACCAGTGCAGGGGGAAACGCAGGACTGCACCATATTCATGTAAATATGGTGCAGCCCTGCGTTTCTAAAGTGACGGAGCGTGTTGTTAGCCTTCTTGGCTTAACGACACACTTTGCCACTTCCCTTGTGAATATGCCCCAGAGTTCCTAAAGGCTCATGTGGCTGTACAACCATCTAATATGCACCTGGTAAGCTCCACCCTCTCTCTAGGGTCCGGGGTAGGATGACCCAATGGCTCCATGTGACCAGGACACAATTTTTCTGTTCCTGGAATTTGCTTTTTACATGTCATTTTTATCAGGTGGGTTTGTCAAATTGGCTCAATTAAGTTCAACAAAGACCACAACTCCGAAATGCACTAATAGGTCAAAGCAACGTCCATGAAAGGAAAAATAGGGCCTCAGTGACATTGAGCATTCTCAAGCTCATGTAACACTGCTCCCTTCCTTAAGGACCTTGAAATGCTTTGCCCATTCCGTTGGGACCCTGTAGCTCTCCCCCTTACAGGCTTTTGCAGTTCTCTGCGGTTCTGTGATCTTGCTGTGCCCTTTGGGCTCCTACAAAGCACACCTCCGACTCCTACACAACCCCCTTCCTTCATGTTCAGAAGCATTCCTTACCTCATTCAAGGTGAGAGTCACCTTACTAACACAATATTATGAAGGGAAATTTCTGCCACTAACAGTTTTTCACTCAACGCTAATTATACTGTCTTGTAGGTTCATAAGTATACTGGCAAAAGTGAAACTACAAGTCCTTGGATGCTTTATCCTGTGGGATAAAAATGAGCCCTACTTAGTTACCTTAACAGTATGCGGCTAGTGCACAGGTTTGCTTGGTTCCCTTCTTCCATTCTTGCACCTTATAGTTGCCATACTGCCTGCTTTTACCTCTTTTCACCTAGATGGACCACTATAAAGTTTATGCCTGTTCTTTAGTTCTAGAGAATGTGGCTTGGTTTTCCCATTGAAAGTCTTGATGTGATGTGGTCAATATTGAAAAACAGCCAGATTCCATAACAGTGGTGCTAACAGCCATAGACAAACACATCACCCAGCCATGACTTGAACAGCACTGTCTTTCTATAACTAAGTAATGTCAACTTGGGGGGCGTGGCCGGACCAGCGACTGTAATAGCCGCTCGGAGCTGAAGCTCCGTGGAAGCCCCGTGCACACCGATCCGAAGCGGCATTCAGCCACGCACAATCCCCACCAAATGTGGCGATCCTGGAATCAGAACACCCGGAGCGGTTAAAGAACTGAGTACGGCTCTCCAAAACCACTGCTGAGCTGAGAAATGAGCGGTAGTAGTTACAGGTGGCTGAGTGCTAAGATGGACGAGCTCGCTTTTAGCAGAAGTGAAGACGGAGCCGTGCCGCCGAGCTTGGTTGCTCCCTGAAGCGGCCCTACACGGCGACTAGCAAGTTTTTTTTAACATTTATGTTCCAGTGTAGACAAGTGGCAAGCAGTAGCGCTCCCTCCTTACCAATCGCAATTTGTAAAGAACGAATATGGAGTTCCACAGGGGTCTTCCATCAGCCCCATTTTGTTCAATGTGTACTTGCGACCTTTGCTGGGGATCATTAAAATGTATAATATCAGTGTGGTTAATTATGCCGATGACACCCAGCTCATTGTGTCCCTGGATGGTGACCAAGCAGATTCATTGGAAAGCTTTCACGCCTGCATGTCTAATATGGCAAAATGCTGTAGGGCAACTCGCTCCAATTCAATAGTGAAAAGACAGAGATTCTACACTGCAAAGTAGGAAATATCTCTTGCGGACTGCCGAATGATTTCTGGCAAACAAATGCAAACGGCTCGCTGGCACCAGTAAGCTCTGTACGCAATCTGGGGGTCAGCTTTAATGAAAACAGGAACTTAGAGTCCCACGTAAACAAAGCAGTAGGAGCTTGCTTTACGCGTATTCGAGGACTGCGTAAAATACAACCTTTGCTGCCTGTTCAGGCAAGAACTACAGTAGTCAGGAGCATTATTTTAAGCCATCTAGATTACTGCAATGCCCTGCTTCTGGAATCCCCGGGGTATTTGATTGCCGGACACCAGAGTGTCCAGACAACTGCAGCCAAGCTTGCGCTGAGCCGCCCACGTCGCTCCTCGACAACACAGGCCTTAGCGGAGCTGCACTGGCTCCCAGTAGATCAAAGGATATTGTTTAAATCCTTGTGCGTAACGTTTAAAGCACTTCATGGACAAGGACCAAAGCCGATCCAAGCCAGATTTCAATGGTACGTGCCCACTCGTAACCTTCACTCTGCTTCTGCCTATTCAGTCAGGATACCAAGGCCAAAGAGAGCAACCATGGGGGGAAGTGCCTTTAGTGTGGCGGCTGCCCGCCTTTGGAACAGCCTTCCCTTGGAAATTAGGAGCACACAGAACCTAATGCCATTCGCAGGAAAGTAAAGACCTGGCTCTTTCCTAAAGTCTGTTCCCCGAATCTTTAACTCGATATCAGTGGCGTCTTCCAGTTTAGTTGTCTAGTATCCAGTCCGTTTTTGCTGTCTCAGCGCCCGGATGCCCGCAGGGTTACAGTGCGCTCTACAAATGGTAAAAATAAATAAATAAATAAAGAGAGCTCTACTGCCCGAGAAGCACTGAGAGGACCCGGCCTGCGGAGGACATGCCCGCTTGGTCACTGTGTCAAAGCTGAAACGTCCTGCAGGAGGGAGGATTGCGCATCGGATCGGGGGCCTCTCCCTCGCTGATATTATATTGGGAACTGAAGCAGTGCTGAGAGACCCGGGGAATGACCACACGCGAGTACTGCCAGTGGCTAATTACCATAGATGCCCGCGACGTGGAATCCTCGTCTGCCTGAAGCAATGGTAGGCGGCGGTGGAGTTTCCATAAATAAAGGGAACTTTTCAGCGTGTGCTTAAAGGCCTGGCACGCGCAAGTAAGCTCCTAATGACGTGGCAGGCGAGCACATTTATGCACAAGGCAGGGCAAAGACCTCGGAGCCCACTTCAGTGCCCCACAGTTATGATGCATGGGGGACCAGCAATATTAGATGTGGACACAGCTCTTCCATTAAGACACCACCTTGCATAATGGAGCGGAGGATACAGCAGTGGCAATCAGTGCATGCACAACTAGCCTGCGTATCACGAAAGCCAGCACTGGCAGTGTCAACGGTCACCTCCGCAGCTAAATAATTAACGCATCTGGCAACACCCCCCCAACAACTAGCTACTACATCTATAGCAAGCAGAGAAACACACAGCTGGGAGGTCGCCCAGGTGCCCTGAATATCATTGCCGGACCGCGTGGGGGACCGGAACCATTAGGGAATGTTGCACAAAGTACCCCAACAGAGACAATTGCAATTTGAAGCACTCAAAATGCAGGAAAACGGACAAAATACAAGCATGGCAGCTGAAACAGCCAGACAACCCTGCACTAATGCTGGAACTGCGTTCAGGCTTCAAAGCATTGGACATCAGGTTTGATGCATTAGATCGACGCCTAGACAGACTGGGGGAACGCATAGATCAACACGACACCTGGCTGGATACAGTGGAGGGGCGTACATTGGATTTGGAGGATGGGTCGGCTCAAACTAGTAAACGTGTAGAGTGCCTAGAACACATCTTGAAGACAGTCGTGGCTAAGAACGTGGATTTAGAAGCAAGAAGTTGGCGTAACGATGTGTGAATAATGGGATTTACCAAATCTACCAACACTGGAAGACTGCCCCTAATGATCGACTACCTATTGACTGACTTGTTCGGGCCGATCACTTCACAAACACGTTTGTTGTGGAATGGACACATAGTATACTGGGGCCCAGGCCAAACCCTGAATGCCCACTGCAACCCATTATGGAGAGACTTCTGAATTTCAAAGACAGGGACACAGTGCTTCGCCTCGCCAGAAAACCCGGAACACTGACGTGGCAGGGATCAAACATCTCTACATATCCGGACTTCACCGCTCTGGTGCAAGAGGTAAGGCGCAAATTTGCGGGGGCGAAGGCGGCGGTACGGAAACTGGGCCTGCACTACGGAATGCTGTATCACACGAGTCTCAGAGTTGATGTGCTTCGCAGGCTGCTCTATCTGGTACGAGTGCGGACCTGTTCACAGCCAGTTAAATATGCACAACTGGGCGGATATGTACTGAAAAGAGAGAACTAATGGCAGACACTACCAAACATCAGGGACATGGGCTGAGATTTCAGATAGCATGAGCAAGCTTGTCTTAATAGATGGGGACTTTTGGAAGTGGGAGTAATCTTTCTAAATGGCTGTTGTACGCGAGGTCCCACATGGCGTAGCCACCACCCCAGTGGGAGCACAATGTTACCGAATTGGGGAAGTTCACCATGTTGGCGTTACGAGAATCAACAGATAATTCTGGGAGATACAGGGTCAGCACCTGGCGGGCAGCCACCAGGTGGGGGTTGGGAGAGAGGGGAAGGGTATCGAATTATTTGAAACATTACGAGTTGCAGGTTTATTGTCTCAGTTGTCAGTCATGGTTATTATTCATATGTTGCAGGAACAGCACATCATACCAGCGCACCCACAATGGCACATAAGGTAGAAGTACGTCGTAGAATAAATATCACCTTACTGACTTGGAATGTTCGTGGCCTTAAAAACTAAAAACAAATGCAGATTAGTGCTCTAATATGTTCATCAGCATAACGCAGAAAAAGTTTACCTACAGGAAACACATTTATCACCTTCCCCCCCATCCAAATTTGCATCCGCTTGGGGTCCCACAGATACTTTTCGAGTTACCGCTCATTTTTTATTTTTTTTTGTATATTTAAAGACCTTTATTGCTCAAGACAGTTCGTTTTGTTTACATACAGCGCATAGCCTACAACCCTCAGGGGGCGGCAGCGTAAATTGGCAATCAAAGGAAGTACAGGCGAGATGACACAGCCAGTTAGCCGACAACCCTGGGGTCCGGCGGCATAATATAGATAGAGCACTTAGACACATTATAATACCAAGCATGTTAAACAAGTAGGTCTGTGGATTTTCCATTTACTTCGTCCGTTAGTGTAAGTACTCCTATGTGTCTCCGGCATCCACATCATATGAGCAACAGTCCATATCCACAATGAGTATCAAATAGCAGTGATGTGCATGGGGTGCTGTGTGGACAGTCAACAGAGGGACTGAAAATTCTACGATGGAGATGCCGCTATGACGTGAACCGGTGCTTAATGGTATAGCTCACTAATGCATGGGAGTGGGCTCACATAGGCGGTAACGGCAGGTTATGACTGTCGCAGCGTCGAGTTACGGCTCATATGCTCGAGGGGTAGCAATATTGGTTAACCGGAGATTGCCATTTGTACTCACTGATATGATTGCCGAGCCGGGAGATAATTTCCTATTAGTGACAGGGACGCTGGCAGGATATAAAGTCTTACTAGCCAATATGTACTCCTCCAATACAGACAAACTGACTTTTTATGACCAGCTCCAGGCGCAGTTAAACACGCTAGCGGCTGAACACATTTTACAGGGAGGGGATTTGAACATCCTGTTGGAGCCCCCTTTAGACAGCACGGTGAAGATCCTTGTTAATAAACACCGGTCCTGCATGGTATTAACAGAGATTTGTCAGACTTGAAAGTGGTGACATCTTAACCCCTTAAGCGCCAAATACGCGCACTACGGGCAGCAATATAACACATGGACGAGACTAGATTACTGGCTGTTATCAAGATCGGTGATCTCGTGGGTTAAAAAAGTAGGACACTTACCCTGCACATTATCAGACCATTCCCGGTGCTTCTTTCACTACAATTACCGATGAGGGAGGCAGTGGAGGTTCCCCTCCATAGTGCTAAAAGATACCATTTTGCCTACAATACAGGATCTGTCAATACACAGAAAGTCCTCAGGGAGGCTTTTAAAGCATTTATATGGGGAGTATGCATCTCTACGCTTACTGGAGTGCTGAGGGGCTTAAGACACCCCCTTACTAGACTAGAAGGAGACTTGACCTCGCTCGACAGGGAGAACATGATAGGAAGAGCCCAAGACAATGCACAATATATGCACCGTAGGGCGGAGTTGCTAGCAAAATACACGGAGGATGCTGACCGTGAAGCGCTTTACTTAGGGAAAATGCTAAATCCCACAAGTACAGAGAAGGGGAATGACCAGGTCGCACCCTAGCGTGCATACTATGGCCACGTTATACGCAGCGCTATATCACCAAATTGCAAGACATGGATGGGCGGATAGCTGTGGGAACAACTGCCATTGGGTGGTCTCTCCCACAATATTACACGGATCTATATACCACAAAGACAGCAGCTAGTACGGATGAGATTAAGGAGTACTTGGGAGAGATCGCTATGGTTTGGCTCCCAGATGTACACAGGAAGATTTTAGGTGAACCATTCTCCCCTGAGGAGATAGAACAGGCTAATGAGGGCATGGATGGCTCTAAAGCCCCTGGCCTGGAAGGCTTCTCCGGAGATTTTTATAAAACTTAGAAGACATTATTGGCCCGCACCTACTTGAGGTATATGCAGAATCCTTAGAAGCGGGAATTCTCTTACCCTCTTTCAGAGAAGCGGTTTTTAATGCTACTGCCCAAGCCTGATAAGGATCCAGAACAGTGCGGCTCGTACCGACTGGTCTCGCTGCTCAACTTTGATTATAAAACTCTGGCAAAGATGATGGTGACCAGGCTGTCCCTTTTATTGGAACAGATTATAGCGCCTGCTCAAACTGGATTTATTAGGCATAGATCTACTGCTTTAAATCTCAGGACCTTTTTTTCGGTAGTCAGCAGAATAAGTCCCACTATTCCAGTGGTGACTGCCGTTTTAGACGCAGAGAAGGAGTTTGACTCTGTGAAGTGGGCCTTTCTGCATGCTATATTGGCTAAGATTAGGCATCCCGAAGGGATTTGCAGACTTGGTTAAGTTGCTGTACACTGATCCCTCAGTGCGCATTCGATTCAACGGCACAATAGCAGAACCTTTTGACATAACTAGAGGCACTAGGCATGGATGCCCTCTATCCCCTTTACTTTTTATGATTGCAATGGACCCACTTATACACTATTTCCTGAATAACCACTTACATAGGGGCCTCCAGTTTAAGCACGTCCCGGTACTAGTGACATTATATGCAGATGATGTGGCGCTGTATGTCAGAAAGCCAGAGATCAATTTGAAACCACTATTAACAGAAATAGAGAATTTTGGAGCCCTATCCAGTCTCCATATTAACTGGAGTAAATCAGAAATATTCCGCTTGACGGAAGTACAGGACCGTACATGCAGAGATGGCCGGGCAGATAGCCATCATCAAAATGGTGTAATTGCCACGTTTGCTTTATTTGTTCATGAACATACCAATTCCACTAACAAACACGTTTTTTGCACAGGTTCGTACACATCTAATAAAGTTGGTGTGGGGATGAGGTTCTGTAAAATCTGCCTTGTCCTGTGATATTATGGTTCCATCACGATTTTGGTGATGTTGTACCGTATTTAGCGAGTACGACTAATGTGGAGTGAATTCATCATGTTAAATAGCGAGTTCATTACGTATTCAGAGACTTTGTTTCGAATATGGGTTCCATTTTGTCTTTACCTCCATTTTGTGTTGCCCTCACGTAGGCCTGTGGAAGTAACCAAATGAACAAAGTTGCATGGGCTTCATTGTTCATACACTTATTAACTAAGCCTTTTCTTGGCTCTAAGGTGCATTGTAAGGAATTGACCTCTTTATCTGAAACTGACCCTTTGCTAGGCCAAATTCCTTAGTTGATCCTTGTCTGAGATTGCGAGTCAAAGTTCAGGACACCGTTAATTTTTAGCTTTTCTACACATGCTTTATCTTGCTCGTTATCTATCATCGTTTCCTTTTTATGTTCCTTCGTTATATGCATTGTGCTTTCAATTATGGGTTTGTCCGGCTTTTGGTAATTGAATTTGGGACAATCCTAATAATTAACTTGTGGGGTTGGTACAATGTAAAGTGAGCCTTTTGGAATGTGATAATGTTTAGAAATGTGTTTCTATTGGTCAGAATTTGCTGCAGTGGGTGTCCATTTGTAATGTGAATATTGTGTATAAATACTGAAGTCTTGCTCTACAAGAATTGAACAGTTTCTTGAGTTGTACACCGTGTTGTATTGCTGGGATTACTGTTACTAGCTGCAGCTAATAAATTTGATCTCTGACGCCACCTAGAAGTATTCCGTGTCTCTGTATACCAAGGCAAGGGAACCCAGAGGACTTCGGGCGTGTCCCTGGCGGCCCTGGGTACTTGAAATCCCAGTTCTTCAGTTGGCGCGGCGAACGTGGGGCGACTTCAGTGGTACCGGTCCAAGCCCGAAGATTGCGAGGAGCCACGTGAGGAAACTCTGGAGGAGGGCCCCCACTTCATCGACCCCTGCATGTCGACGTGGACCGAAGGTCTTTTCTGCGAGGCTTCCCGCTTTCCAACGACTACGAAGGACTGCTGCCCTGACTGTCGACTTGTCTTGGAACCTCTGATTGATGTTTGTAAAGCGAGACGATAGACGGTCTTCTGGTGGCGTGACAGATATTTGGTTAAGTATAAGTGGGTCGCTCCCACGACTTTGTTTGGTTCCATGGTTTTGATTTGGTTGCGGCAGTACCCAAAGCCGAAGGGCTTGTATATGTACGAGTGTATCATTTTTTGATTCCCTTTGAAGTTTGAAACCAGACTAGTGAGCAAGATGCCTGGTCTTGGTAAATTTGGTAATTGGTTTGTTTGTGGTAGTAACAGGGATTCCCGATTGGAGGATTCGTGTCCGATACCTCCGGTTGGAACTCCGACTTATGAGCTCTATTCAAAACACGGTGTGGGACCTATTACTTATAATAAAGTATGGGTCCGCTACACTAAAAAAGATGGTGTCTTACGATGGCCCCAATATGGTAGTTTCGAATCAAATATATTAGATAATCTGGAAGTTGTGCTGTTCAAGAAGAAAGCCCGGCCGGCAATGTTTGACTCTTTCCGCCTTTGGCGTAAGGAAGCCAAACAGAGAGAAATTAAACAAGCAAAAAGAGATAGGAAAGATAAGAATATGTCAGTATTACAAGCTGCTAGGCAGTTTAAGGAAGATGGAGAAGAGCGTGTGAATGAAGTCTCAGATAGGCAGCGTTGTATGGCCATAGATAAATGTTATCCGGCCTTGCCATCTTCTCCTCCAAAAGTGATTGAAGACCTTGAAAAAGATCCTTTGATCTCTAATTTACTGAGATTGTCACCTCCCTATGTACAGGGTGCTACTGCACCTCCATTACCCTCGGTTGTTCCACCCTTTGTTGTTCAACCTCCTGCTGTTGTTCAGCCACCCGGAGCTCCACAGATGGTTTTGCCTCCTCCTGCGCAACCCATTCTAGGGTCGCCAGCCTTGCTATCAGCTTTGCCTCAAACTCCTTTGCCTTCTGCTTCTGCATCTTCGACTTCTACTGTTCTTGTCCCTACACCTTGTTTGCCTCAGAATACTTATTCTCCTGTTCTTATGTCTACTTCTTCCCCTTCTGCTCGAAAACGAATGACCGAGACTATTGTTAATCTCCTTGTCACCATTGTTTGGGTCACTGAATATGACCCCTGTTTCGGAACGTAAGCAGAGTCGTAGTCAGCTTCCTAGTTCTGAAGAACGGACAGAGTTGGATTTGTTGGCTCGTAGGAGGATTTTAAATGCTCCGAGGTATGATTTTCCAACAGTTATGGATGTTTTCTTTCAGTGGGAACCGCCTAAGCAAAGGTATGTTTTTGATGTAATGTGTACTTTTCTGCGTAAGGAATGGGAAGATAATGAGTTGGGTCCGATTCCGCAGGATGTGCTCGATGTTCAGTCAGATTTTGCTAAAGGGATGATAGTGGAATCTGATGTTACAGATGCCGTAGAGACGATACTTGCTTTCAGATCTAGACTTCCGCCTCAGCCATTGTATGAACCTGATTCTTCTGTTAGGAGGAAAGTGAAACAGTATCCTATGAGAGAAGTTCCTCCTGTATGGAAAGAAGCAGTTCAGGCTAATGTAAATTTGGGTATTCAGGCCGCTCCGGCTCATTTTCAGCGAGTATGGGTACATGTCCCTTGGAAGAGAGCAGAGGTCTTGGCTCTTAATCAGACCTTACCTGACCCTCGTAAGAATCCTGCTGGTTATTACAAGGAGTTGTCCCAGACAGTTGAAGCGTTTATTATGAATTTAGCTGACATCGATATGTTGATGGGTAATGTAGTCCCCCAACCCTTGTGGGCGAAGATTCGTCATGAGAATCATGCTGCTGAATTAGGTGATACCTGGGCGAATATTGTTGCCGCAGATGGTAGACAGGAGGGAGGTGCTAAACCTGAACCTCTAGTTTCAGAATTACCAGGTAGAATTATTAATTTGATGAAAACGATGATGCCCGCTTTACGAGTGAATTGGGATAAGTTAGCAGCATGTAAGCAGAAGAAAGACGAGAGTGTATCTGATTTCTTCACTAGGTTTGAAGAGACGTTTATTGATCATAGTGGTCAGGATATGAGTACGGAAGGTGGTCAAAGGTTGTTTGTGGATAAATTTGTCTTTAATTTGCTTCCAGAACTTTCTAATAAGTTAAAGGACTCTGAGAGTTCATGGGCTGTCTCTTCGTCGGCCCAGATATTGGCTACTGCACAATATTACGAGAATAGGGATAAAGATGAGAAGGATAAAGTGGAGAAGAAAACTAAAGAGTTAAAGACGAAAGTTCTTTTGCAGCAAGCTTATCCGCCTCGTCAGAATTAGCGTCAGTTTCAGCAACCTCCACAATTTCAGAGATTGTTACACAAGCCTGAGCCCTATGCTCCGCGATTCTTTCCTGGTCCTAATCAGTGTGCTTATTGCAGAGAGGAAGGTCATTACAAGAATAGTTGCCCGGCTTTGTTACAGCGTGCGAATGGTGTATCTGGTCAGAGAGGTCGTGGTAGTTTTCAGCAAGCTCCTAGGGGTAGGGGACGTGGTGTGATCCCTCAGAATGAGCGTTCCTCTTCCCTACAGAATTCTGTGAATTATTTTGACAGACCGAATGTTCCGAGTGGTCAGTCCGCCCGGTATTATGTTGAGGATTACTATGTTGAAGGTGAGAGTTCTGGTTATAATGATAACTAGGACAGCCAAGGACAAAGTGAGGGAGTAGTGTCAGTTCCAGTAGATCAGAGTGGACCTTATGTTGAAGTGATTACATCAGGTGTGGTAGAACCTTTTCTTTTGGATACTGGTGCGATGAAGAGTTCTATTATGCACTCTAAACTTCCTGGCGCACCTTTGTCTGGCTTGACCAATGTTTCAGTAGGATTTTCAGGCGCCCCAGTTCGTAATCCGGTTTCTAGTCCTTTGTCCCTTACCATTGGCCCTTGTGAATTGGAAGCTCCACTTATTTTAACGACTGGTTGTGGTGAGAATCTGTTGGATTTGGACTTGCTGAAAAGATTGTATGCGACATTGCATTGTTCTCCTTCAGGAGTACAACTTACCCTCGGTTAGAAAGTGATTTCTCCAGTGTATTTGTCTAAGGATTGTTTGCCACTGAAATTGCGTTCGCTTCCTGATACACTTTGGGCCACAGGTCCAAATGATGTTGGTCTTTTGCAGATTCCTCCGTATGTTGTTACCCTTAAGTCGAATGCTAGGCTACCTCGTATTCCACAATACAAGATTTCGAGCGATGGTGAGAGAGCTCTTTTAGCGATTGTCTATGATCTGGTTGAGAAGGGTGTAGTTGAGGAAACGAGAGGTAATGTGTGTAACGGTCCTGTTTTGCCTGTCCTTAAACGTACTGATGCTTCTCAGCCACCTGTGTACCGATTTGTGATCAACCTTCGAGAGGTCAATAAGATAGTCGTGCCACAGTTTCCTGTGGTACCTGATATCACTGCTTTGTTGACTTTGATTCCTGCTTCGGCAGCTTGATTTCTGTCATCCATTTGAAGAATGCTTTCTTCAGTATTCCTATTGCTGAGGAGAGCAGGGATATTTTTGGCTTCTCATTAGGAGGCCGAAGCTTCCGGTTTAAGAGAGCTCCCCAAGGTTATTGTGAAAGTCCCTCCATCTATAGTTAGGCGTTAAAAACTCAGCTTGACGGTTTTGTGTTACCTGTTGGGGCTACTCTTATTCAGTGCGTTGATGATTTGTTGATTACTGCTGATGATGAAAAGATTTGTAAAGAGGCTACTCTTTCTTTGTTGCGCTATTTGTCTGACCTTCATCATAAAGTGTCACCTTCAAAGTTGCAATATTGTTGCCAAGAAGTGACCTACTTAGGTCATCTCTTGTCAAAGGAGGGAAGGAGATTGACCCCAGAACAAATTCAAGCGATTGCGCAAATGAATGTACCATCCACACAGACAGAAGTGCGTGCCTTTTTAGGTATTACATCATATTGTAGACAGTGGATTCCCAATTTTTCCTTGCTAGCGAAACCTCTGTTAGCATTGACTCTGAAAGATACTCCGCCTCCTCTTCCTTGGTCTCACGAATGTCTGAAAAGTTTTTCTGAACTACGCGATGCATTGTGTTCGGCTCCTGTGTTGGGTACTCCAGACTATAGTAAGCCTTTCACGTTGTATGTGCACGAGAGAGAAGGTTGTGCGTTGTCAGTGTTGACCCAACCATTTGGGGACAAGCAGCGTCCATGTGCGTATTTTTCAGCAACGTTAGACCCAGTTGCTAAGGCGTAGCCGAGTTGTCTGAGAGCTACAGCTGCAGCGGCTGTTTCTATCCGACAGTCTGCTGGTTTGGTATTGGATAATACATTGATTGTGATGGTCCCACATGCAGTAGATACCTTATTAAACAGGACTAAGACACAGAACCTTACTAGTGCACGTTTGTCAGGTTATGAGTTGACATTGTTGGCTAGTCATGTTCACATTAAAAGATGTAATGTGCTGAATCCAGCTACGTTGTTACCTATCTCTACAGAGACAGATCCTCAGGAACAGCATGATTGTTTTCTTCGTACAGAGGAAGAAACGAAAGCTAGAGTTGACCTGAGGGATACTTCCCTTACGGATGTTGATGGTACCCTATGGGTAGATGGTTCGTGTTTTAAGCTTCCGAATGGTGAAACGACTGCAGCGTATGCTATTACAACTTTACATACAGTTATTGAGACAGCACGCATACCACAGAATTCTGCGCAAGCAGCAGAGTTGATTGCACTGACTAGAGCGTGCGTGTTGTCAGAAGGAAAGCGAGTGAATGTTTACACCGATAGCCAGTATGCGTTTGGTGTTGCCCATAGTTTTGGGCGTTTGTGGAGAGAGCGTGGGTTCCTTACTTCGCATGGGACAAAAATACAGCATGGGCACTTGGTGAATGAACTTTTGGAATCTCTCACCCTCCCAAAGCAGATTGCAATTGTGAAGTGTAGTCCGCATAAGAAAGTTGTGGACGATGTTGGTCGAGGGAATACGTTTGCGGATGAAGATGCAAAGGAAACGGCGAAAGACATGAGCCATATGTATGTTGCAGGCCCAGCTAATTGGGTTATGGCTGGTGGAATGTGTGAAGACACAACAGAAAGTGTAAAAATGATTCAGGCTGAAGCGACTGAGAAAGAAGTGAGTGTTTGGAGAGAAACTACGGGTATGTTGGATTCGACAGGTTGTTGGGTTGAGTTGTCAGAACACCAGCGATGGCTGTTGCCAGATGCGTATGTGTTCCCAGTGGTTACTATGGCTCATGGAATGGCTCACATTAGTTCGAAGGGAATATGCAAGTTGTTGGCTCCAGTTTGGCAGAATGCTGGAATTCCGAAATGTGCAGAGAACGTGGTGAAACATTGTATGATTTGTCTGAAGTATAATCCTGGTAAGGGAACTCCAACTCCAGCTGGTCATTTTGCTCCTCCGACGTATCCGTTTGAGGTGATACAGCTAGATTATATACATATGGAGAGATGCAATAATTTGAAGTATGTCCTTGTGGTTGTTTGTGCCTTTTCCAGGTGGATAGAGGCTTACCCCCTAAAGGAAAATACTGCCTTGTCTACAGCCAAGGGTTTGCTGAAAGAATATTTCCCTATGTATGGTTTGCCCAGAATTGTATGGTCGGACAATGGGAGTGAATTTGTGGGTCAAATCATGAAGAAAGTATGCTCTGGTTTGGGGATAAATCAGAAGTTCCATGCAGCGAATCACTCCAGTCTGCTGGACTTGTTGAATGTTACAATGGTACCTTGAAGCTGAAATTAGCTAAGGTACAAGTGAGCACTGGTCTTACATGGCCAGATGCCTTGCCGTTGGCCCTTTTGTCAACAAGGACGACTGTGCATTCTCGTGTGGGACTTAGCCCATACGAAATAGTTTTTTGTCGTCCTGCGAATGTTTGGGGTGTGCCTCGTCCTAAAGAATACAGCAGTATTGAGTACCCTATGTTGGTGGATTACTTACATGACTTGACTGCTAAATTACGTGTTCTCCACTAACAGGTCTATGACAGTTTGCCGACAGCTACTACAGATCCAGGACATTCAATCCAACCTGGTCAATACGTCCTCGTCAAGAACTTTCAGCGTACCAAGAACTTGGATCCTAGATGGACTGGTCCTTACTTAGTCCTTTTGGTTACTAGAACTGCTGTTAGAGTAGCTGGCAAAAAGAACTGGGTGCATGCCACCCACTGTAAAAAAGTTCCTTTGCCTTTACCGTATGATCAGTGGGTGAGGGATGGTATAGCTGACACAGATTGTGAGAAAGTCCCCAAATTCGTGCCCATTAGTGATGCGCATTTGACATGGACACTGTCAGAACGCGAGGATGATGATGTTCTGCAAGCTGCTGTGCCTCCTTATCTAAAGATTGACACCACCAATCCGGAACTTTTATTTAAGGATCCAACTGTACCTGATAAAGAACGCTACGATTTCAGACCAAGAAAGCTTGTACATATGGACAAATAAAGTGAAACTGAAATATTTTTTTAGATAGTGAATTTACACTTTGGCAGATCAAGAAACTTTTTTTGCTTTTTCCCGAGTCACCATCCGGACTCCGCTGCAGGGTCACGGTAGGAAGTTCTTAAGGGGTGAACCGCGCAGTGACACAAGGTCCGTGGTCCAGGGTCGCTAGTATGATCTTGGCACACACTTAAGTGAAGAAGGTAACAACCGTGAGCAGCACGTTAGAGGATGGAGTTTTTTTATGCTGACCAGAGTGTTAGGAAAGTAGATTCTAAAGTCCGAATATGTATATTGATTCGTAGCAAATGTTTTTTAATAATGTGTTTTCTTATGCTTGTGAATATTACATTAGCTTGTGTGGGTTGGATTTTCTATGTCACACAACTGCCGCTTACATCTACCTCCCAACCTACTCTTTCTTTTTCTACTGTTTCTCCACATGAGTTTCATACGTTACCTGAACATGAACAGGCACGAAGATCAGAATTGTGAACAATTCGTTTATACAGATGTTGCATCAGCATCAGCTAGTCATAAATACCACAAATTGTTGGGTGTGTGGTCTTATGCCACATACTACAGACAAGGGAATGCCATATTTGGTTTTGCCTTTTTCACCTAATGGGTCAGTTTGGGCACTCCAATCGATGTTTATCTATGCGAACGAAGCCTCTCCAGTGCGTTCTGTTAACGATAACGTGAGCAAGAATGCTTTGATACGGGGAATAGTCGATATGATTAGAGATATTGACGCGTATAATGCTATCCCTAAAGATGAGGTACGAGCATATGTCGGTTGGAATAAGACGACATATAGTATTTACTTGACGGAGAAAGAAAGACAGCGAAGGTCTCCTCCTATTTGGATTGTACCCCACCGAGGTCATCTTTGTTTGCAAGATAATGGTCAGAATCCGAGAGCTCAGCTTGGTAAGAGTGTGTGTGTTCACACATACGTTTATACGTCCCAGAAATCTCCTCCGTTCGTGCCAGCTAAAGGCACGTATTTTGTTTGTCATGATAGAGCATACACATGGTTGCCATCTGATTTTTCTGGCACATGTTATGTAGCGTTTTTGCTTCCCCCTACATACACAGCTGTTTCCGATTACCATAAGACAAGATATGGTAGAGGTGTAATCGATGCAAAAGATACTGTCGCACAAGAAGTTGGAGACTTCTTTAACCTCATAAGTGCTGCGCACGACCAACAGCCGACGGCACCACTACCTCCGTAGTGCTGCCGTCGGCCGTTGAACGTTCCAACTGCACCTGCGCAATGGAACGTCCAGCACTGGAGCTGGACGTTCCATCGCAGCTAAGGTGTTAAGGGTTTCCTACCCTTTTGGGGTCCTATGGCTAATAGTAGGAATATTCATCAGCTTGCGAGAGTGGTGGAGGCCACTATAAATGAGACTGCAGGTGCCCTTAGCAATATTACAGCTGAGCTTCAAGCGGATTGCCTTATGACATTACAAAACCGCTTTGTTTTAGATATTATACTTGCCGATAGGGGTGGGGTATGCAAATTGATTAGATCTAGTTGCTGCGTTTTCATACCAGATAATGCCCCGACAGTGTACCAAGCCATCTCTAGACTGCATAAGATCCCTGAGTCTATTCATGTGGACGAAGGTAACTGGTCGTTGATGGGATGGTTTTGGGAATCTTTGTCCAAATGGGGATGGAAGGTTCTGATGTTCCTTGGTATGGCGTTAGCTATCCTTTTCTCGTGTTGTTTATGCATCCAGTGTGGTCCCGCCATTTGTGGCCTTTGTGCTACAATCTGTGTGAGAAGACCCGTCTCGAGAGAAGTGAAGGATAATAAGATGATGCTACAGCAACATCTTGATGCCTGATGAGAATAGACATAGACCTGGATTCAGACTGACGTGAGTTTAGGTTATTGCCTACGTAATGGCAAAAGGAGGGGCTGAGGTTCTGTAAAATCTGCCTTGTCCTGTGATATTATGGTTCCATCACGATTTTGGTGCTGTTGTACCGTATTTAGCGAGTACGACTAATGTGGAGTGAATTCGTCATGTTAAATAGCGAGTTCATTACGTATTCAGAGACTTTGTTTCGAATATGGGTTCCATTTTGTCTTTACCTCCATTTTGTGTTGCCCTCACGTAGGCCTGTGGAAGTAACCAAATGAACAAGGTTGCATGGGCTTCATTGTTCATACACTTATTAACTAAGCCTTTTCTTGACTCTAAGGTGCATTGTAAGGAATTGACCTCTTTATCGGAAACTGACTCTTTGCTAGGCCAATTTCCTTAGTTGATCCTTGTCTGAGATTGCGAGTCAAAGTTCAGGACATCGTTAATTTTTAGCTTTTCTACACATGCTTTATCTTGCTCGTTATCTATCATCGTTTCCTTTTTATGTTCCTTCGTTATATGCATTGTGCTTTCAATTATGGGTTTGTCCGGCTTTTGGTAATTGAATTTGGGACAATCCTAATAATTAACTTGTAGGGTTGGTACAATGTAAAGGGAGCCTTTTGGAATGTGATAATGTATAGAAATGTGTTTCTATTGGTCAGAATTTGTTGCAGTGGGTGTCCATTTGTAATGTGAATATTGTGTATAAATACTGAAGTCTTGCTCTACAAGAATTGAATAGTTTCTTGAGTTGTACACCGTGTTGTATTGCTGGGATTACTGTTACTAGCTGCAGCTAATAAATTTGATCTCTGACGCCACCTAGAAGTATTCCGTGTCTCTGTATACCAAGGCAAGGGAACCCAGAGGACTTCGGGCGTGTCCCTGGCGCCGCTGGGTACTTGAAATCCCAGTTCTTCAGGGAGGGAAGCAACCAAAAGTTAGCTGGGCCACACTTACCCTTTCTTCTGACAATGGGGGCTTTGGGGTACCGGATATGCAATTGTACTTTCTGGTGGCACAGTGCGGATATGCCCCACTGGGATCCTGCGCGACCTACATGATATACAACCACTATCCACCACTTGCTGGGCATGGAAAAAATTACATAGGAAAACAGGGGAGGGGGTGGACACTATATTCGTCAGCACTGCCACCATCAGCGAACCCTTGTACCCCTGACATTGGAAGCCGGGACTAGGCGCACTCTTTTTCGGCCGGGGTTAGATTCCATAGGAGACTTGTTCCCTGGTGGACACGCATTCTGTCGTACGGAAGATCCTCGCTTCTCGACAGCTACATTTATGGATCAATTTGTACTGACCCGACTACAGAGCGCACTGAGATATGTGATTACAACCTACCCTATAGAACCGGGGGAGTTCGGCCTGCTTGCGTTAGTCATTACAGATAGTAGTGGGGAGCATATTACCTCCAGGCTATACAAGGCATGCCTCGCACTGATGCCACAACATGACACCAAGGTTAGAGAGGCCTGGGCAGCTGATATAGGGCAACCACTCACCAATGAGGTATGGAAAGGGTGTTGCAAACAAACCAAACTTGTCTCATGCAACCACAGGCACAAAATGCTCCACTCCAAAATACTTAGACGGGCCTATGTTACCCCGGAGCAGATGGTCAGGATAAACAGCGCCAGTTTCACGCATTGTCCCACATGCAACATGCAAGTGGCATCATTCATACATATGACTTGGTCATGGAAGATATTAGGCACCTATTGGCAGGAGATATATAGTTTACTACAGCAAATGGTTGGGACACAACTGATACCTTCCCCATTGCTAGCGCTAATGGGCTATGTGGATTCACTACCCAAAAGCGCGCGTAGATTCGTAGCAATAGCAATGCTCCTAGCGAAACGCGAAATAGTTATCCTCTGGGGCACTAGACGAAAAACCCAGTCAAAAGCTGGCTTAAGAGCATGTCATATTGCGACAACCCGAGTGAATTATACGCCGAACTACAACCGCCTACATCCCGCCCTAAGGACATATGGCAGCCTTTAAGGGAGTAACTCCATCTACAGGAGGAGCGCGATACACAACTCAGTGAGGGGAGGCAGGAATCGGGGCAGGGTCTCTAAATAATGGGGAGATACTATAGGAATTAAAGGGGGAGGCAGCGTCCACCGGTGCATGGGAGCTGGCAGCCAGAAGCAGGGTACAGCGGTAGTAGAGTAGGGGATAAGTAACGTACAGTACAACTGACTAAAAGCCATAACGGAGAAGACGAAATTAGCTTAAATGTGCATGATGAACTATGATTATGGACCTAAGGAAATTGTAACGTGCATATTAATGTATCATAAATGTTGTGCATTGTTAATAAAATGATAAATAAATAAAAAATAAAAAAGTAATGTCAGCATAGCTCAGGTAAGAAAGGGTGTGTGCTTTCATCTCCTAATTACTGACTGTATGGAGGGCTGCGTACTTGAAAAAATGAAGTAAGGCAGGAATAGCCAAAGACAAGGCCAGGCTGTCCTCATTACTCCCATTTCCAGTGCTTAATTTGAGCCGGTGGTTGCAGTTTTAGGAACAGGGACAGAAAGAGCGAGAAAGGAAAGGGGAAGAGATAGACTGGAAAATAGGGCCAAAAGGGAGAAAGCAGGGGTGAAAGTAACTGCAAAAGTGAGATAAAGGGGCACGAAGTGTCTGGTGATAGCAGAATAAAACGTCAGCCCCGTACTTGGCAGCACTGGGGACGCGCTTCTGAGACAAAACGTTGAGCTCCAGCACCTATTTATTTATTTTGGCGCATTACATACTACAATATCTTCTTTGTTTTTAGGCATCTCTGAGACTTTCCGCTCTGGGATAACTTGTTTGTCGGGTCAGATCAGGGATCTTTATGCAGCATTCGTGGGGAACATAAGACGGCCGAGTGGGTACCTAAGAAAACTGAGCGTATCACTTTGGCTGTTGGCCATACACTCTTACAAAGAATAACGAGACATCGAAGTGCATTAAAATGTATAGGAACTGTGAGCTTGAGTCCCATGGGGGTGGGGTCAGTGAGTGTGGTGGCGGCATCACACATAGCTAAATAGAACAACATATTCTGGAACTATTTTGTCTTTCACCTTCAAGTAACTGCATATAAAATAACACTCACCTTAAATTAAACTTAAACGCTAGTTAAACTACTCAGTGAGAGATGCACTATTTTATATCATGAAACCTCTGTTGGTTAATGCAACACTACATATATATTTGTGTGTAACCAGAGAGCTATATACAGAATTGAATAATGGTTGGTGTAGTGGGGGAATAGGGGCGTGAGTGTTTAGTGTTACAAGGACCCAGCCTGTAACAGAAAGCGTTGTGAATATGTAAAGCAATACCCACAGTATAAAAATGGTTGCCACAAAGTGCAGAAAAAGATGTAGGTTTAAGATAAAGTGCTTTTAAAATATAGATCTTAGTAATGTGCAGACTGTACCAAGTGCAAACATTTTTAATATCTGTCCATTAAAAGCAAGCACCCCACAGCTCATCGGGTCCGGTCCCCTTACAATACTTCCCAAAAATAATCCTCTTCAGGTGTCTCCGTCAATTAAAGCCAATACCAGCTTCCAGACAACCTTTAAATGTACAGATTAACCAAAGGCGCACATTCAAATTTCTTTCAGGCAGCAGACACCCTGCCATGAAGGCCTGTTTCTGTTCATCTATCTGTCCCTCCTGGGCTTCACAGCACTGGAGACTTTCTCACACTTCAGCCGAGGCACAGCAAATGTCACTATTAACTGAATAAAGGAATGGTTGCCTTTTAACATAAAGAGGGAGAACTATTTTTGTCAAATTAAAAAAGTATGGGCAGGTCCGTGCCCCTCCGATCCCGCCCACTTCGACCTCTGTGAACAACTCTTATGTGTAAGTGTGAACATGTGTGTGGTACCTTCTGCCAGTGAATCACAGGAACCTTCCAGTAAGTAGTGTTCTCAGAACTTTACCACACTTCTGTCAACGTTCTGTGTTCTGTGCAGCCTGACATCTCACTTACCTGTACCGCAGTGCGTGGGCTGCAGATTAAAGATTACTTCTTTCCAAGAAGTGTCTCCAATTATTACAATGTGTTTAACGCATTGTAGCATTGTGTGCCTGAAAGATCTGTTAGCGCTGTCTAGTGGTGCTGGTGATTACCTAGGTAATACTACTTACTTCGCATTCCTACGTGTTGGCAAGCAGTCTCAGAGAGGCCATGTTTTGCATGGGTATGGCGTATCCAACCGCCACTACCCCCCTTGCCTTCCTGAACATGGTCTGAGCTGCAGTGATTTGGGGAGAGGAAGGGGGAGGGTGGGCGGGGGAGAAGTAACAACACATTTCAGTAAGGCTGATACTTTCAAGCAGTGTGTAATTTGTAAAACAAGTAAGTGCCAGGCCCTCCTTGGGAAGTTACTTAGACTCACATCACCTATTACCCTTGACAGCACTGCCAATGACAATACAAACACAACTACTGACCATCACACTCCTACAAGTATTGTATTGTATTGTACTGTGCTCGATTCCATCCGTACGAGTGTGGATGGGGGTCGGACGTCCCTCCTGATCCTTCTGGACCTCACGGCTGCCTTCGATACCCTTTCTCCCCGCGTTCTTACATCTCGACTGGGTGAGATTGGGGTCCGGGGGCAGCCATGGAGCTGCTCTCCTCCTTTCTGGACCACAGAGAGCAGAGGGTAATGCTGGGAAAATTTCTATCTCCATCCCTGTCTGTGCAATGTGGGGTCCCTAAGGGGTCGGCGCTTAGCCCCACCCTTTTTAACATCTATGTGACCCCCCTTGCCAGACTTATTAGATCTTTTGGGATGGAGGTAGTCTCCTATGCGGATGACACCCAGATCCTCGTGTCTCTCCCCCAGTCTACCGAGCTGACAGCCTCCAATTTTAGATCTTGTATGGAGGCTGTCAGTCAGTGGATGATTTACAATTCACTGAAACTGAATGGGGAGAAGACCGAGGTAATGGTGTTCGGTGGAAAGGAGGAGATCTGGTCTATGGAGTGGTGGCCCGACTCGTTGGGTGCCTGCCCCAAACCCACATCTTTGGCCAAAAATCTAGGGGTCATGATAGATCCCAACCTTGATATGTGCCAACAGGTCAATAGGACTGTTTCCACCTGTTGGGGTATAATCCACATAATAAGGAAAATTAGGCACTACCTTTCCCCGCAGGCAAGAAGGCAACTTGCTGTCGCCCTTCTGGGTTCCCGCTTGGACTACTGCAATGCGCTGTATGCTGGACTGAATAAGAGTCAGCTGCAGCGCTTGCAGGTAGTCCAGAACGCGGCAGCCAGATTTGTCCTGGATCTCCCCAGCCGGTCTTCGGCCACGCTGGCTAGGAAGCTGCTTCACTGGCTTCCGATCAAGGAGCGGATAGTTTTTAAGTCCATGTGCATGGTCTATAAGGCTTTGGCGAGAAATTGCCCTACAGGGATTGGATCCATCCTGTCCTATTATCATCCGGGCAGACACCTCCGCTCCTCCCATCATCTTTTCTCCGTGTCCCGCGTATCCGGAAAACCAGATGGGGTGGTAGGGCTTTCTCCCATCTGGCCCCCAAATGGTGGAATGATCTCCCGATAGAACTAAGGTCCCTTCCCTCCCTACAGAGTTTTAGATCTGCCCTTAAAACTCGTCTCTTTGTTCAAGATTATGAGTAGCTGTGCCCTGCATTTTGATCTTTTTTGTTAGGCGCCTTGACACCTTCGGGTTTAGTTTTGCGCAATACAAGATGCATAATAAATAAATAAATTGTATTGTAATTGCATTTACATAGCGCTTACTACCCCTGACGAGGCGTTGAAGCTCTTTTCTGGCGAGTAGCACGCTACCCCAGAACCCATAAAGGATTAGTGGTGAATTAGTATAGTGAAAATATTAAAGTAATTTGAGTGTATGATATGTTAGTCAGTTATTTGGATTGAGAAGGAAAGTGGAGGGATAGAAGAAGGGAAAAAAGGTTTGCATTTATATAGCGCTTGCTACCCTTGATGGGGTGTTGAAGTCGACAAGTAGCATGCTACTTCTGAACCCATAAATGATTAGTGGTGAATTAGTATAGTGAAAATATGAAAGTAATTTGAGTGGTTGCTATGTTATTCAGGTATTTGGATTGAGAAGGAAAGTGGAGGGATAGAGAAGGGAAAAAAGTTGGCATTTATATAGCGCTTGCTACCCCTGATGGGTGTTGAATTGCTTTTTTTGGCGAGTAGCACGCTACTCTGGAATCCATGTAGTGTTAATGATGAATTAGTATTGTGAAATATGAAAGTAATTTGAATGGTGGATTTGTTAGTCAGTTATTTGGATTGAGAAGGATAGCGAAGGGGTGGAAGAGGTAAAAAGGTTTGCATTTATTGCGCTTGCTACCCCTGATGAGGTGTTGAATATATAATAAACGGGAAATGCAAACTGCATGCACAATATACTTATAAACACCTAATGGGAGTTGATGAGATACTTTTCATGGAGTGTCTCCATTGTGGTTGGTCAATGCTCTTCACAATAAGGTCAATAGTGGCAAGCCCATTTCTCGTGGGTTACCCATTGCAGCTCTTCCATTATGTTTGCAGTCTACCCAGGGCTCGACTGGGATCCCAAAGCAGCCCCTGAGAATTTTTTCAGACCAGCCCACTCATGGTGCTTAATGAGGGAGTCTGACCAGTACAGGGAAATTTGGGGGGGGGGGTAATTGGGAGGGTTGTGTGCACGCACTGGCTGGCCTCAGGAGGCTGCAAAACCGGCCCCCAGTAACAAAACTGGGCCCACCCGTCCAGCC
This sequence comes from Lissotriton helveticus, assembly GCF_964261635.1. Taxonomy (NCBI): domain Eukaryota; kingdom Metazoa; phylum Chordata; class Amphibia; order Caudata; family Salamandridae; genus Lissotriton; species Lissotriton helveticus. The sequence continues at coordinate 1,661,998,874 of NC_136065.1, forward strand.
TCCTGGGGAAATGCCAGGTACAGCCAGTCCAGCCCTGAGTCAACCTTCAGCTGTGCTATTTGGAAAGGCTCAGGCTCTGTACACCCCCCTTCAGCAGTGCTACTGAGGAAGGGTGAATATTTCCTCATCCATCCTCCAGCGGTGCTACAGGGTACAGCTCGGGCCCCCCTCCCTCCTCCTGAGGTGCTACAGGTGAAGGCCCAGTGTCCCCCAACCCCCTTCAGCGGTGCTTCAGGAGAAGGCTCAGGCTCACCCATCCCTCTCCAGCAGTGCTACAGGCGACTGGCCAGGCTCTCTCACCCCCCCACCCTCGAGCCGCCACTGGTGAAGGCTCAGGGTCCCGAGCCCCCTCCAGTGGTGCTACGCGTGAAGGCTTAGGGTCCCCCTTTCCCCTGCAGCGGAGCTACAGGGGGAGGCTCAGGCTCTCCCATCCCCCTCCAGCAGTGCTACAAGGGACGGCTCAGGCTCTCCCACAACAGGGGACGGCTCAGCTGCTCCCATCCATATTCCAGTGGTGCTACAGCGGCCGGCTCAGGCTCTCCCAGCCCCCTCCAGTGGTGCCACACGGAATGGCTCAGGGTCCCCATTCCCTGCACAAGCGGTGCTACAAGGCACAGCTCTGGCTCACTCATCCCCCTCCCGGGGTGCTATAGGGGATGGGTCTGGATCTCCCATCTCCCTCCAGCGGTGCTAGTAGGTCTAGTAAAGATTAATGCAGGACCTACCCACTCAGCCGGCCATACCTTGGACATCATTCTTACCAATTCGCCACGAATATCCGCCGATCCCCCCTGCCCAGTGATCTGGTCAGATCACTCTCTGATTTATTTTCAGATGAATGGACTCCAGATGAGTTTCCCCCTCCTATTCCCCACGTAACTTCAGAAGACAATGTCACAAGATTACGCCTGATTCCTTCGGAAAAGGCTTTGTACCCCCCTCATTTGAAGAACCATTGGATATGGACAAGAGACTTAGGGTTTTCTATGAGGCCATCACTTCAGTTACTGACACACTAGCAGCACGTAAGCAACAACATGTTCATACTCAGAAGAACCATGCTGCCTGGTACTCCCCTGATTCGCGAAGAGAAAAATTTAATTGGAAAAAATTGGTAAAAAATATGGGGCACAACTCAAATGGGGAATGATAAATCCACCTATAAAGCAGCCCTTGCAAGCTACCACAAGAAGATTAACGAGGCGCGGAAAGCCCACATTATTTTAAGTCTAAATCAGGCTGGCAACTCAACTAAGGAACTTTACAAAGTTCTCAATTCCTTTACTAATCCTTCTGCCTGTACCCAGCAAACTCCTCCCTTCCTGGTGCTTTGTGACAAAATTGCCGAATATTTCTAAGAAAAAATATATTTAATATATGGTCAATTTCCCAATGATCCTATACCCTTGGAGGGCCCTAACTTTCAGCCTTCCTCCCTGAGAATGAAGGATACCTGCCTGGAGCATTTTCCTACTCTGCAGATACCTTAAGTATAAGCAATGCTGACAACTGCTAAATCTGGTTCTCCAATTGACATCTTGCCAGCCTATTTATTTGCCTCACTTGCCTCACTACTAGCCCCCTCCATCTGCTCCATCTTAAACGCCTCTATGAGGGAAGGGACCCTTCCACTCGAATGGAAGGTGGCACAAGTGCTACCAATTCGGAAAAAAGCACAGGCACCCGCCGAAATGCTGACCAATCATCGTCCTATCTCGCTCCTTCCACTCATGAGCAAACTGTTAGAAGGGTACGTTAACACTAAGCTTATGGGATATCTCAAGTTCAAGTTCAATTTATTTATGGTTTTGGACCTCAAATGAGATCCACATAAAAAGAAGAACAAAAGATAGAACGTGCATTTTCATACAATAGGGTATAAGATACCAAATACACAAGGACTTGTAAAACATCAGATAAAATCACTGATAAAAATCGTAACATCCGTGTGAAATTTTAATATATATCTAAAAAACTTTTTAAAAAGTTAAAAATTCTGTGGCAAAACATTTCATTTGGTGGATTATAAATGGCGTCTATAAATGCGGTGGCTGACAAAATGGATAGTTGTAGGCAGATTGGTCTCATCCACTTACGCCGATGTAAAGAAAGAGCCGGACAAACAAAGAGCAAATGAGTAACATCCTGGATTGAATTATTACATAAATTACAGACTGGGGAGGAACCATACCATTTGGACAATACATTATTCAGTGGAAGAAGACCCTGCCTCAATAAAAGCCAAAAAAGGCGTACTCCATGGGGGAGGTTCCAAGTAATATAAGATTGTACTTTACTTATCAGACAGGAGTCAATAGCCGGATGAATGCCTTTCTTTGAAATACAGGCTTCCCTGTCCATAGTGAAACTTAATTTCCAGGTGGCCTGTTTCAAAATGGCCTTTAGCTGATATGATGATAAAGTAAAAAGTACAGATTCGTCCAATTGAAGCAGGTCAACCGCAGTTCTAAATTTTTTTACAATTGATGATTGCTCATTTAGGGTTCCTAATAATTCTTTCTGAATAAGAGATATTAATGTACCAGGTTCACCCTTTATAAGGCTCGTAACCCATCACACTATCCCTGAAAGGCCTTGAACCCAACTACTGCTCAGACCAAATTCCAACCTGAGAGCGGCCACAGAACAGGCAGAGTTAGCTGAGGTTAGATACCGCAAGATTTTACCTTCTGTTATATTTAAAAAAAAACATTTTCCTAAGTCGAGTAGTTCGATACCGTACAATAAGAAAGCTGGGATTTTAGCACGGAAAACCTCTAGTAAGAATGCAAAGTGTCTTCTGCCTGTGGATCTATAAAGGGAGATTAAGCTTTTACCTTGTGCCATTGCTTTCCGAATATTGTTTCCTATATGAGCCTTGTCGCTTGAATTTCCACATATTGTTTTTCCTAGGAAGACATATGATTTTACCACTTCCAATTTTTGTCCACCTACAGACCAGGTATAACTCCCATACTTCGACTTTTTCCTTCCCAACATGAACATTACTTTACTTTTAGACACATTTATCTTTAAGTGATGGGCCTCTGCATATTCATGTAATACCTGCAGACGCTTATTTAATCCCCTCGGTGTTAAATCCAGTATTAAAATATTGTCGGCATATAGCAAACAGACAATCGATTTTCCCCCCAATAATGGGGCGATACCTTCACTTAAAGACAGGGCATAGGGGAGGTCAGATGTATATAAGGAAAATAATAAAGGGGCCAATAAACAACCTTGTTTTAAGCCGTTTGTCGTAGTAATAACGTGGGATAGACCTCTTTGCCCTCCCATCAAGACTCTAAACCAAGTGTCAGTATGGAGAGCTCGAACTAACTCCAGAAGGGTGGCTGGCATGCCAAGGTCCGATAATTTCCTCCACAGCAAAGGACGATCTACTTTATCAAACGCTGTGGAGAAGTCTATGAAGGCTGCATACACTTTCCCTCCTCGACCTTAACATATTTTTCAGTTATAACTTGCACTGCCGTTAGATTATCTATGGTTCCATGCCTTCGCCTAAACCCAGTCTGTTCAAGGGGTAAAATTTCACCCAAGTCCACCCAGTCATTAATCTGCTTCAAGAGGCATTTGGCGAAGACTTTACCCACGGCATCTAAAAGTGCAATTTGTCGGTAGTTATGTGGAGCATCGCGGTCTCCCTTCTTGAAAAGGGGGACTAATATACTCCCTTTCCAAGATGGGAGAACGGTTTTGCTTGCAAAGCAAAATCTAAACACCGGAAAAAGGATTTTACTCCACATTGCGCTGTTTTGTTTTAAAACTGAAATTGGAAGCTCATCCGGACCCATCGCCCCGGAGGAGCGCAAACCCTTGATGGCCAATTCAATATCCTTTTCAGAAGGCGGTCCATATGGTGAGAGGTCCTCATTTGCTCCACTACGATCAACTACAGTTCCGTTACTTGCGTAAAGGTTCTGGATATAACCAACCCATATATGCTCCTCAATAGCTACTGGAAGTGGTCTAGATCTAACTCCACAACCCTCCCCGATGAGAGACCAAAATGTTCTTACTTGACCTTTAAACGCAGCTTCCCGCAATTTAATCCATATACTATCTTCCCTCTCTTTTCTCATCTTAACCGTCACCCTGTCCCTCCTTCTCTTTAGTAGTACAATTCTGCGATATCTTTCGGAGGAATAGGTCAGATACTGGTCCCTAATAAATGTATTTATTTCAATATTCAATAGACGTAGAGATCTGGGAGTTATTTTAATATTACCTTTTTGGTTCGTTTTTTTTGCAATTGAAATCACCGTATTCATAAAGTCAGCAAAAGATGCTATTTCAAGGCCGTTCCAGTTAACCAAATTTTCCACTGCAGCCTCTAGAATACTTTCCAAACCCCTAATTGCCCTAATATCCCAGTGACATCTCCCTGATTTCTTTCCAAAACCAACCGATTCACTGTTTAATGACCATGGATCGGTCTTAGTTGGATTTAAATTTACGGTGAGAGTTAGCACTTTATGATCGCTATGGAGTGTGTTAGAGACCTTAAGATCTTTCAAAAGGAAGAAGGAGGTACTTCCCACTATCACATAGTCTAGAATGGATTCACTATTATTTGATTTATAGGTAAAATTTGCCGGTGTATCTGAGGGTAACCTTCCATTCGCTATAATACCTTCAATTTCTATCAATTCATCAAGGAGCAGTTTCCCTCTCTTATTTGTCCTAATGTTTCGTGGAAAGAGTGCTTGAGGAATCTGCAAGGATTCTTCTTTATCCTTATTTCTAAATATATCTAGGTTAAGGTTGGAGATTTTACTGTTAAGATCCCCTAGCAGAATTATATGAGGGGTAGGTTCTGCTTCAATGGCTTTCTTTATGTATAAAAAAACCTTCTTTAGAAGTGCATTGTGGCAGGCATCTGGAGGAATATAGGCATTTATCAGGATCAGTGGTTTCATTTTTCAGCGTTGTCAAGGTTAAACAATGTTATTGCCTGAAAAAGGTTGCTAGGGTCTATGTAATAAACATAATTCCATTTTATCTTATTAGACAACAGGCAAGCCACCCCGCCCCTTGCATGTCCTCTCCTAGATGGAATAGCTCTGCCATCTAGCGTAAAATAATCCTTACCCAATAATAATTTCTCTGTACACCAAGTCTCTTGGAGACAGATCACGTTTGCATCTAGTGTATGTAAAAATTGCAGCTTTTCCCAGCTATTCTTTATTCCTGCAACATTCCATGATATTATTTTTAGTTCATTGCTAAAGAAATGGGTGCAGTGGAAGATTATTATTGGATCTGCTCGACAGGACGCCAGGTAACCAGTTCCATTGTAGGCTCTCCTCTATGGAGTTCGGTTGAGAGGAGAGAGAGATAGGGTCTATAAGTTTCACTTGTCTTCTGTTTTTTTGAAATACAGATTTTTAAGTCCTCAGTTTCGAGAGGATGATCACCACTGCCTGAGTCTGCCTGTGTTAACAGGGGCTTGTTAACAAAAACTCTATCTCGTGGTTTCTCTAAAAATGGAGTGACATCGATCCCCCTACTTTGTAGGCCTTCTGACCATTGAAGAATATGATTTGCAATAATTTTGGAGTAAAACCTTACCCTCGTTATATGCCCAACTTCTGTTTTGAAGATGGAAACTAAATCCATATCATTACTTTGGATTAGTTTCAGACTTTCGATCTCCCAAAAACATTTGAGAAGCGAGGACCTATTTAATATTAAATCCGTATCAAACAGAGGAAAAAAATCTAAATGGAATGTATCTATCCTTTCCCTTTCACTGACATCATTAGGCATTTTCGGTTCATCCTTAATTTCTTCCGTTTCAGGGAACGGCATAGCCAGGTGATTAAGTGCTGAAGATACTAGACTAACTGACTTCTGCTGCACTGCAATTTTAGCACATGGCAACACCCCTGTTGCGATATTATAGGCAGCTGACTGGGGGGGTGAAGTATTTGGGGAGAAACATTGTGAGTCAACAAAGGACCTATCACCAGATCTTTGGGTTCCAGGATCACTTGGTATACTTCAACATACCGGTTCATATCTTGTGATACATTATACAATGACCCCTGAGAAGGATCCTTTCCAATAGAGGTCTCTAAGTGTTCTTTAAAGCAAATTTTTCTTTGCCTCTTTTTTGCAAATCTTCGGATTAGTTTCATCTTTTTCCCTCTGTTCTTTTTAGGTTTCCCATTTTTTTCCTTTTGTCCCACACATGATGAATCCAGAACACCCTCTTTCTCCTCATTTGACTGGGACTTAAAAATAGGAAATAGCTCCTTATCTATCCTTTTTCCAGAATCCACCATGATTTTTACTTCTTGAGCAAACTCATGAACACAATCAGCTACTAGAACTTTTGATGGGGTTTCAAGGATCTTCCCCATCGTAGCCACTGTTTTATTTTGCTCAATAGGTTGAGAATTATCATCATGGTCAATTAGGATTAAATCGTGGTTAACATTCTCAAGCTTATTCTCCACCACCATATCTTTCTTCACTTTCAATCCTACTTGAATAGACTCCGTTTTTAAACTAGGTTCCTTCCCCTGTTTGCTATTTAATAATACCTTTAATATTTGGGTTATAGTTTCCAGCACACAATCTGAACCTCCAACGAATTTTTCTATTAACATTAGAATGGAGGATAGCAGATGTTCTAGGGATGATAAGGAGTCCGAGACAAATTATCCTTCCTGGTGGATTGATTGGGATGGATATCAGTAATGTTTAGATCAGGGCTCGTGGAGAAGTGTGACTGTGATAGAGAGTAATTAGATTTATTAGATGGAGTGCTACTAAACAATTGGAGTCCTATAGGAGCTGTTACTACTGGAGTATTTGCTAGTTCTATGATCTTACTGGTATCACAGGCGATATATCTCCTGCAGAGCTCCAGATCTAGATCCGGAAGAGTGAAATCATTACTACGCGCCTCCTCAGGCAAGAGAGGACCGAGAGGTTCTTCTATGATTCCACCGGGGGCAAGGAAGGGTCTATGCACAGTCACCTCCACTGTTTTAATAGTAGGACCTAAGGATTCATGGAGGGTTGGAAAACTATTGTTATCCCCTAGGGTTAGCATCAAAGGGCCCAGGGGTTCCCGGGAATCTTGAGCCCCCCCCCCCCGACAGTATGGAGTTCTGCAACCTCTGCCATATTTGCTGATTCGATTGGTTCAACATAATTGCTGTTCCCACTCACAGTTATTCATCCATCTCCATCTCCCTCTCCCTTACTGTCTACAGTATTTGATCCCGCTAGGGGGACTCTGTCCTTTCCCCTTTCCCATAAACTGTATAGTTGACATTTTCCTTTTAACAACATATCAGAAACATCCTTATTTCGTAGGGGATTTGATTTAGTCTTTGAACAAGTCCTTCCAACCAGTAATCGCCCAGACCTTAGCTTTTTAGCAGTCATTATATATAGCGGATTCTTTGAAGTGAAACACCAGATACTAGGGCAGGCATCACAAGCGTGAATACAATAAGATTAAACAGACAAACAATCAATGGGTCAAAGAGAGTGCGCAAACTTAAAATAAATATCACCGCCTTATAGTGTGGCAGCTCACAATTGCTTTGCCCCTCGCGCCACCCCACCCTGGGCCTGGGCGATTCAGCAGCGATACAAGCTAGAACCGCACGCTGACCCCCATCCGGCAACCGGGACTATGGTGGCTGAGGCAATACAGGTGAGCCAATCGACCAACTATAACAGTGAGTGAGAGGTAACAGGGCCAGGGGGCGTCAGGCTTTCCCCCCCCACACACAGCTACTACTACAGATGCCCCACCCGTGGGCCCACTCTCTCTGCACTCGGCACTCAGTTATCTTTGACTATCTCCAACACAGGGATGGGGTACATAGACATTTATCGTAGCTGCTGCTCGTCGTCGACGTCGTTTTCCTGACTCCCTGGCACAGCCCAGTGCTGTTCAGATCAGTTAAGCACAGTCCAGAGTAGTTTGGAAGAGTTCAGCCTTTCTCCTATTAGATTCTCCCTTGCTTGAGCACTAAACAAAGGCACCTTAGCGGCCACAAATGACCACAGCTGACCACAGATGAAAGACTAACGCCGTTCGCTGCAGGGTCAGGTCAAGTTGCAAAGCAGAACCTCACCTGCTTGCTGCCGCTTATCATTCGCCACTCTCCCCCTGCGGAGACTAGGGGAGGATAATAAGTCTGCGCGGCCTTACGGCTGACTAGCAGCGGGCCTGGCACTCTCACAGATGATATGGTAGTTGATTTACGCCTCGCTACTAGACTTTAAGAGGAAGCGATGGTGAAAATAATGGCTTTACCGTGCTCTGCTCCACTTGTGTCCGCTAGTCTCGACTGCAATCTAAACTAAAGACCGGCTCAGCCTCCGTCTGCTCAGCTGCTCTCGAGCTAAAGGAGACGGCGAGGTAGGTGAGACAGATGATGGGCAGCAAGGGGGTGGTGAGGGGGCTGCAGACGGGCGGACACCCCCCCCCCCTCCTGCGCTTAGTCCTCGGTGCAGCGCGGCAACAGAGACTAGACGCCACCAGTTAGCTCTGGGCTCTGGCCCCCCTTGCAAAAATCATCAGAGAATATGGGTTTACGCCCTATTCCTATGCAGAAGACACCCACCTGCTCCTCTCCTTTAATAATGAGATAGATTCAACCAAACGTCTCTTGACTGAGGGCATGCTAGCCATATCGGATTGGATGCTGCCAAAACCACAGAGATTCTGCTATTTGGCACTGCTCAAACGAACTAGCCCTCCGACTGGTGGCCTGTTGCGTTGGGTCCAGTTCCTATTCCGAAGCGGATGGCTGAAAACCTGGGCGTTCGACTGGACGATGCGCTTTCTATGAAAGATCAAGTCTTGGCCACCTCAGGCACCTGCTACCATAAGCTGAGTCTTCTCTGCAGAGTGTTCCAGATGCTTCCTTTATCAGTCCGCAGAACCCTGATCCAGGCCTTGGTTGTTAGCCATCTTGATTATTGCAACACTCGCCTTGCTTAGGCCAATGAATCCCTTCTGAATAAATTGCAGGTGATTCAGAATACAGCAGCTCGCCTCACTCTCAACATGCCTCCTAGAACTTCTTCTCGACCACTGCTAAGGAATCTGCATAGGGTTCGCCAGAGAATTAAGTTCAAGGTTTGCTGTTTAGCCTACAAAGCATTTCATGGCCCTAGCTCTCAGGGAGAAGATGACCTGCAGGAGGTTAGAGAGAAGATGATCTGCAGGAGGTCAGCGAAGATGACCTGCAAGAGGTCAGCAAAGATGACCTGCAAGAGGTCAGCGAAGATGACCTGTAAAGGGTCAGCGAGGATAACCTGCATGAGGTCAGGGAGAAGATGACCTGCAAGAGGTTAGGGAGAAGATGACCTGCAAGAGGTTAGAGAAGATGTCCTGCCAGAGGTCAGAGGAGAAGATGACTTGCAAGAGGTCAGGGAGAAGATGACCTGCAAGAGGTCAGCGAAGATGACCTGTAAAGGGTCAGCGAGGATAACCTGCATGAGGTCAGGGAGAAGATGACCTGCAAGAGGTTAGGGAGAAGATGACTTGCAAGAGGTCAGGGAGACGATGACCTGCCAGAGGTCAGAGAAGACGACCTGAAAGAGGTCAGAGAAGAGGTGACATGAGAGAGGCCAGAGAAGCGATGACCCAAGAAAAGTCAGGTAAGGTGACCAAGGGGAGGTCTGGGAAGAGGACCGAGGAGAGGTCAGTGAAGATGACCAAGGAGAGGTCTGACAAGACTGGCTGGAAGTCAAAGGATAAAAACCTATGAGAAGTAGTGAAAGGAAGAAGGTTGCGACCACAGGTCTGGTCACCAAATGAAGAGAATGCATTGTCCTAGGGGTAGGACAGGACCAGGGAGACCTGTGCGAAGTGTACATCACATGGAGAGACCTGGTCAGAGAAGAAGTGCAAGACCAGATGGGACTAGACCGCATCGCGAAATGAAAGAATCAGAAAGAGGAAATTGTGTAGCATGAGGCCACCGCAGAGGTTCAAAGAAGAGAAGAGAAACAAAAGAATCGAGGAGTGTGGGATGAGACAACTGGCACACCAGAAGATAAAGAAGATGGCTGAGTGCAAGAACATCTGGAATATAGCACAGTACCTTGGTAACATTGGTGATACCATGAAAAGATAGCCATCCAGGAGTCTTCGTAACACCAAGCAAACCTGGTGACTGCAGAGGAGAGCAAACTGGACCATTTGTGACATCCACCTTTGGGGTCTCACGGGAGAATGGGCGGTGGAACTGCTCGGATGTCCTGAAGAAGAGGATCCAACCACTCCACACCAGATGGTGGCGACCCAGGGGCTAAGGCCTCAGGGACACCGGTGAGAGTAGGTCCAGCCACGAGAGATGAGTCTACAGCCGCTCCTCCGCAAGTCCCAGGCAGATGAAGATTTTGTGCGAGGCGGACGGAGAAATCCTATCAAGAAACAACTACCCTCCAGGTGGAGCTAAGGACTTGAAGGTGGGACTCATAGCGCTTCCTCCACATACCTAGAGGGTGGCGTTGGAGTGACACAGTGAAGTACATCCAGTCCAGTGGAAGCCTAGTGAGGTGGACCTCAGGGACATCCAGTGAGAGGGAAATATCTGTCAGAGGGGCATCCTGGTGAGAGAGGGATGTTTGCATCTATTCCACCATTCTGTAGCTAGAAGCAATGCTGCAACAACAACCAGGACTGATTAGTGAAAACGTAACATCAACCAGGTTCACTATCACTCCACAACTATCAGTATCACAACTGAACTGTGCCAAGCAGAACTGGTGATCTTAGCTGCAGTTGTACCATCGTCTTGTTTCTGCAAGCAGCTGAACAGACTCAGTGCAAGTTTCTGTTAGTGTTTTATTCTCTCCAACTGGTTGGACTTTGTTGTTCCAGTTTGAATAAAGTTTGTGAGGGATGTAGTGACCTGCTGGTCACTGGTCTAGTTTACTTGGTACCAGCCACTCCCCCGAGAGTTGACGTACACTCCAACCCACACCCATCTACCATAGGCATCGCAGGACATGTGATCCTGACAATAAAAGGGGCCGGGCGCAATTGCCCTGGGCCAGAGCTACGAAGTATAATGCTGTGTCTTTACTATTACTGCATGGGGGCCTAGGGCCCCACAGCATCACATCCAGTACCCCGCAGCTCATAATTGGGCCCTGAGGTCTCTCAACCCACCTCCAATTTACTCTTTGTGCTTTCATAGGTTACCTATGTTCATGAAGGATTAGACTACACGCCAATCGGACCGTGTATGTTTTGTTAGGCGATGACAGCCTGGGCTCGGCATTTACTGGTGAGTATCCAGAGCGCTTCAAAAAACAGTCATTCCTGTCCATTGAAGCATTAATTTGCCCAAGACTTGGACTAGTGTCTAAAGATGATAAAGAAAATGTAAGGGTCAAGCGGAAGATTGAAGACCAGATACCAGACATTGGGTCTTGAGCGATTTGTTCTTAATTTAGCCCTGAGGAAGCCCGTTTGGGTGAAACGCGTTGGCTGAGGATGTGTGTGTCCCTCACCCTGTGGAATCAATAAAGAAGAATTCTCCACACTGAAGACTCTGAAAGATTTGTCATTAATTGCATATTATATGCGACTTTTTGTGTTCCTCGCTTTGTTTCTGTATACCTATGTTTTATTAATTATGAAACCATGTAATTTGTCGTTTTCATTTTTTGACTGCTGTTAACATTTACAACAAATAAACGTTGCTATGATGTCCTATCAAATTAATAGCCCTGATTGATTAATAAATGGTCAACATGTACGCTAGCTGCAATCTAACCAGTTGATAGGCTGTGTTCTGCACGCATAGACATCTCACAGCGTGACTTCATAAGCCCATGATATGATAAATGTAGAACGAACTAAGTGCTGCTCAGTGCTGCGTTCCTGCGACTCTCCCCGCGAAGACTACCGACACAGGTGACCACTTGTTTCACTATTTATTTCAGACAAGCCCTCACTCACTGCAGCTTCTCTTCTTCCTGGGGAGCTTGCTGTCCGCCCTTGAGGGAGGAGCTTGTGACCTTCAGGAGTGTGCACTGCAGGGTTCTAGTTACCCTCTTGTTACATACATTAATTCATGAAAATTAGAACCCTTAGGTAAAGTGCTCTTGCATTAGTTGGCAGTATACCACTGGCATGAATAAAAGCCAGACTAGCATTAGCAATGGATTTATCGGGTCTGGTTGCTCAGTGGACTAAAGTAGCCACTGCAGGGGCCTGTGTTCGACCTCATGTCACAGGTTAAATTCCCGGCGGGTCTACTCAGCCTTTCATCCATCTGAGGTCGATAAAATGAGTACCATTGAGTTGGGTACCAATAAACATCTGTTATTCAGCGCTAGGACACCTACGGGTAATCATGCGCTTTACAAATACACCTGTTATGTTATGTTGTTATTAATAGGATTACCAACAGGGCCTTCTTTAGGACAACACAAAGATCCCAAAAAAGGGTCATACATTTAAAGGGATTGGACCAACATTTCTGCACAAGGCTGCTATGCTTTTTATGGCACTTTATAGGCACCTGATATCAGGCCTCCTATTTCTGAAGTGGGCACTATCTCGGCAGGTCTGCTGTAGCCGCAGTTAGGCAGCACCGCCATTTCTAATCCAGGCCGTGATGCCTGTTATCAAACATTGTAGCAGCTGCCAGCTGAGCTGATCTGTTAATGTGAGATCGCAGGGTCTTCAGAGCTGTACTTTAGGGAAACAGTCATAACACACCTTGGCTGAACTCCGGTTCCTGGGACTGAACAGGTATGTATTAGGAGAGGATGACGTACTTTGACTGGGACTGTCCTCTCATTGACAGGCGAGTTCCAGCTCTTCCCAGGGGGTCACCATGGCAGTGACCACACCTTCTCAACTGGGAATGCCAATCCTACATGTGAACGAGACGAGAGAACCTGTTTTCCTGGAAACGCGGTCATTTTCGCAAGCTAGAATGGAAGCACAATGAAAGTAGCAGCCAACAGAGAGGCTGGGGTAGAGCAGGCTTCTGCATGCAGTCCATGAAAGCACCACTCAGTGGCAAAGACCTGAGACGCAGCGGATGCCTCACCGCACGTACTCCTGTACTTGAGCTGGAGTAAGTGTCCAGGTGACATCTGCTTATTCTGAAAATCATTGAGAGACCTCCCCTTCATCCACGTCAAAATTGCATTTAAACTCTATTTGGTTTATAATTGTATAACAGACCTGCTATGTTGAAAATCACTAGATGCTAACGTTCCTACAAGTGATATTCCCCACCCTGCCCCTAGTAAAGCTTTCGTTAGTTCCCAATATATTGTTCATGAACATATAGTTTATTGTTTGTTTCAAGTCTTGATATCATTGCCTTGTTTATTTTTTCGCTTATTTTTCTCTCTCTCCATTTTCCTCCCATCTCTCGTTTTATGCTCTACTTATCTCACTCTCTCTCCTGTGTTTTGACCTATCTCACTTCACATGTCAACCGTTGTCTTTCTACTCTTTTCACACAGCGGTGGGCAGAAATGTCTGCCACATCCTTTGCAACGTTAATGATTTTGCAAAGCACAATAACTCCTTCCTCCGGGAATTTGTTTTTCCCCCCTTTGATGTGTCTCTTTCCAAAACCAGTTATTTTTTTCAGTTTGTTTTAATTCCCCTTTTCTATTTTTCTTGCCTTGCTTGTTCTGTCTTTTCTCTCCTTCTTTGGCCCTTTCCTGCTTTGTCCGCTTTTAAATCTGTTTTACTCCTCAGTTCTTGACTAGAGACTTGGCTCTTTTTCGAAACCTTGTCTAATGGTAAACCTAGCTGTGGACGGAGCACAGGACGCAAATGAGCAGCTGGTGCCCCCGCTTAATTTGTGCCAGTGGCTGTGTGGGGGGGCGTGGGGGGGGGGGGGCACTGGCACTCATTTTCGGACACCTGGATTTGCTTAGCCTCCTCTAACCTTCACCCAGAGCGCGAAAGAGATGCAGAAGAGGAAGAAAGATAGGAAGACATTGATAAATGGAGAGAGGAGAGATGAAATGGAATCCACAGGGTGAGACTACGGGGCATATTTACAATAAGTGGCGCATCTCTGCATATCAGCAGGGATGCGCCACGTATTGTGCGTCATGCCTACGCCAACATGGTTGCGCTGCATTTACAATGCAGCGCATCATGGGGCAGAAACGGCACAGATGCGTCACGCCTCTGTGCCGTAAAAGTGTCGCATTGCTGGAGTTGCGTCGCAAGCACGACGCAGCTCCAGCAATGCTCGGGGGGCCCTAATATTCCAATGCTGCGTCAATCCTTACGCCTACTTCAAGCAGGCGCAGGGTTTTGACGCAGCATGGGCACCAAAATGACTGAGTGAAATCTTGTAGATTTCACTCAGCCACTTTCAGGAGGCGTTCCTGCGCCGGAACGCCCTCCCCTGCGCAAGAACGCCTCCTTCTGGCGCAGAGCTTTACAACGTGATGCATCTCCCAGATGCGTCACGTTGTAAATACCCCGCTCCGTGGTGCATCATTTGCGCCGCCGATGCGTCACAAAAGGGACGCAACGGCGGCGCAAAAGCGTCGCAAGGGGCTTGTAAATATGCCCCAAAGAGACAGGAAGTGTGTGGTGGCAGAAGAAAGAGGCATGAGGGGGGATCAAGACGGGGCAAGGCCAGTGGGCTCCCAAGAAAACCCTCGGGCCCTGGACTGATGTTTATTATTGTTATTAACATTATTTTATTTTTAGAAACTAACCACTGTTAGGTACACACCAGACCTTCTCCGGTGCTTGTTTAGGTCTCGCATCTGGCGATTATTCTAGCAGAGTGTGCGCCTCTTGCACCAACATCCCAAAGTACAGTCCAAGACCTGATCGCATTTGGGGGTGAAATATGTGCAAGACCCTCTCTGGGTCTTACCATGCTTTGCCAGTTTAGAAGATGGCAAGGGGTGTTTACTCCCACTAGAGTGCCTGACTTAGGGCGGCGCTGCTAGTTATTTCCAGGAGATTTGCAGGTCCTAATGGTGGTTCGTTGCCTCCTGTCTTTGGCCTCTGCTTTTACGGAAAATAAAGCCATATAACATAGGAACAAACCTTATGCCCAAACCTGATTGGTACAGTATACATCCCAAATTAAGGAGGAGTGAATGAATCCAAACATAATAAAATAGATGTGCAGGAGAGGCTCTTTGTAAAGGGTGAATTGCATAAACGCCTACACTAGTGGTCCAGGGCTGCAGGACAATGTATAGCAGAAGAAGTCCAGCATCATTTTTCAGATCTCCATTTAGAATAATCAGTAGAAAACCCTGGGAGTAGTTTTGACATTTCGACCCAAATGTGTCAATCTGCGGGCCTTTTCAGGACAAAAGGCATCCACCGTATGTCAATCCCTGTTCATGAACAGAAATTCATATTCAACCGGGAGAATAAGGTGTCAAAGCCAGAGCCGACTGTCCTCATCAGTGGCATGTTACAGAATACTTGTGAAAACAGAATTTAAATCTATAAACCTCTGTAGCTTCGAGCTGTGCTGATGACTGTAGGATACAGTGCATTAGTGGACACTCGTGGAGTTTGAAAATAAAGATTTATTGTTGATGCTACAGCCAGGGCCGGCTTGAACACGGGTGGCACCCTGTGCGACAATGTTTATTGGCTCCCCCCCCCCCAAGACCATCTCTGTCACAGATTCTCTCAATAAGCACACTTTAAGAATGCCCCTCAAGTCTCCGTAACCACTGTCTCTCAGATTAATTAGGTTTTATAGCACCACTCATACCAGTGTAAGTTGTTAGAGCACTTTACATCACACACATGTTGCAAAGAGACAATCATATGTGTGTAAATCAGTGTATAGGAAATGTTACTTCAGACAGGACTACAAGGTGTAGTGTAGGAGTAACATGTCATCGATACTGGCAGGCAATATAGTTTATGAGTCCTTATTCTGGAAAAGCACAAATTCAGAATTTAAAACATAACATCATTGTTAGGGGTTCTCTTTAATAATAAGAATCGTTTTCTACCCAAATGAACCTTTTTGGCAAGGTTACTATAATGAAAGACTGGGCAAAAAAACATATAGCGCTAATATGTACCTTGCAGTTTGTATCCAGCTCTTTTTTTGATTTCAAGAGTTTTTATTAAGAAAATTTCCATTACAGTACAGTAGTGATGCTAGGGCAGTACAATGATTCTTGGCGCCTTCTTGGTTACATTAGGCTTACTGCTGCATAGGCTACTTTCAGCTGTGGTTATGTAGAGCCCCAAGAAGAGGGTGGGTGGAGGAAAGGGGGTGAGAAGAGAGGAAAGGGGGAAGAGCTAAGGATAAGAGGGACGGGGGGGCATGCTTGATTGTGGTCCCCTTGTAGTTTGTTGTTTGTGAGGCCTAGTGGTCAGTGCGCCTACGGAGGTTTGTGCGACCCCAATTGTGCATCTAGTGCGGCCCACATCTCAGTCCTAGCTGTGTGATTGGGCGAAACATTTTCTGTGATTTTGTCGGCTCCTCTGAGGAAGGTGACCCAGTTGACCCATCCTTTGAAAGTGGCTTTGGCCGTGTTTTTCTTTGATGACAGTTAATAGCTCTAGGTTCTATATTAGGATTTTCACTTATGAACGACAAGTAACAAAAGGAGCTCACTCACAGAAGTAACCCACGGGCCTATTTACCTTATATGCACTTTGTTAACTGCATAGTAAACGTTCTTAGCAGCAGGCATTTTAACCCTCTGTGCTACCTTAAAATGAGTTCAAACTTCCACTAGACAAACCTCTGGTCTCTTTCCAGGAAGAGGATTAATCACCCGAATTATCTTGGTATTTTAATTGATGTCTGAAAATTACTGGTGGCCTGGAAAGCGGAAGCAGGAAAATTATAATATGCTTGCGAAAATGAAACCCCCACCCCAAGTCAGCGCCCGGGGCGGTGGCACCGATCGCACCGCCCTAGAGCCAGCCTTGGCTACAGCTTCTACCTGTAAACTGCTGTAGAGGAAAATCTCACTCCGGAGTTTTATACCCGGGGCCACATTTATCAATGTTTGACCCAGTGCAACACAGCAAGACACCTTGCTGTGCTGCGTCAAATGAAGAGAGCATGAATTCGCCATACTTACTGACATGGCGCATTACTTCTCTCTGCGCTAGTGCACTCTGTGCTGCCTAGCGCCAACGCAGGTAACCTTGCACCATGATGCAAGGACGCCTGTGTTACAGGCAGGCTTGTTTTTGTGCAGAAAGGGGCACCTTCCTACACAAAATAATCCTAAGAAGCGTTTTCCCCTTTCTTAGTGGGCTGCAGAATTCAGTTCACTTAGAAGGGGAAAAAAACAAGAAAGATCTTTCTCCTCATTGCGCCTCTATCAGGAAGGCATACGGTTTGGAGATGCATTTCCAGGACTACTTGTCTTGGTAAATTTCCGCAGTGCTTAATTTGAGCTGATGCTTTCCGGTGCTCAGCACTTAATTTGTTTCCGGTGCTGGGCACTGGCACCTAATTGTCAACACCATACTTAGAACAGTCCACCTCATGGTGGCGCTGCTCATCTAATTTAGAGATGAGCAGAACAGCAGTAGTTTTGTAATACAATATACATTAAAATTGCTAATACCTGCCCACCCCAGCCATTCCTTTAGCTTTGGGAACCTGGAATAATCTGAACTGTCGCATTTACATGCGAGAGAGATGTTTAGTAGTAGTTTTGGCACTAATAACAAGGGCGATAGGTGGTGCAAGCTGCAGTGGCCTCCTGGTCAGAGCCCTGGCACTTAATATTTTACAAATTAAGCACTGTCAATTTTGAGACACCTGGGTGGATGCGTGGGAACACCCAGTCACCACCCATGTAACGCCTTTCATGAGCAGAGTAATGTAAGTCAGTGACTTGATTTACCGCGCTATGCAGGGCCGCAAAGGTGGCTTTGAGTGGCTCGGTGAATCTGACTTGAGGATTGCATCGCCCTTATGTCACCTGGGCAAGGCAATTCTTTGATAAATCTTGTCCTGGGTTTGGTGTATTCTGCTTTTTTTCAACACCCAACGATTAGGGAATGTCTGATATGGCTTTTTTTGTGGGGGAGGGGCGGTGACATCGTCATGGTGGGAAACAAATATTGAGGCAGTTAAAAAGGTTAATTCAGGACCTCTGCTGGTCGGCAGGGCCCACCTCTGCAAGAAATGGCAAGAGGAACAGCCGATGATGGCACCACAGCTTTATTGATGTGAAGAAAGGTTTGCAGCATCCTTTGCAAAACGCATGGTTTAGTCAAACAACCCTTCCTTCCTCTGGGACTTCTACAACATCCTCTTCAATGTATCTGGACAAGAAGTCTGTAAATTGCTTTAACTGCCCTCTTATAGCAGGAGAAGTATATGCATAATTATGAATAATTACTAGAAATATAGGAAAATGGTAGCAAGTCAGGGTGTTGTACTAGGAAGTATCTGGGTGACCAACCTTGAACAAGCCAAAAGACACAGAACTGGGTGATAGAAGCAGACTCTTCATGTGTAAAGAAATGATACAGAAACTGAAATTTAAAGTTCATACAGAAGAAACGCACTCTAAATACCCTACAACTAGCACACTACACAAAATGAACAAAGAGCCCCTGGAACATGTGAGAATACCTACAGATGCATGCAGGACAGGATGGAGACGAGGAACCACAGGAGATAGTGGGTGGAGGGTGAACAGTCACAGAACCGTGATAAGCACTCTGGAAAAGGTGGCAAAGCAACAAAAAGCGACAAACCCAATCTGGAAACGAACACAGAGATACGTGCCAGGGCATGGAAAGAAGATAACGGCTTTCACAGGAACCCTGGAAAAAGAGAGTTACCCGTAAGAGCAGTTACTGAACTAAAGAAGATGAGAGTGACCAGAGGTAGGGGCAAACACTGGTAACGCCAAGTTTTTTTTTTGGAAACATATTTAGTAGGCACAGAAATGACAATCATATAGTTTAAAAAAATAAAAGTATCCCAGTATCCCAGCAGCCCAGCGCTCCAGCCGTGATACTGAAGCAGCCAATGGATGACCCCCGGCCCCATGCTCCATGCTGTAGGGGGTTGAAGCAAAATATGACTGACACCTGAACAGAGCAATGGATGAAGAGGCCTGAGACCCTCTGCGTATGTTTATGTGAGGCGGGTGATGGTTAGAGCTGTCTGCAGGCCACACCCAAAAATAGTGAGCCCAGGATGTAGGAATGGACTATAACAAGTTCAAGGCACCGCCAATCTGGATAGCACGTGAGAGACAAGGGAACCATACAAACGCGGAAGGATTGCAGAGACGACCACATGCGCACAACCCGAATGGCAGCAGAATAACACTCTTCGGGTGAAATCAACATGTAATTAACGTCTAGCAAAACTGTATGGAGGATCGGAAAGACATGCTGCAACGTCCTAACCCGAGCTCCAGACAAACCCTCCCCAACAAGTGTTATTTTTTGGGGGGGTGATGTTAATCAAGAGCAGAGCCAGGGGGAACTTCGACGTTAAGATTTCTGTTTCACTGATGTCAGTCACTCACTGTTTTGATGCCAGCAGGCTCTCTTCACTCTCCCACATTTTGGGCCTCATTTATGAGGTTTTACCGTAGGGTTGCCCCGCAGGCCTTCCTGCTGCGCTGCCCTAAGGTAAAAGATAAGGGAAGGAATGCGCTGTATCTACTAGATACCAGCTGTCCAGAAAAGTGGTACGTTAGAATCTAATTGGAACCTGCCTCCCATTTTGGGACATCACCCGTGTGGAAATTGTGTGATTTGCCCATTAACATGTAAGACATTGAATTTTAAACATGGCAATTTTGACTATAAACTTGATTTCTTTTCAAATTGTAACACACGTAATGTCGTGTATTGCATTTGGTGTCCCTGCGGCTTACCCTATATTGGACAAACGCAACAACTGGTAAAGGCCAGAATAGGACAGCACCGCAGTCGCATAAGGAAATCTGTTTTGACTGCACCTCTTGTTGCCCATTTCAAAGAATTAAACCATTCTGCGGATGAAATGAGGTGGCAAGTGGTAGATATCGCAACACTACCAGAAAGGGGTGGCGATATTGCTCAAATACTTCAGCGTCGCGAGTGCCATTGGATTGACAAGATCAATTCCATAAATGAAGGTCTTAACACTGCTGATGAATGGAGAGGCTTTGTATCCAATATGACATAGAAACTATGCTAGATTCTGTAACCATTCAATTGGTTGACTCGATGTTGTGACAGCTGTATTGGCTCTAACATGCGCTGTGTTGCACTTACCAACTGTCAACATTGTGCATTAACTGTTTATGTAAAGAAAGAGGTTTTTCTTGCAAAATGTTTTTTTAAAAATGTATATATGTGCTAATGCCTGTAAATAGTCCGAGATTCATTATGGTTTCATCAGGGTGGGTGCCCACGAAATTGTAGAGCTTCATTGTAATTTACTGTTTAAATAATGCAATTTGTCTTTATTTTTCTTGTTGTTTGCAAAATGCTCATTATTTGAATTTGTAGCTTTGAGAGAACTAGATATAACACGTAGATATGGGCATAGTGGCCATCTGTAGGATTCAACACTACGAGGACGCGTAATTTGTAAGTCCCCTTTCTATGCTTACACATGCCGTCCATCATGTCATAACGGCGATGACGCTGCCTTCCGTGACACTCCCCTTACCAGAGGATTGATCGGAGCCAGCCATCGAGCAGCACGATTCAGAAGCGCCAAGGTAGGAAAAGCCTTGCAAAAGCCTGTAAACAACTAGGAAATATAGCGAAATTGTTTCGCTCTATAAGAGCGCTTGACACAGTTTCACATCTTTATTTTAGCACACCTGTGAAACTTGGCGGTGGAACGGCATTGACCGCGAATATCTAAAATAAAATAAAGCCACGCTACCAACTGTGCCTACAGTGGTAAGTTGCATTTATTTTTAAGCACCCCCGCTTTTGATGACTCAGTCATTTTCAGATATATTGCATTGACGCTTGGTTTCTCCCTGTTTCTGACAGTGCCCGGCCGGGTTCACTGTAAGTAAATTCAGTTTACTTTCACACGCTTGGGCTATTTACACCCTGGTGCAAGGTAAAAAACCTCCCTGATAATATTCATGAATAGTATTGAGAGAGCGCAAACTGACCTAAATGTATGAGTGCATCACACTTACCTGTAGTAAGCACAAATCATGAGGAGAAATGCCATGAGTGCTAGTAGTATCTGCAATTATATTCTGAATGTATAGCTAATGTAGAGATTTAAGTAGAAGTGGAACTAATATAGAAATGTGTGACACTATATGATTTTATTAGATGTGATTATTCCTGAATCTATGTCGTGTAGCTGCTAAAATGTAAGATGGCATGTGGTTAAACGCAGAATGTGGTAGGCCTCAGGGCCAGAGCTAGAAGGTGTTTCTTTTTCACGACATGGATTGAACTAATGTTTTGGTCATTGCATTAATGGGCCATGATTTATAGATGTGTTTACTGAATAATAGAATAAGAGTATTAACATGCTTTAATTAATGAAGAAGTTGAATGCTATAATTATTATGAGAAATGCTGTAGGCCTGAAATGTTTTAACATTGATTTATACGTACATGTCTGGGCCGAGAAATGTTGCGAACCTTTTTGGAAGTCTATGAGAGTTGGGTTCTTGGCTGCAGATGTCTGTCTGCAAGGGAGAGAGGGAGGATCCGATTATAAATAATATGAATAGAGGTCTGTTCAGTAGACGGCCCAGACATGGAGGAGGGTTCTGGAATGTTTAAGGGGTATCAGCGGGCCGGAGAAGAGTCTGAGAAGCAAGGTCAACTCCAACGTATGAGGCCCAATACAAAGCAGCATGGAAAAAGCCAGAAGGTACACCACGTGAGGGGCGTCTCACGAGGGGCGTCTCAAATGTTGTTGACTGTTTTGTATTAGGGACAGCACCCCTGGGTGGAGTTAGAGCAGATGCCTGAGGACCCTTTAGAGAGCGGATGGGTAGGCAGAGAGGAGTCATGACTGGAGAACTATAGGTTTTCACCAAGAGACTAAGAGTGAGTGACTTCCCTTGGGGGTCATTCACTGCTGACACCTTTGTTAGGTTGAGACTTGGTTAAGTAGGGATACCATCTAGAGCAGGGTAGGGACAGCCTAACCTGTGTGTTTTCCTCCAACTTAAATGAAGGAGAGATCTCAATATGCGTCAATGCTGATAGCTTTATTATTCTTAGAACTTGTGCTGGTAATTTCCGTTGCTCGTCTGAGGGCTTTCAGAGAGCACATGTATGTAGTTGGACCTGTGTATCTCGTGAATCTCATTCTGAGATGCCTGTATTTGCAGCTTATCCTATCCTTACAATAAACTTTTGAAAGCTAGAAGTTGTTTGTGATCTTTTGGAACTGAGTCCTTTATTGGGTGAACTAACTTGGGGAGAGAGGCACTTTCTTCCTTCAATGACAGGCAACAAAGGTTCAGTCGACCAGATCGGGGTTTAGATCAATAGTGATAAGGTATCGATCAAAATCTCGCCCTTCCAGTTGGTAGCAGAGGATGGTTGCCTTCTTGAGGACGGTGACCTAGGCCAGGTTAGCTTACCCCAAGGCCCCTAGAGATCGATGATCGGAAGAACCGCCCGCCGAAGAAGATCCGGATGACGTGAGACAGAAAAAGCAGCAGTATCGGTCGAGAGTGAGTATAAAGGGTCATGCGTGTTAGATTGCGGTGTTTTTGTATTGTATCTATGTTGTAATGTCTGGCGGAGTTGAATGTCTGTAGAGTGACTGTGGAACAGGTTGTGAGCGCGCGCAACCGGTGGAAATCTTAAGTTCAAGGAGAGCTTAAGTGGTTCGGGTGTATCGGACACCCAGAGTAATTGTCAAATAGTGTGAAGGGGGTCATGAGGTACCATTGATCACCCGAAAGACCGAGATAGGGGGAACGTAAGAGTGAGTGCGTGAGTAACGGACGCTGGTCGGAGGTTACTGTGTGTGTAAGCAACCTATCAGAGAGACGATAGACATTTCGTCAGTTGTGTTGACAATTACATATAGACTGTGGACGTACAGTCGAGGGAAGTGACCGCTTGGTCGGAAGTAGTCATTTTTCGGTGTATGAATGGGACGCATGCATGACCGGGAGACGAGTTGAGAAAGGAGGGGTGCTGCTGCGAAGCGGAGAAAAGTGACGTCAGGAAGTGTCGCGCAGTGATAGGCTGACCGGAGAAAGACCGCGCTGTGATAGGCCAGCTAGCAAAGACGTCAGAAAGTGGCGAGCTGGGATTGGCCGACCGGAGAAAGACCGCGCTGCGATAGGCCAAGTTAGCAAAGCAGCGACAGGATTGGTGGATTGTCATCAGGAAGTAAACAGAGTAGCGAGGCTGGATATTGTGCGCATAATTATGAAGTGTTTTAAATGGCTGAGAGCGGCGTTTAAAAAAGAGAAGCGGGGATCGGATGAAGGGGAAGAAGCCCCGCCGGAGGGTACGCCGGCTCGTTACATGGCAGTGAATGTTGGGCTGCATACGATCCTTTGGATATCAGAGTGGAGTAAGATTACGGAAGGAAATGAGGAACTGACGTTCCCGAAGTACGGGACGTTCAGATTAGAGGTGTTACATCGATTAAAATCAGTCATGACCTCAATGAGACCCTTGCCTAGACCGACCCAGTTTGAAGCCCTTGATGCATGGATTAGGGCAGCGCATGAAAAAAATATGAACAGACGACAAGAAAGGGTGAAACGATCGGTAAGGGCAGTGCAGGATGCCAGGGGGGATGCGGATGCTAAAAGATGGAGAGTGCATAACATGGAAGTAAATAAACTGTACCCAGTGTTAGAGGTGCCCGGAAATAAAAGCCCCCTAGAAGAAGATGATGAGAGCGAAACAGAGGACAGCCTGATAAACAGATTATTGACAGACAGGCCACCCCCGTATAATAGAGCAGGGGGAGAGGTCGAGCATAGTGAAAGAGAAAAGGGGGGCAATGCAGGAGAGCATGGACCGCTTCCCAGTTCAGAGTGGGATCCTGAGGCAAAGAAAGAGCTGTCCCAGCCTAGTCAGGTGCAACAGGTAGTCGGGAGGTTTGTGGTACAAAGAGCGCCGGAAACGGAGTGCGCCACATCCTACGGATTACCAGCTGCACTGCAGGTACCTGTTACCATAGGTCCTATAGTATCGATATATGACCCAGAGAGAGCAAGAGGGGAAGAACGGGTACGGAAGGACGGAGAAAGAGCAGAGACGGCAAGGAGGAACGATACGATCAATTCCCCAAGTCAGATGCCGATACCCAGAGAGTGGAGCACCCCGATGCACACAGCAGGGGATCCAGGAGGGGATCCCGGGGGCCCTAGATGGCCAGTGGATCTGAGGGGATCTGGACGAAAATCCTTTCAAGAGCTAAATGAGTACATGAAGAAGTGGGATGAGGCAGTGGAGGCTCACAAGAGCATCATAGCTGCAGAAGCTGAAAGGGAAAGTCAGGACAGCAGAGCTCGGACTCACTGCGGGGCTGGGGAGAGCAGCCCGGAGTGGGACTGGAGAGAGAGAGATAGTAGGGGAGTCACCCATTGGGCCCGGAGTGGAGATAGAACGGACCTGGAAAACGGGGGCCCCGGGAGTGGAGGGGTGGCGCGCCCAATACTCAGTGAAGGGGAGAGGAGAACGCAAGAGTACAGAAACAGCTTTAAGTGTACCCACTGTGTGCCCGGCACCAGAGAACTGAATGGGAGTTGTGAGAGGTCGCACCATAGTCCCTGTGATGACGGAAACGAGCGCAGCCCAGGGAATATGGGGAACCAGGAAGGATCGTATCGGATACTGAGCGATACTAGGCAAAGGGAGAGTAGCGACCAGAGGGAAAATAACAGAGAGGCGTACGGTGAAAGGAGAGAAGCAGGAGAGAGTGGGGGTAACAGGCCCGTGTTCCATCACCTTCCAAGATCGGATGGCCGAGCATGGGACCTGGAGAGATGGGAGCAAGGAAGAGCACTCATTAACTCTCCCGAGCCCAAACGTAGAGCTCGGAGTTGGGATGGTAGGGAGACCAGTGAGCCCCCTTCGAAAGACATATTGCGAGCTGAGATAAAAGCTAAGAGACTCGATGTCGCCAGCTTAAGGTCAGACCTGGATGACATGGTGGATGGTACCCTGCCTTTAGAAAGAATGGAAATGTATGAGCAAGATGAAATACTGTATATGGCAAAGGACATCACTCGAAAAGCGAGAGCAATCCATGAGAAGTTAGTCGAACTAGCAGGCAAATATATGGTGGACCTGTCAAGAACCAAAGCATTACAGGGTAACCACAGGCTACATTATACAGATCGAGACCTAGATGAGAGGAGAACGATCGGGCTGAAAACGCACATAAGGGAACTGATCACTGGAATAAGGACATGGAGGGCACTAGATAAGTGGGAGGAGAGGTGGTCCAAGAAAGGGACCGTCAGGAGAAGCACGCTTGGTACGACACCAGGAAGGCTGCAGGGAATAGAAGCATACCCTTTGCGTGAGGTCGCAAATGGGAATTATGTACATGTCCCTTGGAGTAGGGGAGATTTAGCTGCTTTTACCACCTCCTTCCCCAAATTGCGGGAAAGCCCAGTGGAGTGGTACAAGCAAGTTGAGAGATTTGTAAAAATCTCAAAGGTCCTATGGATAGATCTGAACACGCTGTTTGACATTGTAGTACCAGGAGATCTGTGGACAGCATGCAAGGTTAGCGCTGAGTGGCCCACAACGGAGCCGGAGAGAGATGCTAAGACTAATGGGCCGTCCGAGATTGTGATGGCAAAATTCGAGAGAGTGATGACTTGGCTGAAAGAGAAAGTGCCAATGCAAGACATAGATTGGGTCAAAATAGACCGAACCAGACAGGAACCCAAAGAGACAGTCCACGAATATTATGAGAGATTGCTGAAGGCGTTTAAACAGTATAGCGGCTTGGATGTAATGGATCCAAAAGACATAGGGCAATTTGTGTCCAAGTTCGTCCTGGGACTGAGACCGGATATTAGTTTAATGATTCAGCAACACTTGATTTGTTGGCAAAATAGACCCCTAGACGAAATACTGAGATATGCCAGGTACTGCTGTGATGAGATAGACTCCAAGGCTAAGAAACTAAAAGAAAAATTGATGGTGGTACAGATGCAGGCAGCAGGGAAGGGGGGACAGCAGCAACAGCAGCAAGGAACAGGTACAGGAGGAAAGAAGCAGTACAGTCAGAACAAGGGCAATGAGGAGAGTTCCACCTTTAGACCCAGAATAGACATAGCTGCCTTGAAGAAAACGACTAGGTGCCACCAGTGTAACGAGGTGGGGCATTGGAAACGCGAGTGTCCCTACAATGTAGAGATAGGAGAACAAGAGGAAGAGGAGGAAGAGGTCCAGAGAGCGCCTACGAGAGGGGTGACGCCATACCAGGGAAAGGTGCTCAAAGGGGGGGGGGCTCCTCCCCGAGCCCAGTTCCCGCAACCTCCCCGAGTAGGGAATATGGGTAAGACCTATAGACAGATGCCCCTGTTTGTAGAAGGAGAAGAGTGCTATTATGTGGACCCATTAACCGGACAGAGAGTGGAAAGAGAAGACTGCACCCTCGGGGCAGCCTTGGAGGTGGACCAGAGGGGACCCTATGTCGAAGTAGAAGTAGCAGGGTGCCCCACGACATTTCTGGTGGACACAGGAGCCACTAGATCCACGATCAGATCAGCTGCAGTTCCAGACCTGCCCATGTCTGGAGAGACCATACAAGTGGTGGGGGTCGCAAACAGGAGAATAACCAGCCAATTGACAGAACCGGTACAGGTGAAAATAGGGAAGTACAGCGATGAGCACCAGTTTGTGGTTTGCGATTCAAGTCCTGTGTGTCTGCTAGGCAGAGACCTGTTGTGTAAATTGAATTGTACAATATACTGTACACCTCAGGGAGTGGAGGTATTGACCAATGATGATGACGCAGACTTCAAAGTTGCAAACTCAAGAATATGCGTGGAGCTGTACCCTACTTTAACAGTAGATGAGCTCCCCTGGGACTTGAGAGAGACAGTGGCACCAGAAGTATGGGACTTCACTGGGGAAGAGATTGGATTGGTCAAAGGGGTGGACCCAGTGAAAATTGTAGTGAAACCGCATGCTGAGTTCCCAAGAACACCCCAATATAAATTGACTCCAGAAACGATTGCAGGCATAAAACCCGTGATCGAGTCCATGATTAAACAGGGAATACTGAAAGAAATCGTGGGTAGTCCATGCAACTCCCCGATTATGGGTCTGCAGAAACCAAATGGGAAATTCCGGATAGTACAGGACCTTCGAAAGATTAATAACATAGTCGTTTCGTGTTGTCCAGTGGTACCGAATCCATCAGTGATACTGTTTCAGATTCCATTCCAAGCTGAGTGGTTCACTGTGATTGATCTTTGTCAGGCTTTCTTTTCGATCCCTCTGGACGAAGAAAGCCATTTTCTTTTCGCATTTAAGCTGGAAGGTCGCGTCCTAACATGGTGTCGTATTCCTCAGGGGTATACAGAGAGCCCATCGATCTTTAACCAGCTTTTGAAGAAAAATCTTGAAAGTCTAGTGCTGCCCCAGAAGTCAGTTCTGGTCCAGTACATAGACGACCTCCTCGTGGCGTCAGAAACAGAAGAAGCTTGCAGGGAGGACTCCATTGCTTTGTTAAATCACCTAGCTGCCAATGGGCACAAGGTGTCCCCGGGAAAGTTGCAGTACTGCCTGACAGAAGTGCAGTACTTGGGACACAGAATAGAGAAAGGCAAACGAAAGGTGTCACCAGACAGGATAGAGGCGATCATGAAAATGAATGCGCCTAAGACACAGAGAGAGGTCAGGATGTTCTTAGGGATGGTGGGTTATTGCCGACAGTGGATCGCGAACTTTTCACTGAAAGCAAAGCCCTTGCAAAAACTGACGCATAAGGAGGTGAGCGATCCGGTACCATGGGACAAAGACTGTTTGATGGCATTCCTACAGCTGCGAGAGGACCTGTGTCGTGCTCCGGCATTGGGAATGCCTGATTACAATAAACCATTTTTGCTTTACTGTTGTGAGAGAGAAGGTTGCGCGTTGTCTGTGTTAGTCCAAATCCATGGGAATGCCCGTAGACCAGTTGCTTATTTCTCGGCTACTTTAGACCCAGTAGCCGCAGCGTTGCCCGGATGTCTCAAATCCGTTGCTGCAACGGGTGTCAGCATTGAGAGATGTGAAAATATCGTCATGGGGCACCCGTTAGAGGTGTGCGTGCCCCATTCTGTTGAACTGTTGATGACCAGGACCAAAACACAGCATCTGACCAACAGCAGGCTCACGCGCTATGAGCAAGTTATTCTTGCTGCAGAGAATGTGACCCTCAGGAGATGCTCTGTTTTGAACCCTGCCACCTTGATGCCACTCCCAAATGATATCGAGGATGATGATGAATGTACAGACCATGACTGCCTCGATGTGACTGAACTATGCACCAAACCCAGACCCGACATCGTAGATGAGCCACTGACCGACCCAGACGAAATTTTCTTTGTCGATGGCTCATGTGTAAGAGACGAAGTTGGGCAGTTGAGAGCAGCTTACGCTGTTTGTACAATTACTGGAGTTGTAGAAGCTGGATGCCTGGAAGGAGTACACTCCGCTCAGGTAGCCGAGATTATTGCCTTGACACGTGCTTGCTTGGCAAGCAATCAAATTCGAGTCACCATATACACCGACAGCCAATATGGTTATGGGGTGGTTCATGATTACGGGCAGTTATGGTCTCAAAGAGGGTTCATGACCTCTTCAGGCTCTCCCATTCGCAATGGAGAGTTTGTGCGCCTGTTGTTAGAGGCGTTGCAATGTCCAGCAGGTATCGCAGTTGTAAAGTGCACCGCACATACCAGAAATGCGGACTTCGTCTCGAAAGGCAATAGATATGCCGACGAAGTCGCGCGGTATTGCGCGGAACAAGGGTACTCTTTCACAGAGGTGGAAGTGGGTGGAATAAATGTAAGGACCGAATTAGCCATGATATTGGAAACTGTTGATACTTGGGACGAACTGGCAAACATGCAAGAAAATGCTCCTGATTTTGAAAAAGAAACATGGGAAAAGGCAGGATGTGTAGTGGGTGAGTCCCTTTTTTGGGTCTCAGCAGATGGCAGAGCAGTGTTGCCCAATGAGATGGTGAGCCCAATGGCCAGACACATACATGGTCCCGTACACCTAGGGAGAGACGCTATGCTGAGAGTGTTTAGACAGACTTGGTACAATCCTAAGTTTAGAATAGCAGCAGAAGCAGTGTGCCAGCGTTGTGTGACCTGTCAGCAGCTGAACGTAGGGAAAAGAACACCAGTTGCACTGAGCCACATAGGAAGGTCTGGAGGTCCATTCAATCGAATGCAGATAGATTTCATTGAAATGCCGAGGTGCAACCGCCTCCGCTATGTCCTGGTGGTTGTTTGTGTATTCTCCAGATGGGTTGAGGCATACCCTACACGTAGGTGCGACACCCTCACAGTGGCCAAGTTACTGCTTAGGGAACTCATTCCGCGCTTCGGGGTGCCGGCCTCTTTGGAATCAGATAGGGGAACGCATTTCAACAGCGAGCTTGTGAAGATGATTTGTGCGGCTCTGAACATAGATCAGAAATTGCATTGCAGTTACCGACCAGAAGCCTCAGGAATTGTGGAGCAGATCAATGGCACGATCAAAGCCAGAATTGCAAAAGTGTGTTCCTCAACGACCCTGAGTTGGCCTGACGCCCTGCCATTGGTCCTCATGAGCCTTCGTAGTACCCCAGACAGAAGAACGGGGTTGTCACCACATGAGGTGTTAATGGGGAGAGCAATGAGGCTGCCATCTGTCCCAACTACTGCACTGTTAAATATCACAGATGATATGATCCTGGACTATTGTAAGGGGCTGTCTGACGCCATTCATTCTGTGTCCCTTCAGGTGCAGGCTGCCGAGGTTCCATCGTGCCAGGGCCCGTGCCATGACCTGTATCCTGGGGACTGGGTCCTGGTGAAAAAACATGTGAGAAGAAGCTGCTTGGATGTTCGTTGGCGTGGGCCCTTCCAGATCATCCTGATCGCGAATACGGCTGTGAAGGTGGGAGGCCTGCCCAATTGGATCCACGCGTCACATACGCGAAGGGTTCCAGCACCTCGGGAAGAAACAGCTCCTCTCTCGGATAGACGTCCAGCAGAGGACCGAGAAGCCATAGAGGGGGCTAGCCAAGCTGTAGAGGTGCCAGCGGAAGCAGGGAACGAGTCTGACCAAGCTGAGGACGGTCAGTACAACAGCGAAACAGACGACGCTACAGAAGGAGAAAGTAGCTGGGAGTACGAGTCAGACACTGACAGGTCTGACAGAGAGCGAGAACAGACAAGAAGGAGACGGAGTAGAAGGGCACGTGGAGAAGCTAATTGGCCGCAAAGAAGGAGCTCTAGCCTGAGGTCAACTCCAGAGATAACCCTTCCTCCGATATCAGAAGACTCAGACCCGGAAGAAGGTGCTCAGGGCGCTGAAGCACCGGACCGAAGAAGGTCAAGAAGAGTGCGTGTGCCTAACAGAAGATACTCCACACCTGAGTGGACATATCTGGCGACAAATGTCTTTGAAACAGGAGACAGGGAGGATTCGAGCGGTGGTGGTGTCCAGTTCTGAGCCCATCGTCACCGTGGAAATACGACTGTTGGTACCCGGAGTCGAACAAGAAGGGTCACTAACATTCATGCTTCCCAGACCTCCCCGCCTCAGCAAGTTAAAACACATGTTTCTTTCAGAATTGCAATTCCCCGACTTTGGTACAACGATAACAGCCCATGAAGAGCACAATCTTCGTTTGGAAATACTGAACTTTGCTATCGAAGCTGCAGGCACAAACTTGATAGTAGATGCTTAAAGGACTTTGTAAATAAAGCGAGCAGAAAAAAGAAGATTACCTAGCGCCCAGGAAGCAGAGAATATTAGGGAACTTCCCTTGAGTTGATGGAGAAGGGCTAGGGTTGTCTTTATTGAACTGTTAAAGGACTTTTGCGAAGAAGGTTGTCAGCTTCCAGTTGTGTGGATTCTAAAGACAAAAGGAGTAAAAAGAGACTGTAAAGGAACGAGAAGAAAAGAACTTTGTGCCAAGATAAGAGAGAGCTATATTGTCTGACGAAATGGAAGCCGGCACCCAGAACCGCAGAGCTAAATGTATAATAGGTACACTAATAGTAGGAGTGATAATATTAATAGTTTTAGTGGTAACAATTTCTTATGTAAAGGGACATGAGGAAGAGGCGAAGGTAACTGATGTGAAATCTGTAGAAACGCTTACACCCACTGTTGCTGGTGAGAAAAGGGAAAACACTCAAGAGAAAGCGTTATTAGCTGTAGAAGCCCGCAGGTTACACGTAGATGAGTCCCAAGGAGACTTTAGGTCAAATGCTTATGCTAAACTCTTATATGAATACGTGGATGCCATGGAGGTTAAGGACTGTTACGTCTGCATGCAGTTGCCGGCGTCTGTAGATGAAGGCATTAGATATCATCACCTCCCGCTGACATATGGCATTACATGTAGCTTATTGCTTAGTATATTTTATGAGAGAGATAGTTTTGAATACTATTTCTCCAACTATGATTCAGTGTTGCCAGAAGTCCCAAATTATAAGCAGATGAACAAATGGGACTACTGGAAGAGTGAAGACAGACTGGCCAAGTTCTTCATTCCTTGGATTACCTTAGATACTTCACATGCCCGTAGAAATAACCTGACATGCAAAGTGTCAGAAGTCGAGAAGAAGTTCATAGGGCAGGTGGATGATCGTTACAGGAGACAAAAGATTTTGAAAAAATCAGGACAATGGAAAACAGATTGGACCGAGGAAGAGAAGGCACACAAGAGAAAGGGTAGTAGTGGTCCAATAGCTTTAGATAAGACGCAGAGAGGAAAGCTATGTCTTCACCGAGCCAAAACGTATTATGAAAATGTATACGTGGGAGAAGTCAGCTGTGAACATGCTTTCAATATAGAGTATTATACTAAGGATTTCCTGAAGGGAATGCAAGTGATTCCAAATGTATATTTTGTATGTGGAAGAAATGCCTACGTGAGACTACCTGACAACTGGTATGGATCATGTTACCTAGCAATTGTCTTCCCCAAAATATATCATGCACAAGACTTAGAGATCATCGAGGGCAAGACATCATCGAGGGGAAGGAGAGATATAGGAGATGCAGAAATGGTTGGAGATGTCTTTGGAGCTATGTTCCCTCTTTTGGGACTAATCCTTAATGATGTTAAAATTAGACGACTGGCAACAGTCGTCGACAGGTTGTCTGCCAGCACTGCTCAGTCCTTAATGCTGGTAGAGGGAGAGATGCAATCGATAAGGGCTATGGTTCTTCAGAACCGTCTTGCGTTAGACGTCCTACTAGCAAAAGAGGGCGGAGTCTGTAAGGCTTTGAAGGTCCAGGAATGTTGTACTTACATTCCAGACAATTCGAAGCCCCTTGAGAAAGTTATTAGGAACATAACTGATATTCACAAGGAGATCGAAGACTTGAGTAGAGAAAATGTCTGGGAAAAGGTGGGCCACGGAATGAGTAAAGTTGGAGGGTGGATCTCCACCTTAGGCAAAAGCTTTGTGTGGTATATACTAAAACCTATCATCATAATATTGATCTGTGGGATTATATTGTGGGGATTGGTGAGGGTATTCAAATGGTACAGAGCAAAAAGGTCAGAAAGGGCCCAAAGAGAGCAGCTGCAGAGATTGGCTGCCATACAAGATAATCAGTACAGGAGTCTGAGGGCTCTGGAAGCGCAGAGACAAGTTATGCTAGCAATAACTGCAGTTTAAATGTTAGTGATGACCCCGAGAGGTCATCAAAGGGGGGAACTGAGAGAGCGCAAACTGACCTAAATGTATGAGTGCATCACACTTACCTGTAGTAAGCACAAATCATGAGGAGAAATGCCATGAGTGCTAGTAGTATCTGCAATTATATTCTGAATGTATAGCTAATGTAGAGATTTAAGTAGAAGTGGAACTAATATAGAAATGTGTGACACTATATGATTTTATTAGATGTGATTATTCCTGAATCTATGTCGTGTAGCTGCTAAAATGTAAGATGGCATGTGGTTAAACGCAGAATGTGGTAGGCCTCAGGGCCAGAGCTAGAAGGTGTTTCTTTTTCACGACATGGATTGAACTAATGTTTTGGTCATTGCATTAATGGGCCATGATTTATAGATGTGTTTACTGAATAATAGAATAAGAGTATTAACATGCTTTAATTAATGAAGAAGTTGAATGCTATAATTATTATGAGAAATGCTGTAGGCCTGAAATGTTTTAACATTGATTTATACGTACATGTCTGGGCCGAGAAATGTTGCGAACCTTTTTGGAAGTCTATGAGAGTTGGGTTCTTGGCTGCAGATGTCTGTCTGCAAGGGAGAGAGGGAGGATCCGATTATAAATAATATGAATAGAGGTCTGTTCAGTAGACGGCCCAGACATGGAGGAGGGTTCTGGAATGTTTAAGGGGTATCAGCGGGCCGGAGAAGAGTCTGAGAAGCAAGGTCAACTCCAACGTATGAGGCCCAATACAAAGCAGCATGGAAAAAGCCAGAAGGTACACCACGTGAGGGGCGTCTCACGAGGGGCGTCTCAAATGTTGTTGACTGTTTTGTATTAGGGACAGCACCCCTGGGTGGAGTTAGAGCAGATGCCTGAGGACCCTTTAGAGAGCGGATGGGTAGGCAGAGAGGAGTCATGACTGGAGAACTATAGGTTTTCACCAAGAGACTAAGAGTGAGTGACTTCCCTTGGGGGTCATTCACTGCTGACACCTTTGTTAGGTTGAGACTTGGTTAAGTAGGGATACCATCTAGAGCAGGGTAGGGACAGCCTAACCTGTGTGTTTTCCTCCAACTTAAATGAAGGAGAGATCTCAATATGCGTCAATGCTGATAGCTTTATTATTCTTAGAACTTGTGCTGGTAATTTCCGTTGCTCGTCTGAGGGCTTTCAGAGAGCACATGTATGTAGTTGGACCTGTGTATCTCGTGAATCTCATTCTGAGATGCCTGTATTTGCAGCTTATCCTATCCTTACAATAAACTTTTGAAAGCTAGAAGTTGTTTGTGATCTTTTGGAACTGAGTCCTTTATTGGGTGAACTAACTTGGGGAGAGAGGCACTTTCTTCCTTCAATGACAGGCAACAAAGGTTCAGTCGACCAGATCGGGGTTTAGATCAATAGTGATAAGGTATCGATCAAAATCTCGCCCTTCCAGTATCTATTCATGGCGACTGCCAATAGTTACAAATTATTTTTATTTTTGTATTTTGATAGATGTCCCTCACTGCCCAGTCCTGATGAGACCTTTATTCTAATGGTCGAAACGCCGTCGACGCCCTAGGAAACAAATCAGACCAACACAGTTTCTATAACTTTATAGCGGCTGGCTAATCATTTGTTGACATAATTGATTTAGAGTCTAGTTTCCTGTTCTTTGTAAATATTCACAGCTGAAACCTGTATAGTTCACCTTGTTATACACGTTCTTGGTTTGCTCACTATTCACTTGGGATACACTGCACTTTGTATAATATTTGTATGTCGCAAGTTATTCATATGTATTTTTTCATTATCAATTCTTAAATATAAGGAAATATCCTTCATGGTACAAGTGTGTGTCTCTCTTTCTTCTGCCACCCTCCCTCCAATGTTTTCATTGCCATTGAGCTTGTTATAAACATTAAGTTATACAAAATCGTATGCCATAGGAACCACTGTTTTTCTATATAAACGTACTGCCCTGGTTCCGCTGTGAGTAGGGTTTCCCTTGTTTTTCCATTTCGTATCTACTAGATACAGCGCATTTCTGCCCTTTTCCCCTGCACCGGCGTGCGCCAACGCAGGACCCATTGCGCCATGGTTATAGGGTGCCTGTGTTGGGGATCATCATTTCTGTGCAAGAATGGAAACCTTCCTGCACAGAAACAATCAGAAGAGGCTTTTTACTCTTTCTATGTGAGCTGCAGAACATAGAAAAAGGAACAACAAGCAGAAATAAAGATATTTCTCCTTGTTGTGCCTCCTTTAAGCCGTAAGTTTTTGGAGCTGCCCAAGAGTTACGATATCTTGTAAATATGGGGCAGTGTCAAAAAGCCACAGATTTTGCTGGGAACGCCCCCAGGAACACCCGTGGACCGCCCCTTTCACGCAGAAAACTTCATTAAAGGGAGCCATATTTACGAGGCAGCATTAAGCCAAAAAAAGTGGCTTAGTGCAGTCACGTAAATATAGAGCAGGCTCCTGCGCCACGGAACGTCACAAAAAGTGGCCTTCTGGTGGCGCAAGGTGCCTCATAAACGAGGCCCTTTATGTTTATATCCACAAGAGCACAGAGGTGCTAGGCACTTTCATTCATTCTCTGGGTAGTTAAGAAACCCCCCACTGACTGACTGACTAACTCCAGCTGGGCGTGCTCCTAGGAAAGACTCTCTCTGCAGGTGGGCGCTGATTATCCCAGCGGCATCTGACCTGAGTTGTCATTAAAGTATTTCAGTATAATACATTGGAGCCTGCACCAGAGTATATAAAAACAATATCCAATTTTCGGATTACAGTCAAGTCAAGCTGTGACGTCTCAAGTCACCTCTAATAACCATTTAATGTAGCTGACAAACTGTAATAACGTATTACAGTTGAGTTGTGACATACTAATGCCAGCTGAGATAGGTAGCAGCCAAGGTGAAAGGCAGCATAATTACAGCTGCAGTTTAAACAACAAAAAGGAGAACTGGCTTTTCATTCTCTAGCTTTGTTTCCTAAAAATGAACAGTGGTCAGCAGAAAGGAGATATTTAAAGTAACAGTTCCATACTTTAGGGGCATAATAGAATCTCTGCATGTTTCCATACTTTCTGAGCTATAGGATTTAATAACCTGGTTTACATTAAATTGGTTGTAATATTGTTCCAAATTACTAACTGCTTTTTGGTGCGTATAATGTTTTCCTCTAGACTGCAAACAACTCTTACCTATGAAAGAGCAAAACACCAAGGGGGAGATTGACCAAATCTCAATGCAGCGCAGCGCAGCCTCCCGCAGGGCCATTATGCATCACTTTTGTGATACGAACACGGCGCAAAATCTTAGTAAA
Organism: Lissotriton helveticus; assembly: GCF_964261635.1. Lineage (NCBI taxonomy): Eukaryota > Metazoa > Chordata > Amphibia > Caudata > Salamandridae > Lissotriton > Lissotriton helveticus. Next base: position 1,662,035,000 of record NC_136065.1, read on the forward strand.
TCTGCCCCCAAGGGGCTTATTTACAATCTCATTGCGCTGCAGGTGCGTCACTTTTATTATGGGGAAAAAGTGACGCACCGACGGTGCAAGGGGCTTGTAAATAAGCCCCCAGGCCTTTAAGTGGTTTGTGGGAACAGTGATGGCCTAGCCATGTGCGATACACGCTAAAAGGATGTTGCAGCGCACCTCGGAGTTCAGGAGCTTGAGAGGAAATCTGCCTTTAGTCCTAAATCTCACTCTCTACACAGTCATCGAACGCCTCCGTAATTTGAAATGCCCTCACATAGCGAGTACTGCGGGGGGAACTTTATCCCGTCAAAACTGTTGGGGCCTATGCTGATAGGTGTGGCCTTGCCTGCTTGGCCCTAGGCTCCTTCCTTTTCAAAGCTTTTGTGGGCTTCCACACTGCCCGGAAATTGAAGTAGACATACTGAAGATGTAGAACGTTTTCAAAATGCTAAAAATCTGCTGTTTTTTTTTTTCAAGCATTCAAAATCTGGAGGAAATTTACGAAAGTAACAGGGAATGAAGAAATGTCTTCAGCATCTTTGCTTCAGGTTTGGACGGTCGCTACCCATAATATGTTACTTCGCTAGAACGGTGGGTTTGCAACGTTAGACTATAATTGCATCAAACCTTGTGCTCATGTCGCCATCTAGTGGCAATGATTGGAAACTATAAGTTCTATTTCTCAAAAAATGAAACAGTTTGGCGCCTGAAAACCAGGCAGCCTCATTAGATATACAAATTAGTTGAGATTATTATTACGCCACCTGTTTCTGAATTATGCAATCTTTATAATGCTCATGTGGTGAATACGTGAAGGTGACGTGAATCGTAACAGATCCAAGATGCAAAAACACTGGAGATCTCATCTACAGACAGTTTTAGTTGACTTTTACCTGCAAACTTCTTGTGTGCAATGCCAATACTTACAGTGGCCTCATGGTCAACCCTCTGCTTATAAATAGTTAGCTTTCTTGTCAATCTCATTTGTTTGTTTCTTATGCAATGGCTTTCCCCCCTCTTCTTGTGTTTGACCCTTTCCTGGAGCATAGTTTCTTTACCATACTTTTTACTCGATGAATTGAATCCCTCCACTGCTTAAATCCAGGGAGCTCTTTCCTTTCACTTTTAGCACTCAATAGGAATACATGTTTTCTTGCTCTCTACCCTGTGTGTAGCTTCCCCCGTAACAATCCCCCTTCCCAACAAGCACTGGCACTGCAAGACCTATTGGCTTGTTTGGCTATGAATCTGATATTGTCTGTCCAGTGATGGCAGACATGGCTGGCAGGGCAGGCAGGGGGGTCTCAAGGGGAGAGGGGGAGTTGTCACAGGGAGAGAGGGTCACGCGGGGGATTAAAAAAAACGTACCTTCAGGCCGGATCCCGTGTCTCTGCGCCTGTTCTCCTGCGTCCGACTCCAAGAACAGGATGCAGACAGCCAGGCTCCCTCCCCTAAGCCAATTACAACATTGGTTTGAGTGCCGTGACACAGAGCTCAGCAAGGGGCTGGAGGGGTGGGCATGTTCAGCCTGCATGGAGAACAGGGAAAGTGTGCATGACTGGTTTGGGCGGCCGAGAGGGCCGACCAGTCATTGGGCACTTAGGAGCGGGGAAACCCCTCCCCCCACCTGCTTCGAGAGCAAAGCAGCTCTACCTACCAACCTGCCCGCAAAGTAGCAGGACATGAAGCATAAAATGATAACTCTTAAGTTATTATCATTTTATGTTTCTACTTGGCACTGCTTAAAAGCAGTGGGGCGACGTTCCTCCACCATAGCGGAGGAGCTGCCACTGTGTCTGTCATAGGACAAAGTGAGTGGAAGTCACGAAGTGGCTATGTGAATATAGATAAACTAGTTACACATCAAACTGTCAAGAGATTTGTTTGGTTTTACCACATGCTACATATTGCTATCTACTTGTACGCTACTGCAGCTGCTTCTCTGTTACAAAATAATAACTCGGTAGCTGTGGTCTGGCAATCACACATCTAGATCATACTGTATGGGGGACAAGTTTTAGCTAGCGATCCGTATAGCACCTTGGTGGTCACATACTTGTCTACCCCCTGCTCACTTAGTGTGTTTGGGAGGGAGGGCGAGGGGGGGGGGTAGAAAAGTAGACCAAAATATTTGAGTGTGAAAAAGGCCGCTTTATTAGGAAACAGGTGCACATTACAATATATATAACCCTGGCAAAGCCTTCCAAAACTAGACCTCACTAAATAAATAATTAACTACAAACCCCGCCCCCACCCCCTCCCCTAAAATTCTTTGGCCCCTCCCCCACCCAACAATACAGAATTAAAACATTACAATAACATTATAAACATAACATCATCAATAAAGCATTACATCATCAATTCCATCATTACGTCATCACTTAACACATTACGTCATCATCAACCCCAATCACATAATGAAAACCAGGCCCTCGATAACCAAAACCCTGCCTGACCCTTCACCCCTGCCAAGACCCCCCAAAACCTGAACGGTCAAGCAATGACCAACTTCCCCTTTACCTGTCAATCAATGAATCAGCCCAATACTCACCAAAAACTTTACAATAAACAGCACCGAAACAACAAAAACCCCGCACTGCACCTGTTCCTAGCGACAAATACAAACCAAAAAACCCCTTGTACACCTGATAACAAGAAAACAGCCTTTGGACACAAAAGAAGAAAACTATAAAAAAGAAAGGGAATATAAAATCTCTACAAAAAAGAAGAAAGAAAGGAAAAATCTAAGAGTCAAGAAAAAATTAGCGGGAGGGAGGGAGGGACAAAAAACGCTAACTATACTCCTAGCCACCAGGTCACCAAACCTAAAATGGTGGCTAGGAGGAGGGAACACAGGAGTTTATAATTGGGCTGGCTAAAACCTACTAAACCAGCCCAATTCTGGAAAGTTCTACATTTGTTTAACCCCTCGCAGCCCTCCCAAAATGCCCGGGGGAGGAGACCTCCCTTCGGTCAGCTCCCTCCCCCAAGCCCCCCTGGGAGGGAGGGCGAGGGGGGGGGGAGAAAAGTAGACCAAAATATTTGAGTGTGAAAAAGGCCGCTTTATTAGGAAACAGGTGCACATTACAATATATATAACCCTGGCAAAGCCTTCCAAAACTAGACCTCACTAAATAAATAATTAACTACAAACCCCGCCCCCACCCCCTCCCCTAAAATTCTTTGGCCCCTCCCCCACCCAACAATACAGAATTAAAACATTACAATAACATTATAAACATAACATCATCAATAAAGCATTACATCATCAATTACATCATTACATCATCACTTAACACATTACGTCATCATCAACCCCAATCACATAATGAAAACCAGGCCCTCGATAACCAAAACCCTGCCTGACCCTTCACCCCTGTCAAGACCCCCCAAAAACCTGAACGGTCAAGCAATGACCAACTACCCCTTTACCTGTCAATCAATGAATCAGCCCAATCCTTACCAAAAACTTTACAATAAACAGCACCGAAACAACAAAAACCCCGCCACCCAGAAAGGTAGGGGGGGAAGGAAAACTACACCCCCCCTTTCTGCCCCCCCAACTAGGAAAATAGAAGCAGATACTAACAAAATTCAACGCTGCATCGTCAGTGATCGTGCCAAAACTTCACGCAACTCCAACAAATACAGGTCCATCCCTACTCTGGAAAGGTGAACACCATCGTCCCTGAAAAATTCCACTGTCTCAAAGCGTATCTCTCTATGAGAAATCCTGCTGAAACCAAGGAAACGGCAACATCTAGAAACCTCAGAATTTACCCTTTTCCTGGCTCTGTCTACAGCTCTGGGATTTACCGCTCCTCTCCAAATCCTACGCGGAACTAGTTCAGTCCAGAAAACATGGCAACCAGCCCAAAACTCTTTAATGAGACTCAAATCTTTCTTGATAGCTCGCAACAATACAACACCCTTAGTGGTACAGAGATCGTTCTCCCCCAAATGAATCACCAGAATGTCAGGACATAGCCCGCCCACCATACTGTTGTTGAGACATGGAATTAACTCTCTCCAGAGCATACCACCTTTCCCCTTCCAAACCATGTTGAACATGTGAGCATTAAAACCCAAAAGCTCTCCGAAGTAACTCTGCGCCGCCTGGACTCGGGCCCATTTCACGAAGGAATGCCCAACTATCCAGACTGTCACCACTGGAGAACGGGGCCCAGCGACAGATCCTATAAAAGAAAACATAGTTAAAGCTTATGGAAAGGAAGATGACGCATGCGCCTCCTCCGCCTGACCTCTCACGTAACGCTGAAAGCAGTTTGAAGACCAACGCCCCAACCTCATGATATCCCTTTGCGTCCATCCTCTATTAAAAGCTTCAGTTGCAGCACTAATCCGAAAAGAATGCGTACCATATAAATTCCCATCCAGACCCAAGTGTTGTAACGCCTTGCGCAAAACCATGCGAAATTGGTATGCTGTAACAGGAGTGTTTTTAATATGCTGGAAAACAAGAGCATCATCACCACCCCCTGATAAAGAACGCCAGCGCCGTGACAACAATAAAGGGCAAGTGACTTTAGGAGATCGCGCTTCCCCACACTCCTTTCCCCAACTTCTTCTGATCAGTTTTGGAACTAGCTAACCAAACATGCACCCCTTTATCAGAACAAAACACATCACGCCAAAAAATTCCACACTTACATTTGGAGCCCAACAACTCCGATACCCTGAAAGCTCCAAAAAACATAAATGCCATTAACATTGAGAACAAGCAAGACTCAAAGTCATCTGAACAAACCGAAGGCAAAATAGCTATCAACCGAGCCAGCATCTGCCAAGATAACGGGGCCCTTAATCTACTAGAATGACCTTGTTCTCTAGCCCAGCCCTCAAGCATTCTCCTGCCAATCTCACCCGCCGAAGGAGAATAACCCCAAACCAACTTACCCATGAAAGCTATCCCTGCCAATTTTCCAGCAATAGTTACTCTAGTCAGACCTTTATCCATGAGATCTAAAATGAATTTCACCACATCTTCAGAACGACGCCAAACCTCCTCACGCCTGCAAGCGCCGGACTCCAGAAACTCCCTCCAAGCCAGAGAATAAGCTGAACGCGTAGACACAGATAAAGAACCTACCACCAGTTGTAAGACCCGACGTTGCCTACGTGCCACAGATGAATCGGCATCAGGGTTGGTGATCTGTCTGCCTCCCTGGCCAGTCCACGGAATCTCCCCCACTGTGAACGAGACAAAGCATCCGCAATGTCATTGTCCACACCAGGAATGTGCAAAGCACGAAAGTGAATGTCGTGTTTCAAACAGCCCAGCACAAAGACTCTCATGAGCTTCAAGACCTGTTCATCCCTGGCGGACTGTCGATTAACAATCTCCACAACAGCCATGTTGTCCACACGAAAAAGCACCTTCTTGTGTGCCAAGACCTCCCCCCACAAGGTCAAAGCCACCAGTAAAGGGAAAAGCTCCAAAAAGGTTATGCTGCGACCACCATTCAACCACTCATCCGGCCATCGTTCTGCACACCATCTCCCATTCCAATACAAACCAAACCCTTCACTGCCTGCTGCATCAGAAAACATTTGCACATCCCACTGAAAGTCAACATCCCGAACCAACGGTACACCATTAAAAGAAGAGAGAAAAAATTTCCACATTCTCAAATCTTCCTTGACACCAGCAGACAAGCGAACACGATGGTCAGGCAAATGCTGACCTGCAAGGGCCCTGCCCAATCTGCGACAAAAAGTCCTCCCTGCTCTCACCACCCTACACGCAAAATTGAGGTGACCTAGCAGCACCTGAATATCTCTCACCATCACTTTCCGTTTTGACAACATCGTTTCCAGCAACTCCAGCATCTTCACTTTTTTTATCCTCTGGCAAGCGAGCCCGCATTGCCACAGAATCAAGTTCAATTCCCAAAAAGGACAAAACAGTGGCGGGACCCATAGTTTTCTCGGGAGCTAAAGGAACACCCAGATCCTCCATAAGCCCTTGGAAAGTGTCCAGAGCAGACTGGCACTCCGTAGAGCCCGGGGACCCGACAAAGAAAAAGTCATCTAGGTAGTGCGTTACCAGTGAGTACCCAGACTGATGAGTAAAATACCATTGTAGAAAAGTGCTGAAACACTCAAAAAGAGCACATGAAATGGAGCAACCCATCGGCAATGCCTTGTCCACATACCATTTTCCTGAAAATTGTATGCCCAGTAGACTCCAGTCATCTGGATGGACCGGCAGCAGCCGGAAAGCAGACTTAATATCACACTTAGCCATCTCAGCAGCTGCGCCCGCGGTCACAACAAGTGACATGGCTACGTCAACTGAGGAATAAGATACCGAAATAGAATCCGGATCAATAAAATCGTTTACAGACGACCCTTCCGGCCATGACAAGTGCTGAATAAGCCTGAATTGTCCCGGATCTTTTTTAGGGACCACTCCAATAGGTGATATTATCAAATTATTGATCGGCCAATCATGAACAGGGCCAGCCATCCTTCCTTCATGCACTTCTTTATTCAATTTTTCTTGCACCACTGCGCCATGCTCAGACGCTGATTTCAAATTAGCAGACCATCTCCTTTGTCTGGAACCCATGTAACCCAAATGAAATCCAAATTCAAAACCTCCCAACAATTTCTGTTTCACAGCTTCATCATCATAATCCTGAAGTGCAAGGCGCAACTTTTCCAACTTAACCGGCGTATGAGCCCTTGGGCCCAATACCCTGATTACCTCTAGATCCCCTACCCCCTGAAAACTGCTGGGACGTCCCCAAACCACCTGCACCTGACTGTTTCCCCTGTTGACCTCCTGCTGGCTTGTTATCCCAGCATCTAGCCAAGGGATGCCGCTTACCACAACCGGAGCATTCATGTCTGAACTTACAATACTCTCTGCTACAGGACCCTTTGTTAAATTCCCAGCATGTGCCAACTCCAGATTGTGTGTTTGAGCTACTCCCCACCCCTCCCCGGGTGGGTTTGCCCTGAAAGGGCCGGTAAATTAAGGGGAGACCACTGGCTGTAAAGATCGTCTTACCCCCATAGCAGATCCCATAGTATGCTGCCATAAATCAGTGTCCAGCTCCCCCCACTTGGCCTCCGGATCCCAAGCCATCCTGGCCCTGAACTCCTCATCATATTGGGACCAAGCAAACCCCCCCCCCAGTAAGCTGCGCCTTACGTATAACATCCATGTATTTAAAAAGAGACACGCTGCGCTCTGGGAATTTTTCACAATACACATTCGCATAAATAAGGAAAGCAGCCGTCCAATTCTCAATGGTCAACGGAACTCTAGGTCGTTTTGCCAGCTCAAACTCCTCCTCTTTTGACCCTTCTTTGGACCGGACTTCCCGGTGTAGCAGCTTAAGAATTTCAACATATTCTCCCTTCCAAATACGCTCTTTTGTAGCCAACATCAAATGGGCACCCAAAGGCTTCGTGACCCCCATATAAGGCAATTTTTTAACTTTCAATTCCTTGCTAGCCAATGGCTCTTTTACCCCACTTGGAGCTTCAGTACTAGTACTACTCTCCACTTTACCTGTTATCTCTAAAACATCGTCAGTGCCCACAGCAGTGTCTTTAACATAACGTCCCTTCAGCAACCGCCCTTCACCAACCCCAACAGCCCCTTCCCCTCCTGTGCCCACAGACACCATAGAAGGTTTGGCCAGCGCAGCTAACTGCTCACCTGGTAACAAAGAGACCACTCTCGCAGGCTCTGCCCCTGGTGCCGATACCAATGTATCCTGTCGTCGAGGCGCCCTGAATGACGGGCAGTGTCCTCTTCTCTCCGTTACTTGTCTTTGCACCGCCTGAGCCTGAAAAACACTACTAGACACATGAGAGGGCTCCCCCCCCTCTACTTCCCGTAACTCTCCTTCTTCAGGACTATCTTCATCATAATCCAGGACCACTGAATCGATTTCAGCAGGAAAAACCACACCACGGGTCTTACCTAACCCGGCATCAGCAATATTACATTTTAATTGTTGTGAAGAAACTCCAGGAGGGGGAGCAGACTGTACACGCCTGTAACTCCCCTTGCGCTGACTTTGTGGCTCCATAGCCGATGGTAAGGTGGACCACCTAGACCTGCTATTCGTTGGGGCCGGCGGGGTCACGCCAGACCCTCGTGTGCTGACCGCGGCGGGTTCCCTCGATGGAACAGAGAGGGCCGCGCTAGGCATTCTCCTCACTTCACCTCGGCGAAATTGGACTGGACCACGCCCTGCCAAGTCTGGACCGCCGCACCTATCCCTGTCCTGAAAAGAAAAAGTTTGGACTGGTGTGCTAGGATCCCTAAATACAACACCTGACGCAGGCCCTGTCCTCTGCAAATTAGAACCAACAACCATCCCTGGAAGCCTAACCAAAGAACGCCCTCCAAGACTACTTCTCAAAGGCACCTCCCTGACCGGAGAGTCGCCTATAGTTCAAGTTAAAGTTCAGAAATTTGTATAGCGCACTACTCATCCATAGGGTCTCAAGGCGCTTGTGGGAGGGGGAGCATTATTTATCGAAAAGCCAGGTTTTAAGTTCCTTTCTGAAGGAAATGTGGTTCTGTGTGAGGCGGAGTTGAGTGGGGAGAGAGTTCCAGGTCTTGGCCGCCAAGTAGGAGAAGGATCTTCCTCCCATGGTGGATCTGTGGATGCGCGGAACTGCGGCAAGCGCTTGGTTGGAGGATCTTAGTTGGCGGGTGGGTGTGTAGAAGGACAGTCGTGTGTTGAGGCATTCGGGTCCTAGTTTGTAGAGGGCCTTGTGAGCGTGGGTGAGGAGACGGAATGTTATTCTCTTGTTGACGGGAAGCCAGTGGAGGTCTTTTAGGTGGTCGGTAATGTGAGCTTGGCGAGGGATGTCCAATATGAGTCTGGCCGATGCATTTTGGATGCGTTGGAGTTTTTTCTGTAGTTTGGCTATGGTTCCGGCGTAAAGGGTGTTTCCATAGTCCAGTCGGCTAGTGACCAGAGCGTGGGTGACCGTCTTTCTTGTTTCGGTGGGGATCCAACGGAAGATTTTTTTGAGCATACGGAGTACGTTGAAGCAAGAGGATGAGACGGCGTTAACTTGTCTGGTCATCGAGAGGGAGGAGTCTAGGATGAAGCCCAGGTTGCGTGCGTGGTCTGTGGGTATAGGTGCGGTGCCCAGGGCCGATGGCCACCAAGAGTCGTCCCAGGCAGAGGGGGATGATCCTAAGATGAGGACTTCCGTTTTGTCTGAGTTGAGTTTTAGGCGGCTGTTTTTCATCCATTCGGCTACTTCCTTCATGCCTTCATGAAGATTGGTTTTGGCGGTGTTAGGGTCTTTAGTGAGGGAGAGGATCAGATGGGTGTCGTCAGCGTAGGAGATGATGTTGAGGTTGTGTTGTCGCGCGATGGATGCTAGGGGGCTCATGTACACGTTGAAGAGGGTGGGACTGAGTGATGATCCTTGTGGGACTCCGCAGATGACTTCGGTGGCCTCTGATTTGAAAGGGGGGAGTCGGACTCTCTGGGTTCTCCCGGCGAGGAACGAGATGATCCAATCTAATGCTTTTCCTTGTATTCCGATGTTGCTGAGGCGTTGTATGAGGGTGCTATGACAGACTGTGTCGAAGGCGGCGGAGAGGTCGAGTAGGATGAGGGCAGCTGTTTCTCCGTTGTCCAGTAGAATTCGGATGTCATCTGTCGCTGCAATGAGGGCGGTTTCGGTGCTATGTTTGGCTCGAAAGCCGGACTGTGAGGGGTCGAGGGAGTTGTTGGATTCAAGGAAGGCCGCGAGCTGGCTATTGACGGCTTTTTCAATGACTTTGGCCGGGAAAGGGAGGAGGGAAATGGGGCGGTAGTTCTTAAGTTCAGAGAGGTCAGCTGTGGGCTTCTTCAGGAGGGCAGTGAGTTCGGCGTGTTTCCAGCTTTCTGGGAAGGTAGCGGAGTTGAAGGAGCAGTTGATGACATCACGGAGATGGGGTGCGATGATGGAGTCTGCTTTGTTGAAGATGTGGTGGGGACAGGGGTCTGTTGGCGAACCTGAATGGATGGAGTTCATAAGGCAGATGGTGTCTTCAGTGGTGATTGGGTTCCAGGCGTTAAGGTTGTTGGAGAGCGGTTTGGTTTTGGAAGTGGGTGGGGTGGGCTGTTCTTTCGAAATGTTCTTAAAGCTGTTGTGTATGTCGGCGATTTTGTTGTAGAAGAAAGAGGATAATGAGTCGCAGAGGTCTTGGGAGGGAGTGATGTCGTTTGAGGCTGCTGTGGGGTTGGTAAATTCTTTGACGATGTTGAATAGTTCCTTGCTGTTATGGGCGTTGTTGTTTAGTCGATCCTTGAATGCTGATTTCTTGGTGGCGCGGATCAATTGGTGGTGTTTGCGGGTGGCTACCTTGAAGGTTGTCAGGTTGTCAGTGGTTGGGTTTCTTCTCCATGTTTTTTCGAGAGTACGACATAGTTTCTTGGAATTCTTAAGGTCATCGTTGAACCAGGGGGCCTTTTTGCTACCTTGTTTGATCTGGTGGTTTTTCAGAGGTGCTAGTTCGTCAGCGCTGTGAGTGATCCATTGTTTGAGTTTGGTGGCAGCTTCATTTGGGTCTGATGAGAGGGCGGGAGTGTTTTGGTTGAGCGATGTGAGGAGTTGGTCGGTGGTGATTTTGTTCCAGTTTCTTCGAGGAATAGGTTGTGGGGGGTTGTGAGTTGTGGTATTTTTGTAGCTGAAGTGAACACAGCTGTGGTCCGTCCAATGGAGAGCTGTGGTATGATTGAAGGAGATGTGTTTGCTGAAGGTGAAGATAGGGGCGAGCGTGTGTCTGGCTAAGTGGGTGGGGGTGTCAACAAGTTGTTTGAGTCCGAGATTGGCCAGGTTGTCCAGAAGGGTGGTGGTGTTGCAGTCGTTTTTCTTTTCCAGGTGGCAGTTGAAGTCTCCCAGTAGAATGTAGTTCTCGGAGGGGAGGGCATGTGGGCTGATGAAGTCAGTGATGTCTTCGCAGAATTGTTTACGGGTTCCTGGTGGTCTGTAGATGAGGGTGCCTCTAAGTGTAGTCCTGGGGTCGGTGTGGATCTGGAAGTGGAGGTGTTCGGCAGGTGTAAGGTTATCGTCGAAGCTGGTCGTGATTCTGATGGTGTTCTTATGAACGATGGCGATGCCGCCTCCTGTTTGGTTGGTGCGGTCTTTTCGGATGATCTTGTACGCGTCCGGGATGGCTATGGCGATGTCGGGTGCCGATGATGCGTTCATCCAGGTTTCTGTAAGAAAGGCGACATCCGGTGAAGTAGTGTCGAGTAGGTCGCAGAGTTCTGTGGCGTGTTTGTGGATCGAGCAGGTGTTTAGCAGGATGCATTTTAGGTGGTTAGAGTCGGAGCTGTGTTTGGAGGTCGTGGATTTGGTGTGGGTCTTGATGCAGGCAAACTTGCAGGAGTGGCAGTCGAAGGGACCGTGGGTACGACCTGGGACAGCTTCGTAGCATTGTGGTGTGCGTCCGGGGTTAAGGGCTAGGAGGGTGGCGGCATCATACGTAATGCGGGTGTAGTGGGTTTTGCGAGGGCCAGGGGGACTGGCGCTGGGCGCGGTCCAGGCGCGGACGGGCGTAGACGGGCTTACCTTTGGCACTCCTTCGGCGCGATCGCTGCGCGTGAACGGTGCGCGCGAATGCATTGGTCATATGTGGATAGTGGAAGGGGAGGGGCGAGGGAGGGGCAGCTGGGAGGCGGGAGGCGGGGTGTAGAGCCGGGGAGGGCAAAAACAACAACAAACAAGGTAAAATGGCAGACAGCCAAAAGCGATGCAGGGTTGGGAGACAAGATGGTGAAAACGCTAATGTAATGACACAGGCAGGCACACAGTGAAAATAAATGCAGCACAGATTACAGGAGCGTTGCAGCGCGCTATGGGCGACTCGCGCTACGGGGATATGCTAATTAGACAAATGTAGCACGTTTAAGGCGATGTCTGGCGACCTGGCGTACGATGCTGAATACAATATTATAAAATGCGTCTACAATGCAGGCGGAGGGCTTGTAATTACGATACCAGTCTGGAGTCAGGTCAGGGAGCAGCGTGAGGAGGAGCGACCGTGTCTGGGGCAAGCAGGACGGTCACCTCTTCATCCTCACTCCCATCCAAATTATCAACCGCCACCGCTGTAGAAGAAGCCCGAAAAGGAGCCCCTGCACGCCAATCTTGACCCTCACCATCCTTCTGTAATCCACGCTGCGCCAAACCTGCAGCACCAAAATGCTCCCACCCAGGAGAACCAAACATCAAATAGGGGGCTCCTGCACCCCTCGACCCATATGGAACCGCATCCAAAGGCCCCTGTACAGGCCCACCACTTACTTGCCTGAAACCCCCGTCATGCTGTGACGTTGTGCCATGAAAACCAACACCCCCCACACTCCTTACCACAGGTTGCCAAACCCCCGCAGAATCACCCACCACTGCCCTTCTAAGCCCCAAATTCCCTGCACCAGGTATATGACCTGCAACATTGACATCGCAAGAAAAAGCTCCATGGCCCACCAGTGGCACACCCCTACCCTTTCTCTGAAAACGGTCATCCACCTCCATGAACCCAAAAGACCCAGCACCCCCTGGCCGAGAAGCCTCCAGCTCCAAAGCAACACCAGAAACCGAACCCCCTTCCCCCATTTGAGCCCACTCTCCCTCTCCCCTGGAACCCCCCCCACAGACAATGCAGCACCCACAGAAGAACCAGGAGTAGAAAACAATAAAGGGCTGCCCACATTTTCCTCCACCTCCACCTGACCAGCACCAACATCATGAGAAGAAAATACCTGACCAAGTTGAGGCTCCAAACCCCCAGAGCCCTCCACCCCACCTGATACAAACCTGCCTGGAAGTATCCTTCCCACAACCTGTTTTCCTGGCACTAAATGTCTAGAAGGGGTTAATAAAACCCGAGTGCCTGCATCAAACATAAACTGTGTCTCAGTAACAACCAGCTCTGAAGGATTAAAACTGGGCTCAACCTGTTCCTGGCAAACCCCTTGTAAAGCACTAAATTGCACAGAGCCCCTGCGCGCCCCTCGCGCAGTAACCACATGCTCAGGCTCCAACCGACGCTCCATTAACGGGTCTGAGGCGGAGCGCTTCTTGCTCCCTCTCCGACCCCCCCTACCCCGCCTGACCGTCGACGACACAGCCGAAGCTAACGCTTCACCGGGAGCCACACTGCCCGCCCGCACCGCCGCAGGGACAACCAGCACTCCTACCACCTCACTCGCATGCCCCACAAAAACGCCAGACACCTCCGGAGCTTCCCCTGCCCCAACCGCCACTCGCGCTTGCACAGAAGGGACCGGCTTCCTCGTACGGGACCGGCCCCTCTCACTTACCTGCCCGGAGCGTCTCTTCTTCGGAGAGGAGCACGCCATAACCGCGGCAGAAACACCAGAGGAGGCCTGGCGCTGAGGGCGCGCCGGCCCCCCTCCAACCAACAGGTCCATGCGACCTGCTTCGGACAGCAGCCTCATCGCCTCTAATACTCGAAAATCCTCCATTCAGTCGATGAAAATGGGAAAAATAACACTAAAGGGGGGCTACCTACAACTCTGAAATAAACACCACAAAAAACGCTAACTATACTCCTAGCCACCAGGTCACCAAACCTAAAATCAGTGGCGTCACTAGGGGGGTGCGGGGGGTGCGGTCCGCACCGGGTGACACCCTCACCTGGGGTGACACCGTGCAGGCCTGCCAAGTATCACATAGGACGTGACGCTAAACTGATGCATTTCATTTTCTAGCACATCTGACACCTGTGCATGAGCCCGGGCCGGCAAGCTTCACTTGCCAGCTCAGGCTTGATTACAGTTAAAAATCTCTCTGGGCCGTGCTACAAACTTACGATATGTCCTCTGCTGCCTGGAGACTCTCAGGTGGGGGCCGGGGCCTGCCCTCAGCAGAGTTGTTGCGTTGCAGGCTCTGTGGCGCCGTGGTGGGCTGCGCGCATCCTCAAAGTGAGTGCCTCTAAAGTTACAGGAAGCCCTGCTAACGATGCAACCTGTTGTCAGAAGAGACCCTGCTGGAAGAGCCTGAGCAGCGATTCTCGAGATACTGAAAAGTCGGTGTCTCTCAACGCACTCAGCATCAAGGTAAACACCGACGCTCATGCTGTTTTATAACTATCATGATTCGTGACATTAGGTTTGTTTTAAGATTCGGCATGAAGTATTATGCTCTACAGCTTTACGTTTAGTTATCTAATGCTAAAGTACAGACTGTATATTTATTATCCTTCAAGATGCAACCATGCTACTAAGCAGCAGGACTAAATAAACACTAGCTGGCTGTTCCTAAAAGATTGCATCTTTCTAATCAATGACCGGGTCGAGTGTATATTTTAAAGGGCGAGTCTTTTTTTTTACAGTGCATTCTGCGAGCAAACTGATCTCGCTCGGGTCCTGAATTTAGCGCCTGTGAAAGGGAATGTGTCGGAGTTAGTGCTCAGGGCGCAGTTCGGGTCAACATACTTGAGCAGGTGTGCATTTAGATAAGGCTGTATGTATGTTCATTCAATCTTTGGCCTCTGTGTGGAGTGTCATAATATGACTCCGGTGATTTTGGTGGGAGTAAGACTCCAATGGGGCCTATTTACAAGCCCCTTGCGCCGCGCCATTTTTAATATGGGAAAATGCGACCTACCAACGGTGCAAGGAGCTTGTAAACAAGCCCCAAGACTGCTAAAGCAATGGTTTAACTGGGTGGTCCCTCCGGGTCTCAGACCATGTTGTAATTAAAAGTTAGCATTGCAACTGGTGTCACTTATGGGCCTAATAATCATTTCCCTAATTTTACCGTCAAAAGCACTGCTCAATTTCTGACCAATGGATACATTTCAAATCTGTGATTTAGTTTCTGTTTATATTGCATGTGTTTTACTGGTCCCGGAGTAGCATGCTACGTGCCGAAAAAGCGCTTCGACGCCTCGTCAGGGGTAGTAGTAACTAGTAAGGGCTATATAAATGCAATTACAATACAATACTTAATCTTCCATTCCCAAAGAGCGTTTATTAATTCTTGGATGCTATGTTTCTGTACTCCGGCAGCTGAAAGGAAGGGCACAAATTGAAACTGTGCATGTCACATAAAGCTGTCCCTGGGCTGGCGCTCTGCACACCAGTCGTGAGGGGGTGACACCATGAGCTACTGCACTGGGTGACACCAACCCTAGTGACGCCACTGCCTAAAATGGTGGCTAGGAGGAGGGAACACAGGAGTTTATAATTGGGCTGGCTAAAACCTACTAAACCAGCCTAATTCTGGAAAGTTCTACATTTGTTTAACCCCTCGCAGCCCTCCCAAAATGCCCGGGGGAGGAGACCTCCCTTCGGTCAGCTCCCTCCCCCAAGCCCCCCATGGAGACTAGAGAAATCAAGGTTCTTACTCACAGGATAAGACAACAAAGACACCATACTCTTAGGTATCATTAGGTTTCCTATTTGTTATGCCAGTTCTGGGTGCTGACATCCTGTGCGCGAGGCTCGTCACTGCGTCACTTCGCACAAGCAGCTCCTCTGCGCCTTTTTATGTACCACAGAAGCTTGACTACTATTGGCTCGTGCTGGCACGCACCGACTGATAGCAAAGGGCTTAATTAGAGTAGCGAGCTATGAATAGCAAAGCGCTGCTGCAATTATGAACTAAAAAGAACCGCGTGTGGCAAGGCATGTACCCACCTACACTAACTGTGAGAGAACTTGAATTGCTATAAGAAAGTTATTGGAGTAAATGCACCTTTAACTGGCACCAAAACTCTGTGCAAGGCAGCAGGAACCGCAGCGTTATTCTTGTAGTGTGACCTCTACTCTGTGCTCTGTTAGCGCTCCGTTGATCCCCAGCCAGGTGTGTGATTTGTAAGTACAAGCAAATGCATGGAAACAAATAAAATCATCCAAAAACATGGGTATTAACAGGGCAAGTCACATTTGCTGGTGGTGTTCTTTTATAAAGAAAATACCGCACTGTCCGAACTGAGTCACGCATTTATGGGGAGTTCATCTGACAGCAGGAAAGCGTGTTCGTAGTGTTAACCTCTCCATGACCCCTGCACAGTGCATGGTCTTACTCCTCATTCCGGCGCTGTATTGTACGACCATGCCTCCTTAGCGGGCGGGCCTCGTGCGCTGCTCAGGCCCAGTTGTGAGCTGTTAGTGTTACTGTGAGTGTGTGTGACATCACCTCAGAGCCGGCGTAACACAGGACCTGCATCCACCGCGAGTGGAGGGGCTTGGGGGGGGGGGGGGGGGGAGATGCAGGCGCCTCCTCAGCACAGTACTCAGGCCTGAGAGTTTCGGATTAAATCCGGAGTGGGCACCCTCCGCGTACATTGCAGGGAGAGGGCTTAACCTTTCCTTTGCCACTGGCTGCAGAGAGCCTTCTCCAATGTCTCTGAGGAACATTCCGGACAGCTTAGCTAAAATGTCACAGGCAGGCCCGAGGCAGTAGGATTCTGAGTCAGACTGAGACACACCCTGCTTCACACTTGGGAGTTTGACCCTCTGGACAGATCTACTCTCTGCTGGACAGAACTACAGAAGGCTTCTTATGGCTCAGCGTGCCAACCCCACACGCCTGACTCTCTCCCCTGTCAGCTTGTGGAGAAAAACAAGATGGATTTGAAAGGGGGTAAATAAGCAGAGATCTCACCTAGCACATTCTACTTATCTGAGGAGGAGGGCTGGGCTGCTTGGTATTAAAAAAAACCTAGTGTAGGAAGTTTTGACATTTGAGATGTCATCAGTGATGTCACTGACCATGTCATGAATGATGTAATATGTGACATCATCAGCATTGGATTGCGGGCGCGCAAGATATAGTGAGTACAACTAACTATATCAGAGGAATTTCAATGGTTCTGTACAAGTGAAATGTCCAGCTAAGTATAACACCCCTAACACCTATGTTTTTTTTTAGTGAATTTCTAAGGTTTTTTTAAATGCTAATTCCTAACTATATCAGGCCTGAAACCTATGGTTTTTTCAGTGAATCTCGAAGGTTTTGTAAATGACAATTTTTAAATGTATTAATTGTTATATTTATTTTTTTTTATACTGATTTACTACATTTTTTAAACTAATTGTTTTTAGATATATATATATATTTTTTTAAATTACATTATAGTTGGGGGCGTGGCTAAGCGCCCGATCCGGATGGCGGTGCGGCGGTAGAGCTCCGTCCGTACCAGAGTTGACTGGCGGTTTGCGCCCATCAAATTGCACCGAAGATACAGCGCAAGACATGCGACAGCGCCAGGCTTCCGATGTGAGGACTCCCGTCGTGGCTTGAAGCCCCCACACCCGTACTTTTCAGCCTTCATTCCGGTCGCGGCTCTGCAGCGGCCGCGGCCGCCATTTTGTTTTCCGAAACGGCGCTTTTTACCTGCGTGAACTTTCTTCACGTCTGCATCCCAGCGCCATGAAGCTTCCTGCTCCGTCCTCGCCCACTCTACCATTATGGGGACATCTTTTGGATTTACTCAGGTGACTTTTCTTTGCTTTTTGGCTCCATGAATGGCAAATATATCGTTTATCTCATTTTCCTCAGAACGAGCCGCCATTTTGTGCTGCGCTTCTCCTGCTCGCAATTTCCTTGCGCTCTAAAATAGGAGCTGCCTTTCTTCTCTGGCTACTTTGACATTTTTCTTGTGTCACAATATTAATTGACTCTTTTTTGGCCCTTCTATAACATCTCCTGCACTTTTTGGGCGCTGCTTGCTTCTACTACCTATTTTTATTCCTTTAGAATCTATCCGTGCGTCTTCTACAATCCTTTTCACGCACGCTTGAATGGCGAATAATTCCAGCAGGACCCCTAAGCGCAATTATATAAAAAAACTCCAAATTATTCACAGCGCTAGCTCAATTAGAAGCTTCTGCACCTCCCAGCGCCAGTGACACTCTATCCACAATGGATGTTCCTTCACAGAATTCCTCTAAAACCGCTCCAAAGAGGTTAAAAAAAAAAAACCCTTCTCCCACGAAATCCTCCTCAGACATTTCCATGGCATTGTTACTTGAGGAGATTAGAGCATTGCGTCCCTACATGGAGGAGACTAATGCCAAGTTGCAAACGCGAACTGACAATTGGTCTCAAATGGACGCCAGGGTCTCCAATGTGGAAAAGTCTCTCATCCCTTCAGGAATCAGTCATCAAAATTCCCCACATGGATTCGCAGCTGTCCTCTCTCCAGAAGCAGGTGGAGGACCTTGAAAATAGAAATAGACGTAATAACCTTCGTCTTTACGGCCTGAAAGAAGGTTGCGAGGGGAATGATCCTATCACTTTCTTCAAGTCCTTTTTGCCCAAGCTTCTGCACCTACCCGAAGGCACTACGCTAAATATTCAACGTGCTCACAGGCTTGGCCGACTCCCCTCTTCTATTTCTTCAACTGCAAAGCCTAGAGGAGTCATAATGTATTTTCTGGAATACACAGATCTTTTGAAGGTCCTCTTGGCTGCTAAAGCTTCTCCACTCCTAACTTGGTCTGATTCCACCCTTTTCTTCGCCCAGGACTACGCCAAAGCCACTGCAAATCGACGTAAAGCCTTCCTGGACATGAGAGCGGACCTTCGATCTATTGGAGCAAGATATGGCCTATTTCATCCTTGTTTATTCAAAGTTACCCACAACAATAAGACCACAACCTATGAAGATCCAGTACGACTCCGAAGCTTCCTCAATTATTGTGGTCCTGTTAACATGGGGTTCTCCAGTTCCGGTTCTTCATCCTCATTTCCTCCGTGACTTTTCACATTGTTGCCATTGGATTTCCTGATGCCCTGTTAACCTTTTATCCATGTTCTTCGTTGTACCGACTGTTACTCCTCAACCCTGTTTTTGACTAGCCCTTTTTGACTAGCCGGCCCTCGTTGCTGTCTATTGCATTTTTTATATATCTGTTTTATTGTCATTGTTTTTTATGTGATGTCTCTTCTCACCTAACCACACTGTTTTTCCTTCTTTTGCAGATCTCTATTTAGCGCCCCGTCATGTCTCCCTGGTTGGACGTTTCGTTGCCCCGTTTCCTGCCCTCCGTTGGTTGGTCTTACCCCCCCTCGTCTCATCTTCGCTTTCATCCCTCTCATCCTCCTTCCAGATTTTGTATCCCTATTCCTTCAACCTTGTAAGTATTTACCCGTTCTCCCTTCCTAGTTTTGATTCTCCTCATCATCGTTTGTTGGTTTTGTATAATTGAACCTGTCCTTTTCATGTTTCTTCTTCCTGCTCTATTTTTTTTATTCTCTTGGTTGCTTATGTTTCTCTCTTCTTGTCATTTTCCCACTGCATTTTCTATATACCTTCTTGTGCTTCTCCTCTTCATTGACTTTTTTTCTTCTTGGTTTGCTTTTCTTTCTTTCTCACAACTCAATCATCTTACCACATCGTTCTTTTTCTTCATCAGGTTTCTCGGCACTGATTTTCTTGGTATTCTCTCTCTCTGGCTCTTTTTCTTTTCTTCCTATTCATTTTATCAGTTTTCTCCATTGACTCTGTTTTCCTATTCGGTCTTTTTCTGTATTACTCTTGCTCGATTCTCTTTTGAGTTCTTATCTCTTCCAATACCTTCTTCTCTTCCTTTTTCTATTTTCTTTCTTTCTTTTTCCTCTTTTTTCTCATTTCTCGAAATTTATGAGGCTTTCTTATGTTCCCTATTTACACTTTCCCTTCTTAATTATTCTTGATGTCAGTACGCATTGTTTCTTGGAACGTTATAGGCTTAAATTTACCCATTAAAAGGCAAAAGATACTTTCCCATTTAGCTAAATTGAATGTAGATATTGCCTTTCTGCAAGAAACCCATTTATCCGATACCGAGGCTGCTAAGCTCCAAAGAGGTTGGGTGGGAAAGGTTTTTTCAGCTCCTGGTGATGGTAAAAGAAATGGTGTTGCTTTGTTAATTCGAAAGTCTTTTTCTCATTCTGTACTGCATTCCGAATTTGACCCTGAAGGCAGATGGCTATTTGTTAAACTTTCCTCGAAAGGTGTCCCTTTTTCCCGGCTCAATGTTTATGCCCCCACAGGTGGGAATCCTATTTTTTGGAGTGCGTTTGCCTCTCGTATTACTGAATCTATTGATGAAAACTTCATCTTAGCAGGCGATTGCAACATGCCACTGGATCCCTTTTTGGACAGGCACTCCAGATCTTTTTTTGTTCCTAACAAATCCCATAAGCTTTTTACACACGCCATCTCTCAACATAAACTAGTTGATGCTTGGCGAATATGTAATCCGACCAGTAAAGAATTTACATTTTACTCCCCGGTTCACCATTCCCAATCACGTATTGACTATATCTTTCTCTCTCACCATATCTCCCAATCCCTCTCCCAGGCTGAGATTGGCCCTATTGTATTTTCTGATCACGCCCCAGTTCTAATTAACATTGATATTTTACCCAAATCCACCGGTCCTAAGAGATGGCGCTTCAACAATACCCTCCTTCTTGACCCCAAATTTACTGCCTCCTTTTTTGAGTTTACTACAGAATTTTTTGTCATTAACGACACCCCCTCCTTAGCCATTCACACCATTTGGGACGCTTACAAAGCTGCGGCCAGAGATTTTATCATAAGACATGTTGCCGCAAAGCGTAAACTTGCCCGTAAACGTACCAGTGATCTTTTATCTCAGATCAAAGCCCTAGAACATTTCTTTTACACCTCTCACACTCAGGAAAGTTTAACAGCCCTTGTAAATGCGAAAATGAGTTATAACAAACAGTCCACTGAAGATGCATCGTTGTACTTATTGAAATCCAGTTCGAAATTTTATGGTGGGAAGAATAAGGCGGGGAAAGTTCTTGCTAATTATTTGAAAGTTAAACAAAACAAATTGAATATTGAGTCTGTTTTTGATGTTAATTCAATCCTGCAACATAAAGATGCTGATATCTTGGAGGAATTTTCTCGCTTCTATTCTACACTTTACTCTTCTGGAACTCAACCCTCTGATCACTCTATTTCCGCCTTCTTTACAAGCATTCAACCCCCTCCCAACTTTCCTGTTGACCTAGCCTCCCTTGAAACTCCCCTTACCATTCGCGAATTACATACTGCACTTCACTCCCTTAAGAAAGACAAAGCCCCCGGCCCAGATGGTTTTACTGTCGAATTTTATCAACACTTTGCCACTCTTTTGTTACCCAAACTACTTCAACTTCTTGATTCCTTCAAAACCAGCGGTGCTTCCTCGGGCACTTTTTCAGATGCTTATATTTGCATTATACCAAAGGAGGGGAAGGACACTCAACATTGTAAGAATTACAGACCGATATCACTTGTCAACATTGATTACAAATTATATGCCAAATCTTTAGCCATCAGATTAGATCCTTTTCTCCCAGATCTCCTTGGTCCTGAACAATCAGGATTTGTTAAGGGTCGCTTTATTTCCGATAACACCAGACTCCTCTTTAATGTTCTTTCTAAGTCATCACAATTTAGTCATTCCCTAGCCGCAATCGCCCTAGATGCCGAGAAGGCATTCGACAGGGTAGAATGGTCTTTTCTTTTCTCTGCATTAAAATGGTTTGGGTTTGGCCCTAATTTTATTTCCCTCATCTCCTTTCTTTATGCAAACCCTAGAGCAGCGGTCTGTGCCAATGGCCTGATTTCCTCATTTTTTAGCCTTGGCAGAGGCGTTAGGCAAGGCTGCCCTCTCGCCCCTTTTCTCTTTGTATGTATGTATTGCGACTTATATAGCGCACGTATCACCCGAAGGTATCAAGGCGCTTGCTTAGGGAACCCGTCCTGGTATTCCCCTGTGAGATACCCCGGCAGGGTATCCACAAGGTGAAAGCCAGGCATCCCGCCGCGAGGGGCCGTAGTGGAGATTAAGCAAGCTATTGCCCAGAGTCGCAGAGTGTGACCCCGTGAGTCGAGTAGGCACCGGAGCGAGAATTGTCGAGTCCGTGGAACTTTTGAGCCCGAGACCCGACGAGGCGGGGAATCGAACCCTGGTCCACGGCCGATCTCAGCTTCCGCGTCTGCCGCCTCTAACCACTGAGCCACGCTTCTCCACTCTTTAACCTTGCTCTAGAACCTTTTCTATCTAAGTTACGTCAAAACCCAAAAATTCATGGTTTCCCTCTTTCTCATTCGCAAATCAAGTTAGCTGCCTACGCAGACAACATTTTACTCTTCATTTCGAACCCATCTGTATCCATCCCAGCTTTCCTTGACGAAGTTAACGTTTACTCCCATCTTTCTGGTTATAAACTGAACAACGATAAATGTGAAATTCTACCCCTCACCAAATTCACCTTCAAGCCTGATTTTGCAGCATCCAATTTCAAATGGAGTCCGACCCATATAAAATACCTCGGTTTGCATATTATCCCTTCTATCTCAGATACTATCTCATTATGCCTTACTAAATGCACTCAGAAGTTATCTGACCTCACCTCCAGATGGCATCCCTTATACCTTTCCTGGTGGGGCCGCCTTGACACCCTTAAGATGGTGCTATCCCCAATTGTCCTCTATACCATTTCTAATATTCCTGTTTCCATCCCTGCCAAATTTTTTGCTAAAATCAATAACACCTTATCCTCCTTTTTATGGTCTGGAAAGAAACCGCGCATGTCTCTATCACGACTGCGTCTCCCCAAATCGGAGGGCGGGGTTAATTTCCCAAATTTTCCTGCTTATCATAAAGCTTTCCTCCTGAAACAGGCTGCTATCTGGCTTAAAGATCCTATCGAGCCCCTTCCCCTTTGGGCTGAACTCGAACGCCTTTCTCTTTCTCCCTTTTCCTTTGCTGAATATCTCTCCTTCTCCCGCAAACCCCAATTCTTGTCCACTCCAATTCACAAATACACTGCGAAAATACTCTTAGCTTCTGCTCCAGTTCCTCCCTCCTCTATTACTGAACTTCTCACCACCACTATTTGGTATAATAATAGCATTCTTATCAACCTGAAACCTTTTTACTGGAAAACTTGGAGGCAGCGAGGTTTAATCTGGGTTTTCCAACTCTTTACTGGGTCTGTCTTCACACCTTTTCCTGTTCTTAGCCGAACCTTCTCTCTCCCTTCCTCCTTTATCCACAAGTACATCCTACTCAAGACTGCAGTTATGTCTGTATAGGACTCCCTTTCTCACTCTTCTCCACCTGCGATCTCTAGTACTCCAATTTCTTCTCTACATCTCCAACTGCGCTCCAACTCTTCAGCATCTTCCATTTATCATTCCTTTCATAACCCTCCATCACCTCGGCCTAAAACCACAGTGGAAGAGCAGTGGGAATCTGAACTCGCCGTATCTTGGTCCACCTCCCTGTGGGATAAAATATGGACTAAGCTCTGCAATTCCTCTAGAGCTGCCTCTCTCACACAAACACTTTTCTTCCTTTACAATCGACTCCTTTACACGCCATCTCTCCTTCACAAAAGATTCCCTTCGGTTCCGGACCTCTGCTGGTCTTGCTCCGCCCCCAATGCCACGCTTTTTCATATGCTTTTCCTATGTCCTCTCACGCACGCATTTTGGACCAAGGTATGGGACCAAATCAATTCTATTTTCCAGACTTCTATCCCCTTTTCTCTCACTGACATTTTCCTTGGCTCACTTTCTTCTTTCTGGACCGAAGTTGAAACAAATGTTCATATTATCGATTTGTTATTAGCTGTTGCGTTTCAACAGATTACTGTTAATTGGAAAAACTCAAAGGGTATTACTTTCAAAGCTTGGTGGTTCAATGTATGTTATAATCACAGACTGGATACTGCATTTGTTTATCCCCTTACCCTGGCCCCGAAAAGACATGCGTTATGGCTTCCTATCACCCTTTACCTGGATGTTTGTGCCAAACGTTCCTCTCACTTACCCCCATTTCAGCAAGAGGTTTCGAAACCCCCCTGAGTTACCTTTTGTTCCTTCTTTTTCTCTAGTATTTAATTTTCCGCATATATTCGCATTGGTTCCCATGTTACAAAGCCTCTTATAGTGTATATTTTACATTTCCAGCCTCATTTACTTTTTTTTTTTCCTTTTTCCTTTTCCCCCCCTGCATTCTTTATCTTATGATATTTACTGTGGTACCCTAGTTTATTATCCTTTTTGATGATGATGTATTTCACTTCATTCTTTGTAATGACAATTTTGTTTATTCTAATAAAATTCTACTTGAACTTAAAAAAAAAAATTACATTATAGTTACATTATACATTACAAAATATACTTTCTCAGAACGAAATACTTTAGTTTAAATACTTTGCAAATAGGCAATAGACTTTTAAGTACAGTAGTTACAGTTGTTGCAATGGGCAACTCAATTTCAAACGAAGTGCAACATTGACCTCAATGTGAATTTCTAGTTAAATGCAATTAGTTACATTATGGATTACTTTTCTAACCACAGGACTGGTTCCTAGATTCAGTCCTTGGACATCTCCTGTAAACGATTGAGTAAAAGCGCTTTAGTTACAGTAGTGGTTTTTAAGGAATATTATTGTATTTTAAAAGCTGTCGCTTAGAAATGTTTTCACATAGAATCACCAATGTTATCCTACGGCGGGAAATTCCTTTAGTAGGTAAGTAGTGCTATCGTCACTTTTTCTTACTCAGTGGCGGATACTGGATCCAGCACTGGTGCATCTCCTGTACACAGTTAAAAGAATGCGTTTAAGTCATACAGGCAATTTTCTAGGAATATTTTTAGTTTGTAAAAATAGACACCTAGAAACTTTTCTGGTGAAAACCAGACAATGGATTCCTATGGAAGGAAATACAAGTTACTGGTAAGTATGGTTAGAATTACTTTTCAGGGTCAGTGCTGAGCTAAAAGATGCAGCACTGGGTTCTCTCCTGATAACAGGTGAGTAAATCGGAATTCGTAGTTCGGCTGATTTTAGAGGAATATTTGTACGTTTCAAAAATCAACACTTAGAAACTTTTCTGCTGAAAACCACACAATGGTTTCCTATAGAAGGAAATACAAGTTACTGTAAGTACGCTTAGAATTACATAAAAAAAAAAAAAAAGAATGACAGAACATTTCCGTGCCCTTAAAAATATGGACCAGAGAAATCCAATAGGCTGCCATGCAGCTAACTGTGCTGAACATAAGAAGAGCTTGGGATTTCAATTCCATGGTATAGAGGCCATATATAGTGATTTAAGGGGCGGTGATAAGGAACAAAAACTAAGACAATGTGAGGCTAGATGGATCCTTAAACTTCGGCCTGTCGAAAGCGGAATTAATGTTGATCAAGAACTGCATTATTTCCTTTGATTTAAGGACGCTTATTATCCATCTGTATATAATGTCTGTCAAGTTCTATAATTATTTTTAATAGACTCTTGGTATCCTTCAAATGTATATAATCATATGTGCTGGTGCTCCATGTATGATGTGACAGTGACAATATTATGTCCCTTTGTGTAAATTGAGGCTTCAATTTGCTAATATGTATGGAAACTGTTTGTGCTGATCACCTTTACCTTTTGGGTGTCTCTCTCTCCTTCTGCACGCTCTTTTCTTAACTCGGTGTTCCCCTCTTGCAATTCTACCTTGATTACTCTTTACTTCTGACTCTGCAATTCGGATTTGAATTTGGGCTTTTTGGAGCCCTTCTGATCTTTCTAAAGATTTATAAATATTTTGATTCTTGTGGATGGCGTGATTTGGACTCCATCTGGCGATGTGAATTGGTCCGTCATTTATTTTTAGAATATGAGATACAACATTGGTGTCCTTTTAATACTTGCGCGTCAGTATACTAATGTTCGTTTATCTGTGAAAAAGATTAGATGATGTTGTGATTAGGTTCGGTAATTTTTCGACTAAGGGTTTTTTTAATTTTGGGTGAGATTTATATGAAACTAATTTTATCAGCGTTATTTCACAACTCCAATATAGCGATTCTAGTAATACGGGAAAGTTTGGTGGTGTCCTTTGTTTATTTCTGAGTCCACTGAGAAATGTGGCGCGATCAGGTATTTAAACGCCGGGTCACGGCGGTCCCGGTTGATTACGAATTTGGAACCCACTTGATGTCGAAGGGAGTACTCTCCCAGGTAAGTAGATAGGGGAAGATATGGGTTACCTCATAGTATGAACAGCTTGCCCTCTGCGCACTATGGCTAGTCCCTTTTGGGTTTACTATATTCCTGCTCTGAGTAATTTACATTTCGAGATTAAAAAAAAACCAACACAAACTGTAATTTGAGTTCCATTCGATATGTATTACTAATCCATAGTCACAAATTTTTATGTAACACGTATACTAATTGAACAGATAAATTCATGAAGTCTTGATGTTATAATCACATCTGTATAAATTTCATCTTACAAATTGTTATGGCCACAAGTTGTCATGCCCAATGCATTTCGGGCCCCACGGCCCTTCGTCGGGGGCAATACCTGAAAAAGACATAAAGCTTGTTTTTGCTTCATATACTGGTCTAACATCGTACAGTTGTGTAGTATGCCACAATTACTTAAATAAATGTACATCGATGCCAAATTAATAAAAAAAAAGGGGAAATGCGTTCAAGAAAACTATGATACACCATGGTCACCAGTTTGAGTATGTGAAATGAAAATATACATCATGCCACATTTAGTTAACACATCAAAAAATACATCCGAAAACATGTGCATAGTTAACTGCCCCTTATGTATAAAATAACTCACTTGTGCCACCAAAGCCACTGACTGAAAAATGGGGGTCTGTGAAATGTCAGGTGAAGGAGCGTAGTAAGTCTGGTCTGTTTTTTTCAAAATACTGACAAAGATGGAAAGCAAGTGTGAATGCACCCTCCCAAGTACGGGTAAATAAACGTGCCGACACAAACACTAAAAAGTCACTCTCACATTAGGCTGTGCTATGATTTCGAAGTATGAGAAACACGAGTATGGCTGTGGTCATGTGGAAAACTGATACGCCTGACCTAAAGAAAGCGTGAAAAGGCTATATTTAAAAAAAAAACATTCTATGTCCATTCGCTCGAACACCACTTTAAACAGTCTGAAATGCACTATATGGCACTCTCTTTACCAAGTCTACCCATTGCAAGATTATAGACGGACACAATCTAGAACTAACCTTGCTGTGGTCCAAACGTAACACGCGGACTCTACTTCTGCCGTCACAATGCCAATTACAGCTTGACCCGACTGTCTGAAAAAGTAATTAGAAGTCAAGACTTAGGGAACCTTTTCGCATTAATACGCGGATACTCCTTCTCCAAAATCAATGCTGATATACCTGAAAACGCCGGCGATGAACTCCAACTCAACCGGGGGTTACAAACATCCAATCTTTCGTGCCATATTGTGTCCCTAACTGAGCGCGACGCCGTTAAATGACGTAACTCGTAAAAAAATAATAAACGACGGACCAAACGGTGAAACGGAAAGAAACAAGAAACAACGGACTAACCTGTGTATGTCAATGACTGTGAAATGGGGAAACGCCATGTTGTAATGTGAAAGAATGTGTATATGAACAGGGTCATGTTTTAGGTATTACAAATAATTTTTAAGAAAACATTTCCACATAATAAAAAACCCAAAAATGCAATTCAAAAATACAATCTCTGCAATCCTTCTGCGTGCATCAGATGTGCAGTTATCACAGAAAGCAAGTAAAGTCCACTCGGTCATTGATCCCTTTGGGATCTTGTGTCTGTAATCTCCGAATCCAGAATATCTCTCTCTGTAAAAGAGTCTTGGTGAGACATTTACCAGGTGTTGGGGTAACCACTTCGAGGATCTGGAATTTCACCTGGGCTATGGTATGTCTATTGTTCTCCCAATGTGTGGCCAAACTGCTCTTGGTATTCTTATTTCTGATAGTGCTCTTGTGTTTCGAAATACGAATTTTGATCTTTCTTTCGGTCTTGCCTATATACAAAAGTCCACATGGACACTTGATAGCATATATTACATTAGCTGTATTGCAATCTGCACTGATCCTAACTGGAATTGTCTCTCCTGTGTGGGGATGCTTTACATTGTCAGTCACAATTACGTTGTTGCAGTGAACGCAATTTTGACATTTTTTCATACCTTTGTGAGTCTTTGGTTTGATGATGGGGTTGCGTTTCAACATTTCTTTTATGTTTCTGGAACGTTTATAAGCAAATATGGGTTTATCAAAAAACAACCCTTTGAAATCAGTCTCATGGCTCAGTAGTTCCCAATGTGAATTGATGCTCTTTTTGATCTCATTTGAACTGGTGGAGTATTTGGAGACAAATACCTGACGCTGTTGTTGCATTTTCGTTTTTGTAATGAGTAGAGATTCCCGCGGTTGTTTTTCAGTTTTATCTTTTGCTGTTTCTAGTACAGTAGAAGGATACTTCTTGGATGCGTATTTAGTTATGATGGTATTCAAATTTGTTTGAAAAGTTTCTGTTTGTGAACAAATTCTTTTGGCTCGCAACATCATGGAATAAGGTAAATTGTTGATGAGATTCCTGGAATGGAAGCTGTTGTACATAAGGGCCGTGTTTTTATCAGTCACCTTGTGGTATACTTCAGTTTGTATGGTGTTGTCCTCTATTCTCACAAGTACATCCAGAAATGCAATCTCTTTTTCTTGTATGTTGAAAGTGAATTGAATGTTCTCATCATACAAATTCATTTGTGCGATTTTGTGTTCCAACATTTCTTTCGTATCCTGCCATATCAAGAAAATGTCATCGATATAACGGCAATACAGAATTACATTGTCTGCCCAATCTCCATCATTCTTCAAGAACATGTCTTCATACCTCGCCATGTACGTATTGGCATATGCCGGGGCTCCAGAAAAGCCCATTGAGGTACCCTTATTCTGTAAATAGAAATCACCATTCCACCTGAAATAACTATGGTGTAAACAAAAATGCAAAAGTTCTAACAAAATTTTTTTTTCCACCGGTATCTCATCTTGTTTCAACAGGGCCCATTCCACAGCCTCTATTCCCTCAGTATGTGGGATAGAGGTGTAGAGGGCCTTGACGTCTAGCGTGCACATCAATAAACCTGGTTTTACCTGTACATCCATGAGTCTTTTAAAAAAATGTGTTGTATCTTTGGTATAAGAGTACCAGCCTTGGATAAATGGTTGCAAGAATTGGTCGATGTATTGACCCAGAGGCTCAAAGATGGTGCCGCACCCGGTGACTATGGGACAAAATGGTGGGTTCGAAAGATCCTTATGGACTTTTGGCAACATGTAGATTCCCGGTTGTTTAGGAAAAGAGACTGTCAGAAATTGACGTTTTTTTTTATTGATCCATTTATTGTTCTCTGCCTGTTCTAGAATACTATCCAAGGTGATCTGTAATTCCTTAATTGGATCTTGGTCCAATTTGAGATAAGTATTGGTATCAGATATGTGTTCCAGGACTTTGGAATCAAATTACAGTTAGTGTTGTTTTTTTTTTTAATCTCGAAATGTAAATTACTCAGAGCAGGAATATAGTAAACCCAAAATGGACTAGCCATAGTGCGCAGAGGGCAAGCTGTTCAGCTTGATTTTCTTATGTTTTGACTTCCTGACGCGGTATGGGCATTGCGTCCACCTCTGCAGCACGCTTAGAATAACATGTTATGAAAAGCAAACCAATCTATTAATTAGGAGTGCCTCTCCCATTACTAATCTTTGTTTACCTCATAGTATGTCTAACATTTGATAAATGCCGATATTTAAGCATAACGGGACTTTAGGCATTTGAATTTGGGTATGCGTTGAGGCATACATAGCTATGTTTTTGCTCGTTTTTTTGTTCTATAGAATATATCATCCTTGGTTTATATAACCTTTACTCCTCTTTTTAAGATAATGTTTGAGACATGTAACGTTGTAAATATTATAACGTTTAAAGATATTGCCGAGATTAGGCAATCGCTTTACCTGCTAAACCCCCTGAAATATAGTGGGAGCTTGAGGATGCCAAGCTGGTCCTTAGAATGTGCCGATTGTGATAAATATTATGGAGTACACCTATAATTATTCTGGCTGTTCACTTTTAGACTGATTACTGTTGTGTGATTTGGGTTTTAAATGTTTGGAAATACTAATCTCTTGTAGCCTTAACTTTGGGTTTATCCCTGAGTGTTTTACTGTGTCCGTAGCGCTTTGAGAAACTATATATATGGGCAAGATTAAAATGTTGTGGTATAGGGATATGATCTCTGATAAATGTATCGTTTCACTCTTTTTCTTTGCAGATATAATGATTATATTATTTCATCTGAACAACTCTGATTTGTGAAAACAGATAGAGGTAATTCGCTTTGTATAAAAGGTGCACTGTACTTGTACTTTCCCTTTGTTTAGAGGATTTGTAGTAACAATAATATAACAATGACGGTCATTATTGGCGAAATACCTAAGATGTTTACTCACTCTACCTCTCGTCATTAATGATTGTTCACACTTGATGAAGGATGTATCTTGGTACATATAGAGAATATTAGAGGCTGAATAGGCATAATGAGCCGCATTAGCAGTTGGATTATGAATATTAATTTGGACATGTTTTAATTTAGGCTTTGTTTTCACTTTAGTTTATATTATCATATGAGGAATAGTTGACTCTGGAATTGGCTGTTGTGCCTTTGAAAAAAAATACCTTTATGGTGAGCAAATTGCCTGATTTCATGATAGAGGACGCCTCTCAGAGTGGTCTTGTTTTTATAAAAGTCATAGTTGAGATCGCTCGGTTAAAATTCGAAAATAAGGTCTTTTGAATATGCTTTGGGTGAATATTAAATAGTGGTAACTATGCGATCTCGTACTATTTTTTGTTTTACGTTCTGTTAAAACTTGGGAATAAGGTCTCTGTTTACAGCTTGGGTGATCGTCAATACCTGGTACCTATTTAACCTCGAGCTATTTTTTACTTGCCGCCATTGCTTTACTATATAGTAATGGATATGATGATGAATGATATCGTTGTTTTCTGCCTTCTGCCTATGTTACATCTAACTATCGGTTGGCACTCATGTGACCTTCTTTCTTTCGTGCACTTCTCCATCCTGTTTTTCTCGGTGAAACTATTTTGGTGTTGGGTGTGTCTCCATGACTATTGGTGATGGTGTGGTTTTATGAATTTCAAGAGAATTGTATATATTATATATTCTTCTTTAATTTTGTTGTAGCCCTGAAGAAGTCATTGGGTGATTGTTTCCCGTGACGAAACACGTGTTGGCATTGGTTCCTGTGTTGTTGGCTACATTTTGTATGAATTCAATGGATTATGAAGACTGAGAATATGAAGAAGATCATTTGATGTGTGAAGAGAAAAGAAAAGAAAATAAAAATAACTGATTTAATGAACTTTGCAAAAGAAAGAATTTGATTTGGTTCTTCTTTTCTCTTAGAGACTATTAGAAACTGTTTGCTTGTGCTCGGGGACAACTTATCCTTTTCTTATATTCTCTGTGTTTCACAGAGGAGTTTTTTGGGGACGCTAGTGGCCGTTTTTCCCATGTTCCCTTGAGCTTCTCACTTGGAGAATACTAAACTAGTTGGTGTTGCGCAAGAATTACCCAGTCACTACTTTACACTTTCTCAGAAGGAAATACAAGTTACTGTAAGTACGCTTAGAATTACTTTTCAGGGTCAGTGCTGGGCTAAAAGATGCCGCACTGGGTTCTCTCCTGATAACAGGTGAGTAAATCGGAATTTGTAGTTCATCTGATTTTAGAGGAATATTTGTACAATGGTAAAGGAAGGGGGCGGGGCCTGTGGTGACATGTGTGCAAACACGCCCTGTGGCGCGTTTTAAGTTGCGTGATTAAGTGCCCTTGAATCCTGAGGTCCCCTGGGGGCCAACTAGCCCACCAGGTACCTCCAGTATGCACCAGGAGGCTGCATTGCAGAGAGGTGTTCAGACGCTACGCCCCTTTTTACAACACTCTGCAACGCAACTCCCACCAGCTATCTCCAGTAAGCACCACAGACCTGCGTTGCAGAGAAGTGTAAAAAGGGGCGTGGCCTCAGAACAACACTCTGCAACGCAGCTCCCTGGCGCATACTGAAGGTACCTGGTGGGCTAGTTGGCCCCTAGGGGACCTCTGGATTGAAGAGGAATTAATTCCCCAACTAAAAACGCCACACAGGTCGTGTTTGCACACATATCACCTTAGGCCTCGCCCCCTACCTTCACCACTGTGCAAACGCGCCCCGTGGCGCGTTTTAAGTTGGGGGATTAAGTCCCCTTGAATCCTGCGGTCCCCTGGTGGCCAACTAGCCCACCAGGTACCTCCACTAAGCGCCAGGGAGCTGCGTTGCAGAGAGGTGTAAAAAGGGGCGTGGCCTCAGAACACCTGGAGGGTGGCGGTCCCCAGGGCCATCGAGGGCTCCAGGAGGGGGCCGCGTGGCCCCCCTCCCACATATTCGAGAAGCCCGGAGGGTGGTGGTCCCCGGGGCTGGGGGGCCTTAGAGCCCCCCACCCAATTTTCTCAAGACCTGGGGGTGGCAATCCCCGGGGCTGGGAGGCCTGAGAGTCCCCCACCCATTTGTTTAAAGCCCTGGCGGGTGGGGGCCCTGTGAGCCCCAGCATACATTTAATTCTTGCCCCGGGGATTGGCGGTCCCGTGGCTGGGGGGGCCTGAGAGCCCCCCTCCCATTTGAAAATAGGCCCAGGGGGTGGCGGTCCCCAGGGCGGGGGGCCCCTGAGCCCCCCGCATATATTGAATAAGAGCCCATGGGGTGGCAGTCCCCGAGGCAGTGTGGGGGGGATTGGGACCCCCCCATACTTTTTTTTTAATAATGCCCCCGGGATTTGGCATCCCGGGGACAAATTTACATATTTTCAGCGGGAGACCGTGTTTCTTTTTTTTTTTTTTTTTTTTTTTTTTAATATCGCTAGGATTCGCAGACCCTACGCGAATCTCGCTATTTTAAAAAAAAAGACTTTTTTTGGACCCTGGGGTCCTTGTGGGACCCCCTGAGCAGGCCTAGGGGGTCAGGTTGTGTCTGCCCTGCCCCCTTTTCGCGTTTTGCAGCGTTTGTTTTTGTTTTCTTGTGCCTCGTGTGCCTCGGTTCTATCAAGGCACAAGATGGCTGCCAACACTTACTGATTTTTACAGTTGTCAGCCAATGAGCATTCAGCTCATGCACAGCAGGGTGCTTGTAGGCTGCGCGTAGGGTTCGCGGATACTACTCCAGATCATCTGCGCCCATAGATATATAAATTACTTTACCCGTAATTTCCTCAAAAACTACTGAACAGATTGACACCAGATAAGCGAAAGGCACAAGTCGGAACTGAGGACTACCTCTCTGCCAAATTTGGTGTAATTCCATTCAGCCGTTAGGGCTATAGCCATGGCTAAAGGTCCTATGGGAAATTGCATGGGGAAAACACATTTTCCCCATGCATGGACTCCCCTTTTTTCTCGGAACCCGCTTGACCATTCACCCCCAAATTTTCGGGAAGGAGCGGAACTGAGCTGGCCAAAAGTTTGGGAAATTAATCAACCGGCGCCTAAGTTATTACCAATAGAATGTTGCGGATTTCCTATGGATAATAGGTCCTAACCATATCTACCTACTGGCGACCACAGTAGGTAATATATATATATATATTAGGTAGTTATATTTAGGACTTAGTTTCCATAGGAAAAGCGTTTTTTGATTTGCCAATATCTTTGGCGCCGTTTGACGAATCTTCGCAAAATTTTCAAAACTAATGGGACGCTCCGGTCAGCTTCTGTCTTGAAAGCTCTGGGTGAATCATTAAGCGGGGGCCAAGAATAAAGAGGGGGTCCCAAAACACGTTTTCCCATTGTTAATTTCCATAGGAAAGTTTGTAGCCGCTACAGCCCGACTGCTGAACGGAACTATGACATATTTGGCATAGAGGTAACTGTTGTTCCAGAGTGCACTCTTTCCTTTAAATGGTGTAAATCCGTTCAGTAATCCTGAGAATTTTTTTTTAGAAATAGTGATATCTGGTGACCACTGAGGATTCGCGAACCCTCCAGATCATGAGCTTCATTTTTAATTGGCTGCCAACACTCCAAACTAAGAAGTGTTGGCAGCCATTTTGTGACTCAGAGAAATAAAATGATTTAAAAAATTGCAAAAGGGGGCAGGGTAGAAACACCCTGAACTCCTAGGCACCCAGTGCCCCCAAAAGGTTTATTTTATTTTTTCGGCGCGAATCCCACAGAAAATAAAAAAACAAGCATTGGCCTTGCCCATAGGTCTCGCCTTTGGGACTTTATAAGTAGTTAATTATGCAGCATAATATCCTTGGGGCAGCATCAACTGTTGCATGGCTAAACACTGATGTCAGCAGCTCCCCTTGTCCAAAAGCAATGCCAGCTTCCGCAGGAGCTGGGGAGCCGGCTGCGATCGCGGGGGCATTGAGGCTCCCCCCGCAGTCCCCAACGTGAGGGCATGCCCCGGGGGATGGGGTCCCCGGTGCAAAAAAAAAGACGGGTGGGGGAGTTAAGTGTTTTTTGATATATAAAATGGCTGGGCCTCAGGAGATGGGGTCCGAGAGGCAGAGTTTGAGTAATGAGAATGGGGGCATTTTTTTTTTCACACGTGCCTGGAGCCGCTAATCCATCGCGGTTCTCAGGGGGGCCCCCATGTAACCGCGATGTGTTCGCAACTCCAGGCAAAATTAAAAAAAGAGTATGTATGTTTTAAAAAAAAAAAAAGTAAGATTAACTGTTGGGTTATAGGGTGGCTCTAAAAGAGCTGTTTTTGTTTTCATTATGAGTTTGTTGTAGATACATGTAAGTGGGGATGCACAGCATTAGGTTGTTGAGGAAGACTCTGTTTCCTTGATCTGTGAAGTGCACTCCATGATTTCTGTAGAGGTCGTCCATATCAAAATGTAGATTGTTGTTATGGATTGACCCCATTCTATGCTCTCTGAGGTATGCAGAAACAGGTTGGTTGACATTCTTCCTAGCTTTTTCAAACTGTGGACAGAATTGATTTGACCACTTCCATTTCTGTCTTTGACATATAATATTTATTTATTTTATTTATTTATAAAGTTTTATATAGCACAAACAAGATCCCGAAGGATATCAGAGAATACAAAGACAGTTTGAGGCAAGAGCAACATCAATTGTGCAAAGGTATCCTTCATTAGCATTTCCAGCCCTACCGCAGCCAATGTGCCAAGGTCATTTCCACCACAGTGCACAATCATGAGGTCAGGGGGGTGGAGATACAAAAAGGTTTTAACCAAAGGCAAACATTGGTGCCACTTTAATCCTCTCTGTGTAATCCATTTAATGTCCACATTTTGCAAACATAGGTTTTTGTCAATACCTCTCTGTTTAGCAAACCTTTTGCACCAGAAAACATAGCTGTTTCCAACAATCCACACTGTGAACATCTTGAAGGGATGTCTGGAAGGAATAAAAATATGTATGTAGCTCAGGTAGTCAATTGGTAGAATGAGAGGTATCCAAAATGGTGGAGAGCATGTTTTTTAAAAAGCGGATACGAGATTGCCTGTTCATCAAGATTGTGCACTCAAATATAGGATGCATGTTAGTTTGCTGAGATATCATGTTTGTGATTCGTTATTAGAAAATGTTTTAAAAGTACAGTAGATACCATAAGGTAATATACTGCAAAAGTCAACCACACCTGCACTTCGCATTAGTAAGCTTGTGTGCTAAACTTGAAACAATGGTGAACTTGTGACCTGCCAGTACAGTTGAATGTTCCATGAACTGTTACTATGGAAACTGGTAGTAAGTAGAATGGGGAAAGGGTTGAAACCTAACTATGGACTTAAAATGTGAAATGGATACTTAACCGCGGCAGCAATTCCGCCGCGGGGCAGCGGTTTAGCGGAGTGGGCGGAGCCGCATCGGCCAACGAACGTGCGCAGCACTATGGAGGTAGTGCTCGCGACGGACGTTGGCCGACAAACGCAGCGAAGGGGTTAAATATAAGTGAAAACCTAGTAGATTAAGGTTTTCTAAGACAGTAGTATGTGTAGAAGTAGTGTGTTGCTGAAAAACGATACTAGTATTATTAAAAATAGGTTTTTGAACTCCCATGTGGATTTGCGGCTCCACTGTGGTGGCGTCACGACTTCAGAAAATTACAGAAGCAGTTTGGGCACCATTTGAAGACAGTTAGAAAGGGTTAATATGTCTAACCATAGTAATGTGTTTTACAATTTGGCATAATGATGGAAGCAATGCGATTTGATATTTACATTTATTTGAGTGCAAAAAGAGAGGGAAAGTTTGCCATTTCTGGTTTCACCTTTCTGAGAAAGGTGCATTACATTTTTTTGTGTGGAATGAAAATCTTTTAAGAGTTTCTGATATTTGGTATTCTGCAATACTAGCTCAAACATGAATAACCAATTTGTAAGGTGTATTATATATTATTCAGCACTGCTTTATTGTTTATAGTGATATTTTTACTTTTAAAAAACAATAAAAATACACAAAGTGTGGAAATTGTAAGACAAATGTGATGTATGAAATGTGTTATGAAATGTACAGCTCTCTATTGTACTTTGTATTATTGTAATGAAAAGATTTTTGAAATACTTTGTGGATAGTAACATGGTAGAAGGATTAGTGTTGGCTTTCTGAAAATTTCCAGGCAATAGTCTTGTACTGAATTATTCACTAAGGCACTACTCATCTAGTCATGCATTCTTTCAGGCATGACCCAGTACCCATCTATATGTATGTTTCTTTGATATATGATGGCCCTTTTTAAAGGGACAGACACATGCATGCATGCTCTTTGGAATATTGTGAGTCTTTTAACAGACAGATTGAAAATGTTGCTGCTTTGCATTTGGCTAGTAGTTGCTGAATAGTGAAGCTGCAGCTCAATAATGAGGTTTAAGACATGTTGGCAGAGGGATTAGTGAATAGGTTAGCTCGTATTGGTCTATGAAGATGTACCCTTCAAGTATATCACATAATTTTAGCTGTCTCTTTAAAATGAGAAGTGTAATCTGTCAAGTTTAAGGGACCTTTTAGTCTTATGAGTAAGGTATGTGTCTGTGTGCACATGTATTTGTTCACATGTTATGTCTAAACAGATGTTGGAGGTATAAAACTTTGGTATAAATGTAGCTGTATGTTTCTTTTATATATGATGCCACTAGGAACAGGCAGACACATGCATGCCATGTAATCTCTCAGACATTAACTATATATTTGTGCAATCAGCCAGGCACTACTATCCCAGTCAAAGATTCAGTCAGGCACTACCTATGCTCTTTTCTACTCACTTTGGTACTACTGATGCACTGATAGAATGTCCGAAGCATTACCTTTACACTCATATTTCCTCTCTGGTGCTTTCCATACAGTCATACAATCATCTAGTTAATATTACTGCAGTCATAGAATCACTCAGGCAGTACCCATGCACTTTATTATTTTTTCAAGCACTACTCATACACTCTTGTCTTTAATCATGCGTTAGACTTGCAGTCATGGTTCGTCTAAGGTATTTCCCCTGAACTGATTTAATCACCCATTTACTACTGCTCCTTTCATGGAATTGCGCAGGCAGTACTCTTGCAGTGAAGTATTCACTAAAGTGCTTCCCATCTAATCATCCATTCTCTCAGGCACTACGCACTACCCATCTGTTTGTATGTTTCTTTGATATATCATGCTACTTTTAAAAGGTACAGACACATGCATGCATGCATGCTTTCTGGAATATTGTGAGACTTTTAACAGATAGATTGAAAAGGTTGTTGCTTTGTATTTGCTTAGGCCCAACACTCTGAGTAGTTGCTGAATAGCGAAGATGCACATCATAAGTGAGGTTTAAGACATCTTGGCAGAGCGGTTAGTGATTAGTATAGCTCATATTGGTCTATGGAGATGTACACTTCAAGTATGCTGCATACTTTTCAGTATCTCTTTAAAATGAGAAGTGTAGTCTGTCAAGTTTAAGGGACCTTTTAGTCGTATGACTGAGGTATGTATCTGTGTGCTCATTTATTCTCTCATGTGTTATGTCAAAGAGATGGTAGGGGTGTAAAACTCTGGTATACATGTATCTGTAAGTTTCTTTTACATATGATGGCAGTAGTAAAGGCACAGACACATGCATGCTAAGTAATCCCTCAGATATTGACCACTCATCTCGTTGCTACCACTGCTGTCATAGAACCACTCGGGCAGTACCCATGCAGTTTTTTTATTCTTTCAAGCAATACTCATACACTCATGTCTTTAAACATGTGTTAGCATTGCACTCATGGTTTGCCTCCGGTATTTCCCCTGCACTGATCTCATCACCCGTTCAGTACCGCTGTTCTCATTCAATCACCCAGACAGTACTCTTGCACTGAATTATTCACTCAGGCGATACCCATCTAGTCATCTATTTTCTTAAGCACTACCCATCTATTTTCATGTTTCTTCGATATATGATGCCACTTTTAAAAGTTACAGACACATGCATGTATGCTTTCTGGAATATTGTGAATCTTTTAAGAGACACATTGAAAAAGTTGCTGTTTTGTTTTTGGTAGGTCCAACACTCTGAGGAGTTGCTGAATAGTGAAGGTGCAGCCCAAAAGTGAGGTTTAAAACTTGTTGATAGAAGGATTAGTGAGTAGGTTAGTTCGTATTGGTCTATGAAAATGCGTACTTCAAATATGCCGCATAATTTTAGGTGTCTCTTTAAAATGGAAAGTGGAGTCTGTCAAGGATAAGGGACTTTGTAGTCTTATGACTCAAGTATGAATCAGCTTACACATATTTTCTTACATGTGTAATTTCTATACAGATGGTAGAGCTGTAAAACACTGGTATATATGTATTTGTATGATTCTTTTACATATGATGCCACTAGGAAAAGGTACATACATATGCATGCTAGTTTTTGGGAATATAGTGAGAATTACATCTATATACGCAAGCACTAGGTGTGCACTGATGAAAAGAGGCTCACATCTCTCTTTGAGTCATGAATTCACTTAGGCATTCTTATTCAGTTATGCAATCAAGGAGGTACTACTTATACACTGTTTTAATCACTTAGACATTAACCATATATTCATATGATCACCTAGACACTACTATTCCATACAAACATTTTTTCAGCCAGTACCTATGCACTCATGTTTTCACTGAGCCACTACTGATACACTTGTGCAGTGGTCCAATCATTACCTTAATACTGATGCTATCTCAGAGGTATTTCCCTTACATTCATAAATGCATCCAGGTAGTACCTCTGCAGTGAAAAAATCACACAGACAGTATGCTTTCACTCGTGCATTATCTCAACCTCTACCCATACACTCATGCAATAAACCATGCTTTAGGCTTGTACTCATAGTTTCTCTCAGGTATTTTTCATGCACTGATGCAATCACCCAGGCAGTATTGCTGCACTCATTCAATTATCAAGGCACTACTCTAGAACTGAACTATTGACTTAGGCAGTAGCTATTTAGTGATCCATTTTGTTAGGCACTACATATGTACTCATCCAATGTTCCTACCATTACTCTTACATTCATCCTTTTACTCAGGCACTGTCGCAGGGTTTCTGTGCCTACACAGAACTTGTAGGTGAGAGTTGGATTACCTCGTTAAGAAGATCAACCGCACATAGATCTGAAGCATCGCCGTCAGCATTGGTCGCATTAGCAATGTTCGAATTGGAAGGTACCGGTGTGCCTGTTTCCTCTCGTACCTCAGCAGTGGCATTTTGCGTCTGTGAGATCTCAATGAATGCCGTCATGGGAATTGGTAGCTGCTGGGGACAACACTGCACAAAGTATCAACATCCGTTGGCATGACTGATGGGAGTGTGAGACAGGTGTCTAACACACATTCTTCTCCGCATAGAAGGCATCGTAGAACAGGTTAGATGCAATCTTGCCAAATTGGTCTGAAAGATAGAAACCATGTGGTATTCAATTCCCTTAGACCAGGTAGTAGAGTTGTCTCCACGGTGAACTGGGTGTCACTTGTGGAGTGGCTTGCCATATCGAAGCAGTAGGAGCAAAAATAGTATTCCTTCAGTGAGTCCCAAAATGAGAGGCAGTCTGCCAAAAACAGAGTGCACGAGGTTTGGAAATATTCCTAGGACTGCTTCAAAGGGTGCTAATAGTCCAGAAAAAACTGCCTTAAATACATGTAAAATACCACTCGTATTAGACATTTTTAAGATACGACTTAACATTTCTGAGAAATATACATGGCAATTTGTAGTTAATAGGGTGTGTATCTCTGCAGAAGTCCTTGCGACTTGCAGATCATACGTTTCCGTGGCCGAGGTCAGTGGCACCGTTTTTTGCAAAAGAATGGCTTTCATTCTGCTTAAAGTATCAATTCGTATAGAAGAGATGTTCAGTGAAGGCCATAAAGGCGACTCCCGGTCTGTCATGGTTTTTGGAAACAATACTTACAAACAGCAAGTGACCCTGGCTGACAGTTACGAGATAGGGTAAACCTGGCAACATGCCACAGCAGCTGTGATCGTTCAACATAATGTAACTTCCATTAGAAAGTTGTCTAAAAATTGGATCAATCACTGCAGCTGGTGAACCTTGCAGGTGGCAGGATAATTTGTTAGAGGAACTATCGTGGGGCCCCATGTGTATATTAATACCCTGACAAAGGAGAGAACCGCTTAGAACGTTTTCACAATTTTTACCACTAGGAAACACTTCTCTCCCCCCACTCCAACATCTGTGTGTATAGGGTAATTTTCAGGATGTCTTGATGTATTCTTTACCCAACCTTTCATATCTGCCTGCTGGTATATGTTTTAGGCAATATTGAAAATGGAAAATTGTAACAGGCAGAGTGATTGTTCCATGTATAATCCATTCAATGGCTATTTTTTCAGCGACTGTAAATGGCAATCTTTCCAGTTTTTCAATGCTCAGCACCGTATAGTCTGCTCCCCTCTGTGCCAATTCAATCTGTATATCAGTGAGATTAAATTCTGAAAACAGTGACGTAGTATTGATTAAAATCCAAGGCACATAGCCTGAACATAGGGTTTGTAACATCCAGCCTAATAGCATGATAGAACGTAATTGCGACTGACCATGTTGCAACATGACCAAGTCCTGTTCCATGATGTCTATGGCAGAATATACTATGCTGTCCAAAGAATATATCCTGGACAACAGCGTCGTTCACCCATTGTCAACCACAGAGAGAGTTTTCTCTAAATTTCTTGTATTCTTTCTGTAGTCTCTGTTTGCGTAATTTTCCATGCTTCATTATAAGCAGCATGGATACCGGCATATATAAAACGTTTATGACGCGGTGTTCTTGGTCCTAGCAAGAATTCCCTAAGATCAGCGGCTTCTTTAAGTAAAGATAAGTGTTGTTTAACATCCTTAAGTGTAGATCTATGCAGCCATTCAAGGTACAGGTTCCCTACACTTTATGTTGTTACTATTCCTGGATGCTGTTTCTGAACATATCTTGGATCTGGCCTAGTGAATTTGAACCCCGTGTTTTATTCAGGATTCGATCTTGACAGTTGTTTGTGTCTGTGGGCCAGATTAACCATTTCTTCCAAACTGGATTTGTTCTGTTATGATGCAAAATAGTATGTACATCGGCCTCCCCCTCTGAGGTGTTATCACTATCAGGTGTAGGTGTAGGTATGGACAGATTGTTTAGATCTTTTATCTTGGCTAACCCAAGACAAGATGTCTGTTGGACAGTGTCATTCAAAAACATAATTTGCTCTGGGATGATGCAGGCTCTAAATAAAGCTTCTATCCCATGCAATTGCCAATCTTTTGTGCCCCAGACAGTTTTTGTCTCAATGGTGTCTTTCCAAAAGTCGAAACCTAGTGAAGACAGCTAAGCATAAAAGGCTGCAGAATAAATTTGCTTGGTATTTGTCAACATACTTTTCATTCCTGTCTTATTAACATTTTAAAAAGAAATGATTCTGGATTGGAAATATTAAAACCTGAAAAGTATGGAAATTTTCGAAAAAATGTTTTTGAGCTACCCTTGGGTGGCGTAGGAAAATGTTCCCATTGGTTATACATCAATACATTTCTAGGGTTTGCAGATTTGTGCAAGAAATGATGACCTCCGGGACAAGCGTTGGCAGAGTCAGAACAAGAAATTTGACGGAGAGACTGAGTGTGCCTCCCTGACCCACCTGGATTCCGATGAGGTTCAATATAACCGTTCACAAAGGTACAATTTGACCTTTTTTAGGAGCAGCATAACGACATGTTCCTTTAAAACTAATTCACACAGAGATGTGAGAGGTCTCTATACACTTTGCACCGTGGTCCTGATGAAAGCCCCACTGACCTTCTGGCGATCCAAGGGCTGAAACATAACGACCTATACCACAACTTTAGTGTGAAAGAGCCATAACCCCTCTCGTTCACCTACATTAATTTTAAACCTTTGCCTCCGGAAACCAGAACTAATAAAAGAATTTTGTCTGGAAGAGAGAGACATTTTACTAATTTTCACTTTATCACGTCACAATCACTATCACTAATCACTACTGTTTTAACTGAGGGTATTGCCTCCCGGTTGGAGGTTGCATAAACCACTAAACCCTATGATTATGCAGACACGTGTAAGGGACAGCGGAGAACCAAGATATACCGCTCAATAACGCCAACTTACCAACACGTGTATGAGGGTTTTTTATTGGGACTAGTTAGAACCGTTCCCGCATATTTATTTATTTATTTATTTTGGACATTTATAAAGCGCCTGGAAGTACGCCCACCGGCGTGTCCCCGCGCTATGATAAGTGGGAGCTACAGTCCAACCACCAATGTTACCCGATGTTATGCAGGACAAGTGATCCTTTCCTCTTTGATCAGATGTTGATCAGTTACATCAAATTCCCTTAACTTTTGGCAGATCGCCACTGATGCTGCTTCACCTTTAATATTAGCTAATATTATTGTTGAGATCTGTTTGAAATCTTTCAGTAATTTCATACCTAGATTTAAAACAAGCTCTTCCCCGTATTCATTTTGAATCTGTTTCAGGACATCCGTCAGAGCCGGAACACATTGGGTTTTAGTGTAGATTGCAGCAAAGACTGTACCCCAAGTGTCGCAGTCCACAAGATGTGGTGCGATCCCATTGGTAAACAGGTTGATAAAATTCTGTGTTTCTCATGAGGGGTAGTATTAGGAAATACTGCCTTGATTTGAGTACGTTTTTGAGCTATCCAGAATGGAATGTGTTCCCGTTTTGCGGGCAATCTACCATCGATCTAATGTAGAGTCTATGGTGTAATTTTATTTGTGTTCCCCTGGTGGGGGGATACTATGGAATCATTATTGCTGGTTGACCTGTAAAAGTCTGCATGACATATTGAACCAATTGTCTAAAGATTTTGATTAGCTCTTTGAGTTGAGTTCGTAGTTCCACATCTGTCATTTCATTCATTTCAGGATGTGGAGTATAGCTGGCTAAAACTGGCCATGTTGCTCCTGGTCTACCTAGTGGACCGAGCCTGGTAATGTGATTTATATGTTTTAGGACGCCTTTAAACCAGAGCGCATGCTCTTGGTAAGTTAGTGGAATTTCTATATCCTCGAAAGGAATGTATTCTGCTGGTGGTTCATCTTCTTTGTAGAAGTGAAACACATGTGTTCTTGGATCTGCTTCAGGGAAGACTATCCAT
Organism: Lissotriton helveticus; assembly: GCF_964261635.1. Taxonomy (NCBI): domain Eukaryota; kingdom Metazoa; phylum Chordata; class Amphibia; order Caudata; family Salamandridae; genus Lissotriton; species Lissotriton helveticus. The sequence continues at coordinate 1,662,078,569 of NC_136065.1, forward strand.
GAATAGAATACCTCTGTCTGATGATATTCATGTGCCTCTATCACAAACACTGCCCTACCACCTCTTGCTGATAGGCCACTTTTTATAAGTTTTATAGTGATGGTTTTCCTTAAATTTAGAGGTATGCTTATAGCGTCCTCGTCGGTTTCTTGGAAACCTGTTATGTTAAAAGCTACCGGATCAGCTGCCGGTCCACCGTTCTCGGTGTCGCTATCCGTCATTTTGTTGACTGAAAGTTTGCAAAGCAAGTTTCAAGGAAACAAAGAAAAGGTGCACAATATTTGGGACACTATATCTTTCAACGTTGAACAAACCAAAAACTAACACAAAGGATTTTTCGTCCTACTCATCTATGGCGTATATTATCCTTTTACCCACTCTAGACGTCTATTGGAGTATTTACGGAAAAAGGGGTCTCTGAGAAAAGCACGTCTGAATTACTTTAGTATCTAGCGTTAAATGAGTGCCTTACCAAACGTTGGGCGCCATGTAATGTAGTTCCTATATTCCCAATAGGCTCTGCGCATTGGAATAATATATCCCATAGATTTGACGTAGGACTTAAGTCAATAGGTCTCTATCGAATATACTAAACTTAATAGTGAGTGCCAGCTAGCTCAGAGGTCACTAGAAACTTTCTCGAGTACACAAGAAGGGATTGGTTTCTGACAACCACATAAACATGACAACTTTGTTTCCCCAAGAATAAGGACATATCTCTCAGAGTCATGGAAACAATAGATAACTATTTTACTCAGTCAATCGTGCATGCTTCCTTTCTACAGAGTTGCAGAGAAATAGTGAGACAGGCGTTTTCAATAAAAGGTTTATTGAACAGTCTTCTTTCTCATGCAAGAGAGGTGAACTGCTACAATCGTTAGGCAGAACGCAAAGAATAATGCGTACAGCGTAAACAGTAATATGAAATAATACTGTAAGAGCATTTTATGGTTTCTAAGCCATATAAAAATACATACATAAATAACAGACTAAAATACTTAACTGGGGCTTCTAAAATACGCCTACCCCAATGTACCTAACCTAAATCTAGTACATGGGAAGAAGTAAGTATGGTCTTTTGCATAGGTTTAGTTTTGCCAAGATTCTACCAAAGGTTTCTCTAGGTTCTAATCAGCTCCATACCGTTTTAGAATGAAGGAGGTCTGGTATCTCTGTCGCGGAGGCTTGATTTCCCAACACCCCGCAAAGGTAGCCAGAAACACTGGAGCTGAATTCTCGGCAGAGAAGGGTAGCTTCCTAATCAGTGCATCAGCTGGAGAGTCGGCTTCCTACGGCACTTGCTGTAGCAAGCTGCGTCATGCAAGCAGGTCTTCGAACTGCTCCGAACCACCATGTCTTCCTATAGCAAGTGAAGGTATAGTTATACTTTGAAGGTGTTTAGGAATGCCATGTTTGACATAAAGTCGGGCATATGAATGTCATGAATGAACCCCTGGGGAATAGTTGTTCATTGTAAAGTAACTGAGTTCATAAAGAAATCAGTATTCAGGCAAGGGGAAGTCCCTAACGGCGTAAGCTGGTTTTCCAAGAAATCGTTGTGACGTTTGGTGAACGGATGGAAGTAGCCATGCCTGTATTTGGGTAGCATGGGCTATGCCTAAATAAGGGCTTGATTTCTTATGCCTATATAAGAGCAATGAGAAATGTACCTGTATAAGGGCATGAATCAAGAAAATCCATTCGGAATCTAAAACGTCATACAACACTAGGACCTCAGTGAATTGTGGTGTACCAAAAAACTCACCTCAGTGCCTAGAAACCCTAACCAGCTAGCATCAGTGTCGCATTAAATCTTCGTCCTATAGCAAAGGAACCAATGATTAGACAACCCAGAACATGCGACTTAGGTTATACTCAGGAATAGTGGGAAGCAAGAATACTCTTTCATTATACTCTCATACCAGTCCACAACAGGAGTAAAAAAGAGACACGGAAAGGTTAAAATATTTATTTTAACAACGTGCTCTAAGATACAGTATCTTTGCTAACGTAAGCTGACATATGATTAGAAATAATATGGTCAGCATTGCTACAATTCCATAAAACACAAAAGGAGAAATCATATTACAATGATGGTGAAAAAAGGTCCTATAGCGCCTAGTAAATCACCCTCCCTAGCTAGGAGCTATGTTTGATAAACTATAGAAGATCTCATAGGCTAGCTTGGAAGACCCTATCCCTCTAAAATCAGCAGTAGTGTATCACATCAGGTTCTGCAAATGCTCTCTGTATGGAAAAACGAGCTTCTTCCAAGTGTCTGAAATCGTGCCTACTGTGTGATATTAAAGGCGCCAGAATCACGTTGGCTGCAGCTGCATTTGTGTTATGTCTAGAAACGTGAGCCGATCAGCTTCGAACAACAGTTACCTTGTTATGATGGCCTTGGTGCTGTAGAACTCAATGTGCAGACTAGAGTCTCGAATGCAAGTCTAGGGATGCTGAAAACAAGCCATTCTCATGTGAAGCATTTCATGCAGCCCAACTTACCACAACAGTTATATGTAGTGTCGTGTGCAAAAGCGGCAAAAAGGTAAAATGGCGTTTAAACTTCTAAAAAGCCTATGATAACTTAACAATATGCTCAACAAGGCCCAGCCCACACTACACCCTCCCTTGATCGGAGAACAGACAATAGCGGGGGCAAGTTTTTTAGAACGCAGAGATCAAGTTCGAATGAGACCGAACCAAGTTCAAAATTTCGCCAAAGTGGATAATTGGGAGTACATTTCCGAATTAGCAACCCAAAAAATTTGTAAAAATCCATCAGGGAAGTATAGTGGTAAAACACATTTAACCTGAAAAAGGTCAGAGAGGACACAAAAAAATTAAGGGGAAAAATTCTTCAGTCCATTAGGTGTCTATAAAGCCAAAAAAATACACGTCAATCCAACAGCGTATTGGCACAGTACGTTGCAACCGCTTCCAACAGGAAGTCATTGTTCTCGTCAGTAAACATTTCAGCCATCCAATTCAACAATGGAAAAGAACACACAAGTTCCTCAACAGCCGGAGCCTCTAGCACCATCTGAGGACAACGTGGGCTTTCTTTGAGATAACTGTGTGCCAGAAAGTCATGGGCTGCAGTCCATATGTTCCAAATACCCAGGACCCCGTGAGCCGCTGCACAGGCCATAATCCCAATTCCAGAACAATCTAGTTAATGAGCATTTAAGGGACTCTTTAGTAGATCAAAATCAGGGTCAGGAGACACCGTGTTGCAGAGACACAAGTCCAGAGCCCATTCAAATCTGCAATCACGGCAGTGGAAAATTGGCTGCACGCATGTAAAGTAAGAGAACCGGAAAGATAAACCAAACGCCACACTCAGTGTCGCCAGAGGTAGCGATCCATAGTATTCAAGCATCCGGTTACGAAGTTGGAGCAGCCGGGGCAGATCATCGCGGGGCACAGAATGTGCTACCATTTTGGAGTAAGCAGATTAACAGCAATACGCCTGCACCTAAAGTGAGAATTAACAGGAAACCTCCAAACACGCTGGAAAAAATAGAATGAAAAAACGCAAGTATCACACCAAATATAGCTTGGAATGAAGTCACAAGGCCAGAACTTACTACTTTAAAAAAGTTTCCCAAGCCCGTGATCGAGAAAGCATTAAAGATAGTGTGAATTAACGCCCTGAAATGCAGGGGAAGATCTGTGTTTAATAAGACATGTACCTCAGTACGAGTATTAGCCACGTGAAGGACCAATGTTTCACGTGCTGATGTGAGGGCGACGTCCTTTTGAGACAAAAGGGCCCTTATTCAACTCATCTTGTTGAACTCTGCCTTCAAGGTTGGAATGAAAGGCCAGATGGATACATCAAGCTTCCCATGCAGAGGGGAAAACAGAACATTTTTACAGCAGACTACATGTTGGGAAACAGTCACAACGTAAGGAATTCCCGCCAGCATACCACAGCAATCTTCATTATTTAATAATAAATAACTACCGTTTGCTAGCAACGTGAAAGTCGGTGTAATAGCCGGAGCCGATGTACCTTTCAAACCGCACGCCAAATTTGGTGCTTCTTGGTTGCAAGAACCGTGCAATTGTAAATTTCTACAGACCAATGAGTGGTCGGGGGTGGAAGTGCAATCTTCACCTTTTAAATAAACTTCTTTTCCCTCCCTTAGACATCTAAAGGTGAATGGAAGAGACCAAACTTCATGGAGATGTGCGCTACCCAATGGCTCATACCTAGGGTAACCAGAATTTTAAAGCCAAAAACTGGGACATTTCACAAAAATAGGAGGACTACACTTTTTCTTCAAGCGATGAGAGCGCTCCTCAGCAGAGAATTACAGAATAGGCAGTAAGAACATGCATACAATGCAATTTTTAAACCCAGTAGCTTGCCTGTTGATTAAATTGCTTTCTTGAATCAACTGCTAACTGTCCCTGCTTTATAAAACATAAAAAACACCTCCCACCGTTTTCAGTCGACCCTTTTTAAAAACCAGGACATGAGCTACATTTCTTGAAATTTGCTGGGACAGCTGGTTAAAAACTGGGACCGTCCTGGCAAAATGGGGACGCCTGATCACCCTACTCATACCTGCCTATAGCATAATCTTTCATGCATGCTTCAAATGTAAACAGCGGGAAAGGTAACGTTATTAACCCATGAATAAGCCAAATTGCCAAATTATTTTCGGCCACAGAAAATGGTAAGGGTTCTAACTTTTCAATATGCAAAAGTGAATGTAGCATCTTTCATTGACATAAATTGTTGTTTAACAGTCAGATTAAATGGCAAAAATAGGGAGGACATGTTCATGTAGTTTCAAGGCACCTTCCCAGCCTTTAACATTTGTAAAGTCCATGCAAACTGCATAATAGAACGCAATTGATTTTAACCATGGTACAAAACTGACTTCAACCTGCACAATATCAACAACAGAAGAAACAATATTATTTAATGTATACATTCTGGAAGAAAGTGTGTTAACGCTATTATCTACAACTGCAAGCACTTTTTCAAAATTAGCTTGATCAATAGCTCTCAACCTAGAAGCAGCTTCAATTTGGGACAGCTTCCAAACTTCGTTGTAAACTGCATAGATCCATCTTTTGGACCTGACTTTTGCAGGACCTTTCACAAAGTCGTTCAAATCAACATCATCAGACAATTTGGACAAGTGTAGCTTAACTGACTCTAATGTGGAATGTCGCAGCCAGTTCTGACATAGCTTGCCTACTGAATAGGTAGTGACAGAATGGTCACTCTGAAAACGGGGATCAGCTTCAACTTGTGTATAGGCAGGGGCCAAACCTAGAAAACAGTGCTGGCATGCATCTGCACTTTTTTTGTCACACCAACCAACCTCGAGGATCCAAACTGGAAATGTTAAGGGATGAATTTAGTAACAGTGCTTTTAAGTCACTAAGGGACCTACTGGTGTGATTATTCCAATCAGGGTATTCTCCCAAATCAGGAAAAGAGGGGGCATTTAATTTTTTAGATGTAGCCAATCCAAAGCAAGTGGTTTGTGAAATAGTAAAGTTCAGAAACAACATATGGTTCGGGATAAGACATGCACGGTGCAAAGCCTCAGTGTTCTGCACCTGCCAATGCTTAGAACCCCAAACAGATTTAAGATCAATAGTATTCGTCCCCAGTTCATAGCCTCCAATAGCCAATTGGTCGATAAAGGACTTTGAATATAATAATTTTGTGTGGGTAAGTCTAACCTTGGAAGAGGACTTCTCAGTCAGCTCAAAATAAAATGTATTAGGCTTTGACTGATCAAAATCAGTAAAATAAGAAAACTTTTTCAAAAGGGTTTTGGAGCTGCCTTCAACAGGAGCAGGACAATGTTCCCACTGGGTGTAATTAACCACATTCCTAAAAGTGTTTGCTTTACGCAGGAAGTGATTTCCATAGTGTTAATAACAGAATAAATAACCATAATTAGCAGAATTTAAATACAAGTCTTCAGCATCAAAGGCAGCATAATACTTCAAATCAGAAAACAAAGCCTCTATGGCTTGGATGTCCCAATCATCAGAACGAATATTTTGTTTAACCACATTCCCCATAGAAACACAAAGTACATTAGGGACATTAATAACCTCTGTGGGCTATGGATTTGCAATTTGCCCACATCCCATACTATCCCATCTAGGACAGGCCAAGCAGTGATATTCATAAAAGTCTGGTCCTTCTTCATCCTGTGTGAAGAGGAGTGGGGAGCCAAAGTTCCATCAATTAGTCGAATTGCAGTTCTCTCTTGAACGTAGTGTCCATTCACCAAACGAAAAAAATACACCACAAATCCAATGTACATGAAAAAAAATAGAAAATAGCACCAGCCAAATGTAAGTCCATGGAGGAATTAAAAAGTTTCTTTTAAACCAAACAGCAAAAATCGAAACCTTTGAAGGGGACTTTGATGTGGTAGAGTTAGTGTCAAAGGAAAAACGTGATTGATTAGCCACACAGGTCTCTAAATCAGGCATGGATGAATCTGCGGGGTAAGCGTACTCCGTGTTATCAGCAAGATCAGTTGCTGGAGCATTCAATAAAGGATTCGTAACTGTAGGCATCTTGATGGCAACATCAAGACGGGCAGCAGGTGTCGGAACTAAAACAGAGTTTTGCATCATTGCTGGACAGGAGACCGCAGGTGTCATACTAAGAAGAATCGCCCACTCTGTGTGGTTTGACATTGTCAATGTCAAACCTTTCTGCCAGGAAGTGGAGGTAAAACGATTGTTCTTGTACCCTGCACGCCAAGCACAGGAACTTGAGCATGATATGAGGGGCCAAACTCCTCCTTGTTTGCGGCCTTTTCTCGGACCAGTTCTCCAACTTGGGGTAGCCAGCCAACTACCAGGATCTGCAACGCAGCATCAGATGTGGAGGGCAAATGTTCCTTTGCAAGACTGTCTCTGGTCATTTGTAGGTTCTGTAAAACATTACAATGTTCATCTACGTCAAAGGATGAGGCTGACGCCGCCATGTCTACACCCTCAAGGTCCGGAACAAACATTTTGATGCCAAAGAGCATTTCGTATGGGGTCCACCCACCCAGAGACCTTCTAGGGAGATTCTTAAGTGCAAGCTGAAAGCTATTGAGATGGGCTAGCCAGTTCCGGCCTGCACCCATAACTCTAGCCGTCAAGGTTTGCTTTAAGTCACGGTTCATCCGCTCCACAATGCTATTGCCTTCAGGCCGATATGGAGACGAAAATTTTACTGGGGCCCCTAATGAACGCATGGCATCCTTGTATACCTTAGAGGCAAACGCTGGACCCTGGTCCGAATGGAAGATGCCACATACAAAAATTACCACAAAGACACGCAAATCCCTTATGACAGTTTGAGAATCAGCGCTCCTTTCTGGCCACAACCACACAAAGCGTGTGCACGAATCAACTGCAACTAAGATGTACTTATACGCAGTATCAGATGAAAAAGGACCGCAGTGATCCAAATAAACACACGCGAGCGGTTTATTGGATATGTACAACTGCTGGGGGGGCGTGCAGCAGTAGATGGTTTAATCTGCTGGCAAATGTCACAAGGAAGGACATAATCATGCGTCTGTTTGTACAATCCCCGCCACCAGTAACGCTGCTAGAAGTGATACAGTAGCTGACACGCCGACATGCGCTGAGGCCATCCCCTCGTGTGCTGCTGTAATCAGAGTCTGTCTGCGGTCCGCGTTGGGTATTAACCTGTCACCAACGTCGTTCATTTTCACATAAGGAACTTTATCAGGACTTAAATTATAAGAGTATTTAGAAGGGAAACCTTTCGGGTAATTACCTCCTTTCTCTGTTGCGGCAATAGCTGTCAAGATGTCATCCTCAATCTTACTTTTGGAACGTGTAACTGCTGCTACTGAATATGTTGCAACTGCTGTCTTCGCAGCCTCATCGGCAAGACATTTGTCAACAGGGTGAACTCCTACACGCTGGTGACCAAGAGTATGAATCACAAACACGAGTGGAAGCCCTTAAGCTCAGCCACTCGAACCCAGGTCATTTTATGTTTTATTGTTTGACCTTTGGAGTCACAAAAGTAATTTTGAGCCCAAAAGTATAAATTGTCGCTGTATGATTGAACACAGTAGTAAGAGTCACTTACGACAAGAGTAGTCACACTAGGATCTGCGTACTCCAATGCAAGCATCAGGGCACGAAGCTCTGCCAATTGGGCGGTACAGTCCCCTAATGTCTGTGTATGCACGACTTCCGAAATGAATTTACCATCCACCATCGTACCAACCACAATTGTGCAAGCAGAAACATAGGCGTGTCTAGAACCCGTAGCCGGTTGTGCAGAACCGTCAGTGTAAATGATACAATGGAAATCCTCCAATGGCTGCATAGTCAGAGGAACATGATGAACAAATACATACTGCAAAAACTCCTGAGTCTGCAGAGAGGAATCAAAAATTAATGTGACATCCGGAGATGTCAAGGACGTGGCCCATTGTATTCACCGTGGGTGCAAAGCCTTTGAATTGGGTACACTGGCTTTCCTCACTGCCTCTAAGGGAGGATACAGAGTGACACCCAAAATGTGCTTTCCCTGCGACAGTGCACCTTCCTTAAGAATCGCCATCTACACTGCTGTCAAAACTCTTTCCACAGCGGAAAACCGCAACTCAACCGAAGTGTGACTTGTAAGTGATAGGGACTGTGTCACCCTCATTAAAAGTCAGATACGTGAAACCCACCGCCCCAGGTACGATTCTTATTACCAGGTTGGTGTGGTTATCACGAGTCAGCAAGAACCTAGATTCTAGGAGATCAGCCTGCAAAGATTGCAAGATGGCTCAATGTGTTGGCAGCCAGCAAGATTTGGAGAAAGTAGGTTGTACTAAAGCGTAAAGAGGCTTGATACGCTGGGCATAATCAGGAATGTAAGTACGCCCGAAATTTAAAAAGCCCAGTAAAGATTTTAGTTTTTTCAGAGTTGAGGGAGCGCGCAGCTCTGCGCATTTCTCCAGGAAGTGAGGCGCCAAACCTAGACCTTCATTGTTGAGCTCGTAGCCCAGGAACAACACTGCGTACTCTGCAATGTGTTACTTTGCAAAGTAAAATTTATAGCAAAAATCCGCAAAATTGCAAATTATGCGGTCAACACGACACAGATGCGGCCATAATTAGTCTGTGAGATAGATATCATCCACATACGAACATGCATCTGCATCGAGTCCCTCTAAAAGAGAGACAATGCGGGCGGCAAAGATGCCTGGACTACTTTTGTAGCCCATTGCCAAACAACGATATTGGCGTTGTTTGCCACCACTGGTAAATGCTGCCCACTGACTAGTAAGCGGGGACAGATTATGGGCAAAAAAAAACATTGGATATGTCAAGTGTGGTTTTCAACCTTTTGCGCACAAGACTATCCACAAGTGCAGAACTGTGAGTATTCTGCACCGCACACGTCTGATAATGGGAGTTTAAGTGGTGGTAATCCAATACCAAATGGTATGAGCCATCCGGCTTGGTCACAGTAAAAAGAGGGTTACTCATCGGAGACACACACGTTTCAATAACACCTTGATATTCCAATTGCTCAAGGATCTCTTCCACCGGAGCTTCTCGATTCACGTCGCATGGGGTATTGGGAATGAAGCTGTGGCATAGACCGTAAGGGAATCTCAAGTCTGGGAGAAAATTTGTCCCAACCACAGTGAGTACGGTACAAAGCCGGTGCAAGCGCCTTAGCCCAATCTTCTGCAAAATGCAGAGCCTGCTCCTTCGGCACTGTGTGCGCGAAACTAGGGAGGATTACCTCCTCCCCTTGCGGAGCTGCCAAAACAAAAGGTGGGGGCCCCCTCCATCAACAAAATGTCATAGGTAGTAGTAAGATTTTCCCAAAATACCCCTTTTATGGTACGTTGTATGTCACCTTCAATTAAAAGGACAATTTCAAATAGTCTTTCAGGGGGTGCCACTCTAGCGTCAGCTGTCTCAGCTACAACAAATATGTCAGTCGCTGTCACCTTCAGTAGTGGACGCAGCGCCTCTCTCACTATGGTAATCTCCACTGCGCTGTCCAACAGCGTCTGCGCCCATGTCAGATTCCAAAGCTGCGTTCTCACTATCTGTGCCATATCTCGCTGTTACAGAAGCAACTTTCTTCTTCTGAAACTGGGGTCTCTCACATGGAGTGTCATCCTGCTTGTCTTTACCATCAGTCTTGAGGGGTGGGTCTTGCTTCGAACCCCTCCCCTTGCCGCTGTCTCCTCCACCGGTGGGTGAGACAGATGAATCCTGCAACGAGCGAGGAGAACGTTGATCAGGAACCTGAAAACGATCAGGTGACTTAATCGTAGCGCGGTCGCGCAGTTTCATAAGTGCGCTCAGTAGACACAGGTATTGGCGAAGCAGAACGGGACCCCTGTTACTTTTTCCCCTGTTTTTTATTTTTAGTCCAAGTCTGTTTCTGACTTGAGGGGCAATCATAATTTTCAGACTTCGCCGCCTGTGTTTGCTTTTGCGCTGTCTTGGCAAAAAGCTTAACACCCAAACTATTACAGCCAACAGTCTTATAAGCCGCTGTGATCATTTTTGGTAACTGACGGGGTTTCTCTGCATCTGGGACATCGCGCAAAGCATTAGACACCTGGAAGCATACCGCAACTCCCTTAACGTTAGCAAGGACCAGATCGGAAACTACGTCAAACACTCTAACGAGTCTCATTCCCAATTCAACAGCAGCCTCCAGTCCGTGCTCATCTTGAACACGCTTCATGACAGAGGGTAGGACAGTCATTGACGGGGTGCCGAAGCATCTCGTATAGACTGCCGCAAAAATCATACCCCATGTGGTACAGTCAGTCACTTCGGGCACTAAGTCTTTCTGCAAACTAATTGTAAGAATCCTGTGTTTCTCCACAGGAGTCGTGTTAGGAAACACTGCCTCCAGTTGGTCAAATTTCTCAGCAAGCCAACAAGGCATTTCATCCTCATCCTGGGGACGCTTGCCCATAACCGCATTAACCATAACGGGACTAAGCTTCAACCCGTTCGGCCCAACTGGATGCGCTGCAACACCAGGGCCCCCACCTGGAATGTTGCGGGAAATGTAATGAACCAAAGCCCCTATAACTGCTACTGCAGAAGCATTAAGGGGTCTCAATTCAAGTAAGGGACATACTCCTGCACGTGGGTGTGGGTTAAAACCAGCCAAAACAGGCCAAGAAGCGCCTGGAATGGACAAAGGACCCAATCTAATTTCAGTGAGAGGGTGCAGAAAGGCACCATCAAACCAAACGGGGTGCTGCCAAGCAAAAATAGGAACCTCCTGTGTCCTATAAGGAGTGTACTCCGCAGGCAAAGCAGTGGGAGTGTACGTAAGAAACACATTAGTATCCGCATTAACTGCTGGAAATGTAACCCATGAGTAATAGAGCTCAAACGGGTGTGCTGCGTCTGCACTCACCACAAAAACAACTGCCATGCCTTCCAAGGAGATGTTGAAACCCTGCAAATGATTGCGCACAGCCATTCGACTGTGCTGCGGGATATTAACGACCGCCATAAGGACACAGAAAGAGTACGGACTATACAATGCAATATAATTTAGCACAACTGGGTAGTGATTCAATAGAAACCGTTTTAGAATATCATGCTTGAAAAGACCTATTTAACTATAGGTAGGTTTATCCATCACCACTGTCAACCGGAAACAATAGTGAGGGGGTCGTGGACTGATACAAGCACTACTCGAGAGTCTCACAATAAGACCACAACATTGGCCTCCATGTCGCAGGGTTTCTGCGCCTACACAGAACTGTGCACAGAGACCCAGGACCTCAGTGAATTGTGGTGTACCAAAAAACTCACCTCAGTGCCTAGAAACCCTAACCAGCTAGCATCAGTGTCTCATTAGCTCTTCGTCGTATAGCAAAGGAACCAATGATTAGACAACCCAGAACATGCGACTTAGGTTATACTCAGGAATGGTGGGAAGCAAGAACACTCTTTCGTTATAGTCTCATACCAGTCCACAACGGGAGTAAAAAAGAGACACGGAAAGGTTAAAATATTTATTTTAATGACGCGCTCCAAGATGCAGTATCTTTGCTAACATAAGCAGACATATGATTAGAAATAATATGGTCAGCATTGTTACAATTCCATAAAACGCAAAAGAAGAGATATTATTATACAATTGTGGTGAAAATAGGTCCAATAGCGCATAGTAAATCACCCTCCCTAGCTAGGAACTATTTTTGATAAAATATAGAAGGTCTCTTAGGCTAGGATCTGCAAACGCTCCCTGTCTGTCTGGAAAAACGGGCTTCTTCCAATTGTCTGAAATCATGCCTACTGTGTGATATTAAAGGCGCCAGAATCATGTTGGCTGCAGCTGCATTTGTGTTATGTCTAGAAACGTGAGCCGATCAGCTTTGAACAACAGCTACCTTGTTATGATGGCCTTGGTGCTGTAGAACTCAGTGTGCAGACTAGCGTCTCGAATGCAAGTCTAGGGATGCTGAAAACAAGCCATTCTCATGTGAAGCATTTCACGCAGCCCAACTTACAACAGTTATAGGCAGTGTCGTGTGCAAAAGCGGCACAAAGGTAAAATGGCGTTTAAACTTCTAAAAAGCCTATGCTAACTTAACAATATGCACAACAAGGTCCAGCCCACACTACAGCACTACTATGCAGTCATAGTTAAGGAGAAACTACCTATACATATACTACTCCTCTTCCCTCTTTCAGCCTCTCTCTTGCCTCTTTGTGCACTTCTACTTGATTGTTTTTACAGCTCTTACTTTTTCTGCACCTCTGTTGCCTCTTTCTGCACCTCACTTGTTTCTTTCTGCACTCCTCTTGACTCTTTCTACACCCTCTTACATCTTTCTGTACTTCTCTTGCCTCTTTCTGCACCCCTCTTCCATCTTTCTGTACTTCTCTTGTGTCTGTCTTCACCCCTCTTCCATCTTTCTGTACCTCAGCAGCCTGTTTCTGCAGTTCTCTTGCCTCTTTCTCCTTTTGTGTTGTTTCTTTCTGCACTTCTCTTGCTTTGTTCTGCACCCTTCTTTCCTCTTTCTGTACCTCTCCTGGCTGTTTCCACACCTCTCTTGCCTCTTTCTCCAGTTCTCTTACCTCTTTCTGCACCTCTGTTGCTTCTTTCTGCACTTCTCTTGCTTCTTTCTGTACTCCTTTTCCCTCACTCTGCAGTCAGTTTCCCTGTTTCTGCACTTCTCATGGCCTCTTTCTGCAGCTCTGTTGCTTCTTTCTGCACTTATCTTGCCTCTTTCTGCACCCTTGTTCACTTTTTCTGTACCTCTCTTGCCTCTTTCTGGTCCCCTGTTCCCTCTTTCTATACCTCTTTTGCCAGTTTCTACAACTCTCTAGCATCTTTCTGTACCCTTCTTTCCTCTTTCTGAACCTCTGTTGCTTCTTTCTACACTTCTCTTGTTTCTTTCTGTAGTCCCTTTCCCTCATTCTGCAGTCTGTTTCCCAGTGTATGCACTTATTTTGCCTCTTTCTGCTGCTATGTTGCTTCTTTCTGTACTTTTCTTGCCTCTTTCAGCACCCTTCTTCACTTTCTCTGCACCTCTCTTGCCTCTTTCTGCACTCATTGCCTCTTTCTGCACCTCTTTGGCCTGTTTCTGCAACTCTCTTTTGCTTCTTTCTGTACTTTTCTTGACTCTTTCTGCACCCTTTGCTTCCTTCTGTACTTCTCTTACCTCTCTTGCATCTTTCTGCACTTGTCTTATTTCTTTCTGCGCCTCGCTTGCTTCTTTCTGTACCCTTCTTGTCTCCTTTGCACCCATCTTGCCTGTTTATGTACCTCTCTTGCCTCTTGCCTTTTTCTGTGCATCTCTTGCTTCTTTCTGCACTTCTCTTGTTTCTTTCTGTACTTCTCATGCCTTTTTTTGCACTTCTCTTGCCTGTTTCTTCATTTCTCTTGCTCGTTTCTGGACTTCTCTTGCCTCTTTTTGCAAGCATGTTGCCTCTTTCTGTAGCTCTGTTGCTTCTTTCTGCACTTCTCTTGTGTCTTTCTGCTCCTCTCTTTATTCTTTCTGTACCCCTGTTGTCTTTTTCTGTACCTCTTAGCTTCTTTATGCACGTCTCTTGCCTTTTTCTGCACCTCCATTGTTTCTTTCTGGACTTCTCTTCCTTCTTTCTGCTCATCTCTTACTTCTTTTTCAACTCGTTTTGCCTCTTTCTGGAACTCTTTTATTTGTTTCTGTACCGTACTTGCGTTTTTCTACATCTTTTTCCTCTTACTCCACTCCTTTTGCCTCTTTCTGCACCTGGCTTGCCTGTTTCTGTACATCTGTTGCTGCTTTCTGCATTTCTTACAATTTTCAGTAGCTGTGTTGTTTGAGTATTTCATGTTGCTGTTTGTAAACCTTTAGTTTTTTTCCTTTCTCCTTTTAGCAGTGTGACCACCTTTTCTTGCGTGTTTGCAAATGTTTTGCTCGTTTTTATAGTTTTCTCTTCTGATGAGTTATAAATGCAATAGAAATGTAATTGTACTTTTGCTCTTAGTTGTTATTTTCAAAATTTAAATCTTATTAATTTTGAAATGTTCATTGATTTACCAAAATAATTAAACTATTATTTGTTTTTTAGGAAGTTATTTTGATTGGATTACAAATAAAAGATGGCAAGAAATCATGAAAAGAAAAGAGAGTAAAGGAGACAGAAGTACTTAATGAAAACTAATTCGAGGGGAGTAGAAAAACATCCAAAGATTGCTGACGATAAATTGGCTTCTGGTAACAGAACTAAACAATTTATTTAAAAAGTTGTGGAGAGATTGAACGATCAAAACACTAACCAAAGGAGGAAAAACATTTTTAGAACAAAGGAGAAGCAAATAAAGAAACACAATGGAAAACAAACACATGTGACAAAAAGACAAACATTTTAAGGATATATGTGTATATGTTTCATAATAGATGAATTCAAAATGTAATAAAAGATTGTAAAAAGTATAAAAAAAAAAGATCTGCAGCATATAAGAAAAAGCAACAGATTGAAAGTGTAGTAGATACTGCTTTTAAATTGAAACAGAAATTATTTATATTGGTATTGAAGAGAATGAAAACATTGAATAAAACATTGATGCTTACAGAGTCCCGTGACGAAACATTTAAATTGCGTGCATTGACGCACTTGGTTGTGGCTTCCTTCCGTGACCAAGGCCCACCCGCCTTGACATTCGAATAAAGCCTCTTTCCTCAGTATTGGGCCTCTTTGTTTGCTGCATTGGTGTGATGTTCTGACGGGCTTCTCCGTGCACGCCTTAAGAGGCCGCCCTGAAGGGTCGGGGGCTCCATACTGGAGGTTTTTGTGTGGATGTTTAATAATGGAGCATGACCCACTCACCGAACTGGAACCTTCTAAGGTAAAGCTAATAAGCAAGTCGGAGTTCGGCGCTGGAAGGGATTCTGTGTGGAGAACTTCCTCACAGATCGTGCTGGGGACTGGAGGTTTTGGACGGAGTGCAACGACATCGAGCATTTGCTGTGATGGATATTGACATGACTGCATAATATTTTAAAAAAATCGACTGTACTGGGTACAAGCAGTGAGCCCGGCACTGGCTGAGCCATGAGAATGAGAAATTATCTGTGTAACCAGCTTGATATTTCACACTCCAGATGCACTGTGGTACATTGATGCTTACAGAGTCACGTGACAAAACATTTAAATTGCGTGCATTGATGCACTTGGTGGTTGGCTTCCTTCCGTGACCAAAGCCCACCCGCCAAAACATGTTGGAATTGGGAAGCTTTATAATGCCGCATGACTTCGAATAAAGCCTTTTTCCTCAGTATTGGGCCTCTTTGTTTGCTCCATTGGTGTGATGTTCTGACGGGCTTCTCCGTGCCCGCCTTAAGAGGCCGCCCTGAAGGGTCGCGGGCTCCATACTGGAGGTTTTTGTGTGGATGTTTAATAATGGAGCATGACCCACTCACCGAACTGGAACCTACTAAGGTAAAGCTAATAAGCAAGTTGGAGTTTGGCACTGGAAGGGATTCTGTGTGGAGAACTTCCTCACAGATCGTGCTGGGGACTGGAGGTTTTGGACGGAGTGCAACTACATCGATCATTTGCTGTGATGGATATTCACATGACTGCATAATATTTTAAAAAATCGAGTGCACTGGGTACAAGCAGTGAGCCCTGCACTGGCTGAGCCACGAGAATGAGAAATTATCTGTGTAACCAGCTTGATATTTCACACTCCAGATGCACTGTGATACATTGATGCTTCCAGAGTCACGTGACAAAACATTTAAATTGCATGCATTGACGCACTTGGTGGTTGGCTTCCTTCCGTGACCAAGGCCCACCCGCCGAAACATGTTGGAATTGGGAACGGGGGCTTGGGGGGGGGGGGCAGCCGACCGCAGGGAGGGCCCCCCCGGGCGATTTGGGAGGGGCTGTGGGGGGGGTTAGAGGCAGGAGCATCGGCCATTTTAGGGTTTGGGCTTTTTCTAGTTGGTAGCCCAAAAGGAGCCCAAGCATAAATGCTTTGGGCTCCTGCTCCCAGCCACCATTTTAGGTTTGGTGACCTGGTAGCTTAGGCAGGAATTTTTTGGAATTTTTTCTTTATTCATTGTTTATAGTTAGTGGAGGTAGCTTTTAGTTAACATATATTTACAATTGTGCTTACTGTTAGAAGGGAGGATTATAGGGTCCTTGAGGCACTTCTTCTCCTCAATGAGGCAGGCAGAATGGATTTGGTGATAGGCAGGGGGCGGCGCCCCCCCCCTTCGTCAGGCCTTGGCTGGCGTCGCTGCTACAGTTGCAGCGTGTACCACTCCGAAACAGCGACGGGCGTCTCCGGTAGGTGAAAGGGGCTGGTATTGTACTAGTTAACCGGCCCTGTCGTGTGCGTAGCGTGGAGGGGGCGGGACGCTGTTGGTGCATCGAGCGGGACTATGCAAAGTAGGGCTGATGCCTCTGTAGCGTGCCCCGCACTGGTTGGGAGCGTTTGTGGGGCAGCCCGGTCCCGTGAACAGGGAGAAGGGGCGGGCGTCTCTCCATTAATTCTTGAGAGGCGCGGAGGCCGGATGTTGGGACAGGAAGCGTTCGGCTTCGCTCTCGACCGCCCCGCGTTTGCTAGAGCCGGTATCTGGTGGTGCGCAAGGGAGCGCGCAGCGTGTTTATGTTGAGGGGGAGGGGAGAGGGGAGTGAAGGGGAGAGGGGAGGGGTACACAGCTTTCCTTTTCGGCCCATTTCATCGGAGGGTCCCGAGGCTGCTTGGATGGAGGGTAATGTAGGCATGCATGCTGACAGGCCTGGCAGCGTTTTCAAGACTGTGTCGGCCGAGAATGTGAATGAAGGGGAATGTGTCACTCGGGTTATTGAAGGAGTTGGAATCGACTTAGAAGTTGAGGGCAATTTGGGCAGCCCCTTTATTATTTTCTCCCCCAGCATCTGTGAGGGGGGGATGTTTTGTCGGTTGCACGGAGTTTTTTAAAGGTGATAGCGAATGGGCTCAAGTGGGAGAAGGGGGTGTCAGCAAGAGAGTCTTTTTCTGGTTTTGGTGTAGGGCAGGTAGAGGGGATTGCGGCATTTGGAGATACGTCGGCTGGTGCGTGTGCCATGTCAGCAGGGGAGTGTGCTGGTGGTTTTGTTCCCAGTTCATTTTCACTGGTTCACACCGATTTGGAGCCGGCGGGTAGCGTTCAGGCGCGGGATAGGTTTGGATACCTTTGCCCTTGATCAGAAGGATTGCGGGTCCGTGGGGCAGTTGAAAGGTCTTCTCGCCTTATGGGCGCTGGAGCTTGAAGACTATCAGGGGTGTGTTAGGGTGGCATCAACTAGAGAAGAGAGTTGCGAAAAGGACAGAGAGTCAGGGCCCAGCTTCGGCGGTGGTGGCGGCTATGTTAGATTGGAGTGAGGTTGAAGAGGTAGGTGGCTATTCACCGGTGGTAGGTTCCGGAAGGGCCGTGCAGTCGGGTTGAGTAAGGAGGCGGTCGGCAGTTTTTGTGATGCCAAGGTGGCAGATGTCTGTCGCGGATTTGGCTTTTACGGATCCCAGCACATCAGTCCAAACATTTTCTTTTAAGGATTCAGTCCAGCGCGGCGCTGCAGACTCGGTAGGGCGCGGTTCGGCCCAATTGCGCAGAGGTGAAGGGAGGACAGAGCCTTGCGCGGCACTTTCTGTACCACCGAGGGACCCCGTCGCGGTCAGCGCACGAAGGTCCGGCACGACCTCGCTGGCCCCAACGAATAGCAGGTCTAGGTGGTCTACCTTACCGTCTGCTATGGAGCTTCGGAGTCAACGCTTGGGGGAGTACCGGCGGGTATAGTCTGCTGCCCCGCCGAAGGAACGCCAAGTGTACATGACGGACAATATTGTTGATGCGGGTTTTGGTAGGACCCGTGAAGTTTGATTTGATAATGAGGAGCTTCAGGTGGTGGAGCCGAGTTTGCTTGATTTTGATGAAGACAGCCCAGAGGAAGGGGAATTGCAGGATATGGAGGGGGAGGGCCCTCTCACGCTTCTCTCAGTGTTTTACAGGTTTCAGGAGTGGCACAGCAGCCAAGGATCAGACGAGAGCGCCGCCCCTTGGTGAGGGCTCCTCAGACTCGGGAAAGAGTGGATTTATCGGCACGGCGGTCGGAGTCGGCTAGACCAGCCTCTTTAGAGCCAGGTGAGAAAGCTCATACACAGGCCAAACCGAAAATGGTGTCTGTGGGGACTGGGGAGGAGGGGGCTAGGGGGGTGTTGGAGGGGAGACTGCTCAAAGGTAAATATGTCAAGGACACTGGAGTGGGCACTGAGGATGGAAATGTGGCCTTGGTCAATAAAGTGGAGAGTGGGACTGATACGGTTAAAGCACATGGGTTAAGGAGCCATTTGATAGTAAAAAATTGAAAATTAAAAAGCTGCCTTACATGGGGGTAACTAAGCAGTTGGGTGCTCATTTAATGTTGGCTACCAAGGAGCGTATATGGAAGGGTGAGCATTTTGAGATTGAAACTCCTGCACAGATAGGTCAGGTCTAAGGAAGGTTCTAAGGAGGAGGAGTATGAATTGGCTAAACCCCCTAAGGTGCCGTTGACTATTGAAAATTGGACGGCAGCGTTCTTAATATACGCAAGCGTTTATTGTGGGAAATTCCTGAAGCGCAGCGTGTCTATCTTTAAATACATAGATGTGATTCGGAAGGCGCAGATTACTGGAGGAGGTTATGCATGGGCTCATACGATGAGGAGTTTAGGGCTTGGATGGCATGGGACCCAGAAGCAAAGTGGGGGGAGTTTGATACAGATTTATGGCAGCATACTATAGGAGAGGCTGCAGGTGGCAAGACCATTTTTACAGCTAGCGGTTTGCCGTTAATTCACCGTCCCTTTCAGGGGAAGCCCGGGTGGGGTGGGAAGCGGAGCAACTACATAATCTGGAATTGGAGCGTGCTGGGATATCAATGAAGGATTATGCACTAGGGAGTTTTGCAAGTACAGGCACGAATGCTCCAGCTGTGGTAGGCACCATCCCCTCGTTAAATGTTGGGGGGCCAAAACCGCAAAGTAGTCAGCAAGGGAATTAGTCAGGTGCAGGTACATCTGGCGCCCCACAGCAGTTTCAAGGGGGTCGGGAGGTAGAGGGGCACAGGGCTCTGGGCCAAAGGGCTGTCAAAGCTAGAACAGGCATTTCGGGGGTGTGAGGATGTAGGAGTTAAACAGAAACTTTTGGAAGGTTTTCAATATGGTTTTCTTTTAGGTTATCTGGGACCAAGGCAGAGAAGGGGGCTGATAACTTGAAGTCAGCATCTGAACATAGCGGGGTGGTGCGAGAAAAACTAAGCAAAGAAGTGCATGAAGGAAGGATGGCAGGCCCTTTTGATGACTGGCCGATCCAGAACTTGATAATATCACCTATTGGAGTGGTGCCCAAAAGAGCAAGGGCAATACAGGCTAATTCAGCACTTGTCGTGGCCTGATGGGTCTTCGGTGAATGATTTCATTGATGAGGAGGCTGCCTCGGTTTCATATTCCTCAGTTGACGTGGCCATGTCACTGGGGTGACCGCGGGCGCACCTGCAGAGATGGCAAAATGTGATATTAAGTATGCGTTTCGGTTGCTTCCAGTCCATCTAGATGATTGGGATCTTCTGTGTATCCATTTCGAGGGTAAATGGTACGTGGACAAAGCATTACGGATGGGTTGCTCCAGGTCATGTGCTCTATTGGAAAGTTTCAGCACCTTTTTGCAGTGGTATTTCACACACCAAACAGGTCATACCTTGGTAACACACTATTTGGATAACTTTTTCTTTGTTGGTTCCCCGGGCTCCGCGGACTGCCAGACAGCTCTGGAAACTTTTCATGAGCTCATGGAGGATATGGGTGTGCCCTTGGCTCCTGAAACAACAATGGGACCTGTTACAGTTTTATCCTTTTTGGGTACTGAAATTGATTGGAGTAGCAATGCGGGTTCGCTTGCCGGATGACAAAAAAGTTGAAAATGCTAGAAGTGCTGGTCAGTCTGCTGTCAAAACAGAAGGTGAAGGTGAAGGAGATTTAGGTGTTGTGGGGACATCTTAACTTCGCTTGCAGGGTGGTCAGAGCAGGGAGGTCAGAGCAGGGAGGTCTTTCTGCAGGAGATTAGGCAGAGCTTTGGCTGGTCAGCATTTGCCTCACCACCGTGTCTGCTTGTCAGCAGGAGTGTAAGAGGATTGGCGTATGTGGTTCTTTTTTCTTATTTCAGTAATGGTGTGCCCTTGGTCGGGGAGGACGATGTGCAGTGGGTTGTGCAAATGTTTTCGGATGCAGCGGGCAGTGATGATTTTGGCCTTTATTGGCGAGGCAGGTGGTGTGCAGAAGAGTGGGGAGATTCCGTGGGCTGGCCAAGGAGGTGGACAGGACAGCGATACCTGTGGTATGTAGGCAACGTAGGGTATTACAACTGGTGGTAGGTTCTTTGGCTACGTCTACGCAAGCTGCAATTTCCCTGGCATGGAAGGTATGTTTAGCGACTGGGGCATGTAGGCGAGATGAAGCCTGGCGTCATTCTGAAGATGTAGTACAGTTCATTTTGGATGTTATAGAGAGAGGCCTGTCTCGGGTGACCATTTCAGGAAAGCTAGCAGGTATATCTTTTCTGGGAAACTCTTTTGGGGCTATTCTCCTTCAGCTGGCGAGGTCGGGAAGAGAATGCTTGTAGGTTGGGCCAGGGAGCGTGGATGTGTTCAGTTGTCTCGTTCTCCCCTCTCATGGCAGAATTTGGCTCATTTGTTGGAAGTTTTACCCTTGGTTTGCAGGGATGACTTTAAAGCTTGTTTGTTTGCTGCTCTGATGGCATCTTTTCGAGTCCCGGAGTTATTAGGTACCCAAGCAAAAAGGGAATTTATTTATTTATTTTTGGCAAGAAGTGTTTTTCTCAGAAGAAGGTGTGCACTTTTGGCTTTCTAGTTTTCAAATTGATCAGAACAGGATGGGGAAAGGGGTTAGGTTAGCAGCAAGGACTCCTAAGGTTACGTGTCCATTGCGTTTGGCTCGTCGATGGAAGATATTGTCGGAGGGGTCAGAGTGCGATCCTGTTTTTCAGTACATCATGGGGCGCCAGTAATAGCATACCAACTACGCATGGTGTTGTGAAAGGCTTTGCAGAAGATTGGGTTGGACGGGGAGCAATATGGAACTCATTCTTTTAGAATTGGAGCAGCGACTGAAACGCATAATAGGGGTTGGCTCAAGGGGAAATTATGCGGTTAGGGCGCTGGTCGTCAAATTGTTTTCAGCGTTATGTGCGGGGCAACGCGGGGGAGGCGCATGCGTCATCCTCTTTGCTTTGAGATTCATTGTCTTTTTCTCTTTACAGGTTCTGTGGCTGGGCCCCAGTCTAAGAAGTGTCGGTTTGGATAATGGGGCATTCCTGCATCAAATGGGCCCAAGTTCAGGCAGCACAAAGTTATTTTTGAAAAATGTTGGGTTTTTTAATGACCAAATGTTTAATATTGTGGAGGGGAAAAAGGGGTATGCTTTGGAAGGAACTCATTCCATGTTGAATAAGGTGTTGGTAAAAAGGTCCTATGTCCGGATATTTTACTGATACACTTGGGTGAGAACGATCTTTGCGGAGTTCAAGGTGTGGTCCTGCTGCGGTCTATGGAGAGGGACTTGACTTTACTTAAGGAACAATAGTCTGGTTGCCATGTGCTATGGACTGAATTAGTGCCTTCCAGGGTAGGGGGAGGGGTGGTAAACCCCAGAGAGATTGACAGGGCTCGGAAGGAGGTGCACTTTGAGATTTCTAGGTTTTGCCGTTAATTGGGTTTCGGGAAAAGGCCACACAGGGATATCCGTTTTGACTCTGTCGAGTTCTTCCGTGTTGATGGTGTGCATTTATCCAGGCTTGGAATGGTTCTTTACGTGCTGGAGGTCAGGGAGTTTGGTTTAGATGCCTGCATGTTCAGCAGTGAGGTTTTTTAGAATATTTCCTACTGGGGGGGGCGGTTTCCTCCCCCGCCTTTCTGGGTGGCGGGGTCTAGCTGTTTTTGGGCAGTTTTGGCAGAGGTTTGTTGATTAATGGGTAGGTTGTGTTATCGACAGGGAAAGGATAGGTTGGTCGTTTTTAGTTTGGATTACACATTTTGGGGGATTGATAGATGTGAAGGGGCAGGCATGGGAGTTGGTTAACAGGGGGCTTGTATTTATAGGTTATAATGGTTAATATGGTGATGTAATGTTTTTGTAATGTTGAAATATATTGTATGGGTGAGGGCGGGGTCATGAACTTTTAGGGGCGGGGGGAGGGTTAGGGATGTTATGTATTTAGTGAGGTTTAGTTTTGGAAGGCTTTTTGCCAAGGTTGATTTAATATGTAATGCACACCTGTTCCAATAAAGCGGCCTTTTCCACCTATTCCTTTTCGTGGTCTGCTTCACCCCCCCCTCACCCCTCCCTCCCAAGCTTTATAATGCTGCATGACTTCGAATAAAGCCTCTTTCCTCAGTATTGGGCCTCTTTGTTTGCTGCATTGGTGTGATGTTCTGATGGGATTCTTCGTGCCCTCCTTAAGAGGCCGCCCTGAAGGGTCGGGGGCTCCATACTGGAGGTTTTTGTGTGGATGTTTAATAATGGAGCATGACCCACTCACCGAACTGGAACCTACTAAGGTAAAGCTAATAAGCAAGTCGGAGTTCGGCGCTGGAAGGGATTCTGTGTGGAGAACTTCCTCACAGATCGTGCTGGGGACTGGAGGTTTTGGACTGAGTGCAACTACATCGAGCATTTGCTGTGATGGATATTCACATGACTGCATAATATTTTAAAAAAATCGAGTGCACTGGGTACAAGCAGTGAGCCCGGCACTGGCTGAGCCACGAGAATGAGAAATTATCTGTGTAACCAGCTTGATATTTCACACTCCAGATGCACTGTGGTACATTGATGCTTACAGAGTCACGTGACAAAATATCTAAATTGCGTGCATTGACGCACTTGGTGGTTGGCTTCCTTCCGTGACCAAGGCCCACCCGCCGAAACATGCTGGAATTGGGAAGCTTTATAATGCCGCATGACTTCGAATAAAGCCTCTTTCCTCAGTGTTGGGCCTCTTTGTTTGCTGCATTGGTGTGATGTTCTGACGGGCTTCTCCGTGCCCGCCTTAAGAGGCCGCCCTGAAGGGTCGGGGCTCCATACTGGAGGTTTTTGTGTGGATATATATATATATATATATGTATATGTGTATATGATATATATTTTTTATTTTCTTTATTTTTTTCATGCATTGGAAAAACTAAAGTTAACATGCTGTTATAGATAGGTACGAAAAGTCTTTATCCCAAGCACTCGCAATTGTATTTTACAAGCAATCTAAAATCCTTATGACAAAATTCAAGAGAATTCACAAATAATTATTTGATTTTTCGTTTTCTTAAGATACAATTCTTTTATTCTTAGCCACAGAGCCATGCTTGTTTTGTCGCTGTTTGGGATACACCTGTGACTTCCTCAGGGCTTGAAAATACAGATAATAACCCCATATGTAATTACCACATCTCATAATACAGCTGGTAACCCCTTAATCAAATGACATTCGTGAACGTTTACTAAAAGTTTAGATTGGTACACAATCCATGACTACTCAGTGGAGACCCATGCACAGTCATCATTTCTTAAAGTTCAAAGTACATTTTCATTGGTCATTTCAGACTTCATTGGCACTTATTTTTGTAAAATGTCGCAATAACGGATATTACTAAGTTTCAGCTACACCTTGAGGATCGTGTCATGCCATCGACATATCTTTTCCCCAACCAAAGAAATGAGGCTCGCAGTGAAAATCAGTAATACTCTAAAAGACCCCTAATTCCAAAAACGGTGTGCTCTGTTATAGATAGGTGTTGAAATGAGATGAGAAATAACGTAAAAAGCCACTGAAATATGCCAATTATAGTTCACTCGATAACTTGCGCCCCCATCATGCACTGCTTGTGACCTCATTTTACAACTAACCATCAATTTCCAAGACAAGAAGAAACCCCTCACTTTTAACATTTTCTACAGTATACTCTGTAGGAAATGTTTTCAGCTTAACTGCTTTGATTATATCAAGATGGCGTTCAGGTGTGCCACAATTTTGTCATAAAGACAGAATATTAGTGTTCTAGTTGTTCAATAGAACAGTATGGTTGGGGGTGTTACTTCATCAATAATGTTGGGGGGGTGAGTGAGACTTCCCAACAAGCAGCATGGTGACCCCAACTAAAAAGGACATTGAGCAGGGTGGGGTAACAGGGAGTGAGGGGGATGTGGCATATGATGAGCAGTTTAGAGGCTTTAGGGTATAGTTAATTGTAAAAGAAACAACATTCTTGGTAGCAATAATATACATATACAAATATAAGCCACGGCACTAGATGACACCCAACTCCGATTATTTATTATTTATTTGCATAGTGCAGCATGCTATTACTAAACATGTTTAGCCACACATGACAGCACACTTCTAAACAGATTCCCACATTGTTTGCTTAACAAGTTAAGTCCACTAAATTGATTATTTTGTGTATCTTTGTATATTATGCATATGCATAGCCTGTGCTCATTCTGCACTCATTTATATATGTATTGGTAGCATTTTATGGTTTTCACACAGGAGAAGTAGTCTCTTTTGGCACCGATAAACTTTTGCTAAACTTAAATAAACTTCTGAGCCATCCAAGTCAGCTTTGCAAAAGGTTTGAGGTCTGGTTGTGGGCAGCAATCATACAAAGCAGCACAGAAACCTTCACAGATGTGTGTCTTTAAGTAAGACTACCTTGACTATAGCCCCCCCCGTAGATAAAGTCCCTGCAGCTTCCATTTTGATTTTCATATCTTTATTTACAAATGAAATGCTGATTGATTCATCTCTATTCATTTAAACTGCTGGAACAGTTCCGGTGCTACCCTGGCATTATGATATTTCCCAATCCTTTAAGCTGTTCAGATGCACTTAACCTTACTGCATAGAGCACGGTAATCTACATGGTAATTTGCCCAGCTACCGTTTTCAGTGGGCGATGCAGACCACTGATTGGTTACATTGGAGAGTGGCCAGCAAGATACGGTTATAGATATGGGGTTGATGCCATTGTGATTGCATCTGGGGTTGGCAGGTTTAAGGTAGCTTCTCTAGCATGGCTGATATGCGGATTTGTGATTGGCTATAAATGTGTCAGTTTAACATGAATGTATGCAGCGATGCAGTGGTAAATGCTTAGCCAACTATAGGCCTTGTAAAGTGTTATGCACATGATGGTGTCTGGAGTTGTCTATTGTGTGTTGTATGCAACGGGCAAGTAAGGCTTGAAGTGGATGTGCATTTGAGATGGCAAACACTTAGCTTAGGGTGTCTTGGAGCATCTTTTGAGTGGGATGATGCCAGGATTTGTGTCCTTAGTGTGCTCTTTCTGTTAGAGGCGGCTCCACCACTAAGGTGGAGGAGCGTCACCCCACTGCTCCTTGAGCAGGAAAAATAAAATGATATAACGCAGTACTTATAATTTTATTTTTCATAGGTTCGGGGCTGGGTTAGGACAGGGCGGGGCTGGAGGCACAGGGGGGTGGGGTGGAAGTGGTTTGCACACTCCAAATTGGCATGACTGCTTGGCCGGCCGTTTCGGCCTAGTGGAGATCATGCCCAGGCTCCCAGTCCCCATCTGAGCGCCGATCCACGGCACTCAGACCAATCAACGCTGCATTGCAGCTTTGCGATTAGCTATGGTGAGCCTGGGTGCTTCCTGGTTCCAGGACTCAACGGAGAAGTGGAGGAGGGACGCGGCCGGTGGAAGAGGTAAGTGGATTTTTAATTTTCTTTTTATTTCGTTCCACAAAGATCTGCTGGACATGGGATTATCCTATGGAAGAGAAGGATACAAAGAGGAAATGCAATGTTTATGGCCACAGAGGCTTAGATACAACAACAGTCATTTGGTTAAGCTCAAGACATAAGCAAGGACTAAAAGCAGCCTACGCTGGTTGTCTTCTTGACAGTGGTGGATTCAAGGCAATAGAATTGGATATATGGGCCTAACATGCTAGACAGGCATACCAAAGAATCCTGTCCTCAATAAGTAAGTGATTCATAATTCCTCATCCCTCCCGGATCAGGAGGGGAGCCAGCAAGCTTCCAGGGGGGTGGTGAGCTGCAAAAAGTTACATATACAGAGTGGAGAGAGATTTGCATATACCAGGCCCCAAGAGGAGCTTCAAGAGGTTGTCACGCTGCTAGGAGAACTGATTGGAAACTCCCTTGATGACAGCCATAAGCCCTCTCAAGCTCAGGACGATCTCAGGAGCTTATTTATCCAAAGAGTACCAGTACGATATGCCTCTTTCTTAACAACACTATCCCAAAGGAGACTGCTAACTCCCACTGCCAACCACCATCAATACCAAGCGCGCCAGGAGAGGAGAGCCGAAATAGGTATCAAGCAATGCAGCTAGAGTCTCTCAAAGATCAGCAGCCAGTCGGTGTGTACCTAATCATACAGTCTTACTGTCTTTGCTTCGGAGATAGTTACACTTCTATATCTATACTTGCAAGGCCTACTGACATAGGAAGTTAGCTACAGCTGCTTTTCCAGAAGATTTAATTTTTGGGAGGCATCCTAATGTTTTGAGGAAGATGTGAAGGATGCAGCCACCTGCCAGAGAAGAAAGTCAAGTTGAAAACACTGTTTTGAAGGATTTCTAATCTCTTTAAAACATATCAAGGGACACAACCCCATGCACAGGCAAGGAACACACAACGTAGTAAAGGCGGCATAACCCATCATAGGGTAGCATAACCTTTGCAAAAGTCACCCAATGCAAAAGCAATCCGTGCACCCCCTGATATCATAGCAAAGTGGATTTGCGAAAACTAGCGAAAAGGACTGCAATCAAATGAAAGATCGATAAAACATGAATTTCTTAGTGAAATCTTGGGCAAATCAGACCCAAAAATTGTACTGAAGTGGAAATTCAGAGTAGGTGTAAAGAATAAGCAAACTCTCTGTATAAAAAGTCTCCTATAGGCATAAGCAAGATGTGCCTATAAGAGATACAGAAAATCAAAAGAATGCATACCAGCATACCAAACTGCTTCCCAAGAAGCATTAGGTATAGGTAAACTTTCTGACCTGAAGAAACCTCACAAACAAATGACCTCTTGAGCATGAAGTTCATCATCAGAGGGAAAAGGGAAGGGAAAAACCTCTGCATTAGGTATCCTTATACCACATAACCTTTCAAAGACAGTATTGAAAAAATATCTGATAACCGCAGTAACACCACATCAGGTGTCCTCACCAGGCAGAACTTATACCTCCATGGTAAACCATTACATGGCCAGCCGTGTAAGAAACAACATATTAATATCCCCACCACAACCCTAGTATAGGAAAAAAATCAAATAAGTATATAATTAGAAAAAATAATTCGGGACTGTCCAACTCCTTATATCACGGAAACACTGTAAAGCAGAGTCTGCCCTGGGAACCAAAAAAGAGGGGAATCCATTAAAGTGTTAAAAAGTAATCGACAATCATGAACAACACCGGCGCCATCTTGCCTAACAAGAAGCCATCGCCCGCACGTAAACGGCATCCATTTTAGGTGCCGCGGCCATCTCACGCTTTGCGAGTCACCTATGATTCACCCTGACCCTGCAACCATCCCCGGTGCCCAGATTCAGCATGACCAAATGCTCTGAGGTCATAAAACCTCGTCAGCCTGACAAAGCCCCAGAGCCACTTCCCACCCTAAAACACATTTGTCCTTTCATCCCCTGCAAATGAGCAAGGCCTCCTGATAACCCCCGACTGCACCTGGCCACTTGATCCGGTCCCAGGCTGTAAACCAAGCCTTGTGGACGTACTTTATTGCCCCCACACAGCAGGACTTGTTGCACGAACAGAAATGCTTGATCTTATCACTTGCATAACCTTTAGATCTGACCGATCCCACACACTTTATGTCCTGTCGGAAGGTCCAGCTGCAAGATGACAATCATCTGTTAGATTTGGGAGGGGGAACGACAGCTGGTGGGGCTGTGTGGGAACCGGCTGAAGGCAGGAATTCCTAGGATGTTTGACCACCAATAGAGTCACTGTAAAATGTATAAAAAGGAGAGCAGCAGAGAAATTGTTAGAACACCTCCTGAAGACATTTCCTTGTGTCCGACCTGACGTGTTCTCCTCTGGAGTAATAAACCTGTTCTTGCCTTCCAGTTCCCAGCGCCTGCCTCTTTATTTTGGTAACTATTATTTTGGTAACTATTATTGAAGTGAATTAGAGGCGTCTTGCACCGGGCAGCTTTGGTATTTACAAGAGAAACGCTGCTTTTCTACAATTGGCGTCCCAACGTGGCGCCCATCAGAGACATGTGGGTCCGGTAGAGAGGTCCTAACGACGGAGTGAACGACTGCAACGATCGGGAAAGTGCACCTTCCCAAAAGAGACCCTTGTCTGCGCAGCCTATCATCCGAACTTCACCGGTTCCGAACGGACCTCTCTCGAGTGACCTGCGGTCCTGACTGGGATCCCACAGGAGTGCTGCGGTCAAATTGGAGTAAGAGAACGATCGGGTGCTGGAAGGGGAAGGCGAAGAACTGTCCACGTGGTCCGGGTAAGGTTAAGTCGGACGTTTTTACGTCTGATTGGTAGGATGGTTTATCCATCTGATTGATTGATTGTTTGTATTGGAATTGTTTGGATTGAATACTAGTATTACGCTTTATTGGTTCGTTTAGCTCGTTAGCTATTTGGTACGGTGGTTCTCTTTGAGATATTCCCTGCTTGCAAACAACGAGGAATAGGAATATTCTCTCTCTTTGCAGACAGCGAAGGATAGGTAGTGCGGACCTTTGTCCACAATTGTTTGAGATCTTCATTTGTCCGACTATACGTCATGCCTATCTTCTCCCCACTGATTGGTAATTGGTTCAACCCGGACCGTTTATTAGAGGTCAGTCATCTGGCTCCACCGGAGGGCACCCCTAATAAAAAGGACATGTATGTGAAATATGGATTAGTCGCTGTAGCTTTTAGCAAACTATGGCATAAAACTCACTAGGAAAAATCGAGTAAATCAGTAGGCCACTGATGGGATCTTTTGTCCCCGCTAAAATGGAAACGCTAGGAATAGCCCTTCACGAGAAATATGGAATTAGCATCATAAATATTGATTGAATGGTAGTTTTTGAATAATGGTTACTATTTGCAAATAGTAAAGGACAGGTAATGCAGACTCCTTGTCTGAATTTAGGATTAATTGAGAGTTTTTGTTTGACCGATATCCATCATGCCTGACTTTTCTGAAGTTATTGGAAAATGGTTGTTTTAGCTTGAATTGTTTGTCGAATAAAAGGTATGGTATTTGTCCCATAATGTATGACTCATTGAGGAACAAATATGCAAAGAAGAAACTGGAATTTAAATGGCCAGTAAAATGAAGTAACTCGATTCTAAAAAGTTAAAAAGATACAGTACGCAGAAACAATGTCAAAAGAATAGTCAAGATCTGTTGTATTTTGCACTCTTACAACGTAAGCAATCGGTAAAGATCCTGACATTTAGATATATCTATGAAGAGGATAGTAGATCGAACCTCTTTCACTTAGCAGCTCCCTCGGAGGAGCAAAAGCGCGCCTTTTTCAAATTAGGAATTTTTGTTGTAAGGTTCCCAAAGAAGTACATTAGCCTGAAATTGGTTAGCTATGAACCCCAAGTGCATTCTAGTCCTTGGAGTCCTAAACATCGTAGTCTTATTTTTACACACCACATGTTTCAGAGGAGTTTTTCAAATGCTACTAAGCCTCAACAAAGGAATGCCATCCAGTCTAACATTAGGCAATAGTAAGTTATAAATGTATTAAGTAAAAAGGAGAGAAAAATCTTCTCTAAAAAATATTTGCCTGCATGTCCAAAGCCAGGGCTCGAAAAACATCCCGAGCAAGCTCGTTTTATATGTTAGCGTGTGATGTCCTAGCACAAGTTATATGATTAGAATGAACACTTTTAGGAAAGCACTGCTCTGTTTTAACCTCTCATAACCTCCTAACGCAACGGTCATCTGTTTACATTATATATGAAAGACATTTCTAGGCACTGTATTTTAGCAGTCGGGCACAAATGCATATTACTGGTTTTTAGAAAGGCACAGTTTCTTTTGTGTGTTATAGATTGGTATGCCTTGCACAAACATTTCAGGCATGGCCTAGTCTGTGTTTATGGACCCCATAAATAGGTCTGCCAGCCTTGGCAATTACGAATCTGTGACTTTCTGGCACAACTGTGCTCCCGCGCTATCGAACTAGAACTGCGCTGTGTCCTCCACCCGCCCGCAAAACTGATCTCCATGCAGACATTAGACAAGTCTGTTAGTGGTCTTACCGTGTAGCAAAAATGCATACCATTGAAAGCACGAATGCACCCGGTGAAACTCGCTAGCTGCCTCCTATAGTTTCCATGCTCCACGAATAGGAACGGCCCCAGGCCGCTGTAGATTGTTGTTCTTCAATGAAAAACATTGATCCATCACCCCTCCCCCCCTCCACCTTATACTGAGTACCTCTGGCTTCTGACCCTTTCCTACATGCGGTCCGTAATACCGCACTTGAATGATCTATGTAGTGAGCATCCTATCATTGGTTATCTTTACCGCACTAACAGTTCCTCTGGGCTTTAATGCCGAGGTGTCAAGAACTGCATCCCAAGAGATAAGGCAGGTACATGGTAAGTAAAAAAATTGTTGTTATAATGCGCGCTGATGTGCTTTGAATGCTGCCCCCTCCCCCTCTTTTCTTTTTCTTTAGGTTACATCGGAGTTTCAGCTGAAGAATGGAGAAGGCCTAAACGCACCATGTTCCACGCGAAAAATAGGCTAGTACTGTGAGATGGTACGTTGTATGCAGAGGCTATCTCTGGGGGCGTGAAAAATTGCATGGTATGAATGCGTGCGTGTCCTGATTTGTATGGTATGAATGCGTATGTGTCGTGTACGCCTGGGTCGATAAGAGAATGCTTTTTGTATGACTGAAGTGTTGATCGAACGGTTAATGGGATGAGAAAAATAGGCCTGAACATGGTACCTACATGCGAAAGACGAATAGAAATATAGCACATTCCTTACTTAGAAATGAGTCTCTCTCTGAAGCTAGTGAATGGGAGGGTAGCCTACATCAGGAGCATGAAGGATTATTGCAGTACAACGAGCCCGACTCCAACCGATATCCCAAGTGTGCGACCAAAGTAATGCGCACCTGTGAGTTGATTTATATACTGACCAAATAGAGAAATGAAGAGTCCCCCGGGTTGGGGCTCATCCAAATCCTCCTCCACCTAGAAGTTAGAGAGATTGTCATGTTTTAGATTTACCCCTTCTTCTTCCATCCACATAGAAAGATAAGAATTGTACCGTCGCACGTCCGACTGACATCCCTCCTTTACCTCAGCCTGGACCATCGCTGCTAGATGTTGGGGGACCCCACCGTGAGTATAAGTACGACTCGGCTATTGTCCGACCAATTAAAGGGAGTACGTATTTTCAAAGTAGGTCACCTACAAAAATAATCGACTATTAGGAAAGAAGGAGCCTGACCCCCGAATAAATTAAGTAGAGTAGTGAAAATATTGAACGTGTATGAAAAATTCCTTTTGTCCAAATTAACTCTGTTTTGTCTTCGGTTTTTGTACTTGATGCATGTACTGTCACGTCCTATTCGATATTTGTGTGTATGTAAACTATGCATTTATGTTTTCCCTCGGCTTGTGTGTTTTATATGTAAACCGTCCTGTACTGTTCTATGTTGTATGTGTACTGAATAGCCTATTATTGTACACACTCTCTCTCTCTCTCTCTATGTTGTACGTGTACTGAATAGCCTATTGTTGTGCACAACGCTCTCTCTCTCTCTCTCTCTCTCTCTCTCTCTCTCTGAGAGCTCACTTTTGAATAAATGACGACACTGTACCTCACCGGTACACGCCAAATTGGCTTTAAACACGACAATGTTTAAACAAATTGACAGGAACAAAATATCATATTTTGCCATATTACTACCTCTCCTTTCTGTAAAATGAAAGGACAGGTAAGACGACTGATGTCCCCTAATCTGGACCTTAAAAGGGAACTATATGTCAGTGGCTTTTGTTTTAGTGCCTTAGTGACACAATCTTCATCGTCCACGCCCATTGCACATAAGTAGAGTGACTAAAACGTCCCCGTATTTCCAGAATGGTCCCAGTTTTGTACCAGCTGTCCCCGAAAATTTTAAGAGATGTAGCTCATGTCCCGGTTTTTAAAGATAAATCGTCTAAAACTGGTAGAAGTTAGCCGTTGTCTCCAGAAAAGATTTAATTGACAAGCAAGCCGCCAGGTTTAAAATTCGCAATTTATGTAAGTTCTTACTGACCGTTCTGTAGCTCTCTGCTAAGGAACGCACTCGTAGCTTGAAGTAAGATCGTAGTACTTCTCCCAATTTTGTGAAATGTCCCTAGTTGTTTTTACTTTAAGATTCCGGTCACCCTAGATATAAGTTGTATGGACATCGCAAGTCCCTCATTAACTAATGAAGTAGCTAGGTTGTAAAGGGTGATGAAGAAATTAGAATAATGTTTATAAAAAAATGATTCAAACCAAAGTGAAAGGAATGTTGTAGTAAGCCCTGCTGAATGAGTATTGAAACCAGAATGTTTAGCTAAAAGTAAGAAACATTGACAGGATGGAACAATGCTTAGCCTGTGTACTTTATGCTAAACAATAGCTAGGAAGGGTACCTATAAGCCCATGATAATAGAACATCACACTTTTCGTAGTTAGCAGACCTTGAAGAAAAATATAGCTCAACAGGATTTAGTTTATAACGACAAGTCTCTGCCAGAGGAGCCAGTTTGAATTTGACAGACCATGTAATTGATAGATATTAGATTGCTTGCCACAATCACGAATGTAAAAGGAATGAACACCAAGGATAAAAATGATGGTGGAAATTCATAGAAATGCTTGCAGACCTGCACCACAGTAATGATTTATGAGTTAATAATATGCACCGATGTAAGGATTAAAACATATCCACTCTATCGTCATTTTGAGTAACCGATAAACGTTTCCCCAGCTACTTGAGGTTGGGAGAGAAATTGAATTGTGTAAACGTCTTCCCCTGCCAGTTCTCTAAAAATGGTTTTGTACTTATTTAAAAATATCATGCAGTCGTCGGAGGAGAGGGGCCGAACGTGACGCGCAGCCTGGCTGCAGATCGTGGAACACCTATGACCCCGACCAAGGTGGAGCCGCAGAGCAAAGAGATGCTGGACGAGGCACCATTCCCAACATAGAAAATGAAAGAAAGAAGGGCTGTCCAGAAGCCCCCAGCTTGTTGGTCCACCCGTGCCGAAAGTCCCAGCCCATTGAGCCTGATTGATGGGCCCACTTGCGTGAAATTTCTGCCCCCCCTTTGGTCCATTTCAGATCTGACCCCTCTCCGCCCTCTCTTCCTTCGACCTTTCCAAGCACGCCACCTTTTTCATATGGAGTTTTTGAAATTGACTTGATGAAGAAACACAGCGCACAGATAGAATAGGGTTAGTAGGGATGGACTTCATGGATAAAGAATAGAGTGCAGGTACCCTGTCTAAGGTACCTACGATAGATTAGTTAGGGAACAGGGCAAAAAGGACTGTGGTCTGAGAGCAAAGAATGGCCCCGCCCTGCAATGTGGAATCTGGATCAGAGCTGGACGCATAGCTCCACCGCCGGTGCTCAACAGTGCCAACGAAAGAAGAAGAACAATGGGAGCCTACCAGTGATGGCTCGCTGTAAATAGACACTGGAAAGAAGAGCGTTTGAACATTATCACTCCCTGACCATCACTTGTATTAAGTTGAATTTCTCTCCGAATCACTTCGTATTGATTATGCCCCAATTGGACAAGAAAAAGATTTTTCTTTTGAAACATTACATCGGTCACTTTTACTGTATATGAATAACCAAGAAAGAGTTAGCTTTGTATAATGATAAATGTATAACACCAGTTGTCCTCATGAATATGCTTTCTAGTTTGGATCCCCATGGAGTCTAGACCTCAAATAATGCACTTAATGGTTATTATCCTACCAGAATAAATTGTATGATAACATGTTTGTATTTGAATTAATTTGCTGCATAATCTAAGAATTATGCCCATCTCCAGGTCTAAACGTATGGTACGACAAATGTCATTTTGTATGCACTGCCTCCACGCCTGTCACATTGACTGCATAAGGTTATTGACAACACTGTCTTTACTGATAGCAGGATTGTTTTCATCTGCCCTTAATACAAATAGGCCACCAAAGACCTCAATAGACAGCCCAACTGCACACCGCCCTTGTGTTCCCTATGTCTAAACCCTTTGTGCACCTAAGACTGTAGACACTGATCAAAATAGACTAGCAAGATGTCTTGGGAATGTTCAAAGGGGCGACTGTTAAAAAGTAATCGACAATCATGAACATCACCGGCGCCATCTTGCCTAACAAGAAGCCATCGTCCGCACGTAAACGGCATCCATTTTAGGTGCCGCGGCCATCTCGCGCTTTGCGAGTCACCTATGATTCACTCTGACCCTGCAACCATCCCCGGTGCCCAGATTCAGCATTACCAAATGCTCTGAGGTCATAAAACCTTGTCAGTCTGACAAAGCCCCAGAGCCACTTCCCACCCTAAAACACATTTGTCCTTTCATCCCCTGCACATGAGCAAGGCCTCCTGATAGCCCCGACTGCACCTGGCCACTTGATCCGGTCCCAGGCTGTAAACCAAGCCTTGTGGACGTACTTTATTGCCCCCACACAGCAGGACTTGTTGCACGAACAGAAATGCTTGATCTTATCACTTGCATAACCTTTAGATCTGACCGATCCCACACACTTTATGTCCTGTCGGAAGGTCCAGCTGCAAGATGGCAATCATCTGTTAGATTTGGGAGGGGGAACGACAGCTGGTGGGTCTGTGTGGGAACCAGCCGAAGGCAGGAATTCCTAGGATGTTTGACCACCAATAGAGTCACTGTAAAATGTATAAAAAGGAGAGCAGCAGAGAAATTGTTAGAACACCTCCTGAAGACATTTCCTTGTGTCCGACCTGACGTGTTCTCCCCTGGAGTAATACACCTGTTCTTGCCTTCCAGTTGCCAGCGCCAGCCTCTTTATTTTGGTAACTATTATTGAAGTGAATTAGAGGCGTCTTGCGCCGGGCAGCTTTGGTATTTACAAGAGAAACACTGCTTTCTACAATAGGGCATATCGACCAAAGCAGCTTGGACAGGCTCTGCAATGCCTGAGGTACTTAACCAGGCACGATGACGTAGCACCATAGAGGGTGCCATGGCTCGACCCACTGAATCAATGGTATCCATGCCACATCTAATAATCAGCTTAGTTGGCCATCCTGAATCAACTGTTCTATATTAGAACAGACACCATCTGGAAGCGATGGCAACATAGTCTGAAAGGAATCCCACAAAGCGTGAGAAAAATGCCCAAGAACACAATACATGTTAGTGGACCTTAAAGCAGAACTAGTTGAGGACAAAATATGCCTGCCACACACATCTTGCCTCCTAGAGTCTCTATTTTATGAAACATTAAGTAGAGAATCCTTATCCTGTGAGGCTGAAGCCACCTGAACAACCAAACTATGAGAGGTAGGATGCTTGAGGTGACATGCTGCAACTCCACCAGCAGGCAACTGCCTAAGATATATAGCCAGATCCACGAGACCCCCATATAAGGCTTAGCCAAGGTACCCAACAATATGTTGAACAAGGCCTCACTATATGGGAGAACTGGCTCCACCCCTGTCTGACCTTGATAAAGGACATCAATCAGGGGCTCTGTGGACTTCTCAACAATAGTAAGAGATCATTCCAAAACCATAGCCACTCTCCTTAACATACCAGCAAAAGGGGAACTCGTCTCAGTAGCACGACTAGGAGGCTGTAGTCCTGAGGCTGGGGAAGACTCCAGCCCACTAGCTTCACCAAGTGCAGAAAGCCAACTCTCCTCTACAAGAGTCAGAATAGTATCAGCAATAGTCTGTAATAGCTCAGACTCCTCCATATTACCCCTTTCATGAGCCCCACCATGAGAGGAAAGTGGAGAAATCAATATTCCCACCACTTGGCTCCATCAACTTCGCAACAGACGTTGATTTATGCT
Organism: Lissotriton helveticus; assembly: GCF_964261635.1. Taxonomy (NCBI): domain Eukaryota; kingdom Metazoa; phylum Chordata; class Amphibia; order Caudata; family Salamandridae; genus Lissotriton; species Lissotriton helveticus. The sequence continues at coordinate 1,662,115,220 of NC_136065.1, forward strand.
GAGAAGGCGACACCTCAACGCTGAGAGGAGGAAGAGAAAAAATGGCTTTAATCATCGCCGCCATCAACGCCAGAGTCGATTGATCAAGAATAGACACCCAAGGCACCACAGCGGAGTCGGACGATGACTCAGACGGACCAACCGACATGGAGGGTGGGCCCACCGGCGTGGCTCCTCTCTCCTCCATGGGGCCCGACGGCGCTCCAGGGGAAGGAGGAGGAGGCCCAATGAGGAGATGCAGAGAATTAGAGTATTCTCTCATTTGGGACCGCGATGACCCGGCTCCCGGACAGATGGGGAGGAGCGGGGTGGAGTCGTGTCTGGACTTCTCAACCGGTGAGCGGCAGGAGCCATGAGGAATGGAGTCCCCACGCAGTAAAGTCAAAAGGTGCCACGACTGCAACTGCCTACTCTTACCTTTAGAAGTCGATGGAGAACGACATCCCATTGAACGGCTCCGGCTCCTAGGACGGCACGTTCCTCCGAAAGAGAAGCAGAGGACCGAGGCCGACATGAAATATCCAAAGACTGCGTCAGCCGTGCTGCCAAGAGTTTAAGCTTCTGGCAGGAGGCGCATTCTTTGGAGTCGTGGTGTTCTCACAAACACCACATACAAATGGAGTGGGGATCGGTAGCCAAAATCTGGTGTTCACAAAACCCACAAGCCTTAAAGCCTGTAGACATGAGAAAAGGCACACTTTCCACCTGACAAAAACTGTTGAAAATGGCCTTCATCTACCTCGAACCTATCGGTCCATAATCTTTTTTAGGTAAGAATAGCAATTAATAAGAGATAAACCTAATGAATCAAGGAAGGTTCTTTTTGAGTCCGTCTTTTTTAAAACATATTGTCTTTTGATTTTTAAGTCGATGCAATATAAATTCTAAGAGACTCAGATTTATTTCACCATATTTCTTTAACTCTTGTTTTCCAAACTAGATATCCTGCTGACACAGTCCAGCGAATGTATAATGAATCTGTCTCATTAATAATATTAACCTCTAGCCTAATTCCCCGCCTTTCCCTTCTTAAACATAGGTCGTCCACCACTAAAAAATCAAACATATGTTAGATAAATTGAATAAAGCCTTTTTAAATAGCTTACTCTTTTAGTTATAGCTATAGGTAGTAATTTGAAATGTGAAATTCCAAAAATGTTGCGCCAATTTCTATCGAACATGTATGTCTAGGAATATTTTCGTCATCAATACGACTGAGATGAACTGTTGATTATTAAAACTATGAAATATGTATGTTTTCCAACTATGTGTCCTCATTCAACTTGTACTACAACATAAGTCTGGCTAAGAAAAGAAAAAAAATGTTTTGAACTGAATTATATTCTATCATTGTAAATACAATAAATAGCAATGCACTGTGATCTAAATGTTATTTAAATATTGTTTTATTCTATTTAGAAAAAGTGGCTGAATATCCATTTGTCCTGATGAAGACAAAAGACTTTGTCGAAACGCGTTGACACACAGCCCTATTCTCCATAACCAGAGAATTAATTTTTAAGAAAAAACCTTTTTTTTATGTATATCGATATGTCTTATTTACATATATTGAAGAAAAGCCACATGAAGTAATAAGAACTCTTATTGTGTAATCTTTTTTATTGAATTATATGTATCTATTCATCTTTTATATTTATATTAAAAATTATCTTTTTTGATATTAATCCAGTCCATTGCATTAATTTTATCATTATGTGTTTATAAATATGTTTTTCTAAATAGCCAGCTTTTGTACTAAAAGTCTGCCTGGGTATATACCTTTACATAAAAATTGTTTTCCCTGACCCAGGAGTCCTATCCATATCAGGGGGTCCTTGATACCTACAAGAAAATGGCCTAAGGAACTGCTTCTCCGGATCCGCATTGCAGCATGGAAAAGAAGACACTGATGCCCTTGCGCCAGAGGGGACTTATATGACTCCACTGACGTCATAACCGGAGTCGACATCATCACAGAGTCAAGCAACGACGTTCCCACTGCGCACAGAGGTACTGCTGAAATATTTACGGATCCACTCTGATTCCTAGGGAGACTTCAAAAGATAAGGGATCTGCAGCTCGCTATCTCTATCACATACAGCAGGCACAATCCCTCTCTTTAGCTACCCAACAGGAACAGTCCTCCATGGGGAACCTCTCATTGGCGGTTTCACGGTGCAGCAGGGCAGTTCTTCCTCGGTCCTCCTTCCAGTCCAGTGAAGATCAAAGTTCGGGGTGTCAAGGGTACCCTACTTATGCTCAGAAAACGCCCTCAGGGCAGGATGCAGTTGGTGCCCAATGAGCAACCAGATTCCCTCCCACCTGATGACTTCTTGCGAAGTGTGGCATTTGGGTATCCAGGATTCACCATTCTGCCCACATCCAATATGGCAGATCCCTCTCCCGGCATGTGGTGCTTACTAACCTACCCCAGAGGTATGGCTAACAAGAGGGCTACACGCTTCTGGAAAACCGGTTTGGCAACTAGTTTCTGCCCTCCAGTCCCTACTGCCAGACCGTCTGCCTGAACAATGGAGGAGCCTCTCTCCCAAGTGTTATCCATTTTCCCTTCAAAGGCAGCCTTTCCTTTGAAGCTCGCCTCTTGGGCCAACTCCCTTGTGGCTTCCTGCAGGTAGGAGGTGACAACTTCTTCCAGTTAGCCCCCCCTTGCATCGGTTTTTGGGAATCGTTAGTCTTCTAAGAGCAGAAAGCTGTCTCGATAACAGGACCCCAGGTGCTTCTAGTATGGACACAGGGGACTAAAGGCAACAAATTGGCAACTTTACAAAAGTTGAACACTGCAACTTGTTACATTAATTTTGACCTGAGAATCAAGTCGGGTTTAATATAATGAGCTGTTTGATAACTTGGATAACGCACTTTGTTCACACTGTTCCAGAGTTAGCACAGCCGAGAGGGGTCATTGTGTAACTCCGTACTTGCCATTGGTGAGACCAAGCTTTTCCACAGTAAAAACAACAGTTTTTCGTTTTTACTATCGAAATGTAAAACTGCAGGTTCTGTCCGTGGGATATGTTGCACCCTGCCTTAGGACTCGATAGGCCCGCCATAGGGGTCACTTACACATATACCAGTGGAAAGTTTGGCTTTGCCTATACTTTAAGTGGCAAATTCGGGCTGGCACTTTAACCTGCTCTACCAGCATGCAAATGGCGGGTTGGGAGTCTCGCTTTACTCGTGCCACACACAGGGTGGCACAACCTGTGTTACAGTCCGGGGGGAGGGCTCTAACTTGCATACTGTGGGTATCCTGGGTACCATTTAATAGGGACTTGCAGGTAGGGTAAGAGCCAATTTGGCATACCAGTTTAAGAACAAGGGCATAAGCACTGGGGTCTGTTAGCAGGCCGCAGTGCACTCAGTCACAAAACCATCAACATCAGTCCAAAAACCTGGGAGTGACCATATCAAAAGAGGCATTTTCTTACACAAACTAATACTCCTTGCCTAACCCTTCCATCTTGGGATTAACAAACACTGGCAAAGCCAATAGGTCTTGCCTTGGCAAGAGATATTGGCTTTAACAGTCTTTTGGTCATTGTGTGTGCAACATTGTTAAAAGTCGGAAAAAAGAGCTCTTTGTAGCGATGTTACACACAACATGGCGAAAAGACATCAAAGTCATTAGCTTTCAAATAAGTAAGATCTATTGGCTTTGCCATTGCTTGTTATTATAGTTGTCTTTTAGCTTTGCTTTTTTGCATCTACCCAGTCTGAGAAAGCTTGGCTTCTATTATTTTATTTTCCATTTTGTTATTTAAGTCATTTTATTCATTTACCCACTTTTCATCCCACTGCTGGACTCACCCCTCGTCCCACCCTACGCTCATCTACCTGCCTTGCGCCTTCTTCAAAATAACAAGTGCAGCACAGGAGTGCTGTTGGTGCAACAGAGGCAAACCCATCCGCATCTAGTACTACAACCCTGGGTCCTTTTCAACCAAGTCTAGGGCACCTTCTTTCCTACTCAGTAGAAACAACCTTTATCCCTCCAGTAACTTTTCTTGCATGGGTACTTTGCCTCCTTTAAGCTTTACAGGCTCCCTTACATGCAACTGCTGCCACATACAGCTAACTTTTACTAACATTTGCATTCAAGGGCCTCACCCCTAATCCCTTTACATCCCATAACTCCTCTTCAAAACTTTGTTAATTAATGTTAGATCCTTACACATACTTATGCTTTACTTATGGGATTTCCTACACTCACAAAAACCTGCTGCCCTGTTCCTAAAAGAAATGTAATGGTTACTTACCAGTAGAAGTCGTTTTGCAGCTTTAAGTTTTTCTGGATTCACATGCTATGCATTATTCCACCTTCTAGATCATGGGTCTGGAATACTGTCATTTTTTCATGTTTTCTCTCTCTTTTCTTTGCATCATTGACTATTTGGCTGTAGGTCCAACTTTGACGACGTCAATCGAGAATCCTCTGTACGTGGTAGCCATCTTCAGAGTCTTTTTTTCTCTTCTCCTCCCCCCAAACTTGTTGCAAAGTCTCTCTTCTCAGGGCAGAGTGTGGGTCACATGTGAATCTAGAAGCTCTTCAAGGGGTCAAACTACTACAGGTAGAGCAGGAAAGTGCCCCTTTTTGACATGGTCACTCCCACTTTTTGCCTGGTATTCAATGCAACCTTGACTGGAAGTGCACTGTGTTCCAGCTAACCCAAAACTACACAATTGTTTGCCACTTGGCAACACCTTTAGCACCCTCTGTAAGTCCTTAGTACATGACACCCCTGGTACCTAGTGCAAGGAGGCTAAAGAGGGTCCCCAAGGGCAGCAACATGTATTATGATGGACCAAACACATACAGATTGCCACTGCAGTCTGCGTATCTTGATGCAGACAAAAGAGAAAACACAACAAAGCACACATCCCTGTGTGCCATGCCTACAGACACTGCTTGCAGTGTAGTTAAGTCACCCCTACAGCAGGCCTTACAGCCCTACAGCTAGGGTGCACTATACTACATGTGTGGACAAACCTACATAAGCAGATGTCGTGTATTTCTATAGGTTCTGAATTAGTCCCCCTATTCCTGACCCTATTCTGGTTAAACTAACTATCAAGTTAACTAACAGTCAGCCCATGAGGCAAGAAATCCCCCATGATGCAGATACCGTTATCTGACGCAGTCACACTACGGCACAGGAACGTGTTATCTGATTAGGTCATAACGCTTGAGATCTAATTAGACAAGCGACATTCCTCCAGCCCCTGATAAGGCATACGACGTTCTCATAACAAATCAAACCTATGACAACCTGGATAATCCGTGCGGCCATTGTTTTGATTTCACAGAGAACTTTTGCAAAAGAATGTGCTAACGAGCAAGTCGTATGACATCTTTATTGACGTACCTATGTCCATCCTTACGTCAATCTCGGCACCTTTAAGGTATAAATATTGCCGACCTTGCCCTATGCAAACACACGCGTGGTGACAAGACGGAGCAGCCATACTTGCCGAAGCCGAGAGCAGAAGCAGACCCCGCTGGCAGCAGCCCCGCCTTCCTGACGCGCTGAGAGACGCGCTGCTATCTCAAGCCGAGAGACCCAGCACCGGCGCTTCCGGGTAGCCCTCGCAGGCAGCCTGGAATATCGAGAGCAGAGAAAGAGATACCATTCCTCATTCATCCTAACTTCCAGGTACAGAACTGAATAACCCCTCACAGAGAATTCTTTAGTTATTCACTTGGCAAAAACAAACTTAACTTAAACTGTAACTTTCTATTCCCGCCCACGCATTAGACTTAGGTCAGGTACACGGGGTAGGCGTATTTAGAAACACCAGTTGAGTACGTTTAGTCAAATGTATATGTGTATGTAAATATATTTTAATCATTTTAAACATCATATGGCTCAGAAACCATATCAATGTTTTTACAGTATTATTTTATACTATTGCTTCTAATGTATGCACTTTACTTAACTATAAGTATTGCAATAATATCGATCCATTTCTCATGTATGAGAAAAGAGACTGATCAATAAATAACATCTTTTATTGAACACGCCCGTCTCTTCCTTTTCTCTACATTCTGATGAGACTAAGAATGCACGTACTGACTGAGTAAAATAATTGCCTTGTGCTCACACGACTCTCGAGATTGACTCTTGATTAGGGGAGAGCAAAGTTGTCATGTTCTATGGTTGTCAGAAACTAAATCCCTTCTTGTCTAATCAGGGGAGTTAATCCCTTCCTTGAACATTCGAGAAAGTTTCTAGCGAACTCTGAGCTTAGCTGGCAAACCCAAAAATTAAGTCTAGTATCGACAGTAGTAGACCTAGTTAACGTCTGGCCTAGGCCTTTACTGCTGTAGGTACTATTCCAATGCGCAGAGCCTATTGGGAAAATAGGAGCTACACTACATGGCGCCCAACGCGTTTGGAAAGGGCGATAAAACTAACGTAAGACATTTAGAGTAACTCAGTCGTGCTTTCTCACTCAGACCCCTTTTCCCAAATACTCCAAAGACGTCTGGAGTGGGTGAAAGGTTATATCCTCCAAAACCTCGCAGGAGGGAACTCCTATGTATGGTTCTTGGTCTAGTCAACGTTGAAGGATAAAAACAGTTCCATAATATTGTGCATCTAATCTTTGTTCCATAAAGAAACCTGATCTGCAAATAGACATAATACCATCCTGTGATGAAGAAAGAGAGGCAGTTAGATTAGCAGCTGAAATAGCAGCAGCAGATACTGCACTAAAGGATGCAGACGCGGATATAATACTCATTCCGGTCAGCAAAAGGAGATCTATAACCTTAAAACTTATAGAAAATGGACTGACACCTAGAGGTGGCACAGTCATATTCGTAATTGAGGCACACGAATATCGGCAGACAGAGGTATACTATACATGGATACATTTTCCAGCAGCAAATGCTGTAACAAAGTACTTCCACTATTACAAAATAGAGGTACCACCTGACATTTACACTCCTTTCGAGGAGGTGGAAGTACCACTCAAATTCCAAGAGCATTTGCTCTTATTTGATGGCGCCCTAATACATAACAATCACATTACAAGGCTCGGTCCTTTAGGTAGACCAGGAGCAACGTGGCCGGTCTTAGCCGGATACACACCACATCCAGACATCGAAAGAATGCCTGCAGCAGAGCTATTAATACAGCTAAAACAACTACTAAAAATTCATAGACAATTAGTTCAGTATGTAATGCGGACTTCAACAATTCAGCCAGCGATTAAACTTCCACAGCTGACCCCTCACCAGGGGAACACAAATAAAATTACACCACAAAACATCCAATCCTGCCTAGGTAAAGTTCCAGTTAAACGGGAACAGATACCATTCTGGTTGGCACAGACAATTACCCAAATAGAGGCGGTGTTTCCTGACACCACCCCGCTGGAAAAACACAGGATTCTGACTATATGTCTCCCAATGGGAATCGCACCACACATTGAGGACTGTGACACTTGGGGTACAGTCTTTGCTTCCATCTACACAAAAACGCACGGTGTCCCATCCATTTCGGTGATACCAGATGTGCTAAAACAAATTCAAGATGAATACGGTCCAGAACCTGCTTTAACTCTTGGTATGAAATTACTGAAAGACTTCAAGCAGGTCTCGGCTATATTACTAGCCAACATAAAAGGTGAAGCAGCAAACGTGGCGATCCGCCAGAGGTTAAAAGAGACAGATATAGCAGACCAACCAGCTGAAATTGCCAGAATCATAGAAAAATCCTATGAAGAACTAGGCAGAGATAGTCTAGGTGGAATACCAGTAAAACCGCAACTGACTACAAGTCCAGAAAAAATATTTTTTAATAATAATAATTCACCAAAAAAGAACTGGGATGGAAATAAACAATCCAATCCTAAAGAAATGAAATTCCAGCCCAGAGGAAGGTCTCCTAGGCGAAGAGAGAAATCTCCAAACCAAAGACAGAGGTCACCACAGAGTGACCCCTCTGGGAATAGATATAACCTTAGAAATAGGGATAATATTAAAAAACCTGATAGATATCAAGACATTGATACACGTCCCTCTCAATCTTTTCAGAATTCCTCGCAGAAATCGGAAAGAAGAGGACGATCAGAAGAGCACGCCAAGTCCAAAGACAAGGAACCTGCTCAACTAAAAAAGAAATTACAATTTCCAAAAAAGAAGGTAGCCAGTATCAAGGTAGTTAACAATGCCGAGAATACTGAGGACACAACTGAAAAACGGAGAGTGGGCTCAGACAATGCTAGACAGCGCAGCAGAGGTGAGCATAGCTCGCAAAGTCCTTATGAATCATCTGGAGACAGTGGACACGAATGAATACCTTCAAGTGAAAACTGCAGATACCAGAGTTAGCAAGCCCCACAAGATATACGAGATAACATTACGTATAGAGGGAGATAAGACTAGGAAAATAAGGGGACTATTTTGGGATAACCTCTCCAAAGGCTATGACATCCTTCTAGCTGAAAAAGACTGGCCACCAGAGTTTGTCAGGGAGTGCCCTCATGGCGAAGAAGTAATTATGCCTGCCTTCTCGAATCAAATCCCGATTCATAAAAAATACACACTTGCTAGAAAGTGGGCAGTGGCCTTAGCACCTGCTTTATATAAAAATCACGTAGGATGGGATGAGGATTCTCCTCCTCACAAAATCCAGTTAAAATCACAACCTACTGCACAAAGGCAGTACCCAATTAAGCAAGAAGCTAAAAAACAAGTAAATGAAATACTAGATCAGCTAGAATACCAGAGGGTGATTGAAACTTGCACCTCACAAATGAACAATCCTTTGTTTCCGGTCTCCAAACCAGACAATTCATACCGTCTAGTTTTGGATTACCGACACCTTAACACATGTTGCAAAACTTTTGCAGTGCAAAACTCACACAGTGCTGCACTAATGAATAACATAGTGCGCAAAAAATACAAAACAACCTTGGACATCTCCAATGGATTCTTTTGTCAAAATATAGCACCAGAGAGCAGATATTTAACTGCATTCTCAGTAAATGGCACTCAAAAACAATTCTGTCGGTTAGCCCAGGGGTACAAGAACAGCCCAGGGGTATTCTCAGCGAGAGTAACAGAATTACTACAACTATATGATGATGAAGCATTATCTTATGTTGATGACATTTACTTAACAGATGATGACTTGGAGACTCACTTGAAAAGGGTGAACACCATAATACTTGGTTTCGCTGCAGAGGGTTACAAATTCAACTTCAAAAAATCCAGAATTGCCCATCTAACAGTTCTATACGAAGGATATGAATTATCAAGTATAGCCTGGTTGACAATTTTTTGAGAACTAGAAGAATTAAAAAATCTAAAATATGAAAAGACGTATCCTCTGCCAATCGACATTCTTCCTCTACGACATTACGCCTGTGTAATCTATACAGACGGACATGCTCAACCCTCCGTTTGGGGAGAACATGCATACAACCCCACATGTGAGATTACAAAAGAAGTGTGGCGCGGAGGTAAATTAAAACCTCTATTAACAAAATCACACTCAGTAGAAACTAATTCAGAAAAACAAACTGAAATAATCGCATTGAAAATGGCGCTAGATAATGCGGATCGCGAATTCCCGACACTTATAGTGTCAGATTCATATTACTGCGTCAAATCATATAACAGCGATTTGCAGACATGGATTCAGAACGGTTACAAAGATGACACAGATGCACCAATAAAGCAGAGACTGCTCTGGGAACAAGTAGCTCTTTTGAAGAAAGAACTACCAAAGACTCACTGAGTCATCAACGTGATGGCGTTCACGTTGTAGGGAATTCATTGGCTGAAGCAGCCGCAGCGGCAGCCACTAAACCGGCTCCCGTAGATCGAAAAAAGCGTACATTAAAATACATTGACGGTGAAACATTGCTGGCGGTGAAAACGTCATCAAAAGGCGACTGCTCAGCGTTACCGATCAACTATCCACTCAATCACACATACATAATCGATGCAAACTCCGTCCCTTTTGCTCGAATCCCTGGAGTGGGGGATAGAGTGATTCCAAACATGGACAGGAGAAACTTGTTAATCGCAGACGCACACATGGGCGAGGGTCTCAGACACCATAAATTAAAAGATTCTCTGGAAGAATTACAATCACGGTACTGGTGGCCAGGCATGAGCCTGCACTACACCATGTTTGTAAAAAACTGCCCAAACTGCAACAGAGATCGCAGTGGGGAGAGAAGCAGTTTAATACCTCGTCGTATCAAGGCAGATAATATTACCAGCAAAAAGAATGGCTTGCGATTATCATATACAGGCTAGTTTCCACTTATAATGTAGATCACCAGCACTCGGCTGACGTCCGGACTATTATACAAGATTTGCGAGTCTAAATGGCATATACGCTAAGAGCATGCTACGTTCGACCATTTCTTTCACTCAGGCAATCCAGCCTGGGGGGGGAAACATGGCCAAATGAGCACAGCCCAGCGGGAATCTTCTCACTTCCTTCCTGAGGGTATGGGATGGTGTAAAGAAAAAACCAAGGCAGAAAGCAATCTATAATAGAAAGGATATTAGGTTCGGGAGCTGGGTGGGTCAAACATCTAATAAGTGTCCAACGTAGTCTAAATAACTTGCCAAGAAATTCTCTGAAGGGATTCAGTCCGTACGAATTATTATTCGGAACTAGGATGTTGATCTCTGACCTTGATAGTCAGACTTCAGTGGTAATAGAAAAAACCTTTGATGTCAAAGACCGTTTGGCTATTTTGCAGGACTTAAACAAAACAAGAAAAGACCTGAGCAACATACAGTTGAAACAACAGCCAACGACCACTGAAGAATCACCACCTGTCCCAGCAAGACCTGTCTGGATTCCAAAAGTCGGGGATCTAGTCAGGGAGAAGATCGCGGTAAAGAAGGAATTTGGGCCTTCTTACAGAAAAGCAGTTCCTGTCTTGTCTGTCAACGGGACAAGATCAGTTGTACTACCGCCACTTGCTGGAAAAAAGGAGAACCGAGTTGTATCCATCGACCTGGTAAAACCACAACATGTGGCCGATAACAAACGGTAGGCCAAGTGGACTCCCAATAAGTAGCAGAACACCAAGGTTTGCTACCAGTACAGAGGTCCTAACAAAGAGGCTCATCACATTCGAAACGCCTACAGAAGAACAACAAGGACTATGCAACAATGCAATAGAACTAAGACCTCTGAAAACCCAAATAAAGACATTTAGCAGAGACACACCAATCTATACTGAAGTACCAAGTGAAAATGCAAGGAACAAAAATCCTGAAGCAATTGGAACAATTGACAGAACTGCATCTGGTTACTTCATCAACTTCGATGATTCCTCTGAAGGCTTCAGTGAACCAAAGACACAGCCATCATCAAAATCCTTTAAAGACAAAGCTAAGGAACTTTTGAAACAACTGAAAGAAACATATCTGGTTTCTCCATGGATTGAATTTTGGGTGGGTTTTGGTGCATTTATCCTCATACTTTGGCTCATCATGGTATTTACTTTGGGACGCTTCATTGAGGGAAAATATGCTAAAATGGACACAGCAAGTCAGAACATCAACTTGGTCCTCAAACCACACACATCTTCACACGTCGAGAAAAGAGAACTTTCTTCAGCCAACTTCACAGCAATTCCAATACCTGGTGGGGTAGCCTGGGACAACACTGACTATGAAATTTATGGTCCGGTCGAGATCCTGAAATATCCACACCAAATCAAGATCTCCTTGAGTGACTTTGCAAAACCAAACTCATTTGCTGATGATTGGGACTTTGAAAGTATTAACAATATGATGTCGGACTTAGTAATATCTGCTAAATTTACAAAACATGATTATTTGCAAGGTTCTACAAATTATGATAGTATGTATTGCTATAACCATTATGGTAACCATTTTTTGCATAAATCTGCACAACCTAGAAATGTTTTAAATTATAATCAATGGGAACATTGTGCAACACCTCCAAAAGGGAGTTCAAGAACCGTTTATGACAAATATTCATATTTTTCAGGTTTTTAACATAACTAATGCTGAAACATTTTATTACAAATTGTCAAACAAGACAGGGATGAAAACCATGATAACCAACACAAAATTGATATATTCAGATTCATTCTTTGAAAAAATGAATACTTTTGGATTTGATTATTGGGACAAAAATGTTGATTTGAAAAGTGTTTGGGGTACAAAAGAATGGCAAGTACAGGGTTTAGAAGCTTTGTTTAGAGCCTGCATGATCCCAGAACAAATGATATTTTTAAATGACACTGTTCAACAAACCACCTGTCTTGGCTTAGCCAAAATCAAAGATTTAAATAACCCGTCTATTCCAAAGCCAACAATGTTTAGCAACAGCTCTGATACAGATGAAGAAATAGACGTAAACCATATACTAAACCAAAACAGAACACATCCTGATTGGAAACAATGGTTGATCTGGCCCACAGATACAAATAACTGTCAAGATAGATTCCTGAATAAAACACAGGGTTTCAAAATGACCAGGCCAGACCCAAGATATCCCCAAAGACATCACCCAGGGATAATAACAACCTACAGTGTGGGCAAATTATGCCTTCAATGGCTTCAAACTTCCACACTGCCTGAAATTAAGCAACACCTAACTTTACTTACTGATGGTGCTGACTTGCGTGATTTCATACTGGGACCACGCAAACAGCGTCAAAAGCGTTTCATAGCAGCCTCTGTATATGCAGCATACAATGAGGCCTGGAAGGTTACTCAAACTGAGACAGCAGAAAGAATACGGGAAATTGACCGTATCAATTTGGAAAAATCACTTTCTGTAGTGGACAATGGGTTAATGACTCTGTCCTCCAGAATTTTTTCATTGGACAGCATTGTGTCTTCAGCAATCGATATATTATCGCAAGACTTACTGTTATTACAACATGGTCAGTCACAATTGCGTTCCATTGTACAGCTTGGCTGGACGTTACAAAATCTGCGTTCAGGCTATGTGCCTTGGCGTTTAATCAACACAACGTCACTATTCCAAATCTTTAACCTTACTGATAGACAAATCGGTATGGCGCAAAAGGGTGCTGATTATACAATCTTGAGCATTGAAAAACTAGAAAGATTACCGTTGACAATGTCAGAACGACCTGTCAGTGAATGGATAATCCACGGAATCATAAATATTCCAATCTCAACCTTCAGGTTTCAATACTGCCAAAAATATATACAGGCTGGCATGTACGAGAAATTGGGAAAGGGGTACCTTAAAACAACTTGGAACCTGCCCTATTCACATGCATGTGTCAGTAATAAAGGACAGAAAGTGTTTCTTAGTGGCAACAATTGTGCTATGTCACTAAGCGGCACGCTTCTGTGTAACGGAATTAGTTTGCATGGAGCCTGTGAAGGGAATTCATACAACCTTTCATGTCACCAGCAAGGCGCACCTGCAACTGAAATAGAACCATTCTTTCAAAGACTCTATAATGGGAGTTACATTCTTATTGTAGACCGCAGATGTTGCAGTCTTATGCCCGGGACTCCTTATCTAGTAACTACAACGTCGAAGGTCAAGTGCTGTGGACGTTCTTTATTCCCCAGCTCCTTTCCAGACAGGGAGGCAAGGGCATGGCCCAGTTTGAAAATTACTTCTATTCGAATAGATACTTTAAGCAGAATGAAAACAGTGCTTCTACAGACGCCTACAAGGCTCACGTCATCAAAAGAAACGTATGATCTACAAGTCGCAAGGATGACTGCAGAGATACATACATTATTATCAACTAATTCCCCCGTACATTTCGCGGAAATCCTAAGCGAAATCTTAAATATTTCTGATACCACTGGGGTCTCAAAGGTATTTAAGACAGTATTTTCGATGGCATTAACACCATTCAAAGCCATACTGGGTATTTTTCCAGATTTCGTCAATTCGATTTTTGGCAGACTTCCCCTGATCCTAGGACTAATTGCGGGAATCCTATTCCTAGTCCTTATTTTTCGTTATGGCAACCCATGTCACAGATCAAACTCTCGCGACAATGGAAGATACGATCCTAGCCATTGGATACCGGGACCGGATATCAAAAATCCTGGGACTCTCCCGGCTTAGAGACCTAAACATGACTTGGTTTCTATCATTTCGACCAATGTGGCAAAGGTGTGTTTTACCTGTACTAAGGTGTCTGCTATGCGGAGAAGAATGCGTGTTAGACACCTGTCTGACGCTACAATCGGATGCGCCGGTGGATGCAGATACACTGTTGGTTCCTACCAAGGTTCACGCTTTGTGCTGCCCTCAAAGGCTGCCAATCCTGATGACGGCATTCCTGGAATCTTCACCACTACGATTGAAGAGTAGTGAAGTTCAAGATGAAAGCAACATCGAACAGGTACGACCTTCTGTCAGCAATGCAAATCAGAATGTCAATGGAGACAATCATGCGCATGAATGCATGGTTACCCCTATTTCCGACTTAGTGGAACTTTCCCATGAAGCTGTTGACAGTTTTTTCGAAAGCCTGAATGATATGATGTTCTCTCCGGAACAGAAATAGAGACTTTTGAGTAAACTCGCACACGGCGTTCCCTGAATTCGGCCTTCAACTTTAAAAATAAAGTCACATGAACAATTACCATCCAGTTCACGGACAGCAATTTTTTCAGCATGCCCCTTAAAATATTTTTCTACATATTTTTTCCCGGGACACTGATCTTCTGCTTAAAGTAAGAAACTATTCCTAGAGAACTAAGATTTCTATTTTTAGATACTTTATATAGACTTTAGCTGCCCGCTGGTAGGTTCACAAATATTTTATTATGTGATGAAATGGTCTCGGACTTCCTTTCTGTATAGCCATATTAAGAGCCATTTCATGTGTATTTCTCATATACCAAAAAGCGATAATGCATAACAATGCGTGTTTACTTTTGCATTTAATTCATAGCTTAAGTGCATACAATATATATGACTGCAATTTTTCAGTATATTTGAAAATTTCGAAATGCATTTATGTATTTTGGGGTGGTAAGGTATACACTATACTCTATAGTATGTTGTACTATGTTATACTATGCATAGATTAGTAGATATGACCATAGTTAGCGTGGAGTGGGTGTCGTGTATTTCTATAGGTTCTGAATCAGTCCCCCTATTCCTGACCCTATTCTGGTTAAACTAACTATCAAGTTAACTAACAGTCAGCCCATGAGGCAAGAAATCCCCCATGATGCAGATACCGTTATCTGACGCAGTCACACTACGGCACAGGAACGTGTTATCTGATTAGGTCATAACGCTTGAGATCTAATTAGACAAGCGACATTCCTCCAGCCCCTGATAAGGCATACGACGTTCTCATAACAAATCAAACCTATGACAACCTGGATAATCCGTGCGGCCATTGTTTTGATTTCACAGAGAACTTTTGCAAAAGAATGTGCTAACGAGCAAGTCGTATGACATCTTTATTGACGTACCTATGTCCATCCTTACGTCAATCTCGGCACCTTTAAGGTATAAATATTGCCGACCTTGCCCTATGCAAACACACGCGTGGTGACAAGACGGAGCAGCCATACTTGCCGAAGCCGAGAGCAGAAGCAGACCCCGCTGGCAGCAGCCCCGCCTTCCTGACGCGCTGAGAGACGCGCTGCTATCTCAAGCCGAGAGACCCAGCACCGGCGCTTCCGGGTAGCCCTCGCAGGCAGCCTGGAATATCGAGAGCAGAGAAAGAGATACCATTCCTCATTCATCCTAACTTCCAGGTACAGAACTGAATAACCCCTCACAGAGAATTCTTTAGTTATTCACTTGGCAAAAACAAACTTAACTTAAACTGTAACTTTCTATTCCCGCCCACGCATTAGACTTAGGTCAGGTACACGGGGTAGGCGTATTTAGAAACACCAGTTGAGTACGTTTAGTCAAATGTATATGTGTATGTAAATATATTTTAATCATTTTAAACATCATATGGCTCAGAAACCATATCAATGTTTTTACAGTATTATTTTATACTATTGCTTCTAATGTATGCACTTTACTTAACTATAAGTATTGCAATAATATCGATCCATTTCTCATGTATGAGAAAAGAGACTGATCAATAAATAACATCTTTTATTGAACACGCCCGTCTCTTCCTTTTCTCTACATTCTGATGAGACTAAGAATGCACGTACTGACTGAGTAAAATAATTGCCTTGCGCTCACACGACTCTCGAGATTGACTCTTGATTAGGGGAGAGCAAAGTTGTCATGTTCTATGGTTGTCAGAAACTAAATCCCTTCTTGTCTAATCAGGGGAGTTAATCCCTTCCTTGAACATTCGAGAAAGTTTCTAGCGAACTCTGAGCTTAGCTGGCAAACCCAAAAATTAAGTCTAGTATCGACAGTAGTAGACCTAGTTAACGTCTGGCCTAGGCCTTTACTGCTGTAGGTACTATTCCAATGCGCAGAGCCTATTGGGAAAATAGGAGCTACACTACACAGATATTCCCTGTACTGGTCAGTACAAACTGCTGTCAGTCCAAGTGGCGAAGGAATTCATTTTAAGTACATGTTTTGGACACTGGTGAAAACGGGTTCCACGGCTACATGATGACTTGACTGAAACCAGAGGTGTTTGGTATCAAGCATCTCGTATTAATAAGGCCACACTGATTCCAGTGATAGATGTATTAATACATGCACCCAGAGAGCACCCTAGAGGTGTTCCCTGGAAACCTATTGACTACTAGCTACTAGAGCGCTATCTAACTGGTCTTAACCAGCCTGCAAAAGACGAGTTTCTGACCCCTAGAGGTGAGTGTTTTTGCTCTCAGGAGGTCAGGAACATAGCCCCCCCCCCCACACAGGATAAGCTGCGAAGTAGCATTCCAAGGTAGGGGGCTACAAAGAGCCCACCGCCTTCGGTATGCAAATGTGGCTTCCCTCACAGGAGAAGATGCCAACGGCTCTTGACCAGGGCCCGGTTGGCCACTGGACAAGGCAGGAACATTAATTGTTAGAGATGCGTGTTCACCTTCAGGCCAGTCCCCCCACCCAAGGTGGGCTACCTGAAGTGAATGCAAAATTTCAGACTCTGCCATCTTTGTGATGGCAAACTTAGGAACTCTGGTACACGGTTATGCCCACTTCCCACAAGAAGTGGTCATATAAGGGGCGTTGTGACCCCAGCGATAAGTAGCTCATTGGCTACTACTCTACACTACCGTAATACGATATACAACCTTTACAATGCAACTTTTACGACGAACTACCTTTACACGCAACTTTTACAACGCAGGATCCATTACAACGAATGTCTTTACAACGCATGTCTTTACATCGCAGATGCCTTTACAACGCATGCCATTACAACGTAAGTATTGGTAAGTATATAATTATATTAAAAATGTTATTTAAATATTTTTTTTAAAATAAATAAATATTAATTAATAAATATATTTAGAAATAAAATATTATTCTTTACTGGAAAGGAAACAAGCTTCCGGGGACCGGTTTCTGGCCAGTGAAGAATTGGCTTGGTAGTTTGGTCTGCCCTGTTCCCATGATGCACTGGGCCAGGGCCAGACTAATTTGCATGTAGCCAGGTTCTGAACTGGGATGGTGCAGTGAGCTAAAAAACGGTGATGGATCAAGCCCTGATCTTTTGACTGGGTAGGAGTGTTCTGCTTAATTCAGATACTCTGTCCATCACCACCCCCTGTTATGAATCGCTTCTTTTCACAAAGACCAATCCCCATAGGCTAACTTTGGGCACCCGAAGTTGTATTGCACCTCTGCACCCAGCGCCCCAGGCCCGCCCAGTGTGACTTGTTGGATGCTGCATTGAACCTTGCCCCATACTCACCTTAAGTCCAGGAGATTGGTCCCGTAAGTCGCGGTTTTCAGGCTGCCCAGTGTGACTTCTTGGATGCCGCATTGGACCTTGCCCCATACACAGACCAGGAGATTGGTCTCTCGTAAGTCGCTGTTTTCTACCTGTATGCCGTATTTGTTTTTCCTTCCACAGGATAACATTGCAGCCTCTGAAAATCGCACTAAGTGTTGACTTTTTAAAATTGAAAGTATTTCTATCTCAAACCATACTTACCTGATCATACCGATTACAGTGCCTGTATATATATATATATATATATATATATATATATATAGAGAGAGAGAGAGAGAGAGAGAGAGAGAGAGAGAGAGAGAGAGAGAGAGAGAGAGAGAGAGAGAGATACAAGTTATTGTTTAAAATTGGTGTGGGTCTCCTCATTAAATCGGGTCCATCATTTATTGACTGTGTGTATTTTGCAGATGTCGAACACTCCTGTCGGACAGTCCTAAGGCTACTCGACCACACTACCCCGTAGAAGAGCACCTTGGGATTTCTAGAGCACGCCCCTGCCCACTAGTAAGGAAATACCTGGATAGTTTGCGCAGTATACCTCCTTTAGTATACCATATAACAGTGTGGTGCCTCCCTTAGGGCATTACCCCACATATATTTTGGCCCCTAACTCCCCACTTACATACAAGTATTTTGAAAAAAACGGAAAAAAATATTACATTCTGTAAGCCCGTTCAGCCGTGGCAGCATGTATAAGCAGTATAAGAGAGGATGGGGACAGACAGACAGGACACCCGTAGTATGCGTATTGGTGACGTTAGCCAGCATGCACCTGGGCCAAAGTGCGCATGTCAGGTTGGACAGCTACCTTTCTCTGATGAACCCAACATGCACACTAAAGGCACCTCCATCTACACATTAATGAGCCGGGGATGCCTCAAAGCCACATCCCCCAGGCTCAGTAATGAGCAGTGAGGCAGCCTGCCTGAACCAATCCTGATGCTGCTGCTGTAACATCAGAAGCAGGGCCAGAATTGGCTTAGAGAGTGAGACGCAGTGGTTAGGGGCATCCTTGCAGTGTATGCACGGGGTGGGAAGAGAAGGCCGTCTCTCTAGTTCCCCCATTCTCATGCAATTCGAGACTCAGAGACGGCCGTTGGTTGTGATGGATTGATTCACACGCCTCTGTTTCAGTTGCAACTGACTCCCCACTGCCTGTCTTCGAGGACGACCTGGGCGGGCCCGCCCCGGACGCCCAACCCTGAGTGGGCCCTAAGAAACTGAGGCCATGCTGCAAGGTAAGGACTGTCCCGGCAGTGATTGGCAGCCTCGGACTGTTAACGCGGGCACTCGGGCAATGCCCGAGGGGCCGGTGTCTGAGTTCCTACTGTGGGCTGCTTTTTTGAGCAGTCTGGAGCCGATTTGGGCAGTGTCTCTATTTTCAGACCCACCAACACCGCTGGTCCCCCACCCCCGGTTTAGCAACAGGCAGAGGTATCACTCCCGTCCCTTTGTCTCGCAGGGCCGGCCCATTAATGTATGCACATACTGAGCGGGGCAGGGGGCCACAGTAGAAGTGGCCTCACTTGTTTTCAGGTGTGTTTCACTAGTGTAAACTAATGCGTGCATTTTTTTAAGCCCCCTCCTTCTTTTTTTAGGTCTCGGCTAAGCGCGCGGAAGAGCGTTCTCGCCAGAGACCTTTTGTCGGCGTGTCTGCTTTCCAGGAGACAATCCTGGCCGCGCGCATCTCCTTGGAGACGATTTGAAACTGGCACGCGCACAAGTACGAGCGCTCAATTGACTTTGTTGCAAGTTTCTTGCAATGGCCGTTTAGATTGCGGCAATGCGCGTTTAGAGTGCGGTTAAACGTGTAACTTTCAGTTTCTTTTAAGCAACGTGTTTCATGGCATGATCGAAAATGCTCCATATCGTAAGGTGTTCCGAAAGCAGCGTGTTCCAGGACATCAGCGACGTTGTTTAAGGAAATGCTGCGTGTTTGCCTAAAGGGTCTGTTCTTTAATAAAAAGCAGCGTGTTTAATGGCATGATCGAAAATGCTCTATATCGTAAGGTGTTCCGAAAGCAGCTAAATGGCATGATCGAAAATGCTCCATATCGTAAGGTGTTCCAAAAGCAGCGTGTTTCATGACATGAGCGACGTTGTTTAAGGAAATGCTGCGTGTTTGCCTAAAGGGTTTGTTCTTTAATAATAAAAAGCAGCGTGTTTCATGGCATGATCGAAAATGCTTTATGTTGTAAGGTGTTCCGAAAGCAGCTAAATGGCGACGTCGTTTATAAAGACGTAGTTATATAGTGTGACGTTATTTGAGAAAATGCTGCGTGTTTGCTTTAAAAACACGTGCTTTAATGTGTGCAGAGGCAGAGAAGAGAGATGTGCTTTAAGATGACACGTTGTTTAATAAAATGCAGAAGCAGAAGCAGAGAACATAGAGACATGCATTGAATAGCGGCACACGTCATGCATTGAATAGCGGCACAAGTAGAAAACAGTGGCATAAGCATACTATTGAAGCATAAGCAGGGAACAAAGGTACATACAAAGAACAGATGGTAGGCAAGGACTAGTGGACAATAGAGGGACAGCAGAGGCACAAGCAAGCATAGAATGGAGATACAAGCATGGAATAGAGGCACAAGCAGAAGCATGGAATAGAGGCACAAGCAGAGAACATAGAGACATGCATTGAAGAGCGGCATAAGTCATGCATTGAATATCAGCACAAGTAGAAAACAGTGGCACAAGCATAGTATTGAAGCATAAGCAGGGAACAAAGGTACATACAAAGAACAGATGGTAGGCAAGGATTAGTGGACAGCAGAGGCACAAGCAGTGGTCAGTGTGGCAACTGATTGCGAATAGTGGCACAAGCATACAATAGAAGCATAGAATGAAGATAAGTAGAGAATATAGAGACATGCATTTAATAGCTGCAGAAGTAGAAAACAGTGGCACAAGTATACAATAAAAGCATAAGCAGGAGACAAAGGTATATACAAGGAACAGATGGTAAGCAAGGACTAGTGGACAGCAGAGGCACAAGCAAGTATAGAATGGAGATACAAGCATGGAATAGAGGCACAAGCAGAGAACATAGAGACATGGATTGAATAGCGTCACAAGTTATGCATTGAATAGCGGCAGAAGTAGAAAGCAGTGGCATAAGCATACTATTGAAGCATAAGCAGGGAACAAACGTACATACAAAGAACAGATGGTAGGCAAGGACTAGTAGACAGCAGAGGGACAGAAGGTACATACAAAGAACAGATGGTAGGCAAGGACTAGTGGACAGCAAAGGCACAAGCAGTAGTCAGTGTGGCAACTGATTGCAAACAGTGGCAAACACCACACACGCATGCGCATACACACAGACACACACACCAGCGCCCATGCACGCACGCACATACAAACACACCCCCCTCCGCACACATACACACAAGCGCGCACACACACATGAGTGCACCGCCCCCCCCGCACACATACACACACAAGTACACCAAGACCCCCCCCCAGCTCCTTTTAACTTACCGGGCCAATCTCGGGGGACTCCGCCCTCAGCACGCGGCAGGGGCAGGCACCGGGCATGTGCCTCGTGCCCCCTCCGCAGAGTTCACGCTGCGGCTCTTGCCAGCTCGTTTCCCGGGGCCCCCTCTTGGTCAAGGGAGCCCCGCAACACTTGAGCAACCTCCTGCTGGCGGCCCCGGGGCTCTCCACCGCTCACAGGAGCCCCGGGCCGCGATACGCATTTACTCCGCCTGCCTCCTCTTCCGGTCCGGACGCGGCCCCGCCCCCGTCACAGGCGACATTGCCTGACTTCCGGTGCGTGCGCGGCGGGATTCCGGCGGCATTTTCTGCCACACAAACCTTGTTTTTATTTAAAACCGGCCACAGTTATCTGGGGACTCTTGTAGTTCACTATCCCCATGATTGTGACCAGTCGCTGTTACCAACCTTAAATATTGATTTCGTGAGCTTTCTTTTGTGGAAAATAAGTTTCTGTTGCCGATAACACATAGTAGTACATCTAGCGTATTGTTCGCAAAAGAGAAGTCGAAAAACACAAACACAACCCCTTCGTTATTGCATGAAGAGGAGTGTCTCGGGTCAAAGGTGAGTCAGGGTTGCAGGCATGGTTCATGACACCAACAGTCCTTGAACAGCAGTCTTGCCAACACAGACCTCATAAGCGGCGAAAAACACAAACACAAACCCTGCGTTTCTGCATGAAGAGGAGTGTCTCGGGTCAAAGGTGAGTCGAGGTTGCAGGCATGGTTCATGACACCAACAGTCCTTGAACAGCAGTCTTGCCAACACAGACCTCATAAGCGGCTGTGGCTTGTAGAGAACACACATCCTGTGCGAGGATAAGGACCACTCGGCTTCGTGTAATAATTATGTAATCAACTGTCTGGCTAAATCAAACTATTACCATCTGTGTCAGCTGTTTCTTGTCCAACCTATACCAGAAGGTCAAGGAAGCGCGGGGCCTAACTTACATTCTTATACAAAGTACCCAGCTTCCTAGTTATAAGACAATACTCTCACCTTTGACACCGTGGTCCCTACAACATATCTGATCTGGAGAAGTTGCAGACAGAGCCGAAGAGCCGTAGTGAGTGTCAGGATGAGATAACAAGCATTTGCAATACAATAGGTCTCACATTTGCGAGAGTTTAAAGTATTGGCATTGTAATTGACAATGCCTTTTATTTACGTTTTAAAAACCAACACATAAATAAAAGGCATTGCCATTTACAATGCCAATGGCTCTAACTCTAACAACTGCGAGACCTATTGCATTGCAAATGCTTGTAATGTAATTACGTTGAAGCAGTGATTTGAGGAAAGGCATTATGCAAATGCGGGCCGATTTTTTTTGTGTGCCCGGGCCGATTTTCAATCCCAATCCGACCCTGGTGATTGGGAAGTAATGGAAAGTTTTCCCTGCTTTACGTTGTGAAAGGTTCAAAGGTATTTTTGCTCATTGTAACCGACTCCGCTGTACACTCCATTAAACACTACTGCATCTTGCTGCACACAGTTCCACTTCACGCTGCTGCACTGTACACTTCTCCAATGCACACTACTCTCCCCCCACCCACCGCGAGGCACCCCACTATAGACTGCGCCTTCCATGGACTGCTTCACTGTTCAGAGCTCGACTGCACCCTCCGGTGCGCTGCAGCGTGACTCGTGGCACACTACTGTAAAGCGGACCATTTTATCAAGTGGCCAGAGGGACGCATGCACACTACGATTTGCACACTGCCCCACTCCCCACTGATGCATTTTGACGATGGAGCACTCAACCCTACATTCAGAGCAGCAGGTGGTCTAGGACAGCAGGGAGGGTGGTTGGAGGGGTGTGGGGTCGGTTTGGGAGAGTCATCACCAGTGTTCTCTTGTCTAGTGATATGTATCCCAATGGTGCTGTTGAGAGCAGACCACAGCAATGCTAGTGCCGGTGGTATCCACAGTTGTGATAAGGGTTGTCGTCTCAAATGATGTCAGCGCTGGTGTTTGTGGGTGTCGGTGGTCTCTGCACCTATGGTGTCCACAGTGGTACAAGGGCTGGTGGTATCAGAGGGTGGCTATCCCTGGTGATCTGAAGACTTCAGAAAACAAAATAAAACGATAATAACCCTGGGTTTATTATCATTTTCTTTACTTTTTTACACTCATGGTGGGGGGGAAGCCGCCGCTCAATCAGGACCCCCGCCAGTGTTAGATGTGAGGAGATAATTAGTGCTGAGTCACTTGTTGGAGGGACCTGCCCCTCTTGGGACTGATCCTCTGCCTCTTCCTTGAAATGGCTGCCTTAGTCTGCTGTGTATTGCTATTGAGGTGAGATCTCTTGTGGTGGGAACTGGGAGGTGGAGGAAAGGTTTCCGCTTGTTGTGTGGGCTCCCCCTATGCTAGTTGGTTTTCTCCTTGATGTAGAGGTTCCCCTGAACTGCGGTGCTCCCATCTCCTTTGTCTGATTGTGTTTTTTCATGCCCTGCAGGGCTTCATCTACTGAGGTTCCAAAAAGTGGGTCCCCATTCAATGGCATATTGATGACTCAGGCACCCTAAACCACGCTCGCCTTCTCTGGGCGATACCTGTTCTTAACTGCCTACTGGCAGTGTATGCTGCATCCAGAGCTGATGTATAGTGTTTGTGATAGTCTTGCCCTCAGCAATGACTCAGTCGGGTGGAGTGAAGGCTCAGAGGGCTACAGGTGTCTGTATGGACATGGGGATGGCCAAACTGGTTTCCCCAGATCAGATCCTGC
The DNA here is from genome assembly GCF_964261635.1 of Lissotriton helveticus. Lineage (NCBI taxonomy): Eukaryota > Metazoa > Chordata > Amphibia > Caudata > Salamandridae > Lissotriton > Lissotriton helveticus. The sequence goes on from NC_136065.1 coordinate 1,662,139,338, forward strand.
CAAAGGAAGTGCACAAAACTGTCAATGCTGACAATATCACACCCTATGCTGTGGTTGACTCTGAGTGCAGAGGAGTTACTGGCCTACAGAAAGAAACTAGCTACTTACCTACAACAAGTTTTGCAGCTTGACGCTTCTAGATTCTCATACTGTGCATATATTCCACCATCTAGAGGTTAGAGTTGGAAAGTGCTACTTGTATTTGTTGGTTTCTTTTTTTTCCCTAATGTGGGTGTGTAAAACCAGATCCATCGGGGGAGGGGTTGGTGGGGGTGTGTGTTTGCATGGATGTGTGTGCTATTTATCTGCAAAGGACTGCTCGCTTCTCTGTTTATATATAGCCTTAAGGTAGCAGAACCAGAGGCATACACTTCATGTCCTCCTGTTTAGTGATTCTTTTCCTGGTGTATCACGTAGGACTGCCTGCTTCTCTGGTTCCACGAGAAATAGCGAAACTAACACTGACACTGCTAGGACAAGACTTCGGCGCCTCTGGGTTTTAATATTAGAAAGAAAAGAAGCAAAACAACATGGAGCATAACAATTCTGGATAGCCCATACTCCATGCGCAAAAGCTTATATTATCAGGAGCACTCTATAGGCAGCTTCAACTTGTTTTGCGGTTTTAACAATTTCTACACAAATACCGAATGACATAGAATCTGAAAATATCTTCCCAACACGGACTCCCAGGGCAATTATATTGACCCCTGAACCCTGACACAAATCAAAACATTGTCTTGATAAAGGTGGATAGAACTTTGGAATTCCACCGAAACGCGTCGACGCTAGACCAAGTATAATTCATGATTTCGACATCTTTTGCTGATAGACAAAATTATGGTGTACATAGCTTAGGTGTTTACAAACGGGTCTGAATATACAATCAGTATTGCATTATTCTATGTCTTACAGTCCTTTCTGTCTTTTGTGTTTCAATCTTGCTGGCCAATATTGAATGTAAAAACTTTTTTATGGTTTTAGTTGTGTGGAGTGGGATCCTTCTGGTCCACTCTTCGTTTTAAAAAAAAAAAAACTTTTTGTATTCTCAATAAATTGTAAGAATTCTTGACTTAATTTGTGTGTGTCTCTCCCCTTCGTGTTGATTGCGTATGCCTGTGATTTTTATGTTTTTTTTAATGAAAAAGCAGGGTGTATTTTTTCCTCATAAGAAAAGGTTGTGCTTGTTGTGTGGTACCCATATGCTGAGATATAGCACAAACTTGACTCTAAGATTTTGGAGCGCTTTACAAGAGTACCAGTTACGCTACTTAGGGATACATTCATCTTTGGTAGGAACATGGATATTAAGTGATTTGCCCAGTGTAGGAAGATGGCTCGGTATATACTATACCAAAGTAAGGTAAAGTGTGCACAGAGTCCAGTGGATCCCCAAACATATAGCAGAGGCTAAAGTAGATAATACCGTACTCTCTTTTGTGGTAGTATGGTGGAGCAATCAGGCTTATCAGAGGGTAATGTTAAGTATTTGTCGTACACATTCAGGCAACAAAGGATGTCACACACTCAAAGACTGAATTCAGACCAATTGGTTGCGTAAAAAGTGATTTTATTGTTTTTTTTTCTAGAACCAAGATTTACTTAGTAGCAGGTAAGTGATACTTCTCATAGAATGTTACTTTTATAAATACAGTGAACACTGGATTTGTAGGAACATTCAGGTTACTTTTGCAGTTGAGGAAACAATTTTTAAACTGTTTCCTCAACTGCAAACGTAACTTGTGACTACTTTCCTAGTTTAGCATGAAACATTCCTAACACAGTTTAAGCAACACAGGAAATTGATAAACATGTTAACGCTTGTAAGGCACGAAGTTCATTTTGTTGCTGTACAAGACAGTTCAACACTTTCAGAGAAAACCCAGCATTTAGTCTTATTGAGTAAAATGAAGTGTTAAGTTTGCAGGTAAGTAAACAGTTTCAGGATTGGAGTTTTGAGTGGTAGAACCAAGGTTCAGGTTGGCACTCAAGGGGCACCACCAGCAGCACTAAGGCGGTCGGGTGTAGAGTGCCAATGTTAGCCAGTAGGGCTAGGGGTCACACTGGTTGTAGGCTGCTCACAGGCAGGCCACTCGGTCATGGGAGCCAAGCTCCTATTGTTAAGGTCACAGCAAAGGGGGTCTCAGGTTAGCACCAAGTCCACACCACCAGCAGAGCAGACGTGGCCAGGTTCAGGGTGCTCAGAAGGTGTCGGGAGCCCAGTGCTTTTCTATGGAGGACGTCAGTCACAAAAAAGGGTTGGAGGCTGGAGCCAGAAGATTGGATGAAGGGAACCAATGACTGGAGGATCAAGTTGCTGGATACCAGGACACCATCGGTCAGGCACCTCAGGACTCAGGAGCTGCGACTGCAGGGATCTCTTTCCATGTCAGGTTCTTCTCACCAGTTCTGGTTGTGGTTGGGGGGTGGGGGGGGGAGGGATCCTTCAGGATGAGGCTGCAGGTGTCATTGGAGGTCGTCCAACAGGTCAGGAACTCCAATGGGACCTCGCAGGGGTGTTGGGCCATTTAAACTTGGGCTGTAGGTGTCCGATGTAGTATGGTGAGTACTCGTTGAACTGGCTGAAACTTGAGTCCTGGATTGGGTTTGTGTTGGACAAATCCGGTATCAACAGGAGATCAGAGTTCTTTAGGAAGGCAGGGCAGGTTTCTTGGAGGCTACTGGCGGCAGGATACACTGGGTTCAGCTTGCAAGGGTTTCGGAGCAGGAGATGGGGCCAAAGCAGTTGTCTTGCTCCTCTTCTGCAGCGCAGCTCTTCGATCCTTCTTCTTGTTGTGACATCAAATCTCAAGAGACAGGGTTCAGGGGTGCCCCTAAATACTAGATTTAGGGGTGTTACAGGAGTGTGCAGGTTGGAACCAATGAGTCCCTTCCCTGGGGGTGTCAACACCCCTTTCCTAGTATGCCACCTTCCAGTGGGAGTGGGGCATAGGCCCCTTCCTGATCAGATGGGTCCCCCCATCTCCAAGATGGCAGGGACTGAAAAGTTGCCTTCACTTCTCCTTCCCTACTTGAGGGGCGGGGTTTGCAAAGGTGGGCACACCTCACTTCCTGGCCAGGTTTTCCCACTGGTTCTTGCACCCAAAGTACGAGATACTTACCTTCGGTAACGATGTATCTGATAGAGACATTGTCTAGCCGCAGATTTCTTAACTTGGAATATCCCCAGGCGTGAGACTGGATCCGGAAATTTTTGGCAGCAGCACCTCTACGCACCGGGGGACGCGTCACACGACCCCGCCCTGACGTCAACCACGTATGTGACGTCAGCAAGGTCATAAGTCCCTCCCGGCGCTCGTCAGTTTTCTTCGGAGAAACTTTTCCACGGCACAACGGGAGCCACCTATAAAAAACTGTGAAAGTATGGGAACAGTGTGCGAGGGATGAAAATCCGTGAATCAAGAAAGAGGATGGTGGAAGACACCACTGTAAAAGACAGAACTAGACACTTCCTACATATAAGTGGAAGCTGTGAGAAAGAGCCCCGCAAGCTAAGCGAAGACCCATCCCCGAGTGCAACAGGGAAGAACATCTCAACAGACAGAATAGATTGATAGAGCCATGTAGAACTGTGCCGTCTAGTAAGAACGTAACACAGAAAGAATAACAGTCCACTGTAGAAAAGTAGGAAAAGACTTGTCTTTACCCTCTAATAACAGAGGTTTGAAACAGAGCACAACCGACCCTCAAAGAGGATGACCACAAGGAGACCAGGACCCAGAGTTAGTAGAGAAGACGGAAGGAAAGGAAGGTAACTGGAGAGGACAACGAATCTCCTTGAGAATCAAAAGGCACCATATCACAGGAAAGAAGCCCCTCAGCAGAAGTTAACTGTATATGGAAACACTCAGGGGAGTGCAACAATCTGAACCCCCCTGAGAAATAACCCAATAGCAACTGAAGAGGCCAGTGGAGAACACCACTAGACAAGGTCCTTGCAGAACGGGGAGGCTGGGCGGGCGTTAAGGAATCTGCGGCTAGACAATGCCTCTACCAGCTACATCGTTACCGAAGGTAAGTAACTCGTACATCTGATAGAGACATCTAGCCGCAGATTCCTTAACTTAGAATAGATACCACCGCCATACCCCAAAAGAGAGGTGGGTCTGCGACAGAACAACAGAAAGCGCCAAGCATCCGATTCGGCAACTGAGTGACGGAAAAAGGGAGGAAGCTGTGGCAGAACAGTCAGACAGCAACCCAAGCAGCTTGAAAGAGCAGAAATAACAGGATAGAGGATATCCTAAAAACACCAGAATAGGGCTACACCATACCAGTATAAAAATGACAGGTAGAACGGCATGATCCCTATACCAGAGCAAGAAAGAGAGAGGAAGAATGACCACTCTCCACTTAATGGCACATGATGAGTACATTGACCCAAGCTCGGAATGAACTTGAAGAGATGCAACCAGAGCCTATCAGACTAGCCTATCGAAGGAGCCGGTGTCAAGAGCCCAAAGGCAAGAGCTGGAACCTGAGCAATGCGTTGGGACTAGCCAGCAGGACAAGAAACATGCCAAGTGCACACTACTAGAATAGGTGAGGAGGGTCCTCAGGCGCCTCATGCAAATTTAAACCAATATAAATTGACTGCACAGAGTAAGCAGTGCATTCAAAGAGGGAGAACATTCACCCGAGTTCCCCTAATTTTCAATCAGAGATTGAACAAACAGTTTACAACTTCTGAAGCACACGAAAAATATAATGACACAATAGTACAGTTACTTGAAAAGAAAAGAAGAATCGTGTATCCTTTGTGTGAGAAAGTGCCATCTTGCTTGCATGGTATGCCCCCACTTTTTTCTGAATTGCTGATGTGCTTTGACTGAGTGTGCCCTGGGCTCCTGCCAATCAAGTGCCCAGGGACAGTGTTCCTTCCCTAAAGCTGTATTGAAGCTAAAACCCAATTGGCATCTCTGGCCACATGTCAGCCCCTGGTAAATGGTACCTAGGTACCCAGGGCATTGTGACCAGGGAAGACCCCTAAGGGCTGCAGCAGTTATTGTGCCACCCTTAGGGGCCCTTCACCCTGACACCCACACATTGCCTTTGCAGACTGGGTGTCCTGGTGCAGAACTAAACAAACTGTCGACATGGCACACATCCCTGTGTGCCATGCCCACAAACCCACTGCTCTGGCTTACATCAGTCACCCCTCTAGCTGGGTGCCCTATGCCAGTGGTGTGGGCACAGGTGCATGAGCCCTGTGCCCCTACAGTACTTAGGGCCATTCCTGGGCACTGTAAGTGCAGTGATGCCATTAAGAGTATATGGTGCTGGGAGGTTGTCATTACGAACTCCACAGCACCATAATGGCTACACTGAAGACTAACACGTTTGATATCAAACTTCTCAGTACATTAAACCCACACTAATGCCAGTGTGGGATTTAATGTAAAATGCACTACAGAGAGCATCTTAGAGATGCCCCCTGAAACCTAACCTACAATCCACGTCTTGTCTGAGAGGCTGCCTAGGCTGCCACAGAGCAGACGTTGCTGGACCCCTGGGTGGAGAGCCCCCCACTCTCCTGGGCCTGAAACAATGCACATCTTGGGCGAGGTGCTACGTCTCCTCCCCAAGGATGGGCAGGGGGAAGCTTCAAAGTCATGCCGCCTTTGTGAGATTCTCCAGACCACTTGCGGTACTCAGCAACTGGCCCCACCCAGTTCTGACCCGCACTCTGGTGGCAAGACTGGCGGGAAACCCTACGTGAGGAAAAGGGGTGTGCCAGCTTGTGCCAACTCCACCCCTCAGGTGGGAGAGGCGAGGTGAAGCACAACTCCGGGCTCCGACCATCTTGATGATGGGAAGCCCTGCCCAATCAGACATAGGCTCCTGCCCCCCTCCCACAGGAGAGGAGTAGGATAGGGGTGTACTCGCCCCAGGACAGGGACCTATTGGTCCCTGCCCTTCCCCTACCTGTAACGCCCCTAAATTTAGTATTTAGGGGCACCCTGAACCTTCCTTCATCAGATCCCGATTTCAAAACAAGAAAGAAGACCAAGAAGAAGAAGAAGAACAAGAGGACAACACCAACTGACTTGGCCCCAGCCCTACAGGCCTGGTGATCCTTGAACCTGCTCCTGCTAAATCCCGGCATCTCCTGCGGACAGCAACTCAAGAACCCCGGAGGACCTTACTGCCTTGACCCTCTTAGAGACTGGGCCTCCCACGAGCAGTGGCTCTGTTCAAACAGCAATACCCCTGGTGTCAGCCAGAAACCACAAATCCAGCCCACTCTGCACCAGCCGAGCCCGACCTGTGCCCGAGTGGGCAAAGACCCTGAGGACTTCCCCCCCGGCGATTCTGACCTGGAATCCAGTGCCCAAGGACCCTCCTTGACGACAAAGACAATGCCTGCAGACTCAGAACCAGGGACCCCTCCAACCGCTACCAGCAGAGGGTAAGATTTCCCGATGTCCAAAGACACCCTTGCAACCGGCGCCCCCCTGGCCTCCTGTGCCCAACTCCGGGGTGCCTACCTACCCTACAAGATCCCAATTTACCCATCGTAGTGTTGGTCGCCTCAGAAGATCCTCCGTCCCCGAGCCTGCAGCCTTTGTTCCCTTTTCAAGATCTCAATTGAATAACTGAGCGCCCGACGGCTCAAAAGCACCCTGCATCCAGCCGCCCGAGTGCCCCTGGCAGTGCAACCTTTGCCCTATCCTACTTTCCCATTTGCCCTGAGCAAGTGACCAGTAGCCCAGCTCTCATAGCCGCGTGGCCTGCTAGCCAGCAGCCACCAGCCGAAGGCCCCCTGCCTCTCACTGGATAACATTGGGTCTAACTACCTCTGCACCCGGCTGACCCTGTGCCGCTGAGGGTGTACCAACTGTACCTACCTGACCCTGTGAGACTCCTGAGGCTATGCCCAGAACCTTAACTCTGCCAGTCGAGTACTTACCTAAAAGCCGATAACTCACTTTTTTTCCATAGGCTAACATTGACTGGTGTCACTTGGAAATTCTTCTAAGTCTGGATTTTTGGACTTTAAAATATTCGGCGGTAGGTATGAGAGGTACCCCTTAACAAGAGTCAAGGGAATTGGGGTTAGCTAACCAGTAAAACAGGATGTACCCTTGAGTGTGGATAGATGAAGTGAGCCTAAGGGTCAAGAGAAAATAATTACAAATGACAAATTAAGTCAAGAATTCTTACAATTTATTGAGAATACAAAAAGGTTTTTTTTTTTTTAAACGAAGAGTGGACCAGAAGGATCCCCCTCCACACAACTAAAACCATAAAAAAGTTTTTACATTCAATATTGGCCAGCAAGATTGAAACACAAAAGACAGAAAGGACTGCAAGACATAGAATAATGCAATACTGATTGTATATTCAGACCCGTTTGTAAACACCTAAGCTATGTACACCATAATTTTGTCTATCAGCAAAAGATGTCGAAATCATGAATTATACTTGGTGTAGCGTCGACGCGTTTCGGTGGAATTCCAAAGTTCTATCCACCTTTATCAAGACAATGTTTTGATTTCTGTCAGGGTTCAGGGGTCAATATAATTGCCCTGGGAGTCCGTGTTGGGAAGATATTTTCAGATTCTATGTCATTCGGTATTTGTGTAGAAATTGTTAAAACCGCAAAACAAGTTGAAGCTGCCTATAGAGTGCTCCTGATAATATAAGCTTTTGCGCATGGAGTATGGGCTATCCAGAATTGTTATGCTCCATGTTGTTTTGCTTCTTTTCTTTCTAATATTAAAACCCAGAGGCGCCGAAGTCTTGTCCTAGCAGTGTCAGCGTTAGTTTCGCTATTTATCTGCAAAGGACTGCTCGCTTCTCTGTTTATATATATAGCCTTAAGGTAGCAGAACCAGAGGCATACACTTCATGTCCTCCTGTTTAGTGATTCTTTTCCTGGTGTATCACGTAGGACTGCCTGCTTCTCTGGTTCCACGAGAAATAGCGAAACTAACACTGACACTGCTAGGACAAGACTTCGGCGCCTCTGGGTTTTAATATTAGAAAGAAAAGAAGCAAAACAACATGGAGCATAACAATTCTGGATAGCCCATACTCCATGCGCAAAAGCTTATATTATCAGGAGCACTCTATAGGCAGCTTCAACTTGTTTTGCGGTTTTAACAATTTCTACACAAATACCGAATGACATAGAATCTGAAAATATCTTCCCAACACGGACTCCCAGGGCAATTATATTGACCCCTGAACCCTGACACAAATCAAAACATTGTCTTGATAAAGGTGGATAGAACTTTGGAATTCCACCGAAACGCGTCGACGCTAGACCAAGTATAATTCATGATTTCGACATCTTTTGCTGATAGACAAAATTATGGTGTACATAGCTTAGGTGTTTACAAACGGGTCTGAATATACAATCAGTATTGCATTATTCTATGTCTTACAGTCCTTTCTGTCTTTTGTGTTTCAATCTTGCTGGCCAATATTGAATGTAAAAACTTTTTTATGGTTTTAGTTGTGTGGAGTGGGATCCTTCTGGTCCACTCTTCGTTTAAAAAAAAAAAAAAAAAAAAACTTTTTGTATTCTCAATAAATTGTAAGAATTCTTGACTTAATTTGTAATTTGTAATTATTTTCTCTTGACCGTTTGGCTCACTTCATCTATCCACACTCAAGGGAACATCCTGTTTTACTTTAAAATATTCATCTAAAATCAGCCAAACTACGAATTCCGATTTACTCACCTGTTATCAGGAGAGACATCAGTGCTGCATCGTGGACCCCAATACTGACCCTGAAAAGTAATTCTAATCGTACTTATCAGTAACTTGAATTGCCTTCCATAGGATATCATTGCCTGCTTTTTACTGAAAAGGTTTCTAAGTGTCGATTTTTTAAACTTACAAAGATTCTCTAAAAATCGTGCCAACGATAAAAACGTAATCACTTGCCTGTTTTAGATAGAGGTCCCAGTGCTGAACCTAGGAGTCCAGCACTGGATTACAAAAGTAACGCGAACATACTTTACCTGCAAATTGAATTTCCTTCCATAGGATAACATTGGTAATTTCAACTGAAAAAGTTTGTAAGTGTCAACTTTTTTTTTTAAATTCTTTTTAATAACAGTTCAACAAAATTAAAACATCAGGTGACTTGGCCAGTTACACATTTGTCCATTATACAGATCCATACTTCAAACAATACATGCAAGAAGGTGATCAGGGGATCATAGGGATTCCTGCACTTCCTCTCCTTCCAGACAGATCGGTGGCGCATAGTTGTCACCTCGGTAACTGTTCCAGTCCGCCCATACCTTCCCCACTTTTGGGGACAACCTCTGGATACGTAGATCGATCTCTCCCGAAACATGCACCAATCCATGTCCTCCGCCCATTTCCAAACCCAGGTTGGCTGTCTAGCTCCCCACAACTGAGCAATGTTGCGAATGGCAACCATGCATGCCAATGTCACCCACTGTCTCTTATACACACACAGATCCGTGGGTTCCCAAACATTTAAAATACACCTACGAGCCTCTGGCTGTATCTCCACCCCAAGGCAAGGACATCCCACAGTCTATCATGGATCTCTACCCAATAGGTCTGTACCTCACTGCAGTGCCACAAAATATGAATGAAAGTTCCAAGTCCTCCGCACCCCCTGTGACATTCCCCGCTCTCCAACCTATGCATTCGAACCAGGGGAGGCCCTGTGATATACGACCTGTGGAGGATCTAATCTAATCTGAGCCTCATCTGTATGGCCACTACACGTGGAGAGGATCCGCCAATCCTCATCGTCTAGCTCCAACCCATCTGCACTCCATTGTGTCCTGATTAGCACAAGTGGGTCCTCCATATTGTTGATGAGTTTTCTATATATCAAGGAGATGGTCTTCTCTGGGAGGAGACCATCCAACACTCGGTCTTCAAGGAGTGAGGCGTCAGGAAGTGGCGTGCCTACGGGGACGAGCAAAAGTAGTGCATGTCTGATCTGTAGATCGCGGAAGTGCTCCCTATCATGAAGGTGATATTGCTGCTTGAGGGAATCAAACGTGTGGACTGTGTCTTTCCCCCAGACGTCCTTGATCTGTGTAACCCCGATGAGTTCCCATTTGTCGAACCCTTTGGACTTCCATAGGCTACCCAGTTTCTCCGACCTCAATAGTGGGGTGGCGAGCATTAGCTTCCCTTCCCACTTGAGATGTCTATTAGCCGCATGCCACACCTGTCCTGCATGCGCCGTGGGACCTGCGAGGGGAAAGCGGCCCGGCTTGGCATATAGTGCCCAGGCGAAATCTCCCCCGGGCACCTGCCAGCAGTCCATAGCATACCCGGAGTTCACTGGGGCCCCGTATATGACGTGATTCACCACCGCCAGCTGGGAGGCCCAGTAATATTTCCGCAGGTACGGAAACCCTATCCCCCGTCATACCAGGGGAGGGTGAGCTTGGAGAAGGCTATACGGGGCCTGTCATCCCAAAGAAGCTGCCTCTGAAGGGCTTCTATTTCCTTGAAATAGGACGCTGGTACGGGGTCCATCGCGTTCTGGTGTACGTATAGGAATCGGGGAAGAGCCATCATCTTGAAGAGTACTGCTCTGCCCAGAAGGGAAAGTGGGAGGGCCCGCCATCACGCCACGTCTCCTTTAAACCGGGTCATGGGGGGCCCAAATTGTTAGCGTATCTTAATTTCGGGTCGAGTGTGATATAGATACCGAGGTAACGAAACCCTATATGTTCAATTTGTATCGGGCAGGTGTCCGGGATCCCGGGGGGTCGCCTCTGAGGACAAAGAGCACTGACTTCGACCAGTTGATTGCAAATCCCTAATACCTCCATAATATGGCAAGCACATCCAGGAAACCTATCAAAGAACTCCTTGGATTGGTGATTTAAAGCAGGATATCATCGACATATAATGAGATTTTATCCTCCCGATCTAATGTCCACCTCAGTCCTCGGATTGAGCGGTCCCACCGAACCCACGCCGCCAGCGGCTCTAACGCTAAGGTAAACAGGAGTAGGGACAAGGGGCATGCCTGCCTCTGCCAAGGGGAAAGTCAACAGACTTATGATTATTTACTACTACCTTGGAGAGGGGGTCGGCATACAAAAGACGCACCCAATCAATGTACTCTGGACCAAAGCCCATCTTTCCCAAGACCGCAAACAAGTAGGGCCACTCGACCCTATCAAATGCCATAGTGGCATCAAGCGACACCAGCACCGCTGGTTCCTGAATCGTCGGGGACCTGCCCAGCACTCCATGTAACCTGCGAAGGTTAAAAGCGGTGTTCCGATGTGGCATAAAGCCAGACTGGTCCGGGTGTACCAGGGTGGTGATGACCTTAACAAGTCGGGTCGCCAGCAACTTCGCCAGAACTTTAGGCTCAGTATTTAATAACTAAATAGGCCTATAGGATGAGAAGAGTGTCCTGGGCTTACCCGCTTTGTGGATGACCACGATATTACCCACCCGCTGGTCATATGGGAGCTAGCCCCTCTCCTTACTCTCTATGAACATGGACCGAACAAAGGGGGCCAATTTATTGACATTCAATTTATAAAGTTCTATAGGGATTCCGTTAGGGTCTGTGGCTTTCCCCGAGTGAACTCCTCTCATGGTCTGTGCCACCTAATCGTTGGTAAATGGGGAATCTAGGTATTTCCGATTGTTATCTGATAGCGCGGGCATCTGGATGTCCTTAATCATCTCTGTGTTGTCTGCCTCCATGTATATCCCAGCAGTGGTGTATACCTTCCTAAAATAAACCGAGAATTCATCCGCCACTGCCTGTGGGTCCCTTATCATACTGGAGTTTCCCCCCTGTAGCTCCGGCACAAGCCGTGACGCCATCTCCCCCCTCTCAAGCCATGCTATTAATTTGCCAGCTTTGTCGCCGTGCTCATAGATCCTACTCTGTGTCTCATCGTTTTGTGCTCTGGCCCTATCCCCAGTGAGGCCCCTATATTCGTCCTGGCACAGCTTTAATCTATGCATATGGAGAAGTGTGGCTCAATGGTTAGAGCGGCAGACCCTGATGCAGAGGTCTAGCCCGGGACCAGGGTTCAATTCCCCGCTCGGCGGGTCTTGGGCTCAAAAATTCCACAGACCTGATAATTCTCGCCTCGGTGCCTATTCCAATCATGGAATCCCACTCTGCAACTCTGGGCAATAGCTTGCTTAATCTCCCCACGGCCCCCACAACGCTAAGGATGCCTGGCCTCCACCTTGGGGGTGCCCAGGAGTGGACACCTCACAGGGAAAGCCAGGATGGATTCCACAGCGGTATTCGTACAAGCGCCTTGAGACCCTTGCGGGTGAGTAGTGCGCTATACAAGTATCAATTTACATTTACATTTGCATATCTTCTGGGGCTGCTGTCCGCGACACCTCCGCCTCCAACCTCATCACCTCCGCCTCTACTCTGTCTATTTCTGCATGTCATTTCTTCTTTTTCCCGGCAATAAGGGACACTACCTCCCCACGCACCACTGTTTTAAACGCTTCCCACAGGGTCTGCGCAGAGTCCACCGTGCCATTATTCTCTTGGACATATCTTTCCATAATCTTGGAGACTTCTTTCTTAGTGGCCGGGTCTTTCAGATGCCACGCATTAATTGGGGTTACTCTCCCTACATCAGCAAGGCCAGTCTCCACCCAGAGCCAAATCGGGGAGTGGTCAGAAACTCCTCTTCCCAGGTGTCGCACCTCACGCACTGTGGCGGCCTGGGCTGCTGGTAACAGTATATAGTCTATTCTAGACAGGCTGTGGTGCGCAGCGGACACATGGGTGTAGTGCACTCCACTCGGATTACTTATCCTCCACCCGTCGACAAGCCCCGTCGTTTCCAGGAAGTCGGAGAGCCATCTCTGTGCCGGCCTCAGTGTTCGGGCCGTGTGTCTGTCAAGCTCCCCATCCACCACAGCGTTGAAGTCCCCCCCACCCCCAATCACAGGGAGACCCAGCAGCAAGGTGAGAAAGATCGTGCCCAAGTCCCGGAAAGTGTCAGCCTGAAGACCAGGTGGGACATACTACCCCCTCCCACTGCCCGATATCCCAATATAGCGGCCTCGCTGATCCGACCATGTGGCCTGAATGTTATGGGGGAAGGAGTTCCTAACTAAGATGCCAACTCCCCTAGATCCCGTGGTGAACCCAGCATGTGCGACCAGTTTATACCCCCCTCATGCAGGGCCATACTGCGGCTACCAATAAGGTGAGAGTCCTTAAGTAGTACAACATCTGGGGAGTGCCTTCTAATCAGCTGGTTCACCATTCTTCTGTTAAGTTTGTCCCCTAGGCAGTTCACGTTCCAACTAAGCACAGAAATTCCCGATACCTTTCTAACACAAGGCATTGAAACGGTACAGATACAATACAATCATAGCTCTGTCACCTGATGTAAAATAAAAAGGAACAAGAAAATAACATCCATCAAGTAACTTTCCCAACCCCCCTCCCCCCTCCCTGCACCCCTGCTCATGGCTTCCGCCTAACCCCAACTGGCAGTGTGCCTGTCGCCCCATGTTCTAATCTACTAACTATCTAAAAGTAGAACTGAGGAGGATGTCAGGACTCCGTACCCCCAGCCCCCCAGGATACCCCGCTCTGCGCCTAGTGCAGTTCACTCTCCCAAGGATCGGACGGAAGCACCTGGGTGAAACCCACTACCTGACCGTTCCAAATGTCCCAAACAATTGTAGCATTCTTCATTCCTGCTGTCACAGGCTATCACCACCATCTCTGTCCTGCCCCTCAGCCCCACCAGGGGAAGTCTCTCCAACCAGTCCAAAGCTACTTCTGGATTATTGAAAAACCAGGCTTTCCCCTCCACTTCAATCCTCAGCCGGGCCGGAAACATCATAGCAGACTTCAGCCCTCAGTCCCCGAGTCTCCTCTTAACTCCAAGGAAACCCTGGCGCTGTTTCTGGACAGCTTGCGTGAAATCCGGAAAGAATGTAAGAGTGGCATTTTCATATTTCAGGGGGCCCCCCTATCTGGAAGCCTGCAGGATAGCTTCTCTGTCCCTGAAGTTGAGCACTCTTGCAATCATCGGACGAGGGAGGGGCTCCAGGTTTTGGCCCCCCTCCCCCCCCCCCAGACCCTGTGTGCCCTCTCGATCATGAAGAAGTTACCCAGCCCCTTGGTCTTGAGATGGTTAAGGATAATGTCTTCGACGAACAGGTCCGGGGCCGGGCTTTCGGCTTTCTCCAGGACACCAATAATACGAACGTTGTTCCGCCTGACTCTCCCTGCGTAGTCATCCAGTTTTCAATTTGTGAGGTCACTAGAGGCCTCAAGATCTTGCTGTTGGAGCAGTGTTTATCGTCTGTTAGGCTGGCAGTCTTGATGTCTAGCGACTTACATTTTTCACTGGCTTTGGTGAGGTCGGCTCGAATGAGATTGACCTCGATGGTTACCATATCCAGTTTATTGTCGAGCGACTCCATCATTTGTCCGAGGGATGATTTGACACTATCAATGACCGCCATCACGTCAAGCAATTTTGGCTCCGGTGGAGGACCAGCAGTGTCTCCTCCAGTCTCTTGAGTTCTCTTCGACTCAGGCGGAGATCCTCTGGGCATCGTGTAGTGATCAAGCTTGTTGGCCTGGATGTAAGGAGACCCCTGGGTAGACCTGGAATGCTGCTTCTCACTCTTGGGTTTGGTCGCCATCGGCAAATCTCTACTCGGGCCCCACTGGCCTCTCCGCTCCTCCGGGTGTGGCGACACCGCACTAATCACCACCGAGTGACACTGGGTGACGGGACCGCACTCCCACTCAGGCAAAGTCCCAGCACGTAAGCCCAACAGCGAGCAACACAAAGACCACGGCGGAGGTGAAGGTTTGTCAAATAAGCAGCCGGGCCGGCGCAGGATAGCTTTAGGTCAAGGAGACCCCAGTTAGTTGATGGCCAGGTACCCGCCCCAATGGAAGAGGGCGGAAGCGTTGGACTAAATGGCTCCTGACCCACTACCTTGAGTCCATAGGGATCTGTCCCCAGCGTTGGGTCAATGCTCGGTTCCGGTCCGCCGACAGGGGTCCCCCGGCCGCGCCAGTTGTCGGTGCAGCCGTGCCCTCCCAACGGAGGTGTATTCCCCACTGTATAGGGTTCCGGGAACAGAAGGCGGGGCAGATGTCTTACCTCCGAGGGGTCAGCCGCCGGAGGATCCCTCAGGGCCACCGCTGCCACTTGCGGCAACCCACAGCTTCCTCCACTGTAGTCCTCACATGGGCACCCAGCAGGGCATTCGGCCCGGGAGCTGCGCTCTCATACAGGGTGGGAGTCCCATTCCCCACCAGGCCACAAGCGATCAGTTCTTGCCTCGTTAGCACTCGGTCCAGACACCTCGCCCCCTGCCACGCACTCTCCGCCTCAGCAGAGGGCCCTCCAGCAAGTCCGGGGGGGGGGGCGGGTTGGCCAACTGTCCCCCCCTCAAGGGCAACGCAGGCAGACCTTCTGACAATCCAACTCCCCCGGCTGGGGCTGTCTGCGCATCAAACTCTGCCAGCCTCCTTCAGGGTCTTTTCTCGGCTGCCTCCACCGATGCAGCGTCCTCCGAGGAGCTCTCACGGATGCTCCAGGCAGGGGGGCCCTCGCAATGGCCCGCTCTCCCGCCGCAACACTTCCGCTCCCAACGCGGCTGTAATCGCGGTAACACCTGGGCCCGACCAGCGACTTCTGGTCCCAGCCCCCGGGTGTTGATCAACTTGCGGCCGGCTTCTCCATGTAATCGAGCCCCAGGCTCAGCCAGGCGAGCAGGCCCAAACTGTCGCGAGGCGTATCTCCGTTCCCCGACGTCGCAGCGGGGCCGGAGTCGCCTCTATGTGCGTCTCGCACCTTCCGCAGACCGGCGGCAGGGTCAGTGCACCAGGATGTAGGTCAGGATAGTGGGATAGGGGGTCAGGTCCAGCGGAGCTGCGCACCTTCGTGGCCATCTTGGACGCACGCGTGGCTCCTCCGTTAGTGTCTCAACTTTTAAAATACAATAATATTCCTTAAAAATCACGACTGTAACCAAAACGCTTTTACTTAACTGTTTACAGCTCATGTCCCGGGACTGAATCTACGATCCAGTCCTCTGGTTAGAAAAGTAATCTACAAAGTAACTAATTGCATTTAACTAGAAATTCCCATTGAGCTCAATGTTGCATTGTGTTTGATATTGTGTTGCCTATTGCAACAAACTGCATTCAAAAAGTCTATTGTCTATTTGAAAAGTATTTAACTAAAGTAACTCATCCTGAGAAAGTATATTTTGATACTTTGTTGGTTCTAAAATAAAACAACTATATCTTTTGATACAAAACAATTGGCCTAGAGTTCAGTTCTTGAGTGTGAGACCATTTGCTGACTGAGTGTGTACCACAAACGCTTTACACGGTCCTCTGATACTGCCTTACTGCTCGACCAAGCTACAACTTTAGAGAGTAAGGTTATATCTGACTTTAGCCTCTGCCAAACCTCTGGGGACTGGGGACTCTATACACACTGTACCTTATCTTGGTCCAGTATATATAGAGCCACTTTCCTACACTTTGGGCTTGTTGACTCTTTTACTTTTTCAAGCTCTTCCACTCCCTTACATGTGGGCATAAACTCTAGGACTTCCTCAGAGCTGGAAGTAATACAAACAGTCTTTGTTGTAATATGCAACACAATTAACATAGTAATTTGACATGATATGAGCCCAAAGATAATCCTTGTGCAACATGCATCTAATCAAACCAACGATTTGTGTAACTATTTCATTCTAATAATACAATATCAAACTAAATAAATCCAACATTTTCATGTTCTCAAATTACCAACATTATATTAACATTTTAGACTTAGTTTTCACATAAGCAGTCACATCCAGGTCTATAATATCCCTTTAGTGTGGGTGGTTCCAGATAGTGTCCTAAAGTCAACCAAAGTGTAGTTAATACTACTGAACCTCATGTGAAATGCATGCCCCACTGCAATATCAATGCATGGGAAAAAAGGGATGGGACCTTAATCGAATAATCCAGAAGCATTTCTGCAAAACCAAATTAAACCATAAAGCCTTGAATTAGCTTATAAACACCAAAGGCATGAGGTAACAGCTATTCATTACATCCTATTATGATCAAAAATTGCCACACACTCTATGGTTAGGCTTACCTCACTCTTCAATGTTGATTCCGAGAAGAGCAGTCTCCAATAAGTAGCTTGAAATTTAAAGTGCAAACAAATTATGAACAGCAAATCGCGATCCTGTAAAGGAACGCAAAATTATCCTTAATTCCATAATTTCATATCAAGTACGATATCATACTACCAGTACTAGTGCTTACCCGTAGGTACCGCAGAATATCTGACAATCAAGCCACCAAAGTTCCGATATTCGTATAATAAATCTCCACCATGTCAGTTATGTAAAGCTTTAGTAACTCAAGCCACCTGGACTCCCGAGAGGGAGGAAGTGTTAGAGGCGGCAGGGAAGGAAAGGCAGTCTGCAACACAAACCCCTGCACATCAGGATGCACAAAAAGACAAACAGGATCATGTGGAGCCGGACGGTGGTGCAAAACTGAACGAGCCACCGGGTCACCTGAAGCAGGCCGGACCCAGGTACCAAAAGGGCAACATAAAGGGAAGCCTATAAGGGAAGAAGTGGCTCCACATTGCCAGACCCATGGTGAAGGACCTCAAGCAAGGGGTCCACAGTCAAAGGGAGTTGCATGTTCAAAATGCGGGTGGCCAATGAGACCGCTCTCAAAAAAGCCGCACCGGCCTCTGTTGCCCTCCGCGGAGGGGACAACAGCTCATCAGTGGGGGAGGGTTGTAAGCTGACCCTCCCAAGGCACTGAGGGTGCGACCAATGCCCCATTGATGAATGAGGATCTTGATGGGGCTCCTGGGGAGGCAAAGAGCCAGCCGGAATTGGTAGCTCCAGAGAAGGCTCCAAAAATTTCAAGGAGGACACTGGCAACAATACCTCCGGCCACGCCGGCCGTGAGGACGGTGCCAAACTCTCCAGAGGCCTCTAGAGAACAGTCCACAACTCGGCGTCGACACAGCCCCAAAATGACGCACGTCGGCGCTGATTGTGCCTCATCAGATGCCGAAACTATGACAAGCTCCCCCTCCAAAGGGGAGGGTGCCAGGGCAGGCGAGACTAGGTTTCGGCGCCGACTCCGCCTCATCCAGAACAGGCTCCAATTCCGGAGAAAGGAGCGGAGGCGGAGCCGAGCCTCTAGCGCCGGAACGGCGCCGACCACGGATAGGCGGCCGCCTACCCGGAAGGCTGGATGGTGCTCAAGCCAGGGCTATGAGCACCGGGAACCACCTGCGGCGCCACAGGGTGCCCAGTGGGACTAAGTGGCGTGCCCTTGGGTCGTAGAGGGGGACCGAGCTGGGCCGCGCCCTAACTCCTCCATGTGGACTGTAGAGGGGACCCAACCGGGCCACGCCCTGACACCACATTTCCGATGTTCCTGGGGGGCAAAAGGTCAATTGGATGATGATGAGGTTATGAACACACCTTTGATATTAATACCCGATTTAAGGAAGTGAACATACAGGTAGATTTGGATATTTACACTCAATGAGCACCTATTTTAAGATGGAGACCGTGTAAGTTGAGGTTCAGCGAGTCTCGCGAGAACTATAAGTTATTCAATTGTTGAACGTCGGGTACACGACTCATATGAATTGGCGCGTTTGAGAAGGAGGATTGGAGTCGAAATTAGAGGTATGAGGAGTTAGTAATGAGAAATTTCCTAGTTATCACAAAGGAAAGTTTCAAGTCTATTAAGGAGGCGGAGGCGAGGATTTTGCTAGTCCTTTCTCCATTTTATTGGACAGCAAGTTAGAAGTAAGAAAAAAACAATAAACCATGGACTACCCAAACCAACATGGCAGCGGTAGTCCTGGTAACATATCAACCAATCAGAGACCAACAGTCAGCATATAGGGAATCCCAGCAGTTAGTCCTTCCTCTTTCTTGGGTGCTGCCGCAGGAAAGAAGTCATCCATCCACTAGTCCGCTTTTTGCTCGGAGCCTAGGGAAAAGAAACCATAATAATAATATCTTGTCCAGAACAATGTAGAACAAGACAAGAACATTGCAATGGAGCAATAGAACGAATTGCAAAGAGACAATAAACATCATTGCACAGTTAATCAATGAGAACATTAATACATAGGAAAAGAGGTACTTCCCTTAGACGAAGTAAAATCATCATAGTCCATGTTCGGGAGGGAAGGCTTCGATAAAGCCTGGGTGGGAAAATCCTCGCCTCCGCCTCCTTAATAGAATTGAAACTTTCCTTTGTGATAACTAGGAAATTTCTCATTCTATGTCAGGAAGCGGAGGCGAGGATTTTGCTTGTTCAAAGCTTACTCACCACCAACGATGCAGCCTCATGGATTGGCTTAAAGTAGAACTTTTTAAAAGTGGAATCCGAGGACCAATCCGCTGCATTCATGATATCTTCCAAGCGTCCACCAACCTGTACAGCCTTGGAAGCCATTGCACCTCTAGTGGAATGAGCCCCAAAGTCGGTAATGTTAATTCCAGCTTCTCACATAATCCACCTGACCCATCTGGCAATGGTGGGAGAGGAAACTGCCTTGAAAGGTTTTTTAACCGCTGTAAGCAGTTGTCTCTCGCCCGGAGGGCGGAACTCAAGAGTAACATCCTCATAGGTTTTGAGGCAACGAACAACACATAGCTTTGGCGAATCTGGGAAAGCTGGGTAAGTTACTGACCTGGTATTACATTTAGTTCTTCTTGAAACAGTAAACGTAACCCCTTCTGGGGTAAAAACCCTGGCCGAGATATCCAGAGCACGAACATCTGAAGCACGCTTACATGAAATCAGGCAGAGAAGAATCGCCAATTTGGCCGAAAGTTCCTTGCGGGAAAGGTATTGATTATCCTGCCAGGACTTAAGAAAATTCAAAACCACATTAACATCCCATAATCCCGAATAACGGGGCTCTGGGGGGCGCGAAAGGCGAATACCCTTAAGGAGCTTACAAACCCAAGGATGCTCACCCACCGGAGAGCCATCAACAAGGGCATGACCAGCCGAGATTGCCGACCTGAAAGAATTGATGGTGCTGTATGCCAATTTCTTTTTGAAAAGATCAGCGAGGAAGTTAATCACATCAGTGACAGAGGAGCCCATGGGATCCAGGTGTTTTGCCACACACCAACGAACCCATCTGTTCCATGCTGATCTATAACGCTTAGTGGTGTTAGGGACCCAGGCTCCTCGAATGAGGAGCTCAGCTTCTCTCAAAAGTGAGTCACAAGACCAACGTCCCCTGAAATCCTCCAGGCCATGAGATGTAGATGGCCCTGGAGAACCAGAGGATGCGGGTGACCCAAAGGATCTGTCAGAATGTGATCGAACGACGGTAGTCGAAGAGGTTTGTCCCAGGACAGCTCTAGAAGAGAAGGGAACCAGCATTGAGCTTTCCAAATTGGTGTGATCAGAATCAGAGAAGCCCTCTGTCTGCGGACCTGAGCTGCCACCCTCTGAATGAAAAGGAAAGGAGGAAACGCATAAGCTGGAAACTGGGACCAGTCCTGTAGGAAGGCATCCACTGCTTCCGCACCCGGGTCCGGTTTCCAGCTGTAGAAGCGGGGAAGGTGGGCGTTCCACCTGGACGCAAATAAGTCCATCACCGGAAGACCCCAAAGGTCCAAAATTCTCTGGAATACCGAATGATCCAGCCTCCAATCGCTGGCATCTCGAAAATTCCTGGACTGCCAATCCGCAACCATATTCAGATCGCCTGGGAGATACTCCGCTGTGACAGACATCTGACGAAGAAGGCAATAGTTCCAAAAGTCCTTCGCAAGATCCGCTAGGACCTTGGAATGAGTGCCGCCCAACCGATTGATGTACCTGACCGCAGTCGTGTTGTCCATCCGAAGAAGAACACAACACGAAACCCTGGTCGTGGTGAAAGAGCGGATTGCGAAGGAACCCGCGAGGAGCTCCAAGCAATTGATGTGGAGGTGAAGTTCCTCCTCCGTCCACCTGCCGCCCACCGAGAGGGAGCCACACCGGGCACCCCAACCCTGGCAACTGGCATCTGACTCGATCACAAGATCCGGACGGGAACCGAAAATCGCCTTCCCGTTCCAAGCATCCATGTGATCTAACCACCAAAGAAGTTCCGACCGGGCTTCCAGATTTAAGGAAATCAGTTCCGAGTAAGTGAGACCCTTGCGAAGGTGAAACGCTTTCAGTCTCTGAAGAGCCCTGTAATGAAGAGGGCCTGGAAAAATGGCCTGGATCAATGAAGACAGTAAGCCCACAATCCTGGCCAATTGGCGGAGGGATATCCGATCCCGCCGGAGAACTTTGCGAATCTCCTTCTTGATCTTGGAGATCTTTTCGGAAGGAAGATGAAGCGTCGCATCCGTAGTTATGATCAGAAAGCCAAGGAAAGTCATTTCCTGACGAGGAATGAGATCCGACTTCTGGGCATTGATGATGAAACCCAGAGATTGAAGAAGGGTTATTGTAACCTGAAGATGGTGAAGAAGGAGATCCTTGGACTGACTCATTAAAAGAATGTCATCCAGGTAAATTATAAGACGAATCCCCAGGGTACGGAGATGTTCTACCACCGGGCGCAGGAGTTTGGTAAAGCACCAAGGTGCTGAGGAAAGACCAAATGGGAGCGTACGAAATTCGTAAACCTGATTCTTCCACAGAAACTGGAGGAACCGACAATGAGGAGGAAAGACTGGAACCGAAAGATAAGCATCCTTCAGATCCAAGCGAACCAACCAATCGTTTTGCAACAGAAGGTCTCTCAAAAGATGGATGCCCTCCATCTTGAAATGTCTGTAAATCAGCCATTCGTTGAAGGAGCGGAGGTTGATTACCGGTCTGAACCCCTTGCCCTTCTTTTCCACAAGGAAGATGTTGCTGAGGAAACCGTTTGGATGGAGCACCGTGGGGATGATGGCGCCTTTTTGTAACATCGCCCGCACCTCCAAATCTATAAGCTCTTGTTCTGTGACAGAAAAAACTAGAGGGCGAGGACGAGAGAGTTGAACGGGGGAACTGTAAAATTCGATGTGAAACCCCTGAACAGTCTCTAGAACCCAAGAATCTGAAGTTATCGACGACCAGGCCTGGGGAAACAACGCCAATCTTCCCCCCATTTGAACCAGAGATATGATGCAAAATCTTACCATTAAATCCTCTGGAGTTGGACTGGTATCCACCACGTCCCCTGCCTTGGCCTCTGCCTCCTCTGGAAGGGTAAAAGGTACCCTGACGCCCATCATTCCAGCCGTTGTTTCTTCTGAATTGGCCTCTGTTGGGGCCTTGCTGGACTTGACGGCCGGAAGAGCGACCCCTGCCTCTGCCGGCCCCGCCAAAAACCTTTTTGGGAAAAAACTTCTTCATAGAAGCTTGCGCTTTGTCCAGTGCAGAAAAAGTAGCGACAAACTTTCCCAACTCCTTCACAAAGGGGTCTCCAAACAAAGCACCCTGCGCAATCGGGCCCGCCTCCGAAGACGACAACTCTCCTAGCTTAGGATCAATCTTAAGTAGCAAGGATCGTCGCCGCTCCGCCGAAAGCGCACAATTGGCATTGCCAAGAAGGCAAATTGCCCGTTGCGACCAACCGGCCACGTCATCAACCGACATCGGCAAGCCCGACTCTTTAGAACGTTGGGCCAATTCAATTATTTTCGTCAGGGGACCCACGACATCCAAAAGCTTATCCTGACAGGCTTTCCAGGACCTATCTATACCCTTCTTAGGGTCCTTGATATACTTGGCAAAGAAGGTACACAACTTCGGATCAATCTCAGGGGTACATGCCACCCTAAAGGGAAGGGAAGGGCGTGGGCACTCAGAACGTAGGCGAAGGCGGACATCCTGAGGTAAAGGCTGTCGAAGCTTAGCTGCGACATAATCAGCTGTAGACTGCTCAGGAAACCACTCCGATGACCTAGGTCTTACAATAGTAGATGGGTCGAACATATTAGGAGGCGCAAGATCACCATCCGTAAGACTAGGAGCACTAGGTTTTGGGCGCCAAGACCTGCTCACATCAGAAAAATCCTCTGAGGAAGCGTCCTCATCCTCATCTACGTATTCGTCCTCTTCATCAACTCCCTCAATGGGGAACCCTTCCTCCGGGTCAAGGTCCTGGGTGGCAAAACCACCAGTCTCTCCGGGCGAGTCGTCCCCCCGGTAGGGTGCGCTTCTAAGCGTGCGCGCACTCTTACGAAGGACCTCAGATAATCTACTGAAGCCCTCCAGGTGCCCCGCGTCACGCTTCCTGGCCGTACGTGGTAGAGCACAAGGAAAACCACTGGGCCCTGCCCCACTGTCCCCAAAAACACCTGAATCAGTCTTGAAAACATGGGCTGACAGTCTATTAACACTGTCCTGCAGAGGTGCCAGAGCTTGAGCTATCGCCGAAGAGAGAAGCCTGTCCACCTCTGCAGGAGGGTGTGAAGGGGTCAGTTGTGGCTGATCAATAGGAGCCACCCTCTCAACAGTAGAAGGACCGGACTGCATTTTAGCAGAAAAACTGGTACCCATAAACAAACACCCCAACTATATATAAGGGGAAAACCCTTCACATAGGTACCACACAGGCTACACCAATTAGAAGCCTGAAACACAAAATTTCTGACAGAAAATAAATTGTAATTTATGAAAATCCAGTCAGAAAAATAATTCCTGCCGTCAAAAACGGCGTCAATGTGAGGGAAGAGGCAAAAGAACAAATGAAGCGCAAAGCCTCAGCGCGTTTCCACTCAAGCGCGAAGAGCGCTGAGGAGAACAGCTGGTCGGCGTCAGAAGCCGACACCAAGACCGCGCACGCGCGAAGAAGAAACGCTCGGGCTGAAAGCCTACCGCGTTAACACAATTACACCGCCTACAACAAAGGCGAAGTCAAGGCAAATAAAACGACATCAGAACAAAGCTGTCAATACTTAAAATCACAACTGCCACGACAAAGATCAAGGAGATAGTAAAACGTGACTTATCTTGCCGAGGCAGCAATGGAGAAAGAGGAAGGACTAACTGCTGGGATTCCCTATATGCTGACTGTTGGTCTCTGATTGGTTGATATGTTACCAGGACTACCGCTGCCATGTTGGTTTGGGTAGTCCATGGTTTATTGTTTTTTTCTTACTTCTAACTTGCTGTCCAATAAAATGGAGAAAGGACTAGCAAAATCCTCGCCTCCGCTTCCTGACATAGAATTTAGCGTGGCTGACACTATCATATTAGCGTTCGACATTTGGGCACTGCTGGCTAGTGATTACTAAGATGGTGTTCTAGTACCAATAGATTACTACGGAACCACATATTGAACCAGTGCCTCTCATCAAAACAGGCATCGCCGTCCACGAGTACAGGTATGTTTTAACGCCGGCAAACTCGCAGTTGTCCAGCGAAGATGTGGACAGGGTAATTTGAATATGGCTATGTTTTAATAGAGTTGGACTGGGAGGGGAAAAAACGCCAGACGCAAAGTACAGCTTTGTCAACAATAAGTGCGCAGATTTTGACACTAATGCGGATATTAAGGTGTCGGTGATTGATTCGTCCTCACAAGAAAGGGAAAACGGCTTGAAGACACACACTGAGGTTGCACACTACCCTTTAAAAAGAACACAGAGGGCAGCACAAAATCATAAAACTACAGTATATCACGCTACGTAAAACCATGTTTCTTGTAATAGTCTGCTGTGACCTTGGTACCAGTTTGTACATCATATATTATTGTTTTTGTTCAACAGGTTTGCCCCTGACGAAGGGACAGGGAGTCCCGAAACGCATTGGGCTTCTCAATAATTATGTTGTAATATTATGTACATAACAACATGACCACAGAAAGAATTATTGAAATATTATATGTGGCACTGTAAAATTAAAATGTAATTGAATTTATTTTGTAACAAACGCAAAGAAATTTGTATGAAAATAAATACAGGTTTGAATATAAAGAGTTTGGATAACAATAGATTACATATGAAATAATAACCCCCCAACGCTGTGCACGTTTGAGTCCAAGTAGCCACATGGTACTTGGCCACTTACACATACTACAACACGTCAGGCAGACATCAGTCATACGTAGCACGCAAATTAGTAACATTTTTGCAAATTAGGTTATAGATATACATTAATACAGGAGTGCACAATCTACCACAATTGTCTTGTCTACACATTTGCCATTTATTCCTTTATGCATGGACTATAAAGTTGAATAGGTATGACATCTTTAAGAAAGTCACCTGCTAATATAGGAGGGCACGTGTAGCATTTTTTGCTATTAGTTTGCACTTATAAATTTCCTATGTACCATGATGGTTCGGGAACCCAGTCCTGAATTTCTTCTTTCTTTTTTATCATGCCTTTATTTTATTCATTCTTAAGTTTTCTTCTATACCAGGGAGGAGGGAGAGTTGTATGTGAATCGAGAAGAGTCAAGCTGCAAAACTATTGTTACAGGTAAGTAACTAGTTTATTTTGCAGCACAGACATCTTCTAGATTCACACAGTGTGTATCGATTACGTAGTGATAGTCACCCATTGTGGAGGAGGGAGTGAAGTTCCATTTATCCACACAGGAAAGTACATACATATACACACACCCTTGTACAATACCTGAATTTGTAGGTGTGTGTAAAGATGTATAGACATGACCCTAAAATCATTTACTGTACAGTTACTAGCTACCCGTTAACCGAATATTTATATGTATGTTCCAGGGTGGCTCATCCATTAGGGCGGAGGAACATCGGCCCACTGCTTTCTCACAGTGCGAGAAGATGAAACATAAAATGGTATTTTAATTAACATTTTATGTTTCTGCTTCTCGGACAGCGAGAAAGCATAACGGTATGCCGTTTTGGGGCGGGCATCGGAGAGGCGTGGCTTGCCCAATGCTGTGGGCCCTGACTGTTAGGTCGGACCTCTGGGGCTGACCAGACCAGTCATGTACACTCTGCATTTTCAAATTCCACTTCCACTTCTCCATTCACGCTTGGCGCTTTCCGAGACATGATGTTTCCTAACCTTTTCAACTAAAAAGGTTTCACCAAAAAGAAAAAATCTTGCGCAACCTGTTCTGCTAAACTAGACTAGTGATGTACAAGAAATCACTGCAGGTCAAGTGCAATTATTAGTTCAAAATCCGCACCGCTGTCCAACAATGTTAGAACCGGGGGTCTCTAGTTGGCAGAGGTAAGTACCTTAGACCAAGTAGGGACCCTTGCTTCTAGTCAGGGTGAAGGAATAACCCTCTGAGATAACCCCTGCTCACCCTCTAGGTAGCATGGCGCGAGCAGTCTAGGCTAAACAGAGGCAATGTGGATAACATTTGCACTTAACACAACAGTAATCCCCAATCCACCACAAACTGAGACCACACAGGTAAGTATATTTTATAAAAATATATAACTTTATCTAGTTTCAGCAATGTAAATAAGGCAGTTGCACGATAATCACTTGGTTATAAAAATGATGCACTTAATCTTAATGGTGGTACGTAGTTTCAGGAAGTTCTCATGTAAAACAAATGTCTCAAGTCTCCTTAATCAGCAGGTAAAAAAATATTGCCACTGATTTATAATTAATTTGCTCTCAAAACGAGCCAGGAAAACAATGTCAGCGCTTAAAATAGCCAAGTCGATCTGCCCCTAATGCCAGGAATGCCAAGCGCGGCAGCGCGTCTCACCCGAAGGCTGGGGGGACTCCTTTTCCCTCCCCCGGCACTTCTTTCTGCCTCAGGCGAGCCTCCCTTGCCAGCGCTCACTCGCGCTCGGGCCCGGCCGGTCTCAGCAGGTTCTCCGCCCGCTCCCAGTCTCTCGGGGGCGGCGAGGAGCAGAGACGACAGGCCGGGGGCTTGAGCACTCTTACAATTCCCTCGGCGAGGTCGGGTCAGTCTTCCCCGGTCCCGGCGGTGATTACGCAGGCAGACTAGGTCCTTGACGACGGGAACCAATCCTGTCGCGGCACTTCAGCCGAGCCTCCCGTGACGACACCGTCACTCAGGGGGAATCAGCCAATCCGGTCGCGGCGCTTCTGCCGAGCCTCCCGTGACGTCACCGCCTGCTCTGGGGAAATCGACCAATCCGCTCGCGGCGTTTCTCACTCAGCCTACGGCGGCAGCCAACCATAGCGCGGCCCTTTCGTGGCGGCGAGCAGACCCTCGGGGGTGATTTCAGGGCCCGGGCCCGCGGCGATGCTGAGGCGGGTCAAGCGGAATTAGCCCGCGCCACGCTGGAGCGCTTCAGGACCCTCTGGCCCCCACAAGCACGTGTCGATGAACACGTCGATCTCGAGATGCAGCAGTTAGCAGTCAGCGCGGCACTCTCAAGCAGAACAGAGAGCAGCCAGCGTGCTACACGGGGCAATCAGCAGGGCTTAGTCCGACAGTCCCCGAGTTTCCCTGCACACAGCAATTTCGCGATCTCCTTGCCACACAGCAGCTTCAGGGGGCACAGCAGAGTCTTGTTTCCTTGGGCAACCTTTATGTTCCTGGGTTGCAGACAGGGGGCCAGCTCTTCTCAGGCCCTTGGAGATTCAAGATTGTAGACACAGCACACAGCAAAGTCTTGGCAGTTTCAAGCAGGTAGGGTCACAGCACACAGCAAAGACCCTTTCTCCTCCTCAGCTTCCAGTTAGACAGCAGAACAGGTCAGCCCTTAGAGCACACAGCAAGGCAATCTTCCTTTAGTTCCCCGGCAGTCCTTCTTCCAGCAGAGGTTCCTCCTTGATTGTACAAATTCAGAATCTAATCTTCTGTAGTCAGGGGTCCTTTCCTTATACCCCTCAAAGTCTTTGAAGTCCTTTGAAGTCTTTGTGCAAGCAGCCCTGAGTCCAGTCTAAACCAGTTCTGGGGGTTGCGGAGCACTGAGGTGTCTCTGGTTTTCTCCTTCCTGTCAGCTTCAGGGCCAGAGGTGTCAGTTGGCCGGCAGGAGGGAGCTAGCATGGGGGGCCAGGCAGGCACAGCCCAGCACTTATCAAGCCTTTCTTCCTCCCACCTCCCGGGCAGCAGATGTGCCCTTTCATCCCCGGGCTGGCTCTGACCCTTTCCTCCGGGGGCTCTGCAGCCCCCCTGTCACACCCAGGCCAGACAGGCATTCCACAAACCCAGGCACACAGAAAGGTTTAGACAAGAGAACAGCCACTTTCTAAAAGTGCTATTCTCCATTACAGGATTTAAAAACACCCTTCACTAAAAGATGTGTCATTAAATTCTGAGTTCAGGGATATCTTTCCCTTATGTCCCATCTTGTTCCTATGGGAAGATAGGCTGGTATCACATGGGCCCAGCCTCCTCCATGTTACTCTATGGAGCAAGATAGCCTTACAGCAGTGAGCACATAAAATGGCTGCAGCCCACTACCAGAGCATGTGACCTGCACTAGTACATGCTCTACCTTATCCATACACTGCACCCTGCCCAGGGGGGTACCTTGAGCCTTCCATAGGGGTGACTGATGTGCACAGACAGGGAAGGGTTAGGCCCAGCCACTGGCCAGGGGGACAGGCAGTCTCTGACTGCACACAGGCCCTGTGCTGGCAGGCCTGAGTCACCATTTTAAAGCTACTCATGTGGGTGGCGCAATCTGCGCTGCAGGCCCACTAGTAGCATCTGTCATCACCAGCCCTGGCACACACAGTGCACTTTACTAGGGACTTCGTGGTGATACAAATATGCCAATCAGGTATATTCAATCAATATCACAATTTACAGAGGGAGCACTTACACTCTGACACTGATCAGCAGTGGCAGAGTGTCCTAAGCATTCTAAACCAGCAAAAACGAAATCCAGCACAGCATCAAAACACATGAGTCAGAGGCAAAAAGATGGGGGAAGAACCACGCCAAAAGGTGTCAGGTCTAACACGTGTCCCCTCCAGCTGAAAGTGGGGAGAACTACCCAACCTCTTGGGAGTCCTCATCACTAAGGCGGAAGAATCTGGACAGACCGTCAGCATTGGCGTGTTCTGTACCAGGGCGGTGCTCCACCGTAAAGTCCATCCCCTGTAGGGAAATGGACCACCTCAACAATTTTGGATTCTCACCCCTCATCTGCATTAACCATCTGAGGGGCCTGTGGTCGGTCTGAACACGGAAGTGAGTCCCAAACAGGTAGGGCCTCAGCTTCTTCAGAGCCCAGACCACAGCGAAAGCTTCTCTTTCAATGGCACTCCATTTCTGTTCCCTGGGGATTAGCCTCCTGCTAATGAAAGCCACTGGTTGGTCTCCTCCCTCCTCATTGATCTGTGAGAGCACTGCTCCCACGCCTTGCTCTGAAGCGTCAGTTTGCACAATGAACTCACTGGAAAAGTCAGGTGCCTTAAGCACCGGTGCTGTGCACATGGCAGTTTTGAGGGTGTCAAAAGCAGTTTGACAGGCCTCCTTCCAATTCACTTTCCTGGGCTGATTTCTAGATGTCAGCTCTGTCAAAGGGGCTACAATGGTGCCATAACCTTTGACAAACTGTCTGTAATACCCGGTGAGACCTAAAAAGGCTCTCACCTCAGTCTGGGTCTTGGGGGGGCTCCCACGCCAGAATGGTATCAATCTTTGCCTGTAGGGGCGCCACCTGGCCGCTCCCCACCTGGTGTCCCAAGTACACCACCGATCCCTGCCCTATCTGGCATTTACTGGCCTTGATAGTGAGGCCTGCCTGCTGCAGAGCCTTCAACACTTCAGTGAGGTGTTGCAGGTGTTCCTCCCAAGTGGAGCTGAACACTGCAATGTCATCCAGGTAGGCTGCACTGAATTGCTCCAGCCCCGCCAGTACCTGGTTGACCAATCTCTGAAATGTGGCAGGTGCATTTTTCAACCCAAAGGGCATGACACGGAACTGGAAGTGCCCCTCTGGTGTGGAAAATGCTGACCTCTCCTTTGCCCCGTCAGTTAGGGCAATTTGCCAGTACCCTGAAGTCAAATCAAAAGTACTCAGGTACTGGGCAGCTCCCAACCGATCCACCAGCTCATCAGCTCTGGGGATGGGGTGCGCGTCAGTCTTGGTGACCGCATTGAGCCCACGGTAGTCCACGCAGAACCGAAGTTCCGAGGTGCCACCGGGGGTAGCAGCTTTCTTAGGCACTAAGACCACTGGGCTAGCCCAGGGGCTGCTGGAGGGCTCAATAACCCCTAGCGTCAACATCTTGGAAACTTCTTCCTTGATGCTGGCTTTGACCTTGTCAGCCACTCTAAAACTTCTGTTTCACAGGCAGACTGTCTCCAGTGTCCACATCGTGGACGCACCACTTGGTGACACCTGGGGTCAGGGAGAACAGGGGGGCGAACTGACCCAAGACTTGGCGACAATCCTCCTGCTGCTCTGGAGTCAGGGTGGGGGAGAGGACCACACCATCCACTGACCCATCTTGCTCTTTGACTGCCAGGAGGTCAGGGAGAGGATCACTATCCTCCTCCCCTCCAGCATCTGTAGCCATGAGCATAGTCACTTCAGTCCTCTCAAAGTGGGGTTTGAGGCGGTTCACATGTAGCACTCTCAGGGGCTGCCTGGGAGTCTTCAGGTTAACCAAATAGGTAACCTCGCTCTTGCGCTCCACCACCTCGTATGGCCCAGACCACTTGTCACGGAGCGCACAAGGCTCCACTGGCGCCATCACCCACACCTTCTGACCAGGGCGGAACTCCACCAGAGAAGTGTTCTGGTCATACCACCTCTTCATTTCCTCCTGGCTAGCCTCCAGGTTCTCTTGAGCGAGCTTCCTGAAGCGCTTGGTCTGGTTGCGAATGGCCAGCACATAGCTGAACACATCCTGAGGGGTTTTCCCACGGGATTTCTCCCACCCCTCCTTCACCAGAGTAAGAGGCCCTCTGACAGGGTGGCCATACAGCAACTCAAAGGGACTGAACACTAAGGATTTCTGAGGCACCACCCTGTAGGCAAACAACAGGCATGGTAACAAGACGTCCCATTTCCGCCTCATGGGCTCTTCCAGGCCCATAATCATGCCCTTCAATGTGCGGTTGAATCTCTCAACCAGCCCATTTCCTTGAGGGTAGTAAGGAGTGGTGAATTTGTATGTCACCCCACACTCACTCCACAGGGACTTCATATACCTAGAAATGAAGTTTGTCCCTCTGTCTGAGACGACCTCCCTGGGAAATCCCACACGGGAAAAGATCCCCATCAGGGCACGGCCCACCACTGGGGCAGTGACTGTCCTGAGCGGGATGGCTTCCGGGTACCGAGTGGCATGGTCCACCAAGACGAGGATAAACCTGTTGCCTAGGGCTGTCTTGGGATCCAGGGGCCCCACGATGTCAATACCCACCCGCTCAAAAGGGGTGCTCACCACGGGAAAGGGTTGGAGGGGGGCCACGCGCTTCCCTCCGCTCTTGCCACTGGCCTAACAAGTCTGGCAAGATTTACAAAAGGCAGAGACGTGCGTCTTCATCTGGGGCCAGTAGAAATGGGTGACAAGCCTGTGATAGGTCTTGTCTTGCCCCAGATGTCATGCGAGAGGCACGTCATGAGCCAGACCCAGTAGGAAGTTCCTGAAGCGCTCCGGTACCACCAGCACACGGGCTGCACCAGGCTCAGCGAACTTAGGCTCACTATAAAGTAAGTCATCCTCCCAGTAGATCAAATGCTCCTTGGACCCCAGGCCTGCGGCCTGGTCGGCAGCCTGCTGCCGCACACCAATGAGAGAAGGGCACTCCTTCTGAGCCTGGCAGAATTCCTCCCTGGAGGGACCACCCTCTTGCTGCCACTGGGACAGCTCAGGCAATTCCCCTAGTTCGGCCACCTGCTCCCCTGTAGGTTCCAGGGCATCCCCCTCTGGGTCTGCTTCCTCCTGAACCGTGGGAACAGTGGGGGCCGGTTTCCCGCGCCCTCTACCCCTTCCTCGCTTGGCAGGTCCCTGGGCCATTGTTCCAGGCTCCAGCTCTGCTAGACCGCCCTCTCTGGCTGTCATTGCACGGGTGGACACACAGATCCACGCAGGCAAACCCAACATCTCCAAGTGAGTCCGGTGCTCCACCTCTTTCCATGGGGAGCTCTCCAGGTCATTACCTAATAGACAATCTACAGGCAAGGCATCACTTACAACAATTTCCAAAATACCGGAGACTCCTCCCCATTCAAATGGAACCTTTGCCAACTTGCAGTAGCGCACTGAACTGTCAGATGACACCACAGGCCAGAGTACCGTGGGAACAATTTGCTCTTCAGTCACCCACCGACACCTGACAGATGTCACGCTGGCCCCTGTGTCTCTCAGAGCCTCCAACTCCTGTCCATTGATGGTCACCTTCTGCCCGTATTTCTTAGTGTTTTGGGGCAGCAAGGTTTCCTGGGCCATCTCTTGGTCTCCTAGAGAGACAAGGGTCATCAATGCTAACCCCTTCTCCCCACTAGAAATCAAATCCCCTCCCAAAGCTACACTGGCTAACGCCGGAGCTGGAGCTGGAGCACCAGTGGGTGCTGATTTCTTCTTTGGACAGTTTGGAGCAATGTGCCCCACCTCCCTACATGAATAGCAAGTAAGTGGGGCCTTTTTGTCCTGCGTGCCTTTATGGGGCCAGGACTTCTTAGGCTTGGGGGGTTGAGACACCTTCTCCTGGGAACTACTTTGGGGCCCTTTAGAAGACTCCTTTTGATTACCCGTGTCCCCCCCACTCTTCTGCTGGGGACCCTGTCCACCTTTGGCTGGGGTACTTACCACCCCCTTGTGGACCCTGGTGCTAGTCCAGCGGTCCGCCTCTTTAGCAAGCTCACTGGGATCAGTTAACTTGCTATCCAAAAGATGCTGGCGCAGCTCTGGGACACAAACTACTTAAGTGCTCCCTACTAATCAAGTGACACAACCCCACATAATCAGTAACTTTGCTGCCCTTTATCCAACCTTCCAGTGCACGCGTGTACATACTCACACACTCCACCCAAGTACTTGAATCAAGCTTCTTGAAGCTCCTAAACTTCTGGCGGTACTGTTCTGCAGTGAGCCCATACCTGAGGCACAAAGCCTCCTTCATGGCGGGGTAGGATAAAGCATTCTCTGCTTATAAGGGTGCCAAAACATCCCTCCCAGAGGCCTCAAAATGCTTCCACAATCCTGCCCCCCAATTCTTCTCAGGCACTTCATTCATCTTTAAGGCAAGTTCATACGCTCTGAACCACGCATAAATATCCTCACCCCTCTGATAATTCTGTACCAGATCCTTTGGTATGTATACCTTACCCGCCTGTACCGGTTGTGCGCTGCCATCATTAGAACTGGACACCCTCTCTTTAAATTTGATGTCCAACTCCTTCATGCTCAACTCATGAGCCAATTGGAGTTTCCTCTCCTCCAAAGCGAGAGCGGTTCTTCTCTCCTCCGCCTCTGCTTGCGCTTTGAGCTTAAAAAGCTCAATCTCATGGGCCCTAGCTCTCTGATTCTCCTCTATTTCCTCTGGAGAAATAACCC
This sequence comes from Lissotriton helveticus, assembly GCF_964261635.1. Taxonomy (NCBI): domain Eukaryota; kingdom Metazoa; phylum Chordata; class Amphibia; order Caudata; family Salamandridae; genus Lissotriton; species Lissotriton helveticus. Next base: position 1,662,172,755 of record NC_136065.1, read on the forward strand.
TACCGGAGTGGTTGCTGCCGGGCCTAGACGCTGGCCTCGCCACTGGCAATTCACTGGACACAAACGCATTCTCCTGTGTGCCTCCCTCTCCAGTAGTGACTTCTGGAACACCATGTTTGGCCTCCCACCAGGCCCTCAGAGCTGCCCGTAGCTCTTCCTTGTTTGCGCCGCCCCTTACTGGGCATTCAAGCTGTTTGCAGACTTTTCTCAGTTGCTCCTTGTTATAGGTTAACAACTCCTGGATTTCAAATTCCACTTCCACTTCTCCATTCACGCTTGGCGCTTTCCGAGACATGATGTTTCCTAACCTTTTCAACTAAAAAGGTTTCACCAAAAAGAAAAAATCTTGCGCAACCTGTTCTGCTAAACTAGACTAGTGATGTACAAGAAATCACTGCAGGTCAAGTGCAATTATTAGTTCAAAATCCGCACCGCTGTCCAACAATGTTAGAACCGGGGGTCTCTAGTTGGCAGAGGTAAGTACCTTAGACCAAGTAGGGACCCTTGCTTCTAGTCAGGGTGAAGGAATAACCCTCTGAGATAACCCCTGCTCACCCTCTAGGTAGCATGGCGCGAACAGTCTAGGCTAAACATAGGCAATGTGGATAACATTTGCACTTAACACAACAGTAATCCCCAATCCACCACAAACTGAGACCACACAGGTAAGTATATTTTATAAAAATATATAACTTTATCTAGTTTCAGCAATGTAAATAAGGCAGTTGCACGATAATCACTTGGTTATAAAAATGATGCACTTAATCTTAATGGTGGTACGTAGTTTCAGGAAGTTCTCATGTAAAACAAATGTCTCAAGTCTCCTTAATCAGCAGGTAAAAAAATATTGCCACTGATTTATAATTAATTTGCTCTCAAAACGAGCCAGGAAAACAATGTCAGCGCTTAAAATAGCCAAGTCGATCTGCCCCTAATGCCAGGAATGCCAAGCGCGGCAGCGCGTCTCACCCGAAGGCTGGGGGGACTCCATTTCCCTCCCCCGGCACTTCTTTCTGCCTCAGGCGAGCCTCCCTTGCCAGCGCTCACTCGCGCTCGGGCCCGGCCGGTCTCAGCAGGTTCTCCGCCCGCTCCCAGTCTCTCGGGGGCGGCGAGGAGCAGAGACGGCAGGCCGGGGGCTCGAGCACTCTTACAATTCCCTCGGCGAGGTCGGGTCAGTCTTCCCCGGTCCCGGCGGTGATTACGCAGGCAGACGAGGTCCTTGACGACGGGAAACAATCCTGTCGCGGCACTTCAGCCGAGCCTCCCGTGACGACACCGTCACTCAGGGGGAATCAGCCAATCCGGTCGCGGCGCTTCTCACTCAGCCTACGGCGGCAGCCAACCACAGCGCGGCCCCTTCGTGGCGGCGAGCAGACCCTCGGGGGTGATTTCAGGGCGGAATTAGCCCGCGCCACGCTGGAGCGCTTCAGGACCCTCTGGCCCCCACAAGCACGTGTCGATGAACACGTCGATCTCGAGATACAGCAGTTAGCAGTCAGCGCAGCGCTCTCAAGTAGAACAGAGAGCAGCCAGCGCGCTACACGGGGCAATCAGCAGGGCTTAGTCCAGCAGTCCCCGAGTTTCCCTGCACACAGCAATTTCGCGATCTCCTTGCCACACAGCAGCTTCAGGGGGCACAGCAGAGTCTTGTTTCCTTGGGCAACCTTTATGTTCCTGGGTTGCAGACAGGGGGCCAGCTCTTCTCAGGCCCTTGGAGATTCAAGATTGTAGACACAGCACACAGCAAAGTCTTGGCAGTTTCAAGCAGGTAGGGTCACAGCACACAGCAAGACCCTTTCTCCTCCTCAGCTTCCAGTTAGACAGCAGAACAGGTCAGCCCTTAGAGCACACAGCAAGGCAATCTTCCTTTAGTTCCCCGGCAGTCCTTCTTCCAGCAGAGGTTCCTCCTTGATTGTAGAAATTCAGAATCTAATCTTCTGTAGTTAGGGGTCCTTTCCTTATACCCCTCAAAGTCTTTGAAGTCCTTTGAAGTCTTTGTGCAAGCAGCCCTGAGTCCAGTCTAAACCAGTTCTGGGGGTTGCGGAGCACTGAGGTGTCTCTGGTTTTCTTCTTCCTGTCAGCTTCAGGGCCAGAGGTGTCAGTTGGCCGGCAGGAGGGAGCTAGCATGGGGGGCCAGGCAGGCACAGCCCAGCACTTATCAGGCCTTTCTTCCTCCCACCTCTCTGGCAGCAGATGTGCCCTTTCATCCCCGGGCTGGCTCCGACCCTCTCCTCCGGGGGCTCTGCAGCTCCCCTGTCACACCGAGGCCAGACAGGCATTCCACAAACCCAGGCACACAGAAAGGTTTGGACAAGAGAACAGCCACTTTCTAAAAGTGCTATTCTCCATTACAGGATTTAAAAACACCCTTCACTAAAAGATGTGTCATTAAATTCTGAGTTCAGGGATATCTTTCGCTTATGTCCCATCTTGTTCCTATGGGAAGATAGGCTGGTATCACATGGGCCCAGCCTCCTCCATGTTACTCTATGGAGCAAGATAGCCTTACAGCAGTGAGCACATAAAATGGCTGCAGCCCACTACCAGAGCATGTGACCTGCACTAGTACATGCTCTACCTTATCCATACACTGCACCCTGCCCAGGGGGGTACCTTGAGCCTTCCATAGGGGTGACTGATGTGCACAGACAGGGAAGGGTTAGGCCCAGCCAGTGGAGACACTGGCCAGGGGGACAGGCAGTCTCTGACTGCACACAGGCCCTGCGCTGGCAGGCCTGAGTCACCATTTAAAAGCTACTCATGTGGGTGGCGCAATCTGCGCTGCAGGCCCACTAGTAGCATCTGTCATCACCAGCCCTGGCACACACAGTGCACTTTACTAGGGACTTCGTGGTGATACAAATATGCCAATCAGGTATATTCAATCAATATTCAATCAATATCACAATTTACAGAGGGAGCATTTACACTCTGACACTGATCAGCAGTGGCAGAATGTCCTAAGCATTCTAAACCAGCAAAAACGAAATCCAGCACAGCATCAAAACACATGAGTCAGAGGCAAAAAGATGGGGGAAGAACCACGCCAAAAGGTGTCAGGTCTAACAGTTGAGATAACGAGAGACTGTTTGCAGCTTTCAAGATGTAAGGGGCCAAACCTTAATGCTTTGTGTAGATATGGGCTTCTGGGTGCTTGCTGTTTTATGTATGTATATTTTATTTATCAGGGTGGTGTGGAGTTCAAAAAAACGATGGATTTAGGCCCAGATCATTGTACTGGGGTGAATGTATGACATTGTTCTACATTCTGTTCATCAACTGTGTTTTTTGCTATTTTATTTGATGCCTACTTTTGGTAGCCATCGAAAGCTATGCGGAAGCTGTGGAAGTGTTGTAGTCAGCCCTTACTCTTCCATGTGTTTGATATTGCTGTAACATAGAAAGCACCATATCGGTATGTTACTTATACCTGTGTTTAAGCGTAAATCCTGAGTGAAAGAAAAACCCACTTTTGTGTTGGTAAAGTATAGTTAAAGTTTGAATGTATTGAATCCTATTTGGCCTTTGAGAAGTCAAAGTTTAATAAAATAGTTAAGTGCTCTTTTTTTCTTTTCTGGAACTGTTATTCTGCTCTTTAAACCTTGTTAGGAGGGCAGCTAAGGAATACGTTTCCTGGACCTAAGCCCATGACTTATGAGGTATCTGCACTGGGCTTGAAGGCCATTTTATGGCGTTTTCGATCACATGCTGGAAACTTCTAGGTTAAGGCGGCCCTATGTATGTGTGTGTAGGGAAAAATCCTTTAAGCAGTGCAAATCATTTAATCAATACATCTGCAACAAAAGGGAGTACAAAAAGGTTTATTGTACATGCCAGGCTAATTCAGTTGGGAGAGTGATGTGCTATGAGCGAAACACAAGTCAGTCTCAACTCACATACACTTCAAATCTACTTCTTATAATACTCATTTTGGCCTAGATCCATATTTAATACAATGTTCACAATAGAAAAAGCTTCCTGCTTTTCCGTTCTTTCCCACCCAGATTACATACATTTATTTCAAGAACAGCTCTTTCCTGTGTTAGAAACTTCTCACGCCAAACTTACAGACTACAATGGAAAACATTCTTGCTGCTCTGAATTTCCTAGGCAGGACGTTCTCAGCTCGAATACAATGAAGAGGAAAAAACACTTAAACCAGACCGCATTTAGACCTTTTTTTGAAAGCAGGCTGTAGGTTATTCCCAGATACAATTATGCAACTTTAACATGCATGTTTAAACAGGATTATAACGTTATTCTATCTTTATAGAATATTTCACAGTGTGTGGGCACGTGACGGATAAAACTGAATAATAAGGTCCTAAATCTAAATTAGGGTTTTGATTCCTTTCATTCCCCTCTTTCTAGTCGATTCTTCAACAACTTCCTCACTACCCCTGTGCATTTCTTCCAATTCTATATTTTGCATCTCTTTATTTCTCATTATAGGGAACATACCTCCCACTTTAGCTGTAACCCTCTTGCAACATGCTAAGATAACCTGAAATACTAGGCACATCAATAGCAACATAGAACTATTATAGGCAACAAGGCCTTAGACAACCCCGACATCCAGGACGGCACCCAATCATTTGCCGGTATGAAAGTACTGTAAGAAAGTGGCTCTATATATACTGCACCAAAGTAAGGTACAGTGTGTATAGAGTCCCCAGTCCCCAGAGGTATGACAGAGGTTAAAGTTAGATATAACCTTACTCTCCAAAGTGGTAGCATGGTCGACCAGTAAGGCAGTATCAGAGGACAGTGTAAAGCATTTGTTGTACACACTCAGTCAGCAAAAGGTTTCACACACTCAAGAACTGAACTCTAGGCCAATTGTTTTTATTACAAAATATATAGTTGTTTTATTTTAGAACCAACAGATATCAAAATATACTTTTTCTCAATATGAGTGACTTTAGGTAATTACTTTGCAGAAATGCAATAGACTTTGTAAGTACAATAGCTACAATGGTTGCAATAGGCAACACAATTCTAAACACAATTTAACATTGAGCTCAATGGGTATTTCCTACATAAATGCAGTTGATTACTTTAAGGATTACTTTTCTAACCCTAGGACTGGATCCTGGATTCAGTCCCGGGACCTAAGATGTAAACAGTTACGTTTTGGTTATAGTTGTGATTTTTAAAGAATATAAATATATTTTCAAAGTTGACAGAAACTTTTCAGTGAAAACCAAGCAATGTTATCCTATGGAAGGAAATTCAAGTCACAGGTAAAGTAGGTTCTCATTACTTTTGTAATCCAGTACTGGACTCCTAAGTTTAGCACTGGGACCTCTACCTAAGACAGGTAAGTAATTACGTTTAGGTATTTGGTACGATTTTTAAAGAATATTTGTAGTTTGCAAAAATCGACACAGAAGAAATTCCAAAGAAAAACAGTCAATGGTTTCCTATGGAAGAAAATACAAGTAACTGGTAAGTACAGTTAGGATTACTTTTGCGGCTCAGTGCTGGGCTAAAAGGTACAATACTGGCTTCTCCCCTGATCACAGGTGAGTATTTCGGAATTCTTTATTCGGCTGATTTTAGATGAATATTTTAAAGTTTCAAAACTCCACACTTAGAAGAAATTTCAAGTGAAAACCAATCAATGTTAACCTATGGAAGGAAAGTGAGTTATCGGCTTTTTAGGTAAGTACTCGACTGGTAGAGTTAAGGTTCTGGGCATAGACTCAGGGGTCTCCCAGGGTCGGAAAGGTACAGTAGATACACCCTCAGCGGCACAGGGGCAGACGGGCGCAGAGAGAGTAGGCCCAATGCTATCCAATCGAGGGTAGGGGGCCTCTGGTTGGTGGCTGCAAGCAAGCAGGCCACGCGGCTGTGGGAGCTGAGCTCCTGGTCACTTACTCAGGGCAAGTGGGGAAGTAGAGTAGGGTAGTAGTTGCACTTCCAGCGGCACTAGGGAGGCTGGGTGCAGGGTGCTTTTGAGCTGTCGGGCGCTCAATGTTATCCAATGGGAAAGTTAAAAAGTGAACAAAGGCTGCAGGCTTGGGGACGGAGATTCTTCCGGTGCGACCACCACTTTGAGAGGTAAGTTGGGATCTTTGAGAAGAGGTAGGTACCTCAAAGGAAGGCACAGGGGGCGGTGGGGCACCGGGTGCAGGGGTGTCTTTTGGTGTCAGGAAATCTTACCCTCAGCTGGTCGCAGTTGGGTGGGTCCCTGGTTCTGAGGCTGCAGACGTCGTCTGGGTCATCGAGGAGGGTCTTTGGGCACTGGACTTCAGGTCCCAGTCACCGGGGGGACGACCTCATGGTCTTGGATCACTCAGGCACAGGCCGGGCTTGGCGGTGTGCGGAGTAGGCTGCATTAGCGGTTCCTGGCTGGCACCAGGGGTATTGCTGTTGGAGCAGAACCACTACTCGTGGGAGTCCCAGTCTTGTGGAAGGTTCAAGGCAGGCAGGTCCTCTGCGGTTGTCGAGGTTGCTGTCCGCAGGAGACGCCGGAGTTTCACAGGAGCAGGTTCAAAGATCAACAGGCCTGTAGGGTTCTGGGGCAGTGGGCGTCGTCCTTTTGTTAGCAGCTGCACGGCAGGTCTTCTTGGTTCTTGGTCTTCTTGTTGCAATCGGGATCTGAGGAAGGAAGGTTCAGGATGCCCCCAAATACTACATTTAGGGGCGTTACAGGTAGGGCAAGGGCAGGGACCAATGGGTCCCTGTCCTGGGGTGGGTACACCCCCTAGCCTGCTCTTCTCCTGTGGGAGGGGGGCAGAAGCCTAGCTGGGATTGGGCATGGCTACCCATTTTCAAGATGGCTGAAGCCCGGGGTCGTGCTTCACCTCGCCTCTCCCACCTGAGGGGTGGGGTTGGGACAGGCTGGCACCCCCCCCCTTCCTAACGTAGGGTTTCCCGCCAGTCTTCTCGCCAGGGTGGGGGTCATCACTGGTGGGGGCCAGTTGCGGAGTACAGCAAACGGTCTGGAGTAGCTCACAAAGGCGGAATGCCTTTGAAGCTTCCCTTGCACAGCCTGTGGGAGGAGGCTTGGCACCTCGTCCGAAGATGTGCATTGTTGCAGGCCCAGGAGAGCGAGGGCTCTCCACCCAGGGATTCAGCAACATGTCTGCTGTTTGGCAGCCTAGGCAGCCTCTCAGACAAGAAGTGGATTGTAGGTTAGGTTTCAGGGGGCATCTCTAAGATGCCCTCTGTAGTGCAATTTACATTAAATCCCACACTGGCATCTGTGTGGGTTTAATATGCTGAGAAGTTTGATATCAAACTTGTCAGTCTTCGGTGTAGCCATTATGGTGCTATGGAGTTCGTAATGACAACCTCCCAGCACCATATACTCTTAATGGCATCACGGCACTTACAGTGCCCAGGAATGGCCCTGGGTACTGTAGGAGCACAGGGCTCATGCACCTGTGCCCACACCTCTGGCATAGGGCACCAAGCTAGAGGGGTGGTTGATGTATGCCAGGGCAGTGGGTTTGTGGGCATGGCACACAGGGGTGTGTGCCATGTTGACTCTGTTTGGTTCTGTACTTATACACTCAGCCTGCCACGGCAGTGTGTGGGTGCCAGGGTACAGGGCCCCTAAGGGTGGCACAATAAGGGGTCTCCTCTGTTCACCAGGCCCCGGGCACCTAGGGTACCATTTACTAGGGGCCGACAGGTGGCCAGAGTTGCCAATTGAGTTTTAGTTTCAGCACAGTTTTAGGGAAGGAACACAGGCCCCAGGCACCTGGTTGGCAGGAGCCCAGGGCACACTCAGTCAAAGAACATCAGCAATTCAGCAAAAAGTGGGGAGTGGGGGCATACGAATTCAAGAAAGATGGCACTTTCTAACCGCACCCCCCTCCCCCCACAATGAAAGGTGATGAGACTAACCTGGCCCTAGGGAGTCTTCATTGTCTAAGTGGAAGAACCTGGAAAGTCCATCTGCATTGGCAGTTCATGGTCGGTGTTCCACTTCAAAGTCTATTCCCTGTAGGGAGATTGACCATCTTAGTAGTTTGGGATTTTCCCCTTTCATCTGCATTAGCCATCTGAGAGGTCTGCGGTCAGTTTGAACCAGGAAGTGAGTTCCAAACAAGTAGGGCCTCAACTTCCTCAGGGCCCAAACCACAGCAAATGCCTCCCTCTCAATGGCACTCCAACGCTGCTCTCAGGGGAGTAGCCTCCTGCTTATAAAAGCAACAGGTTGGTCTTGGCCGTCCTCATTGATCTGGGATAGGACCGCTCCCATACCTAGCTCGGAGACATCAGTCTGCACTATGAACTGCTTGAAGTAGTCTGGTGCTTTTAGAATTGGTGCTGAGCACACATTGCTTCTTTCAGGGTGTCAAAAGCCTTTTGGCAGCTAACAGTCCAGTGTACTTTCTTGGGCATTTTCTTGGAGGTGAAATCTGTGAGGGTAGTCACAATGGACCCATATCCCTTCATAAACCTCCTGTAGTACCCAGCCATGCCAAGGAATGCCCTGACTTGGGTCTGGGTTGCTGGAGCTGCCCAGTCCATGATACTCTGGATCTTGGGCTGTAAGGGTTGTACCTGGCCTCCACCAACAAGGTGGCCCAAGTACACCACAGTGCTCTGCCCTATCTGGCATTTGGATGCCTTGATAGTTAGTCCTGCAGATTGCAGGGCTTGTAAAACATTCCCAAAGTGGATGAGGTGATCCTGCCAGGTGGAGCTGTTTTCTCTTTTGCTCCTGGGGCCATGCCAATCTGCCAGTACCCTGCAGTTAAGTCAAAGGCACTGAGAAATGTGGCTGCCCCCAACTTGTCTATCAACTCATCTGCTCTTGGAATGGGGTGAGCATCTGTCTTGGTGACAGAGTTAAGCCCTCTATAGTCCACACAGAACCTCATTTCTCTCTTCCCACCCTGTGGATGAGGTTTGGGGACCAGAACCACAGGGCTAGCCCAGGGGCTCTCAGAGGGTTCAATAACGCCTAACTCCAGCATCTTGCTGACTTCAGCTTTGATGCTTTCCTTGACTTGGTCTGATTGTCGATAGAGCTTGTTTTTGACAGGGTTACTGTCACCAGTGTCCACATCATGGGTACAGCATTTGGTCAGACCAGGGGTCAGGGAAAAGAGACTAGCATACTGTTGCAAGACTTGCTTGCTTGCAGTCAGTCTGCTGTTGGGCAGAGAGGGTGTCTGAAAAGACTACTCCATCCACTGACCCATCTTTTGGGCTGCAAGAGAGGAGATCAGGGAGAGGTGCACTCTCTGCTTCCTGCTCCTCATCAGTCACCATCGGCATGGTGATGTCAGCCCTGTCATTGTAGAGTTTAAGGCGGTTTACATGGATAACCCTTTTGGGTGTCCTGCTTGTGCCCAGGTCCCCTAGGTAAGTGACCTCACTCTTTTTCTCCAGGATAGGGTAAGGGCCACTCCATCTGTCTTGGAGAGCCCTTGGTACCACTGGCTCCAAAACCCACACCTGTTGCCCAGGTTGAAATTCAACCAGTGCAGCTTTTTGGTCATACCAGTGCTTCTGAAGCTCCTGGCTGGCCTCAAGATTCTTGGATGCCTTTTCCATATACTCAGCCATGCTGGACCTTAGGCCAAGCACATAGTCCACAATGTCCTGCTTGGGTTCTTGGAGAGGCCTCTCCCAACCCTCTTTCACAAGACAAACAGAAGTTGGATGACCAAACAGAAGTTCAAAGAGGGAAAACCCTACTCCCTTCTGTGGCACTTCCCTATAAGCTAAAAGCAGGCATGGCAACAGGACATTCCATCTCCTTTTCAGTTTTTCAATGTCTTGTTGAATCTCTCAACAAGGCCATTGGTTTGTGGATGGTATGGGGTGGTAAACTTGTACTGCACACCACACTCCTTCCACATGTGCTTCAGGTAAGTAGATATGAAGTTGGAACCTCTGTCTGAAACCACCTCCTTAGGAAACCCTACCCTGGTAAAGACACCCAGGAGGGCATTGGCTACTGCAGGAGCTGTAGTAACCCTAGGGGGAATTGCTTCAGGGTACCTAGTAGCATGATCCACTGCCACTAGAATGAATTTGTTCCCTGAGGCTGTGGGAGGTTCAAGTGGATCCACAATGTCCACACCTACCCTTTCAAAGGGGACCCCAACCACTGGCAGTTGTATCAGGGGGGGGGGGCATTGGGTGGCCACCTGTCTTGCCACTGGCCTGACAGGTAACACAGGAGCTTACAAACTCCTTCACCTTTTGATGCATCTGGGGCCAGTAGAAGTGACTAACTAGCCTTTCCCAAGTTTTGTTTTGCCCCAGATACCCAGCTAGGGGGATGTCATGAGCCAAAGTTAGGAGGAACTCCCTGTACTTCTGTGGCACTACCACTCTCCTGGTGGCTCCAGGAGTGGGGTTTCTTGCCTCAGCATACAGGAATCCCTCTTCCCAATAAGCTCTGCGAGTACCACTGACATCTCCCTGTGCTTCCGAAACAGCTTGCTGCCTCAGGCTTTGAGAGTGGGACAGTATTGCTGAGCCTGGCACAGCTCTTCTCTAGTGGGTCCCCCTGAGCCCAGGAGTTCAACCTGGTAAGGCTCAAGTTCCATGGGCTCAGTTCCCTCTCGGGTTTCCAAGTCCTCTCCCTGAGGAGAGGGGTCCCGAGAGGTTTGCTGTGTAGAAGCTGGTCCCCCAGTCTTCTTGCTTTTTCTCTTGGTTGGTTGGGCCATACTTTCAGGCTCCAAACCTACTTGCTCACCCTTCTTTTTGCTCTGTGCTCTTGTTTGCACACACACCAATTCAGGGATACGCAGCATGGATGCATGGGTTACTTGCTCAACTTCAGCTCAGGCTGAAGTTTATAGGTCATTTCCAAGCAGACAGTCATCTGGCAACTTCTGAGAGACCACTACCTGTTTCAGGCCAGTAACCCCCTCCACCCCAGCCTAATGTCACCATAGCCATAGGATGAATAGTGGTAACACTGTCAGCATTGGTGACTGGGTGAGTTTTCCCAATCAGGTATTGCTCTGGGGAAACCAGTGTATTTCTCACCATAGTGACACTGACACCTGTATCCCTCAGGGCTTCTATCCTAGTTCCATTGATGTAAGGGTATTGCAAATACCTTTTCAAGTTGGGTGGCCACACAGCTACAGTGGCAAACTCCACTTCCCCCAAGGAGACCAGGCTTGCTTGAGTGTATTCCCAGATTTACTCTGGGCACTCCTCTGATCCCATTTGTAGACTTGCTGCCCCAGGAGTAGCTGTACTGGGAGCCTTAGGGGCTTTATTGTGGGGGCAATTTTTGTCTACAGTTAAATGTCCCAACTTCTTACAGTTGTTACAATAGGCCTTGGAGGGATCAAAGTTCTTCCCCCTATAGGGCTGAGGCACATAAGTAGTAGTTTGGGACCCACCCACCTGTACAGGTTTTTGGGGCCTTTCGGAAGACTCCGACATTTTATCTTGGGGATTCTCACCACCTTTCCCCTGGGGAGGTTTTGTAACCACCTTTTTCTGGTCACCTCCAGTGATTTTCCTTGTCACCCTAGTCTTGACCCAGTGGTCTGACTTCTTTCCCAATTCTTGGGAAGAAATTAGACCTAGGTCTACCAAATGCTGATGCAACTTTTCATTTGTGCAGTTATTTAATATATGTTCCTTCATGAACAGATTGTAAAGTCCAGTGAAATCATGCACATTATGTCCAGCTAACGAACCATCCAGTGTCTTTACGGAGTAGTCTACGAAGTCAATCCATGACTGGGTCGGGGTTTTGTGAGACCCCTGAATCTAATTCTGTACTCCTCAGTAGTGAGTCCAAATCCCTCAATCAGAGTGTTCTCCATGAGGTCATAGTACCCTGCATCTGGCCCAGAGAAGTTCAGAAGCCTGTCTCTGCAGTTACCAGAGAACAATTCCCACAGGAGTGCCCCCCAAAGAGGTTTCTTTACTCTCCTTATTTCACACACCCTCTCAAAGGCTGTGAACCACTTGGTGATGTCATCACCTTCCTCAAACTTAGGGACAATCCCTTTGGGGATTTTAGGATCAGAATTCTCTTCTCTATCCTTATTGGTATTATTGCTGCCACCATTGATGGGTGCTAAACCCAGTGGCGTCACTAGGGTTGGTGTCACCCGGTGCGGGTAACTCATGGTGTCACACCCTCACGACTTACCGCATGGACCTCCTCTGCTCCGAGCCCGCCAGTGGACACAGTTGGCAAATAACGGGACCATACAGAATCCTTAGTAACATTTGTAAATTTAGCTCCTGTATTTACAAAGCCATAGAAGAAAAATTGAATTCAACAAGGCCTAGTCACAAAATGCATTTGGAGTGCATAAAGTAGTGCTCCTGTTGAATTTCCTTAGGCACTATGACACAAGTTTGTGAATTGTCCTCAAAACATCTAAAAGTGGAATAAATGGGAACACTATGAGAGTATTCAATACAATTAGCACAAACAGAAAGGATGGTGTGTTTACTATTTGGGAGTTGGACATTTCTGGACTGGCTAATAAAGGCATGTAAGAGTATGCTAAAGAGTACAACTCCTGTAGAACTACCACTGAGGTCTCTCCAGATACGGCCTCACCTCTGCTGCACTGTACTTCCAACCTGCCTGGCCAAAGACAACAAATATTATTGACGTAGGTATCTTTGCCCCATTGAGGGTCCCATTACCAGTGGTTTGGAAAACAGCCAGGTGTCTCCCAATGTCACTGATATCATGGTAATTCTTGGAATGGGGGATTTATTTACGCCATTGCTAGTTGAACTACAGGACTTTTATAGTAAGTGGGGAATCACCATGCATGCACACTGCAGGAAATTCCGCGCTCGTTTCCCCCTGGAGTTTTACTGGAATCTACGCAATTTTCATCAGCTGCTGGGTGTGCACGAGACACGCCGGGCCCACGGTGTTTTCAGCGGTTGCCGGATGTGCACGAGACCCACCGGGCCCACAGTTATACCGCGGGTTGGGTATTTCCATTGGAGCTGGTAACTCCTGCTATTGTCCTATCTTAGTAGCGCAGCATTTGGAAGGGGGCCAGAAAAGTAACTTTCAGTCAGAGTTTTAGTAAGACAAACAAAAAAGAAAATCATCTCTAGTTACACTCAATACATGTAAACTGTCACTTCGGTGGAACGGAGACAGAAAGAAAGACGCATACACTGGCGCCCTATCTCAAAGACCAAAAAAAAAAACGTTCAAATGATGCTGCAAATGGCATCCCATCATTAGCGTGGGTAGCTCTTGACTCTATTACCTGCCTTCCGAACGTCTGTCCATTTTGTTTTGTCTGTCTGTTTTTCTTATCCCTGTGTAGATGTTGTAAAGCGCTCTGATACCGGGTCCTGCCAGCGCTATATAAAACTCTAATTAAATATAAATAAATAGCAACTTACATACATTTGGCTCCACTCCATGTAAGTCTACACTTTTGATTAACTTTTCTATCTGATTTTATCAATAGCTAAAATAAGTAAAGTTACTCAAAAGTGTAAGAATAAATTACATATTTAAATCACTCACATTTGTAGGTTACGTTTTGGACCATTGTTGGAATGACTCCAAACCCCCGACGGAATGTACAGCCCTCTTAACTTTGATGTTCAGCTGTGTTGTCAGGTACTAATATTTGCATAATTGCTGAACCTGAAGCAAAAGTATTTTTACATGTGACGAAATTCTGTTACAGTAATTATATCTTACCTTTTTTTTACACTCCACTGTGGTGGTGGCTGGGCCCCTACCGTGGGGGTTCAGCAAATTTCCCAGCAGCACTCCCCTGCCGAGACTGTCTCCAGACTCTCCACTCTAAGCTCTAAGCGTGTGGTGGTGGCGTGCGTCAGAGGAGCACAGCGCAGGGGCTGTCCCAGGGCCGTCATTGGTAGCACTATAAGATTGACTGCCCTGGGACCCACAAACTGGTTACGCAGCCGCCGCGCATCGCACCATCACCACCATGCTAGTAGGTGGTGCGTGCGTGGCGTGCACTGCAGTATTTGTTGTTGCAAGCAGCAGGTGCACTTGCACAGTGCAGTGCACTAATAACTGCATGTAATTGGTGTCACCCCAGGTGATGGTGTCACCCGGTGCGGCCCGCAACCCCCGCACCCTCCTAGTGACACCGCTGTCTGAACCCATCTCTTTCCTTTCTTTTTCTAAAGCCAGGAGTCTGGACTCTAGATCTATTCTTATGGCCAGCTTTGCTAGAAAGCTGTCCTCTTCACTGGGGATATTCCCCTGTAGGGTTCTGGGGCCAAGTCAGTGGGCGTCGTCCTTTTGTTAGCAGCTGCGCTGCAGGTCTACTTGGTTCTTGGTCTTCTTGTTGTTGCAATCGGGATCTGAGGAAGGAAGGTTCAGGGTGCCCCTAAATACTAAATTTAGGGGCGTTACAGGTAGGGCAAGGGCAGGGACCAATGGGTCCCAGTCCTGGGGTGGGTACACCCCCTAGCCTGCTTTTCTGTGTGAGGGGCAGGAGCCTATCTGTGATTGGGCAGGGCTCCCCATCTTCAAATTGGCCGCAGCCCGGGGTCGTGCTTCACCTTGCCTCTCCCACCTGAGGGGTGCAGTTGGCACCAGCTGGTACACCCCCCTTCCTGACATAGGGTTTCCGGCAGGCTTCCCGCCACAGTGGGGGTCAGAACTGGCGGGGGCCAGTTGCTGAGTACAGCAAATGGTCTGGAGTAGCTCACAAAGGTGGAATGCCTTTGAAGCTTCCCCTGCCCATCCTGGGGGAGGAGGCTTGGCAACTCGTCCCAGGATGTGCATTGTTGCAAGTCCAGGAGAGTGAGGGCTCTCCACCCAGGGGTCCAGCAGCATGTCTGCTGTGTGGCAGCCTCTCAGACAAGACGTTGATTGTAGGTTAGGTTTCAGGGGGCATCTCTAAGATGCCCTCTGTAGCGCATTTTACATTAAATCCCACACTGGCATCAGAGTGGGTTTAATGTGCTGAGAAGTTTGATATCAAACTGGTCAGTCTTCAGTGTAGACAATATGGTGCTGTGGAGTTCGTAATGACAACCTCCCAGCACCATATACTCTTAATGGCATCACTGCACTTACAGTGCCCAGGAATGGCCCTGGGTACTGTTTGGGCACAGGGCGCATGCACATGTGCCACACCACTGGCGTAGGGCACCCAGCTAGAGGGGTAGTTGATGTATGTCAGGGCAGTAGGTTTGTGGGCATGGCACACAGGGATGCGTGCCATGTTGGCTCTCTGTTTAGTTCTGTACTTAGACACTCAGCCTGCCAAGGCAGTGTGTCAGTGCCAGGGTACAGGGCCCCTAAGGGTGGCACAATAAGTGCTGCAGCCCTTAGGGGTCTCCTCTGATCACCAGGCCCTGGGTACCTAGGGTACCATTTACTAGGGGCCAGGTGGCCAGAGATGCCAATTGGGTTTTAGTTTTAACACAGTTTTAGGGAAGGAACACAGGCCCTGGTTGGCAGGAGCCCAGGGCAGACTCAGTCAAAGCACATCAGCAATTCAGCAAAAATTGGGGGCATACCAATGCAAGAAAGATGCACTTTCTCACAAGTTCAGCATACGGAATTAAGCTTTTTACATACTCCTCCTTCGATTGCTGTCATTAAGTTCAAAACATTTTTGTTTTCCATCACCATAAGTCTGATTGAACGCAGCTCTTCTTTCATTGCATTAAAGCGATCTTCAGTAGCATTTATGGCTTTCATTAGCTCCCACCGGGTGATCTGAACTCAGCGAGCAGTTGCTTTTGCTTGAAACATAGGTATCAGACTTCCAAAAATTTTTGGGCGTCATTGAACAACCTATACTCTTTGGGCACATCCTGCCACACTGAAGTTCCAAAGTACTCAGCCATCCTTTTTCTTCTGTGATGATGCAGCAAAGTTGATGCTTTACTCATGGAATGCAAATCTTTTATTTATTTTGCTGGTATTACCATAGATGGAATATACAAAGTCACCAGAGAGCAGATTCCACTCCAGTCGGGGGGTAATTGAGTGTATATTAGAGCTCCACACTGCCAGAAACAATCCATAAGGCTAGAGGTACCACCCTTCATATCGGAAGTGTAAATAGTTGAACTGCAATTGAGATTCCGTAACACTTTAACAATCCCATTTCCCTGAAAGCAAAGAGAAAATCTCATTAGTTTCACAGCCAGCTTAGGATGACGTTTAGTTCCAGTCCATGTATATCTCTATATGTTTTCATCCCATACTTGCTGACATGATATTTTTATATCATCAAATCTCAAATGATTTTTTGTTTCTGTGCCATTCCATAAAAATATGGCCCTACATGAAAACCTAGCTCCAGTAAACCACTTATTATTGGCAAATACTGATGCTTCAATACTTAATACAGGCCTGGCTGAGCAATTTGGGGGCAATGGTTAGGCAGAATAATTATTACAGGTGGAGAGTGGATTAGATCTCCCTAGAATACCTCGTTCCAATACGGCTTTCTCCCAATTTGCATAATTATATTTCTGCCCTGCTCCTTTCATTCTGGATATCTCTTTCATTATCTCTGTTTTATCTGTCAAAATTTGCAAGATTTCAGGGGTTGTATCAACTCTGGTTGTATTAACTCTGGGTGCCACAGGACTAACACGTGTTGGCTGTAACTGTGCTTTTATCCTACACAAGAAAAGATGCAAAAACATGTCATATTAACAGGCATTTCTTTAGGATACACTAAAGGTGGTGGCATGGGGAATAAGAGAACATACATAACAACTATCATTGTGTGCATTGGTACCTATATCATGCAGGCTTTTGTACCACAAATTATCAAGTAGAAAATCATGCAGAGGATGTATATCTGTTTCATTGAAAACAGCTCTACGAAAGCGTAATACTTCTTCCCTATGGGTGGGATCTTTTGCATCTACATAACACATAATACAATAGCAAATTATCAGAGTAATATTCATAACCACTGAACTCATTATTATACTATGAAAAATATCATTTAGCTGTCTCTTCATTGTATAATTTGTTCTTGGACCATTGCCTCCTCCACTCCTTGTGGGAGTGAGGCCAAAAATGGAATAATGTCCGTTACGTGCACCCAGTTCCGCATCCCCTCCGCTTTTACTGCTGTTGGCGTGCTCTGTGTTACTTGGTAGGGGCCTAGAAACTTCGGATCCTTCCATGTTCTCACAAAGTTGCGCACTAAAACCCAGGAACCTATGCGAATAGCTGTAGACAAGGGTAGGGGTGGTGCAGGCCTGTTGCAGCTGAACCTGTTTAGAATAAACCTGTACAGCTATTGTTAAGGCAGTCATGTATGCATTCATTTCTTGCCAAACACTTTCTGATGCAGACTTGGTATCAGAACAAATCATTTGATTTTGTTTAAAAGAAAAATTAGAATGCCTACCTTGGTGAGAGGTCAAATGATGATCTTTTGAAGGGGCATTTCTCAATGCATACAGAGCATGGGGAAGGCAGTAAAGCCGATTTTTTTTCAGTGACTCACACATTTTTGACACTTTGCTTTTCAATAGGCCATTCATCATCTCAACAATTCCATTACTCTCTGGGTGGTAAATTGAGGTAAACTGGTGTTCCACTCCTAATAGTGTAGTAATTTGCTGAAATACTGTATTAGCAAAGGGTTTTCCATTATCGCTGCGTATCGCCGCTGGAACCCCCCACCTAGGTATGACCTCTCTCACCAGGAATTTGGCTGCCTGGTCAGCATCACAACTGGAGCAGGGTCCTGCTTCAACCCATCGCGAAAATGGACACACCCCTACTAACAAATACCTATATCCATTACATTTTTGTATCATATCTACAAAATCTATGTGTAACTCTATGAAAGGACCTATTGGTCTTGGAATGGAGGATGAAGGCATTTTAGGTGAACTCTTATTAGAGTACTGATAACACACATGACATGAAGCTAGAAATGGTCCTAGATTAGGGATAAACCAGCTTTTATTTAATTCATCCATCCTTACTCTTTTAGAATTGTGTTGGTAAATTAAGTTGTCGAAGGGCTGTTATAAGTAATGACTGAGGCATTATAACTTTACCTGAAGTTGCTGATCTATAAAGAAGATCTGGAAATCCAGTCACTCCCCTCTTGATTTCCAGAGATCATTCTCATGTTGTAGCGCTGCATTTTGAACGTCTAATAATGCCTCTGTAGAAATATTCTCATAGTGTTGTATCTCAACCTCATCATCTGCTTCTAACGTGTACATACTGCATGTTTTCATTGCATATAAACTAGCTTCCTTTGCTGCTGTATCAGCACCTTCATTGCCCTTAGACACCAACTCTGTTCCCTTTGTATGTGCCTGGCACTTAACTATTGCTACTTGACATGGTATTTGCAATGCAGCAATAAGGTCAGCTAACCGATGTTGGTGCGCTACAGGTGTCCCATCAGAGTTAGGAAATCGTCGCCTTTCCCATCTCTTCAGCCCTGAGTGAACTGTGGAAGCTACATATGCTGAATCAGTGTATATTGTTACTGGCTGACCCTGACAAGCCTGTATGGCTATTATCAATGCTTTCAATTCTGCCACTTGGGCTGAGTCTTGGGATAGCAAGGGTAAGCGGTACAATGTGTTTAAGGTATAATCAGTAGGTGTACCAATAGCATCAACAACAGCTGCACCTGTATGTCTTTTACCAGTCTCCTGGTCTATCCATGAGGAACCATCAATAAACAATTGTCGGCCATCAGACAAGGGGTCCTCATGTGCCAGGTGATCGTCGTCCTCCAATGTTGCACTACAGTCATGATAAGTGGGCTCTAGTGGGTGCACTAAAAAAGTTGCAGGATTGACTGAGTGCACTCACTCAATGCAGATAGAAGGGTTTGACAGTATTACTTCATAACCTGTTGCTCTTTGAGTGGTCAGTGTACTTTTACTTTTCTTCAGCACATCTAATGGAGAGTGCTCAACATACAATGTTACAGCGCATCCTGTTGAAATAGTACTACTCTTTTCTACTGCAAAAGCTGCTGCTGCAAGCACTCGCTCACAAGGAAAGTGACCTTTCATTACTGGATCTATTAGTCCACTAAAATAGGCAACAGGTTTGTGACCCATTGGGTATTTTTGAGTAAGGACTGATATCATGGAATCCTCTGTGGCAGCAGAAAACAGAAACAATCTATTTGTATAGTCTGGATTTGCTAGCACTGGGGCTGAAGCAATTGCTTATTTCAATGTCTGGAATACACATACACTGTCATCACTCCACTGTATGCCTGTGTTGTCAGTTTTAGCTTGCTTCATTGCATACAATAGTGGTTGTATGATGGTAGCATAATCAAACACCCACTGATGTACAAAATTACAAAGGCCTAGAAATTTCTGAATGTCTTTTACTGTCTTGGGTTGAGGCTGATCACGTATAGTTTGTATTCTAGAACCTGCTATCTTTCTGCACATTCAGATTCTGTTTTACTGCATATTGATAAATCATCTACATATTGCTAAATTGTACTGTCTGACTGGAAATTTAACAAATCATCTCTCAATACTCAATTAAACACCGATGGAGACTCACAATAGCCTTGTGGGAGTCCAGAGTACTGGATTTTTTCACCATCAAAACTGAAGGCTGTCAAATAATGACTGTCAGGATGTAAAGGTATGCTAAAAAAAGCATTCTTTAAATCCACCACAGAAAACCATTTGCTGTTACTTGGTATATTAGTCAATATCACAGATGGGGCTGGCACTATGGGGTTCTATGCTAATACTATGGCATTAAGGGGGCGAAAATCCTGAACCATCCTCCAAGTATTACCTGTATAATTTTTTTTCAGGATAAATTGCTGTGTTACAAGGCGATGGACAGGAATACAGGACTCCCTGATCCTTCAGTCTCTGTATTGTCCCTCTAAAACCTTCTTTTGCTTCTTTAGACAGTGGATACTGTTTTACACGTGGCAATTGTGCACCTGGCTTCAACTTTATCTTAAATGGTTCTGCAGATAGTATCAGTCCTACCTCATCTGGAGCTGATGTCGAGAGACAAGGTGGAACTGCTGCAAGTGCTTCAATATCATTGGAGGGAGATGGCACAACTGGTAACGTGGTCTGTGCACGGTAAACACGTACTAACAAGTCCAGGACTATCTCAGTCCTGGTTGGATCATCTGAAAAGAGTTCTGAATCAGAAATGTCCCGCGATCTCAGACCAGGCATTAAAAAAATCAGGACCTTCCAAATTCCTGCATCATTATCGGATGCCACCAGAGCGCCCCACCTTCTCGATATTTCCATGCACTTAAGATAAAAGGTATTCACCTGTCCTAGTTCATCACCACCAGCTTGTCTCCTGGAAATTAGTGTTGGTGGTAATTCCATCCATATCCCTAAAAGTATTTCCTCTGTCTTATTTTTTATTTTTATTTTAAATTTATATAAAAGCGCACAGCTACCCCAAGAGGTTTCCGGGCGCCGACAGAGAACAACAGAAGTAACAAGCATTGGAAATGCAATAGGTCTCGCATTAGAAAAGTTGGAGCTATTGGTCTTGTAAAGGACAAATATTTTATTTATTTGTTGGTTTTTAAAATAGCTAAATTGATAGCTTTGTCATTTACAATGCCAATAGTTATAACTTTTGCGAATGTGACACCTATAACATTTGGAATGCAACATGTTTTGTATTTATGTGACTTAGATGGCAGCTCTGGTCGTTAGGCCACATCTCTAGAGAGCATGAGTGCGCAGCAGGGGAGAGAAGCACAGCAATGCAATAGGTCTCGCCTTAGGAAAGTTTGAGCTATTGGTATTGTAAAGGACACTTTTTTTATTTATGTGCTTGTTTTGAAAATAGCGAAATTAATAGCTTTGTTATTTACAATGCCAATAGTTTTATCTTTCGCAAATGTGACACCTATTGTAACACAATATGAGTTGTAGCACTGAGTGGTGTGAGGGTGAGGGGGTTGAGGGGGTGTGAGGGTGAGGGTGAGTGGGTGTGTGAGTGTGTGAGGGTGAGTGAGGGTGAGTGAGGGAGAGGGTGTGTGAGGGGGAGGGTGTGTGAGGGTGAGGGTGTGTGAGGGTGAGGTTGTGAGGCTGAGTGTGTGTGTGTGAGAGAGAGAATGTGCATGTGTGCATGCCTGTGTGTGAGAGAGAGAGTGTGCATGTGTGTGAGAGGGGGAGAGACAGAGAGCAGAGCCTGCATGTGTGAGTATGCGTGTGTGTGTGTGAGTGCGAGAGAGTGTGCATGTGTGCCTGTGTGTGGAGGGCTCAGGCGTGCAACTGCTTATCAACGCGTCCACAGTAGTGGCACACACCTGCTTTAGTTCTTTCTATTCCTGGTGGATGCCATTTCAACAAGTTAACCCCTTCAATTTCAACTGGGTTGGGGCCCTTGAAAAAAAACTTTTTTTAATGAATCGGTTGATCCCCAGGTCCATTTTTATTCTTGATGCTGCCGAACAAATAAGGTAGAGCCATCAGGCGGGAGAAATAATTGGCTACCTTGGATGGGTCATCTCAACTATGTTTTGATGGTAGAGTGTCAGGTTTCCATGGCAGTGTAGTAGTTCCATATAGTAAATGTATATGTTATGAATTGGAAGCTGTTGCGCTGAAAACTAAAACCATACGTTTTTTTTAAATACTTGTATACGCACTTCAGGTCATACATTTGTACAGAAGTCTTTATGAATCGGGCCATTAATGTGTCATGTGACGCTGTTAATGGTTTCTGCATGTTAGTGACAATGGTATTTTTACTGGGGATCATTGTTTAATGTTTTTTTTATCTGCGATACGTAAACCAGCTGATTGAATCAATTGCTAAATTAAGGGTTTGTTGTACTTTTTTTGCCAAAAAGGAAGGTTGCGCTAACATCTGCTCGCCAAGTCCAAGCAGCGCTCTGTAACAGTCCACGTCATCAACATAAGGTGCTACTAAGCAGTTTTGATGTATGAGAATGTGTAGCATAAAATATATTCACTAACATGGCTTACATCTCCATTCAGATTTCAAAGAGACACATTTACCATAAAGTTCGCAGCCACAAAATGTGTTGATAAAGTATATGTACCTCGACATGATGTGCTGTGTCAGGCTGTGCATATTATGTGGAATGTGTGCCATCTTGTTGTAACAGCTGTCCAAGGGATAGTGTTTTCAACAAGCAAGTAATGCTACATCTGTACTAACAAGGCGCTACCGGTCTGGTTATAAGTGCCCGTTAAATTGTGAACACTAGACAAGCACCTATTTGCACAGGGGTTGTAATTAGAATAGGAAGGATGATTATCGTATCGGGTAATTACCAGGCGCAGTAAAGTTTGCAACCCTGCTAACCATTAAATGTCAGTAGGTCAAACCTGCCGGACTGCATTAGGTAAAGTGATTAAGCTACCCCTCTGTGTTACTACGTCTCCTGTAGGATATGCAGGTGTGAAGGGGTATTCACAAGCCATCACCAGGGGTCTGTGGATGAGCCCGTAGGTGTGTGACTCCCTGGCGCCAGGGACGGAGGGGTAGCTTGTTGATCAAACAGCCCCCTCTTTATTGTGCAAATGGTGCTCGACTGAAGGGGACAATAGCCGCCCGGGCAGGTGGGCCAGTCGGAGGAGTGATATCAGAGCCCACTCCCCTTTAGGAGCATTTAATGTGTTCATTAACCCAAGCACTAGTACTAGTAGAGATCCCCCGTGGTCAAATTATACTTTCACATATGGCATCAACTCACAAAGTCAAATATAGACCCTTCAGAAAAGGATTACAGGTACAACAATTGTTTTTTCTTATTTCATTTTTTGCATTTTATTTATTTTTTTCATATTTGTATCAAAAATATTTTTCATTTTTAAAAAGTTTTTTGTAGTTGAATATATAGCTTATCACAAACATGTTATAATTCATATTGTGATACTCATACAATATATTTGAAAATCTAAGTACCTTACAGTAAAATATAATGCCCTGTGTAACACACACCCACTAACATACACACTAACTCATACACACCACTAAACAATTCAGCATACAGACTTGAAAAAAGAGAGAAAGAGAGAAACTCAGAAAAATTCAAAAGAACCACAGAGGTAAACTCATTTCTACATCTGAGGTGGCACCGATACTAATTGTGCCAAAGTAACGCCAGGTCTATGCTCAACCTTAACGTTTGGTTTAAAAAGTCGTTAACATGAAAGTTACAAACAATTGGGAAATATGCTGATAATCACAGACACTGTTATTGCTCTAACTTACAGATCCTGGAAATACAAATGATAAGGAAGCAAACTTAATCATTATCGCACTCATAAACAAGACACGATTACAAAAGCAACGAACCGTTTGAAAATATGAACCTCACCCACCTGTAAATGCGAATAAAACCATTTCGTTCATTTTCATTGGTAAGCATTACTATCGCGCACTTAAAACATCGTGACACAATTGCAATTGTAAGTGTCTAATATTGAGTTTACTACGCTTTCAGAACTGAGTGGCATAAGTGGCTGAACCGCTTTGTTAATCAACCCAGTTAAAAGACAGTTCCTAAAATGAAGCAAGTTGTATAACTCGAGGGTGAGTTCAATCTCATTATGCTGCCATTACCCTGCACGCTGTATATAATAGCAGGTCCCTACAAATCCTCCATTATCTTTTCCAGGCGCAAAAGTTATACCGTCTGTACACTCTAAGAAGTAACTACCATCTACTAGTAAAGGAAAGTGGATAGAACTGGGTGTGTTTTTACATGGTAGGTAAGAACTAATCAAGAGCATATGAATTAACCCTGTCTCATTTAGATAGGATTTAAACGATCTAGGGACTGACTTAGCAGCCTATAAGTAAGAGATATGCTTAGCATTTGCCCTAGTTTAAAGACAGCCAAGGTTGGTGGGTGGAGCACTCATTAGTTGGTTAGAGATAACTACCCAAGCATCCCACAGTTGATATATAAAAAATGGACAAAGCTAGTCACATGACACCTGTTTTCAAGTGTACCTTATGTCTCAGTCTGGAATGTCGATATAAATTAGAGAGATCCAATATGATTGATTGGATCAGTGGCCCTTCTGACATAGCTGTCTATTACAGGTCCTTTATGCTGTATTCATATAATGGATGGTAACTAAGTGTTGTCGTAATATGACTTTTATTAGCTATAAGTAAAGGAATTAAATACAAGAGTTGTTGTACATGAAATGTAATTATAGACACAAATATATGTTATTTGTTATTGCAGATACCCTGTGCACACAGTAAAGAAAGTAGAGTCTATCGCTACTTGATGTGGTCCTGAGGAAGGTGGTTAAATCCGCCGAAACGCGCGTAGACCTGGCGTTACTTTGGCACAATTAGTATCGGTGCCACCTCAGATGTAGAAATGAGTTTACCTCTGTGGTTCTTTTGAATTTTTCTGAGTTTCTCTCTTTCTCTTTTTTTCAAGTCTGTATGCTGAATTGTTTAGTGGTGTGTATGAGTTAGTGTGTATGTTAGTGGGTGTGTGTTACACAGGGCATTATATTTTACTGTAAGGTACTTAGATTTTCAAATATATTGTATGAGTATCACAATATGAATTATAACATGTTTGTGATAAGCTATATATTCAACTACAAAAAACTTTTTAAAAATGAAAAATATTTTTGATACAAATATGAAAAAAATAAATAAAATGCAAAAAATGAAATAAGAAAAAACAATTGTTGTACCTGTAATCCTTTTCTGAAGGGTCTATATTTGACTTTGTGAGTTGATGCCATATGTGAAAGTATAATTTGACCACGGGGGATCTCTACTAGTACTAGTTGTGTTGTGTCCTCTCTTATCCCCGGTCAATTGAATTAACCATAGAGGGGGTCCCAAATCTTATGTGATCGCATTCACGGTTTTTTAACTGTGGGATATTAGGCTATATCTTTGAGTGGGATTAGTTTCCCTTAAGAGTTATATGCACATTGCTGTGAGACAACGGCTTACGTGACTACAGGTGTGTCTGTGACAGGCTGGTGCCTTAAAACTTCTGCTTAAATAATCTTTTTATTTTCATACATTTCACCAAATTCGTAGTGATATTAAAACTAACTCTTATCAACATGGATAAATTAGAGACATTCGGTTTTACGGACGAGGAGTTTTCCTCTTTAATGGGTATAGTAACCGATGGAAGTAGTACAACACCTACTACTTTGGGAGACAATAGCGAATGGCAAAACCTCCTTAATTTGAAAAAGAAAATGAGACGTATTGAATCACATGCACATTATATGCTAGCATACCTTAAAGAGGGGGTAATTCCATCAGGACTTAGGGTTCGTAATGCTCCCGCTCTGTTCATTGAGATCAGAAAGTTTCTGGAGCGGTGGTCACTGATTTCAAACCGCTGCTCCAGAGACTGGATGATGCTCATAATCGAAACAGCTAGAGATGTCATGATAGCCCTCAATAAGGAAATTCAAGATCTAGAGGAGAAATTACAAACCTCTAGTGCAGTTGAGGATGCAAAAAATAAACTTGAGAAGATCCAATCAGAAATGAAGGATTTTGACAACTATCTAACTAATAAAAAAAGTGAGAAACTCAAGAAAGACATTCGCTGGTTCACAAAAGAAAAAATCTATCCCTATTTAAACCCCAATTACTATCAAGGAGGATACCAAGGTAACTATAATCCAAATTATGATAACTCCTATAAAAGAACCTATACAAACTTCTCAGATACAGGTTCCTCTGACTCAGATCAGGACAATTATCAAGATCAGGGAAGAGGCAGATACAACTCTAGACCCCCCTACAGAGGGAGACAAGGATATCAAAATTCTCGTGGTTTTTTATCCAGAGGCCCTTACAGAGGGAAAAATGTGCATTGGCAGCAGGACAGGGGAGGACATCAAACGATGAGCCCTCAACCTCAGCAACAATACGTAAAGACACGGAATCAGCAATACTGGTGGTAGATACAATCAATAACAGTAGTGTAGATAAAGCGAATGATACAATACCGATCTACAACCTATCCTCCTCGAGACTTGACAGGGAGGAAACATCACTACTAAGCCGTGGTCTTTCATATGTTCCTGGTACCAATCTGAATAAATTCAAACTTCATGAAGACCTCTTTGCATTCTTTAGAAAAGTCAGGTTGAAAAAATTCTTTGAAGGAAAAACAATAACTGAAGAAACTATTAACTTATCTGGCTGCAAACCTCCCTCTAGCTTTACCCCTACACTAGACGCGGTAGGACCGGAGGTCCAAATTTTTGAGCGTCTGGTACTACAAGACGTTACACGTCTTTTGAGAGGAACTAATAGATCAAACTACAACTTATCTAAGGAAGAAAACAATGCCCTCAGGAAAATCGAACAAAACAACAATTTGGTAATAAAACCATGCGATAAGGGTGGGGGTATCACCATATTCGACAAAAGTAGGTATAATGAAAAGATGTTAGAATTACTGAATGTAGAGGAACATTACAGACCAGCACACCCGAGAGAATTACAACGATTAAATGTGAGAATAAGGGAAATTACAAATTCAGCCTTTGAAGATGGATACATCTGTGAAGAAGAATTAAATGACCTTAATAAAACATGTCCAGTAGTACCTGCTTTATATGGGCTACCGAAGACTCACAAAAATGAGATCAATCCCCCAATGCGACCAATAATTTCAACGATTGGGTCCAGTACAGAACCTCTGTCGAAATACGTCGACAAGTTTTTATGCCCACTTACACAGAAATACGATTCCTTTGTTCGCGACACTGGTGATATGATCACCAAAATAGAGGGAGTTAACTTTGATGCAATGTGTGACATCCTGGTAACGCTTGACATTGAGGCGTTGTACACCAACATTCCTCAATGTCAAGCGTTACAATCGGTGTCGGCCTTGCTGCATAGATATCCAGATGATCGACCTAATGGATTTATCCTACAATGCCTGGAGGTTGTATTACTCAATAATTACTTTGACTATGATGGTGCCCTCTACAAACAAGTGAAGGGCACCAGCATGGGAGCTTCCTGTGCGCCCAGTGTGGCGAATACTTACATGGGAGAGTGGGAATTGAAACATGTGTACAATGAGATGGCCCCCTTTTTTGAGAATGTTCTTTTATGGCGTCGATTTATTGATGACATTTTTTTTGTTTGGCACGGGACAGAGGATCACCTGAAAGAATATATATCATGGCTAAACTTGAGTGACTCAAATCTGAGATTTACATCTAATTATAGTACAGAGAAGGTAGTCTTCCTAGATATTGAAATAAATGGCAGGAGTGGGGGCCTGGAAGTGAGTCTCTACAGGAAACCCACTGCCAAAAATACTATTCTACAATATGGGAGCTTCCACCCCCATTGTCAAAAAGATTCCATACCGTTTGGCGAATTCCTTAGGACACGCCGCAATTGCACTACCCTAGTGGAATATCAACGCCACGGAGAAGCATTGAAAATACGGCTCCTTGCTAGAGGCTACCCCCACCGGCTGGTGCGGCAAGCCTTCAAAAGAGCGAAGTACTATGATCGGGACTCATTGTTGATTGGATCAAGACGGAAACCCACAAATAAAATAACATGTGTCATCAACCACTCACCTCTGAATTACAAAATCCAAAACATAATCAACAAGAATTGGAATGTGTTACAAACCGATGAGAGCGATTTGTTCGCATTGAAACCTTTGGTGGCATACAGAAGGAACAGGAATTTAAGGGACCACCTCGTCCACACCAGAGGTAAACAGAAGAATGGTAATATTCAAACGTCCCTTATTGAATCCAAACCAGTCTTGGGCAATCACAGATGTGGCTCTTGCCATGCCTGTGATGCTGCGATTACTACTGAATCACTGGAATACAATAACTTTAGAATAAAGTTAAAGTCACTTACTAATTGCAGAAGCAGTAATATCGTCTACATTATTTTATGCCCTTGTGGCCTCGCATACATCGGCGAAACAGGGAGGGAATTCCGCATCAGATTTAGTGAGCATAAGTCGGCGGTGAGATTGAGGAAATTAACAGCACCCATAGTACAACATTGCACAGACCAGAACCATAATGAAATGGAGCTAAAATGGTGTATTCTGGAGAAAGTGCAATACAAACCCGGCCAAACTATGGAATATACCCGTAAGAAACGCGAAAGTTTTTGGATCTTCCAATTTGATTGTGTTCGCAGGGGGTTGAATGAAAATATTTCCTGGTTCGTCACTAAACATGCGTAACAAGACAGGAGACCCGTGTACTCTGCTCACACTCAATGAATCTGGTACTATGTGGTATGTATCATTATATTCCTAGAAACAAGCAATTCTATGATTTCATGAGTCTACACATATACATCCCAAATACAGTTGTAATGTACTAACCACTGAATTGGGGAAATATCTTGTACCCAATGTGTAATTGAAACATGAATCCTAGAGTTAGTTGCACTTTACACAAGCTGATCATACTAAGAATAATACTTTGACTTGTAACTAAGACCATGGAGATATATAAATGCCTCTGAAATAATGAGTAACATCAGGAACGGTGAGTACTATTGAAAAGTATAAGGTGATGATACGGATTATCTACCCGCTTCAAAATGGCGCCCACATAGAAAATACGTCAGGTGCTTTACATGTATTCAGTTTATTATCGAATATATGTACATATCGTATATGCTGCGGAGACATTTGTACCCCGGAAGTATATACATAATTAATATCATACTAAATAGAAATAAAGAGTCCTGTGTTAATGCCAACTTCCTCATACCGACTACGCTAAAGAGTGTGTTAATATTTTTGCCTCGTGGATTAGGTTTGGGAATTATAATCAATTCTCTTTTTAAGAGGTAAAAAGAATAGGAATTGAGGGCATTATTGTGAAGAACAATGCTATTTCTCGTTTATTCTTCCCGCTGCAAGATGGCGCTCAAATACTGAAACCGGAACTACACACAATCATATCCGGGTTAAGGGACGCCGGTAACAACGTGGCGCATGTCTTACCTATTTAGGGGAGGCATCTCGAACTATACGGCTAAGCGGATCGGAGCACGGTCGGTGAGGCTGGGAAACTTTGTAGGCGGACTTGGATAACATAGAAAGGTATGTCGCAGGAATTGCGGTTAGCGATGTGATTAACAGGAAGCCTTTTGTATGTGGGGTGGAAATCAGAAAGTCTGGGAAGGATAGGCATTTCCTAGCTCATGCCATCTCTAAAAAGATCTCAGCGGAGACTTAGCAACTACTTAGGGACGGCAAACGAGAGCGCGCCACATGGCCTCTTATCGTCCAGAAAGAAGAAATAAGATTTGAACGCGCGTTATATTTCAATTATGCTCAACCTTAACGTTTGGTTTAAAAAGTCGTTAACATGAAAGTTACAAACAATTGGGAAATATGCTGATAATCACAGACACTGTTATTGCTCTAACTTACAGATCCTGGAAATACAAATGATAAGGAAGCAAACTTAATCATTATCGCACTCATAAACAAGACACGATTACAAAAGCAACGAACCGTTTGAAAATATGAACCTCACCCACCTGTAAATGCGAATAAAACCATTTCGTTCATTTTCATTGGTAAGCATTACTATCGCGCACTTAAAACATCGTGACACAATTGCAATTGTAAGTGTCTAATATTGAGTTTACTACGCTTTCAGAACTGAGTGGCATAAGTGGCTGAACCGCTTTGTTAATCAACCCAGTTAAAAGACAGTTCCTAAAATGAAGCAAGTTGTATAACTCGAGGGTGAGTTCAATCTCATTATGCTGCCATTACCCTGCACGCTGTATATAATAGCAGGTCCCTACAAATCCTCCATTATCTTTTCCAGGCGCAAAAGTTATACCGTCTGTACACTCTAAGAAGTAACTACCATCTACTAGTAAAGGAAAGTGGATAGAACTGGGTGTGTTTTTACATGGTAGGTAAGAACTAATCAAGAGCATATGAATTAACCCTGTCTCATTTAGATAGGATTTAAACGATCTAGGGACTGACTTAGCAGCCTATAAGTAAGAGATATGCTTAGCATTTGCCCTAGTTTAAAGACAGCCAAGGTTGGTGGGTGGAGCACTCATTAGTTGGTTAGAGATAACTACCCAAGCATCCCACAGTTGATATATAAAAAATGGACAAAGCTAGTCACATGACACCTGTTTTCAAGTGTACCTTATGTCTCAGTCTGGAATGTCGATATAAATTAGAGAGATCCAATATGATTGATTGGATCAGTGGCCCTTCTGACATAGCTGTCTATTACAGGTCCTTTATGCTGTATTCATATAATGGATGGTAACTAAGTGTTGTCGTAATATGACTTTTATTAGCTATAAGTAAAGGAATTAAATACAAGAGTTGTTGTACATGAAATGTAATTATAGACACAAATATATGTTATTTGTTATTGCAGATACCCTGTGCACACAGTAAAGAAAGTAGAGTCTATCGCTACTTGATGTGGTCCTGAGGAAGGTGGTTAAATCCGCCGAAACGCGCGTAGACCTGGCGTTACTTTGGCACAATTAGTATCGGTGCCACCTCAGATGTAGAAATGAGTTTACCTCTGTGGTTCTTTTGAATTTTTCTGAGTTTCTCTCTTTCTCTTTTTTTCAAGTCTGTATGCTGAATTGTTTAGTGGTGTGTATGAGTTAGTGTGTATGTTAGTGGGTGTGTGTTACACAGGGCATTATATTTTACTGTAAGGTACTTAGATTTTCAAATATATTGTATGAGTATCACAATATGAATTATAACATGTTTGTGATAAGCTATATATTCAACTACAAAAAACTTTTTAAAAATGAAAAATATTTTTGATACAAATATGAAAAAAATAAATAAAATGCAAAAAATGAAATAAGAAAAAACAATTGTTGTACCTGTAATCCTTTTCTGAAGGGTCTATATTTGACTTTGTGAGTTGATGCCATATGTGAAAGTATAATTTGACCACGGGGGATCTCTACTAGTACTAGTTGTGTTGTGTCCTCTCTTATCCCCGGTCAATTGAATTAACCATAGAGGGGGTCCCAAATCTTATGTGATCGCATTCACGGTTTTTTAACTGTGGGATATTAGGCTATATCTTTGAGTGGGATTAGTTTCCCTTAAGAGTTATATGCACATTGCTGTGAGACAACGGCTTACGTGACTACAGGTGTGTCTGTGACAGGCTGGTGCCTTAAAACTTCTGCTTAAATAATCTTTTTATTTTCATACATTTCACCAAATTCGTAGTGATATTAAAACTAACTCTTATCAACATGGATAAATTAGAGACATTCGGTTTTACGGACGAGGAGTTTTCCTCTTTAATGGGTATAGTAACCGATGGAAGTAGTACAACACCTACTACTTTGGGAGACAATAGCGAATGGCAAAACCTCCTTAATTTGAAAAAGAAAATGAGACGTATTGAATCACATGCACATTATATGCTAGCATACCTTAAAGAGGGGGTAATTCCATCAGGACTTAGGGTTCGTAATGCTCCCGCTCTGTTCATTGAGATCAGAAAGTTTCTGGAGCGGTGGTCACTGATTTCAAACCGCTGCTCCAGAGACTGGATGATGCTCATAATCGAAACAGCTAGAGATGTCATGATAGCCCTCAATAAGGAAATTCAAGATCTAGAGGAGAAATTACAAACCTCTAGTGCAGTTGAGGATGCAAAAAATAAACTTGAGAAGATCCAATCAGAAATGAAGGATTTTGACAACTATCTAACTAATAAAAAAAGTGAGAAACTCAAGAAAGACATTCGCTGGTTCACAAAAGAAAAAATCTATCCCTATTTAAACCCCAATTACTATCAAGGAGGATACCAAGGTAACTATAATCCAAATTATGATAACTCCTATAAAAGAACCTATACAAACTTCTCAGATACAGGTTCCTCTGACTCAGATCAGGACAATTATCAAGATCAGGGAAGAGGCAGATACAACTCTAGACCCCCCTACAGAGGGAGACAAGGATATCAAAATTCTCGTGGTTTTTTATCCAGAGGCCCTTACAGAGGGAAAAATGTGCATTGGCAGCAGGACAGGGGAGGACATCAAACGATGAGCCCTCAACCTCAGCAACAATACGTAAAGACACGGAATCAGCAATACTGGTGGTAGATACAATCAATAACAGTAGTGTAGATAAAGCGAATGATACAATACCGATCTACAACCTATCCTCCTCGAGACTTGACAGGGAGGAAACATCACTACTAAGCCGTGGTCTTTCATATGTTCCTGGTACCAATCTGAATAAATTCAAACTTCATGAAGACCTCTTTGCATTCTTTAGAAAAGTCAGGTTGAAAAAATTCTTTGAAGGAAAAACAATAACTGAAGAAACTATTAACTTATCTGGCTGCAAACCTCCCTCTAGCTTTACCCCTACACTAGACGCGGTAGGACCGGAGGTCCAAATTTTTGAGCGTCTGGTACTACAAGACGTTACACGTCTTTTGAGAGGAACTAATAGATCAAACTACAACTTATCTAAGGAAGAAAACAATGCCCTCAGGAAAATCGAACAAAACAACAATTTGGTAATAAAACCATGCGATAAGGGTGGGGGTATCACCATATTCGACAAAAGTAGGTATAATGAAAAGATGTTAGAATTACTGAATGTAGAGGAACATTACAGACCAGCACACCCGAGAGAATTACAACGATTAAATGTGAGAATAAGGGAAATTACAAATTCAGCCTTTGAAGATGGATACATCTGTGAAGAAGAATTAAATTACCTTAATAAAACATGTCCAGTAGTACCTGCTTTATATGGGCTACCGAAGACTCACAAAAATGAGATCAATCCCCCAATGCGACCAATAATTTCAACGATTGGGTCCAGTACAGAACCTCTGTCGAAATACGTCGACAAGTTTTTATGCCCACTTACACAGAAATACGATTCCTTTGTTCGCGACACTGGTGATATGATCACCAAAATAGAGGGAGTTAACTTTGATGCAATGTGTGACATCCTGGTAACGCTTGACATTGAGGCGTTGTACACCAACATTCCTCAATGTCAAGCGTTACAATCGGTGTCGGCCTTGCTGCATAGATATCCAGATGATCGACCTAATGGATTTATCCTACAATGCCTGGAGGTTGTATTACTCAATAATTACTTTGACTATGATGGTGCCCTCTACAAACAAGTGAAGGGCACCAGCATGGG
Organism: Lissotriton helveticus; assembly: GCF_964261635.1. Lineage (NCBI taxonomy): Eukaryota > Metazoa > Chordata > Amphibia > Caudata > Salamandridae > Lissotriton > Lissotriton helveticus. The sequence goes on from NC_136065.1 coordinate 1,662,205,841, forward strand.
AGCTTCCTGTGCGCCCAGTGTGGCGAATACTTACATGGGAGAGTGGGAATTGAAACATGTGTACAATGAGATGGCCCCCTTTTTTGAGAATGTTCTTTTATGGCGTCGATTTATTGATGACATTTTTTTTGTTTGGCACGGGACAGAGGATCACCTGAAAGAATATATATCATGGCTAAACTTGAGTGACTCAAATCTGAGATTTACATCTAATTATAGTACAGAGAAGGTAGTCTTCCTAGATATTGAAATAAATGGCAGGAGTGGGGGCCTGGAAGTGAGTCTCTACAGGAAACCCACTGCCAAAAATACTATTCTACAATATGGGAGCTTCCACCCCCATTGTCAAAAAGATTCCATACCGTTTGGCGAATTCCTTAGGACACGCCGCAATTGCACTACCCTAGTGGAATATCAACGCCACGGAGAAGCATTGAAAATACGGCTCCTTGCTAGAGGCTACCCCCACCGGCTGGTGCGGCAAGCCTTCAAAAGAGCGAAGTACTATGATCGGGACTCATTGTTGATTGGATCAAGACGGAAACCCACAAATAAAATAACATGTGTCATCAACCACTCACCTCTGAATTACAAAATCCAAAACATAATCAACAAGAATTGGAATGTGTTACAAACCGATGAGAGCGATTTGTTCGCATTGAAACCTTTGGTGGCATACAGAAGGAACAGGAATTTAAGGGACCACCTCGTCCACACCAGAGGTAAACAGAAGAATGGTAATATTCAAACGTCCCTTATTGAATCCAAACCAGTCTTGGGCAATCACAGATGTGGCTCTTGCCATGCCTGTGATGCTGCGATTACTACTGAATCACTGGAATACAATAACTTTAGAATAAAGTTAAAGTCACTTACTAATTGCAGAAGCAGTAATATCGTCTACATTATTTTATGCCCTTGTGGCCTCGCATACATCGGCGAAACAGGGAGGGAATTCCGCATCAGATTTAGTGAGCATAAGTCGGCGGTGAGATTGAGGAAATTAACAGCACCCATAGTACAACATTGCACAGACCAGAACCATAATGAAATGGAGCTAAAATGGTGTATTCTGGAGAAAGTGCAATACAAACCCGGCCAAACTATGGAATATACCCGTAAGAAACGCGAAAGTTTTTGGATCTTCCAATTTGATTGTGTTCGCAGGGGGTTGAATGAAAATATTTCCTGGTTCGTCACTAAACATGCGTAACAAGACAGGAGACCCGTGTACTCTGCTCACACTCAATGAATCTGGTACTATGTGGTATGTATCATTATATTCCTAGAAACAAGCAATTCTATGATTTCATGAGTCTACACATATACATCCCAAATACAGTTGTAATGTACTAACCACTGAATTGGGGAAATATCTTGTACCCAATGTGTAATTGAAACATGAATCCTAGAGTTAGTTGCACTTTACACAAGCTGATCATACTAAGAATAATACTTTGACTTGTAACTAAGACCATGGAGATATATAAATGCCTCTGAAATAATGAGTAACATCAGGAACGGTGAGTACTATTGAAAAGTATAAGGTGATGATACGGATTATCTACCCGCTTCAAAATGGCGCCCACATAGAAAATACGTCAGGTGCTTTACATGTATTCAGTTTATTATCGAATATATGTACATATCGTATATGCTGCGGAGACATTTGTACCCCGGAAGTATATACATAATTAATATCATACTAAATAGAAATAAAGAGTCCTGTGTTAATGCCAACTTCCTCATACCGACTACGCTAAAGAGTGTGTTAATATTTTTGCCTCGTGGATTAGGTTTGGGAATTATAATCAATTCTCTTTTTAAGAGGTAAAAAGAATAGGAATTGAGGGCATTATTGTGAAGAACAATGCTATTTCTCGTTTATTCTTCCCGCTGCAAGATGGCGCTCAAATACTGAAACCGGAACTACACACAATCATATCCGGGTTAAGGGACGCCGGTAACAACGTGGCGCATGTCTTACCTATTTAGGGGAGGCATCTCGAACTATACGGCTAAGCGGATCGGAGCACGGTCGGTGAGGCTGGGAAACTTTGTAGGCGGACTTGGATAACATAGAAAGGTATGTCGCAGGAATTGCGGTTAGCGATGTGATTAACAGGAAGCCTTTTGTATGTGGGGTGGAAATCAGAAAGTCTGGGAAGGATAGGCATTTCCTAGCTCATGCCATCTCTAAAAAGATCTCAGCGGAGACTTAGCAACTACTTAGGGACGGCAAACGAGAGCGCGCCACATGGCCTCTTATCGTCCAGAAAGAAGAAATAAGATTTGAACGCGCGTTATATTTCAATTATGCTCAACCTTAACGTTTGGTTTAAAAAGTCGTTAACATGAAAGTTACAAACAATTGGGAAATATGCTGATAATCACAGACACTGTTATTGCTCTAACTTACAGATCCTGGAAATACAAATGATAAGGAAGCAAACTTAATCATTATCGCACTCATAAACAAGACACGATTACAAAAGCAACGAACCGTTTGAAAATATGAACCTCACCCACCTGTAAATGCGAATAAAACCATTTCGTTCATTTTCATTGGTAAGCATTACTATCGCGCACTTAAAACATCGTGACACAATTGCAATTGTAAGTGTCTAATATTGAGTTTACTACGCTTTCAGAACTGAGTGGCATAAGTGGCTGAACCGCTTTGTTAATCAACCCAGTTAAAAGACAGTTCCTAAAATGAAGCAAGTTGTATAACTCGAGGGTGAGTTCAATCTCATTATGCTGCCATTACCCTGCACGCTGTATATAATAGCAGGTCCCTACAAATCCTCCATTATCTTTTCCAGGCGCAAAAGTTATACCGTCTGTACACTCTAAGAAGTAACTACCATCTACTAGTAAAGGAAAGTGGATAGAACTGGGTGTGTTTTTACATGGTAGGTAAGAACTAATCAAGAGCATATGAATTAACCCTGTCTCATTTAGATAGGATTTAAACGATCTAGGGACTGACTTAGCAGCCTATAAGTAAGAGATATGCTTAGCATTTGCCCTAGTTTAAAGACAGCCAAGGTTGGTGGGTGGAGCACTCATTAGTTGGTTAGAGATAACTACCCAAGCATCCCACAGTTGATATATAACAAATGGACAAAGCTAGTCACATGACACCTGTTTTCAAGTGTACCTTATGTCTCAGTCTGGAATGTCGATATAAATTAGAGAGATCCAATATGATTGATTGGATCAGTGGCCCTTCTGACATAGCTGTCTATTACAGGTCCTTTATGCTGTATTCATATAATGGATGGTAACTAAGTGTTGTCGTAATATGACTTTTATTAGCTATAAGTAAAGGAATTAAATACAAGAGTTGTTGTACATGAAATGTAATTATAGACACAAATATATGTTATTTGTTATTGCAGATACCCTGTGCACACAGTAAAGAAAGTAGAGTCTATCGCTACTTGATGTGGTCCTGAGGAAGGTGGTTAAATCCGCCGAAACGCGCGTAGACCTGGCGTTACTTTGGCACAATTAGTATCGGTGCCACCTCAGATGTAGAAATGAGTTTACCTCTGTGGTTCTTTTGAATTTTTCTGAGTTTCTCTCTTTCTCTTTTTTTCAAGTCTGTATGCTGAATTGTTTAGTGGTGTGTATGAGTTAGTGTGTATGTTAGTGGGTGTGTGTTACACAGGGCATTATATTTTACTGTAAGGTACTTAGATTTTCAAATATATTGTATGAGTATCACAATATGAATTATAACATGTTTGTGATAAGCTATATATTCAACTACAAAAAACTTTTTAAAAATGAAAAATATTTTTGATACAAATATGAAAAAAATAAATAAAATGCAAAAAATGAAATAAGAAAAAACAATTGTTGTACCTGTAATCCTTTTCTGAAGTGTCTATATTTGACTTTGTGAGTTGATGCCATATGTGAAAGTATAATTTGACCACGGGGGATCTCTACTAGTACTAGTTGTGTTGTGTCCTCTCTTATCCCCGGTCAATTGAATTAACCATAGAGGGGGTCCCAAATCTTATGTTAACCCAAGCACTAGACACCTTCAAAGCTCCCCCGCCCCAAAGCCGGGCACCTTTCCCAGGCCGAAGCCGGCCCGCAGGATGGCATTTATAAAAGTGCAGATTTTCACATCAAAAGTGTATTTGTCCACTGGGGGCGCGAGCGGGTTCACAAAATGCAACAGCTGACTACCACACCACTTTAATTTAACGGTGACGCCTGGGGGAGGGTGTGGAAAAGAGTGTCAACATCCTAAAGAATAGCGCTACAGTCTCTTCCAAGGAAGGATAATAACAGGTCGGTTGCGATGCTGGTCTCAAATGATGTTATTATTGCTCGTTCAGACAGAACGAGACTGCTGCAGCTGGCGGAATAATGCGCGAGAGCGCCGGGGAAGCCTTGAGGAGACAGAGAGCAAAAATAAAGGCGAGACGGGGGCACGCTGCGGGCAGGGAGAGAAGTGCATCGGAGGACTTGAGGAGAGAGAGAGAGCAAAACAAGCACGGCAGAAGCGAGAGTCACGACCGGCCGTCAATGTGAAAGTACGGCCGGCATAAGCAACAACACAAACAAGTTTTAAAAAAAAAAAACTGGGAGGGGGGAGGAAAAACACGAGAGACGGCCTGCGGCCGTCAAAGTGAAAGTACGGCCGGCATTGCTGTGGGGAGGGGGGAGGAGAAATGCGGGGGCCTTTGAAGTGAAGCTTCACTTGTGTGTGAGAGGTGTGGGAGGAGTGTGGCTCGGCTGAGCCAGAGCGCACGCTGAGGGAAGCTTGTGGGGCGGAGCTGCTGGGGAACAGATGGCAGATGGCTGGCGATTTGATGCTGTGCACGCACATTTTAGGTCAATGCGCTTGCGCATTGACCTAAAAGCGCACGGGCACAGCACCAAATCGCCACAGTTAGTTAAACTCTGTTTAAGGCCCTATAGTCTCGCTCCGCTCAATGCGCATGCGCATTGATAGGCCACGAGACCTAAAAAGGGCCTATTGGCTGAAGAGCCAAGTTTTAAGGGATCTACGGAAAGACAAAAGGTCAGATTGTAGGCGGAGGGACAACGGAAGTGCATTACACAAGGTGGGGCCCAGGTAAGAGAAAGAACACCGTCCAATACAAATCAGTCTAACTCTCGGGACTCGGAATTTATCTTGAGTAGAGGATCTGAGAGTTCAGGACATAGGGGGCGGCCAGCTGTTGTACATAGTCGGGGGCCATTTCATGTTTAATGCGGAACATGTACGTGAGGGCCTTAAACTTGACTCGATTCTCCACTGAAAGCCAGTGGAGGTCGGTCAAAGACCTGGACGTAGAAACAGTTTTGGGAACTCGGCAGAGTAGTCTCGCAGCAGAGTTTTGTACTCGCTGCAGTTTGCGTTTTATTTCTTTGTTAACACCCAGATAAAGAATATTCCCATAGTCCAGCCTGGAGGTCACCAGGGCCTGGAGCACGGTAAGCTGGGTGTGAGATGGAAGCATCCACACAATCTTCTTTAACCATTTCAAAATGGTGAAACAGGTGGCTGCAACCTTGGTAGCTTGCTGCCGCATGGAAAGAGAGTCATCCACAATAACGCCAAGGTTGCGCACCTGGGTGGCAGGTTGAGGTAGCACACCCATTTCTGGAGGCCAATGTTGAGGGCCCCAGAGACTGCGGTCCTTTCCAAGAATCAAAACCTCGTTTTATCGCCGTTAAGTTTCAAAAAGTTGGCGTTCATCCAAACCATAACTTTACTGAGGCCAGATCTAAGTGCCGAGCGCTCAGATTGTTTGTCTGCCGACAGAGAGAAGAGGATCTGGGTGTCATCAGCGTATGAAAAGAGCGACAACCCAGATTCCTCCACTATAGCTGCCAGCGGTTTGATGTAAATATTGAACAGCAAAGGGCTGAGAGTTGAGCCCTGGGGACCCCATAGGTCAAGGGACTGTCAGAGAGGAATGAGCTCAGCCAACTCAAGGTGGTCCCCATAACACCTGAGCGTTGAAGGGCCTTTAAGAGCATGGTATGAGAGACCGTATCAAAGGCCGCGCTCAGGTCAAGTAGCAATAAGGCCATGGTCTTGCCCTCATCGATAATATGTCGGAGCGCTTCAGTAACCCCGAGCAGAGTAGACTCGGTAGAATAACCGGTCCTGAAGCCGGATTGGGTAGGGTGCAGCAGCCCATTAGTCTCAATAAATTTGGACCGGTGTCCATTAATATGTCTCTGGAGAATCTTAGTGAGAGGAGGTAAAAGAGAAATAGGTCGAAAATTGGAAAGAAGGGCAGGATCAGCATTAGTTTCTTTTTAACAATAGGACCACCATTGTGTGCTTCCAGCTTAGAGGGACGGTGGAGGTAATTAAAGAAGTGTTAAGCAATTGAAGAACGTGAGTCAATTTGTCGCAAAACTGAGATGGGCAGTATGTCACAAGGGGATCCCGATTTTTTATTTTTTTTTGCAGAGTTTTATATAGCGCGAACTAGAACCGAACCGAATCAGTTATCAGAGCGCTTTACATAGCACCAGTTACGTTACATGAGGACACACTTTCATTTTAGGCACGGGGAGATTAAGTGATTTGCCCAGAATCACAAGGGGTTTTTGGCATTGTTACCGAGACTCGAACCAAGTTCCCCAGGTCCGAGGTCGTGCGCCTTAGCCGTTAGGCCAACCCCTTTCCCCTTTAATAAGGTCAAGATGATGCATGAGGGCCTTCATGTCCAGTAGTGGCCAAGATTCAAGGGTGGACGCATTTGTTAAATCGGTACAATTTTCAGAAGATATGACAGAGCAGTCAGCAGATATAGTGGGAAGAAGAACAGAAACAGTGGTAGAGCTGGCCAGGGAAGAAAAGATCATCTCCACTTTTTTTACTAAAAATTGCGCTAGATCTTTGCATTGTGTAGAGGTTCTTGACCATATTAAACAAAGTTTTGGGACAGTTTTTTGCCCGTAGGATAGTTGCAGAAACATAATTAGCTCGCGCAGCCCGGCAATGAGAGTGATAGGCCAGTTTGCTAGTATTGTAGGCCAATTTCGCTTTGGCTGTATAGTTCTTGCGCCACCGACGCTCCAAATTTTTACATTTGGTTTTCTCTTTCTTTTTTCTTCAGAACCGTAAGTACTGCATCTGCTAGCAGTTTATAATGCTCTGGCTCTGCCCTTCCAACCACATTTTCCCCTGGTATTCTTAGTAAATGTATCCCACATTTCGCTTGCCCTGGTATTTCACATGTCATGGACCCATCAGAGGAAAACCTTGTTGTCATGTTTAATTTAGACATGATATCCCTTCCTAATAAATTTGCTGGTGAATTTGGAGAATAAAGGAGACGTTCCTCCATTCGCACTCCTGCCACCTCTATGGGCACATGTGTTGTGTATGGAATGCGCTGTACTTCACCAGAGAAGCCCTGCGTATCCATGGGGGTAGAGGACAATGGAACATTTCCTTCTGAGAGGCAAGATTTTGTTGCCCCTGTATCAACCAAAAAAGCATACCTCCTTCCCATTATAATCATTACTACCATTGATTCTTCCTCTGAGTCTATAGTCGTAGCTACCACAGTACGATTGGGATTCCCTGGTGCTTCCCATCAGGCTGTATGATAAAAGGGGTTTCCACCTTGAACAATCAGTCCCCCTTGTCCTTGACTCCCTGTGCTCACCAGTGCAGTAGTCTGCACCTGATGCTGGCCTCCTGCATGCACAACAGGTGATGGTGCCCCTTGAATAGGTATGTTAGCAAATTGCTGTTGTGGCATATAAACCTGTGGCAGTGGAGGTATTTGTTGTTGAGGATAGGGGGCATACTGATAAGGACCATATTGAGGCGCTGGCCCTGGCGTGTTCACATTTTGTCTTCCCCTTCCTCTCCCTATTCCTATCACTCCCTGTGCTTCATTACTCTTCTTAAAGCGGTTTTCAGCAATAAAATGTCCAATATTACCACAGTAATGGCACTTAAAATTTCTTCTTCCTTGCATCTGTCCCCCCTCTCTTTGACCCCTTCCTTGCTGCCTGTTTGCAACAGGAACCTACACAGTCATTTCTTTTCCTGTCTTTTCTTTCTCATTTTTTCTGTATTTTTTGTGTCACCAGTTTAGCTTGGGCTCTGTCACTTTGGTCTTTATTCCTCCTTTCCTTTTCTTCCTTTTTTCTACAAAAATGTATAATATGTGCTTGAATTTCTGCCCAGGGTTTTACATCTAAAGCCACAACCTGATCTACATGGTCTTGTATATCTCCTGGTAGCCCCTGTTTTAAAACATTGTAGAATAATCTACACCTACCTCCCATGTCTACAGTTCCTACATCTGCTTCCCACTTGTTCTTCATCATTGTTATGTAGTCTGCACAGGACTGTCCTGGAGACATAGTTTGTGTCATCAATGCCCCAATATCTGGTCGGTCTGGGTACCTATTCCTTAATTCAGTCCACATTCCTTTAGTAATAGTTACTCCTTGTATCCCTGCACTTCTCATTATACTATGGAGCTCAAAAAGCTGTTTACATCCCCAAGAGCTAAAGATATCCCAGCTGTTGCATTTTCAAATGCTTTTATCCATTTCCCTGCTCCTTCATGTAATAGAGGCAGGCCTTTTTTAGATTGTCTTTATCCATGTGTTGCCATGGAACATAAACAGGCTGTACTCCCTGTGTCTTATACACCAGTGGCATCTGCATTACAGCGGTATTCCTGTCACCATGTCCCTCATAAGGTGTGTCAGACCTTAAAGCATATTTCTTCCAGACACACAGACTTTGTTGCATGTAATCATAATCCCACTCTGGATCCCCATAACCTTGAAAAATACATATATCAGCCATATTGTAGGAGGTGGAATGAGGCTATAAGGTTACCCCCATTTTTTCCTGGTGTTTTGCTGGTTTTCGACATAGTTGGCCTGGGACCCTGCTATTCAAGGCCCCAGTCTATCTGCTTTCTCTATAAAATGGACTCCATGTTCTTTAGGTACATACCAGATTGGTTACTGGGTCACCCTTGTGAGCCCCTGTATAGTGTACCATAGGTACCCAGGGCATAGGTGCACCTTAGGCCTACCAGGGGGTGCAGCATGTATTGTGCCACCCTTGGTTGGCCTTCCAAACTGACACCACAGGTCTGTTCACACAGCCTGGGTAAGGTGGTGTAATCACCCCTTACTTAGATATAGTATACCTATATATATATATACATATATATATACATATATATATATATATATATTCACAGAAAAAACCATAGGTTATAGACCATATATAGTTAGGAATTAGCATTTACAAAACCTTGAAAATTCACTGAAAAAACCATAGGTTATAGACCATATATAGTTAGGAATTAGCATTTAGAAAACCTTATTTTACTCACACAAAACCATTGAAATTCCATATATAGTTAGTTGCACTAACTATATATCGCGCACCCGCAATCCACTGCTGATGATGTCACATATTACATCATTCATGACATGGTCAGTGACATCACTGATGACATCACTGATGACATCTCAAATGACATCACTGATGACATCTCAAATGACATCACTGATGACATCATGACACACCAATACCAGTTACTACATACGCACTCACTGATTCCTACGTCTACACACACATTCACTCATTCACCCATACAATCACTCATACATACAGTCACTCATTATTACAACACTATCATATGCACTCATACACCTATGCAGACAGTCACACACTGCCACTCATCCATGGAATTACTCACACACCAAGTCAGTCCTGTAAAGAATCAATCACACTTCCATTTCTTCATCTATACAGTTAAACACAGAACACCATACTTCAGTGACATCACTGATGACATCACTAATGACATCACTAATGACATCTGAAATGACATCACTGATGACATCTCAAATGACATCACTGATGACATCATGACACACCAATACCAGTTACTACATACGCACTCACTGATTCGTACGTCTACACACACATTCACTCATTCACCCATACAATTACTCATACATACAGTCAGTTATTATTAGAACACTATCATATGCACTCATACACCTAGTCAGTCCTGTGAAGAATCAATCACACTTCGATTTCCTCATCTATAGTTAAACACAGAACACCATACTTTTCACACATATACTAACACATACTTACTCTCTTATACAATCACTGATACAAGTACACATTGATATGCACAGAGTCACACACCTCCCAGCCAGCCACACACATACTCAGTCTTCCATACATCCACTCATTCTTCAATATGTAAAACGTATTTAAACTTTACAAAAACACACAGACACTAGATGATGTCATCAGTGATGTCATTTGAGATGTCATCAGTGATGTCATCAGTGATGTCACTGACCATGTCATGAATGATGTAATATGTGACATCATCAGCAGTGGATTGCGGGTGCGCGATATATAGTTAGTGCAACTAACTATATATGGAATTTCAATGGTTTTGTGTGAGTAAAATAAGGTTTTCTAAATGCTAATTCCTAACTATATATGGTCTATAACCTATGGTTTTTTCAGTGAATTTTCAAGGTTTTGTAAATGCTAATTCCTAACTATATATGGTCTATAACCTATGGTTTTTTCTGTGAATTTCATTGGTTTTTTAACAGCTAATATCTGTAGCTGTAAAATGTATCCTTCTTTAAATCCAAAAATATATTTTATATGTTTATGAATAATTTTTTTTTAAAATATTTTTTTTTCTTCGTTCCCGCTTCGCGAATCGGGAAGCTTCCCGTTAGCTGACCTTGATGCCGCGAAATAGACCGCGAGCCGGTAAACGTTTCTTTACCGCAAGTGCCGCGTTAGAAAACAACATCGTGACGCCTCCCGTCCGCATGACGTTTCACGTTCTCGCGTGATACGTCATATGACGTGCTACGTTAGCGAACTGGTACGCGAAGCGAGTCGCAAAGCGCAGGTTTCTGGAAGCAAACCGGGAGGCCCTGCAAAGCGCTTAACGTAAACACAGCAAGTCATGTGACTTGGTAATAACACTTTTCATTGGTTCATTTCACTTTTGGTTTCCTAATGATGTAAGACTAGGTCATATAATCTAAAATGAACACTTTTGATTGGTTGAGAACTCTTGTTTTTCCCAAATGATGAAAATCCCTCCTTCTTTCCTCACTCTGACTTTCATCATTGTGAGAGAAAGACCCTTTGTGATCACTGAGCAATGGCTTCTTTAGTAGCTTCAGCTGGTGCTTCCCCACCACCTCCACCACATCCAAGGAAGAGTGGACCACCTGCTCAAGTTATAATTCAACAAGAAGAGGAAGAAGAGGAACAGGACGACGAGCACGAAGAGAGGCAGTTTTTGCCTGAGCAGCCCAGGACGTCTCACCGGAAAGAAAACTTCATTTGGCAATTTTTTAAAATTCCCAAAGGTCAGAAAAAAGTAAATGCAAGATACGTAACTTGCCTTATATGTCAAGATAGACTGTCCAGAGGGACCGACAAAAAATACAGCTTCGGAAACTACACAATGCATCGCCATATGACTAGGTGGCATCCTAACAACTACAGTGCTGCACAGTTTCGGAACGACCTAGATAATCTCCCTATTATGGCCAGAAGATCTGTTGTACCGGAAGTAACGGGACCAGAGGGCAGGGAGATGGTGCCAAATATACAAATGAGATTTGGTGAAGTAAAACACATCTGCGTATTTTGCGATGGATTCATTTGCTACGGAGAAAGAAGCATCACTCTGATCAACAGAGCTATTGACTATCATATGCAAGTTTGTACGAAACGCCCAAAATAATAAATACTTCTTTTTTTGTTTTGTTGCTCCTGTTGAGCCCTTTACAATGAATCGTTTTCATTGCCCCCTCCAAGAAAAACCCAAAAAAATATAAAACTGTTCAGAAAAATTCAAAAAAAGTAAAAAAATGTTCCGAAAAATAATAAAAAAAATATAAAACAACAAAAACAATAAAAAAAAAAGTTCTTTTCAGAACTACCTCCCCGTTATTAAAAAATTGGTACAATATTTGGAACTGTGCCAACCTCTATTTCTCTTAGTTCGCTTCCCAGTTCGCTCGCCGGTACGCGAACCAGAAGCGAACCAAAAACAGTAAGTATAAGGGAAGGAAACAGACACTTATGTTAAAAGAAAGACAGCTATAGGGGAGTAAACTAGAGATACTATTACCCGTAATCCACTGCTGATGATGTCACATATTACATCATTCATGACATGCTCAGTGACATCATCAGCAGAGGATTGCGGGTTTTTTGGCAACGTGCCTTATCCACGGTTTAATAACGCTGCCTTTTGCTTTATATAAGTTTTCAAATTGTATGAAATATATACCAATAGGTCGTTATGAACCTTTAGGTAGTGCTTTTCTTCATGAGGTCTGGTCGCTTCCATACACATACAGATGTTTCAAAGATGATCAAGAAGTTTATCTGAATGGAGAGGAATGCACTGAGACGCCAGATCATTCACTAATGTGTAGGCACATACAGTTACACGGTTCATGCAACAAACACCGACCAAATATGGCTTGCGTGTTGCAAGGCACGCCAGTTCCTGCTATCATCCCCACGTTCAAGTTGTTGGAAAATGGTAGTTATTTGATGCTCAATAATGAAGATTGTTCTGAGTTAATTAAAAGTATTCCTTTTATCGTAACAGTAAGTGAACGGGTTATTTGCTGCAGAAATGTTCTATTTCCTCCCACACATGAACATAGGGAGTTTTCAATCTGGCCACAAATACCAACCTTGGGACAGATTTCAACGGCATGGCAAGAATAAGAGCTCTTTTGTCTCAGAGAGAGGTGGCCTTGAGTTCGGCCCGTGAAACTTTCGTGCTTCACATAGCGAACACCCGTACAGAGGTGCAGACCCTTTTCAATTCAGATTTGCCTTTCAATTTCAGCAAGATGGTTCCGACTATCTTTAACGCATCCTCCACAAAGACCCTGGCGCACTTTTTTAAAGTTGTTACCAGTGGTCTCGTGACTTCATTTGAGAAAATCTTTGGAGTCATCCCTGCTTCCTTTCATTCTATTTTCTCCACTCTGGTTCGTGGATTGGCATTTTTACTTGCATTACCAGCGGACGCTCTTGTGCTTTTTTACATTTTTAAATATGGATGTCCCTCCTATGCAACCTCCCACCCTGCAGCTGCTGACACTGTTCCGCAATCGCATGCTAGAATATTATGGCACAATGCCGTTGGCGATATTAAGCACGGCATATGGATTATCTTTTCGATTCTCCTACTTCACCTGTGTCCAGCCTGTATTTCACTGCCTGACCTGTGATTTCGATTGGGCCATTGATTTGTGTCTCTGCGGACCGGTTTCTCCTGACGTCGACTTTAATCAGCTGATGACTCCTATCATTACTCACGAGTTGGTTTGTCCTGGCGAAAGGATTATGGCTGTGGCATTGATGCATGGACTACTTGGTCCCTGGAATTTACTGGCGGCAGCACAGTCTTTCTTGGAACAGAGCTTTCTTGAAAACCCACCGAGCTGTCCTCTGATGGTGATAGAGGATCCGGTGCTGGGAGAGCACGTATGTTCTTTTCCGCTTTTAAATTGGATGGCTGAACTGTTTTCGGATGAAGACGGTGACTTCCTATTGGAGGCTGTTGCAGCTTATTTTGCATACACAGTTATGTCATAGACCTTTTTCATGTTTGATATGCTGAGTACTAGCATTTCATTGACAATTCATTGACTTATTTGTCAAGTTTTTATTATTTACCTTGCCTATTGGATTAAGACTCGATAAAGTACTTGGCTGTTTTATTTTTCTTTAGCATTAAATTTTCCTAGTTTTTAATGCTTTACCTTGCGGACCGTCCACATATAAACTTGCAATCTGCTCTCATGAGATGGCACTTCTATTATCTTATTCAGTTCGTTTCCGGATCATGGGGAGGTGTCATCTAGGTCCTGGATATCTTTACACCGTGTTAAGTTAGCATGGGCTCATTACCGGTTTAAACGCCATTTTTCCTTTTTTGCAACTTCTGCACACGACACTTAGTTGTTGCTTTAGCTTTCCACCTAGTAGTTCATCGTGGTTTACATGAGAATAATATGTTGCTCTACTATCTGCTTTGCTTGTTAAACTATATCTGTACAGCGAGTGCTAAAGTTTCAAGAACAACACGATACAGAATTGTTATGAGGTCTGATCTCCACGACTTCATACTCATAACATAAGTGCAACTTCTGCCAATTCTGGGCATGAGGCGGGTTTTATATTGCTTTGCCGAACACACATACACAACAGTTGATGCGGTTCACATGAAGAGAGAGCTGGTGTATGCTGATGTGATTCCTTCAAATCTAAGACACTAAAGTATGGGCACGCCCTGAACCAACACAAAGAGACCTTCTTAGCAAATAATATAATATGTGTATTAGGGAGGGTGAGATATAAGCAGCCGCGGGCCGTGGAGGGAGTTACGGTGAGGCAGGGAGGCGGGGAGGGGGAGAAGCAGGGTGGAGCCCTCTCTACCTTGCCCCTCCCCCTCCCCGCCTCCCTGCCCCACCGTAACTCCCTCCACGGCCCGCGGCTGCTTATAAGTGTTGCTAACTCTTATTCATTTACAGCATGTTAACATACTGTCACCATTCGCTTTTTATGTACTAGTAACTATGCTGGTAATTTTGCTACTGATAATATGTGTACTTGTATTCTCCACCCTGCTTCTCCCCCTCCCCGCCTCACCGTAACTCCCTCCACGGCCCGCGGCTGCTTATAAGTGTTGCTAACTCTTATTCATTTACAGCATGTTAACATACTATCACCATTCGCTTTTTATGTACTAGTAACTATGCTGGTAATTTTGCTACTGATAATATGTGTACTTGTATTATCTAAGATACTACGCCTGAGAAGACGGCATTAGTAAATAAACATTTCAAATACACATGTGTTCTTCTTAACTCCATGTTCTGGTTTCTAAGAAATATATAACGACCGACTGTTCATGAGTTCCACGTATCCTGAGGTACTATAAGTTCATATTCTGGATTGTCTAAACATTGAGAGTTTGTTATATCCAATGTGACACTGTACCTAGCTTGCTAAGGAGTTTTTGATTACTAACGTGAGTTTTGGGACACCCTAATTCGCCGAGGTTCCAATCCTCTGTCCACAGTTCTGTGTGAGAACAGAAACCCTGCGACAGGGGCACCCCCGACCCTTGCTGGAGCTTCATCACACTTGCGATACAACTCCAGCAATGCACCACCTTTACGGCACAGATACATCACGCATCTGTGCTGTTTTTGCCCCATGATGCTCCGCATTGTAAATGCAGCACACCATAGGTGACGGAACAGCGGCACAGAATGACTAACACATCCCTGGTGATGCGCCAGTCATCATAAATGTATCCCTATGCTTCTTATCTTGTTAGAGATGAACCGCCATATGTATCATCAAAGTTTTTTGCATTTCCTAAATAGCGAACTTTAAGGAATAAATAGCGATTCTTTACCATTCCTAGTTTGCGATTAGCTATTTGCTAATTACAAATTACCCATTCATTTCCTTCATTTCCATAGGGCGGTTGGACTCACTTTTAGCTCGAACGGCTGAATGGATTTCCACGAAACTTGGCAAAATTGTAGGGACTGGTAGCCCGATGTGCCTTTGCTATGTCTCAAGATATATGCTCCAGTGGTTTTTACGAAAATTAACTTTGAAAAATATATATTGGGCTACATTGGCCTATATATATGTTGGAGCCCAAATGTAGCCCAATGTAGCCCAATGAAGCCCAATGTAGCCCAATGTAGCCCAAAGATGGCCGCCAGACACACAAAAAAACAAATGTAGCCCAAATATCAGCCAGATGTAGCCCAACTATAGCCCAGTGACAGAATGACCAATCAGCTTCGCAAACCTCCGTTACGCGAAGCGGAGCGCTGTTACAGATATATATCTTTTTTTGAACGTTAATTTCTCAAAATCCACTGGAGCACATATATTGAGACCTAGCAAAGGCACATCGGGCTACCAGTCCCTAATATTTTGCCAAGTTTCGTGCAAATCCATTCAGCCGTTCGATTATTATTATTATTTTTTTTTTTTGCCCCGCGGGGCCCTTTTAAAACCTCCACATCAAACCTAGGGGGTCAGCGAGGATCTACTATGCCCCCTTATAGTTATTTCCCCCTTTGTTTTGACCTCCTCTTGTCTCTCGATCCTACCGAGAGACAAGATGGCGGCCGCTACGGACTTTTTGGAATGTTGACAGACGCCGGAGAACCAATCAGCTTTGCTTCACAAAGCTCCGTTGCGCGAAAAGTACGCGTCCTGGGACGCTGCCAGGTCCGCTGTTACAGATATATATCTTTTTTTAAACGTTAATTTCTCAAAATCCACTGGAGCACATATATTGAGACCTACAAAAGGCACATCGGGCTACCAGTCCCTACAATTTTGCCAAGTTTCGTGCAAATCCATTCAGCCGTTCGGGCTAAAAGTGAGGCCAACCGCCCTATGGAAAACTCAATGTTAAAAACACGTTTTGGGACCCCCCTTTTTTCTCGGCCCCCCCTTGACGACCCCCCCCCAAATTTTCAAGGGCTGCTCAGAAACAAAATGTGCCATTTTCCTGAAAATTTCTGCCAATTCCGTCCACAAACGCCAAAGTTATTAGACATAGAATTTTCAAAAATCCCATAGAGAAAAAATCCTAACTATATATACCTACTGGCGACCGCCAGTAGGTAATATATATATATATATATATAAAGATATATATATATATCACAAACTTCAAAGCTCCATCACAGTTTAATCCGCAAATGCCATAAGATGCAATTGACACCTTTGCGGATGCTGTAACACGAGATCTTATGCTTCATAGATAGTCCAGCATTAATAGAACTTGCAAAAAGAACAACTTAACGCAGGTACAATTGAACATTCTATCTAATTTCCAGAACAATAAAGAAATAGTGGTAAAACCCTCCGATAAGGGTGGCAATGTTGTTTTATTAACTCGTAATCAGTATTGCAAGGAATCCTTGAAACAACTTGAGGAACCTGGATACTACCAAAGAACATCTATGGAACAATATAAAGAAAGTATCCGTTCTTACCATACCTTGCTAACCAAATGGCGGAATAAATCCATGTTAGATACAGATGAGTTTTTGTTCTTACGCAATCCAGAACCAATATTGCCAACCTTCTACCAACTACCGAAGGTACACAAAGACTCCAAGAATCCTCCAGGACGACCCATCGTCTCCTCTAAGGGGAGTCTAACTGAGAACTTATCTATCTACATCGATTCCTTCCTCTCCACCTTTGTCACTGCTTTACCTTCTTTTGTAAAAGACACCAAAGACTTCATCCAACAAATTGACCAGATTACATGGGACTCATCCTATTTGCTAATCACTCTAGACATAGCCAGCCTCTACACATGTATCCAACATGACCAAGGTATAGAGGCTGCCAAGTACTTTCTCGATAAGAGATCAGCCAAATTTGCCCTACATGGACAATTCCTGATTGAATGTCTGAGATTTTGCCTAACAAATAACATCTTTTTATTTCAGAATGAACTATTTAGGCAATTAAGTGGTACAGTGATGGGAACCTGCTTCGCCCCCAGCTACGCGAATCTTTTCGTCGGCTGGTGGGAGGAGCAGGTTGCCCTAGTAGGTGAAAACCTCAAATGGGCTGATCACATTGTTGTCTGGCGTCGATACATCGACGACCTCTTCCTGGTGTGGAGGGGCTCCTCCACACAGGCTGAGGAATTTGTTGAAGCACTCAATACCAATAATTTGAACCTGAGATTCACATCAGAAATAAGTGAAAATGAAGTGCATTATCTTGATCTAAGAGTCTATGTACATCAGGGTAAATTAGAAACAAGCCTTTATCGCAAGCCAACAGCTGGCAACAGCATTTTGCACTATGAGAGTGGCCATCCTCCAAGTTTGATCCGTAGCATCCCCTATGGGGAGCTACTTAGACTACGACGGAATTGCTCTTTGGAGTCTGAATTCGTCAGAGCCGCACAAGACAGTATTGCTAGATTTCTAGCAAGAGGCTATGAACAATCTCTCCTTGATAACACCTATAGGAGAGTTCTGAGAATTCCAAGAAAAAAACCTTTTTTCTCAGATGCCTCTCTCTGTTGAAGATACAGATTCCAAAACCAAATTCCGTCTGATAACCACCTTTTCTGATGAGGTTCCCCAATTAAGACATATTCTTATGAGGAACTGGCACATCCTGCGAACAGACCCAATTATAGGAAGTGATGTTCCAACTAAACCACTCATAACCTTTAGAAAGTCTAAGTCGATCAAAGATACGCTGGTGCAAAGCCATCTCTTGCCACTGCCACCGAAATCCACAAGAACTCTAAAAGAAATGAAGGGATTCTTTCCCTGTGGAAAATGTAAAGCCTGCGAAAACAGTAGAAGAACATTAACCTACAAGGTCCCAGGACTCAGTCAACCTAGATCGATAAATAAATTCATTACATGTACAACACCTTTTGTGGTGTACTGTTTAGTTTGTCCCTGCGGTCTCCAGTATATCGGAAGCACAATGAACAACGTGAAACTCCGGATACTGGAACACCAAAGGGCAATCATGAATAAAGATGCAACCTACCCCGTTGCGCGTCACTTTGCCGAAAAACACGGAAGTAATAGGGAACTATTACGTTAATTCGGCATTGATCATGTGCCCCAACTTCCCAGAGGTGGAGACAGATTACTCCGTCTCCGCAGACTTGAATCCAGATTCATAATAGATTTGCAAACCGAGCAGCCTCTGGGATTAAACGTAGGGGAAGAAATGACAGTGCACCTTGGAAGATAAGTGATTATCGATCACCTATGAACATGATTATACTGTAATGGACTATGGAATCTTCATTTGGAAATTTATGTGAATTCAGGTATAAAGTTCCTCTTTCCTTTTCCTTTTCCTTTCTCCTTTTTCTTCCATTTACCCCGTTCCCTCCCTTACCATTCGATTTTATTTGATATACAAAATAATTTTCCTTTTCCTGTGACCTAGCACAACAAATCATCACATGTTATTTACCTAGTATTGATCGGACAGTTGAAATGAATAGAATTTGATATATCGATCCTAGGAAGATGAAGTTGTCTATGCAAATAGAATATGATATACGTAGACATTTTGCTGAATGATTTTTATAGTAATGTTTGATGTATTCCTCTTAGAGTACCTTTTGAGATCATTCTTTTGTAAATATTATGCTGTGCTATCCTTACAGGTTAATGACTAGTTTACCATCAATTGAATGTTACGGGAGCTCTGCCGATCCACGGCTATATTATGATCTGTCTCTAATGTTTACCATACAGCGTGTTGCTATCAAGTAACAGTGTTATTTCTCTGGGGTTATGCATGCCAGACCAACGCCGATACACGGCGATATCATTTGTTTTCTGGCAGTGGTAAAAGTCAGCACAGGCATAAAGGTCAATTATCTGTACATAAAAGTGTACTCTCCAATATATATATGAGAGAATCAGTGTGTATCATCCACACATATGCTTTTTGTATTCATGTTTGCCTTTGTATAATATGGCTGCCACACCTAACCCAATTTTTGTGCTGTTTACGTCCAAATGTGCATTTCGCAAAGTCCGCTCTCTGTTTTTGTGAACACGTTACGAATAAGCGTCACAGACCCTATGTCGGCGACACTGAAGAAGGACCATTGTTCGAAACGCGTCTGTCATCTGCGTTGCTGTGTGTTGAATAAAAATCCTTTGCCAACCTGGAGTGCTTAAATTCTCTTTCCGAGACGGGAGGGAGATTCAGGAGCATTTATATATTTATATATATATATATATATATATATATATATATATATATATATATAGACACATATACACCTATAAGCCACTCCTATGGTAGGCCTCGACAATCCTGGAGGCAGAGTGCTTGGTTTTATGTGAGGGTGCCCTAGCATGAGCTGAGCCCCTCTGCAGCTTTCAGAACCACCTCCTTATAGCTGTTCTAGAACATAGCCATACCATATACTCTTAAGTGCATTATGATCCTCTAGGTTAATGCTAACTTTGGTTTTGCTTTATCAAAACATGTCGTGTAAGGTGTCAAACACTTTGGAATACTACCCCCCCTCCCCCCCCCGCCAGTCCTGGTGGTGGGGGTAGCATTCCACCCTTCTAGAGGGAGAAGACATGTAGTTACTGGTTTACCCGGTTAAAGTTAAACAGAGCCTCAGCATCACAAAATGGATGCTGCTGCCACAGACACGACTCTGACCTCCTGCTGCTGGACGAAACTCCGGCAGGGGAGGCCTGGACAATAGTTTTCCTGTCCAGGGAGGTGCCAACACCTCCCCAGACAGGCTTGTAGTGTATTGGGGCAAGGAGGGCTGCATTCAGTGAATGCTTTCCAGACACTGCCTGGGGCACACAAGATGCTCCATGCATAGCCCGGTTCAAACCAGTTGCAGGGGCACTCAGCCCCAGCTCTGGTGTGAAACTGGACAAAGGGAAAGGGTTGTAACCACCCCCTTCCCAGGTCCACCCATAGGAGGGACCTTGCCAGGTAGTCCAGGCCACAACCTTAGTATAAGTATAGGAGCTATGTCCCTAGGACTTTAGATTACCCTGGACGAATCGTTGAAAGACATATCCTGGACCTTCGACGTTCCATTCTGACTGGAAGACAGAAGATATCTCCCTTGTGGTCAAGGAGTGACCACCCTGTGCAAACAGGCACCAACAGCAACTTTGCCGGTCTGCATTTTCAAGGCTCCCGTCGGATCCCGAAGAATCTGCGACACAGGGCACGGACTTCCAGACATCTCTGACCCGACCCATATCCACAGCAAAGCTGAGACACGTGGCGGACACGAGAGACGTGGGACCAGAACTCCTGGACATCCTGCATTTTGCTACCTGCACTCCTTTCCTGAAGACTCAGTAAGTTGTGCATTGGGGTACGAGAAGCCCCAGACCCGAGCACCATTTGCACCGAAGCTCATGTCTCCACACTCAACGAGTGTCCAGTGGGGCCCGCTCCTGCATTTCAGCTCGACGTGTCTTCCCGGTTCCTAGTCCGTTGGCTAGTGAGCCCCCTGAAGACTCCATTTTGAAACTAACTCGCTTTTACTGGTTGGTCCAGCTTCCCTACAAAGGAGAAGCACCACAGACCTTGCTGGTCTACACCGAAGCCATTCTCGACATCCTACGTGGGTTGCATTTGCCAAGGCTTGTTGGGTCCAGTCTGGATACTGACACCGCAGTCAACTAGATCCTTCGTGGGACAGCTCCTGGTCATCGTCGACGCCTCCTGGTCCCCGTGGCTGAAGAGACGAACTTCACTTCTTCACCTGAAATCACCAGACATCGCCTGGTTCCTTCCTGGTCCCTTCCTGGTCACTGGCAAGTGACCCAGACTCTGTCCCTTCTGCTTTCAGGTTCTTCAGATCTTCGATCCACCCTTGGATCCACCCGGACACTTTTCCTCTGGTCGCCTGCAGCACTTTTTTGCAGCTCTCCATTGAAAACGACAACGAAACCCGACACGAAAAGACACCTGTGCACCAGGCTTCCCTGGGTGAGGTAACACGAGTACTCCGGTGCTCCCGTGGGTCTTGACTCTCGAAGTGTCCTAGTTTAAAAGGGTTCCATCGTTGTCCATCAGGAAGTGTCTTTAAATTGTATACTTGTAACTTTTACGAACTCCATAGAAAGTCAATGGTAACCCGCGGAAGTGTTTAGACACTGCACACGTCTCCCGTGGGCCTCCTACTTCCTAACCTTTGGTTGATTAGAGTAGCCACAGCGATTCCACAGGCCCCAGGCCTGCTTTCTAATTCTCTTGTGGTTCTTATACCACTATTTTAATATATGGTTTGTGAGGCCCCTAGGACATAACGTATACTGTGCAACTTATCGTATATTAATTGTGTGACTTGTATTGTATTTTTACATCAGACCTCATAAAGAGTGCAGAGGGGTTGTGTTTAGATTAAGTACATATATATTTGATATATACCTTGTGTGGTGTCCTTCCATTTGGTACTCAAGGGATTATAATTGGTAAAACAACTAGCTTAACTCTCCTACTGAAGTCTTAGCCTGATGACTGCTGGTTCATGCTACCACTAGGATAGCTTTCTAGAAGGTTGACTTTACAACCACCATCAATAAGGGTCGATTAGACTGGTGCAAGGTGCCCACTAGAACTAATGGACATCATATGCCAGGCTAACTTCTCACACATATTTATCAATTCAGGGTCAAAGGATCCTGCTCTAGGCCAGACTTTCATCTGTGGCACCATACCTGCTGTCCATCCTGCACGGTTATTAGTAAATGGGACAACATTATACCAACTATTTTCTCCCTTTGCTACTATTTCATTGGGTGTCAAGTCACTGTTTCATTTTCTTTCTTTTCTCTGTATTGGAGAAAACCCAACAGAGGACTATGGTCCGCGCTAGACAGATTCTTGAATCCATTTGACCCAGCGTGATAGAGAGCAACAAGCTACGGGTTATGTGTACATGACTCCCCTAACCAAACAAGCAGCCCTACACCCCATCCCCTCTCCCCCCAGCTCTACCTCACAGTCAACCAACACACACCACAGAGTAGCCTAAAAGAAAAGATAGAGGCCGAACAGGATGCACAAACCATTTCAACCAGCAGCTTTTGCCGGGCACCCACCCTCGTTTAAAACCTCAGGTTATATGTTCTATGTTACATGTTAAATGTTGCACAATGTCAAACACAGGGAAGCCAAGCCTCTGTAACCCAGGCTATCAGTAACACACACTGTACAACCAGCGAGTCAAGTATTTCTGTTCTGTAATGTATTATATGTTTGTTTAAAAATACCAATAAAAATTATAAAAAATAAAAAAAACTTGTCATTCCCTGCATATTTTATACATGAAGGGATCCTACTTCAGCTGGAGGAGAACTTTGTCCTAACTCTATCATACCCTCTGCACGAAATGGACGCCCAGACCTTGTTGTACTACTGGGGAACACCTGCTCGCCTCTTAATTGTTCTCTAAAAGCACTTTGTTCCTCTAATCTTCTTCTATTTATTTCAGCATTTCTGTTCTCAGCCTCTTGCCACAATTCCGTGCATTCCCGGTGAAGAACCCTTCTAGTTTCACTCTCCATTGAGTTTATTTCTTCCTCATCTTTCTCATTCTCTCCTGTGACATTCTTGATTTACAGATCATATCCTATGTCCCTCACAACTGGCTTTGCATCTGGTATAAATGATATGGAATTACATATATTTGAACAGTCTTCAGCAATAAGGCGTAATCTCTTAATTCTATTCTGTATTCCCTTTACACTGGTGGTCATGGCACAACAACCCTTATCCTCTTATCCTCTTCCTGATATATTTCTGATTGTGCCCCTAAATCAAACTTCACCTGTGGGGTGCTAGTATAATATCCATTTCCCTCACTAGAGTTTTGAGGAATCTTGCTAGCCCATTCTAATATATCTTTTGACTTTTGTTCCAACAATTTTCCATTGTTGGCTAGTCTTAATTTTACTGAAATGTCTCCTGTTAAGGACACTGTTCCCTCATATACTTTTTTAAAGAGGGTCTTTATTAATCGTTTGAGCAAGATCAACCTCCCCCATTTTTAATAAGTCATCAACCTTTGGTGTAACTTTGTTTATGTCAGTCAAGGGAATTAATATCAGATCTTTATAGCCTAAAGCTGGAACATCAGTGTCCACTGAGTCTACTGAGATAGTGGAGTCCTTATCTTCCACTGACAATGATGGATACATACCCTGATGGCATAAGGGCCCTTTAATTATCTCAGAATATGTTTGGGTGGTGCTGTGGCTTCTACATGGGAATCGTGACTGAATATCTTCCACATGTCCAATGATGCTAATCTTTTTGTTCTCTTATCTCCGTTATATGCTCCTAAGATATTTGATATTACATGGGTTATCACTGTATTATCAAAAGAGCCATCTGGTGGCCATGGAAGTCTTTGTGCCTTTTGCCCATTCCTGACAATGTCTTTTTATTCTGTCAGAGTCTCCTGGAAATGTGGAAATCATATGGCTTAAAGGAGTCCCTTTGTCTCCCTGCCTCCCCTTGGAAGATTTCTTAAAGAAAGGCATGACCTCACAATTTACCTTTTAATCTACCAAAAAACTTTTACTATTCTTAAAGGCTCCTGTTCTAAAGTAGTTCACACTAAAAAACAGTTGGTACCTCTGATAATGCAAGAGAACGTATAATCTATTACACATGATATAACAATCACAAATCTACATTATATTTATATATACATATATATTTAAAAAAACAACTCACAACATATCAATACAAAATGCCAACTTTTTTTCTTTTTCTGACGTTTCCTAATTCAAACTGTCAGGATAAACCTCTTATATAATTCCTATTTCTCTAATTTCCCAAGGGAAAGAAAAAAAGTCTGCCAAGTTCAACTAAATAAACATCGATTTCTCTGATGATTCCTAAACAAAAGGTCTGTCAGGATCAACAAAACACATTTAATTCTCTCTCTTCCTCTCTCACGATTACTAAACAAAGGTTTGCCAGGATTAACTAAGTACACATCTCAGGTTGTAACAGTTGTGGATCAATACACAAGGATTCGACGATCGCCCTTTTTTCCTACCTTATCTGGTCGCTGCAGACTTCCCCAAGACAGGTACCCCTGTCGTAAAAAAACAGATCTTTCGTATCAACGGGCGTCTGTCATCCTCCTCAAATTGTGCATGACTAAATTAGTTGTCCGAAGGGGAACCTCCCCAGCGGCAGGCAGGAGAAAAGGGGATCTCCTGGCTGGCTCGCCACGATGTCGGGAAAAAAACCTTTAAGCAGTGCAAATCATTTAATCACCACATCTGCAACAAAAGGGAGTACAAAAAGATTTATTGTACATGCCAGGTTAATTCAGCTGGGAGAGGGATGTGCTATGAGCGAAGCACAAGTCAGTCCTAACTTACATACACTTCATGTCTACTTCTTATCATACTCATTTTGGCCTAGATCCATATTTAATACAATGTTCACAATAGAAAAAGCTTCCTGCTTTTCCGTTCTGTCCCACCCAGATTACATACATTTATTTAAAGAACAGCTTCTTCCTGTGTTAGTGACTTCTCACGTCAAACTTACAGGCTACAATGGAAAACATTCTTGCTGCTCTGAATTTCCTGTTAAATATTCCCGGCAGGACGTTCTCAGCTCAAATACATTGAAGAGGAAAAAACAGTTAAACCAGACCGCATTTAGACCTTTTTTTGAAAGAGGGCTGTAGGTTATTTCCAGATACAATTGTGCAACTTTAACATGCACGTTTAAACAGTATTATACCGTTTTTCTGTCTTTACATAATATTTCACAGTGTGTAAGCACATGACAGATAAAACTGAATAATTAGGTCCTAAATCTAAATTAGGGTGGTTTTGATTCCTTTCATGTGTGTGGAGATAAAAGGGAGTTTTACTTTCTTCACACCCCTCGTGAGGGCCTTCCCGATGGGAGCTCCATGTGGGCAGTTTGGAATTTGCTTTGCGCCCATGTTTAATGTCTATGCAACAAAAGACATGTTGCAGAACGAGTGAATGTTTTTTATTGGTTTATGTTTGATGCCTAGGGAACAAAGGACAGGGTATTTGAAAAAGGCAGGGAACGTGTACTTGCCTTGTTGCATGAGGAATAATGTGAGCAGCGCCAATCAAGCTGCTTTGCTCAAGATTACCCTCTAATTCAACCTTTCTTCATAATTCTCTGGTGGGCTTCCTTTCTTGCATGTTTCTGCTGCTTTATTTTATCCACAGTATGCGGGGCACCTCCGATCTCCATGATGGAAACAATCTGAGGACTACACGCAGACGGGGGTGGGGAGTGGAGGAGAGAAGGAGTGAGGTGGTAGCCGAAGCCAGATGGATCTGGAGACACACACAGCTATATTGCCTGCCATCTCAGTGGAGTGCATACTAGGCAATGATCTTCAAACCTCTGCTTGGGCAGAGGTTGAAATATGTACTCATGCAGCAATGCTGGGTCTTCCTGAATGGATTTGATGCACAACCAGAGTACAGAGGGCCCAGAGGGAAGGTCAAGGGGTCCTGGAGACTTAATCAATGGTCCAGGCCCCTGGAGCCAAGATAAAGGCCTGGAAGGCTGTAGAATCACCTTCCCAAGGCCCACATGGCCAGAAGGAGCCTGACCCTCAGGGGGAGGGCCTGGCACCTGAAGAGGAGGCTGCCATCAGACGTGCTAGAGCCCCGGGAGCAGGAGGTCCTGCCCCACTCTACAAGACCAGCGACAGTTAGGTGCCACACACAAGGGGATACCAGTGGTGCTCACAAGGTAAACTGGGAGGAGGGCTTCCTGTTTAGCAAGGCAAGGTATCCCAAACCAGGGATAACCAGAAGATTGGTGGTCCTCCAGAAGTACAGGAAATTCCTCCTTAATGATATCTCCTTATGTGGATACCTGGAGCAGACCAAGGCCTGAGGGAGGCTGGTCAATCACTTTTACTGGTACAGATGTAAATCCTTTGTCACCTGTGAAGCCAGTGGCAAGGCTGGGGCAAGCCAGAGGCTTGCCTGATACCACTTTTAGTGATAGTGATAACTCCCTACGAGAGGGTGGGGCTTGGCATTGTTGATCCCCTATATCCCCCCCCCCCAGTAGCTTCAGGGAATAGGTTTATCTTGGTGGTAGTGGACCATGCCACCAGATATCCATAGGCATATTCCCCTTAGGACTGTCACTGTCACTGGCCTTTCAGTGGCTGGAGCTCTCCTAAATTTCTTCATCAGGGTTGGGTTACCTAAGGAGGTAAGTTCAGAGGCACACATTTTATGTCCGCTCATCTGAGGGCTATGTGGGAGGAGAGTGATGTGAATTACAGGTTCAACTCCCTCTACCATCCCATGACCAGTGTGGGATTTAATGAAAAATGCACAGAGGGCATCTTAGAGATGACCCCTGAAAACTAACCTACCACTAGTGTCCAGGCTGAGTGGCTGCTGTCAGCTGCCGTCACCACCAGGCATGTTTCTGGACCCCTGGGTCGAGAGCCTGCTGCTCTCTGGGGCCTGAAACAATGCACATCCTGGGACGAGGTGCCAAGCCTCCTCCCCCAGAATGGGCAGGCTTCCCCAGGCCATTTACTGCCCTCAGCCAATGGTCCCCACTGGTTCTGACCCCCTACTTTGAGCAGGAGAACCGGTGGGAAAAACAAGTGAGAAAGACAGGTGTGCCCACCTCTGCCAACTCCACCCCTCAGGTGGGGGAGGCGAGTTGAAGCACAACTCTCAGTCCACGCCATCTTGAAGATGGGGGGGGACTCAGCCAAGCAGGGACAGGCTCATGCCCCGGTCCCACTGGAGGGTGGCATAATAGGGGGTGTACTCACCCCAGGGAAGGGACCCATTGGTTCCTGCCTTTTCCCTACTTGGATTTGTTCATCAGCAACCTTTGGCTACGGCCGGACACCGTGGATCCGCCCCACTCGGCACACGCTGTCCACGGCCCGAGCTCGAGTGAGCAAACACCACGAGGAAGTCACCCCGGCAATCCAGACCAGAGATCTGGTGACCTCTGACCTGCCTCAAGCCTCCAGCCGACGCCTGCAGCCTAAATCCAGAAGGCCCCTCTAACCGCGACCAGGAGCTGGTAAGAAGATCCTACTCCAAAAGGCAGCCCTGCACCTGACGCCCCACGGCGTTGCGTGCCTAACCAACCCCTAACTTCCCGACTTACCTCTCAAAGTGGTGGTTGTACCCAGAAGACCTTCGTCCCTGAGCCTGCAGTGCCTTTGCAAACCAGAGGTTCCCTATTGAAACCAACAGGGCACCCGACGTCAAAACAGCACCTTGCACCCAGCTGCCCTAGTGCCGCTGAGGGTGTAACTTTGGTGCTACTTTGTTTTCCCACTTGCCCTGAGCTAAAATCCAGTAGTTTTGCTCCCACAACCCAGTGGCCTGCTTGCCAGCAGTCACCAACTGGAAGCCCCCTATCCCCCATTGGATAATATTGGGCCTCAGCACTATGCATCCTGCCACCTTAGTGCCGCTGAGGGTGTACCGAGAGTGCATCCTTCACCCTGGGGGAACTCTCAACTCCAAAGACCGATTACTTACCTGGTAACCGTTAACTTCATTTCTCTCCATTGGAACCTATTCTCTGAAAAATGTTCAAAGTGTGGAGTTGATTTGTATGGAAACCTGAAAAATAACAATGGTGCAAAACTGACTTTACTTACCTTTTCGCTAGGAAATGTCCCAGTGTGATATCTAGGCATATCACACAGAGTAGAAAAAGTAATCTAAAAAGTAATCTCAGAAGTAACGTAAAAGTAACGTACCTGTAATTCTGATTGCAAAATCGATACAAAGTATATGTACAGCATTTCACAGTATTGCATTACCAATAATTCAAACTGTAACCATTTCAAAGTACATTTACAATTGCATTTCAAACTGTATATTTACTGCAAAGTATTTATCAACTAACCTGTGCCAGGCTTGCTTGGTTCTAGAAAATATAATAATTGAAAGAATGTTTGTATACAAAAACAATTGGTCTGAAGTTTAGTATTTGAGTGTGAGAATTCATTTGCTGACAGTGTATGTACAACAAATGCTTAACACTGTCCTCTCATACTGCCTTACTGCTCGACCACACTTACACAAATAGAGAGTAAGGTGCTATCTACTTTTACCTCTGCCTACCTTTGGGGTTCCACTGGACTCTGTGCATACTATACCTCACTTTGGTATAGTATATACAAAGCCAGCTTCTTACCGGTGTTACCTCCTTCATGCAGGAAACCACATGGGTGTTGGCCTAAATTGCAAGCATCTGAAAGAAACAGGTTAGTGTTAGGTTCCTTACCTTAGAATATCCCCAGGCGTCAGACTGGATCCGGAAAGTTTTCGTCAGCAGTACCCTTGCGCGTCGGTAGGTGTCCTCTGCGGCTCCACGTCCGTCGTTGGCGTCATGATCGCCGGGATGACGTCAGAGTACTTAGACGCCGCCCTCGCCCGCTGACGTCAGTTCTTTTTTTTAGTGCCAGCAAGCACAGATCCGGGAAGGGAAGTTACCCAAGTAATTTTTTGACTAACTTTATGGCCTATTTTTGGCTATTCTTTTCGAGTCAATATCGACTCCTGGTGCCGATAGGGATGCCCGGGTTCAAGCCGTGCGGCGCCTGTCACTGCCTGATGTCGGTGACCAATCCCCACCACCGGTATCTCTACTGCCTCGGGCCGACCACAAGTCGTGCCCCGTCTGCTGGGTCTTGACCTCGAAAGCTAGGCGGGAGCAGTCCCGTAAGCTGCTCGAGATCCGGCAGTCGGCTCCGCGCCTCTTGAGGTCCCAGTCGAGGGACTGGTCGTGGAGCCGCACCCATCGACGCTTGTCAAGTCACCACCACTTGTCGGGCTTGAAGTCCTCCGGTAAGTCGAGGAAGAAGAAGTTGAAGAGGCATCATCGCTCTTCTGACTCCCCTCGCCGGTCGCACGACGCGGCTGAGGGTTCGGGTGACACCACCCGCACGGCTCCGTCGGAGCCGCGGGCGTCGCATCCGGTCCCATACCCTCCGGACCCTGGACTGTATGTGACGCCGGAGGAGATAAGTGACTTCCTCGTAGCCATGAGGACTCACTTCCCTCCTTTGAGGCCTGCCGGCGAGCCTTCGGTCCCCGCAGACCCGACTTTGGGCCTACGCAGGCCGGCGGCTTCAGCCCCGGCGCCGTCGTGGGCTTCGGACCCAGCGCAGTCGTTGACTTCAGTCCCGACGCCGCATGGCCCAGGGGGATCCAGGCCTGGATCCCCGTTGACGCCGGTCGACCTTACGACTCCTCCGCCGGCGCCGACCCCATTGGTGTCACTCCCGGCGCCGTCTTCGGACGCCGCCGCCCCGGTTTCAGCCCCGGTCTGGGTCTGACATCAGAGCGGCACCGCTCGGTGCTGTCTCCGGCATCGGTGGGTGAGCAATTGACCTATGACCCAGCTCCATAATTTTTGCCTGTTTATCAGGACATGGATGAAGGGGAGGACTGGGAGGGGTCTGAGGACCCTCTGGCACAACAGTGCCAGTTTAGTCAGGACTGGGCAGATGAGTTGGGGGAGGCCAGTGGTCTGGACACATCGCCCGACACTGGATTCATCTCTCCTCCCTCCGTGGCTACGGAGGAAGGTGCCACTTATGGTGTGGTGTTGCGCAGGGCAGCCAAGGCGCTTGGCTCTTGAGCTCCCTGCGGCGGCCATGAGGACTAATCTCCTCAGCGAGGTGCTTCAGCCGCCAGTAAGCAATTCGGAGCCTATGCTGCCGTTTAATGAAGCCCTCACTGATGTTCTGATGGGCACCTGGTCCAAGCCCTCCACAGTGCCCCCTGTGGATCGGAACGTGGCCCGACGCCACCGCCCGACTCCGGGCGACCCCCACTTTCTGTCTATTCACCCCACCCCTGAGAGCCTGGTGATCCAGGCCTATACATCCCAGACCGCATTCCCGACTGCTCCTCCAGATCGGGAATCCAAAAGGTTTGATCAGTTTGGAAAGAAACTGTTCTCCTCATTGAGTTTGGGGGTGTGGTCTATCAAAACCGTTTGCCTTTTGGGCCGTTACACCCACTCCTTGTGGGATACGGTTGCGGATGTGCTGCCCCAGGGTCCGGAAGAGGCCCAGGCACAGCTCGCCCAGGCACTTGCCTAGGGGCAGGATGCAGTACGCTACTCAATCAGATGTGGACTTGATACCACGGACTCGCTGGGCAGAGCGATTTCCATGACAGTGGCGATCCGTCGCCACGCCTGGCTGAGGTCCGCCAATTTCTCGGGGGATGTCCAGGCCACGCTCATGGACAAGCCCTTTGATGGCCGTCACCTTTTTGGCGACAAAGCAGACCGTGCGCTTGAGCGTTACAAGGACTCCAGGGCTACGGCCAAGTCCTTGGGCCTGTCTGGCCAGCGCCGGCAGACTTCTGCTTTTTGCCCCTTTCGAGGCCAAGGAAGGGGCCTCCCCACACGTTCGTACAGCCACAGGACCAGCCTCAACACGGTCGCAGATGTGGTAGCTGCTGTGGCGCTGCCGAGGGACAACGGCAAGGTCAGTCCTCATCCACTCCCGCAGCATCTGCCTCAAAAGCCTTCCTAGTCCGAGCTTTCAGGCCCATTCAACATTAGTGGGGGGCAGGGTCCGCCATCTCCTCTTCCACTAGCGTTCCATCACATCGGACAGGTGGGTGCTGCAAATCGTCCGAAGGGGCTACTCCCTCCCCGAGGCAACCTCTCCAGCGATGCCACCGCAGTACCACCGCGTGTCAGGGGATCACTTGCAACTTCTGCAGGAGGAAGTTAAGGCCCTCTTGGCCAAGGGGGCAATCAAGTGCGTTCCTGGGCCAGAAGTAGGACGTGGTTGCTGCTCCCACTACTTTCTGGTACCCAAGATGGGCCAAGGAGGCGTACGCCCTATCTTGGACCTCCGTAGCGTCAACGGCTTCCTCCGGAAGAAGTTCAAGATGCTGACTTTGGCTCAGGTCCTGGCTGCCCTAGACCCTGGATGGTAGCGTTGGACTTGCAGGACGCTTATTTCCACATCCCCGTCCTGCCGGCCCACCGACGCTACCTGCGGTTCATGGTAGGCCACGAGCACTTTCAGTTTACCGTGCTCCCCTTCGGCCTCACCAGTTCCCCTCGGGTGTTCACGAAAGTGATAGCGGTGGTCGCAGCTCATCTGCGCAGATCAGGGGTTTGAGTCTTACCCTATCACGATCTCCTGCTCTCGCTGGGGTTCTCCATCAACGTGCCAAAGTCACACCTGTGCCCCTCTCAGAAGCTCCTTTTCATCTGAGCGGTTCTGGACTCTGCGCAGTTTCAGGTTTGTCCTCCTGAGCAGCGGGTTCGGGATATTCAGGCTCTGAATCCGATCTTTCAGCCTTTATCCCGAGTTTCGGTCAGGTTGACGCTGCGGCTCCTGGAGCTGATGGCCTCCTGCATCCTACTGGTGCATCATGCCAGGTGGCGGATGCGGGCTCTGCAGTGGGACCTGAAGTTTCAGTGGGCACAGCATCAAGGCAACGTGTCCGACCATGCCCTGATCTCGGAGGGCACTGCGAGTCAGTTGAAGTGGTGGCCCACGAACCGTGATTGGGTCAGCATCAGATCCCTCTCCCTTCCCCAACTGGAGCACGTAGTAGTGACGGATGCTCCCTCCTGGGATGGGAGAGCCATATAGGAGAGGCAGAGATCAGAGGCCTCTGGTCTCCGGCGGAGTCCTGGCTCCATATCAACCTTCTGGAGCTGCGGGTGATCCGGCTTGCACTGAAGGCATTCCTTCCCTCTGTGTAGTGCAGGTGTTCACGGACAAAACCACCGCCATATGGTACAGCAACAAACAGGGCGGGTGGGGTCGTGAACCCTTTCTTAGGAGGCTCGACGCCTCTGGACATGGCTGGAACCGGGGCGTCACCCTGGTGGTTCAACACCTGGCAGGTTCCCTGAACGCCAGGGCGGACTAACTCAGCCGCCGGTGCATGATGGATCACGAATGGTGTCTGAACTCGTACGTGGCGCAAGGTCTCTTTCAGCAGTGGGGAGAGCCTTGGTTAGATATATTCGCCACCGAAGAGAGCGCGCAATGCCATCAGTTCTGTACGTTGGAATTTCCAAGGCGACACTCGCTCGGAGATGCTTTTCGTTGCGAGTGGAGTTGCGGTCTGTTGTACGCCTTTCCGCCTATAGCACTTCTGCCCAGAGTGCTGAACAAGATCAGGCGAGACCGGGCCCAAGTCATCCTTGTGGCTCCGGACTGGGCACGAAGATACTGGTATCCCGAGCTACTCAGCACGTCAGTCGATCCCCCGATTCGTCTGCCTCTTCAGGAGGACCTTCTGTCGCAGCAGCAGGGGACGGTCCTCCAACCGAACCTGTCTAGTCTCCACCTACATGCATGGAGATTGAGCGGCGGCAGTTAAGGCCATTTGACTTGCCTCCTGAAGTCTGACGTGATTCTGGCAGTCAGGCGTCCCTCCACAAAAATGGTATACGCCTGCAGGTGGAACAAATTTGTGGCATGGTGCACGGCAAAGGCTGTGGATCCACTTTCTGCCCCCCTTTCAGAGGTTCTCCTCTTCCTTCTTTCTCTTGCCCAGCAGGGCTCGGCTCTGGGCACTATCAAAGGCTATCTCATGGCCATTTCAGCCTTCTTAAGGCTTCCTGATCAGCCTTCTCTTTTCAAGTCCTCTGTAGTAAATAGATTCTTGAAAGGCATCACATACATGTTCCCTCCTGTTCCCTTCGTGATGCCTCAGTGGGACTTGAACCTTGTACTGAATTATCTCATGTGCGCTCTCTTTGAGCCACTTCATAACTGACCAGTTCGTCTTCTGCCTCCCAAAACTGCATTCCTGGTTGCCATCCCCTCTGCCAGGAGAGTGAGTGAGCTCCAGGCTCTGTCTTCTAAGCCTCCTTTCCTCTCTGTCCATCCGGACAAGGTTGTTCTGAGGACTCGTCCTTCTTTCCTGCCCAAGGTTGTTACAGCCTTTCACATCGGGCAGTCCATCACCTTGCCCACCTTCTTTCCGCCTCCGCATCCCTCGAAATAGGAAGAGAGGCTCCAACGTCTGGACCCAAAACGTGCGCTCTTCTTTCTAGACCGCACACGCCAATTCCGGGTGGACGACCAGCTCTTTGTTGGTTACGTAGGCGCTAAGAAGGGACGGGGGTGCATAAGCGGACCATCTCTCGGTGGGTCGTTTTGTGCATCAAGGTTTGTTACTCCTTGGTGAAAAAGGAGCCTCCTGTGAGGCTGCGCGCCCATTCCACTCTGGCCACGGCGGCTACTACTGCCCTGGGTCGGGGAGTCCCCTTGCAGGACATCTGTCTGGCAGCTAAGTGGGCCTCGCTGCACATGTTTGCTAGGCACCACTGCCTGGACAGCCAAGTCCGGAGAGATGGCTTTTTCGGCCGTTCCGTTCTCCAGGACTTTCTGGTGTGATCTTGGTTCGCAGACCCGCCTCCGGGGTTGGTTTTGCTGGGGTATCTATTCTAAGGTAAGGAATCTAACACTAACCTGTTTCTTCAGATGCACAAGTTACTTACCTTCGGTACGATATATCTGTAAGAAACAGTAGTTAGTGTTAGATTCCTTACCGGCCCACCCATCCTCCCCGTTCTGTGAACCGATACCTAGGGTTAAGGTATCTCCCTTCGAGGGTCCTAGTTTCATGGCACCAGTGTGTGTTTCTTGCATGGCTCTGCATTCCTGGCACGGAAAGCTATGTACAGAACTGACGTCAGCGAGCGAGGGCGGCGTCTAAGTACTCCGACGTCATCCCGGCGATCACGACGCCGATGACGGATGCTGAGCCGCAGACGACGCCTGCAGACGCGCAAGGGTACTACTGACAAAAAGTTTCCGGATCCAGTCTGACGCCTGGGGATATGCTGAGGTAAGGAATCTACACTACTGTTTCTTACAGATATATCGTTACCGAAGGTAAGTAACTCGTGCTTTAAAGCTGAGACCGCCTTTGAAGGACAAATGGGGAACACTTGGGGGAGAGACAGCCTCATTGTTTAGGTAGAATATCTGGCACCCGAGAAGGAAAGGGGAAACCGGTTATCGAAACGGTTTTCCAAGGGCATGTAGCCCCCATGGTAGCCGCACCTCTGGGTTGGGCTAGGTAGCCTGGACGCCAGGAGAGGGCGTTATGCAATCTTGGAAATGAGCAGAATGATGCATTCTGAGGTAGCCAGATGCCACACTTCCAAGGAAGCGGTTATCAGGAAAGAGGGAATCTGATAGCTACCATCCGCATCCTATCCTGAGGGCATTTTCTACACCTAGTAGGGCAGACCTTGCACCCAGAACTTGTCAAGAGCAAGCCAAGAGACTCCGAAGGGCCAGCAGACTGTCTTCATGTTCGCATCAATTTGTTGTCGCATTTCTTGAGTGTGGTGGATTTTTTTCCTCAATTGTTTTGGTGCTGTTCAAATGCTTTACACTTGGTCCTTTGTGCAAGTCTTGCTGCTCAGAGCCATGACTACCCAGAGTTGAGATGAAGGTTTAACAAACTAAACCTAGGGGTCCTAAAGGAGTTGGTATATGTATTACAGGGTGAGGTTGCACAACCAAACATTTCCTCACAGTAGGGATCCTGTACCCAGTCAGGGTCATTTCAAATTCCAGCTTCCTTTGATGTAATGCATCCATCTCTGCCTTGAGCCTGTTGTTTTTTCTCTTGGTGTCAAACATTATCTGTTGACCATCACAGCCTCTTTTTCAGTGCCAAAGTATCAGATGGTTGGGACTCTTACTCCCTCTAATGCTTGCCTTTTGCTGTCCAGACAGTTTGAGGGTTTGCTGTCAATGGTGGGCTTTTGTTTGAACCCATGAGGATTTCTTCTTTTTCCACCCCTTGACTGCCGAAACCTTCAGCTACGAGGGTGCACTTGGAGGGTTTCAACTCCATGGCTTTTGGTTCTGCGCCTAAGAACGGTGTTACCACCTGTCACGTGTCTCAATTGTAGGCTGGCCTTTTCAGCATCTCAGCTCTTTGAACATAGACAGTCTCCTAGGTGTCTGAGCATTCCCCTTAGGCCAGTTCGGCATCCCTGGGTGACTCCTCGATGCTCAACAGTTGCTCTCTAGTCTCTGCTCCTTGGTACTGCACCATGGCATAGGGTGCCCACCTCTTTTTCTGGCCCAACTTTAGCATCTTGGGCTGGAACTCCATGCATATGCTGCAGTCCTCCGATCAATGTTCACTCAGTAGATAGATGTTGCAGACTTCGAAGCTGTCTTTTTGTGGGCATTTGGGATGGCACTTTGGACAAAAACAGACAAGGGTATCCTCCACATCCATTTCACATTCTTCAACTCACGTGCTTGTTGCCAGCATGTGTTCCCTCGGTGACAAACACTCCAGTGTTTTTCATTGTCTTCCTTCAATGTTCGCTGGATGGCGATGTTGTTTATCCCCCTATCTGTCTTTCAGGAGGTTCACCACCAAAAGGATAATGTTACTTACGCAGTAAGCATCTGTTCTTGGCCGGTAGAGCTGTAGATTCACATGCTTTGCATACTCCTGCCATCTAGTGTTGGATCCAGATGTTTGCAAGTTGTTTTTCTTCGAAGAAGTTTTTCCAGTCACGAGGTAAGGTGATTCCTCCTTTCGGTGTAGAACAGAGATGTCCATGCGTATGTATGTAAAGTGAGAACTGCAACAGCCACAGGTACTAAGGGAGGCGGGTGGGCGCATGTGAATCTACAGCTCTACATGCCAAGAACAGATGCTTTCTGGGTAAGTAACATTATCTGTCTGGGGCATGTGAACTGTAGATCACGTTTTGCATAGACTATACAGCAGTATGCTCCCAAAGCGGTGGCTACCTGTAGCTGTTGTAGTTGTTTGTAGGAAAATGCTACTTACCAGTATGCATCTGTTCTTGGCATGTAGGGCTGCAGAA
This sequence comes from Lissotriton helveticus, assembly GCF_964261635.1. Lineage (NCBI taxonomy): Eukaryota > Metazoa > Chordata > Amphibia > Caudata > Salamandridae > Lissotriton > Lissotriton helveticus. The sequence continues at coordinate 1,662,242,340 of NC_136065.1, forward strand.
CCACACACTGTTGCATTAGATCACCATCTGGTGGTGGGCCCAGATGATTACACTTTGTTGTTGTCTTGGAAGAGTCTTTGTCTTCTAGGTGACTCCTCCCTTAGACGGTAGTGCGCATGGGCATCGACTCCATCCTCAGATTGTTTTCGCCATTGGGCAAATGATGGAGTTGTATCAGTACAGATAAGGATGACCATGAATTGTGTATCTAAATAAGATAATACTGGAACAGATATAGGTAGCCGGGGAGGCGGGTGGGCGTGTGTGGTTCTGCATCCCTACATGCCAAGAACAGATGCATACTGGTAAGTAGCATTTTCTGTTCGAGGCATATGGGCTGCAGACCACACACTGTTGCATAGATTGCACAGCAGTTTCCCCCTTAGAGGCGGTCACCCACATCTGTTGCAGTAGTAGTGTTTTGTAAATGTGTGTGTAGTAGACCATGTAGCTGCTTTGCAGATATCATCTAATGGTATATTCCCTAAGAATGCAATAGATGCTCCTAGCTTAAGGGTAGAATGAGCTCTAGGAGAAATGGATAGAGTGCGTTTTTCTTTTTGATAACAAATTTGAATACACTTAATCATCTAGCAATGCCTGATTTAGAAATAGGATTGCCTTTATGTGGAGGTGAAAAGGACACAAACAGTAGTAGTATAGAATTGCTCTTTTTATATCTAATGTGTGTAGAGCTCTTTACCCAATCGTTTGCGGTTGTGGAAAAAATACTGGCAACTCAATTGATTGGTTGAGATGGAATGGTGAAATGACCTTTGGCAGAAACTTAGGATTTGTTTTGAGAACCACCTTATTATGATGAAGTTGAATAAATGGTTCTTGAATTGTTAATGCCTGGATCTCACTTACTCTTCTGAGTGAGGTTACTGCTACTAAAAAAGCAACTTTCCATGTGAGAAACTGTAACTCACACTTATGCAATGGTTCAAAGGGTGGACCCATAAGTCTTGTGAGAACAATATTTAAATTCCATACCAGAGAAGGTGGTATTCTGGGAGGAATTATTCATTTAAGCCCTTCCATAAACGCTTTAATTGCTGGTATTCTAAACAACGCCAAATGTTGTCTGTTTTGAAGATATGCCGCTATAGCATCAAGATGTAATCTGATTGAGGAGTACGCTAAATTAGATCTTTGTAGATGTAAGAGATAGCATATGATGTTCTGTATAGAAACATCTAATGGATTAATGTTTTTATTTGTACAATAGACAGCAAATCTTTTCCACTTTGCTGCATAGCATACTCTAGTGGTAGGACGTCTTACTTCCTTAATGACATCCATACAATCAGCAGGTAAGTTCAGATATCCAAACTCTAAGACCTCAGGAGCCATATCGCTAGATTGAGCTGCATTGGGTCTGGATGTATAATCTCTCCATGGTTCTGTGTTAGTAGATGTGGGGAGAGTTTTAGTTTGTGATGTGGTACTACAGAGAGCTGTAGTAGCGTTGTGTACCATGGTTGTCTGGCCCACGTTGGTGCTATGAGAATCAACGTGAGAGAATGTTGCCGTAGTTTGCGTACCACTAATGCAATTAGTGGGAGAGGTGGAAAAGCGTACACAAATTTGTTTGACCAGTTCATCCATACCGCATTGCCTTTGGATAATGGGTGTGGGTATCTGGCGGTGAAGCTTGGGCATTTGTAGTTGTGGTGTGTGGCAAACAGATCTATCTCTGGTTGTCCCCACTGTTGAAAAAATGGCTGCAGAACTTGAGGATGAAGCTCCCATTCGTGTATCTGCTGTCTTTGACGACTTAACAGATCTGCTAATTGATTGTGAACTCCTAGTAGATGTTCTGCTAACAGAAAAATGTTTTGAGGTATGGCCCATCTCCAAATGCTCTGCGCCAGCCGGGAGAGCTGTAGGGAGTGTGTCCCTCCTTGCTTTTGAATGTAATACATTGCTGTCATATTGTCTGTCCGGACTAGTACAGCTTTGTTTGATATGTAATGTTGGAACGATTTTAGAGCTTGAAATATTGCTAGTAACTCCAGATAATTTATGTGGAGTACTTTTTGTTTCATTGTCCATGTACCCTGCACTGTGTGACTTTGTAAATGCGCTCCCCATCTGGTGAGAGATGCGTCTGTGGTCAGCATGATTTGTGGAACAGGTTCTATAAGCAGCCGACCCTTGGAAAGGTTTTTGGTGTTCCACCATTGCAGAGAGCGATGCGTCCGGTCGTCTACCACCACCAGATCTGTTATTTGTTGTTGAGCCTGATTCCACTGACCTGCTACGCATTCTTGTATGGGGCGCATTTGTAGTCTTGCGTATGGTACTATGAAAATGCAAAATGCCATCATTCCTATTAGCTGCATGAACACTGGCGCTTGTAGTGAGTGTTGTGGCTGGAATCTTTTGATGAGATTTTGTATAGCTTGTATTCTTACTAAATTGGGGTACGCTATTGCCTTGGAAGTATCTATTGTGGCACCTAGATACTGCTGAGATAGGGATGGTTGTAGATGTGACTTCTTTTGATTCACTGTAAACCCTTGTGCCGCAGGCAAATTGTCTGATGCGTGTGCTGTACACACAGGTTGTATGACTTGGATTTTATTAGCCAGTCGTCGAGATATGGGAATACGTGAATGTTGTCCCTTCTTAAGTGTGCTGCTACTACTGCTAGACACTTTGTGAACACTCGAGGTGCTGCTGTTACTCCGAAGGGGAGCACCTTGAATTGGTAGTGCTGACCTTCCTGTACGAACCTTAGGTACTTTCTGTGAGACTGATGAATAGGAATGTGGAAGTAGGCGTCCTTGAGGTCTAATGTGGTAAGGAAGTCGCCTTTCTCTAGTAACGGTAGAACCTGTTGTAATGTGACCATATGAAAATGGTCTGAATGTATGTACATGTTTAGGGGTCGTAGATCTAGAATTGGTCTGAGAGACCCATCCTTTTTGGGTATGAGAAAATAAAGGGAGTAACCCCCTGTATTCCGATGTTCTTTTGGTACTATTTCCATTGCATTATTTTGCAGTAGTGATTCTACCTCTTGTCTTAATAGTAAGAGGTGTTCCTGTGACATGGGACGTTGTCTTGGAGGTATTGTTGGAGGGTTGGAAGTGAGCTCCAGGCAATAACCTGATCCAATTATTTGTCTAACCCACCTGTCTGTAGTGATGGAGTTCCAGACAGGTAGGAACTGTTGTAATCTTCCCCCGACTGGAGTGCAATGTCTGGGGGCATGGAAGGGAAGTCACTGTTTGGGAGTAGAGGCGTTGCGATTGTTGTTGCCTCTGCCTCTGCCCTTATTGTTGTTCCCTCTATACCCTCCTCTATAGTACCCCTTACTAGACGAGGTCTGGTTGGGCGGTGTGTAAGTAGAGGAGGTGTTGTCGGTTTGGAAACCTTTAGAGGCGCCCCTATACGAGGAGCGATGAAAGGAAGGTCTATGGGCTTGCGTTTGTAAAGCTCCCATTGATTTTGCCGTATCGGTATCTTTTTTCATCTTTTCGAATGCACTGTCTACATTTGGACCGAAAAGATGTTGTTGGTCAAATGGCTGGTTTAATATACTGGCTTGTACCTCTGGTTTGAAACAGAAATTCATAGCCAAGCATGTCTGAGTAACAGTACCCCTGTATTAACTGCTCTAGATGCTGTGTCTGCGGTGTCTAACGTGCATCTTATGGAGGTATTAGTTATTACCTTGCCCTCTTGCATCAAGTCAGCAGCCCTAGCTTTATATTGTTCTCGCAGGTGTTGCATGAGTGACTCTAACTCATCATAATGAGCTCTGTCATATCTTGCTAACAGAGCTTGAGTGTTAGCAATCCTCCATATATTAGCAGCTTGTGAGAGTGTGCGTTTCCCTGACGCATCTAAAAGCTTGGATTCTTTGTCAGGAGGTGGAGCATCCCCTGTTTGCGAGTTGGCTCTTTTTCTCGCATTTGACACTAACCGTGAGTCTAGTGGCAATTGTCCCTTAATTTATGCTGGATCAGAGGGAGCCGCTTTGTATTTCTTTTCCAGTCTGGGTTTAATTACCCTGGCCCTGACTGGGTCTTTAAATATTTCTGGTGCATGTCTTACCACTCCATTAAGTATTGGAAGTGTGGTTGTGGTTCTATGTGACGTTAACAGTGTATCCATATGAAAGTCTTCTTCTATTGGATTTGTATGTAAATCTACTCCATGGAAAGTAGCTGCTCTATGGATGAGTTGTGTGAACCCAATGGTATCATCTGGTAGAGATGGCCTAGACGGGAATGCCTCGTCTTGTGGTAGATCTGGTGCATTGTAATCTTCCCATGGGTCACCTGATGGCCCAGCTATATCATCTGGGTCATTAATGTCATCTATTTGATGATAACTCTCTTGGGAGTATGTATCCCCAAAATCCTCATCCTGTGTTATAAGGCTATGTGTGCTAGCTGGTGAGTGTACAGGAGAAATATCTGCTAGTATTTCTTCTTCTGGTGACGAAAGTCTTATAGGGGAAGTTTGAACAAGCTTCTTTGGAGGAACAGGTGATGGTTTAGGACACTCCATTTTCCTCTTTTCAGGCACTGTGTACACATGTCCAGTCTTAGGATGGATTTTTAGAGTCTTTTGCCTTATATCAGGTTGGAAAAGCTCTTCTACTGGTAAATCTTTTTCCAGCGCCGATTTCTCTTGTTTGGAGCCGACAGTTTTAGGCTTCGCAGTGTCTATTATCTTTGGAACAGGTCTTGGTTTCGGTCCCGAAGTCTTTTCTTGCTTTTTCTTTGGATCTGTGTTCTTTGGATCCGAAGCTTTTGTTGCAGAGTGTTTAGACTCGTCTGCCTTTGGTGCCGAAGTGTGTTTCGGTATGGAAACTGCTTTCGGGTCTACTTTTTTAGTTACCGGAGCCGTTTTTGTTTCGGTAACCGTGGGAACTTCCTTTGGTGCCAAACTTGGTTTCGGAACCTCTTTTGATGCCGAACTTGGTTTTGGTTCGGTAACTCTCGGTATCGATGGGTGTTTCGGTGCCAGTGTTGATTTCGGCTTAAGCACTTTTTGCTTTTCGGGACCGACAGACTGACTCGAGCCCGAGTCGACTGGAGGCTTTGTAATACTCTTAGCTGCCGAGCCTGAAGGCGGGGCGTCGGAAGATTTCGATCGATGTGCACCCGGACCCGAAGATGGGGGTGGAACCGAAGCCTGTCCCGGTATAGGGGGGTGAACAGGGTCGACATTCTTACGACCTGTTGACCAGCTGGAAGAAAATAGTCATCTTCGGATCGATCTCCGGCTCCGGAAGCCGAGTCCTCTGCTCCGGAAGCGATGTTTTCTTGCTGTTCTTCGACGTCTATCTCGATTGGCGCCTCGTCTATGATGAGGCCTGGTGTCGACTATGATGACCGCTCCATGGCTCTTCGAGCTCGACGGTCCAATATTGTTTTCTTGGACCGGAACGACACGCAGGCCTCACAGTCTCGACTCTCGTGCTCTGGAGAGAGACATACGTTGCAAACCTCATGCGGATCGGTGTGGGGAAACTTGTGTCCACACTGAGGGCACTTCTTGAACAGTGTTCTTTCCATGAGCCAAAGGCCCAATGGCGCAGTTGGGCCCAACGGCCCCGACGAGCGCTGGAATGGAGAAGTGGATCCTGTTTTCGACGCGGACAACCGGAATCAGTGTCGAAGACGATATATATGCTGTAGATTGATTTATGGATTCGAAAAGAGATCGGTAACGGGACCGAACGATGAACACATCGGAGCCCGATGGCGGAAAAAAACAATCTGAGGATGGAGTCGATGCCCATGCGCACTAAAGTCTAAGGGAGGAGTCACCTAGAAGACAAAGACTCTTCCAAGACAACAACAAAGTGTAATCATCCGGGCCCACCACCAGATGGTGATCTAATGCAACAGTGTGTGGTCTGCAGCCCATATGCCTCGAACAAAAAGTTTTAAGTACTGCCTGGCCTACATAAGCTTGTTGCCTTGCTAACACATCTACACAATAGTGCCTGTGAATGTGTGTGGTGTAGACCATGTTGCTGCTTTACAGATGTCAGCAAGGGGAATATTCCCTAAGAAGGCCATAGTAGCACCTAGCTTGCGAGTGGAATGCACTCTAGGGGGTATCAGCAAAGTTCTTTTTGCTTTCACATAACATGTCTGGATACATTTCACGATCCATCTTGCAATGCAGGATTTAGATATGCCTTTGTGTGGTGGCGAAAAAGCAATAAAAAGCTGCTTTGTTTTGCGGAATTCTTTTTTTCTTTCTAAATAATATAGTAGAGCTCTTCTAACATCAAGTGTATGTAAAGCACATTCTGCTACAGAGTCAGGTTGAGGAAAGAACACAGGTAACTCAACTGATTGATATGAAAATCAGAAACTACTTTAGGAAGAAATTTAGGATTGGTTTGAAGAACCATGGTCTTTGTATAGCTGAATGAAGGGCTCTTGTATAGTTAATGCCTGGAGTTCACCAACTCTCGTTAGTGAAGCGATTGCGATGAGAAAAACAACCTTTCATGAGAGAAATTGTAATTGACAACTATGAAATGGTGCAAACGGTGGACCCATTAGCCTTGCAAGGACTATGTTGAAGTTCCATAGTGATGCAGGTGGTACCCCCATAGTGATGCAGGTGGTACCCTTGGTGGTATCACCCTTTTTAATCCTTCCATAAAGGCTTTAATCACTGGTACGCTGAATAGAGATTAGTGTTGTCTGTTTAGTAAGCATGCAGCTACTGCTGCTAGATGTAAACGAATAGATGTGTAGGCTAGTCCAGATTGCTGAAAATGTAATAGATAACAGATGATGTTCTGTACAGAAGCATCAAGAGTATGGTTATTGTTACAGTAGATAAATTGTTTCTATTTTGCTGCATAACATGCCTATGTAGTAGGCTTTCTAGACGCTTTTAGGATACTCATACAGTCTGGTGGCAAATGTAAATAACCAAACTCTATGACTTCTGGAGCCAGATCGCTAGGTTGAGTTCTTTGGTTTTCGGATGCCCGATTTCTCCATGGCTCTGAATGAGGAGACTGGCGGTGAGATGCAGTTTTTGGTATGGAACTAATCAGCGCCAGCAGGTAGGTGAACCAGGGTTGACGTGTGGCAGCTATAAGAATCAGTGTTAGGGATGTTTGCCTGAGCTTCCGAACCACCAGCAGAATGAGAGGCAGAGACAGAAAAGCGTAACAAAATATCCCTGACCAGTTCATCCATAGGGCATTGCCTTTGGAAAGCGTGTTGGGGAACCTGGAGGCGAGGCTTGGGCATTTAGCATTTTGTGCTGTAGCGAACAGGTCTATGTGAGGAAATCCCAGTTATTGAAAGTAGGGTTGGGGAACTTGGGGATGAAGTTCCTGTAGGAGAGTGGGGTCTGCAATCCCATGGCCACTCCAGATTTTTGCTTTTTGCTTCACTGGTTTACGACTTTCCCTGGCTGTGGGCCTGCTGATCAGACCCACAGCCTAGCTGTTCTCTCTCTAAAATTCCAACCATGTACCCTAGGTGCATTTACCAATTGGTACTGGGCCACCTTATCAGTCCCTGTACAGTATACCTTAGGTATCCAGGGCATAGGTGTACCCAGGGCCTACCAGGGGCTGAAGCATGCATTATGCCACCCCTGGCAGGCCATCTAAACAGACACAACTGGCTGCACGACAGCTGGGGCAAGGTGGTGTAAGCACCCTTTGCTTTAGATATAGTTCCCTATATCTAAACCTAAAATGGACACATATATTCCTATCAGTCACTCCTAGAGAAGGCCTTATCAATCCTGAAGGCAGAGTGCTTGGAATTATGTGAGATGGTGCTCTGGCATGAGCTGAGCCCGTTTGCAGCTTACGGAACCAAGTCCTAATAGCTGTTCCATGATAACGCTATACCATATACTCTTAAGTGCATTATAATCCTCGCGGTTAAATGCTAACTCTGGTATAACATTATCAAAACATGTCGAGTAAGGTGTCATACGAATTGGAATACTACCCCCTCGCCAATTCTGGCGACGGGGGTAGCATTCCACCCTTCTAGAGGGACACGACATGTATGTAACTGTGAACCCCGGTTAAAGTTAACTCGAGCCTCAGCATCACAAGATGGATGCTGCCACCACAGACACACGTCTGACCTCCTGCTGCTGGGAGTCCTTCCAGCGAGGGAGGCTCAGACAAAGGGTTTCCTGCCTTGGGAGGTGCTAGCACCACCCCAGACAGGATTTTGTGTATTAGGGAGGCCAAGGCTGAAAGGAATGAGACATGCCTGGGGCACACAAGGTGCCCTGTGCATACACCGGTTCCAACCAGTTGCTGGGGCACTCCAGCCCCAGCTCTGGCGGGAAACTGGACAAAGGATAGGGGGTGTAACCACCCCCCTTCCTGGTCCCACCCAGAGGAGGGACCTAGTCGTAGTGCAGCCCCCTTTAGCTGAATAAAGGTAGGAGCTGGTCCCATTCCCAGTTAGATTAATCTTGACAACTTCCACGAAGAAACTCTTGACCTTCGACCTCCTGAACATCAGAAGACTGAAGAATCTCCCCTATGGTCAGGGAGTGACCATCCTGCTTCGCAGGCACCATCAAGCTCCTGTGCGGTTTGCTGCAAGTCCTTCCTTCCCGGAATCCGACGACCCAGCTCAACGAGACCTGGACCTCCAGACCCCTCTGACCTCTACCCACATCCACAGCACAGCTGGGACCCGTGGGTGCGACGAGCAACGTGGAGACGGCCATCTTGAAGAAACCTGCACAGCGCTTCTAGCACGACCACCGAGGGACCCTCGAGTGAGTGCACTGGGGACTGAGAAGCCCCACACCGACGCAGCTCCTGCACCAAAGACCAGCCCCCCAGCATCCACGTGATCTGCGTGGGGCCCTTTTGCCTGGTTGCTGCTTGTCCTGTTGTCTGGTCCCTTGCCGGCTGGCTCGTGACCTCTGAGACGACGACCCGAAGATTTCAACACTGCTAGTCTGGTCCCCCAGACTGGCCCTTGCTTCCTTGTAAAAGAGAAGTACCCTGGACCCTCCTGGTCCGCACCAGACGCCATCTTTGTTCCACCGTGGCTTGCACTGGCCAAGGCCTGTTGACCAGATCGACGATCCAACACCGCCATCAGCAGCAGACTACGTGGGACAGCTCGTGCCTCCAGCCTGGTCGTGAAGAGCAGCTCCTGGTCCGCGCAGCTACAGAGAGAAGCGACCTTTCCTCCACCTGAACGCGGCGACAGCATCTGGTTCCCTCCTGGTTCCAGCACCGTCACTGGCTAGTGACCGAGACTCTGTCCCCTTCCCTTTCAGGACTTCACCTTCCTAGTTCCATCCTTGGAACCACCGGACGCCTCCATCTGGCTGCCTGCCAGCAAGTCCTTGTTTCAGGCATCACCTGTTGTGGCTAGAGCCCTGGTTGGAGTTTTCTCCAGAGTGGGGTTTCCTAAGGAGGTCATCTCTGACAGAGGTGCAAACTTCATGTCAGGATACTTGACTGCTATGTGGAAGGAGTGTGGTGTAAATTACAAATTTACCACACCCTATCACCCACAGTGCAATGGGCTTGTTGAAAGATTCAACAAGACCCTCAAAGGGATGATAAAAGGGTTACCTGAAAAGCTCAGGCGAAGATGGGACATCCTTTTACCCTGCCTTCTGTTTGCTTACAGAGAGGTCCCACAGAAGGGGGTTGGTTACAGCCCTTTTGAGCTTTTGTTTGGACATCCTGTAAGAGGACCCCTATGTCTTGTGAAGGAAGGATGGGAGTTACCTCTCAAAAAGCCTAAACTTGACCTAGTGGACTATGTACTTGGTCTCTGCTCCAGGATGGCAGAGTACATGGAGAAGGCATCTAAAAACCTGGAGGCCAGCCAAGAACTTCAAAAAGCTTGGCATGACCAAAAGGCTGTCCTAACTCTTTACCATGCAGGACAGAAGGTGTGGGTGTTGGAGCCAGTGGCCCCAACAGCTCTCCAAGACAAATGGTCTGGACCCCACATCATCATTGAGCAAAAGGGAGAAGTCACCTACTTGGTGGACATGGGAACTCCCAGGAGCCCTCACAGAGTACTTCATGTGAATAGGCTCAAAGCATTTGTTGACAGGGAGGACATGGGCTTGCTCATGGCCACAGATGAGGGGCAGGAGGAAGAGAGTGACCCTCTCCCAGACCTCCTCACTCAGAACCCTGATGATGGGTCAGTAAATGGTGTAGTCTTTTCTGACAGCCTCTCTGAGCATCAACAAAAGGATTGTAAGCAAGTCCTTCAATCCTTCAGACAAATGTTTTCTCTGACCCCCAGTCAGACAAACTGGTGCACACATGAGGTGGACACTGGAGACAGTCTGCCTATAAAGAGTAAAATCTACAGGCAACCTGACCACGTCAGGGACTGCATAAAGCAAGAAGTACAAAAGATGTTGGAATTGGGAGTCATTGAACCCTCAGAGAGCCCTTGGGCTAGTCCTGTAGTTCTAGTGCCTAAACCTCACACCCAGGATGGTAAGAGAGAGATGAGGTTTTACGTAGACTACAGGGGTCTCAATGCTGTCACTAAGACAGATGCCCATCCAATACCTAGGAAAAACAGAACAGGGTGGCTGGACAGGATTATTCGTGAAACAATTCACCAGACACACAGTCAATCTGTACCGTGTGACCACTGGATTTAATTTTCCAAACAAGTTTATTTTTCTTTTTTACATTTATCAGCAATTTTTTGAAACACAAGCACAAACAAAACCACTGTCAATTCAAAAGGTTCATATATACAGTATCTACAAATGCACACATTTACAAATTTACAACAAAGAATCAAACAAAAGATTGGTTAGACACACCAAAAGACAATCACAAATGTATAATAATTCAAATAAATTGCAATTATATACAGTGCAGAGATTAATCCATAAGCGAACAAACGGGAACCAGTCCTAGAGATTGAAAAAACCAAGTGACAGGCGGGGTTGAGATCAAAAACAAGCCTGCCTGTCAACGAAAGCCTGTGGTGTAATGTTAAATAGGGTTGCAAGGCTAGGATACAGAGTGGTGGTATGATTTACATCCTAGCGGCACCCCTTTGTTGTAGCCACAGGGTGGTATTGTCGACGCGTTTCGAACCTAAGTATTCAAGGTTCTCTTCAGGACAGGGACTGGGAAACAGATTCTGCACGCGGGCACAAAGGTTGCCGTGGCGTAGGTATGTCGTGTTCACACCTGCAATAGGCGCAGAGCAGGACTTAAGGCGTGGTGTCAGGCTTCAGAAGCTTGCAGGTATCAGGGCGGCTCACATTATTTTGCGCGTGTAGGTCTGGCTATGCAGACCACAGGGAGGGAAGCGGCCGGTCACTGGCCTCAGTTCAGGCCGGCAGTTAAAGTTGGCCCGTTTTCTGAATGAAGTAATCAAGCCACAGAAGGTCCGTGTTGCTCACTCTCTCCCAGGAACAAGCTGTCTGTACCTAGGGCAGATGAACTGATAGACAAGTTGGCTTCTACAACTTTCTTAAGTACATTTGACCTGACAGCTGGTTATTGGCAGATCAGGTTAACTGAGGATGCCAAAGCCAAAACAGCATTTTCGACCCCTGGAGGTCATTACCAGTTTGTGGTGATGCCCTTTGGTTTGAAGAATGCACCTGCCACTTTTCAAAGGTTGGTGAACCAAGTTCTCACTGGGTTGGATGACTTTTGTGCAGCATATCTAGATGATATTGCTGTCTTTAGCTCCAGCTGGGAGGATCACCTGATCCACCTAAGGAAAGTTTTAGAGGCCCTGCAAAAGGCAGGCCTCGCTATCAAGGCTACTAAGTGCCAGATAGGGCAGAGTCAAGTTGTATACTTGGGCCACCTTGTAGCTGGGGGCCAAGTTCAACCTTTGGAGAGCAAGATACAGGCCATAAAGGACTGGGCTCCTCCAACCACCCAGACACAGGTCAGAGCTTTCTTGGGCCTGTCTGGTTATTATAGGAAATTTGTCAGAAATTATGGAACCATTGTGACTCCACTTAATGACCTGACAAGTAAAAAAATGCCAAAGAAAGTTCAGTGGACAGTTAGCTGTCAGAAGGCATTCGATGACCTAAAGCAGGCCATGTGCACTGCACCTATTCTCAAGAGTCCAGACTACTCCAAACCTTTCATTGTCCAAACAGATACTTCTGAGTTGGGTGTGGGAGCTGTTCTATCTCAGCTGAATATTGATGGTCATGACCAGCCCATTGCTTTTATAAGTAGAAGGCTGACCCCTAGAGAGAAATGTTGGTCAGCTATTGAGAGGGAGGCCTTTGCTGTGGTTTGGGCCCTGAAGAAGTTGAGGCCATACTTGTTTGGTACTCACTTCAAGATTCAGACCGACCATAAGCCCCTCTTATGGCTAAATCAAATGAAGGGTGAAAACCCCAAACTTCTTAGGTGGTCCATTTCCCTACAGGGGATGGACTTTACAGTGGAGCACCGCCCAGGGACTGACCATGGTAATGCAGATGGTCTCTCCAGGTACTTCCACTTAGAACAAGAAGACTCACCTGGTCAAGGTTAGTTTGATGTCCCTAAGTTTGGGGGGGGGGTATGTAGGAGAGTGGGGTCTGCAATCACATGGCCACCCCAGATTTTTGCTTTTTGCTTCACTGGTTTACGACTTTCCCTGGCTGTGGGCCTGCTGATCAGACCCACAGCCTAGCTGTTCTCTCTCTAAAATTACAACCATGTACCCTAGGTGCATTTACCAATTGGTACTGGGCCACCTTATCAGTCCCTGTACAGTATACCTTAGGTATCCAGGGCATAGGTGTACCCAGGGCCTACCAGGGGCTGAAGCATGCATTATGCCACCCCTGGCTGGCCATCTAAACAGACACAACTGGCTGCACGACAGCTGGGGCAAGGTGGTGTAAGCACCCTTTGCTTTAGATATAGTTCCCTATATCTAAACCTAAAATGGACACATATATTCCTATCAGTCACTCCTAGAGAAGGCCTTATCAATCCTGAAGGCAGAGTGCTTGGAATTATGTGAGATGGTGCTCTGGCATGAGCTGAGCCCGTTTGCAGCTTGCGGAACTAAGTCCTAATAGCTGTTCCATGATAACGCTATACCATATACTCTTAAGTGCATTATAATCCTCGCGGTTAAATGCTAACTCTGGTATAACATTATCAAAACATGTCGAGTAAGGTGTCATACGAATTGGAATACTACCCCCTCGCCAATTCTGGCGACGGGGGTAGCATTCCACCCTTCTAGAGGGACACGACATGTATGTAACTGTGAACCCCGGTTAAAGTTAACTCGAGCCTCAGCATCACAAGATGGATGCTGCCACCACAGACACAAGTCTGACCTCCTGCTGCTGGGAGTCCTTCCAGCGAGGGAGGCTCAGACAAAGGGTTTCCTGCCTTGGGAGGTGCTAGCACCACCCCAGACAGGATTTTGTGTATTAGGTAGGCCAAGGCTGAAAGGAATGAGACATGCCTGGGGCACACAAGGTGCCCTGTGCATACACCGGTTCCAACCAGTTGCTGGGGCACTCCAGCCCCAGCTCTGGCGGGAAACTGGACAAAGGATAGGGGGTGTAACCACCCCCCTTCCTGGTCCCACCCAGAGGAGGGACCTAGTCGTAGTGCAGCCCCCTTTAGCTGAATAAAGGTAGGAGCTGGTCCCATTCCCAGTTAGATTAATCTTGACAACTTCCACGAAGAAACTCTTAACCTTCGACCTCCTGAACATCAGAAGACTGAAGAATCTCCCCTATGGTCAGGGAGTGACCATCCTGCTTCGCAGGCACCATCAAGCTCCTGTGCGGTTTGCTGCAAGTCCTTCCTTCCCGGAATCCGATGACCCAGCTCAACGAGACCCGGACCTCCAGACCCCTCTGACCTCTACCCACATCCACAGCACAGCTGGGACCCGTGGGTGCGACGAGCAACGTGGAGACGGCCATCTTGAAGAAACCTGCACAGCGCTTCCAGCACGACCACCGAGGGACCCTCGAGTGAGTGCACTGGGGACTGAGAAGCCCCACACCGACGTAGCTCCTGCACCAAAGACCAGCCCCCCAGCATCCACGTGATCTGCGTGGGGCCCTTTTGCCTGGTTGCTGCTTGTCCTGTTGTCTGGTCCCTTGCCGGCTGGCTCGTGACCTCTGAGACGACGACCCGAAGATTTCAACACTGCTAGTCTGGTCCCCCAGACTGGCCCTTGCTTCCTTGTAAAAGAGAAGAACCCCGGACCCTCCTGGTCCGCACCAGACGCCATCTTTGTTCCACCGCGTGGCTTGCACTGGCCAAGGCCTGTTGACCAGATCGACGATCCAACACCGCCATCAGCAGCAGACTACGTGGGACAGCTCGTGCCTCCAGCCTGGTCGTGAAGAACAGCTCCTGGTCCGCGCAGCTACAGAGAGAAGCGACCTTTCCTCCACCTGAACGCGGCGACAGCATCTGGTTCCCTCCTGGTTCCAGCACCGTCACTGGCTAGTGACCGAGACTCTGTCCCCTTCCCTTTCAGGACTTCACCTTCCTAGTTCCATTCTTGGAACCACCGGACTCCTCCATCTGGCTGCCTGCCAGCAACTCCTTGTTTCAGGCATCACCGGGATCAACGCCGCAAACCCGACACCACTTCAGCCCTATGCACCCGCAGCCTGTGGGTTAGGTAACTAAAGCTTCTAGGTGCTGAAGATAGTGTTCACTATCCTAGTGTCCAGGTCCACTGTTGTTTTCCCTCCATCCAGCTGGGTTCGTCCGGAATCCATAACTTTGTAAACTGTAGTATCCATAGACGATGGTACGCATCCCGCGTGAGAGTTTCCACTCTGCACGTGAGTCCCGAGGGCCTCCTGCTCCTTACTTACCTAGTTCGTAGCGTAGTCCCAGCGATCCTCCAGCCTCTGGATCTCCTTACAGTACTTTCTTTCCTCGCATTCCATTGTTTTCAGTATATGGTTTGTCGTGCCCCTAAGGCACACGTGTAAATATTGTGCGAACTCGTATTTCCTTCTTAGTATTGTCATGTGCTTAGCCCTCTGACCTCATAAAGAGTTCGGAGGTGTTGTTATTAATAAATATATTGTTTATTTTCATAACAACCTGTGTGGTGTCCTTTCATCTGGTATTCAAGGGGTTATATTGTGGTAAAACAGCTGGCTTCACATGCCAAAAGAGTTTAGCCTAAGACTGCTTTGTCCATGCTACCATTAGGATAGCTGGTCTATAAGGTTGACTTACAACCAATCACCATAAGGGTTGTTTGGACTGATACAAGGTGATCACTAGAACTAGTGAGCATCATATATCAGGCCAACTTCTCACAGTTACCATTTGTGGATTTGCTGCCTCTGTCGGCTTTGAAGGTCTGCAGTCTGATTGTTTACTCCTGGAAGATGCTCTGCCAGGAGATAAATCTTTTGGTGTATAGCCCATTTCCAAATGGCTTGTGCTAGGCGTGACAGGTGGAGAGAGTGTGTACCCTCTTCAATCAATCAATCAGGGGTTTATAGAGCGCACTACTCACCTGTGAGGGTCTAAAGGCGCGGGGGGGGGGGGGCAGCTCTGAATCAGTCGAAGAGACAGGTCCTGAGGTTCTTCCTGAACGTGTGCAGGGTTTTTTGTATATAGTACATAGCTGTCACATTGTCTGTGCAGACTAGGACAGCTTTGCGTATGAGGTGAATTTGAAAGGCTCAGAGTGCTAGAAACACTGCGAGTAGCTCTAGGTGATTCATACGAAGGTTTTGTGCTTTAGACTCAAAACCTTCGGATAGTGTGATCATTTAAGTGAGCACCCCAACCAGTGAACGTTGCGTCTGCTGTTAGCACTGTCTGTGGAAAGGATCTAAGAAGGGCCGCCCTTTGGATATATTTTGGGGGTACCACCGCTGCAGAGAGTGATGGGTGCGGCCTTCTATCAACACTATATCAGTTAATTGACCCTACGACTGGTTCCACTGACTTGTTAAACATTCTTGAAGGGGACGCATGTGCAGTCTTGCATGAGAAGTGATCACGATGCAAGAAGCCATCATTCCTAGCAGTTGCATGAAGGCTCTTGCTGGTAATGATTGGTTGCACTGAAACTGAGTGAGAAGAGACGGAATACTGAGAATTCTGGCTGCATTGGGAGCGACTAGAGCTTTTTGAGTGTCTAGGGTGGCTCCCAGATAGGTTTGTATGTTGGAAGGCTGCAGATGAGACTTAAACGCATTTACTGTAAACCCTAGTTGGTGTAGTAAGTGGATTGTGACTTGAGTGTGTTGGAGACACTTCTGGTAAGTGCTGGCTTTCCTGAGCCAGTCGACCAGGTATGAGAAGACATGGATGTGCGGTCTTCTCAGATGAGCTGCGACTACTGCCAGGCATTGGGTAAATACTCTGGGAGCAGTGCTGACTCCAAACGGTAGTACTTTGAATTGGTAATGTTGACCCCCATCACAAATCTGGGATATTTGCAATGAGCAGGATGAATTGGAATGTGGAAATATGTGTCATTTTAGTCTAGAGTAGACAAAGTTGCCCTGCTGTAGTAGTGGGAGCACTTGTTGAAGTGTCACCATGTGGAAAGCACAAGTTACTTACTTGTGTAACGATATATCTGTAAAAGACATTAGTTAGTGATAGATTCCTTACTTTAGAATATCCCCAGGCGTCAGACTGGATCCGGAAAGTTTTTCGTCAGCAGTACCCCTGAGCGTCGGAAGGTGGCGTCGTGCGGCTCCGTGTCCATCTCTGGCATGGTAGGCGCCGAGATGACGTCACGGTGAATACTTATGCGCTACCCATGCTCGCTGATGTCAGTTCTGTACACGACTTTCGCAGCCAGGAACGTAGAGCCATGTAACTTGTGCATCTGAAAGAGACACGTTAGTGATCGATTCCTTACCTTAGAATACATATCCCAGAAATACCAACCCCGGTGGTGGGTCTGTGAACAAAGATCATAACAGAACGGCCAAAGAAGCCGTCTCTCCGGACTTGACTGTCAAGGCAATAATGCTTGGCAAACGTGTGCAGCAAGGCCCACGTAGCTGCCTGACAGATGTCCTGCAAGGTGACGCCGCGTCCCAAGGCAGTAGTGACTGCCGTTGCCCTGGTAGAATGGGCACGCAGCCCCACAGGAGGCTCCTTCTTAGCCAAGGAGTAAAAGGTTTTGATGCACAGAATGACCAATCGAGAGATGGTCCGTTAGCGCACATCCCCCCCCTTTCTTGGCGACCACATAGCCAACAAAAAGTTGGTCATCCACCCGGAACTGTTGTGTGCGCTTCAGATAGAATGAGAGCACACATTTTGGGTCCAGACAGTGGAGCCTCTCTTGCTCTTTTGAAGGATGCGGAGGCGGAAAGAAGGTAGGCAAAGTGATGGTCTGCCCGATGTGGAGGGGCTTGACAACCTTTGGCAAGAAAGGATGAGTCCTTAAAACCAACTTGTCCGGATGAACAGAGAGAAAAGGAGGTTTAGAAGAAACAGCCAGGAGCTCACTCACTCTTCTGGCAGAGGTGATAGCTACCAGGAAAGCCATCTTTAGAGTAAGAAGATGCAAGGGACAGTCTTAAAGTGGCTTAAAGTAAGCACACATCAGAAAGGTCGAGACAAGATTTAAGTCCCATTGAGGCATTATGAAAGGCACGGGAGGAAATGTGTGTGTAATGCCTTTCAGGAAGTGATTAACAACCAGGGACTTAAAAAGAGAAGGCTCATGTGGAAGCCGAAGAAAGGCAGAAATGACCGAGAGATAACCCATGATAGTGCCCAGAGCAGAGCCATGCAGGGCCAAAGAGAGAAGGAACAGAAGAACCTCAGAAAGAGGGACCGAACGAGGATCCACAGCCTTTGCCACAAATTTGTTCCACCAGCAGGCGTATACCGACTTAGTGGAGGTCCTCTCGTCCGGAGTCAGCGGAGGGACGTCGGAGCACGGAAACACTTCTTCGACTACTTCTTATGTCGTCTCTTACCCGATTCAGAGTGTGAAGACTTCGACCCCGAGGAGCGATGATGGCTCCGCGATCGTTCCCTCTATCGACCCCTGGACCTTGAGCGGCGCAGAGACGACTGCCGGGCCTCTAGCAGCTTACGGGACCACTCCCGTAAGGCCTTCGGAGCAATGGCCAGACAGTCGGAACTTGACCGGGAGTCATGGTCGCGCTCCAGACAGTAGAGACAGACACCATGGGGGTCGGCCACCGACATAATGGGGCGACTGGCCCCACAGGACTTAAATCCAAGCTTCCCTACGTGGCACCAGGAGTCAAAGACTCAAAAGTAGAAGACAAAAAGCCTCAAAAGGATAGTCAAAAAGTGACTAGGGTCCGTGCTCTAACCGGATCTGCACTTGCTCGTGTGGAAAAAGAAAGAACTGACGTCAGCGCGCATGGGTGGCGCCTAAGTAGTCTCCTTGACGTCATCTCGGCGCCTACGATGCCAGCGACAGACGCTGAGCCGCACGATGCCAGCGTCCGACGAGCAGGGTGTAAGAAAGAGGCTCTGTATTTACTGTTCCAAAGTAAGGTACAGTGTGCACTGAGTCCACAGTCCCCAGAGTTTTGGCAGAGGCTAAAGTTACATATAACCTCATTCTCTAAAGTGGTAGCTTGGTCGAGCAGTAAGGCAGTAACAGAGGACAGTGTAAAGCATTTGTTGTACACAGTCATCAAATGGTCTCTCATACTCAAGAACTGAACTCTAGGCCAATTGTTTTGTATATAAAAATATATTGTTTTATTTTACAACCACAAGTTGGTATAAAAATACTTTCTCAGAATGAGATGTTGCAATTGAATACTTTCAAATAGCAGTAGACTTTTAAATGCAATTGATACAGTTGTTGCAATATGCAACACAAGTTAAACACAATTATAACATTGAGCTAAATGGGAAGTTAAGTAAATGCAATGAAACCACTTTACAAATGTTTTTCTTACTCGGGGCTGGATCCTGGATTCAGCCATGGTGCACTTCCTGTAAACAGTTCTCTCCTGGTGACAGTTGAGTAATTTAGTTTGTTGATCAGGCGATTTGTAAGAAATATTTCAAAGTTTCAAAACTCGACACTTAGAAGAATTTCCAAGTGAAAACCAGCCAATGTTACCCTACGGAGAAAATCAAGTTATCGGTCTTTGGGTAAGTACTCGACTGTCAGAGTTAAGGTTCTGGGGCAAGACTCAGGGGTCTCCAAGGGTCAGGTAGGTACAGTCGTTACACCCTCAGGGGTACAGGGGCAGCCGGGTGCAGAGTGAGTAGGCCCAATGTTGGCCTATGACGGGCAGGGGGCTTTGGTTGGTGGCTGCTAGCAGGCAGGCCACGCGGCTGTGGGAGCTGAGCTCCTGGTCACTTACACAGGGCAAGTGGGGAATTAGGATAGGGCACATGCTGCAGTTCCAGTGGCACTCGGGCGGCAGGGTGCAGGGTGCTTTTGGACCGTCGGGTTCCCAATGTATTTCAATGGGAAAGCGGCAAGATTAACAAAGGCTGCAAGCTCGGGGACGGAGATTCTTCAGGTGCGACCACCACTTCGAGTGGGAAGCTTTAGGTTAGGTAGCCACCCAGGAGTTGGGCACAGGGGGCCGTGGGGCGCAGAGGTGTCTTTTGGTGTTGGGAAATCTTCCCTCAGCTGGTATGGTTAGAGGGGTCCCTGGTTGTGAGGCTGCAGGCGTCGTCAGGAGCGTCTAGGAGGGTCCTTGGGTGCTGGATTTGTGGTACAGTCGCTGGGGGGACATCCTTGTGGTCTTTATTTGCTCAGGCACGGGCTGGGCTCGGCAGGTGCAGAGTGTGCTGGATTTGCGGTTCTTGGCTGGCACCAGGGGTTGTTGCTTTTTGAGCAGAACCACTGCTCGTGGGAGTCCCAGTCTTTGGATGAGCAAGGCAGTCATGTCCTACGGGGTGTTTGAGGTTGCTGACCAGAAGGGACGCCGAGATTTAGCAGGAACAGGTTCGACAGGCCTGTAGGGCTGGGGCCAAGTCAGTTGGTGTCGTCCTTGTTAGCAGCTGCACGGCAGGTCTTTCTTCTGGTTTCAGAATCGGGATCTGAGGAAGGAAGGTTCAGGGTGCCCCTAAATACTAAATTTAGGGGCGTTACAGGTATGGGAAAGTCAGGGACCAATGGGTCCCTTCCCTGGGGTGAGTACACCCCCTATCCTGCCACTCTCCTGTGGGAGGGGACAGGAGCCTGTCTCTGATTGGGTATGGCTCCCTATCCTCAAGATGGCGAGAGCCCGGAGTTGTGCTTTACCTCACCTCCCCCACCTGAGGGGTGGGGTTGGCAGAAGCTGGCAACCCCACCCTTTCCTCACTTAGGTTTTCCCGCCTGTCTTCCCGCGAGAGGGGGGGTCAGAACCAGTGGGGGCCAGTTGCTGAGTACAGCAAGTGGCCTGGAGAAGCTCACAAAGGCGGCTTGCCTTTAAAGCTCCCGCTGCCCATCCTTGGGGCGGAGGCCTAGCACCTCGCCCGAGGATGTGCATTGTTGTAGGCCCACAAGAGCGGATGGCTCTCTATCCAGGGGTCCAGCAACATGTCTGCTGGGTGGCAGCCTAGGGAGCCTCTCAGTCAGGACACGGGTTGTGGGTTAGTTTCAGGGGGCAACTCTAAGTTGCCCTCTGTCGTGCTTTGTATATTAAATACCACACTGGCATCAGTGTGGATTTGATGTGCTGAGAAGTTTGATACCAAACTTCTCAGTCTTCAGTGAAGCCATCATGGTGCTGCGGAGTTCGTGATGACGACCTCCCAGCACCATATACTCTTAATGGCAGCACTGCACTTACAGTGCCCAGGAATGGACCTGGCTACTGTAGGGGTACAGGGCTCATGCACCTGTACCCACACCACTGGCATAGGGCACCCAGCTAGAGGGGTGACTGAGGTATGCCAGGGCAGTGTATTGTGGGCATGGCATACAGGGATGTGTGCCATGTCAATTCTTTTTTTTGTTCTGCACCAAGACACAGCCTGCAAAGGCAGTGTGTGTGTGTCAGGGTACAGGACCCCTAAGGGTGGCACAATAAGTGCTGCAGCCCCCAGGGGCCTTCTCTGGTCACAGTGCCCTGGGTACCTAGGGTACCATTTACCAGGGGGTGACCTGTGGCCAGAGATGCCAATTGGATTTAGGTTTCAATGCAGTTTTAGGGAAGGAACACAGGCCCTGGGCACCTGATTGGCAGGAGTCCAGGGCACACTCAAAGTACATCAGCAATTCAGCAAAAAGTGGGGGCATACCATGCAAGAAAGATGGCACTTTTGTCACACAGGGGTACTGCCGAAGACAAACTTTCCGGATCCAGTCTGATGCCTGGGGATATTCTAAGGTAAGGAATCTATCACTAACGTGTCTCTTTCAGATTGTTCAGGCAGTATATTGTAGTTAGTTCTCTGAGGTCCAGAATAGGTCTCAAGGAGCCGTCCTTTTTGGGAATTAGAAAATACAGGGAGTACACGCCTGAGCCTTGATATTGTAATGGTAAAGGCTCTTTGGTGCCTTTTAGCAAGAGACTGGGCTTCCTCTTTGAGCAGGACTAAATGTTCTGGTGACATTTTGTGAGAGCGAGGTGGAATATTTGGAGGATAGGTGATCAGCTCTAGGCAATAAAGATGTTGGATAATTCTTAACACCCATTTGTCTGTAGTTCTGGATTGCCAAATGAGGAGGAATGGTATAAGACGTCCCCAGACAGGTGCTAAATGATCGGGGGGGGGAGGGTAGGCAAGTCACTGCTTGTTAGGGGAAGGGAAATTGCGTGGTGTGGAATCCTTGCCCCTACCTTGGCCACTGTTACCTCTGTATCCTCCCCTAAAGAAGTATCTTGAGGATGAAGGGTGAATGTTGCCTTTGTACAAGGCAGCAGTATTGTCGGAGTATATGGTCTTGGCCCCCCCCCCCCCACCCCCGAGGTTTGTGAATTTGCCCGTTTACTGGCATTAGAGACAAGGAGTAGTTTCTGTCCTGTAACTCCAGTACTGTAGTAGGGGTATCTCTGTTATAGTCATAATCTAGTGAATAGGCCCGCCCATGTGCGTGGACCCTGGAGCAATCAAAAATAATCTCTTAAATTGTCAAAAAATTGCAGACCTGCAAAGACACTTGAGAGAATTTAAAGACAGATAATGCAGCCTATATCCACAGGCTACACTGTCCAGTACTTCAACTAGAAATTCCACCAACAAAACCACAAACAGCATAGCCTGTCCAGCTTTCCTCACAGAAAAAAGCTTTCCTTTTCCAGGAAAAGCCTCTGGAATGATAGAGGAAGGAATGGACAGACATGTCCCATAGGCTGCCATTATGTGGCTCAGATCGGGATACTGTGCCTTTAAGAGAACTTTCCAGAACTCTCTCAGTATCCCAGAATGCACAGAAGGTCCCTTTTACTTTCAGTTCTTTTTGAAGGCGTAACACGCCCGACCTGTAGCATTCCTTACATGAATATCTCTCTCCACCGGGGACGAGGGTGGGCGCTTATGACTATAACAGAGATACCCCTACTACATAACTGGAGTTACAGGACAGGAACTACTCCTTCTGTAGTAGGGGATCTCTGTGTATAGTCATAATCTAGTGAATAGAATGGCAAGCCCATCCCCACACCAAAGCGGCGGTGGAGAGAAAGAAATAACACCACTACTGTGCGAACAGATTTCGCAGCGAAGCCTGCCCAACTTGAGCATCTGTCCTGGCATCCGTGTTCAGACAGTAATGCGTAGCAAAGGTATGGACCGACTTCCAAGTGGCCGCCTTGCAGATTTCTGCAATTGGAACATTACGCAGCAAAGCAGTCGTGGCAGCTTTGCCTCTGGTGGAATGAGCCTTAGGTTTACCCCCTAAGGTCTTATTAGCCTTTTGGTAGCACAATTGTATGCAGGACACAATCCACCTCGAGATGGACTGTTTTGAGGTAGCAAGACCGGTCCTGACTGATCCATAATTGATAAACAATTGGTCTGACCTACGAATATCTTTGGTATTATCCAGATAACATTTCAACACCCTCCTAACATCCAGGGAATGCAGAGACCTTTCCGCTGGAGATGAAGGATTCTGAAATAACTTAGGTAATGTTATGGTCTGGTTAACATGGAAATACGAGATAACCTTAGATAGAAATTTAGGGTGAGTACGCATAACAACCGTAGCAGCATGAAATACAGTATAAGGTTCTTCGCAACACAACGCCTGAATTTCACTCACCCTGCGGGCCGATGTAATGGCCACAAGGAACGCCGCCTTCCAGGACAGGTGCTGCAAAGAAGCCTTATGAATAGGTTCAAAAGGCTCCTTCATCAATCTGGACAGCACCACATTCAATTCCCATGAAGGCGAAGGAAGCCGGACAGGAGGGAACACTTTCTTCAAGCCTTCCAAAAAATCCTTGATGACAGGGATCTGGAAAAAGGAAGTCTGTGAAGGGCATTTCCTGTAGGCAGTCAGCGCAGCGAGATGAACCTTAATGGAATGGACATTAAGACCAGACTGCGCCAAATGTAGAAGATAAGGAAGGATGACATCTTCCTTACACGTCGTAGGATCAAAGTTCTTGGACTTGCACCAGATGCAGAATCTCTTCCACTTGTAAGCATAGGAAGTCCTAGCGGAAGGTCGCTTAGCCTCCTTCAGTATGTCCATACAGTCTTCTGGTAGAGTCAAATGGCCATACTGCACTATCTCAGGAGCCATGCCGCCAAACTCAAAGACGAGAGGTTGGGGTGCACCATCTGCCCCCCGAACTTCGTGAGAAGGTCCGGCCGACACGGCAGCATTGTGTGAGGAAGGAGAGACCGGTGAAGCAGGTCCGTGAACCACCACTGTCTGGGCCAATCCGGGGCAATCAGGATCATCCGCTCCCTGGACTGGGACAGCTTGATAAGCACCGCCGGAATCAGGGGAATGGGTGGAAAAGCGTACAGAAAGCTGTTCGACCAGTTGATTCATAGCGCATTCCCCAGCGTTCCCTGCTGGTAGTACCTGGAGGCGAAGTCTCGGCATTTGCTGTTTTCGGCGGTGGCGAACAGATATACATCTGGAGTCCCCCACCTTGCGAAGACTTCTCCTAGTACTTCGTCGTTTATGACCCATTCGTGGTTTTCCTGAATCAGTCTACTCAGGGCGTCTGCCTGAACATTCTGCACACCTGGTAGATGAGTAGCCGTTATCGTCACTTCTCTGGCTAGAAGCCAGTGCCAGATCGCCTGCGCCTCCTGCGACAGGGTGCGCGATCTCGAGCCCCCCTGCTTGTTGAGGTAATACATCGTGGTCGTATTGTCCGTCTGTACAAGCAGAGAGCTGGTCTAGAAGGACGGATGAAAGGCCTTCAGTGCCAAGTGAACAGCTCTGAGTTCCAGGAAATTGATGTGATACCTGGACTCCATCGGGGACCACGTTCCTTGTATCTGTAAGTCTCCGGAGTGCGCTCCCCAGCCGTGGAGAGACGCATCCGTCACGATAGTCTGCGTGGGAATGTCCTTGTGGAAGGGAACCCCTCTGAGGAGATTCTCCGCTGAACACCACCACTTCAGAGACTGAAGAGCATGCAGAGACAGTCGTATCTTGTCGTCCCAAGACCCCTTCCTCTGATCCTCCAAGCACTCCTGCAATTGTCTCATGTGCAGCCTTGCGTGTGGCGTGAGGAAGATACAAGAAGCCATCGACCCCAGTAGAGAAGACACCGTCTTCACTGTTGTAGATGGAGTGGTCATGAGAGCCTGAGCCTTCCAACAGCGTATTGATGGAGGCTCCCAAGTACTGTATGCACTGGACCGGAGTCAGGACAGACTTGGACATGTTGACGTGCAACCCCAGCTTTTTCAAGAGAACGCACGTCTTCTGTGAGCTTCTGAGAAGGAGGAGGCCTTGATCAACCAATCGTCCAGGTACAGGTAGACAAACACCTTGTTCTTCCTTAGGTGTGCAGCTACCACTGCCATGCACTTCGAGAATGTTCTGGGTGCAGACTTCAGTCCGAATGGCAGTACAGTGTACTGATAATGATCGGCGCCGGCTTGTATTCGCAGAAACTTCCTGTGTTTGTGTGCAATGGGCACATGGAAGTACGCATCCTATAGGTCTATAGCACATAGCCAGTATCCCTGTTGCAGCTGAGGATAAATCTGATGCGACAGCATGCGAAATTTCTCTCTGCGAATCCACTTGTTTGCTTGTCGCAAATCCAGAATGGGCCTGAACTCGTTCTTGTCCTTCTTGCGAACCAGAAAGAACCTCGAGTACAGACCTCTTCCCCTTTGAGACAGAGGTACGTCTTCTATCGCCCTTTTCCTTAACAGGGTATCGGCCTCCGCCTGGAGTTCGTGCAGTTGAAACTGCGAGCTGACCGGTGGAATTGCTGGAGGCGGGCTGGTGAACCGAAGACTGTATCCATTGCAAACAATATTCAGCACCCACTTGTCCTGAGTAATTTTTCTCCACTCTGCCAGAAAAAATTGAACGCTTCCCCCCACCGGAGTGGGTAACGGATGCAGGGGAAGTAACCGCTCAGGGCCTAGACCCAGCCGGGCCTTTGTTCGACGCTTCGGACTGCTGGCCGCCTCTACCCTTCTGGCGCTTCTGGAAGGGCCTCCGGAACTGCTGCTGCTGTTGTTGCTGCTGTCCCGAAGCCTGCCCTCGCCCTCTACCTTGTGCGCTGAACCTCCTCTGGAAAGGGCGGTAGGTCTTCTTCTCCTTGGGCTTCTCCAACCCGACAGCCGTCAGGGTCTCAGCCTCCGCTTTCATGCGGGCCATCTCATCGTCCACATGCTTGCCAAACAGGGTTTCCCCAGAGAAAGGCAGGTTGGCCGCCCGCTGTTGGGCCTCCGGCTTGAGAGATGTCAGGCGAAGCCAAGCGCGGCGCCGTTGGTTAATACCATGGCAGTACCCATGTGCCGCCAGAAGAGACCCATCAGCAGCTGCGCTAATGAGTTGGTTTGACACCAACATCCCCTCATTCAGGATCTCCTGAAAGTCCTCTTTCTTCTCGCGAGGAAGGAGCTCAGCGAATTGCTGGAGGGACTCCCATAGGGCTCGATCATATCGCCCTAGCAGAGCCGCGGCACTTGCAGCCTTCATTGCAGTAGACGCCGTCCCACAGACCTTCCTGCCCGCCGAGTCTAACCAGCGGCTCTCCTTATCAGGAGGTACTGTAGACGACGGGGTGGTGGCATGCTGCTTCCTAGCCGCCGTCACTATGACTGAGTCCGGTGTCGGATCCATCCTGAGAAAAGCCGGGTCAGAATCCGTGGCCCGGTATTTCTTGAGGAGCCTGGAGGGGGCCGCCTTCGTCACCGCCGGAGTGAGAAACAACTCCTTGGCGGGCTCTACCAATCCTGGTACTAGAGGCAGCAACGGTCGAGACAGGTGCTTTTTGTGTAAAGTCTCGAAAATCAGGACGTCGTGGGCGTGGGCACCGTCACTGTGATGCCCAACTTAGCCGCACCCCTCAAAAGAACATCTTGAAATGAGACAATGTCGTCACCTGGCGACACCCTCGTCCCAGGGGATTCGGACAAAGTCGGTGAGTACTCCCTGGTCCCAGAAGAGTTTGTGTGGGACCTTGATCTGCGCCTCCTGCGACGTCGTCTTGATCTTATCCACGACCGGTGACGACTCCGCGATCTCTCCCTCCGGCCGGAGCGAGAGCGCGATCTCCTCGGCTTCGGACGCTCCACAGGTCTCAGAGGCCTCGGCTGAGGAGTCCCCTTAGGCGGCGTTGGGTACCGTGGCAGTGAAACCGACCTCGGCGGAACCGCAGGCGGTCCAGAAAGAGGAAGCAGAGGATGAGAATGAGGAGGAGGCGGTGATGGAAGCGGAGGCGGAGTCCGCGGAGGAGGATCCTTGGGCAAAGGAGGAGGAGGTGTAGGCGACCTCGGCTTAGAAGGTGTATAAGCCTCAGAGTACACCGAGCCCGGTGACCCATTCTTCTTAGGCGGAGGCGAAGGAAAGACAGAGTCTCCTATCGGCGCACGTCGCCGGCCCGCCACAGTGGACCCAGAATGACTCCTGGCGTCTGAACTCCTTCTGCGCTTCTTTTGCGTCGAAGAACGCCGACTCGACGGCGACCGTCGTTCTCTCGACGGCGAACGCCTCCTTCTCGACGGCGAACGCCTCCTTCTCGACAGCGAACGCCACATTCTCGACGGCGAAAGCCACCTTCTCGATGGCGAACGTCTCCTGGACGACGAGCGTCTCCTCGACGCTGAACGCCTGCGAGACATTGACGTCCTCCTCGACGTCAAGGATCCCCTCGACGCCGATCTCCTCTTCTTCGCCGACGGCGAACGGCGGTGTCGCCTCGACGGCGAGCGCCGATGCCGGGCCGCCTCTCGACGTCGATGGCCCGACGACGTTATCGTCAGCGGCGATCTCGACGGCGGTCTAGTCAGGTCCCTCGACACCGAACGTCGCCTCGACCCAGAGCCCTGGGGAGACGGGGAACAGACTGCGGTCATCCCTCTCGACGCCGTTGTCATCGACGCCGGCGGACATCGGGGACGTTTGCTGGTCTTCCTGCCCCTGGAGAGCCCCCCAGAGGCCTCAGCATGGGCAGATGAAGTATGCCCAGACCCACCTTGTGCCTTCAGCCTTCTGTCTTCCAGGCCTTGGAGCCTGATCTTTATTCTATCTCTCAGGGTCCTGCTGGAAGAGTTCTGGCAAATGCTACACTCCTCCGGGACATGAGAAGAGGGAAGGCAGATGATGCACACCTCGTGTGGGTCAGACTTGGCCTTCTTCCTCGAACACTCTGGGCATTTGTCAAACAAAGCAGGCATTTTGATAAATAAAAGAGTGCTCAGAGACACACACAAGGAAGAAACCACCAAAGTACTTCAAATGAAAGCACTCAAACACTTGAAAAGGTGAAAAATCACTAAAGAAACCCTTAAAAAGGGAGAGCTCAATGCTCCAGGGTCCTGCTAGCAGGAGCCGGAAAAAAGAACTGAAAGTAAGAGGGACCTGCTGTGCATTCTGGGATACTGAGAGCGTTCTGGAAAGTTCTCTTAAAGGCACAGTATCCTGTTCTGAGCCACATAATGGCAGCCTATGGGGCTTGTCTGTCCATTCCTTCCTCTCTATCATTCCAGAGGCTTTTGCTGGAAAAAGAAAGCTTTTCTCTGCGAGGAAAGCTAGACAGGCTGTGCTGATTGTGGTTTTGTTGGTGGAATTTCTAGTTGAAGTACTGGACAGTGTAGCCTGTGGATATAGGCTGCATTATCTGTCTTTAAATTATCTCTTAAGTGTCTTTGCAGGTCTGCAATTTTTTGACAATTTAAGAGATTATTTTTGATTGCTCCGGGGTTCACGCACATGGGCGGGACTATTCACTAGATTATGACTATAACAGAGATCCCCTACTACAGAACCAGCGAGTCTAGTGGTAATTGCCCCTTAACAAAGAATGGATCTGACGGAGCAGGCTTACATTTTTTGTCTATTCTGGGAGTGATAATACGAGCATGAACAGGGTCCTTAAATATGTAAATGGCATGTCTCATCATGACATTGAGCATAGGGAGAGTCTGACCGGATCTATGTGTGCTACTGAGTTTCGAACAAGAAATCCTCTAGGGATTCTTTATGTAGTTGTACTCCATGATATTCGGTAGCTCTAGGAAGTAATTCTAAATACCCTACATTGTTGTCGAAGGGGAAGGCTTTGCAGGGTTAAGGTCTGGGTCATTGTTAGTAGGTGAATCAGTATTTTAGTTTTTCCAGGGATCTACAGGTAAATGAGTATCTCCATTATCTGCATCATCATGTGTGGTGGTGGAAAGTTAGTTGGTGTGATAAGTAAATGTTCAAATGCTGGACAAGGTGGTGAATGTGTAGGGGAATGTGGTGGAGGAGGTGAAGGGTTAGTACTGACTTTCTTCCCCTTTAAAGGAATCGTTTAATGTATGCCCTGACTCAGCTTCTGATCAGTTTAGTAAGAAGATGTAAAGTTCCTTTTGTTTCAGGTCCAATTTGGGAGGTGGGAAGGAGCATTTTTCGGTTTCGGCAACAAGTTCTTCGGTGTTGGGGTGTAACGACTTTTTGGGTGCAGAAGATTTGGGTTTCCGAAGCATTTTTCGATTACGGCGTCGAGGGTTTTGATTCTGGAGCAGTCTTCGGCTCGGTGCCTGACTTTGGCCGACTCGATCCTAAGCTGGAAGGCTGAACCATGTGTTTGGGGGCCGAGCCAGGTCGTTAGAAACATCCTCTTGGTGCCGACCGTGGCCTGAAAGTGGAGGTAGAACCGAACCCTTTTGTTTGGTCTGAATTGGATTTCGGGGCAAGGGGTGGTCAGTACTCACGGGACATTGACCTTGCGGTATGTCGTCTTCCATCTTGGAGTACGATTCTGGACTAGACCCAGGTTCTTCCTGCTCCTCTTCGGCCCCTTTTGCATCAAATGTTCGGATCCTTCATCGAAGATGTCCGGCATTTATCAACATTCAAGCGTTGCATTTCACGACATCGAGGCAGACTTCGATTGAAACTATCTGCCCGCGTCGCAGTCCTGTTTGTTGTGCTACGGAGATATACACAAGTTGCACACTTCGTGCGAGTCGGTGAATGGATACTTTGCGTTGCATCGAGGGCAAAAATTTGAATGGGGTCCGTTTCATCGACTGCGAGGTGGACCGACGCAGTTAGGCCTGAGGGCCTTCCATGAGTCTTCCGATCGCGTACAAAACAATACCAACAGAGGTAGAGTGAATTGCGCACGGAGGGGAACCAGAAGAAAAGTTTTAAACCAGAGCGCAGCAATACACGTCCGAACCAGATGGCAGAAAAAAAATCTAACACTGGAGTCTATGCCTATGCGCACTGGAGGAGTCACCTTACATTGTGACTGAAAAGACTTCTTCGAAGAAAAACAACTTGCAAACATCCGGACTCATCACTAGATGGCAGGAGTAAGCAAAGCATGTGATCTACAGCTCACATGCCTCGAACATAAACCTTTAATCTTGCAGACCCAGAGTTAGTGTCAATACATCCAGACCCAATGACAAAAAAGAAGAATCGGAAGATGGCTACCACATACAGAGGGTACACCATCTGTCATCAAGGTGGGACCTACACCCCCCAAAAAAAGGGATGAAATAAAAACCAGCATTCCAGACCCAACCACCAGATGGCGGAATAATGGGCAGCATGTGAATACGGAAAAGATTCAGAACATGGCTTTCTAACTCTTTCCAATCAGATATCAACCTCTGAAGGTTAATCCATCTTACACCGCGAGTGCTGCAACAAACCTAGAAGAGGGCTAGCAATTATTTTTAAACTGAGCTTCAAAAGCAGAAGCGATTTTGCCTTTTCCCGCACAGAAGCTAATGCTGTGCACACTCCGCATTACTGCTACTCTTTCCTTCTCCAGAGTTTTTAAATATTGCCCTCCAGCAAAGCCAAGTTCTACAAACACTTGGCCTACTCTATTGCTCCACTAGCTCTTACTTTTTCCAGCTTCACTGACCTGGACGACCTCCTTTTTTACATTTTCATGACCCCAAATTCTAACAACATTTGTCTTACTACAAGAAGTCCTAAAACTGGCCATACATTTCACTCACCAACTCACCTTCCAGCAAACTTGGTCCCACCAATATCATTAACATGAACAGATTCTGCTGTTCCACTCTCACACTCGGAAGCAGTGCCCTTCAGCCCCCACTTTATTACCACAAGAGCCTGGTGCAAGCTGCTAACTGCCCTGGAATACTACTGTCCCAACAAACCGTCCTCTGCCACACTATTTTTTAATTCCTGCCTCAACAAGCCCTCCTGTCCGTGGTGTAGGAAAATGGCTAGAGCACTTTCCTACACTTGGCACCTATCAAACAGTTTATATAGTTAGAACAAATGTAAAATGTATGGAGGCTTAGTACACTACTTTTTTTTTTAGTTTTATATAGCGCTGGCTAGACCCGGAGGTATCAGAGCGCTTTACATGAGGATCAGCGAATTACAAGTTACAAAAGTTACAGTAGCAAGTATGACATAGGAGAAAAACAGTGATTAAACAATAACATGTGTTTGTTAGGGCACAACATAACAAAGACAAACGAAAATGGGGCATGGAAGGGAAAGGCCAAAAGGAGACTAAGGGGGGTGGAGGGGCGAGCAGGGGAAGGAGAACAAAGGAGTAGTCCAGCCATGCAAGTCTGGGAGAGCGAGGCAGCCACAGGAACAAGGAGGGAGGAGGCGGGGAGAAACACAGCGGAGAGACGAGGAAAAACATGTCCAATGTCTGGCTAGGTAGGAGACAGAAACGGGAGTGAAACCAAAGTCAATCTCCTGTTTAGCTGCCTAAACAGCTCCACTGGACTACGGCAAACACTACCTAAAAAGCTGCAATGAAAAACTACTACCAAGCCATTCGCAAAGTATGGGCCCACATCTTCATAAACAAAATCAATCAATGCTTCAGTCATCTCCATGAAATTAAAAAATGACAGTGGTTTAGTCCTTTCTCAAATCAGAGGCTACTAATTGCAAAATGACACCCTTCCCTGAAATTTGCCCCAATCTAGTCACTTTCTTCTACGACAAAATTACGAAAATGTATACCAACTTCAATGTACCTCCTTCAGTTGATGAACCCTTGGACACTAACTGCTCCACTATTCCTCCTGCTCTTCTCGGTATTCCCTACAAGTCACCAGTGACTTAACTCAAGGTGCTAAAAATTGGTCGTGAGATTATTATTCCTCACCTTACTGCGGTTCTTAATGTTGCCTTCTCAGAGGTGCAGTATCCCACTCTGTGGAGGACAGCAGTGGTCAAGCCACTTGTGAAGAAGCCTTCTCTGGACCCAGTAGAATTGAAAAATTATTGGCCAATTTCTTTACTTCCTGTCGCAGCCAAGATTATGAAATCTTCTTAAACTCCCATCTCAATGGCTACCTGAAGGACCATCAATTTCATGATGGCTCACAACATGAGTTTAGAAGGCACCATAGTACGTAAACAGCATTGACTGCTGTTTTCAACAATATCCGTATTCAAGTGGACGCAGGGCACACCACCCTGCTTGTTCGACTTGACCTCACCGCAGCCTATGATACCCTGTCTCCTCTGAGGCTGGTTTAAAGCCTTAGTGAGATAGGGATCGGAGGCTCGGCCCTGGGGCTTCTTGCCTCCTTTCTCAGTGATCGGGCACAGACCGTTACATTTGGCCAATTCTATTAGCCCGCTAAACCCCTGTTGTGCGGTCTTACCTGAGCCCGACACTGTTTAATATCTATGTTGCCCCTCTGGCCAAGGCTGTGAGATCCTTTGGGCTAGAGGAGCGGATGACACCCAAATTATGGTATCCATCTTTCACAGTATCAGGGACTCTGCCCTAAATTTCAGGCAGTCTCCTCGTGGATGGTGGAATTTTTTTTGGGATTGAACGGGGAGAAGAGTGAGGTCCTGCTTTTTGGCAGCAACCCTGATATTTGGTCCAGTGACTGGTGGCCGGAAACGCTAGGCGTATGTCCCTGCCCGGTATCCCATGGGAAAAACCTAGGGGTCATAGTGCAGATAAACAGGACGGTGTCAACCTGTTTCGGGATTATCAGGATCCTCAAAAAAAGCTCCCATTTCCTTGCTTATGAGTCACGCAAGCAGGCTGTTATTGCTTTGGTAACGTCCAGACTGGTCTATTGTAATGCCTTTTATCTGGGCATTAATAAAGGCCTGGGGGGACGGCTGCAGCTGGGACAGAATGCAGCGGCCAGGCTGGTGATTAACTTACCGAAATACCATTCAGTCACAGCCTCCATTAGGGCGCTGCACTGGCTCCCCTTGGACCGAAGCATCCTTTTCAAAACCCTGTGCCTAACTCATGCCGGTTACGGCTCTGGCCCAGATGGGATTAAGGCAATTTTCCATCGATATGTTCCCACCAGACAGCTTCGGTCCTCCGATAAAAATCTGCTAACAGTACCAAGGTTTAAAAAGGCAAAATGGGGAGGCCTTCTCCATTGCTGCTGCGAAGCTGTGGAATTCCCTCTCAGAAGAGCTCTCCAGACAGGTGTCTCATTCTCTTTTCCGCAAAGCCTTAAAGACCTGGCTTTTCGCACAGATTTCAGTATGAGCATGCCTTCTTCCGTCTGCACTGTTTAGTTCCGCATTGGGCCTTGATGCCCTTGGGCTAAGTCCGCGCTTTATAGGTTCAATACTTTCTTACTAACGGACTCCATCCAATTCAGTTCCCCTCTTGACCCTTGCCATCTTCCTGTCTTCAGCTAGCCTCCCTCTCTATATCCCCTCTCCTGACCAAATTCATCAACATCTCTATTCAATCATCTACAATTCCTGAGACTACTAAACAGACCAGAGTCTTCCCCTTCTCAAAACACCCACCCTAGATTCTAACATCTCATCCAAATATCACCCTTTTTTTGGTTTTCTTTCCCTTCCAAAACCTTTGAAAAGCAAGTAAATACCCAGCTGATTCTTTATCTTGAGTCTGTCCTTCTGACTCCTCTTAGTTTGGTTTCTGTCCTCATCACAACACAAAGACTAGCCTCATTGCTGTGCTAGACAACTTAAACACTTTTGATCAAGGAGCGTCCTTGACTATTCTGCACCCTTCTGTACCATCTGCCATCAAATTCTTCTCAAGCATATGGCAGACCCTGGTTTCTGGCAAGCTGCATCAAAAAAGTTTACCTCCTTTCTTGTTTCCATATCACAAACTGCTACTCTCAAGCCTTTTTCCTGGGAACCCTCTCCCATCCAGTATGACATTCTTTAGCAATATGTTCAACATTTATATGCAACTATACCTGTTCTCTGGGACACCGATCCCATTGCTCATCTTTGAAAAACACCTCTGCTCCTCCCCTTTGGGGAGGCTTAGCCCACACCATAGACCTTGCAGTCCGGGTGCGAGGAGGGAAACCAATGATGAAGCAGGTCACCCATGGGTGAGGTAAGGGGTATTGTCCTTAAAAGATTTCTTTCCTGGCAGCTCCATCACATATATATACCAGTGAGTATACAGGACACAACTTCAATACAAGTGATCTGTCTGTCCTGACCCATCAGATAACAAAAAATTCACAATGTGTACATCAGGTTAACTGAGTAGACCATAACTCCATACTGAGTAGTTCATTTTTAGGGGGACGTGGCCTGCAGGGGCAGCAGGGCGGACGTGTCTTAACATCGCTCCGTCACCCATCCCCGCAATCCAGCATATTTGTTCTGCATCGCCGCAGTTTGCTGTCACAGGGCCAAGCCCGAAGATCCTGTGAAGCCTCCGGGGGCTTGAAGTGGTGCGAACCATGCTGCACCAGCGAGGTTACGGCCATGTAGGCGGAGCGACAGAGGGGCCGGAGGGCCACAGGTGAAATTGTTCAGGCGAGGCACCTGCAACTGGGCCCTGGTTGGACGTGGTTTGTGGAACCAGACACCCGTGGACGCTGTGTTCCAGAGAAAAATGGAAAGCAAGTCAGAGGCGGAGGAGCTGGTCCTCGGGACACCGGAGGAGACAAAAGGTGCCGGCTACAGGACTCTTGGGAGCGCAGCTGGCATTGAAGTCTTATGGGCAGGGCCTGGTCCCACAGCACGAGAAACAGCAGTCGAGACAAGGTGGCAACCGGAAGATGGATGGGAGAAGACTGCAAGGTGAGGGAGCTCCACTGGCCTACGACACGCCAGGCCAGAGAGGACGGAGCCTGGTCGTGACCTGCTGCGGATGGTGATCGGAGAGTGATGCCCAGTTGTGCAGGTACTGGCCGTCTTGAACATCCAGCCGACGGTAGAGAGTTGTGAGGGTTGGCGGCCCTGACCCGGGGTGAGGACAGGGAGCCGTCTGATGAAGGGTGTGGTCCCTGTGGAGAATACAGCCACGTACTGATCAGCTGTGCCGGGATGCAAGAGTGGCGCACGCAGGGTCTGAGTAGCGGGGAGGTGCCCCTATGCTTGGAGAGAAGAGGCACTGGCCAAAACATGTGCCTATTGACGTGAGCGGCGGTAAGAAGCACGAGGCCCATGTGTAAGGGATGGTGAAGAGCGATCTCTTTGAAGGCCGGTATGCCCGGAGAGCCGTATGGAGACCCCTTGACGCGGGGTGCTATCAGCGCTCTGCCCATGGACAGCGGAGGAACTGCGCTGCATGATTAACTGTATACGAAGGCCTGAGGCTTGTATTTGAGATGCCGGGGAACACCAGCCGATTTTTGAGAAGGACAAGGAATCTACGCCACGGGTAGGGCTTGGTCGCGCCTCTGTAGGCCTGTAATAAGACAACAGGGATAACTTGTGGCTGTACCCCTGCACATTGCACTCTGGGTCGATTCACGCACCAGCGGTGGTGCACTGACCTGCGACTCTTGTTGATTTGAGGCCTTGGTGGTAATCTGGGTGAGGCCGGGTGGACGAAGAATGGGGCGCACCAGAGGAGCTGGGTCAAGGGCCTTTTTGCAAGCTGCAGGACCAAGCTAAACTGATCCACCGCAACAAATGGAGGAGCAGAAGGCACCGGATAACCGCCTGGACGCTATCCTGAGGCTATTGAGCGCTCTTGTGAGTCAATGGAAGCCAAGCAGGATAAAGTGGCCCTGGATCTCAACTTGCTGCACGTTGATCACCAGAACTTAAAAGACCGGGTCACCAATGTGGAACAGGAGGTAGCAGCACTGAAGCCGGCCACAGAATTTCAAGACAAGCAACAAAATGCCCACGAGGTCAGGATCAGATACCTTGACGAGCTGATGGAGGACACGGAAAGCAGCTCCCGGAGAAATAATGTCCTGCTGCTTGGGACAAGATGTGGTTACCTTCCTGGTGCACTAGCATAAGACCATATCGCCACATACAGATTTCTCCCCATTCTTCACCATAGAAAGGGGGCATCGCGTCCCGGGCAGGAAGACGGCCCCGGGCGACAGAGCACGAACGCTCATCTTTAAAATGTTACACTTCAAGGACTGTGATGTTATTCTCCGCGAGAGAAGGAAGCTGGACAAAGTCAAATTTGAGAACACTAAGGTGCTGTTTTCCCAGATTACACAATGAAAGTCCAATGCCAACGTTGGTCCTTCCTGCCTGTTAAGCAACAGCTCCGGTAGCTGAATACCTCCTTGTACTCTACTTTTCCCGGCTCGACTCTGCATAGACTTTGATGGAAAGTGCAGGTTCTTTGATAAACCACCTACGGGCACATAGGCTGCGAGGTCTGGGGAAGCAGGCGGAAAGGGGTCTCGACGACGGCGACCTAGGAGGCGCTTCCTTGACTTATCGGTGGCACCTGGACCGGAACAGATTCTAATGGAGCGACAGGAGGTGGCTCGCATTGTGCAACAGATGGCATATATGGCGGAGCCACAGGACAAAGCTGACACTTCCTTTCATTCCACGGGGGATGGGGCTCCTCGGTGGCGACGCATCGGACAAGATCTTGCTGAGAATGCCAGACGTTACGCCTCAGACGGCGGATGGTATCGTATGAAAGAGACTATGCCAGACACTCATAAGCATTGCTATTCAAAATGCTGTGGGTGTTTTAACTGCATATTGTTAACTGCAAAAGATAAGTTTGGATATGAGGTGATGCGATGGGTGTGCCTCGGTGTCCCTGGGGATTGCCTTTCATTACACTTTATGGAGCGATTTAATTTGATGACACTGGATAAAGTGGCCCTGGATCTATAATGGTATACCCTGTACGGTTACACACCCCTCTGTTTCTCCCTTATACTGGGTACCAGTAGGACACAGTTGTGGTGCTGTATTTCATGTTTGGGCAACACCTCAAGGGTGCGAGGGTTGCTCTTGTAATGTTGTTTCTAGTGTTCCCCTTCTTTGCAGGAGTCTCTCCGGGGGGGGGGGGGGGGGGGGAATGAGATTGTAGATGTTGCTGTGCATATTCGACTGCTACTCAACGGGATCCTGGAAGGTTGGGACTTCATTTATTGTTTGCTTAACTTGGCTCTAAGATGGGTCATGTGATACTTACCTGGAATGTGCGGGGTCTCCGAACACCGTCCCGCAGGTATGCGGTATACTCCTATCTTAAACGGAATAACGTGCATATTGCACTCTTGCAGGAGACATTTAAATGCAGGAGACACATTTAAAAGATGTTGCAAAAGGGACGCCTTTTGCAATGGATGAGGTCCTTACAGACTGGGAGGGCAGATTTGTACTCATAAAAGGCAGATTGGATGGACGACACATACTGGTGGGAAACGTATATGCCCCGAATGTGGATCAGGGTCAAGAAACAAAACCTCATATAGACAATAAATGAATATATCCTGAGCTAAACAACAGTGTATCAAGATAGATGAATAAATTCCAAAAGATGAATAATCTTCAAATCTTCCATTTATTAATTCCGTGTTTCTTCTTAAACACACTAGCCGCCAACACGTGTTTCGTCTTGGTATTATCAACCTTAGACTTCTTCAGGGCAAGAATATTATAATACATATAATCAGGATTTACACGAGACATGTAGTGCAATTCAGAAGTTCACTACCATAACAAATACATATCTCTATTATATGTTTTTTAGTTAAACACTAGTGGCTATATATACATACAAACTGCTTCATTCCAAAATTGTTATGTAGAAACTAAACAAGTGATGTTTCATACCACAAGTTTAAAGGAGCATAAATAAGTTCCCTCCTTCAATACAAACAGAGATAGACGACAATGTATAAGCAATTAAGATATCAAACCTCCCACAGACAGCCCAGTAGGACGTCTGGAGTACCGACGGGCAGAGCGGGGCTCCCTGATACCTGAGCTGATGCCGGGTGAGGTGAGGCGCAACTCTCCTTGATAATAGTCCAGGAGAGCAAACGAAAAGGTGATATTGTTTACACTTGTTTTACTTTAAATATTCCACTACGAGCAGTAGAATGTATAGGTCCTGAAGAAGCAGTAGGTGACCTCTGGGCCCAAGGTAAACACTGCAGAAACATGTCGACCATAAGATCTGTCTAGGTAGTTATTTGCTGAAGCTACCTTTTCTTCACTGTTTTTAATATTGGGAAGGGAGGGTCTTGATTAAATTATTTTCCGTCCCTTACCCTATTTTAATGGCACCACCACCATTTTGATTTAATTTGTTTAATTTCACGTTTTTTGCACTGCTTGTGAGTAACCCCTAGTACCTACTCCTTGTTTAAACCATTCATTGGGGCACAAAGAAACACGACTAGAGCACTGATTGTGCGGGCTCGCACACTGAGTGGCTTCCAGTGAGCCTCAAGATGTTTGTCCCAAATGATGAAGGGCGGTACAGGTCGGTTGCCTGATGGGAACACTATCAGTAGGTCTGAAAGTGCCCAGTGAACGACTCCTGTATGCCTTATTCTTGGAGATTTTTGACCTGATGCTACTCTGTTGTTGGTAGAAGTTCAATTTGAGGGCTGTAGCATTGTAGGTCGGTAAATATTCCCTCAGACCCCCGTGTTGTTAGTATTGGGAAGGGACGGTAGTACATAGGCAACAGGTGGCGTTCAGATACCTGGGCATAGGTACACAACAACCTTCTTTCGTTCCCTGGAGGGGGTCATAAGGGATTTTATTTAGACTAAAGCACAGTGCAGTGTAGCAGTGACAAAGTTGTACCTGCCACGGTCACGAGGAGGGCTGGCTTTACCCACTTTACTTTCAAAAGGGGGTGGTGATGGACAGAGTATCTGAGTTAATCAGAACACTCCTACCCAGTCAACAGATCAGGGCTTGATCCATCACCGTTTTTTAGCTCACTGCACCATCCCAGTTCAGAACCTGGCTATATGCAAATTAGTCTGTCCCTGGCCCAGTGCATCATGGGAACAGGGCAGACCAAACTACCAAGCCAATTCTTCACTGGAAAGGATACAAGCTTCCGGGGACCGGTTTCTGGCATTATAGCCGTCTTCGGCCCGGCTTGCTTGAATCCTGATGGTGCAGTGAGCAAGGGACTCACGTCTGAGCATACCCTTCCACACTTGTGGTGGCCAAAATAATTTCAAAAGGGGGGGTGATGGACAGAGTATCTGAGTTAATCAGAACACTCCTACCCAGTCAATAGATCAGGGCTTGATCCATCACCGTTTTTTAGCTCACTGCACCATCCCAGTTCAGAACCTGGCTATATGCAAATTAGTCTGTCCCTGGCCCAGTGCATCATGGGAACAGGGCAGACCAAACTACCAAGCCAATTCTTCACTGGAAAGGAAACAAGCTTCCGGGGACCGGTTTCTGGCATTACAGCCGTCTTCGGCCCGGCTTGCTTGAATCCTGATGGTGCAGTGAGCAAGGGACTCACGTCTGAGCATACCCTTCCACACTTGTGGTGGCCAAAATAATTTCAAAAGGGGGTGGTGATGGACAGAGTATCTGAGTTAATCAGAACACTCCTACCCAGTCAACAGATCAGGGCTTGATCCATCACCGTTTTTTGCAATTTTCACCCCGAGTGGGCTGGGTATGCTTAGACGTGAGTCCCAGGCTCTCCATACCACTGGAGTCAAGCTATCCAGGCTGATGAAGGCTGATAGCCAGAAACCGGTCCTTGGATGCTTGATTCCGGTCTGGGAAAGACATGGCTTGGTAGTTCGGACTGGACTGTTCCCATGAGGCACAGGGTCAGAGCTGATTTGCATATAGCCAGTGTCTAACCCAGGGTGGTGTGGAGTGCAAAAAACGATGGATTTAGGCCCAGATCCTTGTACTGGGGTGAATGTATGACATTGTTCTACATTCTGTCCATCAACTGTGTTTTTTGCAATTTTCAACCCGAGTGGGCTGGGTATGCTCACCGAGTCACAGGCTCTCCACACCACTGGAGTCAAGCTATCCAGGCTGATGAAGGCTGATAGCCAGAAACCGGTCCTTGGATGCTTGATTCCGGTCTGGGAAAGACATGGCTTGGTAGTTCGGACTGGACTGTTCCCATGAGGCACAGGGTCAGAGCTGATTTGCATATAGCCAGTGTCTAACCCAGGGTGGTGTGGAGTGCAAAAAACGATGGATTTAGGCCCAGATCCTTGTACTGGGGTGAATGTATGACATTGTTCTACATTCTGTCCATCAACTGTGTTTTTTGCAATTTTCACCCCGAGTGGGCTTGGTATGCTCAGACGTGAGTCCCTGGCTCTCCACACCACTGGAGTCAAGCTATCCAGGCTGATGAAGGCTGATAGCCAGAAACCGGTCCTTGGATGCTTGATTCCGGTCTGGGAAAGACATGGCTTGGTAGTTCGGACTGGACTGTTCCCATGAGGCACAGGGTCAGAGCTGATTTGCATATAGCCAGTGTCTAACCCAGGGTGGTGTGGAGTGCAAAAAACGATGGATTTAGGCCCAGATCCTTGTACTGGGGTGAATGTATGACATTGTTCTACATTCTGTCCATCAACTGTGTTTTTTGCAATTTTCACCCCGAGTGTGCTGGGTATGCTCAGACGTGAGTCCCAGGCTCTCCACACCACTGGAGTCAAGCTATCCAGGCTGATGAAGGCTGATAGCCAGAAACCGGTCCTTGGATGCTTGATTCCGGTCTGGGAAAGACATGGCTTGGTAGTTCGGACTGGACTGTTCCCATGAGGCACAGGGTCAGAGCTGATTTGCATATAGCCAGTGTCTAACCCAGGGTGGTGTGGACTGCAAAAAACGATGGATTTAGGCCCAGATTCTTGTACTGGGGTGAATGTATGACATTGTTCTACATTCTGTCCATCAACTGTGTTTTTTACAATTTTTACCCAATTTACAGCACTATTTCTTGGCATCTCAGATACTGTGGGTTGCAAAATGGGTGGAGGAACTACACTTCTCAGACTCGGCGGAACAGGACCCTCCGTATTCCCTGGATAGAATCTTTTTTATTCCATCCCTGTAGTAGATCGCACAAATCGCTTCCACTATTAGTTTAGATAGAAAGAAAATGTTTCCAAAGGGCACTTGCCTTACTAGGCATGTCACACATTATGTGCCTCTTATACCTCAGCTAGGTATGACAACATTGAGAGGACGAGTCCGGAGTACGGACCTTACAGAATGGGTGGGGGCAGGCCTAACCACACTGGGGGATCTGTATGGAGAGTGAGCTCTGCTGCCATTCCTCGCCATCACGGAGGAGGACAGAGTTCCCCCGGGCCAATTCCTGAATCATGCCTCCTGGAAGGCCATGATGCGGAGCTGGTGGGGTAACATTGCGCAGGAACCCCCAACACATATCCTTATGCAATATGTG
The DNA here is from genome assembly GCF_964261635.1 of Lissotriton helveticus. Lineage (NCBI taxonomy): Eukaryota > Metazoa > Chordata > Amphibia > Caudata > Salamandridae > Lissotriton > Lissotriton helveticus. The sequence continues at coordinate 1,662,283,452 of NC_136065.1, forward strand.
CACGTAATGGATACGGGGCGTCATCTAGTGAAGTGGTTCGCAGAGTCGACCCGAGAACACACCTTGGTGGATTTAACGCCGCTGCAAACTAATTGGGAAGTGGACCGGGAGAGACCATACTCTGAGAAGGAGTGGACCATAGTTTTGGAGAGCCCCAGACAGATCCCTAGAAATGCACGTTTTAGACTGATTCAATTTTACATTGTTCACAGGGCTTACCTATCCCCAGATAACACCAACAGGTATTTTCATAGGGTAGATGCGTGCTGTCCTCTCTGCAAATTGTTGGATGCGGATCCGTTACATATGCTCTGGTCCTGCTCCGATCTACACTCGTACTGGAATGGGGTGATTCATGGGCTGGCTGCTAGTACGGATAGGGAGGTGCCGTGGACATGGGAGGCATGTATTACAGGAATTTTCCCAAGAACCAAAAGGCAAAAAGCATCCACTAGGTTTTTAGACCTGGACCTTGTTGTGGCCAAACCGATCATTACACACCAGTGGAAAGCGGAAGAACCCCCGCCGATGAAATCATGGTTTCATTCAATGTTGAATTGGGTTAAGGCCGAGGTGGTCTCTTTAGTGAGGGAAGATATGCTGGGTCTTCGCAAATTCCTCATTTCTACAACATGGAGGGCAATGCTGTGCACGCTTCAAGGGATTCTGACACTGGATGACCCTCCAGATATTCCTCTAGCTGATTAGTATTATTTAATACATGTGTCGTAATGTGACCCATACTGTGAGCTGGACGGTACGGCTTGCTCCATATACCCCAAACCTACATTTATCATTTCCAAATAGTCCAAATATGCAAATGTACGATTGTAGAAATTGTACTTTTGTGTATTGATTGAGGTCAATATTTTCACCCTCCTCGGAGGTTCAGAGGAGGGTTTAGATATCACTAAGACTGTGATTGGCTAGCTAGCGGACGTGAGATGGTGGAGTGAAACCATATGAGCTGTATATATGTAATTCATATGCACACGTAAAGTATACTTGGAATGTACTGCAACTTGAAAAAACAATTACGCCAAAGGATTCTTAAATTTAGGCGAAACATGGGGTATGACATTTGTCATTAGCCAGGAAGAATTCATGACTGTTATGTCTTCATGCTAATGTGATGCTAATTTACACATTCCACCTCGCAGATTGCCTACTGGTTACATGTGGAAATATATATGCTTGTCAAATGTTTTATTTCATGTACAAAACTTTCAATAAACAAATCAAACAAAAAATGAGTAGAACATTTTTAGCTCCCTTTCACTATCTTGTGCACATCACTCAATGCAAGTACTTACAACGCTATACACATGGAAACTCATTTGCCTTTTTAGTCAATAAGTGCGTTTTGGTAAAGCAAAAAAAAAAAAAGGCTACCAGGTCAGCTGTTAAAGTAATTTTTTTCTAACCTGGTTCTATCCCCTTAATGAAATTAGAAGGCATACAGAAAAATGCACACATCTACCCAAAAAAGCCTGCAGTGAGGAACTTGGGCTAGAAATTTCCAGTTTATCAGAAACTATACCTCTACGTTTCATTGACACTACAGTGAAGGCTAAAGGTCAGGATAAGGAAGACGAAAGAAGACATTTCACATACAAAATATCTTTTAATCCTAAAGAAAATTCATGAGCACTATGCACAGAAGGCCAATAACGAAAATAAAGAAAAACGTAGACAGAGGCCCAACTGTCCATCCACTGATCGGATCATGAATACCTAGAAGAATACAAGAGAATTTAAATAAAAATATAGAAAAGCATAGTCCACAACATAACACAATGTCAGCCCATAAGTGATGGGGTAAGTTTACAACAGAGCCCCACTTTGTTTTGTCATAGTAATGGGTGGTCCCTACAAGGGAGGTATATGCACTTCAGACTTCCAAACAGGACTATGGCTATAAACGTGGAATAGGCCAGAGGGCTCTACTCCACAGAAAGTAGGTCACCCCCTCACAACCCGCTACCAAGCAAATGCTAGTGAGTCTGCTGGAAGCATAAGCAGGTACCCCACATGTTTTACCAAAATCCAGATTTTGGAACAGTAACCAAAAACTACCCTTTTAGTGCATTAAGCCATGACAATAAATGTATGAGCCCCACAGAGGGCACTGGTAGACTTCAATTCAAAGGAGAGGAAATCTTTCCATGAGGAGTTTAAGTCTGTTTGAGGAGTCTCTACGGCGTTCCTTGCCATAAAGTAAGTTTATTCTTTGCACTTGATGTGGCCCTTCCATTGCTAGCTAGAAATGAACAGTTACTGATCTATTTCTAGGATTTTCTAACATTGACACCGCTCAGCAATTCATGTGCTGCAAGGAATCATCTGATGCCAAGGGACACTTCTGTGAACCTATGGACCATTCAAATACTGGGGAAACATCCATCTTTCCAGTGCACCCATATCTCACCTTTGCTGGGCAGAGGTACGCTGAGTGGATGCTTACTTCTATAAGGAAACAGAACACATCCCTATGTTCTGCCTGCTTGGCATCTGTGAAGTACGCCCACCTGCCAAGAGAATTCACAGGGAGTCCAGTTTAACTGGTTGCCTGCTTTTTAGAGGTGAAGAGAAATAAAATGATTGACGATATAACCAGGGTACAGTACCTCGCTCATAATACCACACTCCACAATATCTGGGAAACTAACATCCGACTATAAATGAGAGCAGATTCCATCACTCGTAAACTACGAGTCCAAGTCTGTTTTATGTATAGAATATTTACAGAAAACTTGTACCGGAGGCAGATCAAACATTGCTGGTTCACAGTACAGTCAAGGAAAGAGATGGGGAATTTCACTGGTCTGCCAGAGGTACTCCTGCCACAGAGAGGAAAGACCGGTTGCTAGAAACGGCACTAGATTTTCTGGCCCACTTCTCTTGAGTACCGACAGCAGAAAGTCCGACCTTCCAGAGGGCAGCACAATCTCAAAAGATGTCCTTTATCAACAAATGCTCGGCTTTGGCACTCGTTACTCTGAAGGGTGTCCAACATTTAGGGCAAAGAAGGCAATCCAGCTGAAATCCATGATTCTGTCGTCTGATGGCACAAATGGCAGTCTGGTTGTTGCTAGGATGTTCTTGTGTATTGCTACCACTCGACATAAAAACAGCTGTTCAGCTGCTTCACAAGTGGTTGGTCTGTTTCTGCCACCCCATGTCCAGAGGCATTGGTCCAGTTGACATCTTAGCTGCTACTACCACTGCTAGGACAGTACTTCATCTGGCACTGAGAATCTGGTAATAGCTATTGATGCTGGGCAGACGCTCTTGGCGGCACAGACCTTCGATGTCTTACCTGCAAAGAGAGAGAGATGTGGAGTCAGCAGCAGGGTCAATCACTCTATCAGTACATATTGCAGGTGTGTCACTGCCACCACGGAGTACATCACATCACAACGAAATGAACATACATCACTCACACCACTACCTGCATGGACCCGAATCACAATACAGAATTTGCAAAGCGGGGTGCAAACCAGCAATATTGTACTGAACAAGTATCGCTTACCAATGGACAGCACACAACAAACAGGTACTGAAAAAGTAAATCGCTTTAGCTTTTGTATAGTGCATGTAGGCACATAGCATAGCCAGCACAAAGAGCAACATAAAGGAGGCTGAGTTCAACAAACATGCAAGAACAAATGCACACAGGCCAAATGTCACACAGTACTGTGACTCAGGAGACACTGGGTATTGCTGTTCAGTGGGCACACAGAGTGCTTCCTGGTACGGGGCAAAGGGATATGTGTGTTATTGAAGCATAAGGTGATGCATCCCTGGAGCAAAGGGTGATTTGCAAAATGGACACAGAGCAGAAAGAAACATTAATGCGGTAGGTTATCCGCAAGCTTTAAGCGTGAACAGCTTTCAAAAGGTGTGCATTTGTGTTAGCACATTAGGGTACATGGAATCTAACATTCGTAACCAGAAAATAAATACAGAATACAAAGTAACAATTTCGGGACTACAAAATCCGGACAATATGCCACACACAACATTTTCAGGTTGTTTCTCTAAAACATTTGAGTGATTTGTTTAGAAAGACATTAGCTTATTAGCTTATTTAAAATACCCTATTTTGCAAGCATGTATGTCCAACTAAAATGAATAATTAGACATTGAGCCTCATGCGGCTTTGCATGCCAAGAATACCTTCAGCCAGCCCTGGGTTTTTGGTCAACAGTGTTTAGCATTCTGAAAGTGTTACTCTTATTTATACTGGCCAAAGAAATGCAGGACCGTGAATGGAATATTCGGTGGCTGCAAAGCTAGAACTGGCAGAAGATGTTGTGCAGGACGCAACCACTTGCCAGATATGGATACCCCCAAAAAAAAAAAAAAAACCAAAACATTTGCTTTACAAGAAGCTGAAAGCGAGACAATAATTTAATGTGGGCCTTATATTTTTAGAATTAGACGCTCTAAATCAGGCAACTTTAGTAATGCCATCTCTTTCCATTTACTTTAACCCTTATGCATATTTTCATAGTCAACAAGTGTTGACATTTTTACGTACTGTGAATCATATGATTTATTCAATACATCACAAAGCAATTCATGAAAAATAATAACGGCCATGTAGCCAAGAAAGATCAAAAGATGATATTTATAAAAGCATTTGATCAGAGGACATAGACAAATAATCATATATTGCAAAAGTGCTCTGTGTGAAAGGTAAACAAATGGTGCTAGTGGTGAAAATAAACAGCAAAAAATTAAAGAGAAATTAAAGTCTATAATAAAAAGAATTGAGGGGCCGAAGTCTGTTCTGCTTGTTTCAAATCTCTCCAGCCTGGATCCATCTATGGGTGGACCCATCAGTGTTGACTGGACATCACAGGAAAACCTTGAAGAAAGAAGCCAGGAGTGGCGCAAAGGGCAACAGAGAACCCTAATGATCTAGCCACAGATCGCACAGTATTTAATCCGGACTGAATCTTCTGCCTCAATGTAAACTGTCCATCTTGCACCAGTTCAGCAAATTGTTCTTGTGGTTGGTCCAGCAAATTAGGGACAACTATTTGTGCAATGTCCCATTGTAGGAAGCTGGCTCTGTAAATACTGTGAGAAAGTACCATCTATCTTGCATTGTATGCCCCCACTTTTTGCTGAATTGCTGATGTGCTTTGACTGAGTGTGCCCTGGGCTCCTGCCAATCAGGTGCCCAGGGCCTGTGTACCTTCCCTAAAAACTGTGTTGAAACTAAAACCCAATTGGCATCTCTGGCCATATGTCAGCCTCTGGTAAATGGAACCCTAGGTAACCAGGGCATTGTGACCAGAGAAGACCCCTAAGGGCTGCAGCACTTATTGTGCCACCCTTAGGGGCCCTATACCTGACACACACACACACACACACACTGCCTTTGCAGGCTGAGTGTCCTGGTGTAGAACTAAACAAAGAGTCGACATGGCACACATTCCTGTGTGCCATGCCAACAAACACACTGCCCTGGCATACACCAGTCACCCCTCTATCTGGGTGCACTATGCCAGTGGTGGTGGCACAGGTGCACGAGCCCTGTGCCCCTACAGTACCCAGGGCCATTCCTGGGCACTGTAAGTGCAGTGAAGCCATTAAGAGTATATGGTGCTGGGAGGTTGTCGTTACAAACTGCACAGCACCATGATGGCTACACTTAAAAATTAGAAGTTTGATATCAAACTTCTCAGCACATTAAACCCACAGTGATGCCAGTGTGGGATTTAATAACAAATAAACTACAGAGGGCATCTTAGAGATGCCCCCTGAAACCTAACCAACTCCTAGTGTCCTGACTGCGTGGCTACCAAGGCTGCCACCACCAGACATGTTTCTGGACCCCGGGGTCGAGAGCATGCCACTCTCGGGGGCCTGAAACAATGCACATCCTGGGTCGAGGTGCCATGCCTCCTCCCCCAGGATGGGCATGGGAAGCTTCAAAGGCATGCTGCCTTTTGTGAGCTTCCCCAGCCCAATTGCTGTACCCTGCAACTGGCCCCCACCGGTTCTGACCCCCACTATGGCCGGAAGACAGGCGGGAAACCCTAGGTGAGGAAAGGGGGTGTGCCAGCCTGTGCCAACTCCACCCCTCAGGTGGGAGAGGCAAGGCGACGCGCAACTTCGGGCTGCCGCCATCTTGAGGATGAGGAGCCCTTCCCAATCAGAGCTGGGCCCCTGCACCCCTCCCACAGGAGAGAAGCAGGATAGGGGGTGTATTCATCCCATCACAGGGACCCATTGGTCCCTGCCCTTGCCCTACCTGTAACACCCCTAAATTTAGTATTTAGGGGCACCCTGAACCTTCCTTACTCAGATCCCCATTTGAAAACAAGAAGACGACAAGAAACAAGAAGACCTGCAGTGCAGCTGCTAACAAGAGGACGACACCAACTGACTTGGCCCCAGAACCCTACAGGCCTGTTGATCCTTGAACCTACTCCTGCTTAACCCCGGCATCTCCTGCGGACAGCAACCTCGAAAACTCTGGATGACTTGTCTGCCTTGATCATCTAAAAGACTGGGACTACCATGAACAGTCGTTCTGCAAAACAGCAACACCCCTGTTGCCAGCCAGGAACCACGAATCCAGCCCACTCTGCACCCGCCGAGCCCGGCCTGTGCCTGAGTGTACAAAGACCACGAGGACATCTCCCCGGCGACAGTGACCCGGAATCCAGTGCCCAAAGACCCTCCTCGACGATCCTGGCGATGCCTGCAGCCTCACAACCAGGGACCCCTTCTATCGCGACCAGCTGAGGGTAAGATTTCCTAAAACCAAAGACACGCCTGCACCCGGCGCCCAAAGGCCCCCTGTGCCCAACTCCTGGGTGCCTACCTATCCTTCAAGATCCCAACTTACCTCTCGAAGTGGTGGTCGCACCTGAAGAATCTCCGTCCTCGAGCCTGCAGCCTTTGTTCAACTTCCAAGTCTCCCAACTGAGTGCCCGACAGCTCAAAAGCACCCTGCACCCAGCCGCCCAAGTGCCCCTGGGAGTGCAACCTTTGTCCTAATCTACTTCCCCATTTGCACTGAGCAAGTGACCAGGAGCCAAGCTCCCACAGCCATGTGGCCTGCTTGCCAGCAGCCACCAACCAAAGGCCCCATGCAACCCATAGGATAACATTAGGCCCAACTCTCTCTGCACCCGGCTGCCCCTGTACCGCTGAGGGTGTAACATCTGTACCTACCTGACCGTGGGACACCCCTGAGTCTATGCCCAGAACCTTAACTCTGCCAGTCGAGTACTTACCCAAAAGCCAATAACTCACTTTTCTTCCACAGGGTAACATTGATTGGTTTAACTTGGAAATTCTTCTAAGTGTGGAGTTTTGAAACTTTAAAATATTCATCTAAAATCAGCCGAACAACGGATTCCGATTTACTCACCTGTTATCAAGAGAGAACCCAGTGCTGTATCTTTTAGTCCAGTACTGAACCTGAAAAGTAATTCTAACTGTACTTACCAGTAACTTGAATTTCCTTCCATAGGAACCCATTGTCTGGTTTTCACCAGAAAAGTTTCTAAGTGTCGATTTTGGAAACTTAAAAATATTCTTTGAAAATCGCCTGTATGACTTGAACGTATTCTTTCACTTATGTTAGTTTTCAGTGCTAGATCCAGGATCCAACACGGAGTAAGAATAAATAACAATAACAGTACTTACCTGCTAAGTGAATTTCCTCCCATAGGATAACATTGGTGAATCTATGTGAAAAAGTGTCAACTTTTAAAATACAATAATATTCCTTAAAAATCACTACTGTAACCAAAACGCTTTTACTTAACTATTTACAGGAGATGTCCCAGGACTGAATCGAGGATCCAGTCCTGTGGTTAGAAAAGTAATCTATGAAGTAACTAATTGCATTTAACTAGAAGTTCCCACTGAGCTCTATGTAACGTGTTTTAAATTGTGTTGCCCATTGCAACAACTGTAGCTATTGTATTCAAAAGTCTATTGCCTATTTGAACAGTATTTGACTAAAGTAACTCATTCTGACAAAGTATATTTTGATACCCATTGTTGGTTCTAAAATAAAACTATATATTTTTATACAAACAATTGGCCTAGAGTTCAGTTCTTGAGTGTGTGAGACCATTTGCTGACCGTGTGTACAACAAATGCTTTACACTGTCTTCTGATACTGCCTTACTGCTCGACCAAGCTACCACTTTCAAGAGTAAGGTTATATCTAACTTTAGCCTCTGCCAAACCTCTGGGGGCTGTGCACACTGTACCTTACTTTGGTCCAGTATATACAGAGACACTTTCTTACATTGGTGGATCAGCGGTGGGATACAAACTTGCATTTGTTGGATTACTTGGTTACCATCTGATCACACGACAGAACTCTTAAATTGCCTTTAGAATTCTGATTTTCCTAAATTGGTTTCTCTAACATACTAAAAGCCTTGTCAAGGCCTTGCTTAAGTCCCAATAGAATTTTAAATAAATTAAAGTCACTGTAGTCAAGGGTAGAGGGTTAGAACTGTCAGGTTAGAATGTCTCAACAGACCCCAAGCTATTAGTGAAGATAATAATATGCAGGACCTGGTTGAGGAGCTCGCCCTCACACCTTACTTACACGTGTCTTTCAAGGGATTGAGGTCCCTATGCAAACTTAAAAATATAACAATGGGCCTGCATTCAACCAAACAAGAGCTCCATGAGCTCCTGGCTGAGTATGCTAAAGGCCACCCGTCTGAACATGGTGATGACCAATCAGAGGGGGAAGGGGTGATAGAGGAGGAGGATAATTCCCCCCCTCCAATCATCCCTAGGGAGAGGATGGTCCACATACCCTTAACTCCAAGAATCACTCTCTGGGATCCTAGTCCCCACACTGGTGGACCAGGGCCCAGGGAAAACATTGGGAATAGCCCCAATGAAGAGGGCAGCTTTTTAGCAAAGCTGGACAAGAGATTAGACCTAGAGTCCAGACTCCTGGCTCTAGAAAAAGAATGGAAAGAGATGTGTTTAGAACCCATCAATGGTGGCAGCAATACTTAAGATGAGGAAACTTCTGATCCTAAAATCCCCAAAGGGATTGTCTCTAAATGTGAGGAAGGTGATGACATCACCAAGCGGTTCACAGCCTTTGAGAGGGCACTCTTGTGGGAATTGTTCTCTGGTAACTGCAGAGACATGCTTCTGACCCTCTCTGGGCCAGATGCAGGGTCCTATGATCTCATGAAGAGCACTCTGAGGGATTTCGACTCACCACTGAGGAGTACAGAATTAGATTCGGGAGGCTCACAAAACCCAGACCCAGTCCTGGATTGACTTTGTGGACTACTCAGTAAAAACACTGGATGGTTGGTTAGCCCTCAACCCTTTTGAAGGATTGAGCAACACAGACCCTGGGCCCAGCACTGCTGACTGGGATGAATTGGTCAACTTAAGAAAATCACAGATAAGGGCAGCATTACATGGCCTCCTGATGACTCAGTATTTAAGAAACAAGATAGCACCACAGGGCCTATTGGTCAAAAATGAACCGTTCATCTTTCAAAATGTTAAAATTTTCAAAAAGGAGTGGTCATTGATCTCGTGGCACTGCACTCGGGACTGGCTGGTCCTCATAGTGAAAACTGCCACCAGAATAACACAAGAACTAAAAGTGGACATACAAAAAATTGAGGTCCAGTTGAAGGCATACATTAAACCAGCAGAACTCAAAAAAAGGCTGGAAGAACTGAACCAACAAATGGCAGATTTCGAGGCCACACTCAAACAAAGTAAATTCAAGAAACTGGGTAAAGATAAAGATCGCTTCACTCCGGAGACAGCCTACCCATACACTAAAGACGACTACAATAAAAACAACAACAGTGACCATGATAGCGATGGCTCAGACAGCAGTTCCTCTAGCTCAAGCACCCGCAACAACCAGCGGCAAAGAGGTTACCAAAGACGTCAAGGCCAATCTTATCCGAGACAGAGAGGCTGGCGGGGTTATCAGGCACAACCGTTCCAGCCCCCTTTCACAGCACCCACGCCTTTCCCGCCATTCAACTATGGTCAAGGCCCTTTCGGTCCAGTGTACCAACCATGGATGCCTGAGTATGACCCAAATTTTTACAGCAATCAGCCTTTTTTAGGCACCCGCCGAGGCACCAGCAGGGGGCGAAACAGAAAAGGCAACACAGTGATGTGGCAAGCCCCCAACCAAGAGGACCCGAGAGTGAACACGAGGAGCATGACAGGGGCACTAGCGAACCCCTCAACCAGTTCCAGAGGGGCCTAGTAGTAAACATCACACCTTGGGACCTGACAACAACACAAAGGGCAGTATTGAACAAAGGACTGAGTTTCGTCCCCACCAACAAGTTGGATTTTTTCAAATTACACGCGGAATTGCAAGAATTTCTGCGTAAAATCAAGTTGCAGGTTTTCTTTAAGGACAAAGAGAGTGTCCCAGAGACAGACACAGGTTTAAGACCTGTATCATCCTTTACACCACCAGATGCCCTGCTTCCCATCGAAGTATTAACCTTCGAGAAGGCGGTAATGAGCGACTTGAAGAATTTGAATTCGACAGCACGACCAGTTTTCCATAACACCAGCAAGGAGGAACAATTGGCAATACATGAACTGACCGAAAACCAGGCCATAACCATAAAACCCGCTGATAAGGGCGGAGCAATTGTTATGCAAACAACTGAGGCATACAACCAGGAATGCCTGAGACTCCTATCGGACAGACGCAACTACACAGTACTTGCTCAAGACCCTACTGAATCCCTCAGGAGAACCATTGGTGGAATGATTGAAGAGGCTTTGACACATGACTGGCTGTCCAAAAAAGAGTCTGAATTCTTAATACAGAGCCATCCACGGACCCCCCAGTTTTACTGCATACCCAAAATCCACAAAAACATAGACAACCCACCCGGGAGACCAATTGTCTCGGGTATCGGTTCAATTCTCGAACCACTCTCAAAATTCCCAGATGCATTCTTACGACCACTAATTCAGGCCACAGATACCTATCTGAAAGATACAAAAGCTGTCTTACAATTACTCCAAGACTTACCATTTGATCCAAACCACCAACTACTACTCAGCCTGGATGTGGAGAGTTTGTACACCAGCCTCCCCCATGACGAAACCCTGGCCATAATTGAGGAAGTTCTGTACAGTGCAAGCTGGCGGTACCACACCCCAAGAGGAGTGGTAATGGAGTGTATTGCACTAGCTCTGACTAAAAACTTTTTCGAGTTTAATGGCACCATATACCTCCAAAGTCATGGAACGAGCATGGGGAGCACATTTGCGCCGAGTCTGGCGGGACTGTATGTGCACCATATGGAAACCAACAAAATCCTGACCGCACGGAACCCTTACAGAAATAATATACTCACCTGGAAGCGATACATCGATGACATTTTCATCATCTGGGAAGGCGACATAGAAATCGTGACTAGTTTCATGGAATGGTTAAACACCCAAGATCGCTTCCTAAAATTCACCCATTCAGTTTCTAAAGAAGAACTGGTTTTCCTTGACCTCAACATTTACCATCGGAATGGAGGTTTGGAAACTACCACACATTTTAAACCCACGGCCAGGAATTGTCTACTACAGTATGACAGTTTTCATCCGCGACACCTCCGGATGAACCTCCCCTATGGTCAGTTCCTAAGGCTCAGGAGAAATTGCACACAGATGGACAGCTACAAATCACAGGCTAAGGACCTAAAAATGAAACTGCAAGCCAGGAAGTACCCGGACAGAGTAATCAACACAGCAATGAAGAGAGCCAAAAACAACAACAGAGAGGCTCTCCTTGAAAACAAGGTGGTAACCAATGAGAAACCGACCAGGCCAATATGTATCACCACATTTAACACCCATTCAAATGAGGTGTCCAAAATAGTGAACAAACATTGGCGCATCCTGAATTGCGGTGAGCTGGAGATAGAAAAAACAATGTTCTCCCACAGACGCGGGAAGAACTTAAAGGATATCCTTGTACATACACGCCCCAGATCTTCTCCACAACACCAATCTTCTATACATGGGACACAGGGTCATTTCCCATGTGGCAACTGTGCCAGCTGTCACCTGACAAAAAGGAGCACACAACTTACCTTCTCCAATGGCACAAAATGGGACCAGAGGAGGTTGACCAACTGCAACAGCAAAAACGTTGTCTACATGATTACATGCCCCTGCCGTTTGGAATACATTGGCATGACAACGAGAGCAATAAAAACGAGACTCAATGAACATAAGAGCAATATACGGTGTAAAAAAAGCACCACCAAAATGGCCAACCACTTCCTGGAGATGGGACACTGTGTCAATGACATCCACTGGACCATCATTGAACAGTTACCTTCAGAACATGGCCTTTTTGAGAAGGAACAGCGTTGGGTGTTCCGTCTGGGGACCCACATATCAGGCCTCAACGATGATATACCTTGGGGGCAATTAAGAAACTGAATGTACATTGAGACACCTCTAAAAATAATCCATCCAGGGACCGTGCAGTAAACTACCTACACCTTGCTTGCCTGACATGCAAAATGAAGGAACATGAGCGGGATGAAATGAGCATGCAGAGAACAGGATTTAATAACAGGGGCCGAAATGCTGTCCCACTTTAATATTTTTAATATAAATTGGTGAATCGAAGGGTTTGAAATCAATTCTTCCGGTTTTTTGCAATGCGCATGCGCTCAACGGAGACGGACTCTCACGTTGTAAACAGCAAGCCTCTTAGAGCATCAGCAACATCGCATCGCGGGTTTTGAGGCATTGCGCATGCGCAGAGACAGAGCCGCACCCTCTCGTGGGACACAGTGAGGCCTCCGTTATGCGCATGCGCGTAAGACAATCGCGCGGCCGCCCGGCAATCAACAGGCTGATCACCGGTAGACCAAATATGGGCTCCACGGCGAATAATTGACTAAATACTCACGCACCGGCCACTAATTAAGATAAACCCACACACACCCACCCAGCACATAAAAAGGCTCGTCTAAGACGCATTCTTAGATACGACGGAGCCGGCGTAAGGGGCAGCGAAGAGGGATTCTCCTCATAGACCCGTGAGTAACTGAATGAAACGGACATTTCCAGACGGCATTGTAAGTACCAATCAGCATAAACAGCAGGATGTATATATCTTTTCCTTTTTTCATGTTCACAGGCAGCAAGGAAGCCCGGGTAACCCCTGCGTTAGACACGGTCTCATGGAGCATTGAACTCCCATTTTTACAGTATGTTTTAGCTGGCTCACTGTTTACAGCACAGTTACCTTACCACCTTTGCAAAATACGGGTGGCACTAAACATGGCCCGTTTCTAGAGTGTGTGCTTTATGTTGTATGCGTGTTCGTTTTGTATGTGTCCTCTTTTTTCGAATATTTTTCGAATATTTTGGAAATAGTATTTTTCACAATAGGCACGCTAAAAATAGTTGTGTAGAATTAACACTTCGTGCCATGTTTGTTTTCAACAACATTTTTATAAAAAACCGCACTTTTTCTGCATGACCAATACCACGGATGTATTTAACCCATGGTCTTTTTTGAAAGCAAGGACTACCAGAAATTTTTTTTTTATCCTTTCTCTCTACAGGTCTGCAAAATAGCGGCTAAAGTTTAGGTACAATAATAGACCTTCACTAATAAATATCACTTTTTTGTATATACACAAATTAGAAAAACGTGAGTAAGGTGGGGATTTTGTGTAACCCTGTCCTGAAGAAGATGTTTTTACATCGAAACATGTTGACACACACCCAGAGGCAGCGCACATAATACTACGCTCATCCTCTTACAACCTTTTTTTAATAGTACCAACTCGGGGAACCATTAAAGTTTTTGAGTCCACCCACGAGTCAGGTCCTTTTTAAATCTCCACTCACTATCCCGACCCCACCACCACACTCACTCACTATATGATTAAATAACCCTCACTATACACCACACATAGACATAAGAGTGCTCCCGCGTATTCGCTGGTCGCAGCACGCAGTATCCCGTAGAGGGATACGATGACCCCGATGATGAAGCATGACACCAAGGGGCCTGTTGGTGTGTGAGGGGTACCTAAAAACACCAGACGTGCTCCCAACCACAGTAGGGACATCGTCAACCCTTAATTTTATGGATTCCTCTTGTTTTGTAAACGTTACCCAGGGAGAACGAATCCATATAGTCTCTCTCTCTCCTTCCTTTGTTAAAATTTGGTTGGTTAGCTGGACATAATGTGCATGATTTTACTGGACTTTACAATTTGTTTATGAAGAAACATATATTAAGTAATTGCACAAATGAAAAGTTGCATCAGCATTTGGGAGACCTAGGTTTAATTTCTCCCCAAGAATTGGGAAAGAAGGCAGACCATTGGGTCAAGACTAGGATGACAAGGACAACCACTGGGGGTGACCAGAAGAAGGTGCTTACAAAACATCCCAAGGGGAAAGGTGGTGAGAATCCCTAAGATAAAAGGTCTGAGTCTTCTAAAGGGCCCCAAAAACCTGTACAGGTGGGTAGGTCCCAAACTACTCCCTATGTGCCTCAGCCCTATAGGGGGAAGAACTTTGAGCCCTTAAAGGCCTATTGTAACAACTGTAAGAAGTTGGGACATCTAACTGTAGATAAATCTTGCCCCCACAACAAGGCCCCTAAGGCACCCAGTAGAGCTACTACTGGGGCAGCAAGTCTACAGATGGGATCAGAAGAGAGCCCTGAGCAAATCTGGATGCACACTGAAGCAAGTCTAGTTTCCATGGGGGAAATTGAGTTTACCACTGTAGCTGTGTGGCTACCCAACTTAAAGAAGTATTTGCAATAACGCTGGGTGAATAGGAAGAAGTTCTGAGGGATACAGGTGCCAGTGTCACTATGGTGAGAGATACACTGGTTATCCCTGAGCAATACTTGATTGGGAAAACTTTTCCAGTCACCAATTCTGACAGTGTTACCACTAATCATCCTATGGCTATGGTGACATTAGGCTGGGGGAGGGTTACTGGCCTGAAACAGGTAGTGGTCTCTCAGAAATTACCAGCTGACTGTCTGCTTGGAAATGACCTAGAAACCTCAGCCTGGTCGGAGGTCGAGTTCAAACCCCATGCACACATACTGGGTATCCCTGAATTGGTGTGTGTGCAAACAAGAGCACAGACCAAGAGAAGGAGTGAAAAAGTAGGATTGGAGCCTGGAAGACTGGCCCAACCAACCAAGAGAAAAGGTAAGACGACTGGGGAACCAGCTTCTGTACAGCAAACCACACAGAACCCTAGAGGGAACTGAGCCTATGGAGCTTGAGTCTTGCCAGGTTGAACTCTTGGGCCCAGGGGGGGAGGGGGGGCGGGGGGGGGCACTAGGGAAGAACTGTGCCAGGGTCAGCAAGACTGTCCCACTCTTGAAAACCTGAGGCAGCAAGCTGTCTCAGCAGCACAGGGTGATGTCAGTGGTACCCACAGAGCTCATTGGGAGGAGGGATTACTGTATGCTGAGGCAAGAAACCCCACTCCTGGAGCCACCAGGAGAGTAGTAGTGCCACAGAAGTACAGGGAGTTCCTCCTAACTTTAGCTAATGACATCCCCCTAGCTGGACATCTGGGGCAACCAAAACTTGGGAAAGGCTAGTGAGTCACTTCTACTGGCCCCAGATGCACCAACAGGTGAGGGACTTTGTCAGCTCCTGTGTTACTTGTTAGGCCAGTGGCAAGACAGGGGGCCACCCAAGGAGCCCCCCTGATACCACTGCCAGTGTTGAGGGTTCCCTTTGAAAGGGTAGGTGTGGATATTGTGGGTCCACTTGATCTCCCACAGCCTCAGGGAACAAATTCATTCTAGTAGTAGTGGATCATGCTACTAGGTACCCTGAAGCAATTAGACTTAGGACTACTACAGCTCCTGCAGTACCCAAGGCCCTCCTGGGTGTTTTCACCACGGTAGGGTTTCCTAAGGAGGTGGTTTCAGACAGAGGTTCTAACTTTATGTCTGCTTACCTGAAGCACATGTGGAAGGAGTGTGGAGTGCAGTACAAGATTACTACCCCATACCATCCACAAACCAATGGTCTTGTTGAAAGGTTCAACATGACATTGAAAGGTACGATCATGGGAATTCCTGAAAAACTGAAAAGGAGATGGGATGTCCTGTTGCCATGCCTGCTTTTTGCTTATAGGGAAGTGCCACAGAAGGGAGCAGGGTTTTCCCCCTTTGAACTTCTGTTTGGTCATCCTGTGAGGGGACCACTTTGTCTTGTGAAAGAGGGTTGGGGTCGGCCTCTCCAAGAACCCAAGCAAGACATTGTGGACTATGTCCTTGGTCTAAGGTCCAGAATGGCTGAGTCCATGGAAAATGCATCCAAGAATCTTGAGGCCAGCCAGGAGCTTCAGAAGCACTGGTATGACCAAAAAGCTGCACTGGTTGAATTTCAACCTGGGCAACAGGTGTGGGTTTTGGAGTCAGTGGCACCAACGGCTATCCAGGATAGATGGAGTGGCCCTTACCTTATCTTAGAAAAGAAGAGTGAGGTCACTTACTTAGTTGACCTGGGCACAAGCAGGACACCCAAAAGGGTTATCCATGTGAGCCGCCTTAAGCTCTAGAATGACAGGGCTGGCATCACCATGCTGATGGTGACTGATGAGGAACATGAAGCAGAGTTAATCTCTCCCTGATCTCCTCTCTTACAGCCCCAAAGATGGGTCAGTAGATGGAGTTGTCTTTTTAGACACCCACTCTCCCCAACAGCAAACTGACTGCAAGCAAGTCTTGCAACAGTCTGCTAGTCTCTTTTCCCAGACCCATGGTCTGACAAACTGGTGTACCCATGATGTGGACACTGGTGACAGTTCACCTGTCAAAAACAAGATCTATCGCCAGTCAGAGAAAGTCCAGGTAAGCATCAAAGCTGAAGTTAGCAAGATGCTGGAACTAGGGGTGATTGAACCTTCTGAGAGCCCCTGGGCTAGCCCAGTGGTTCTGGTACCCAAGCCTCATCCACAAGGTGGAAAGAGATGAGGTTTTGTGTGAACTCTAGAGGGCTCAACTCTGTCACCAAGACAGATGCTCACCCTATCCCAAGAGCAGATGAGTTGATACACAAATTGGGGGCAGCCAACTTTCTAAGTACCTTTGACTTAACTGCAGGGTACTGGCAGATTGGCATAGTACCAGGAGCAAAAGAGAAAACAGCATTCTCCACACCTACTATCAGTTTACTGTAATGCCTTTTGGGTTAAGGAATGCCCCTGCCACCTTCCAGAGGTTGGTGAATCAAGTCCTGCCTTGGTTGGAATCCTTTAGTGCAGCTTATCTTGATGATATTGCGGTCTTTAGCTCCACCTGGCAGGATCACCTGATCCACCTTGGGAAGGTTTTAAAAGCCCTGCAATCTGTAGGCCTAACTATCAAGGCATCCAAATGCTAGATAGGGCAGAGCACTGTGGTGTACTTGGGCCACCTGGTTGGTGGAGGTCAGGTACAACCCTTACAACCCAAGATCCACAGTATCCTGGACTGGGCAGCTCCAACAACCCAGACACAAGTCAGAGCATTCCTTGGCATGGCTGGGTACTACAGGAGGTTTATGAAGGGATATGGGTCCATTGTGACTACCCTCACAGAACTCACCTCCAAGAAGATGCCCAAGAAAATCAACTGGACTCTTAGTTGCCAAAAGGCTTTTGACACCCTAAAAGAAGCAATGTGCTCAGCACCAATTCTAAAAGCAGCAGAGTATGCCAAGCAGTTCATAGTGCAGACTGATGCCTCTGAGCTAGGGACAGGAGCGGTCCTATCCCAGACCCAGGATGAAGGCCAAGACCAACCTGTTGCTTTTATAAGCAGGAGGCTACTTCGCAGAGAGCAGTGTTGGAGTGCTATTGAGAGGAAGGCCTTATCTGTGGTTTGGTCCCTGAAGAAGTTGAGGCCCTACTTGTTTGGAACTCACTTCCTGGTTCAAACTGACCACAGACCTCTCAGATGGCTAATGCAAATGAAAGGGGAAAATCCAAAACTACTAAGATGGTCTATCTCCCTACAGGGAATAGGCTTTGAAGTGGAACACCGACCATGAACTGCCAATGCAGATGGACTTTCCAGGTAGACAATGAAGACTCCCTAGGGCCAGGTTAGTCTCATCACCTTTCATTGGGGGGGGGGGGGGGGGCGGGGGCGGTGAGAAAGTGCCATCTTTCTTGAATTGGTATGCCCCCACTCCCCACTTTTTGCTGAATTGCTGATGTTCTTTGACTGAGTGTGCCCTGGGCTCCTGCCAACCAGGTGCCTGGGGCCTGTGTTCCTTCCCTAAAACTGTGCTGAAACTAAAACTCAATTGGCATCTCTGGCCACCTGTCAGCCCCTAGTAAATGGTACCCTAGGTACCCAGGGCCTGGTGAACAGAGGAGACCCCTTATTGTGCCACCCTTAGGGGCCCTGTACCCTGGCACCCACACACTCCCGTGTCAGGCTGAGTGTCTAAGTACAGAACCAAACAGAGTCAACATGGCACACACCACTGTGTGCCATGACCACAAACCCACTGCCCTGGCATACTTCAGTCACCCCTCTAGCTGGGTGCCCTATCTAGTGGTGAGGGCACAGGTGCATGAGCCCTGTGTCTCTACAGTACCCAGGGCCATTCCTGGGCACTGTAAGTGCAGTGATGCCATTAAGAGTATATGGTGCTGGGAGGTTGTCATTACGAACGCCACAGCACCATGATGGGTACACTGAAGACTGACAAGTTTGATATCAATTTTCTCAGCACATTAAACCCACAGTGGTGCCAGTGTGGGATTTAATGTAAAATGCACTACACAGGGCATCTTGGATATGCCCCCTGAAACCTAACCTACAATCCACGTCTTGTCTGAGAGGCTGCCTAGGCTGCCACACAGCAGACATGTTGCTGGACCCCTGGGTAGAGAGGCCCTCCGCTCCCCTGGGCCTGCAACAATGCACATCCTGGGCGAGGTGTTAGGTCTCCTACCCCAGGATGGGCAGGGGAAGCTTCACAGGCATGCCGCCTTCGTGAGCTTCTCCAGGCCACTTGCTGTATTCAGCAACTGTCCCCCACCGGTTCCGACCCCCACTTTGGCGGGAAGACGGGCGGGAAACCCTAAGGGAGGAAAGGGGGCGTGCCAGCCTTTGCCAACCCCACCCCTCAGGTGGGAGAGGCGAGGTGAAGCACAACTCCGGGCTCCGGCCATCTTAAGGATGGGGAGCCATGCCCAATCAGAGATAGGCTCCTGCCCCCATCCCACAGGAGAGGAGTAGGGTAGGGGCATTGGTCCCTGCCCTTACCCTACCTGTAACGCCCCTATAATTTAGTATTTAGGGGCACCCTGAACCTTCCTTCCTCAGATCCCGATTTGAAACAAAGAATAAGATCAAGAAACCAGAAGACCTGCTGTGCAGCTGCTAACAAGGGGACAACACCAACTGACTTGGCCCTAGCCCTACAGGCCTGTTGATCCTTGAACCTGCTAATGCGAAACTCCGGCGCCTTCCGTGGTCAACAAACTCAAAATCCCGGAGGACCCGACTGCCTTGAGACTTTACCAAGACTGTGATTCCCACGAGCAATGGTTCTGCTCAAAAAGCAACAACCCTGGTGCCAGCCAGGAACCGCGAATCCAGCACACACTGCAATCGCCGAGCCCGGCCTGTGCCTGAGTGGACAAAGACCCTGAGGACGTCCCCCCGGCGATTGTGACTAGAAATCCAGTGCCAAAGGACCCTCCTCGATGACCCAGACGACGCCTGCAGCCTCACAACAAGGAACCCCTCCAACCGCGACCAGCAGAGGGTAGGTTTCCTGATGTCAAAAGACACCCCTGCACCCGGTGCCCCACGGCCCCCTCTGCCAAACTCCTGGGTGCCTACCTATCCTCCAAGATTACAACTTACCGCTCGAAGTGTTGGTCGCTACTGAAGAATCTCCGTCCCTGAGCCTGCAGTCTTTGTTCATCTTCCAAGTTTTTCATTGAATAACATTGAGCGCCCGACGACTCAAAAGCACCCTACACCCAGCCGCCAGAGTGCCCCTGGGCGTCCCCATTCACCCTGAGCAAGTGACCAGGAGCCCGGCTCCCACAGCAGCGTGGCCTGCTCGCCAACAGCCACCAACTGAAGGCCCCCTGCCTCTCATTGGATAACATTGGACCTAATACACAAGTTACTTACCTTTGGTAACGATATATCTGTAAGAAACAGTAGTTAGTATTATATTCCTTATCTTAGAATAACCCCAGGCGTCAGACTGGATCCGGAAAGTTTTGCGTAGCAGTACCCCTGCGCGTAGGTAGGCGTCGTCCGCGGCTCCGCGTCCGTCATCGGCGTTAGACGCCACCCTCGCGCGCAGACGTCAGTTCTTATACACAGCTTTTCCTCGGCAGAAACGCAGAGCCATGATAAAAACCAACACTGGTGCCATGAAACTAGGGCCCTCAAAGGGATGACCTTAACCCTAGATATCGGTTCGCAGAACGGGGAGGATGGGTGGGGCGGTAAGGAATCTAATACTAACTACTGTTTCTTACAGATATATCGTTACCAAAGGTAAGTAAATTGTGCATCTGAAAACCAATAATCACACCAGAAAGTAACGGCCGAAAAAGCCATCTCTCCGGACTTGGCTGTCCAGGCAGTAGTGTCTTGCGAACGTGTGCAGCGAGGCCCACGTAGCTGCCTGACAGATGTCCTGCAAGGGGGCTCCCCGGCCCAGGGCCGTAGTGGCCAGAGTGGTATGGGCCCTCATCCCAACAGGAGGCTTCTTTTTAGCCAAAGAGTGGCATGCCTTGATGCACAACACGACCCACCGAGAGATGATCCGTTTGTGCACCGCCTGTCCCTTCTTAGCGCCCACGTAACCAACAAAGAGTTGGTCATCCACCCGGAACTGGCGTGTGCGATCAAGGAAGAAGGAGAGCGCACGTTTTGGGTCCAGACGGTGGAGCCTCTCTTCCGCTTTCGAGGGATGCGGAAAGAAGGTGGGCAAGGTGATGGACTGCCCGATGTGGAAGGCTGTGACTACCTTGGGCAGGAAAGAGGGACGCGTTCTCAACACAACCTTGTCCGGATGGACAGAAAGGAAAGGAGGCTTAGAGGAAAGAGCCTGGAGCTCACTCACTGTCCTGACAGAGGTGATGGCAACCAGGAAAGCAGTCTTAAAAGTAAGAAGACGAAGAGGGCAATTGTGAAGTGGCTCGAAAGGAGCGCACATCAAATAAGTAAGAACAAGGTTCAAGTCCCACTGAGGCATCACGAAAGGAACAGGAGGAAACATATGAGTGATGAGATTCAGAACCTATTAACAACCGGGGACTTGAAAAGAGGGCTGATCAGGTAGCCTTAAAAAGGCAGAAATGGCAGAGACGTAGCCCTTGATAGTGCCCAGAGAAAAGCCCTGCTGGGCAAGAGAAAGAAAAAAGAGGAGAACCTCTGAAAGAGGGGCAGAGAGTGGATCCACAACCTTTGCTGTGCACCATGCCACAAATGTGTTCCACCTGCAGGCGTTTACCGATTTTGTGGAGGGACACCTGGCTGCCAGAATCGCATCACAGACTTCAGGAGGCAAGTCAAATGGCCTCAACTGCCGCCGCTCAATCTCCTGCATGGAGGTGGAGACTGGACAGGTACGGGTGGAGGAACATCCCCTGCTGCTGCGACAGAAGGTCCTCCTGAAGAGGCAGACAAATCGGAATATCGACTGACATGCTGAGTAGCTCGGGATACCAGTATCTTCGTGCCCAGTCCGGAGCCACAAGGATGACTTGGGCCCGGTCGCGCCTGATCTTCTTCAGCACTCTGGGCAGAAATGGTATAGGCGGAAAGGCGTACAACAGACCGCAGCTCCACTCACGACGAAAAGCGTCTCCGAGTGAGTGCCGCCGTGGAAATTCCAACGCGCAAAACTGATGACATTGTGCGTTCTCTTCTGTGGCAAACAGATCTAACCAAGGCTCTCCCCACTGCTGAAAGAGGCCTTCGGCACGTCCGAGTTCAGACACCATTCGTGATCCATCATGCACCGACGGCTGAGTTCGTCCGCCCTGGCGTTCAGAGAACCTGCCAGGTGTTGAACCACCAGGGTCACGCCCTGTTGTTCCAGCCATTGCCAGAGACGCAGAGCCTCCTGGCATAGGGTCCAGGACCCCACCCCTCCCGGTTTGTTGCAGTACCACATGGCGGTGGTGTTGTCCGTGAACACCTTCACTACACTCCCCCAGACAGAGGGGAGGAATGCTTTCAGCTCAAGTCGGATCGCCCGCAGCTCCAGAAGGTTGATGTGGAGCCGGGACTCCGCGTCCGTCACAACTACGTGCTCCGGTTGGGGAAGGGAGAGGGATCTGCCGCTGACCCAATCGCGGTCCGTGAGCCACCACTGCAACTGCCTTGTAGTGCCCTCCGAGATCAAGACATGGTCAGACAAGTTGCCCTGATGCTGGGCCCACTGAAACTTCAGGTCCCACTGCAGAGCCCGCATCCGCCACCTGGCGTGATGCACCAGAAGGATGCAGGAGGCCATCAGCCCCAGAAGCTGCAGCGTCAACCTGACCGAGACTCGGGATAAAGGATGAAAGATCGGAATCAGAGCCTGAATATCCCGAACCTGCTTTTTGGGAGGATAAACCCGAAACTGCGCCGAGTCTAGAACCGCTCCGATGAAGCGGAGCTTCTGAGAGGGGCACAGGTGTGAATTCGGCACATTGATGGAGAACCCCAGCAGGTGCAGGAGGTCGGCCGTAGTCTTGAGGTGGCTGACGACTGTCTGGGGCGAGCCCGCCTTCAACAACCAGTCGTCGAGATAGGGGAAGACTGACACCCCTAATCTGCGCAGATGAGCTGCGACCACCGCCATCACTTTCGTGAACACCCGAGGGGCGCTGGTACGGCCGAAAGGGAGCACGGTAAACTGAAAGTG
Organism: Lissotriton helveticus; assembly: GCF_964261635.1. Taxonomy (NCBI): domain Eukaryota; kingdom Metazoa; phylum Chordata; class Amphibia; order Caudata; family Salamandridae; genus Lissotriton; species Lissotriton helveticus. The sequence goes on from NC_136065.1 coordinate 1,662,306,365, forward strand.
CTCGTGGCCTACCGTGAACCGCAGGTAGCGCCGGTGTGCCGGCAGGACGGGGATGTGGAAATACGCGTCCTGCAAGTCCAACGCTACCATCCAGTCTCCTGGGTCTGGGCAGCTAAGACCTAAGCCAAAGTCAGGATCTTGAACTTCTCCTTCCGGAGGAAGCTGTTGACGTTCCGGAGGTCCAAAATAGGGCGTAGGCCCCCCTTTGCCCTTCTTGGGAACCAGAAAGTAGTGGGAATAGCAACCACACCCTACTTCTGGCCCAGGAACGCCCTCAATGGCCCCCTTGGCCAAGAGGGCCGTAACTTCCTCCTGCAGAAGATTCAAGTGATCCCCCGACACGCGGTGGTATTGTGGTGGGATGGCTGGAGGGGTCGCCTCAAAGGGGAGGGAGTAGCCACTTCGGACGATTTGCAGCACCCACCTGTCCGATGTGATGGTGCGCCAGTGGAGGAGGTGATGGCGAACCCTGCCTCCCACTGGTGTCGAATGGGTCTGAAAGCTCGGACTAGGAGGGCTTTGAGGCGGATGCTGCGGGGGTGGATGTGGACTGGCCTCGCCGTTGTCCCCGGCCACCCCCACGGCGGTTACCACATCCGCCGCCGCGCTGGATGGTAGGCTGCGGCCTGTGGCTGGCAGGATGTGTGGGGGCGCCCCTTCCTTGGCCACGAAAGGAGCGAAAGGCAGACTGCTGCTGACGCGGGCCGACAGGCCCAAGGACTTGGCCGTAGCCCTGGAGTCCTTGAAGCGTTCAAGCGCATGATCTGCCTTGCCACCAAAGAGATGGCTGCCATCAAACGCATGTCCATGAGGGTGCTCTGGACAACAGCCGAAAAGTTGGTGGACCTCAGCCAGGCGTGGCGGCAAACCGCCACCGTCGTTGACATCGCCCTTGTAGGAGGGTGGATACCGGACTATGCTTACACCAGATTTTTTGCCTTGTGTTTAGCTGGTTTTCGACTTAGTTGGCCTGGGATCCTGCTAATCAGGGCCCCAGGCTATCTGCTCTCTCGTTAAAATGGACTCCATGTACCCTAGGTGCATAACTAGTTGGGATTGGATCACCTTATCAGCCCCTGTACAGTGTACTATAGGTACCCAGGGCATAGGTGCATCCAAGGCCTACCAAGGGCTGCAGCTTATCTTTTGCCACCCCTGGCTGGCCATCCAAACTGACACAACTGGCTGATCACTCAGCTGGGGCAAGGTGGTGTAATCACCCCTTGCTTAGATATAGTATATCTATGTCTAAACCCATATCTGGACACATATACACCTATAAGTCACTCCTATGGTAGGCCTTAACAATCCTGGAGGCAGAGTGCTTGGTTTTATGGGAGATGGTGCTCTAGCATGAGCTGAGCCTGTCTGCAGCTTTCGGAACCATGTCCTTATAGCTGTTCCCAGGTATTGCCATACCATATACTCTTAAGTGCATTATAATCCTCGCGGTTAGATGCTATCTTTGGTTTGGCTTTATCAAAACATGTCGAGTAAGGTGTCATACGTTTTGGAATACTACCCCCTCGCCAATTCTGGCGACGGGGGTAGCATTCCACCCTTCTAGAGGGAGAAGACATGTGGGTAACAGTAAACGCCGTTAAAACTAACCAGAGCCTCAGCATCACAAAATGGATGCTGCTGCCACAGACACAAGTCTGGCCTCCTGCTGCTGACCGAAACTCCGGCAGTGGAGGCCTGGGCAAATGGTATCCTGTCACAGGGAGGTGTTACACCACCCCAGACAGGAGATAGTGGATTGAGGCAGGCAGGGCGAGTGAAACTAGACACTGCCTGGGGCGCACAAGGCTCCCCATGCATAGCCCAGTTCAAACCTGTGCTGGGGCACTCCAGCCCCAGCTATGGCGCGAAACTGGACAAATGGAAAGGGGTGTAACCACCCCCTTCCTGGGTCCCACCCGTAGGAGGGACCTAGCACGTAATCCAGCCCCTTGATTTGGAATAAAGGTAGGAGCCGTGTCCATATACTTTAGATAATCCCGACTGAAACTTTGAAACGAAACTCTGGACCCTTCGACATCCCACTCGACGTGGAAGACTGAAGAATCTCCCTTGTGGTCAAGGAGTGACCACCCTGTGCAAACAGGCACCATCCAGCGCCCAACGGTTTGCTTTGTTGCAGCTCCCGCCGGAGCTCGAGCGACAGAGATCGTCAAGAACCGGATTCCCAGACATCCAACAGCCCGATCCACAGCCACAGCAAAGCTGAGACCCGTGGACGCGACGTGAGACGTGGGACCGGCCATCTTGAAAAGACGGTGAAGTGCTTCCCGTGCAGCTCCCGCGGCACCCTCGAAGCTGTGCATTAGGGATTGAGAAGCCCCAGCCCCGAGCAGCTTTTGCACCGAAGATCACCCCTCCACACTCACCGGGTGCTGCGTGGGGCCCTTTTGCATTTTCCTGCTCAACACGTCTGTCCAGTCACTTGCCTGTTAGCTAGTGGTCACTACGACGATGAACCTTTGAATTTACACCGCTGGTCTGGTTGCTCCATACTGGCCCTCGCTCCCCTGAAAAGGAGCAACCTCTCTGACCTTGCTGGTCCGAGTAAGAAGCAATCTTCAAATCCTGCGTGGGTTGCATTTGCCAAGGTCTGTTGACTCCGATCCGGAAGCAGACACCGCCGACTGCGAGAGCCTTTGTGGGACAGTCCGTGATCCACTCCTGGTTATCGTCGATGCCCCCGAGTCCACGTGGCAGGGAGACAAGCTTCACAACAACCACCTGATTGCGCCAGACATCGCCTGGTTCCTTTCTGGTTCCATCCTGGTCACTGGCTAGTGACCCAGACTCTGTCCCCTCTGCTTTCAGGTACTCTACATCTTCGATCCACCCTTGGATCCAACCGGACTCTTCTCTCCTGGCCGCCTGCAGCATCTTCATCTCCAGGCTCCATAGAACTCCACGACGAAACCCGACACACTTTGGCACCTATGCACCTGCGTCCTGTGGGTGAGGTAACGAGAATACACCGTTGCTCCCATAGTGGTTTACACCTCTAGTGTCCTAGTTTAAAGTGGCTAAGTTCTAGTCCAGTCGGAAGACTTTTAAAACAGTAACTTTGTAACTTTTACGCACCATTGACTTTGCATTGGTGCATGCGTGTGCTTCAAGCACTGCACCCGTATCCTGCGGGCCTCTCCCATCCTAACTGCTGTTAGTCCAGAGTAGTCCCAGCGATTGCCAAGGCCCTAGGCCTTACCATTGTTCGAGACGTGGTACTTATACCACTATTTTAGTATATGGTTTTAGGGGACACCGGGCCTATCCATAATTGTGCAACTTTTGCATGTTTAATTGTGCTTTTGTTTAAACGCTTGTGCCTCTGGTCTCAAAGAGTACAGAGGATTATTCTAGTAATAAATACATATATTTTTATAATATATAACATGCCCTATTGAGTTAAGCCTAAGACTGCTTATGTCCATGCTACCACTAGGATAGCTTGTCTATAAGGTTGACTTTACAACCACCACCATAAGGGTTGTTTGGACTGATACAAGGTGCTCACTAGAATAGTGAACATCATACATCAGGCCAACTTCTCACAGCCCAGCCCAGTGAGTCTGTGGTATCCAGTCCACATCGAATCGAATACCGCGCTGCGTCTCATCCGTCCGCGAGGGCTTGAGCGAGCTATGCCCGGGCCCCTTCCGGGCACTCTGGCAGCACGGCCGCAACCGTATCCCACAGTGGGTATAACGGCCCAAGAGGCAAGCGGTGTTGACTGACCGCAGTCCGCAGCTAAGGGACGAGAACAGTTTCTTACCAACCTGTTCGTACCTCTTGGATTCCTGATCTGGGGGTGCAGTCGGGAATGCGGATTGGGAAGTGGAGGCCTGGATAACCAGGCTCTCGGGGCGGGGTGGGAGGAAAGGAAGCTAGGGTCGCCCGGAGCTCGGCGGTGGCGCCTGGCGACGTGCCTATCTGCAGGAGAGCCTGTAGCGGGCCTCGACCAAGTGCCCAACAGGACTTCCATGAGAGCCTCATTAAACGGCAGCAAATGCTCCGGAGAGCCAGCCTGCGTCTAAGGACCTCAGTGAGGATATTGGCCCGCGTCAGCACCACGCTATAAGTAGCCCCCTCCTCCGTAGCCACGGTAGGAGGGGAGACAAAACCAGTGTCAGGTGAGGTATCTAGACCACTGGCCTCCCCTATCTCCTCTGTCCAGTCCTGAAAGGACTGACACTCACGTGTCAGAGGGTCCTCCGACCCCTCCCAACCCCCCTTGTCCTCCATCTCCTGAAATTCAGGGTCTAAGGATGGAGCCGGATCAAAGAAGAAAAGTTCTTCGGCCGGCACCGAATGCGGCGTCGAGCGATGCCGGATCCGGACCGAGGGAGGGATCGGGGACGTCGTCGTCCGGGGATGGCGTCGGGGGCTACACCCTGGGGGTCGGCGCTGGCGGAGGGGTCGTGAGGTCGACAAGCGGCGACCCGGATCTGGATCCAGTGGGGCCTTGCGGCGCCGAAGCACCAGACGGCGCCGGGGCCGAAGCACCAGACGGCGCCGGGGCCGAAGCACCAGAGGGCGCCGGGGCCGAAGCACCAGACGGCGCCGGGGCCCGAAGCACCCGACGGCGCCGGGGCCCGAAGCACCCGACGGCGCCGGGGGCCGAAGCACCCGACGGCGCCGGGGCCGAAGCACCCGACGGCGCCGGGGCCGAAGCACCCGACGGCGCCGGGGCCGAAGCACCCGACGGCGCCGGGGCCGAAGCCAGTCGGGACTGTGGGGCCCGAAGGTGCGCCGACAACCCTCGACGGAGGGAAGTGAGTCCTCATGGCCACGAGGAAGTCATGAATCTCCGCCGGCGTCGCATTAAGCCCAGGGACCGGCAGGTGTGGGGCTGGCTGCGACGCCTGTAGCTCCGGCGGAGCCGCGTGGGCGGTGTCGCCCGAACCCCCGGCTGCATCGTGCGAGCATCGGCTGCAGGGGAGGGGGACGGCGGGGGGGGGGTGGAGGGTGGGGGATTGAGGGGAGGAGGAGTCAGAAGAGCGGTGTCGCTGCTTCGACTTCTTGTGCCTCTTACCTGAGGACTTGGAGCCCAACGAGTGGTGTCGACTCGACGAGCGGTGATGACTCCGGCCCCGCAACCGGTCCCTCGACCTCCTCCTGGACCGGGACCTCGAACGGCGTGGGGCCGACTGCAGGAGCTCAAGACGCTTACGGGACCGCTCATGCCTAGCTTTCGACGTCAAGGCCCGGCAGTCGGAGCACGACTTGTCATCGTGGTCGAACCCCAAACAATGTAGGCACCGGCGATGGGGGTCGGTAACCGACATCGGTCGGTCGCAGTCGGCACAGGGCTTAAACCCGGGCATCTCTACCGGCACCGATTGAGTCGTTCGACTCGAAAAACAGATCGAAAAAGTTTAGTCAAAAAATTACTAAGGGCACCGCTTATTCCGGATCGGCGCTTGCTGGCGCGAAAAAAAGAAGAACCGACGTCAGCGCGCGAGGGCGGCGTCTAAGTACTCCGACGACGTCATCACGGACGCGGACGACGCCTACCGACGCACAGGTGTACTGCTACGCAAAACTTTCCAGATCCAGTCTGACGCCTGGGGATATTGTAAGGTAAGGAATCTAATACGAACCTGTTTCTTTCAGATTACCTCCGCACCCGGCTGCCCCTGTGCCACTGAGGGTGTACCAACTGTACCTACCTGACCCTGGGAGACCCCTGAGTCTATGCCCAGAACCTTAACTCTGCCAGTCTTACCTACAAGCCGATGACTCACTTTCCTTCCATAGGATAACATTGACTGGTTTCACTTGAAAATTCTTTTAAGTGTGGAGTTTTGGAACTTTAAAATATTAATCTAAAATCAGCTGAACAACGAATTCAGATTTACTCACCTGTTATCAGGTGAGAACCCAGTGCTGCATCTTTTAGCCCAGCACTGACCCTAAAAAGTAATTTTAACCGTACTTACCAGTAACTTGAATTTCCTTCCATAGGAATCCATTGTCTGGTTTTCTCCAGAACAGTTTGTAAGTGTAGGAGAGTAGGGTCTGCAATCCTATGATCACCCAGATTTTTGCTTTTTGCTGCACTGGTTTACGACTTTCCCTGGCTGTGGGCCTGCTAATCAGACCCACAGCCTAGCTGTTCTCTCTATCCAAATTGTACTCAGGTACTGAATTGGCACTGGGCCCTCTCGAAGTCCCTGTACCCAGGGCTGAGGTGTACCCAGAAGTCTCCCAGGGGCTGAAGCATGTATTGTGCCACCCCTGGGTTGACTAACTAAACTGACACAACTGGCTGCACGACAGCTGGGGCAAGGTGGTGTACTCACCCTTTGCTTTAGATATAGTATACCTATATCTAACCCTAAAATGGACACACAGATCTCCTATCAGTCACTCCTATGGCAGGCCTTAACAATCCTGAAGGCAGAGTGCTTGGAATCGTGTGAGATGGTGCTCTGGCATGAGCTGAGCCTGTCTGCGGCTTTCGGGATCCATCCCTTAGCCGTTTCCATGATATCGCATACCATATACTCTTAAGTGCATTATAATCCTCGCCGTTATGTGCCAACTCTGGTATCGCTTTATCAAAACATGTCGAGTAAGGTGTCATACGAATTGGAATACTAACCCCTCGCCAATTCTGGCGACGGGGTTAGCATTCCACCCTTCTAGAGGGACACGACATGTATGTAACCCCGGTTAAAGTCAAACAGAGCCTCAGCTCCACAAAATGGATGCTGCCACCGAGACACAAGTCTGCCCTCCTGCTGCTGGGAGTCCTCCCAGAGCAGGAGATAAGGACAAAGGGTTTCCTGCCAGGGGCGGTGCCAGCACCGTCCCAGACAGGGTTTTGTGTATTGTAGGTAGGCAGGGCTTTAGAGGAAGGTGACTGCACGTGGCACCCCGGTGCTCACTGTGCATAGGCTGGCTGGAACCAGTTCCAGGGTCACTCCAGACCCTGTGCTGGGGAAAAGCCCGCCAAGGAAGTGGGTGTAACCACCCCCCTCCTAGTCCCACCCCTAGGGCAGGACTTAGTCGCGTGCCAGCCCCTTTTTACAGGATAAAGGTAGGAACTGGCCCCCTTCCAAATCAGATCATCTTTGAATCCTGAAACTACTTTCTGCGAAAGGAACTCAAGACTTCTTCCTAAGATTTCTCCCTTGTGACTAGGGAGTAGTCACCCTGCATCCGCAGGCACCATCTAAGAACACTGCGGTCTGCTGCAAGTCCTTCCTCCGGAATCCGACTGCCCAGCTCGACGAGAACCGGCTTCCCTGGCACCTCTGACCTCTACCCACCTCTACAGCCCAGCTGAGAACCGTGGGTGCGACGAGACCTCAAGGGACCGGCCATCTGCAAGACTGCACGACTTCTTTCCAGCAAGCCCGCCGAGTAAATTCCTGGTGAGTGCTTTGGGGTCCGAGAAGCCCCGACCCTGAGCAGCTCAAGCACCGAAGTGCAGCCCCCCAGCATCTCCACGATCTGCGTGGGGCCCTTCTGCTTTTTGCTGCTCACCGCGTTGTTTGGCTACTAGCCCGCTGGCTTGTGGCCTTCCTGACGACGCCCGACGACATTTCTGCTGCTGGTCTGGTTGCTCCAGACTGGCCCTTGCTTCCCTCCATCGGAGAAGTACCCTGGACCCTCCTGGTCCACCCAAGACGCCATTTTAGGTCCACCGCGTGGGCCTTGCATTTGCCAAGACTTGTTGCCCAATCCTGGGTCCAGCGACGTCGACAGCAAGAACCTTCGTGGGACAGCTCGCACCTCCATCCTGGTCGCCGACAACGCCTCCTGGTCCGAGAGACTGCAGAGCCCAGCAGCGCCCACTCACCTGACTGCGGTGACTTCGCCCGGTGCCATCCTGGTGCCCACTCAATCACTGGCTAGTGATTCAAGAACTTGGTCCCCTCTGCTTTCAGGTTTTCTTCTTCCTTGATCCAGGCTTGGATCCATCGAACTTTCCTCCACTGGTCGCCTGCCAGCAACTTCCTTCTTCCAGGCTCCTGGTCCGGCAACGAGATCCCCGACGTCTTTTCAGACCTATGCAGCTGCAGCCCCTGGGCTAGGTAACTTCGGCACTTCGGTGTCCCAGCATAGCCTCACTATCCTAGGGTCAGGATCCACTGTCGTTTTCTTCCTACCAGGTCGGGTTCGCCCGTGAACACTAACTTTGCCTTTACTAGCCTCCATAGACTTTGTCCCGCATCCCGCGTGAGAGTGCACACTCTGCACCCGAGTCCCCTAGGTCTCCTAGAAGTAATCTAACGATTCCCTAGTTAAGTCCTAGCGATTCCAAAGCCTATTAGTACTGTACTTACCTGCTAGTAATTTCGCCTTCCACTTTTTAAGTATATGGTTTTTCGTGCCCCTCGGGCATTTGTGTATAACGTGCTAACTTAAGTATTTTCGTAAGAGTTTTGTTGTGTGCCTAGCACCCTGTCCTCATAAAGAGTACAGGGTTGTTGTGATTCTAATAAATACACTGTTTATTTTCATAACACTTGTGTGGTGTCCTTTCACTGGGTGTTCAAGGGGTAATGTGATGGTAAAACAGCTGGCTTAACACGCCCTCTAGAGTCTTAGCCTTAGACTGCTCGTATCCATGCTACTAGGATAGCTGGTCTATAAGGTTGACTTACAACCAATCATCAATAAGGGTTGTTTGGACTGATATATAGTGATCACTAGAATAGTGAACACTGCACATCAGGCCAACTTCTCACAGTAAGTGTCAATTTTAACAAACAACAAATATTCCTTAAAAATCGCCTGTATGACCAACGCATTCTTTCAATTGTTTACAGGAGATACACCAGTGCTAGATCCAGGATCTAACACTGAGTTAGAACAAGTAACAATAACAGTACTTACCTGCTAAGTGAATTTCCTCCCATAGGATAACATTGGTGATTCTATGTAAAAAAGTGTCAACTTTTAAAATCCAATAATATTCCTTAAAAATCACTACTGTAACCAAAACGCTTTTACTCAATTGTTTACAGGAGATGTTGCAGGACAATCTAGGATCCAGTCCTGTGGTTATAACAGTAATCGATAAAGTAACTAATTGCATCTAACTAGAAATTTCCATTGAGCTCAATGTAACATTGGGTTTGAAATTGTGTTGCCCATTGCAACAACTGTAGCTATTGTATTCAAAAGTCTATTGCCTATTTGAAAAGTATTTAACTAAACTATCTCATTCTGAGAAAGTATATTTTGATACCTATTGTTTGTTCTAAAATATAACAACTATATATTATAATACAAACAATATGCCTAGAGTTCAGTTCTTGAGTGTGTGAGACCATTTGCTGACTGTGTACAACAAATGCTTTATACTGTCCTCTGATACTGCCTTACTGCTCGACCAAGCTACCACTTTAGAGAGTAAGGTTATATCTAACTTTAGCCTCTGCCAAACCTCTGGGGACTGTGGACTCTGTGCACATTGTACCTCCAGTATATACAGAGCCACTTTCTTACATTAGGTACCCATGTACCTTTTACCAGGGACTTAAAGGGTGCCTGAAGGGCCTATAATGGATCCGTTTTAGGGAAAGAACAATGGTACCGAGAACCTGGACATCAGGGACCCAGTACTCTACAGTCAAAGTTGCATCACAAGCCAGACAAAAAGTGTGTGTGTGTGTGTGTATATGGGGTACTGCAACAGAACGAATAGTTTCTTGCCTGTCGGTGTAGTTTTGCAGCTTCAAGATTTTTCAGGATTCACATGCTGTGCATTATTCCGCCGTCTAGTGGTTGGGTCTGGAATTGCAGTTTTTTTGGGGGGTTGGTGGGTGTCGACATAGCACCAGCTGGTGTACTTCTGTGACGTCTACGGGCTCCCACCTTTGGTCGCGGTCATCGGATTTTTTATTTTTTTTGTTCTTTCCAATTCTCCCTGGCAGAGGGTGGTGGGTTCACTAGTGAATCCAGAAAATTCTTCAAGCTGCAAAACTACACAGAGAGGTAAGAAACTGTTTGTTATGCAGTGTGAATCTTTTCTGGATTCACATGCAGTGCATAGGCTTTGTAGCAGTTTATGAGACTTGTGGTGGCTGGGTGGAAGATGAGCGTTGGTTTGTGAATAGATGATGTAAAACCTTTTGTCCCACTTGTACTTTCTTATTCATTTGGATGTCCACACAGTAAAGCTTTGTTAATGTGTGTACTGAAGCCCAAGTTGCTGCCATGCAAATGTCTTGAGTTTGAGTATTTGCCAGAATAGTGACTGTAGCTGCCTTCTTTCTTGTTGAGTGAGCCCGTATTGCTCCTTGTAATGTTTGACCTGCTTGTTTGTGACATAGCGGAATGGCTTGTGCAATCCATCTTGCGATGGTATTCTTGGTTACTGGTCTTCCCAAAAAGCTATTAGCAAAAGAGACAAAGAATTGCTTCGTCTTCCTGTGACCACTCTCCTAGTGTCAAGTGTATCGAATAGTTTTCTTACCTGTCGGTGTAGTTATGCAGCTTGAAGATCTTTCTGGATTCACTATGCTGTGCATTATTCCGCGGTCTTGTGGTTGGGTCCGGAATCGTAGTCTTTTCTTTTTTTTTTTTTGTAGCCCAGGTGGGCGTCGGCGTCACACCTCCTCGGGTGCATTTCCGGTGACGTCGGCATGCTTCCTGCGGAAGCTCCCACTCTTGGGCGCCATCTTCGGGTTCTTTTTTTCCGTGTTTCTTTCGTTTCCGAAGTAATGGCAATGTTCTATTTAGGTGATATTTTACCGCTTGTACTTTTAAGTCCTTTTTTTTTTTTTAATTAACCACCTCTTCTCTCTCCAGCCTCATCTTTCTGGCGGAGGTGGGTGGGTTCGCTAGTGAATCCAGAAAGATCTTCAAGCTGCAAAACTACACCCGACAGGTAAGAAAACTATTCGTTTTGCAGCGTGAATCTTTCTGGATTCACTATGCTGTGCATAGATTTTGTAGGGGTTTCTCATTTCTGTGGCAGCTGGGTGGAAGATGAGCGTTGGTTATTGAATATGTGCTGGAGCACCTTTTGTCCGACTTGTGCTTCCTTGTTCATCTGTATATCCACACAGTGGTGCTTCGTGAACGTGTGCACCGAAGCCCATGTTGCCGCCAGGCATATGTCTTGTATGGGTGTGTTAGCCAGGAAGGCTATTGTAGCACCCTTTTTCCTAGCGGAGTGGGCACGTGTCCCCTCTGCTAGCTCTTGTCCTGCACGTTTGTGGCAGAGTTGAATTGTTTGTGCGATCCATCGTGCAATAGTCTCTTTGGTTATTGCCTTGCCCATGAAACTGTTGGCGAATGACACAAAGAACTGTTTTGTTTTCCTGTGTCCCTTCGTCCTCTCAATGTAGTGCATGACTGCCCTTCTGGCGTCCAGGGTGTGCAGAGCTCGCTCTGTGCTAGTGGTTGGTTTTTGGAAAAAACTCGGTATCTGTATAGACTGGTTCATGTGGAATTTGGACACCACCTTCGGCATGAAGTGTGGGTCAGTCCTCATCACAACCCTATCATTGTGTATTTGTATGTAGGGTTCTTGTAGCGTCAGCGCCTGAAGCTCGCTTACTCTGCGTAAGGACGTTATTGCAACCAGGAAAGCTGTTTTCATAGTTAGCATCTTTAGGGAGGCCTTGTGAAGTGGTTCAAAGGGCTCTTTCATGAGTTCCGTTAGGACTATGTTCAAGTTCCATGCAGGTGGCGGCACCCGCTTGGGTGGTGCGATCCTTTTCGCTCCTTCCAGGAATCTCTTCACCACCTGTGATGTGAAGAAACTCCTGCACGTTTCTCCCCTTGTGTGGGCGACTATCGCTGCCAAGTGAACTCTTAACGAGGATGAGCTAAGGTTGTTCTCCAGCAAGTGCGTTAGGTACTTTAGCACTGTGGAGTCATTCTTCATTTTATTGTGAAGTCTTTCTTTTCTGCACCACATTGTGAATCTCTTCCATTTCGCAACATAGCACTTCCGAGTGCTGGGCCTTCGTGCCTCCCGAAGGACCCTCAGGGTGCTTTCTGGCAGTCTCAAATGTGCGAACTCTATGTCCTTAGGAGTCACGCTACGAGGCTCAGGCTCTCTGGCTCTGGGTGTAGCACCTCTCCGTTCTGCATGGAGAGCAGGTTTTTCCTCTTGCCGAATCTGTGGGGTGCACACTGTGTCATCTCCATGATCTGCGAGTACCATGTCTGCCTGGCCCACTGTGGCGCGACCAGTATCAGGGTCATGTTGCTCGCTCTGCACTTGCTCAGCACTCTATGCATCAGTGGTATCGGGGGAAAAGCGTAAGCAAATGTCCTGGACCAATCTATCCATAGGGCATTCCCCAGGGACCCCTCCTCGGGCTGTCTGGATGCGAAGTTTTGGCATTTTGCATTCCGGCGTGTGGCAAACAGGTCCACTGATGGCGTTCCCCATCTGTCGAACAGCCACCTTGTCTCCTGAGCATTGAGCTCCCACTCGTGGGATGCCGATGTCTGTCTGCTGAGCCAGTCTGCCTGTATGTTGTCCTTCCCTGGTAGGTGTATGGCTAGCAGGTCTATCATGAGAGGGATGGCCCATCTCCATATCTCCTGCGCCAGTGTTGAAAGCGTGGCTGACTGTGTCCCACCCTGCTTGTTGATGTAGAACATCGCGGTGGTGTTGTCTGTTTGTAGCAACACCTTGTGCTTGTACAGTCTTGTTTGGAAAGCTTTCAGTGCAAGGAAGATTGTCTTCAATTCTAGGTAATTGATGTGCTTTGTCGCATCTGCTGGCGTCCACAGTCCCCTCACCTTGAGCTCCTCCATGTGAGCGCCCCATCCCTTCAGGGATGCATCTGTGGTGATGGTCACTGTTGGCGTTGGGGGCGTTAGAGGCTTTCCCCTTGTTATGTTCTCCATGGTCCACCATGTCATCTCCTTCTGCACTGCGTGCGTTACAACCACTAGATCCTCCCAACTGCCTATAGCTTGTGACCATTGCTCCTGTAGCCATTCTTGAATGGGTCTCATGTGGAGTCATACATTTGGTACCAGGTGGATGCATGATGTCATCATCCCCATGATCTTGCTCGCAGTCCTCACTGTCCGAGCTTGTCCCTTCCGGTAGAGGCGAGTTTCCTTCACCAGTGCCCTCGCCCTCTTCTTGCTGCAAGGTGTTGATCTGTGCTCCCTGGAAGATCTTCACTTGTTCCGGCTCCATTGATGATTTCTTCCAATGGATGGAGAACCCCAGGCTTATGAGCGTGCTCGTCACTGTATGTGCGTGCTGCTTGCATTTCTGGTATGAGTTTGCTTTCATCAGCCAGTCGTCCAGGTAAGGGTATACGTGTATTCCTTGCCTTCGTAGGTGCGCTGCGACCGCTGCGAGGCACTTTGTGAAGACCCTTGGTGCTGATTTTAGCCCGAAGGCTAGTGTTGTGAACTGGTAGTGGCTTTCTCCGATGGTGAACCTGAGCATATGCTTGTGCTTTCTGTTCATTGGGATGTGCAGGTAGGCGTCCTTGAGGTCTATCGTGACCATTAAGTCCCCGATCTGCAATTGCGGGAGCACCTCTTGCAGGGAGGTCATTTCGAATTTTTGCGTTCTTATGAATTTGTTCAGGAACCTTAGGTCCAGAATGGGTCTCATTGTCTCGTCTACTTTTGGTACCAGGAAGTACGTTGAGTATATTCCTTTGTTTCTTTCCTTGAAGGGTACCTGTTCTATGGCCTGCTTCTGCAGGAGTTCCTTTGCTTCTTCCTGAAGACGCTCTAGCTGTTTGCTTGCTAGTGGTTTTCTTTTTGGTTTTCTGCTTGTTGGCCTCCCCTCCAACTCTATGCAGTATCCGAATTGGATGATGTTGAGGATCCATTTGTCTGATGTGATTTCTCTCCATTCTTGGAGGTAAAATCTTAATCTTCCTCCCTCTGGTGTTATGTGGTCGTAGGTGTCTAGTTTGTCTTGACCCCTCTGTACGTGCTGCCCCCTGGGATCTTTTCTGTGGGCGGGCACACAGAGTTTTTGGAAGTCACTTAGAGGCGGGCTGCTGTCCCCCTCTTTTATTCTGTCCACGTCCATTTCCTCTCCCTCGAAAGGACTGGCCTCTTGGTTGGTACTGCCAGGACGGCTTCTGCTGACCCTGCGAGTCTGCCTGGTGCGTTTGTTGAAAAGCCTGGTGTGATGTACCTGGCTGGTTTCCGCCTCTCCCGCCGGGCCTCCGTGACGGGGTGCCCCTTTTGTTGCCTCTGAACTGCAATGCTCCCATGGACCTTGCTGTTTCGTTATCCTTTTTTAGTTGACTGAGCTTCTCATCAACTGTTGTTCCGAAAAGCGTATCGCCGTTGAACGGTGTGTTCAGGATGCTGTGTTGCACCTCGGGTTTAAAACCTGAAATCCTGAGCCAGGCGTGTCTTCTTTCAGTGACACCCATCATCATGAGCCTGCTGGAGGTGTCTGCTCCGTCCAGGGCCGTCTTGAGGCAAGAATTTGCCACATTCTTCCCTTCTTCAACCAGTTTTTCGGCCTTCTGCCTGGCATCCTGGGGCAGGTCCTTCACCAACTGCCCCAGCTCCTCCATGATCTGGTACATGTGCCTGTTTATCAGGGCGTTGGAATTAGCCATGCGCCAGTGGGTCGCGGCATTCCGTTCGATCCTTCTGCCCACCAGATCCATCCTCTTGCTCTCCTTATCCGGTGGTGGTCCAGAAGTAGTGGGCACGTTAGCCCTCTTTCTTGCTGTGGCCGTGATAATGGAGTCTGCAGAGACCGTGCCCTGAATGTAGGGTGGGTCCTTTGAGGAATGCTTGTATTTCTTCTCTGTTCTGGGAGTGACTGCCTTGCATGTTGCGGGTTCCTTGAATGCTTCCCTCCCCTGAGCCAAGACGCTGTCGAGCATTGGTAGGTACTGGCTCCTTGTTTGCGTGGGGAGCAATGTCTCTAGAAGGAAGTCTGCTTTCTGCTTCTCTTCGTCGAGCTTGAGTCTGAATGCTGCTGCGGCAGACTTTATCACCGAGTTGTAGGCCCCGATGTCGTCCGGCGGCGAGGGCCTCGAGGGATATGTGTCGACCGCCTCCTCTGGGCTTTCAGTGTCGACATCTAGGTAATCCACCTCCTGTAAGTCAGAGGGGGCCGACTCGGCGTCCGTCCTGCTGTCCTCTTCCTCCCCATAGTTGTAACTATAGTAGGGACTCTCGTCATCTTCCTGGTCGTCGACCACCTCAACGTCCGGGTCTTGTTCCTCGGCGACGTCGTCTTCCTCCTCGACCACCTCCACCACTGGTGGCTTGGTCTTGTGGGGAATCGTGAAGGTTTTCATCTTTTGCGTCAAATTCTTTCTTACGCTGCAAGATGTTTTCCATTTCGGCCTCGAGGCGCCTTCTCTTTTGCTCCATCTCGGCTGCGTGTTCCGCGTCGGATGGTTCGGCCGCTCTTTTCAGCGGTTTCTGAGCGTGCTGCTTGCACGTGTCGTATGACTTTGCCTTTATGAGCCTATCGTCTAGGTATGGGTATACGTGTATCCCCTCCCTCCTTAAGTGCGCTGCGACTGCTGCCAGACACTTTGTGAACACCCTCGGTGCTGATTTTAGTCCGAAGGCCAATGCCGTGAATTGATAGTGGTCCGAGTGGATTGCAAAACGTAGCTGATGTTTTGTGCCGCCTGTTCATTGGGATGTGTAGGTAGGCATCCTTTAGGTCTATGGTGACCATGTAGTCCCCTGTTTGAATCTGTGGAAGTACTTCTTGCAGGGAAGTCATTTTGAATTTTTGTGTCTTTATGAATTTGTTGAGGAACCTTAGGTCCAGGATGGGTCTCATTGTTTCGTAGAGTACACCCCCTTGTTCCTTTCCATGGGAGGTACAGGCTCGATAGCCTCCTTCAGCAGCAGTTCCTCTGCCTCCCTTTGAAGAAGCTCTAGCTCCTTCTTTGCTAGTGCTCTTTTCTTTGGTCTTCTGCTTGGTGGTGTGTTTTCTAACTCTATGCAGTACCCGTACTGTATTGTGTTGAAGATCCATTTATCTGTTGTCATTTTTCTCCACTCCTGGAGGAAAAGTTTTAATCTTCCTCCCACTGGTGTCACCTGCTCGTGGTGTTTCGGTGCGTGAGACTCCTGTTTTTTGTTTTTGTGCTCCACCCTTGGAGATTTTTGTGGGGTGTGCACTGTCCATGTGGCAGAGTCACTTGGAGGTGGTTTGCTGTCCACCCCTCCTGTTTCCACGTCCACTCGCCCTCCCGCGAAAGGACTGGCCCCTCTGTTGGTATTGCCACTGCTGTTTTTGCTGGCCATGCTGTGTATGGGTGTTGCTTTGGTGGGAATGTTGGAAGGACTGATGCGACGTTCCCGTCTGGTTTCCCCCTCTGCCCCGTCCAGTGCTGTTTTTAGGCAAGAGTTTGCAAAGTTCTTCCCTTCCTCTACTAGGTGCGAAGCCCTTTGTTGGTGTTCCTGAGGGAGGTGTTTCACCAACTGCCCCAGTTCCTCCATGATTTGGTAATGGTGTCTGTTGAGCAGTGCGTTGGAATTAGCCATGCGCCAGTGCATAGCGGCATTCCTTTCGATTTTCCTTCCTGTTAGGTCCATCCTTCTGCTCTCTTTATCAGGGGGTGGACCCGAAGTAGTTGGCACATTGGCTTTTTTTCTTGCTGTTTCAGTGATGATAGAGTCAGCAGCGACCGTCCCCTGTATGTAGGCCGGGTCCTTTGAGGAGTGCTTGTATTTTTTCTCCGTCCTTGGCGTGACGGGTTTACAAGTAGCAGGCTCCTTGAATGCCTCTCTTCCTTGCCCTTTGATGCTTTCAAGCATTGGCAGGTACTGGCTCCTAGTGTGCATTGGGAGTAGTGTTTCTACTAGGAAATCCCCTTTTGGCACCTCCTCTTCGCGCTTGACTCTGAACGCTGTTGCTGCATTCTTGATGCATTCATTGTACAGTCCAATGTCGTCCGGTGGCGAGGGCCTCGCTGGATAGGAGTCCACTCCCTCTTCTGGACTTTCAGCTTCGACGTCCTGCCACTCTACCTCCTGTGTATCCGAGTATGTCGATTCTTGGTACACCCTCTGTTCGTCATCTCTCTCCTCCTCGTAATAGGCGTTATCATCTTCCTGATATGCCAGATCTTCCAAGCTCTCCGACGCTTGTTCTACCTCGAAATCTTCCTCCTCTTCCTCGACCAAATGTACTTCTGGTAACTTGGGCCTCGAAGGAATTGTGTAAGATTTCATTTTTTCTTCGAAATCTTTCTTTCGCTGCAGGATGTTCTCCATCTCTGCTTCGAGTCTCCTCTTCTTTCTTTCCATCTCCGCCGCCTGTTCGGCGTCGAGTGGTTGTGCCGGTCTCTTTGGCGCGCTGGATGACGTAGAGATGGGTTTCGGCGTCGAAACTGGTTTCGGCGGCGAGGCTGTTTTCGGCGTCGAGACTGGTCTTGCGTCTTTCGTGGTCGACTTCGAAGATGTTTTCGGAGTCGAGCGCTCCTTTTCTTGGAGGCTTTTCGACGACTTTGGTTGGTCGCCATCCCTCGGCGCCAGGGAGTCCTTCTGAGAGGATCCGCTGGGCCTAGGTGTCGCTGCGGACGCCGAAGTTTTCGGCGTCAGCGCTTTCTGGGCCTTGCCCTCGTTTTTTCGAGAGTCTTGGGTAGACTGGCGAGAGTCTTTCGGGCCTTTTTGGGGCGTCGAGTCTCCTACCTTTTCTGTAGTCTTCTTATTATCAGTCTCTGCGACCGTGTAGCCGATGTCTTCTTCGGCGACGTAATCCTCCTCGTCGGTCGAGAGTCCCAGGTCTCGAAGGGACGGTGGTTGGCCCTTGCCCTGCATGGTGTAGTTTGCTATCCTTTGCCTCTCTCTCACTCGAAGGGTCTTCGGGGTGAATGCGGAGCAGGCGTTGCAATCTTTGCTTTCGTGGTCGACCGGCAGGCAGAGGTTACAGACTGGGTGTTGGTCCTTCTGCGCATACTTATGATGTCGGTTGCGGTATAATTTAAATGGTGTTTTGTCCATGTCTTGCGTTCAGGGGGCCCCCTGATTGCGCATTCTCCTCTGGACGTCGAAAAATCTAGAACATTTTCCCCTTCTTCGTCGTCCTTTCGATGGTGTAGTCTTCCTTTGTCTTTTCCAATGTTTTTCCTCCAAAAACTCGAGTCTTGCTTCTTCTTCTCTCCTAAACTCTGGAGCCCTCTCGGGAACGATCCAGACCCAACGGCGGAAAAAAGAATCTGAAGATGGCGCCCCAGGGTCGGAGCTTCCGCAGGAAGCATGCCGACGTCACAGGAAGGACACCAAAAGGTGGGACGTCGACGCCCACCTGGGCTACAAAAAAAAAATAATAAAAAAATAAATAAAATAAAATAAGAAAAGACTACGATTCCGGACCCAACCACTAGACCGCGGAATAATGCACAGCATAGTGAATCCAGAAAGATTCACGCTGCAAAACTACCTCTACCTGTTGTCTTCTTGACGGGGTGCCCCTATGCATGCCTCTGAATTGTAGAGCGCCCATAGACCTTGCGGTCTCGTTGTCTTTTCTTCAACTGATTTACTTTATCATCAAAAATGCTCCCACACAGTTGTTCTCCATTGAATGGTGAGTTAATTATATTGCTTTGGACTTATGGTTGGAAACCGGAGATTTTCAGCCAAGCATGCCTTCTTTCTGAGATGCCAATCATCATTTGTCTGCTCGATGTTTGTGCTGCATCAAGAGCGGACTTTAAGCATGTCTTCGCAACGTTTTTACCCCCTTCCACTAAGTCAGTAGCTCTCTTTTGGAACTGTCTGGAGGTATTTCAGTAGTTCCCTTACCTCTTACCAATGCTGATATGCATGCCGGTTTAGCAATGCATTAAAGTTGGCCATGAGCCACTAGTTTGCCGCACATCTCTCTACCTTTCTTCCCACTAGGTCCATCCTCTTACTGTCCTTGTCTGGTGGTGGTCCATCAGGGGGGGGCACATTTGCTCTTTTCCTAGCAGTGGAAGTGATAATAGAGTCCACTGTTACTGACCCCTTGATGTAAATTGGATCTTTAGAAGAATGTTTGTATTTCTTCTCTGCTCTTGGTGTGACTGCTCTGCATGTTGTAGGCTCCTTAAATGATTCCTTTCCTTGATCCAACACACTTGGCAAAATTGGAAGGAATTTGTTTCTTGACTGTGCTGGCTTTAAAGTTACCAACAGAAAGCATGATTGTGGTTTCTCTTCTTCCAAATGCACTCTAAGTTCCAGCTGCATTTTTAATCACCTGATTGTACATCCCAATGTCATCTGGTAGGGAGGACTTCGAGGGATATGTATCAATGGCCTCTTCTGGTGATTCGGCATCGAGATCTTGCCATTGGAGGTCTTGAGTCTCTGAGTTCGCCAACTCCACATATGTGTGTTCATCGAAGTCCCTGTCTGCCTCGAAGAAGAATCCTTCTTCCTCTTCTCCTTCGAGCAGTTTGTGTGTTGTTGGGGGCTGCAACTCCTCGACGACTTTCTCTACTTCTGTTGAAGTTTTCGGCGTTATCTTGAATTGCTTCAAGCTTTCGTCGAATTCTTTCTTGCGCTGCAGAATGCTCGCCATTTCGGCTTCGAGGCGCCGGCTTTTTTTTCTCTACCTCGGCTGCGCATGTTTTGATGCCGAGAGTTTCGGCCTTTCTGTTCAAGCTTGCCGACGCAGATGTGGACGCAGAAGCCTGTTTTGACTTCTCCTTTGTCGACTTCAAAGCGTCTTTATTGTGTCCGTCTTTCGATGTTTCTGATTTTTCGAGGGTCTTTGCTGTTTTGAAGTCCTTGTCCAAGGATCGGACGGAGTGCCTATCTCTGGATGCTTCTGCGGTCGTAGAGTGCTTCGATGCCAAGGCTCCCTTCGAGGCTCTAGAGTCAATTTTTCGTAACCCGTCCACTTTTTTTGAGGTCAACACATCTCTTACCTCCTTAGAAGGCTGCTCGACAACTACCTCCCGACCGTCCCTGTCCTCGACTTCAGGCCCTTCTGCGACACTGTCCTCTTCTTTGCTGGAGAGGCCCAGGCCTCGGAGCGATGGTATAGGGCCCTGGCCCTGCAATGTTGTAGTTGACCCTTCTCTGCCTTTCTCTCACCCTCAAAGTCTTCGGGGTAAAGACCGAGCGCGCGTTTCAGTCTCGACTTTGATGATCCAGCGGCAGGCAAAGGTTGCAAAATGGAGGCTGATCTTTCTGCGCGTACTGTGATAACAATTTTTGCAGAACTTGAACGGTGTCTTGTCCATTACCTTGCGCAGGGAGCCCCCTGCATGCGAATTCTCTGGTTGTTCGTTGAAGTTTCTTTTTCCATCTCGGCGTACTCAGACTGCTTGAATCGACTACCAGAACGTTTAATGTAGACTTCGTTGACCTGTATAACTATTTCCTTCAACTTTTGTCGATTCTTCTCTCCAAATCTTAGAAGCTCTTTCCGTAACAATCCAGACCCAACTGAAGATAGTGACCAAAGGTAGGAGCTTCCAGAGGAAAAACTTCTGCACAAGTGCCAAACAGAAAATAACTGCACGAAAATATCGACATATAATTCACAGACAAGAAAAACAAGCCACTGGCAAATCTTTCTGTAGTTCAGTACATCTTGTACAGGTGACATCAATTGCATTTCTTGAAGCACAAAACAACTTACACAAGTGCCACTAGCACCACTCTTTGCTGCAGTGAACATGCCACACAAGTACAACCAATCCCACTCCTCAGAACAAAACAGTGCACAGTTTTCTGGATGCTATTGATAATCTAAGAGAACCAGCCTGATCATTACAAATTCTCTGGAAGCATCTTTCCCTCAGCTAGGATGACAGTGCTCTAATTGGCTCAGAAATACGTGCCTGTAGAAAACAATCAATACTCACATGGTCTGAGACTGGAAGACATTTGAGAGCTGCAGACACTGCGATGCCACGGCTGGGGAACTGAGATTCAAGGCAGGATTTATAGCTGTGTAAGAGAACATTAGAAAGAAAGCTGAGCAATGGGCTTACGGAATTAAAGACTTTAGAGAACTTCCCTTGACAACACTAGTACCCATTCTCACAAGAGGATTGTGGTCACTTGCAGTCAGGTGAATAAGGGGTGGAGGGAAACAGCAAATGACCTGCCCAGTCACCACTTGTGCTACTTAAGGGAAACTTAGGTAAATTTATTTACTGCATTTACAATTTTTCCCCCTCATTTTTACTAACATTTTTGTCACATTTCCTCTTGCAGTATGCATTTTATACATCAGAATGTTACATTGCTGTGGTGTGGACTAGGCTGGTTCAGTCGCCCTGTGCAGCAATATATTTACTTATGGATGAGTAAAACAGAGGGAGCACAATGCCATGCCATTAACAGCCACCAAGATACTGTCAGAATGAGAAGTTAACAATCATCAGAAAATACAATCAACTCTGCTTGTTTCCCCTTCAACCTGCCCACCCTATCTGCTTCTAAAATACAGATATGCATTAATACCTCATCACCGTAGCGATGAGCTCATGTGCCTCGAACATAAATTTACACATTTTACCGAGTTTCACACAGAGAAACTCCCCTTCACAAAAATCCTTTATCATGATAGAGAGGAAGGGTTGGACAGACAAGCCTCATAGGCTGCCGTGAGAAAGTGCCATCTTTCTTGCATTGGTATGCCCCCACTTTTTTCTGGACTGCTGATGTACTTTGGCTGAGTGTGCCCTGAGCTCATGCCAACCAGGTGCCCAGGGCCTGTGTTCCTTCCCTAAAACTGTATTGAACCTAAAACCCAATTGGCATCTTTGGCCACCTATCAGCCCCTAGTAAATGGTACCCTAGGTACCCAAGGCCTGGTGACCAGTGAAGACCCCTAACGGCTGCAGCACTTATTGTGCCACCCTCAGGGGCCCTGTACTCTGACACCCACACACTGCCTTTGCAGGCTGAGTGTCTAAGTACAGAACTACACAAAGACACAGCACATCCCTGTGTACCATGCCCACAGAACCCACTGCCCTGACATACTTCAGTCACCCCTCTAGCTGGGTGCCCTATGCCAGTGCTTTACACTGTCCTCTGGTACTGCTTTACTGCTCGACCAAGCTACCACTTTAGAGAGTAAGGTCACACCTGACTTTAACCTCTGTTATACCTCTGGGGTTTGTGGACTCTATACACACTGTACCTTATTCTGGTCCAGTGTATATAGAGCCACTTTCTCACACAGAGGCACTCTAGCAGCTGGGGTGCAGGGTGCTTTTGAGCCGTCGGAGCCTCAATGTTATTCTATGGGAAAAGCAAAAGGGAAACGAAGGCTGCAGACTCTGGGACGGTGATTCTTCAGGTGCGACCACCACTTCGAGAGGTAAGTTGGGATCTTGAAGAAGAGGTAGGTACCCCAAAGGCAGGCACAGGGGGGTGCAGGGGTATCTTTTGGTGTCGGGAAGCTTACCCTCGGCTGGTCACGGTTGAGGGGGTCTCTGGTTATTGAATGCAGGCGTCGTCTGGTTCGTCGAGGAGGGTCTTTGGGCACTGGACTTCGGGTCCCAGTTGCCAGGGGGACGTCCTTGTGGTCTTGGATCACTCAGGCATGAGCCGGGCTCGGCGGGTGCAGAGTGGGCAGGTCTTGAGCTTCCTGGCTGGCACCAGGGGAGGTTGTTGAAGCAGAGCCTCTGCTTAGGGGAGTCCTAGTCTTTAAGAGGGTCGAGGCAGGCAGGTCCTCCAGGTTGTAGGAGAGTGGGGTCTGCAATCCTATGGTCACCCCAGATTTTTGCTTTTTGCTTCACTGGTTTACGACTTTCCCTGGCTGTGGGCCTGCTAATCAGACCCACAGCCTAGCTGTTCTCTCTCTAAATTGACAACCAAACATTTGTGGGGCATTTGGAGGCAGCTACGAACCCTGTGACTCACCGCTGGTCCTAACGGTCTCGCTCCCGCCGCAGCAGCATTCCATCACCGCGGCCGCTGGGTGGAGGGGGCCTACACCCCCCAGGATCCCCTGCGCTACTGCCGTTTTTCGCGCCAGGAGGCGCTACAAGAGAGCGGTCAGCCCCGGCAGAGCGGGGGCTGTGTAAACATTTGTGGGGCATTTGGAGGCAGCTACGAACCCTGTGACTCACCGCTGGTCCTAACGGTCTCCCTCCCGCCGCCGCAGCATTCCATCACCGCGGCCGCTGTGTGGAGGGAGACTACACCCCCCAGGATCCCCTGCGCTACTGCCGTTTTTCGCGCCAGGAGGCGCTACAAGAGAGCGGTCAGCCCCGGCAGAGCGGGGGCTGTGTAAACATTTGTGGGGCATTTGGGGCATTTGGAGGCAGCTACGAACCCTGTGACTCACCGCTGGTCCTAACGGTCTCCCTCCCGCCGCCGCAGCATTCCATCACCGCGGCCGCTGTGTGGAGGGGGACTACACCCCCCAGGATCCCCTGCGCTACTGCCGTTTTTGCACCAGGAGGCGCTACAAGAGAGCGGTCAGCCCCGGCAGAGCGGGGGCTGTGTAAACATTTGTGGGGCATTTGGAGGCAGCTACGAACCCTGTGACTCACCGCTGGTCCTAACGGTCTCCCTCCCGCCGCCGCAGCATTCCATCACCGCGGCCGCTGTGTGGAGGGGGACTACACCCCCCAGGATCCCCTGCGCTACTGCCGTTTTTCGCGCCAGGAGGCGCTACAAGAGAGCGGTCAGCCCCGGCAGAGCGGGGGCTGTGTAAACATTTGTGGGGCATTTGGGGCATTTGGAGGCAGCTACGAACCCTGTGACTCACCGCTGGTCCTAACGGTCTCCCTCCCGCCGCCGCAGCATTCCATCACCACGGCCGCTGTGTGGAGGGCGACTACACCCCCCAGGATCCCCTGCGCTACTGCCGTTTTTCGCGCCAATCAATCAATCAATCAATCAAGGCATTTATAGAGCGCACTACTCACCCGGAGGGTCTCAAGGCGCTTGGGGGGGTGGGGGTGTGCCGCTACTGCTCGAACAGCCAGGTCTTGAGCTTCTTCCTGAAGGAGAGGAGGTCTTGGGTCAGGCGAAGGTCGGCAGGGAGGGTGTTCCAGGTCTTGGCGGCCAGGTAGGAGAAGGACCTACCTCCTGTTGTCGCTCTTCGTATGCGGGGGACGGCGGCGAGGGCGTGAGTGGTCGATCGGAGGTGGCGTTTGGGAGCGTAGAAGTTGAGGCGGTTGTTGAGGTAGCTCGGGCCTTGGTCGTGTAGGGCTTTGTGTGCGTGGGTGAGGAGACGGAAGGTGATTCTCTTGTTGACGGGGAGCCAGTGCAGGTCTCTCAGATGCCCGGAGATGTGGCTGCGTCTGGGGACGTCGAGGATGAGTCTGGCTGAGGCGTTCTGGATTCGCTGGAGTCTCTTCTGGAGCTTGGCGGTGGTTCCGGCGTAGAGGGCGCTGCCGTAGTCCAGTCGGCTGGTGACGAGGGCCTGGGTGACCGTCTTCCTGGTCTCGGTGGGGATCCACCGGAAGATCTTCCGTAGCATGCGCAGGATGTTGAAACAGGACGAGGAGACGGCGTTGACTTGTCTGGTCATGGAGAGGGAGGAGTCCAGGATGAAGCCCAGGTTGCGTGCGTGGTCTGTCGGTTTGGGTGCGGTGCCCAGGGCGGGGGGCCACCAGGAGTTGTCCCAGGCGGATGGTGAGGAGCCCAGGATGAGGACTTCCGTCTTGTCTGAGTTCAGTTTCAGGCGGCTGGTCGTCATCCACTTGGCTACGGCTTTCATCCCTTCGTGGAGGTTGGTTCTGGCGGCGGCGGGATCGTTGGTCAGGGAGAGGATCAGCTGGGTGTCGTCGGCGTAGGAGATGATGTTGAGGTTGTGTTGGCGTGCGATGGCCGCAAGGGGGCTCATGTAGACGTTGAAGAGGGTGGGGCTGAGCGAGGAGCCCTGAGGAACGCCGCAGATGACTTTCGTGGCTGCAGATCTGAACGGTGGAAGGCGGACTCTCTGTGTCCTTCCAGCGAGGAAGGAGATGATCCACTCCAGTGCCTTCTCCTGGATTCCGATGTTGCTGAGACGCTGCACTAGGGTGCGGTGGCAGACAGTGTCGAACGCCGCGGAGAGGTCTAGGAGGATGAGGGCCGCTGTTTCTCCGTTGTCCAGCAGGGCTCGGATGTCATCGGTGGCAGCGATGAGGGCGGTCTCGGTGCTGTGGTTGGCTCGGAAGCCAGACTGTGAGGGGTCGAGGGATCCATTCGTCTCGAGGAAGGCGGCAAGCTGCTTGTTGACGGTCTTCTCAATGACCTTGGCTGGAAACGGGAGGAGCGAGATGGGGCGGTAATTCTTGAGTTCGGTGGGGTCCGCTGTTGGTTTCTTTAGCAGGGCGCTGAGTTCGGCGTGCTTCCAGCTCTCAGGGAAGGTGGCGGTGTCGAAGGAGGTGTTGATGATGTCCCGCAGGTGGGGTGCGATGACAGCGTCGGCCTTGTTGAAGACGTGGTGGGGGCAGGGGTCGGTCGGAGATCCGGAGTGGATAGAGTTCATCGTGCGGATGGTGTCTTCTGTGTTGATCCGGGTCCAGGCGCTGAGGGTGGTGGTGGGGGGCGTTGGTGCGGTCGTGGGGAGCGTTGATTGTGGGCTGAAGCGGTTGTGTATGTCAGCGATCTTGTTGTGGAAGTAAGAGGCGAGGGAGTTGCAGAGGTCTTGCGACGGGGTGATGTCGTTGTTTCCGGCGCTGGGGTTGGAGAGCTCTTTCACGATGTTGAAGAGTTCCTTGCAGTTGTGTGCGTTGTTGTCCAGCCGGTCCTTGAATGCTGTCTTCTTGGTGGCGTGGATCAGTTGGTGGTGCTTTCGGGTGGCGGTCTTGAGGGTGGTCATGTTGTCCGGTGTTGGCTCCCTTCTCCAGGCTTTCTCGAGGGCCCGGCAGTTCTTCTTGGAGCTCTTGAGTTCGTCGGTGAACCATGGGGCCTTCTTGCTGCCGGGTCTGCTAGGCGGGGTCTTCAGTGGGGCGAGGTCGTCTGCGCAGTTGCTGATCCACTTCGTGAGGTTGTCGGCGGCCTGGCTGGGGTTCGCTGAGCTGGCGGGAGGGTGCTGGCTCAGGGACGCGGCGAGCTGGTCTGCTGTGATCTTGTTCCAGTTTCTTCGGGCAGCCTGTTGCTGGTGGTGGTGGATCGTGGATCTTCTGAAGCTGAAGTGGACGCAGCTGTGGTCCGTCCAGTGGAGTCCGGTGGCGTGACTGAAGACTATGTCCTTACTGGATGAAAAGACAGCGTCGAGTGTGTGTCCGGCTTGGTGGGTGGGGGTGTTCACCATCTGCTTGAGTCCGAGGATGGCGAGGCTGTCAAGCAGGGTGGTGGTGTTGCGGTCGCTGTTGTTCTCCAGGTGGAAGTTGAGGTCCCCGAGGAGGATGTAGTCGGCAGAGGGCAGGGCGTGCGGGCTGATGAAGTCGGCGATGTCTTCGCTGAATTGAGTGCGTGGTCCCGGGGGTTGGTAGATCAGGGTGCCTCTGAGGGTGGTCTTGGGGTCGGTGTGTATCTGGAAGTGCAGGTGTTCGGCGGTTGTCAGGGTATCGTCGGTGTTGGTCGTGATGCGGATGGTGTCTCTGTGGATGATGGCGATGCCTCCTCCCGTCTGTTTGACGCGGTCTCTTCGGGTGATCTTGTAGCCCTCTGGGATGGCGATGGCGATGTCGGGCGCTGAGGAGGCGTTCATCCAGGTTTCCGTGAGGAAGGCGACGTCAGGAGCTGTGGTGTCGAGGAGGTTCCAGAGTTCGATGGCGTGTCTGTGGACGGAGCGGGTGTTGAGCAGGATGCACTTGAGGTGGTTGCTGCTGGTGTTCGGCTTGGCGGGTGCTGGAGCGGGGCAGGTCCGGGTGCAGGTGAACTTGCAGGCGTGGCAGCTGAAGGGTCCGTGGGTAAGTTTCAGGGTGGCTCGGTAGCAGTCCTGGATTCGGCCGTTGTTGAGTGCGTTGAGGGTGGCGGCGTCGTAGGTCCGGCGGGGGCCAGGGGTCCTGGCGCTGGGCGCGGACGGGCGCAGACGGGCTTACCTTTGGCGCGCCTTCGGCGCACAATCGGCGCGCCCGCTGCGCGTGACCGCTGCGTGCTCGCACGGTCGCCATATATGGCGAAGTGCGAGGGAGGGCGGAGCAGCTGGGAGGCGGGAGCGGGGAGGACACAGAAAGAAAAGGGGGCGTGGTTAGCGGCGGAGGCGGGAAGCGGGGAGCGGGGAGGGAGGAGACCGGGGGGAGCGAGAAACAGGGGGACAGGCGAAAAAATACAGTAAGCACAATACAATGAACAAAATATAACTCAACAGGCAGAGGGGCACACAGCAAGAAAACAGGGTACAGGAGCCTACAGAACAGGCGAGCACAGCGCTAGACCGCAGGAGACCACGCCGCTCGGTGGCAGGGGGCGTGGTCACACGGCGGCGGCAGGGGCAGCGAGGCAGGCGGGAGGCACACGCAGCAGCTGGTGGCCGTGCGGCGCGGGGGGTGTCCTAAACTAGGTCACACTCACCTGCGTCGCACGGTCGCCATATATGGCCAAGTGCGAGGGAGGGCGGAGCAGCTGGGAGGCGGGAGCGGGGAGGGCACAGAAAGAAAAGGGGGCGTGGTTAGCGGCGGAGGCGGGAAGCGGGGAGGGAGGAGACCGGGGGGAGCGAGAAACAGGGGGACAGGCGAAAAAATACAGTAAGCACAATACAATGAACAAAATATAACTCAACAGGCAGAGGGGCACACAGCAAGAAAACGGGGTACAGGAGCCTACAGAACAGGCGAGCACAGCGCTAGACCGCAGGAGACCACGCCGCTCGGTGGCAGGGGGCGTGGTCACACGGCGGCGGCAGGGGCAGCGAGGCAGGCGGGAGGCACACGCAGCAGCTGGTGGCCGTGCGGCGCGGGGTTGTCCTAAACTAGGCCAGGAGGCGCTACAAGAGAGTGGTCAGCCCCGGCAGAGCGGGGGCTGTGTAAACATTTGTGGGGCATTTGGGGCATTTGGAGGCAGCTACGAACCCTGTGACTCACCGCTGGTCCTAACGGTCTCCCTCCCGCCGCCGCAGCATTCCATCACCGCCGCCGCTGTGTGGAGGGGGACTACACCCCCCAGGATCCCCTGCGCTACTGCCGTTTTTCGCGCCAGGAGGCGCTACAAGAGAGCGGTCAGCCCCCGCGTCGCGGGACAGCGCGCGGTTAGCGCCGGGCTAAGCCCGGGCAAAGGGCGGGCCCTCTGTGGCCCTCAGAGGCCTGAGGAGGACGGGACGGGCCCCACCACTTGGTGTTCCAGAAGGAGGTTAAGCCACTATTTGACATTTTGTTTTGGACTATAGTATTTGCTCGATAATCTAAAGTAGTTCATTCTCATCCAACTCTTATTACGCACCAGAAAGAGGTTGTTACAAAACTAGCGTTTGGGTGGGATACTTGTCTGAGGATGCAAAAACAGCACGTAAATAACACACTGTTACTTTAGCGTACAGACGCTGATAAATTTATTTGCCATCAGCCTGTAGTCAGTCCATCTTGTAATCATTCCTCCCCTCAAATCAACAACATAGTTTGTCCACTCTCACTGTTGGAGGAGTTAAACAGTCTGTGTGTAAGACTAGCTATGCCCCTGCAGGATTACCATCCCCACCAAAAAACATTACATCGCTATCTACAAATGAGAGAGTGTTGGAACCCTTCCCTATATTTGCAAACACAAACACACAATGTACAGTATCTGCCCGGCCCACACCTAACAAAAGGAAGCATGATGGGGAAAAATATAATGAGAGCCAATCCAAAGCACAAAAAATACAAAACAAATCCCCAATCCTACCCTTACCCCCTACCAATTTTCCCCTTTCTGCAGAGCCGGCTGAAAAATCAGACGACCTAGCTCCTTCTTCCCAGTTGGCCCTATGGTCAATGATCGAACATTTGATCAGATCGATTATACATCCCTTAATTGACAAAATCAACATCTTGGGGGATAGACTGTCAGGGATTGAGGAAAAAAATCACTTTTAATTTGTTAACCACTACCAACGTTTCTATACCTACCCATCCCGTGTCAATTGTTTCTCCAAATAAGCCTAAACCTGCCATTCAAAATAAACTTGCTCAAACTCGAGCACCAGTTCCTACCATTCTGCCCTCTAATATTTCTAAAGCTTCTCCTAAACCCACTACGCCGAAATACCTTGCCCCCAGAGTAGAGCGCAACAGGGTTTCTAGAATTCATCTACCTCCACAGGCAGCCCCATTTGTATGCGTCCTCTCGGGAGTCCCGCAATTAAAAAAGGGAAAACTAGAAAGACAACACGACCTGTTCAATAAGGTCCAGTTTTGGCTATCTAAAAATAGACCCTTGCCCCATGATCTTGACGGCGGGATTGTGAGCGTGAGGAGAGTGGGCTGGCTGGGCCCCCTTCCGAAAGACATTATTGGTGACTTGATACTAATAAGATTCAAGAGTAGAAACATTGTCCCATACCTCCGAAATTGGCAACTTAAAGAAGACGATGGCCCCATATCCATCTGGAATTTACATGACTTCTATCCAAGCACATCATATATCCCTGCCTCCAGGCCTATGACCAAGGACTGTACCAGGTTGGGTAGAGGAGGTTGCTTATCGCCCCATTGTAGTTTTCCCGCCCCATACAGATTTGATATACCGTATAGTATTTTTTAACTACTGTGACCCCTTGCACATTCCCTTTTGATGTAACGGAAGAATTGTCATCATAAACCCTTAAAGTATGTTATTATCAGGATGAGCAAATGTTTGTTCTTTAACCAGTAGATAATTTGTGCTTCACATGTATGCATTTTTTTTTAACCATGATTGTATTTTGTAACTGAAAGCTTTTAGGATTTTATACAAAAAAATCGAATAAAGCATATCGAATCGAAAACCATGTACCTTAGGTGCATTTACCAATTGGTACTGGGCCCCCTTATCAGTCCCTGTACAGTATACCTTAGGTATCCAGGGCATAGGTGTACCCAGGGCCTACCAGGGGCTGAAGCATGTATTATGCCACCCCTGGCTGGCCATCTAAACAGACACAACTGGCTGCACGACAGCTGGGGCAAGGTGGTGTAATCACCCTTTGCTTTAGATATAGTTACCTATATCTAAACCTAAAATGGACACATATATTCCTATCAGTCACTCCTATGGAAGGCCTTATCAATCCTGAAGGCAGAGTGCTTGGAATTATGTGAGATGGTGCTCTGGCATGAGCTGAGCCCGTTTGCAGCTTGCGGAACCAAGTCCTAATAGCTGTTCCATGATAACGCTATACCATATACTCTTAAGTGCATTATCAACCTCGCGGTTAAATGCTAACTCTGGTATAACATTATCAAAACATGTCGAGTAAGGTGTCATACGAATTGGAATACTACCCCCTCGCCAATTCTGGCGACGGGGGTAGCATTCCACCCTTCTAGAGGGACACGACATGTATGTAACTGAGAACCCCGGTTAAAGTTAACTCGAGCCTTGGCATCACAAAATGGATGCTGCCACCACAGACACAAGTCTGACCTCCTGCTGCTGGGAGTCCTTCCAGCGAGGGCGGCTTGGACAAAGGGTTTCCTGCCTCGGGAGGTGCTAGCACCACCCCGGACAGGATTTTGTGTATTGGGTAGGATAGGCTTGAAAGGAATGAGACATGCCCGAGGCACACAAGGTGTCCTGTGCATACACCGGTTCCAACCAGTTGCTGGGGCATCCCTGCCCCAGCTCTGGCGGGAAACCGGACAAAGGATAGGGGGTGTAACCACCCCCCTTCCTGATCCCACCCAGGGGAGGGACCTAGTCGTAGTGCAGCCCCCTTTAGCAGGATAAAGGTAGGAGCTGGTCCCATTCCAAATCAGATTATCCTGAACATATTCTACAAGAAGAAACTCTGGACTTCGACGTTCTGCTCCACAGAAGACTGAAGAATCTCCCTTGTGGGCAAGGAGTGTCCACCCTGCACAAGCAGGCACCATCAAGCGTCCAGCGGCTTCCCTTTGTCGTCTTCCCTCGAGGATCCAGACTTCAGAGCCCGACGAGACCCGGATTCCCAGACCTCTCCGACCTCAACCCACATCTGCAGCAAAGCTGAGACCCGTGGGTGCGACGAGACACGTGGGACCGGCCATCTTGGAAGAAACTGCACTTCGCTTCCAGCACGACTCCCGAGGTAAACTCGACCAAGTGCTTTGGGGACTGAGAAGCCCCATCCCCGAGCAGCTCCTGCACCGAAGATCCGCCCTCCAGCATCCACGAGATCTGCGTGGGGCCCTTCTGCTTTGTTGCTGCTCGACGCGTTGTCTGGTCACTTGCCGGCTTGCTAGTGACCTCCTAGACGACGAACCTTTGAATCTTTGCTGCTGGTCTGGTTGCTCCAGACTGGCCCTTGCTCTCTTCCAAAAGAGGGGCACCCCGGACTCTCCTAGTCCGCACCAGACGCTTTCTTCACTCACCGCGTGGGTTGCCTTTGCCAAGGCCTGTTGACGCCGATTCCGGATCCAAAACCGCCGACAGCGAGAGCCTGCGTGGGACAGCTCGTGCCTCCATCCTGGTCGTCGAAGACACCTCCTGGTCCACGTGGCTGCAGAGTCAACCGTCCAATCTTCACCTGAACACGACGACGACATCTGGTTCCTTCCTGGTTCCACTCCAGTCACTGGCTAGTGACTGTGAACATTGTCCCCTCTGCTTTCAGGTTTCCTTCTTCAACAATCCACCCTTGGATTGCACCGGACATCTTCCTCCTGGTCGCCTGCAGCATCTTTTCTTTCAGGCTCCATTGACTTCAACGCGAGAACCCGACGCACTTTGACACCTATGCACCCGCGGCCCGTGGGTGAGGTAACAAGAGCATTTCGGTGCTCAAGGGTAGTTTAACTGTCCTAGTGTCCAGTTCCACAGTCGTTTTAGTCCTATCTAGTCAGGATTGTCTGTACTCACCTTTAACTTGAACTATACTGTCCATAGACGTTGTTACGCATCTCGCGTGTGAGTTCACACTCTGCACATGCGTTCCGTGGGCCTCCTATTATTTACCTAGTGTTAGGGTAGCGTGGTCCCATCGATCCTACAGCCTCTGGACAGCTCCATTCCTTCTATTAACTTTCACATTCCACTTACTTAGTATATGGTTTGTCGTGCCCCTAGGGCACCATTGTGATTTCGTGCAACTTAACGTATTTTTCAGAAGAGATTGTCATGTGCTTAGCCCTCTGACCTCATAAAGAGTTCAGAGGTGTTGTTATTAATAAATATACTGTTTATTTTCATAACAACCTGTGTGGTGTCCTTTCATCTGGTATTCAAGGGGTTATATTGTGGTAAAACAGCTGGCTTCACATGCCAAAAGAGTTTAGCCTAAAACTGCTTTGTCCATGCTACCATTAGGATAGCTGGTCTATAAGGTTGACTTACAACCAATCACCATAAGGGTTGTTTGGACTGATACAAGGTGACCACTAGAACTAGTGAGCATCATATATCATGCCAACTTCTCACACAGGTGTCCCAAGGTTGATGTCCGCAGGAGTCGCCGGGATTAAGCAGGAGCAGGTTCCAGGATCGACAGGCCGGTAGGGCTGGGGCCAAGTCAGTGGGTGTCGTCCTGTTAGCCGCTGCACGGCGGGTCGTCTTCTTCTTGATCTTCTTTCTTTTCTTATCGGTATCTGAGGAAGGAAGGTTGAGAGTGCCCCTAAATACTAAATTTAGGGGCGTGGCAGGTAGGGCAAGGGCGGGTGGGTACACCTCATAGCCTGCTCCTCTTCTGTGGGAGGGGGGGCAGGAGCCTAGCTGTGATTGGGCAGGGCTCCCCATCTTCAAGATGGTCAGAGCCCGGGGTCGTGCTTCACCTCGCCTCTCCCACCTGAGGGGTGGGGTTGGCACAGGCTGGCACACCCCCCTTCCTGGCGTAGGGTTCTTCCTCCAGTCTTCCAGCCAGAGTGGGGGTTAGAACTGGTGGGGGCCAGTTGCTGAGTACAGCAAACGGTCTGGAGAAGCTCACAGATGCGACATTCCTTTGAAGCTTCCCCCTGCCCATCCTGGGGGAGGAGACCTAGCACCTCCCCCAGGATGTGCATTGTTGCAGGCCCAGGAGAGCGGGGGCTCTCCACCCAGGGGTCCAGCAACATGTCTGCCGTGTGGCAGCCTCTGCAGACTCTCAGCCCAGACGTGGATTGTAGGTTAGGTTTTCAGGGGGCATCTCTAAGATGCCCTATGGTGCATTTTACATTAAATCCCACACTGGCATCAGTGCGGTTTTAATGTGCTGAGAAGTTTGGTACCAAACTTGTCAGTCTTCAGTGTAGCCATTATGGTGCTGTGGAGTTCGTAATGACAACCTCCCAGTACCATATAGTCTTAATGGCATCACTGCACTTACAGTTCCCAGTAATGGCCCTGGGTACTGTAGAGACACAGGGCTCATGCACCCGTGCCCTCATCACTAGATAGGGCACCCAGCTAGAGGGGTGACTGAAGTATGCCAGGGCAGTGAGTTCTGTGGGCATGGCACACAGGGATGTGTGCCATGTCGCCTCTTTGTTTAGTTCTGTACTTCGACACTCATCCTGCAAAGGCAGTGTGTGGGTGTCAGGGTACAGGGCCCCTGAGGGTGGCACAATTAGTGCTGCAGTCCTCAGGGGTCTTCTCTGGTCACCATGCCCTGGGTACCTAGGGTACCATTTACTAGGGGTTGATAGGTGGCCAGAGATGCTAATTGGGTTTTAGTTTAAACATGGTTTTAGGGAAGGAACATAGGCCCTGTGTACCTGGTTGGCAGGAACCCAGGGCACACTCAGTCAAAGCACATCAGCAGTTCAGAAATAAGTGGGGGCATACCAAGGCAAGACAGATTGCACTTTCTCACAAAACCAACCCCCCCCCCCCCCCCCCGAAACGAAAGGTGATGAGACAAACCTTGCCCTAGGGAGTCTTTGTGAGAAGTTGGCCTGATATGCAGTGCTCACTATTCTAGTGATCACTATGTATCAGTCCAGACAACCCTTATTGATGATAGGTTGTAAGTCAACCTTATAGACCAGCTATCCTAGTAGCATGGATACGAGCAGTCTAAGGCTAAGACTCTAGAGGGCGTGTTAAGCCAGCTGTTTTACCATCACATTACCCCTTGAACACCAAGTGAAAGGACACCACACAAGTTGTTATCAAAAATAAAGTATATTTATTTATAACAGGACTACCCTGGCTCTTTATGAGACAGGGAGCTAGGCACACAACAAAACTCTTAAAGAAATACTGAAAGTCGCACAATTTACACAAATGCCCGAGGGGCACGAAAAACCATATACACAAGAAGTGGAATGCGAATTACTAGCAGGTAAGTAACTATTCTCATAGACTTTAGAATCGCTAGGCCTACAATACTAAACACTCAGGTTAGGAGCAGGAGGCCTGTGGACGTCGTGTGCAGAGTGGGAACTCTCACGCGTAAGGCGGGAAAAAGTCTATGGAGGCTAGTAAAGACAAAGTTACTGTTCTCGGGCGAACCCGACTAGGTGGGTCGAAAACGGGAGTGGATCCGAACACTTAGGGTGTTGGACTATGCTGGAGCACCGGGGTACTCAGTTTACCTAGCCCAGGGGCTGCGGCTGCATAGGGTTGAAGTTGCGTCAGAAACCCTCGTTGAAGAACCAGGAGCCTGAAGAAAGAAGTTGCTGGCAGGCGGCCAGTGAAGAAGTTCGTGGAGATCCAAGCCTGGATCAGGGAAGAAGAAGACCTGTAAGCAGAGGGGACCAAGTTCTGAATCACTAGCCAGTGATTAAGTGGGCACCAGAGTGGCACCGGACGAAGTCACCTCGACCAGGTGAGTGGGCGCTGCTGGGCTCTGCAGTCTCTCGGACCAGGAGGCGTTGTCGGCGACCAGGATGGAGGTGCGAGCTGTCCCACGAAGATATCTGCTTCTGACGTCGCTGGACCCAGGATTGGGCAACAAGTCTTGGCAAATGCAAAGCCCACGCGGTGGACCTAAAATGGCGTCTTGAGTGGACCAGGAGGGTCCAAGGTGCTCCTCTTTTGGAGGGGAGCAAGGGCTAGTCTGGAGCAACCAGACCAGCAGGGTTTGTCGTCGTGGAGCGTCGTAAAAGGGCCACTAGCCAACGGGCAAGTGACCGGAACAACGCGGTGAGCAGCAAAGAGCAGAAGGGCCCCACGCAGATCTCGTGGATGCAGGGGGGCTGAACTTCGGTGCTGGAGCTGCTCAGGGTCGGGGCTTCTCTTACCCCAAAGCACTCGGTCGAGGGTCACTCGGTGGTCGTGCTGGACAAGCGTCGTGCAGTTCTGAAGATGGCCGGTCCCTCGAGGTCTCGTCGCACCCACGGATCACAGCTGGGCTGATGATGTAGGTTGAGGTCAGAGGTGCCAGGGAAGCCGGTTCTCGTCGTGCTGGAGCAGTCTTGATCCGAAGGAGAGACTGGCAACAAACCGCGATGCTTGGTTGGTGCCTGCTGCTGCAGGGTGACTACTCCTTAGTCACAAGGGAGAAAATCTTGAGAAGAGTCTTGAGTTCTTCGTGTAGAAGGTCGGTTCAGGATTCAAAGATTGATCTGATTTGGAAGGGGGCCTGCTCCTACCTTTATCCTGAAAAAGGGGGCTGGCACGCGACTAAGTCCTGCCCTATGGGTGGGACCAGGAGGGGGGTGGTTACACCCCTCTCCTTTGGCGGGCTTTCCCCAGCTCAGGGTCTGGTGTGCCCCTGGAACTGGTTCAAGCCGGCCTATGCACAGTGAGCACCGGGGTGCCACTTGCAGTCACCTTCCTCTAAAGCCCTGCCTACCTAGGATACACAAAATCCTGTCTGGGACAGTGCTGGCACCGCCCCTGACAGGAAACCCTTTGTCCTTGCCTCCTGCGCTGGGAGGACTCCCAGCAACAGGAGGGCAGACTTGTGTCTCGGTGGCAGCATCCATTTTGTGGAGCTAAGGCTCTGTCTGACTTTAACCGGGGTTACAGGTTACCAACATGTCGTGTCCCTCTAGAAGGGTGGAATGCTAACCCCGTCGCCAGAATTGGCGAGGGGTTAGTATTCCAATTCGTATGACACCTTACTCGACATGTTTTGATAAAGCGATACCAGAGTTGGCATATAACCGCGAGGATTATAATGCACTTAAGAGTATATGGTATGCGTTATCAGGGAAACGGCTAAGGGATAGATCCCGAAAGCCGCAGACAGGCTCAGCTCATGCCAGAGCACCATCTCACACGATTCCAAGCACTCTGCCTTCAGGATTGTCAAGGCCTGCCATAGGAGTGACTGATAGGAGATCTGTGTGCCCATTTTAGGGTTAGATATAGTTATACTATATCTAAAGCAAAGGGTGATTACACCACCTTGCCCCAGCTGTCGTGCAGCCAGTTGTGTCAGATTTGGATGGCCAGCCAGGGGTGGCATAATACATGCTGCAGCCCCTGGTAGGCCCTGGGTACCCCTATGCCCTGGGTACCTAAGGTACACTGTACAGGGACTGATAAGGTGACTCAGTATACAATTAGATATGTACCTAAGGTACATGGAATCCATTTTAACAGAGAGAGCAGTGGGCCTGGGGTCCTGAATAGCAGGGCCCCAGGTCAACTAAGTCAGAAAACCAGCAAAACACCAGGCAAAAAGTTGGGGGCAACCATAGTCAGGGATCTACCTTCCTACAGTCTTCATTGTATAAGTGGAAGAACCTGGAAAGTCCATCTGCATTGGCATGGGCAGTCCCTGGTCGGTGTTCCACTTCAAGGTCCATACCATGTAGGGAGATGGACCATCTCAATAGTTTTGGATTTTCCCCTTCCATCTGCATTAGCCATCTGAGCGGTCTGTGGTCAGTTTGAACCAGGTCTGTGGTCAGTTTGAACCAGGAAGTGAGTTCCAAACAAGTAGGGCCTCAGCTTCTTCAGGGACCAAACTACAGCAAAGGCCTCCCTCTCAATGGCACTCCAACGTTGCTCTCTGGGGAGTAGGATCCTGCTTCTAAAAGCAACAGGTTGGTGTTGGCCTTCCTCATTGATCTGGGTGAGGACTGCTCTTATCCCCAGCTCTGAGGCATCAGTCTGCACTATGAACTGTTGGAGTAGTCTGGTGCTTTTAGAATGGGTGCTGAGCACATTGCTTCTTTCAGGGTGTCAAAAGCCTTTTGGCAGCTAACCGTCCAGTTTACTTTCTTGGGCATTTTATCGGATGTGAGTTCTGTGAGGGGAGTCACAATGGACCCATATCCTTTCACAAACTTTCTGTAGTATCCAGTCAAGCAAAGAAATGCCCTGACTTGGGTCTGGGTGGTTGGAGCTGCCCAGTCCAGGATGCTCTGGATCTTGGCCTGTAAGGCCTCCACCAACACGGTGGCCCAAGTACACCACAGTGACCTGCCCTATCTGGCATTTGGATGCCTTGATAGTCAGTCATGCAGATTGCAAGGCTTGTAGAACCTTCCCAAGGTGGATCAGGTCATACTGCCAGGTGGAGCTAAAGACAGCAATATAATCAAGATAGGCTGCAGTAAAGGACTCCAATCCAGTCAGGACTTGGTTCACCAACCTCTGGAAGGTGGCAGGGCCATTCCTTAACCCAAAAGGCATTACAGTGAACTGATGGTGCCCATCAGGAGTGGAGAATGTTGTATTTTCTTTGGCTCCTGGGGCCATGCCAATCTGCCAGTACCCTGCAGTTAAGTCAAAGGTACTGCAGAATTTGGCTGCCCCTAGTTTGTCTATCAACTCATCTCCCTCTTGGAATGTGGTGAGCATCTGTCTTGGTGACAGAGTTGAGCCCTCTAGAGTGCACACAGAACCTCATCTGTCTCTTTCCATCCTGTTGATGAGGTTTGGGGACAAGAACTACTGGGCTAGCACAGGGGCTCTCAGAGGGTTCAATCACCCCTAGCTTCAGCATCTTGCTGACTTCAGCTTTGATGCTTTCCTTGACTTGGTCTGATTGTCAATAGATTTTGTTTTTGACAGGGTTACTGTCACCAGCGTCCACATCATGGGTACACCAGATGGTCAGACCAGAGGTCAAGGAAAAGATGCTAGCAAACTGTTGCAAGACTTGCTTGCAGTCAGTCTGCTGGTGGGGAGAGAGGGTGTCTGAAAAGACCACTCCATCCACTGACCCATCTTTTGGGCTGGAAGAGAGGAGGTCAGGGAGAGGTTCACTCTCTGCTTCCTGTTCCTCATCAGTCACCATAAGCATGGTGAGGTCAGCCCTGTCATTGTAGAGTTTAAGGCGGTTCACATGGATAACCCTTTTGGGTGTCCTGCTGGTGCCTAGGTCCACTAAGTAAGAGACCTCTCTCTCGTTCTCCAGGATAGGGTAAGGGCCACTCCATCTGTCTTGGAGGGCCCTTGGTGCCACTGGCACCAAAACCCACTCCTGTTGTCCAGGTTGAAATTCAACCATGGCAGCTTTTTGGTCCAACCAGTGCTTCTGCAGCTCCTGGCTGGCCTCAAGATTCTTGGATGCCTTGTCCATGTACTCAGCCATTCTGGACCTTAGGCCAAGGACATAGTCCACAATGTCTTGCTTGGGTTCTTGGAGAGGCCTCTCCCAACCCTCTTTCACCAGACAAAGTGGTCCCCTTACAGGATGACCAAACAGATGTTCAAAGGGTAAAAATCCCACTCCCTTCTGTGGCACTTCCCTAGAAGCGAAAAGCAGGGATGGGAACAGGACATCCCATATCCTTTTGAGTTTTTCAGGGAGTCCCATGATCATACCTTTCAATGTCTTGTTGAACCTTTCCACAAGACCATTGGTTTGTGTGTGGTATGGGGTAGTAAATTTGTACTGCACACCACACTCCTTCCACATGTGTTTCAGGTAAGCAGACATGAAGTTGGTACCTCTGTCTGAAACCACCTCCATAGGAAACCCTACCCTGGTGAAGACACCCAGGAGGGCCTTGGCTACTGCAGGAGCTGTAGTGACCCTAAGGGGAATTGCTACAGGGTACCTAGTAGCATGATCCACTACTACTAGAATGAAGTTGTTCCCTGAGGCTATGGGGGGCTTACAATGTCCACACCTACCCTTTCAAAGGGTACCCCCACCTCTGGCATCTTCTCTCCATATTAGGCCTCTTAGCCCCAGGAATCTTGGCGGTTTACCATCTTAGGAACCATGATCTTTGCCCAGACATTCTGTCCTTTCAGGACATTCGGGTAGGTTATACTTGGGTGCTTTCTGATCTTTTTGTGCATGTAAGATAGTCACTTACTTTTTGTCCTTTTTCACTGGTTGGGTTATAACTGACCTTATTCTTTTTCTTACCCGTTTCGGTCTCTTAGATGACACTTTAGTACTTCTTTTCACTTCAGTACTATTTCTTATTCATACACTTTGGAGTTTTCAGTCTCTGTATATCTTGGTGAAGGTTCGTCCAGCAGCAATTTTCAATGGTTGTTTTAATTATTTATATGTAACTATACTTTGTCTCATTGTCCCCACAGAGAATATACTTATGTGTATTGGAAAATCTCAAGATTGAGCCCCCTTTTTTGTTATAACATGAATTGTTGGTTTACTATTTGAAATTTGAAGACAGCATCGCTTCTGAAGAACTGTATTCATTGCGCCCTGACAAAGGAACTGTGGACATTTGTCCTTTCTGAAATGCGCGTCGGTGCCTTTTTTCTTGTTTTTTGTTGTATGTTTATAATTACTGTATTCTTTTGTATTTTTTCTCCCTGTGTCCTGTTTTGTATAATTAGGTCTCGACCTGCCAATGCGCTTGCGCATTGCAGCTGTCGAGACATATAGAGGTGCAACAGGAAAGCTTACCAAGAGGGCTTTGGCAGGCGGATTCCGCACAGTGCATGTGCTCCTTGCGCGCGCTTGCCAATTGCTCCCCGAGCCTCGGCATCACACTTCAAAGGAATCCCTTCCGCTCCTCCGCCCCTGCTAGGTGTCTTTATCTCCTCAGACACTCACTTAGCGTCTACGCGTGTCTCCCCAGCTCCTCACAGTGCCATATGTCCACCTTGTTAGACAGGTTCTCCGAGGCCACTTCTTCCGGC
This sequence comes from Lissotriton helveticus, assembly GCF_964261635.1. NCBI lineage: Eukaryota > Metazoa > Chordata > Amphibia > Caudata > Salamandridae > Lissotriton > Lissotriton helveticus. The sequence continues at coordinate 1,662,346,208 of NC_136065.1, forward strand.
TTGAGGAATGTGCAGCCTGCTTAATAGTGTAGTTGTACTCGTAAAGGGCCTATGAGTGCCATTCATTTCTTGCCCTCGTTATGTTTTCACAACTCCTCGAGCTTTTACCTTTGTTGCACTGGCATCATCACCTTTTTGTGGGAACCGTGCAGTGCACCCCTTTTAATTGCAAGCGGCACATGTGAACTTCTAAGCGTACCACTTTAACAGTGCACTGGTGCAAAACTAAGCAAAAAAACTGTGGTTCTTTTTCAGTTTGGGTGACAGTAGAGAAAAAATAATTTAACTAATAAGGCATATTACAGTAACAAGAACGATGGTAAATGACGTCTGTTTATGCGATGGAGAAAATGCCACCAATACATTGCTGTATTCCCTAATGTTCAAGCCACCCCTTCCTGCTTGTTTGCTTTGCCTGTGCTGTGCTTGTTTTATTAGAGCTCTTTAGTGTGTGCTGGTCGTCTTTTAAGAGATTACATTTAAACTTGCAGCTTGGTGTTAAAGCTGCACCCAGGTGCTCTTGAAATTGTATGCTTTATATGCACAAAAAAACCAAATCACCTCAAAGTAGCTCCGTGGCTTTGTGTCCGTATTCCTGGAGCCGCAGCTAAGTACTTCACAGGTTTTTAAAGTATAAACATTGTGTGAATTTACTTTCACATGGGTGCCACAAGCCGGCAGAAAACAGTGACTAAATACCCTTTGCTTTGGATCAAGGTTATGCAGAGAATGCTGCACGACAAATAGCTCTGTGCTTCCTTAGTTCGGCTGTGCTGGAGTTGTCACAAAACATGCAGCTCCCCTTTAAATGCACCCACCCTCTTGTGTGGTAGCGGTGTGAAGAATGCCCCGGGCAGTCACTCACTCCTGGGCTCTTAAATGCACATATTTTTATTGTCTATTATTTTGGGTTTGAACACTTATTTGTTGTTTGTTTTTATTTTGTAAATATTCATTAGCATATGCTGTAAAATGCCAGTCTTTCCCCATAAAATAGCTATTGGTGCAGATATCTGAAGCTGCCCCATGTTAGATGTGAACACTTCATCCAGCCGTATCTTATATGCTAGGATACTTTAGAGTTACTGTACCTGCTGCTAGAATGCTAGTGCATCTGCGCGTCACATGATTTAATACCGAAGGAGCCAGCATAGCCTTTCATCTTGTCCAGGTCGATAAGTAAAAACCAGCCCACTGGAATGAAAAAGTAATTAAGCGGGCTCCATATATTTTACCGGCGTAGCAAGCTAAGTCTTCCGTTCCCAACCCGGAGCTGTAAATGGTCCTTCATGTTTACTCCTTTGGTCACCCTGCCGAGGCTGCTCTCTTCCTATGATACCATGCAGAGCCAGCATTGCTCGCTTTTTTTCAGGAAGACTAATACGACGGACAAACCTGGCAACTCAATGGCCTTTAAATATTAGGCCCAAAGCAATGACATTATCAGGCCCAAAGAAACGCCATGTATTTTGCCCAAATGTTAATGTTAGTGCACACAAGCCTTGGTAGAGCAATAGCAGCGAACGCTATCCTCAGTGTGGCACACTTCTCTGCTGCACACAGTACTTTAGCGCACACTGTATGCACACATTTTATATTTCATCATTATGATTATGAGACTGCACCTGTTTTCCCCGTGCAGCTGTGACTCGCTGCTGCTTAGGGACATTAATGAAGTTCAGGTTTTATCTTCCAACGTAACTGTGTGATCGGGCTAGGAAAGCTGTGGCAGCTTGGCTTGGTGTTAAAGCTGCACCCAAGTACTTCGCAGGTATTCTTAAAACTGTGTGCTTCACGGGCAAAATGAAACCAATAACTTCAAAGTAGCTGCGTGGCTTGACGTCAGTCTTCTTGGAGCCACAAGTAAGTACTTCACAGGTGTTTACAAATAGCATGCATATGTGTAAAAAGCTGTATTGTTTCTGTTAATTAGAGGGCTTGCATTTCCAATGTTTTATTTCACAAAACTCTCTCACCCCTGCTAGTCTTACTCCCGCTCCACTGTTTTTTTTCTTCACCTACTGTTCGAGCTCCCTTCTCACACCTCCCCACCTATTGTTTTCTCTTCTCTCAACATCTCTCACCCTGCTTAGTTCACTTAGCCCCGGGTAGGTGTTGTCCCAGTATGCTTACTGGCTCAGCAGATCAGTTCCCCCTGCTGGGTCCAACCCCCTGGCACCAGGCCACATTCAGCTCGGGCGTGCCCACTCGGGTACTTTTGAGTCTCAGGTGCTCCCTCAGACCCACCACACACCTCTTGCTGGGTTTCAACCCTCAGATCTGACAGCCATACCTCCACCCCAGGGGGGGCCCCCTCCCTGCCTCTTAAACAGGGCTGTGACAGGCCCGTAGTACACAGGCCCGCCTTGCGCTTCAAATCGAGTTTATACAGCGGGACGATATGCAAACAGTCAAGACCTGACTTGTAAAGGACATGTGCGTGCCCAAATTCTTTAAGTTGTTTCAATTCTGCATCCCTGGATAAACAACAACTCATTATTCACACATCCGGCCTTTACACAGCATATAAATGTAAAAACAGCTTGTCTACTTTTACACAATGTCACACAGATTTCCTTGCGGAAATGTGCCTTGACTTGAGGGCCCTATGCAAAGTTAAAGAAATTACTGTAGGTCTGCATCCAACCAAACAAGGGCTCCAGGAGCTCCTGGCTGTGTATGCAAAAGACCACCCCTCTGAGCAGGGTGACACCCACACAGAGGAAGAAGACAGGGAAGAGGGGGAGGATAATGCCCCCCCCCCCCCCCCCATCCTTAGGGAAGAAGGGGTCTCTGTACCCTTAATTCCAAGATCAGCCTTTGGGAGCCTGGGAAGCACACAGGTGGACTGGGCCCCAGAGAACCCATTGGGGGAAGCCCCAATGCAGAGGACAACTTTCTAGCAAAGTTGGCCAAGAGATTAGACCTAGAGACCAGGCTCCTGGCTCTAGAAAAAGAAAGAAAAGAGATGGGCCTAGCCCTCATCTCTAGAGGCAGCAATACCAATAACAAGGATAGAGAGCAAACTTATGATCCTAAAATCCCCAAAGGGATTGTCCCTAAATTTGAGGAAGGTGATAACATCACCAAGTTTTTCACAGCCTTTGAGACAGCTAAAGAAACCTCTCTGGGGGCACTCCTGTGGGAACTGTTCTCTGGTAACTGCAGAGACAGACTTCTGACCCTCTCTGGGCCAGATGCAGGGTCCTATGACCACATGAAGAAGACTCTGATTGAAGGATTTGGACTCACTACTGAGGGGTACAGAATTAGGTTCAGGGGGGCTCACAAAACCCAGACATTTTGTAGACTACTCAGTAACGACACTGGATGGTTGGTTAACTGGGCACAATGTGCATGACTTTACTGGACTGTATAATTTATTTATGAAGGAACACATTTTGAGTAATTGCAAAAATGAAAAGTTACATCAGCATTTGGTAGACCGAGGTCTAATTTCTCCCCAAGAATAGGGAAAGAAGGCAGACCACTGGGTCAAGACTAGGGTGACAAGGACAGCCACTGGGGGTGACCAAAAGAAGGTGGTCACAACCCCCCCCCCAGGGGAAAGGTGGTGAGAATCCCCAAGATAAAAAGTCGGAGTCTTCCAAAGGGCCCCAAAAACCTGTTCAGGTGGGTCCTAATCTACTCCTTATGTGCCTCAGTCCTATAGGGGAAGAAACTTTGATCCTAACAAGGCCTATTGTAACAACTGTAAGAAGTTGGGACATTTAACTGTAGACAAGAACTGCCCCTACAACAAAGCCCCTAAGGCACCCATTCCAGCTACTCCAGGGACAGTAAATCTACAAATGGGATCAGAGGAGTGCCCAGAGCAAATCTGGGAATACACTCAAGCTAGTCTAGTCTCCCTGGGGGATAAGGAGGTTGCCAGTGTGGCTGGGTGGCCACCCAACTGTAACAAATATCTGCAACACTCCTCCATTAATGGAACTAGAGTAGAAGCCCTGAGGGATACAGGTGCCAGTATCACTATGGTAAGGGAAAGCTGGTTTCCCCAGAGCAATACCTGGTTGGGAAAACTTACCCAGTCACCAATGCTGACAGCATTACCACCCAACACCCTCTAGCTAAGGTGACATTAGGATGGGGGGAGGTTACTGGCCTTAAACTGGCAGTGGTCTCACCACAAATGCCAGCTGACTGTCTGCTTGGAAATGACCTGGAGACCTCAGCCTGGGCTGAAGTTGAGCAAGTAACCCATGCAGCCATGCTGGGTATCCCTAGACTGGTGTGTGTCCAAACCAGAGCACAGAGCAAAAAGAAGGGTGAACAAGTGAGGTTGGAGCCTGAAAGTATGGCCCAACCAACCAAGAGAAAAAGCAAGGAGACTGGTGAACCAGCTTCTACACAGCCAGCCTCTCAGGAACCCTCTCCTCAGGGAGAGGACTTGGAAGCCCTAGAGGGAACTGAGCCTATGGAGCTTGAGCCTTACCAGGCTGGACTCCTGGGCCCAGGGGAACCCACTAGGGAAGAGCTGTGCCAGGGTCAGTGAGACTGCCGCACTCATGAAAGCCTGAGGCAGCAAGCAGCTGCAGAAGGAAAGGGAGATGTCAGTGGCACCCACAGAGCTTATTGGGAAGAGGAATTACGGTATGCTGAAGCAAGAAATCCTGGAGCCACCAGGAGAGTGGTAATGCCACAGAAGTACAAGGGAGTTCCTTCTAACTTTGGCTCATGACATCCCCCTAGCTGGACACCTTTGGCAAACCAAAACCTGGGAAAGGTTGGTTAGCCACTTTTACTGGCCCCAGACGAACCAAAAAGTGATGGAGTTTGTGAGCTCCTGGGTTACCTGTCAGGCCAGTGGCAAGACAGGTGGCAAACCAAAGGTCCCCCTGATACCACTGCCAGTGGTAGGGGTGCCCTTTGAAAGGGTAGGTGTGGGCATTGTGGGTCCACCTGAACCTCCCACAGCCTCAGGGAACAAATTCATTTTAGTAGTAGTGGATCATGCTGCTAAGTACCCTGAAGCAATTCCCCTTAGGGTTACTACAGCTCCTGCAGTAGCCAAGGCCCTCCTAGGTGTCTTCACCAGGGTAGGGTTCCCTAAGGAGGTGGTTTCAGACAGAGGTACCAACTTCATGTCTGCTTACCTGAAACACATGTGGAAGGTGTGTGGGGTGCAGTACAAGTTCACTACCCCATACCATCCACAAACCAATGGTTTTGTAAAAAGGTTCTCCAAAAGCCAAGAGAGGGGGTACCAGAGGTAAGTAAAAGAAACAACTCTCGGATGAAATGTTAATTGTACAAAAATCCCTATTTAGTTATCTCATGCTTTCATACTCATCCACATACACTTCAGGACCCCACAGACCCTATTAGTCAATCAATACATATATGATGAAATTGGCAAAGAAATACATAAAAAGGATATTTTATTTGAAATTCAATTTCTATATTCAATTTTTCTGACTGTTGGTGAGGTAGGACCCATGCAACCTGACACTCAATTAAGCACGCGGCCTGACGTCACATGAAGATATCTGGGAACAACACCTATTTGAAAATAATATAATTGTTGAAACAGCGCGAGTCTCCACAACAGTTGGCAGATCCCTAATAATATAACAGGCTGCTACACACGATCAAGAGGGTGGAGAATATAACAAGAATCTATAAAACAAACGCAGGATCTGACCAGCTGGTGTACCCATGATGTGGACACTGGTGCCAGTAACCCTGTCAAAAACAAAGTCTATCGACAATCAGACCAAGTTAAGGAAAGCATCAAAGCTGAAGTCAGCAAGATGCTGGAACTAGGGGTGATTGAAGCCTCTGAGAGTCCCTGGGCCAGCCCAGTGGTTCTAGTCCCCAAACCTCATAAACAGGGTGGAAAGAGAGATGAGGTTCTGGTTCTGTGTGTACTATAGAGGGCTCAACTGTGTCACCAAGACAGATACTCACCCCATTCCAAGAGCAGATGAATTGATACACAAACTAGGGCCAGCCACATTTCTAAGCACCTTTGACTTGACTGCAGGGTACTGGCGAATTGGCATGGCTCCAGGAGCCAAAGAGAAAACAGCATTAACCACCCCTGATGGGCACTATCAGTTTACTGTGATGCCTTTTGGGTTAAAGAATGCCCCTGCCACCTTCCAGAAGGTTGGTGAACCAAGTGCTAACTGGGTTGGAATCCTTCAGTGCAGCCTATCTTGATGATATTGCGGTCTTTAGCTCCACCTGGTAGGATCACCTGATCCACCTTGGGAAGGTTCGGCAAGCCCTGCAATCTGCAGGACTGACTATCAAGGCATCCAAATGCCAGATAGGGCAGGGCACTGTGGTGTACTTGCGCCACCTTGTTGGTGGAAGCCAGGCCCAACCCTTACAGGCCAAGATCCAGAGCATCCTGGACTGGGCAGCTCTAACCACCCAGACTCAAGTCAGGGCATTCCTTGACTTGACTGGATATTACAGAAAGTTTGTGGAGGGATATGGGTCTATTGTGACTCCCCTCACAGAACTCACCTCCAATAAAATGCCCAAGAAAGTGAACTGGACTGTTAGCTGCCAAAAGGCTTTTGACACCCTGAAAGAAGCAATGTGCTCAGCACCTATTCTAAAAGCACCAGAATACTCCAAGCAGTTCGTAGTGCAGACTGATGCCTCAGAGCTGGGGATAGGAGCAGTCCTCTTCCAGATCAATGAGGAAGGCCAAGACCAACCTGTTGCTTTCATAAGCAGGAGGCTACTCCCCAGAGAGCAGAGTTGGAGTGCCATTGAGAGGGATGCCGTTGCTGTGGTTTGGTCCCTGAAGAAGTTGAGGCCCTACCTGTTTGGGACTCACATCCTCGTTCAAACTGACCACAGACCTCTCAGATGGCTAATGCAGATGAAAGGGGAAAACCCAAAACTACTGAGATGGTCCATCTCCCTACAGGGTATGGACTTGGAACACCAACCAGGGACGGCCCATGCCAATGAGCCACAGAAGTGTGGCTCAATGGTTAGAGCGGCAGACCCTGATGCAGAGGTCTAGCCCGGGACCAGGGTTCAATTCCCCGCCTCGGCGGGTCTTGGGCTCAAAAATTCCACGGACGAACAATTGTTACTTACCTGTAAACAGGTGGTTCTCCAGTATTGGTGTCTTTCATAGATTCACATGCTTGAATATTCCCCGTCGTCGAAGTGGGAGTCCCACGGTAAATAAAATAGCAATAAATGCTAAATAAATATATATATATATATATATATATATATATATATATATATATATATATAACGCTCAAAACTCCTACGTTTAGGAAAAAGAAGAGCAGCACTCCGGGGAGTTACTTGAACAACGTGCAGTTTATTTCAGCACAACAAACGTTTCGGCAAAAAGCCTTCGTCGGTGTTACAACCCGTTTTCCTGTGCACAGATTTAAATAAGGTCATGTGGTAATTCATGAACAACAACAAGGGACTCGCCCTTCCAGCATTACAATGAAAGCCATCTTTGAATGGTTTCCTACATTCGAAACCGTTACAAAATTAATCCATGAATTGGACAAGTCATCGTTAGCAAGGGGCAAAATTCAACAATCTATTCTTTTTATAGAACAAATAATAAAGCCGTGGATCGGCAAGGGTTCCCTGAATGAAGAAAATAAACGAATATCATGACAACATACATTACTGTGCTAGGAACTATATATATATATGTACATATATGGGTGCAGCGTACTTCGTATATCAGCAATTGCGATGGCAGCATCATACACTATCAAATAATCATAATTGAATAGTGAAAAGAAATAAATCCAACAGCACAGCAAACAGCTAGACATCCGTCCAGCAGGAAACATTTACAACATACTATGTACAAGCTAATCACCACTATGCAAATGATGGTGTAATCATGTCCATGAGATCCATCTTATCATGAAATAGAATAGTATAGAGGATCATAGGAATCAAAAATATATACACAAACAAGTTCTTATTAGACACAAAAGATGAGTGTCCGATTCCGTATATAAAATATATACAATAATATATATATATATATATATATATATATATATATATATATATATATGACATCAGCTTCTTCTCCCCACGATCTTCGCAGATAAATATATATATATATAAACATAATACAAGAAAAAGCAAGGAAATACAACTGAAATCCTCTAAAAACGATTCCTACATAGTAATGCAAGGCAAAGAGAAAAAAACATTTGTAACACATTAGTGTCATTATGTTAGTCCAAACGGCAGCCAATCAGGCGCCAGCACCCTCTAGAACCTTCTCCTCAGAAGCTCAAGCCCTCAGATTTTCATAGTACAAAGTAACTAAGAGCGCATGAGGAGAAGAGAGCCTCTGAGGGGAGGAGGGTGGGTCGCATGTGAATCTATGAAAGACACCAATACTGGAGAACCACCTGTTTACAGGTAAGTAACAATTGTTCTTCTCCAGTATTAGGGGTGTCTTTCATAGATTCACATGCTTGAATTGAATAGAAAGCAGTAACCTCCTAGAACTGAGATTGCTAAGCATATGAAGAATATATCAAGACAGTACTATAATAAAAATAATACAGTCATATAACATCCTAGCAATCACAGGAAAACAATAAGGAGGAGGGAACAGAGGCTCACCTTACTGAAAAAGATGGCGAAGCACTGCCTGCCCCACTGCGGTATCCGCTTCATTGATGGCATCCAAACAGTAATGTTTGGTGAAGGTGTGCCTGCTGGACCATGTCGCTGCACGGCAAATCTGATGAAGTGGCACACCAGCAAACAAGGCGGTGGATGAAGACATCGCCCTCGTAGAATGAGCCCTCACTGAAGACTGCAGTGGTCTACCCGCTTGTTGGTGGCAGAAGGCAATGGCTGAGGAAAGCCACCGGGCAATTGTCGGCTTGGAAACTGGATGTCCTCTGCGCAGTCGTCCGTATGCAATGAACAGTTGGTCGGACTTGCGGAAAAGAGCAGTTCTTGCAATGTAAAATTTAAGACATCGCTTGATGTCCAACGAATGTAGGCGCTGCTCCGCCGGAGATCTTGGGTCCGGAAAGAAAGTCTTAAGGAACACAGGCTCATTCAAATGAAAATCCGTAGGTACTTTAGGTAAGAAAGAAGGGTTGGTACGCAGTGCCACTCCGTTAGGTTTGAACTGTAGATAAGGCGGCTTGACAGTGAAAGCGTGAAGATCGCTCACGCGACGAGATGAGGTCAAAGCAAGAAGAAGTGCAACCTTCCAGGTGATGAATTTTATATCGGCCTTATGGATAGGCTCAAATGGTGACTTCATAAGTTGAGCTAATACCACATTGAGGTGCCAAGCTGGCGGAGGGCGACGCACAGGTGGAAACTTGCGGAAGAGCCCTTTGAAAAATTGACGTATAACTCGTGATGAACAGAGGGATGAAGAGCCATCATGTCGGAAACGAGATATTGCAGCTAAGAAAACTCTCAGTGTAGAATGAGAGAGTCCTGACTGAGCGAGGCTCAAAAAGAAAGGAAGGAGCTGTTCAGGAGTGGAATGGATGGGATGGATATTGGCTGAAACGCACCAATGACAGAACCCCTTCCATTTAAGTTTGTAAGTCTTAATGGTAGACGGAGCTCTGGCTTGAGCTAGAATGTCTCTGCTCTCCTGGGATATGTTCAAGTCCGCGAACTCAAGGTGCTCAGGTTCCATGCCCACAATTGAAGCGTTGAGGGATCTGGATGACACACGAGGCCCTTGTCCATAGTTAGCAGGTCTGGACGAGGACGTAGAGGAATGGGCTCGCACTGGGACATCAGCAGCAGTTCCGTAAATCATGCCTGTCTGGGCCAACGAGGTGCGATCAACAGAATGTGGCAGGGCTGCCTCCGCATCTTCCACAGTACCCGCTGTATTAATGGGAGCAGTGGAAAAGCGTAAGCGAATAGATGGCACCAGTTGATCAAAAGGGCATTCCCGCAGGACCCTGGGTGGGGATGCCAACTTGCATAAGACGGGCATTTCCGATTCTCCGGTGTTGCAAAGAGATCCAGATCTGTGTGACCCCATTGGTGGAACACAAGATCCAGAGTCGGTTGGTGCAGTTCCCATTCGTGTGTTGAGGAAGTGGACCTGCTCAAAGAGTCCGCCAGGAGGTTTGACACACCCGGAAGGTGGACAGCCGTCAAGGTGATGCGATGGCGGAGAGCCCAATCCCAGATTGACTGGGCCAAGCGGGACAGAAGTGGAGACCTGGTTCCGCCTTGTTTGTTCACGTAGTGCATACTGGTGGTGTTGTCCATTTGGATTAGCACTGATTCCCCGTGAACAACTGGGAGGAAGGACTTGAGCGCTAGAAAGATCGCCATCAATTCTAGCCTGTTGATATGCCATGTGCGCTGCGTCGGCGACCACTTGCCCTTGATGGAGAGGCCCTGGAGATGAGCGCCCCACCCCTCCAGGGAGGCGTCCGTCGTCAGCGTCAGGTCTGGAACATGATCGAGGAAGGACACACCCATTTTCAGATTCGCGGGCTGCGCCCACCAACACAGGCTCATCTTCATGCGGGCTGTGACGGCAACTAGGTCGTTGAAGGACCCGGAGACCTGACGCCACTGTAAGTCCAGTTCTTCCTGAATAGGACGGGTGCGCAACCTGCAATTTGGGATCAGTGCGATACAAGACGAAGCCATTCCCAATAATGACTTTAACGTCCGAACAGAAACAGACTGTTTTCGTTGAATGAGTGAGACCAGACGAAGTATCTTCAGACGTCGCTCGTGAGAGACAAATGCTTTTGAGTGCTGCGTGTCTAGGATCGCTCCCAGGAAGGATCTAGTCTGCAGAGGTGCAAACTGTGACTTTTCGACGTTGATGGTCAACCCCAGAGACTGAAACACCTGTTGGCAAAGGTGCGTGTCCCGACCCAGCTGATGGTGGCATTGAGACTTGAGAAGGCAATCGTCTAAATAAGGAAAGATCTGAACTCCTTGTAGACGCAGGTGAGCCACCACTGGGGCCAGTACCTTCGTGAACACACGAGGAGCTGAACGCAGTCCGAAGGGCAGAACTTTGAACTGAAAATGCATTGTTCCCACCTTGAAACGCAGGTACTGGCGATGTTGTTCGATTATTGGAACGTGAAAGTACGCGTCTTGAAGATCTATGGTGGTCATAAAATCCTCGCTGGATAGAAGACGCAGGACTTCCAGTAGCGTCAGCATACGGAATGATTGAGACTTTAGGAACTGGTTGAGGGCCCTCAAATCCAGAATGGGTTGCCAATCTCCGTTCTTCTTGAGTATGAGGAAAAATCGAGAGTAAAAACCCCTCCCTCTTAGATGTTTCGGGACCACTTCGACTGCCCCTTTCAACACAAGAAGACGTACCTGATGGTAAAGCTCCTCGAGATGTGGAGGAGGTGGGCCACGAGGTGGGGTGCAAGGAGGAATCTCTGTGAACTCCAGGGTATGACCCCGTTTGACAATGTCCAAAACCCAGCGGTCCGAGGTGATTGAGGACCACTGGGAATAAAACAGAGAGATTCGCCCTCCAACACTTTGAGAGTGGCAAAAGTCATTGGCGTTTCTGATTTGCGCCACGATAGGACGGCTTTCCTCTGTATGTCTTGGAGGGTTGTTGTCGAGACTGCTGATTGGGCGTGTAACGTTGGCCGCTCTGATTGTATGAACGGTATTGCTGCCCACCTCGAAAGTTGGAAGTAGTGCCGCGTCCGCGCGCACCTCGAAAGGACTGCTTACGAAACTGCAGTGTGCCCAAGGACTTCGCCGTATCGGTGTCCTTCTTGATGGATTCAAAGGCATCATCGATATGGGATCCGAATAATGATTCTCCATCGTATGGCATATCCAGTATTCTGGCTTGGACTTCCTGCCGGAAGGAGGTGGATTTTAGCCAGCCTTGACGTCGAAGTGCAGCCGCACTTGCCAGGAGGCGGAAACCTGTGTTAGCCATATCGACTGCACAGTCGATGATTTCTTCCGCTGCTCTTTGTCCATCGCGGAGAATCTGCTGTGCGTCAGCCTTGGAAGCATCAGGGATGAGTGCCATGTAATCTGCAATGTCTGACCACATCTGCCGGTCATAGCGACCCAAAATGGCTAAGGCATTGGCTGCTCGGACAGATGTGGAGGCCATGGTTGAGAACTTGCGGCCAATTGCATCCAATCGTCGACCTTCTCTATCCGGAGGGGCTGTGACTTGAGACGCTGGATTCCGTGCTCTACGTTGTGCTGCCTGAGTCACGACAGAGTCCGGCTTGGGATGAGAAATCAGGCAAGCTGGAGAACCTGTAGGGGCCTTGTACTTCTTTTCAAGGCGCGGAATCTGAGCCGGTAAGGAGTTTGGAGCCTTCATCAGTTTAATGCCCTCTTTCCAAACAAAATCAATAATAGGGATTGTGTGTACCTGCTTAAAAGGTGTGTCTTTAAAATCATAAAGAAAACAATCCTCCTCGCGTTGTGATCGTGGGAGTTTGAAACGCTGAGCCGCTTTAGCCATTAAAAGATGGAAACTGGCGATATCTACTGGTGGAGACTCACTCGAGGTACCAGGCTGAGGAGAGGGCGTCTGCGCCCGATAATCATCCCATTCGGCCATATCCTGGTCACCTGCCTCATCATCCGTGTTGTCAGGGACTTCACCGTCCTCACGTTCTGCATCCGCCTCCTCTTCATCCGCATCTTGCGGATATATAGTGGTATGGATGCTGATAGACCTATGAACCTGAGAAGGTGCAGGTGGTACGATAGACGGCAATGCAGGTGGAGGTAGTGCCACAGGAGCGGGAGATAGCGCAGGTGTAGTCTGCGGTGTTGCAGGAAAGCAGCGATTATAATTGTCCAGCATATGTTGGAGATTAGATATCAAGGTCAAAGGAATGGTAGTCACAGGAGCTTGAGTGAACTGTTCCTTTTGTTGAAAGGCTGGGCCATTGCCATCATCAGAATCTGTGTCTTGGCATTTAATTATTAAATCAGAGGGACTACGTGCTGCCCCAAATGTGTCCTCTTCATGCTCCGAATCAGTGTCATGCTCCGAAGTAGTCGCGAACATCGGAGAAGGTGGTTGAGGCTCTGGATCAGAAATCTGTTGGCAGGGTACTGTAGTGCGAGGATGTGAAGATTTTACGATCTTCAAAGGCACTAACGGCAATGATGCAAATGAAATCGGTGCCGCCGTCGACAGATCTGTCGTCGTTAGGGTTGACGAGGCTGATTTTGTCAATAGTAATTTTGTAGAAACCTTCGTCGACGGAGTGGTCGTCGACGGGCGATCCACTGTAGATGAAGTCGTCGATGGGGACGTCGTCGACGGGGTGATCGTCGATACTGGAACCGACTCCGTTGACTCAGTCTTCGTCGACGGGCCTGTCTTCGTCGACGGGCCTGTCTTCGTCGACGGGCCTGTCTTCGTCAACGAGATCTTGGTCGACGGTGGCTTCGTTGACGAGGCTTTAGTCGACGACGACGATGTCTTCGGGTCCTTCGTCGACGAGGACTGTCTCTTCTTCGTCGACGAGATGGGAATCGTCGACGGGACAGGTGTAGACGACGACGAAACCCTCGTCGACGCCGAGGCTGTCAACGATACCGTCGTCGACGATGAAAATGCTGATGTGGTAGTCAACGTAGTCGGCGAAAATGCAGGCAAAGCTGCTCTCGTCGTCGGAGCGCTCGACGACGCTCCCGTCGACGACTGGACTTTGAGAGGTGTGAAAACACCTTGAGAGGCAGCCAAAGACGCCTGAGAGCCAGGTCTCGTGGGCGTAGAGGTGGTAGGAGTGGCAGAAGACATCACAGGAGCCACAGACAAAGCCAATTTAGGTTTCTTGAGGAAAGGAGAAGGAACCTCCTGAACACTACCACGCTTAGAGGCTGCTGAGGAAAAGCCAGAATGTAAACTTTCTGCGTCAGACACCACAGAGTCCTTGTCTTTAAGACGCTGCAGCCAAAGGAGAAGACGGCCTTCCCTGTCCTTCAGAGTTTTAGTAGAAAAAGTTCTACAGAACTTGCAGTTGCCAGCCTCATGATCCGGATATAAACAATAAATACACTTCTGGTGGGGGTCTTTTTCAAAAAGGCGCAGCTTCCCACAAGAAGAGCAGGGTCTAAATAAAGACTACTTACTTGACATGTTGAAGAAATTTCTGGAAGTAGAGGTATAGAGAAGAAAACTGAGCAGAGCTCAGGGAGACTCCCTTCACACGACGTGCGGTAGAAAAGCTGAGGGCTTGAGCTTTTGAGGAGAAGGTTCTAGAGGGTGCTGGCACCTGATTGGCTGCAGTTTGGACTAACATAATGACACTAATGTGTTACAAACGGTTTTTTCTCTTTTGCCTTGCATTCCTATGTAGGGATCGTTTTTAGAGGATTTCAGTTGTATTTCCTTGCTTTTTCTTGTATTATGTTTATATAAACGCACTACAACAGGTGAGCAGCACAGCTAGGGGGAGGAGCGGATGTACGTCATCTACATTAAGCAGCAGGGGTACTTACCGGGACATTCCTGTCAGGTGTTGGGCGCTGAGGAAGGCAATGCGCCGAAATGCATTCGCCGCCACCAGACTGTTCTGTTTTAATAAAGTCTCTCCAGCCAGTTCCCCTCTGGGCTTCTGCTTTCTTCTAGGAGTGGAGGAATTTTCGTGCATATTTTCCTGCGCTAGCCAGCTGCGCAGTGCAGAAGCCCCTGTCACGCTTTGGGTCCGGATAAACGCTGGCTTGCTCAACGGCCACAATGTTCTTCCAGGTATGGATTCATCCGGAACCCGCCTCTCCCTTGGGACGACCGGAGCAGTTGAGGTAATCTACCTCTCTTCGTGGCATTATGCCCCTGCTCATTGGCCGCCTTACTCGAGGGGCTGTGATGGTTCGAGGGGGCCCAAGGAGCGACTTTGGCATCACAGGACTGAGACACAAGAACATTGCGCCCCGCTGCTATGGAACCCCGCTTCCAATTTCAACATGGACTCTCCCCCATTACACCGGCCCAATCTGTTTGATCATGAAGCATTCTGGGAGTTGTGGTGCGAAGATGATGAAACGCACTACAACAGGTGAGCAGCACAGCTAGGGGGAGGAGCGGATGTACGTCATCTACATTAAGCAGCAGGGGTACTTACCGGGACATTCCTGTCAGGTGTTGGGCGCTGAGGAAGGCAATGCGCCGAAATGCATTCGCCGCCACCAGACTGTTCTGTTTTAATAAAGTCTCTCCAGCCAGTTCCCCTCTGGGCTTCTGCTTTCTTCTAGGAGTGGAGGAATTTTCGTGCATATTTTCCTGCGCTAGCCAGCTGCGCAGTGCAGAAGCCCCTGTCACGCTTTGGGTCCGGATAAACGCTGGCTTGCTCAACGGCCACAATGTTCTTCCAGGTATGGATTCATCCGGAACCCGCCTCTCCCTTGGGACGACCGGAGCAGTTGAGGTAATCTACCTCTCTTCGTGGCATTATGCCCCTGCTCATTGGCCGCCTTACTCGAGGGGCTGTGATGGTTCGAGGGGGCCCAAGGAGCGACTTTGGCATCACAGGACTGAGACACAAGAACATTGCGCCCCGCTGCTATGGAACCCCGCTTCCAATTTCAACATGGACTCTCCCCCATTACACCGGCCCAATCTGTTTGATCATGAAGCATTCTGGGAGTTGTGGTGCGAAGATGATGAAACGCACTACAACAGGTGAGCAGCACAGCTAGGGGGAGGAGCGGATGTACGTCATCTACATTAAGCAGCAGGGGTACTTACCGGGACATTCCTGTCAGGTGTTGGGCGCTGAGGAAGGCAATGCGCCGAAATGCATTCGCCGCCACCAGACTGTTCTGTTTTAATAAAGTCTCTCCAGCCAGTTCCCCTCTGGGCTTCTGCTTTCTTCTAGGAGTGGAGGAATTTTCGTGCATATATATATATATATATATATATATATATATATATATATATATATATATATATATATATATTTAGCATTTATTGCTATTTTATTTACCGTGGGACTCCCACTTCGACGACGGGGAATATTCAAGCATGTGAATCTATGAAAGACACCCCTAATACTGGAGAACTGATAATTCTCGCCTCGGTGCCTATTCCAATCATGGAGTCCCACTCTGCAACTCTGGGCAATAGCTTGCTTAATCTCCACAACGTCCCCCACAACGCTAAGGATGCCTGGCCTTCGGGCTCGGCCAAGAAGTCACTAAAGCCTTCGGGCGACTCGGGCTCGAGTCGACCCCCACTCGGTGCCAGCCCACACTCACCGGCACCGAAGAAACCATCTAGTACCGCACCGAAGCCATTAGCACTGAAACACTCCGTTCCCTCGGCACCCAAAACAACTTCGGAGCCACACAAAACTTCCGGCCCCAAGAAATCTCCGGAGCCGAAGCACACATCAGAGTCGAAAATAGTATCGGACTCTAAAAAAGCCTCGGAACCGAAAAAGACTTCGGAACCGAAAAAGACCCTGACTTCCCCATTAAAGACAAGAAGTCGAAAGAAGCCGCTACGGCACCAAAACAAGCTTCCACGTCGAAAGGTCACACTCCTGAAAGAGACTTGTTTACTCCAGACCCAAGGCAAAAGACTCTCATAAAAGACCCTAAAACTGGTCGATTGACATTATCAAAGAAACGACCATCAGAGGCACCAGCTCCGGCTCCAAAGAAGAAGGACAATGCTACCTCACCTATGCAAGTACCTTCCCCGTCTCCTGCACCCAATCCCTCTCCCCATATTTCACCACCTCACTCCATTACACATCTAGCACACATGATGATAATGGGGACGACATATCAGATACAGGGGCTAACCCACAGGAGCCATATTATTTGCCAGCCTCGCCAGACTCATGGGACAACTATAATACACCAGACGTCCCAAATGTACCTCAAGATGATATATACCCCTCTAGGCCTTCACCGCGAGAGGACACAATGGGGTTTAACCAGTTATTGCTTAGAGCAGCACAATACCATGGGGTAGACATGCACTCCGATGCAGTAGAGGAGGACTTCCTGCTAAACACATTTGACACCGCACAAAGATCCTCAGCAATTTTGCCAATGCTCAAAGGCGTGGTTAAACATGCCTCTGAGGTCTTTAAAGACCCAGTCAGAACTCGGGTCATAAACCCAAGAGTAGAGAAAAAGTATAAAGCTGCACCATCTGACCCAGCATATATAAAGGGACCAGTTCCCCTAGACTCTCTAGTCGTATCCAACGCACGTAAGAGAGCTAACTCTCAAACGTCAGGCGAAGCTCCCCCACCAGACAAGGAATCTAAACTCCTTGACGCGTCAGGGAAAAGAACTGCCTTACAAGCAGCAAACATGTGGCGCATTGCCAACACACAAGCCTTACTAGCTTGCTATGATAGGGCACATTATGATGAGCTCGAAGACATAATGCAACATCTCCCTGATCAATTTAAAGATAGAGCTAGTGAGCTAATTCAAGAAGGGAGAATTATCACTAACACATCTATCCGCTGTGCACTAGATGCAGCAGACACAGCCTCCAGAGCCGTCAATACTAGCGTCCTGCTGCGCAGGCACGCTTGGCTACGTATATCTGGTTTTAAGCCAGAGGTCCAAATTGCTATACTCAATCAACCATTCGATGAGCGACACTTATTTGGACCAGAGGTTGATGTCTCCCTCGAAAAAATGAAAAGACACCGACACAGCAAAATCTATGGGAGCCCTGCAGTCGCAGGCTCCCAGACGTTCATTTCGTCGCTACACATAGAGGTGCAACCAGAGGGTACTCATCAGACACACCATCCAGAACATACAAAAGCCCCACTCAGTCTACCTACAGTAAGGGCTACCAAAGGGGAGGTTACCGTGGTAACAACAACAAGGGCAGAGGCAAGAACAACAACTCGCGCTCTGCCTCCACCCCTACCCAATGACTCCCCTCCCCTTCCCCCGCCCCATTTCACTCCTTTCGGGGGAAGGATACAGCAATACCTACCAGCCTGGGGAAACATCACATCAGACAGGTGGGTGCTTCAAATAATTCAGTCAGGTTACTGTCTAGAACTAACATCTACCCCCCAAACACACCACCCAAACAGCGTCCAATGTCACTAGATCATTTAATGCTGCTCAGACAAGAAGTATTTTCTCTCCTGCAGAAAAATGCAATAGAAATAGTTCCAAAACATCAAAGGAACAAAGGAGTATATTCCCTATACTTCTTAATTCCAAAGAAGGACGGATCTCTGAGACCTATTCTAGACCTAAGACCTCTAAACGCTTACATACAGTCAGATCATTTCCATATGGTCACACTTCAGCAAGTCCTTCCACTCCTGTTGCAGAACCACTTTCTTGTCACACTAGATCTCAAAGACGCCTACTTTCACATCCCAATTCACCAGGCGCACAGAAAGTATCTAAGATTTGTGCTAGAAGGACAGCACTATCAATTCAAAGTACTCCCATTCGGAGTAACAACAGCGCCAAGAGTGTTTACCAAATGTCTAGCAGTGGTAGCAGCCCACTTAAGAAGACAGCACATCCACGTCTTTCCATATCTAGACGACTGGCTCATAAAAGCACAGCCAGTGTGTACAACACACTCACGATAATAATGCTACTCCACAACTTAGGCTTCACAGTAAATTACACCAAGTCACATCTGCTACCATCGCACACACAAAAGTACCTAGGAGCTACAATCATACTCCACACTAGCTTATCCCTCTCCAGCAAGGATAACAAGTGTGCAAACGCTCCTAACAAAATTCAAATCACAACACTCGCTTCCAGCTCGAGTGTTTATGCAACTCATAGGGATGATGGCATCTTGCATATTCATAGTACCTCACGCATGACTGCAAATGCATCCACTTCAGGAATGTCTAGCACGTCAATGGAACCAGGCTCAGGGTCAGTTGACAGACCTAGTGTTGGTAGACAGTCGGACTCATCGCTCTCTGCAATGGTGGAACACAAAAAACCTGTCAAAAGGCCGACTGTTCCTAGAGCCAGTTCCACAAATAATACTAACAGCAGACGCATCCCTCTCCGGCTGGGGAGCCCACCTGCTGCATCACACCACGCAGGGAAAGTAGACACCAATGCAACAAGCATTGGAAATGCAATAGGTCTCGCATTAGGAAAGTTTGAGCTATTGGTCTTATAAATGACATTTTTTTTATTTATGTGTTGTTTTTTAAAATAGCTAAATTAATAGCTTTGTCATTTACAATGCCAATAGTTATAACTTTAGCAAATGTGACACCTATAGCATTTGTAATGCAACATGTTTTGTATTTACGTGACTTAGATGTATTGATATAAAGGGCTGTTTTACATCAAAGTTCTCTGAAACGCATTAGGTCAACCTGGCCAGCTAGTGGCTCTAATATCTAATGTGGACCCCGTACTATCGAAATGAATTCCACATGCGTGTGCGTGCTTACATAAAATACATTATACCGCCCACATATATCGTCATTATTTCCAGAGCGATGACAAACTGGTGTAAACTACAAGGCACGCAAAATGCGGCTGGGACTGGATGCTGTACAGAAACAGGCTATCGCGGTTCAAGCTCTAAGTGTGTTTTTCACACCCGTTGATAGTAACAAAGCCGTCGAGTGTGTGTTTAGATTGCCCAAACTCCGCTGGGCAGAGTGCCTCAGTGCATTTTTTAGGTTACAAAATATGATTACATGTTGCATCTGTCAGCTGTATAAGTTATGTGCACTTGTGCGGGACACGTTTTTTAAACCAAAAGGCGCATTTAAAGTGTGCTGTTTTACAATGCCTCCCAGGCCTTTCCTACCGAGCTTGTACTAACTAGAAGCGTCACATGGCACATGAAAAGCGTCACACGGTACTTGAAAGAAGAGCGAGCTGTGATCCGTGTGTTTCTTGGAAGAACTGAGTTTCAGTAAATTGAAGGGAAATAAACATGGAAATATAGGATAGAAAACATACATGTAGTCTTATTAGTAGCGGCTTCGAGAGACGATGGGGCCTCGTTTACTGTCTTCCTGGCTCGATGCTGTTTGGGAGGTGGGAGTGATAGGGATGTAAGCGCTAGGGGCACGTGGGAGGAGAAGTAGGAGAGTGGTGCAGGCAGGGGGCGGGGAGCGGAGCCTTTGAAGAGACAAATGGTGGTTTGTGACGTAGGAGGCTAAGCTGGGATGACTCGTGGTATCTGTTGAAAAGTTTCAGACTTTTTTATTTTAACTATGAGGAACGTACATGCGCCAGCATCCAAAGCCTGTATGCCACAACTGGATGTCAGAGACCCTTTGTAACTGGCGAACTGGGCATGTACTTACTTGGGTTAGCGTCATAAGCCTGGTGTGTTTTGGAGCTAACAGCCTGGTGCCTCGAACTCCCCCTAAGTGGTGTTAATTAACTCCCACCATGAAATGTGTAAGGTGCTGCTCGATTTTTTTTTTTTTTAAAACACCCGACTGGAAACGAATTCTGAAGTGGTGGGGAGGGCTGTCGACTTTGAAACAGATGAACAAGCCTGGAGTTTAGGCGCCGGCTCAACATTCGGCGATTCTGGGGAAACCACTTAATCTCCCGTGCCTAAATATGAATGTGACTTGTGTAATGTAACTGATGCTCATGTAAAGGCTCCATTACCTCCGGGTCGAGTTCGCGCTATATAAAACTGGGAAAGAAAGTTATTTTGTAATTTCGATCTAAATGTGCACACAGTTGCAGTAACTCATTATGTCAACCCAACATCCTACATTTACTATTCGCGACATTTGAGAATAAAAATATAGCAGGGAGAGAGAGGGGAGGTGCTAGCGACTGGGGAGGGGGAGGAGAAATGCGAGTAAGGCTGTGTGCGGGGAGAGAGACGGGAGGTGCTGGCGGCTGGGGAGGGGGAGGAGAAATGCGAGTAAGGCTGTGTGCGGGGAGAGAGAGGGGAGGTGCTGGCGGCACCAAGCTGGGGAACAGATGGCGATGGCTGGAGATTTGATGCTGTGCACGCGCATTTTAACTCATTGCGCTTGCGCATTGAGCTAAAATCGCACATGCACTGCATCAAATCGCCAGTCTGGTTAAACTCTGTTTAAGCCCCTATAGTCTCGCTCCGCTCAATGCGCATGTGCATTGACAGGCGAGACCTAAAAACTACTCCACATCAACCATCTGGAGTGGTTAGCGGTGTTTCTACCTCTAAAAGCATTCGAAAAACAAATTGCAAACAAGACTGCCTTAGTCCGCACAGACAATATGACAGTTATGTATTACATAAACAAACAAGGAGGGACACACTCTCTGCAGCTCTCTCAACTAGCTCAGCAGATATGGAGGTGGGCTATACCTCAGAACATCTTCCTAATAGCCCAACACGTCCCAGGGGTTCAAAACACCATGGCAGATCTGCTAAGTCGGCAGACTCAGCAGATGCACGAGTGTGAACTTCATCCACAAGTTCTTCATCTGTTCTTTCAAATGTGGGGACAACCTCAGCTAGACCTCTTCGCCATCCACAACAACGCAAAATGCCCACACTTCGCCGCCAGATACCCACACCCATTGGCCAAAGGCAATGCGATATGGATGAACTGGTCAGGACGATTTGCGTACGCTTTTCCTCCTCTACCAATGATTCCTTTACTAGTACGCAAGATGCAACAGCACTCGCTAACGCTCATACTAGTAGCTCCAACGTGGGCCAGACAACCGTGGTACACCACACTGCTACAGCTATCTGTGGTACCACACCAAAAACTAAACCTATCTCCACATCTTTTAACTCAGAACCATGGAGAGATAAGGCACCCGGACCCAGCTCAGCTCAACCTTGCGATTTGGCTCCTGAAGTCATAGAGTTTGGTTATCTTAAACTCCCTCAAGAGTCCATGAATGTTATCAAGGAAGCAAGACGTCCCACCACTAGAGAATGTTATGCTGCTAAGTGGAAACGTTTTGCAATATACTGTCAAAACAACAACATAAATCCCCAAGATGTGTCCATCCAACACATTATAGGCTATTTACTACACCTTCAAAAGTGTAATTTAGCCTACACATCTATCAGGTTGCACCTAGCTGCCATTGCAGCTTACTTACAAAATAGACAACATCTGTCTCTTTTTAGAGTACCAGCCATTAAAACTTTCATGGAGGGTCTCAAAAGAATAATACCTCCAAGTATACCACCTTCACCTGTGTGGAACTTAAACATAGTTCTCACACGTCTCATGGGACCTCCATTTGAACCTTTACATAAATGCGAATTGCAATTTCTCACATGGAAAGTGGCTTTCCTAGTAGCCATTACTTCTCTAAGAAGAGTTAGTGAAATGCAAGCATTTACGAACCCTTTCTACAAATGCACCACAATAAGGTTGTTCTTCGTACAAACCCCAAATTCCTTCCAAAAGTCATTTCGCCATTCCATCTAAACCGATCTGTGGAACTTCCAGTTTTCTTCTCTCAGCCACAAACAGTAGCAGAAAGAACTTTGCACACCTTAGATGTCAAAAGAGCATTACTAAACTACATAGAGAGAACACAAAGCTTTAGGAAAACAAAACAGCTTTTTGTATCTTTTTCACCACCGCATAAAGGCAACCCAATATCAAAATCTGGTATTGCCAGGTTGATCGTTAAGTGTATCCAAATATGTTATCACAAAGCTAAGCGTACACCAACAATTCCTCCAAAAGCCCATTCTACAAGGAAAGTAGGGGCTTCCATGGCATTCTTAGAGAACATTCCCTTCGAAGACATGTGCAAATCAGCTACATGGTCTACACCGCACACATTCACAAAACACTATTGTGTAGATGTGCAAACAAAGCAACAAGCCACTGTAGGCCAAGCTGTACTTAAAACACTATTTCAAACAACTGCAACAGATACGGGTGGTCGCCGCTAACGTGGGTACTGCTATACAATCTATGCATCGTGTGCAATCTGCAGCTCATATGCCTCGAACGGAAAATGCTACTTACCAGTATGCATCTGTTCTTGGCATGTAGAGCTGCAGAATTGCACACGCCCACCCGCCTCCCCGGCTACCTTTATCTGTTCCAGTGTTATCGTCATTAGATACAAACACACATGGTCATCACTATCTCGTAGCTCCATCGCTTCCCTAATGGGAAAAAACAATCTGGGGATGGAGCCGATGCCCATGCGCAATATCACCCAAAGGAGGAGTCACCTATACCGTGACTTCCAAAGACTTTCTAAAAGAAAATCAACCTGCAAACATCCGAGCCCAACACTAAGTGGCTATCTATGCATAGTGTGCAATTCTGCAGCTCTACATGCCAAGAACAGATGCATACTGGTAAGTAGCATTTTCCTTACTGCTTGCTATTCTGATTCAGGTATGTGAATCTATGAAAGATACCCCAATACTGGATAAGAAAACAAGTTACTTACCTGTAACTACGGTTATCCAGTATTGGTATCTTTCATAGATTCACATGCACCCACCCTCCTCCCCGACAAGACCGTTCTCTATTTGGTATACTTACTTCTCACTTGTGCTGGGAAAATCTGAGAACTGCTTCTGCTGGGAAGGTTCTAGAGGGTGCTGGCAGCTGATTGGTTGGAACTATTTTTTAGTTCTTTACATATAATAAGGTAGATAGGCTACTAAGCTTTGGGCCTATTATCTTGTCAGCCTACTACAGTTTCTTACTAAGGCACTGCTTTTGTATCGAATATGCTACTTACCAGTATGCATCTGTTCTTGGCATGTAGTGCTGCTGACATTCATATCAATAGCATAGATCGCCGCCTAGTGTTGGGTCCGGATGATTGCACATTGTTGTCCTGGAAGAGTTTTCGAAGTATCACGAGATAGGTGGCTCCTCCCCTGGACTACAGTGCGCATGGGCATCGACTCCATCCCCAGATTGTTTTTAGCCATTGTGGCGAAGATGGAGTGTAACAGTGTGAGCGATGACCATGCTAAGAGTAAGTGTAAGTGCTGCAGCCGCTACAGGCGCCGGGGAGGAGGGCGGGCGATATGAATGTCAGCAGCCCTACATGCCAAGAACAGATGCATACTGGTAAGTAGCATATTCGGTTCGAGGCATGTGGGCTGCTGAATTCATATCTATAGCATAGAATATATAGCAGTCCCTCCATTAGCGGCGGCCGCCTGTGCCAGCTGCAGCAGTCTGAAAAAGTGTTTTGAGAACAGCCTGCCCTACAGCTGCCTGCTGCTTGGAGTGCACATCTACACACTAGTGTTTTGTAAATGTGTGTGGGGTAGACCATGTGGCTGCTCTACAAATGTCCTCTAAAGGGATATTTCCCAGGAAAGCCATGGAGGCCCCCAACTTGCGGGTGGAGTGGGCTCTGGGGGGGGGGGGGGATCGTTAAAGTGCGCTTAGCTTTGTGGTAGCAAATTTGAATACACTTAACGATCCACCTGGCTATACCTGCTTTGGAAATGGGGTTGCCCTTGTGTTGTGCAGAAAAGGCAACGAAGAGTTGTTTTGTCATCCTAAAATCTTTGGTCCGATCAATGTAATACATCAAAGCTCTTTTGACGTCAAGAGTGTGGAGCATTCTTTCTGCCACTGTCTCAGGATTTTGGAAGAACACAGGCAGTTCAATAGTCTGATTGATATGGAACTGTGAAACCACCTTTGGAAGAAACTTAGGGTTAGTGCGTAGCACCACCCGGTTGGAGTGAATTTGTATGAATGGCTCTTGCACAGTTAGTGCCTGGAGCTCACTAACACGTCGTAGTGACGTAATGGCTATCAGGAAAGCCACTTTCCATGTTAAGAACTGAATCTCGCATGAATGTAGCGGCTCAAAGGGTGGACCCATTAGTCGGGTGAGGACCACATTAAGATTCCATTCAGGAGCAGGTGGGGTCCTGGGAGGATTGACTCGTTTGAGTCCCTCTAGAAAGGCTTTAATGGCAGGCACTCTGAAAAGGGAGAGATGCTGCCTGTTTTGGAGATAAGCCGCTATGGCAGATAAATGAATTCGAATGGAAGCATACGCTAGATTGCATTTGTAGAGATGCAACAGATAACAAATTATGTTGTGCGTGGACGCGTCAAGCGGGTCTATGTTGTGGTCCACGCAATAAATGACAAACCGCTTCCATTTTGCCGCATAGCATGCTCTGGTGGTGGGCCTTCTTGCCTCCCGTATGATATCCATGCAGTCGGGAGGCACGTTGAGGTAGCCAAATTCTAAGACCTCAGGAGCCAGATCGCCAGGTTGAGCTGTTGCGGATCTGGGTGCTGAATGTCGCCATGGCTCTGCGTCAAAAGCTTGGGAGTGAGGCGCAGCCTTTGATGCGGTACCACGGAAAGTTCTAGAAACGTGGTGTACCATGGCTGGCGTGCCCACGTTGGAGCAACCAGGATGAGCGTCATCGAGTGTTGCTTCAGCTTGCGTGCCACCAGCGGTATTAGAGGTGCTGGGGGAAAAGCGTACGCAAATCTGCCTGACCAGTTCATCCATATCGCATTGCCCTGCGACTGTGGGTGCGGGAACCTGGCGGCAAAGCTTTGGCATTTTGCGTTTTCCTTTGTGGCAAACAGGTCTATCTCTGGATGACCCCACTGCTGGAAGTACAGGTGGAGTACTGATGGATGTATCTCCCACTCGCTGAGCAGGTCCGCCATCTGATTGTCCTTGCCTGGGAGTTGTTCCGCCATGTTATATGTTATAATGAATTTCTTGAGCGCACTGTCACCATAAGTTTCCTGGCGCTAGTCGGATTTTAAAGGAAGACAAAAGGATAGTTAGTGAGGAAGAGGGAAGAGTAGTGTTTTTAGGGATTTCCTAAAGGAGAGGAGGGAGCAGGAAGACTTAAGTGAGAGTGGAAGGGAGTTCCACAGCTTGGGGGCCAGACAAGAGAAGCTGCGGCCGCCCGATCTAGTGAGTTTAAAACGAGGGACGACTAGGAGCTGGAGGTGGGTGGACCTCAAAGTGCGAGAAGGACAGTAGGGAGTGATTAGGGATTTGAGAAAAGCAGGGGAGGGACCGGTGAGGGCTTTGAAAACCAGGCAGTGGACCTTAAAAAGGATTCTTTCGCTGACTGGTAGCCAGTGAAGATGGCGTAGTAGGGGTTGAGCCGACTGCCATCTAGGGATTTTGAAAGCAAGCCGGGCAGCCTGGTTTTGGACGATCTGTAGCCTGGACAGCTGAGATTTAGGGAGGCCATGATAGATTGAATTGGAGAAGTCCAGCCGGGACATCACCAGGGCTATTAAGACTTGCAACAAGGCTTCAGGGGTCAGGAGGTGGGCGACTTTCCGTATCCTGTATAGCTGGAACATACAGGAAGATGTTACTGCACTCACTTGGGCCTTGAGAGTGAGCCCAGAGTCGATCAGGACCCCGAGGCTCTTTACACAGCCAGCAGGAGAGGGAGGTGTTCCGAGCTCAATAGGCCAGTACTGAGGGCCCCAATAAGGGGCACTTCTCCCAGGAAGGAGGAGCTCAGTCTTGCCCGGATTGAGCTTGAGTTGATTTTGGTTCATCCAGTGCTGGATGTGTGTCAAGGCCGTCTGAAAGTTAGTGACAGCATCAGGGGAGGTTAGGGGGAAAATAATTTGTAAATCATCCGCATAGTTGAACACGGTGATATCCCACTTACCTAAAGAGTGAAGGAGGGGTTGAAGGTACAAATTAAAAAGGAGGGGGGACAGAGAAGATCCTTGAGGGACCCCACAAGGTGACGGAACGCTGGTGGCGCAGAAAGGGCCCAGGCTGACTGCCTGAGACCTCTCCTCTAGGAAGGATTTAATCCAGGACAGAGCAGCCCCACAGATTCCGGCGGACTCGACACGGTGGATTAAGATGTTATGGTCCACCGTGTCGAATGCCGCCGATAGATCGAGTAGGACTAATGCCTGGGGTTGTCCTCTGTCATCGTTTCGTCTGAGGTTGTCCAACACGGCAAGGATCACAGCCTCGGTGGAGTGGGCTGGTCTAAACCCGGCCTGGTTGGGCGCCAGGAAGTTGGACTCCTCGATAAAGTGCGAGAGGCAAGTTGTGACGTGAGCCTCCAAGATTTTAGATAGGAAGGGCAAGAGGGAGATGGGGCGGTAGTTGGCGAGGACCGCTGGATCGGCGCCTGGTTTCTTTAAGAGGGGCACCAGTACGGCCTCTTTGAATGAACTGGAGACTATGCCAGAATTGAGGGAAGAGTTAAGTAAAGGGAGAATGCAATGTGGAAGGGTGTGACAGATGTCGCGAAGCACGGAGGGGGGGGGCAACAGTCCTTTGGGGATCCAGATTTCACACGGGTGGACAGTTTAGCAAGGGATTCCGGGTCGAGCGTGGGGAACCGAGAGAGAGAGGAGGTGTTAGCAGGGAAAGGTACTGCTGTGGTTGGGGGAAGAGAATGGGGAATGGAGTTTTTGATTGTGGTGATCTTGTCAATGAAAAAGGAGTTTAAGGCATTACATGATTCTGAGGAAGGAGGCGGGTTCGGGAGTGTCCTGGCGTCCGATGTTAGTTCGCCAAGGACTTTGAAAATCTCCTTAGATCTGTTGGGGGCTGTTAAGATTCTGTTAGAAATGAAAGCAGTCTTGGTTGAAATGATTGCAGTTTTATAAGCTTTACGCGCTGACACGTATGCTTCCCTATCGGAGCTGAAATAATTGCGCCGCCATCTGCGCTCCAGTCTGCGCAGCTCAAGATGTTGTTGTTTTAAGGCAAAGTTATACCATTTGTGAGACTTATTGGAGTGTGTGCGGGAGAAGCAAGACAGAGGTGCACATAAGTCGCTGGCCGTCGTGAGCCAATGTGAAATGTTGGCGTCCATGGTGTTGACATCTAAGGTGTCAGGAATTAGGGGCTGAGTCTCGGCAAGTGAGGAGAGGAAGGCAGATGAATCCAGGGTCTTCCAATTCCGAGCGGACCCTCCGTGCCGGGGAGGGGGCCTGACCAGGCCCTTTACAAGAATAGATGACTCGATCAGTGAGTGGTCCGACCAGACGCAAGGGGAAATAGTCGGGCCAGAGAGCGACACCCCCTGTGTCCAGATGTGGTCTAAGATGTTACCCCCAGTGTGAGTGGGAGAGGTGACATGCTGCGTCAGGTTGAGGCTGAAGAGCGCCTCAAACAATTCGGTAGCGTGGGGACCGGCATCAGCGTGGTTGAACCAGTAATTAAAGTCGCCATACATGGCGACGCGGGCTGAAGAAATCATTAGGGCAGAGAGCTGCTCACAAAGGGCGGCAGGAAACAGAGGCATGGGAGTGGGGGGGCGGTATAGGACAATGAGGGTCAGGGCACCAGCTTCGGTTGGCAGGCTAATCACAAGATTCTCGACGTCAGGGAGGCATAATGACGAAGACGTGATGAGAGGTAAGTCTTTGCGGATGATTGCCGCAACCCCGCCGCCACGACGGCCGTGAGGCCGATTAGCGTTCAGCAGGTAGTAATTAGGCGGGTAAGGCAGCCAGGATGTCAGGGAGGGAAAGATCAGACAGCCAGGTCTCGGTAAGCAGCAGAATATCTGGGTTCTCGGCAGTTAGCAGGAGGAAGATGTCAGTGTGGTGTTGGGGAAGAGATCGTGTGTGGAGATACAGTATGCGGATGCGAGTTTCAGGCGGGGCAGGGGCAGACATGTGTACACGAGTGAGTCTGGGAAGAGGCAAGTCAGCCGCGATGCCGAGAGACACCAGGCGGTCCCAAGTTGTGGATGGGAGGGCGCAAGGGGGCCGCTGGAGGTTTCTAAGTGAAGCGGGTGAGTATGTCATAAAAAGGGCAGCATCTCGGGGCCCTAGGCCCGTCTGGTCGCGGACGGGCGCAGACGGGGGAAGCACATGATTTGTAGGGCCGCTTAGGGGCGTGGCCAGGAAGATGGGCGTGGCCGGGGGAGCGGCTCGCTGAAGGCGGTGAGCGAGTAATCCTATGGCCGCTGCAGCGTCAACCTCGGCTGCGCAGGAGTGACTCAAACGAGGGAGAAGTCCCTGAATGCAGGGTAAGGTAAATTAAAAAAGCGCTAAACGAGCGCTGTACTAAATAAGTATTTTAAAAAGTCAGGGCTTAACTGTGGCTCCTGCGGAAGGCAGGGGAGAAATCCGACTGTGTGAGCTCGTAGTCAGCTCCTTTTAAAGACCCAGGTGGGCGTGGCCAGAAAGAGTGGGCGTGGCCGGGGGAGCGGCTCGCTGAAGGCGGCGAGCGAGTAATCCTATGGCCGCTGCAGCGTCAACCTCGGCTGCGCGGGAGTGACTCAAACGAGGGAGAAGTCCCTGAATGCAGGGTAAGGTAAATTAAACAAGCATTTACAATGCAATGGTCTCGGCAGCATTAAAGGTAGAGTTATTGGCATTGCTCATTACACTTCTTTAAATCATAAATAAATGGCATGGTCATTTGATGGGACAAACCTACTAGGAAACTTTGTTAGATAGTGAGGTAGTGAAAGAGAGCGTGTTAGTGACTTAGTGTATTTGAGAGTGATGTAGTGAGTGAGTAAATTAGTAATTTAGAAAGAGAGTGAATTTGTGAGTTAGTGAGAGTGATGTAGTTATTTTTTGAGAGTGTGTGGTGATATAGTGAGGGAGTGATACCGAAATACATAGTGATGTACTGATAGATTGAGTGAGAGTGAGATAGAGATTGAATTTTGAGTATTGTGTTAGAGTGAGAGATAGTTACTGTTATAGTTATATTGTGTTGCTGTGAGAGATAGTTGAATAGTGAGTTATAGAGTTAGTGATCGAGTAGTAAAGTGAGAGAGTGGTGTGGGGGAAGAGAGTGGTGTGGGGGAAGAGAGTGGTGTGGGGGAAGAGAGTGGTGTGGGGGAAGAGAGTGGTGTGGGGGAAGAGAGTGGTGTGGGGGAAGAGAGTGGTGTGGGGGAAGAGAGTGGTGTGGGGGAAGAGAGTGGTGTGGGGGGGGAGAGAGTGGTGTGGGGGAAGAAGAGTGGTGTGGGGGAAGAGAGTGGTGTGGGGGAAGAGAGTGGTGTGGGGGAAGAGAGTGGTGTGGGGGAAGAGAGTGGTGTGGGGGAAGAGAGTGGTGTGGGGGAAGAGAGTGGTGTGGTGGAAGAGAGTGGTGTGGGCGGAGAGCGGTGTGGGGGAAGAGAGCGGTGTGGGGGAAGAGAGCGGTGTGGGGGAAGAGAGCGGTGTGGGGGAAAAGAGCGGTGTGGGGGAAGAGAGCGGTGTGGGGGAAGAGAGCGGTGTGGGGGAAGAGAGCGGTGTGGGGGAAGAGAGCGGTGTGGGGGAAGAGAGCGGTGTGGGGGAAGAGAGCGGTGTGGGGGAAGAGAGCGGTGTGGGGGAAGAGAGCGGTGTGGGGGAAGAGAGCGGTGTGGGGGAAGAGAGCGGTGTGAGGGAAGAGAGCGGTGTGAGGGAAGAGAGCGGTGTGGGGGAAGAGAGCGGTGTGGGGGAAGAGAGCGGTGTGGGGGAAGAGAGCGGTGTGGGGGAAGAGAGCGGTGTGGGGGAAGAGAGCGGTGTGGGGGAAGAGAGCGGTGTGGGGGAAGAGAGCGGTGTGGGGGAAGAGAGCGGTGTGGGGGAAGAGAGCGGTGTGGGGGAAGAGAGCGGTGTGGGGGTAGAGAGCGGTGTGGGGGTAGAGAGCGGTGTGGGGGTAGAGAGCGGTGTGGGGGTAGAGAGCGGTGTGTGGGGGTAGAGAGTGGTGTGTGGGGGTAGAGAGTGGTGTGTGGGAAGAGAGTGGTTCGGCCCTTCCCTCTTTCTGTCTAGTTTCACAAGGAAAGTAGGACATTCGCCAATTTATGCCCATGAGTGAATTTGTGAGTTAGTGAGAGTGATGTAGTTATTTTTTGAGAGTGTGTGGTGATATAGTGAGGGAGTGATACCGAAATACATAGTGATGTACTGATAGATTGGGTGAGAGTGAGATAGAGATTGAATTTTGAGTATTGTGTTAGAGTGAGAGATAGTTACTGTTATAGTTATATTGTGTTGCTGTGAGAGATAGTTGAATAGTGAGTTATAGAGTTAGTGATCGAGTAGTAAAGTGAGAGAGTGGTGTGGGGGAAGAGAGTGGTGTGGGGGAAGAGAGTGGTGTGGGGGAAGAGAGTGGTGTGGGGGAAGAGAGTGGTGTGGGGGAAGAGAGTGGTGTGGGGGAAGAGAGTGGTGTGGGGGAAGAGAGTGGTGTGGGGGAAGAGTGGTGTGGGGGAAGAGAGCGGTGTGGGGGAAGAGAGCGGTGTGGGGGAAGAGAGCGGTGTGGGGGAAGAGAGCGGTGTGGGGGAAAAGAGCGGTGTGGGGGAAAAGAGCGGTGTGGGGGAAGAGAGCGGTGTGGGGGAAGAGAGCGGTGTGGGGGAAGAGAGCGGTGTGGGGGAAGAGAGCGGTGTGGGGGAAGAGAGCGGTGTGGGGGAAGAGAGCGGTGTGGGGGTAGAGAGCGGTGTGGGGGTAGAGAGCGGTGTGGGGGTAGAGAGCGGTGTGGGGGAAGAGAGCGGTGTGGGGGAAGAGAGCGGTGTGGGGGTAGAGAGCGGTGTGGGGGTAGAGAGCGGTGTGGGGGTAGAGAGCGGTGTGGGGGTAGAGAGCGGTGTGGGGGTAGAGAGTGGTGTGTGGGGGTAGAGAGTGGTGTGTGGGAAGAGAGTGGTTCGGCCCTTCCCTCTTTCTGTCTAGTTTCACAAGGAAAGTAGGACATTCGCCAATTTATGCCCATGAGTGAATTTGTGAGTTAGTGAGAGTGATGTAGTTATTTTTTGAGAGTGTGTGGTGATATAGTGAGGGAGTGATACCGAAATACATAGTGATGTACTGATAGATTGGGTGAGAGTGAGATAGAGATTGAATTTTGAGTATTGTGTTAGAGTGAGAGATAGTTACTGTTATAGTTATATTGTGTTGCTGTGAGAGATAGTTGAATAGTGAGTTATAGAGTTAGTGATCGAGTAGTAAAGTGAGAGAGTGGTGTGGGGGAAGAGAGTGGTGTGGGGGAAGAGAGTGGTGTGGGGGAAGAGAGTGGTGTGGGGGAAGAGAGTGGTGTGGGGGAAGAGAGTGGTGTGGGGGAAGAGAGTGGTGTGGGGGAAGAGAGTGGTGTGGGGGAAGAGTGGTGTGGGGGAAGAGAGCGGTGTGGGGGAAGAGAGCGGTGTGGGGGAAGAGAGCGGTGTGGGGGAAAAGAGCGGTGTGGGGGAAAAGAGCGGTGTGGGGGAAGAGAGCGGTGTGGGGGAAGAGAGCGGTGTGGGGGAAGAGAGCGGTGTGGGGGAAGAGAGCGGTGTGGGGGAAGAGAGCGGTGTGGGGGAAGAGAGCGGTGTGGGGGTAGAGAGCGGTGTGGGGGTAGAGAGCGGTGTGGGGGTAGAGAGCGGTGTGGGGGTAGAGAGCGGTGTGGGGGTAGAGAGCGGTGTGTGGGGGTAGAGAGTGGTGTGTGGGAAGAGAGTGGTTCGGCCCTTCCCTCTTTCTGTCTAGTTTCACAAGGAAAGTAGGACATTCGCCAATTTATGCCCATGTTTTACAGACACTTTCATCTTTCTTGAAATGCATAAAGAATAATGTATTCTGTGACTGTCAAGAGTCCCATGAGTACTTCCATGAGTAAATATTTATGCATACAGAAATATAGCACGTTGTGTGTGTAAATGCAGCATATCGGTAAATCTGCATTAAAAAACGTTTTTCACGGCTTGAATATCTTTAGTAGATTCTGGACATAATCATCTTGCACACTACAATGGCACCGTAATGTGTACAATGAAGCATGGTTAAATCCGTTTACGATTTCAGCTTCATGATCTGTAAATTACTTACTTGAAGTTCTACTCCTCAGTGAAAGTATTTGCAGACCTGTGTCACTTGAGCACTTTTTTGTATTTTCAAGATAACTGAGATTTTAAAACGCTTGCAAGTCTCAAGTTCGTACCACAGCTCACAGGACACGGGCACACCGGGAACACAGGGAAACATAGAAAGAACAAGGCAGAATTATTTGTTGTTTGTGTGCAAACCCGACAGATCGAAACTATCACATGCATTCTCAACCTTTTAAAAAACACAAGGGGGCGTGGCCAAGATGGCGGCGAGGAGGGACACTTAGATCCGGGCTCCTCGTCGCCGTGCACCAAACACAGCCACAGCTAGCTTCCACGGGGGCCTGACCGACACCTCATGGCTTCGAGGAGCTCCTGAATTTGCATGCTCACACTCTGGTGGCAGAGAATTGCGGATTGCCCGGGGGGCGACAGACAGTGGAGGGCGCGGCCTGCCAGTCGTGCGCCGCGCTGCGGCAGCGGCCTCACGTAAAGGGCGGCCCCGGCTCGAGGCTTGCTACAACTGGGAAGGCCCGCGCTACGCGGCCCGGGTGACGAGCGGGCAGCGCACCAACACCTTGCCAGCAGACCACGTCTCCTGCGCCTGAGAGGACCAGCATCGGAGGTGCTCCTCCGCTGCAGCACTGGGAGGCATGGGACATTGTAGCACCCCCGGTGGTCCGCAGACTGATGCGGCACCGATTAGCCTGACGCCGCTGCCGAGGATCCTCGCCCTCATCACGAACTGTAGCTCCAACTCACGGCTACAGGTAACGACGGTTGCCGCCTGGATTGGGAAGGGGCCATACCCAGCGGGCCCCTTGATCAGAGTAGAGGACTGAGAACGGTAGGGGCAGACACTGGGGGGAGTGTCTCTGTATGCGTGTCTGCATGTCTGTCTGCGCTCGTGTGTGTGTGGCCGCATTGCGTGCAGGGGGAGGTGTGCCTGGGTATGTTTGTGCTTCCCAGGAGACAGCCTGGCCGAGCGCGGCACGTGCCAGTCGGCGCGTGCCACTTTCAAATCGCCTCAAAGGCGATGCGCGCGGCCAGGATTGTCTCCTGGGAAGCACACACGCCGACAAAAGAGCTTCGGCGGAGACGCGCTTCCGCGCGTTCAGCCGAGCCCTAAAAAGCGCTAAACGAGCGCTGTACTAAATAAGTATTTTAAAAAGTCAGGGCTTAACTGTGGCTCCCGCGGAAGGCAGGGGAGAAATCCGACTGTGTGAGCTCGTAGTCAGCTCCTTTTAAAGACCAAGGTGGGCGTGGCCAGGAAGAGTGGGCGTGGCCGGGGGAGCGGCTCGCTGAAGGCGGCGAGCGAGTAATCCTATGGCCGCTGCAGCGTCAACCTCGGCTGCGCGGGAGTGACTCAAACGAGGGAGACGTCCCTGAATGCAGGGTGAGGTAAATTAAAAATGAGGAAGATGTTCCTTTGAATGGCCCACTTACACATGCTTTGAGCCAGACAACTGTGGAGAGTGTGTACCTCCCTGCTTCTGAATGTAGTACATGGCCGTCATGTTGTCCGTCCGGATCAACACGACCTTGTTGCACAGATGTACCTTGAATGCCTTTATTGCCATGAAGATCGCCATCAGCTCTAGGAGTGTGCATCTTCTTTTGCTGCGTTGTCCATAGTCCCTGCACCGTGTAGTGGAGTACATGAGCTCCCCAACCCTGGAGAGATGCGTCCGTTGTTAGGATGATCTGTGGCACAGGCTCCTGGAACGGTCGTCCCTTGCAAAGGTTGTGTGGATTCCACCAATGCAGAGTTGTATGCACGACCAGTTACCAACACTAGGTCTCTCAACTGTCCGTGAGCCTGAGTCCACTGACGTGCTAAGCACTCCTGAAGCGGATGCATATGTAGTCTCGCATGCGGGACTATGAAGATGCAGGAGGCCATCATGCCTATCAACTGCATGAACACTCGTGCCGGAAGCGAGTGTTGCGGTCTGAATTTCTGGATTAGTAATTGAATGCTGTTGATCCGTGTGAGAAGTTGGCCTGATATATAGTGCTCACTATTCTAGTGATCACTTTGTATCATACCAAACAACCCTTATTGATGATTGGTTGTAAGTCAACCTTTCAGACCAGCTATCCTAGTAGCATGGACACGAGCAGTCTTCAGGCTAAACTCTAGAGGGCGTGTTAAGCCAGCTGTTTTACCGTCACATATACCCCTTGAACACCAAGTGAAAGGACACCACACAAGTTGTTATAAAAATATAGGATATTTATTAATAACAGTTCTACCCTGAACTCTTTATGAGTCAGGGAGCTAAGCACAATACAAAACTCTTACGAAAATACTTCAAGTTGCACAATTTGCACAAATGCCCGAGGGGCACGAAAAACCATATACACAAAAAGTGGAATGCGAAATACTAGCAGGTAAGTAACAAGATCCAGAGGCTTCAGGATCGCTAGGACTACACTACTGAACCCTAAGGTTAGGAGTAGGAGGCCCAGGGAGATCGGGTGCAGTGTGTGCACTCTCACGCGGGAAGAAGTCTATGGATGCTAGATTTCGTAAAGTTAGTGTTATCGGACGAATCCGACTAGTTAGGCTGAAAACGAAAAAGGATCTGGACACTTAGATAGTGAACCTACGTGGGAGCACCGAAATGCTCGAGTTACCTAGCCCAGGGGCTGCGGCTGCATAGGGTTCAAAAGACGTCGGGAATCCTCGTTACAGTCTATGGAGCCTGAAAGAAGAAGTTGATGGCAGGCGACCAGTGATGAAGTTCGATGGGATCCAAGCCTGGATCGGAGTTGAAGATGACCTGAAAGCAGACGGGACTCAGTTCTTGATCACTAGCCAGTGATCAGATGGGCACCAGGGTGGCACAGGATGAAATCACCTCGACCAGGTGGGTGGGCGACGCTGGGCTCTGCAGTCTCTCGGACCAGGAGGCGTTGTCGGCGACCAGGATGGAGGGGCGAGCTGTCCCACGAAGGTGTCTGCTGTCGGCGCTGCTGAAACCAGGATTGGAGCAACAAGCCTTGGCAAAGTCAAGCCCACGCGGTGGACTCAAGATGGCGTCTGGAGTGGACCAGGAGGGTCCGGGGTGCTCCTCTGTTGGAGGGGAGCAAGGGCTAGTCTGGAGCAACCAGACCAGCGATGGAAGTGTCGTGGTTCGTCGTCAGGAGGATAACAAGCCAGCAGGCAAGTAGCCGGACAACGCGGTGAGCAGCAAAGAGCAGAAGGGCCCCACGCAGATCTCGTGGATGCTGGGGGACTGGACTTCGGTGCTGGAGCTGCTCAGGGTTAGGGCTTCTCAAACCCCAGTGCACTTACTCGAGGGTCTCTCGGGGGTCGTGCTGGTGAAGCGTCGTGCAGGTCTTGAAGATGGCCGGTCCCACGGGTCTCGTCACACCCACGAATCTCAGCTGGGCTGGATGATGTAGGTAGAGGTCAGAGATGGCGGGAAGACCGGGTCTCGTCGAGCTGGGCAGTCTTGATCCGGAGGATGGACGTGCAGCAAACCGCAAGAACTTCGATGGTGCCTGCCGGAACAGGGTGGCTACTCCTTAGCCACAAGGGAGAGTCTTCAGAAGAGTCAAGAGTTCCTTTCGTGGAAAGTAGTTTCAAGATTCAAGATTATCTAATTTGGGAAGGGGTCCTGCTCCTACCTTTATGCTAAGAAAAGGGGCTGGCATAAGTCCTGCCCTATGGGTGGGACTAGGAGGGGGGTGGTTACACCCCTCTCCTTTGTCCGGTCTCCCCCCAGCTCAGGGGCTGGTATGCCCCAGAAACTGGTTTGAGCCGGCATATGCACAGTGAGCACCGGGGTGCCACTTGCAGTCACCTTCCTTTCAGCCCTGCCTACACAAAATCCTGTCTGGGATGGTGCTGGCACCGCCCCTGACAGGAAACCCTTTGTCCATGCCTCCGTTGCTGGAAGGACTCCCAGCAGCAGGAGGGCAGACTTGTGTCTCGGTGGCAGCATCCATTTTGTGGAGCTGAGGCTATATCGGACTTTAACCGGGCTTCACAGTTACATACATGTCGTGTCCCTCTAGAAGGGTGGAATGCTAACCCCGTCGCCAGAATTGGCAAGGGGTTAGTATTCCAATTCGTATGACACCTTACTCGACATGTTTTGATAATGCTATGCCAAAGTTAGCATTTAACCGCGAGGATTATAATGCACTTAAGAGTATATGGTATAGCGTTATCATGGAACAGCTATTTGGACTTGGTTCCGCAAGCTGCAAACGGGCTCAGCTCATGCCAGAGCACCATCTCACATAATTCCAAGCACTCTGCCTTCAGGATCGATAAGGCCTGCCATAGGAGTGACTGATAGGAAGGTATGTGTCCATTTCAGGGTTAGATATAGGAATACTATATCTAAAGCAAAGGGTGTTTACACCACCTTGCCCCAGCTGTCGTGCAGCCAGTTGTGTCTGTTTGGGTGGCCAGCCAGGGGTGGCATAATACATGCTTCAGCCCCTGGTAGGCCCTGGGTACACCCATGCCCTGGATACCTAAGGTATGCTGTACAGGGACTGATAAGGTGGCCCAGTACCAATTGGTAAAATGCACCTAAGGTACATGGTTGTAATTTAGAGAGAGAACAGCTAGGCTGTGGGTCTGATTAGCAGGCCCACAGCCAGGGAAAGTCGTAAACCAGTGAAGCAAAAAGCAAAAATCTGGGGTGGCCATGGGATTGCAGACCCCACTCTCCTACAATCCACACTGAATTTGGCTGTGCTTTGGCTGCCAGAGTGTTTATTGTCGCGCCCAGATACTGCCGTATGTGGGCGGGCTGAAGGTGTGACTTTGGATAATTCAGTGAGAATCCCAGATCGTGAAGAAGGTGAATGGTGTGGGACATGTTGGCGGCACACTGCTGGGCCGACTTTGCTTGGACAAGCCAGTCGTCCAGATAAGGGTAGACGTGAACGTGTTGTCTCCTGAGGTGTGCAGCCACTGTCGCCAGGCACTTTGTGAACACCCTGGGCGCTGTTGTCACTCCGAAAGGGAGGACTTTGAATTGGTAATGCTGATTCTGGATGGTGAATCTGAGGTATTTTCTGTGTGACGGATGTAGCGGAATGTGAAAATATGCATCCATTAGATCTAATGTGGCGAGGAAATCTCCCTGATTGAGCAACGGAAGAACCTGCTGCAGTGTTAGCATAGGAAAGGGTTCTGATAGAATGTACTGGTTTAGGGGTCTGAGGTCCAGTATGGGTCTGAGGGACCCGTCCTTTTTCGGGATTAAAAAGTACAGGGAATACACTCCTGTGCCTCTTTCCTCCACCGGCACGAGCTCGATTGCCCCTTTTTGCAGCATGACGAGTGCCTCCTGCTGCAATAAGTGCAAATGCTCTGTGGACATAGGACGGTGTTTTGGGGGTATGTTGGGTGGAGTGGATGTTAACTCCAGACAATAACCGTACTGGATAAGCTTTCTGACCCACCTGTCTGTGGTGATGGACTTCCAGACTGGCAGGAACTGCTGGAGTCGCCCCCCCGACTGGTGTTGTATGGTCGGGGGGTAGTGACAAGGCGTCACTGCTTGTTGGTGGCGGAGGATCGGGAGCTGTTGTTTCCACGACCTCTGCCTTTTGCGCACCTCTACTCTGTTTGTTGTACGTGGTTTGCGCGCCACTCTTATTGTACTGTATTTGATGGGACAGCTGGCCTCTGGAAACACCTCTATTGCCTGAGCGACGAAAAGAACCACCCCTGAACTGCTGGGACTGGAGAGCCCCCATAGACTTTGCAGTCTCAGTGTCCTTTTTTATTTTTTCCAGGGTGGTGTCCACCTCAGGTCCAAATAAGTGATCAGGGTTTACAGGCTGGTTGAGGATGGTGGTTTGTATCTCCGGCTTGAACCCGGAGATCCTGAGCCAGGCCTGTCGCCGTAACATTACACTGGTGTTAATGGCCCTGGCCGCGGTGTCTGCTGCGTCCAGTGCACACTTAATAGAAGCATTGGAGATGAGTTTCCCTTCTTGAATGAGCATCTCTGCTGCTTCTTTATATTCATCTGGCAAGTGTTGTAACAGGGTTTCTAGTGTATCGTAATGTGCCCTGTCATATCTGGCCAAGAGTGCCTGAGTGTTTGAAATGCGCCAGATATTGTCCGCTTGAGCCGCCACCCTCTTCCCTGATGCTTCTAGCACTTTGGATTCCTTGTCAGGGGGAGGAGCATCACCAGTAGTTTGTGAGTTTGCCCTCTTCCGGGCATTAGAAACAACCAGAGAGTCCAACGGCAATTGGCCCTTGATGTAGGCAGGGTCCCCAGGCGCCGGCTTGTACTTTTTTTCAATCCTGGGGTTTATAACCCTGGCACGTGTGGGTTCTTTAAAAATGTCTGCAGCATGTTTTAAGACACCCTTCAGCATTGGCAGAGACTTAATGGTCTTCTCAGAGGTGGAAAAGGTGTCAAACAGAAAATCCACCTCAATAGGGTCAGCATGGAGTTGGACGTCATGATTCTTGGCTGCCCTCTCGATAAGCGCATTAAATGCCGCGGAGCCCTCAGTAGGTGACGTTTTGACATTATACACTTGAGTGTCTGGGGCAGTTTGTGGATCCCCTGGGTCCGCAGCATC
Organism: Lissotriton helveticus; assembly: GCF_964261635.1. Classification (NCBI taxonomy): domain Eukaryota; kingdom Metazoa; phylum Chordata; class Amphibia; order Caudata; family Salamandridae; genus Lissotriton; species Lissotriton helveticus. Next base: position 1,662,385,389 of record NC_136065.1, read on the forward strand.
TGCCCATGTGTCATGTTGATCTTCAGGATCAGTGTCAGCAGGGTAGTTGTACTCATAGTCACCCTCCCCAGCCTCCACATCAGAGTAAGTGGGCAAGACTGGAGCAGTGTCCTGGCCACGTGGAGTTATTAGTTCAACAAGAACGGGTGCTTCTGTGGGATCCTTCTTTTTCTTTAAAGGAATTGTGTAGGCCTCTATAGGCTGTGCCGGTGTGATCTTTCGTTTATAAAAGGAAAGTTTACCGGTGTCGGCGTCGATTAATTGTTCCGACTGCTCCTCCAGCAGGGGTCGTCGATGCGTTGTGCCCACAACTGCAGGGGCAGGCTTCGGCCCCGTGGACACCTTCATGGACGCCTCGACAACCTTCTTTGGCGCGAACGCTTTCGCCGCTACTTTCGGCGGCAGCGTAAAGTGGATAGGCGCTGTCGACTTCTGCGGTTTGGCTGCAGGCTTCGGCGTGGAAGTATCCTTCGGATCGACAGCGGAAGCCCTGTCCTTAATGCGTTTTAATGATTCCGACACCTGCTTCGTGAAGGAGGCGGACGGCTGCGTCGACTCGACAGGTGCCTTCGAGCCACCACCATGTGCGGACTCGAGGGGCGTAGCACTTCTGGCCTTGTCCGGCCGACGCGCAGGCTCGACAACTTTTGCAGCTCCGAGTCCTTTGTCTGTGTCGACGGCCCTCGGCGCCGAAGACTTCGGGTCGACGACCTTGACAAGTGCCTTCGGTGTCCCAGTCTTCGGCTCGACGCTGTAGGAAGGTAGATCCCTGACTATGGTTACCCCCAACTTTTTGCCTGGTGTTTTGCTGGTTTTCTGACTTAGTTGACCTGGGGCCCTGCTATTCAGGACCCCAGGCCTACTGCTCTCTCTGTAAAATGGATTCCATGTACCTTAGGTACATATCTAATTGGATACTGAGTCACCTTATCAGTCCCTGTACAGTGTACCTTAGGTACCCAGGGCATAGGTGTACCCAGGGCCTACCAGGGGCTGCAGCATGTATTATGCCACCCCTGGCTGGCCATCCAAATCTGACACAACTGGCTGCTTGACAGCTGGGGCAAAGTGGTGTAATCACCCTTTGCTTTAGATATAGTATTCCTATATCTAACCCTAAAATGGACACATATATTCCTATCAGTCACTCCTATGGCAGGCCTTAACAATCCTGAAGGCAGAGTGCTTGGAATAATGTGAGATGGTGCTCTGGCATGAGCTGAGCCCGTTTGCAGCTTGCGGAACCAAGCCCTAATAGCTGTTCCATGATAACGCGTACCATATACTCTTAAGTGCATTATAATCCTCGCGGTTATATGCCAACTCTGGTATCGCTTTATCAAAACATGTCGAGTAAGGTGTCATACGAATTGGAATACTAACCCCTCGCCAATTCTGGCGACGGGGTTAGCATTCCACCCTTCTAGAGGGACACGACATGTTGGTAACCTGTAACCCCGGTTAAAGTCAGACATAGCCTCAGCTCCACAAGATGGATGCTGCCACCGAGACACAAGTCTGCCCTCCTGTTGCTGGGAGTCCTCCCAGCGCAGGAGGCAAGGACAAAGGGTTTCCTGTCAGGGGCGGTGCCAGCACCGTCCCAGACAGGATTTTGTGTATCCTAGGTAGGCAGGGCTTTAGTGGAAGGTGACTGCAAGTGGCACCCCGGTGCTCACTATGCATAGGCCGGCTTGAACCAGTTCCAGGGGCACACCAGCCCCTGAGCTGGGGAAAAGCCCGCCAAAGGAGAGGGGTGTAACCACCCCCCTCCTAGTCCCACCCATAGGGCAGGACTTAGTCGCGTGCCAGCCCCCTTTTGCAGGATAAAGGTAGGAGCAGGCCCCCTTCCAAATTAGATCATCTTTGAATCCTGAAATTACTTTCTACGAAAGGAACTCTCGACTTCTTCTCAAGATTTCTCCCTTGTGACTAAGGAGTAGTCACCCTGCAGCAGCAGGCACCATCCAAGCATCGCGGTCTGCTGTAAGTCTCTCCTCCGGATCAAGACTGCCCAGCACGACGAGAACCGGCTTCCCTGGCACCTCTGACCTCAACCTGCATCATCAGCCCAGCTGTGATCCGTGGGTGTGACGAGACCTCGAGGGACCGGCCATCTTTAAAGACTGCACGACGCTTGTCCAGCACGACCACCGAGTGACCCTCGACTGAGTGCTTTGGGGTAAGAGAAGCCCCGACCCTGAGCAGCTCCAGCACCGAAGTTCAGCCCCCCTGCATCCACGAGATCTGCGTGGGGCCCTTCTGCTCTTTGCTGCTCACCGCGTTGTCCCGGTCACTTGCCCGTTGGCTAGTGGCCCTCTGACGACGAACTTCGACGACAAACACCGCTGGTATGGTTGCTCCAGACTGGCCCTTGCTCCCCTCCAACAGAGGAGCACCCCGGACCCTCCTGGTCCACTCCAGACGCCATTTTGAGTCCACCGTGTGGGCTTGCATTTGCCAAGACTTGTTGCCCCAATCCTGGGTCCAGCGACGTCGACAGCAGACACCTTCGTAGGACAGCTCGCACCTCCATCCTGGTCGCCGACAACGCCTCCTGGTCCGAGAGACTGCAGAGCCCAGCAGCGCCCACTCACCTGGTCGAGGTGACTTCGTCCGGTGCCATCCTGGTGCCCACCTAAATCACTGGCTAGTGATTCAGAACTTGGTCCCCTCTGCTTACAGGTCTTCTCCTTCCCTGATCCAGGCTTGGATCACCACGAACTTCTTCACTGGCCGCCTGCCAGCAACTTCTTTCTTCAGGCTCCTGGTTCTTCAACGAGGATTTCCGACGCAACTTGAACCCTATGCAGCCGCGGCCCCTGGGCTAGGTAAACTGAGTACTCCGGTGCTCCAGCATAGTCTAACACTCTAAGTGTTCGGATCCACTCTTGTTTTCGACCCACCTAGTCGGGTTCGCCCGAGAACAGTAACTTTGCAATTGCTAGCCTCCATAGACTTTTTCCCGCCTTACGCGTGAGAGTTCCCACACTGCACACGACGTCCCTAGGTCTCCTGCTAGTAATCTAAAGGTTCAGTAGCCCAGTCCTAGCGATTCTAAAGCCTATGAGAATAGTACTTACCTGCTAGTAATTTCGCATTCCACTTTGTGTGTATATGGTTTTTCGTGCCCCTCAGGCATTTGTGTAAATTGTGCGACTTTAAGTATTTTCGTAAGAGTTTTGTTGTGTGCTTAGCTCCCTGTCTCATAAAGAGCCAGGGTAGTCTTGTTAGAAATAAATATACATTTATTTTCATAACTTGTGTGGTGTCCTTTCACTTGGTGTTCAAGGGGTATATGTGATGGTAAAACAGCTGGCTTAACACGCCCTCTAGAGTCTTAGCCTTAGACTTCTCGTATCCATGCTACTAGGATAGTTGGTCTATAAGGTTGACTTACAACCAATCATCAATAAGGGTTGTCTGGACTGATACATAGTGATCACTAGAATAGTGAGCACTGCATATCAGGCCAACTTCTCACAGACGCCCTCGAGCGACTTCACTGGTTCGACAACCTTTTTTGTCTTTGTCTGCACCGACAGGTCTGAAGACGTGGAGCCGACCAAGGCGACACACGCTTTCGATTTCGACGGCGCCTCTAGCAGTTTCGTTTTTGTAGAAACCGAAGCTTTCGGTTTTGGTTTCGATTTTGGTTTCGATTTGACCAATGACCAATGGCAGCTCCTTAGAAATATCCGTAGCCGGGCCCGGAGGCGAGACTGTGTAACTTGGTGCAAGATCTTGGGTAGGGCCATGTGGCGATCCCTCGACCTGAGCCGTAGATATTGTCTGAACGGGGCATAGCTCCTCGCTTGAGCTATCTTCCATGGCCCCATAGGCCCCATCGTCGTCTCTTACCTCGTCGACGATGTCTTCTGCATCGAGCATTTCTACGGCTGCGTCGTAGTTGGAGTCGACCTCCGCCGCTGGATTGGAAATCGGCTCTCGGTCGTCTTCTCCCTCTGTATCGAAAATGTTCACCGGGTCAGGTGCCGTCTGCTGGGCCTCCTGGCGCGCCACGCGCCGAAGTCGAATCGTTTTCTTGGAGCGTAAACGAGAACAAGCCATACAGTTGGCTTCATCGTGATCCGGCGACAGGCACTTGTTGCACACCGGGTGGACGTCGATGTGGGGATACTTCGAGTTGCACACGGGGCACCTTTTGAACGGGCTCCGTTCCATGATGGTGTGTTGAAGAAGGCCTGTAGCGTCGACCGGGCCTCGAGCACTGAAGAGTCACGCGACTCCCCTGGATGTTCGACTCGGGAACTGAGCTGGTACAGAACTGGGCACCGATCGGAAGACAATACCGACGATATAGGAAAAAGGCATTCGGGCCAAAAAGAAAGTTTCTATTGATTCCGAACTTGAGTGATCAAATATGCATCCGAACCCAATGGCGGAAAAAAACAATCTGGGGATGGAGTCGATGCCAATGCGCACTGTAGTCCAGGGGAGGAGCCACCTATCTCGTGATACTTCGAAGACTCTTCCTGGACAACAATGTGCAATCATCCGGACCCAACACTAGGCGGCGATCTATGCTATAGATATGAATTCAGCAGCCCACATGCCTCGAACATAATATTACCGTGGGACTCCCGCCTCGGCGACGGGGAATGATTCAGGCATGTGAATCTATGAAAGATACCCCAATACTGGGTAATCTGTCTTACCCACTTGTCTGTTGTTATCGAGTTCCGGACAGTTAGGAACTGTGTTAGTCTGCCCCCTACAGTAGTGGAATGCTGTTGGGAGAGGTTTGATTATTGTCATTTCTTCAACCTCTTCCCTCGTTGCCTCTATAACCTTCTATAAAATATCCTCTATTGGAGGATGTTTGTGTATTGGTTTTAAAGGAAGCTGTATTGTCAGCTCCAGCTTGTTTGGAGCCTCCTCTGTAAAAGGAGCGACGAAAAGAGCCACGTGCTTGGGTTGACTGCAGAGCTCCCATAGATTTGGCTGTATCAGTGTCTTTCTTCATTTTTTTAAGTGGTGTGTCTACCTCTGGACCAAACAATTGTTGTTGGTTGAATGGCTGATTTAAGATGGTTGTTTGCACCTCCTGCTTAAATCCTGAAATGCATAGCCATGCAGGTCGTCTAAGTAGAAGGCTAGTGTTTATTGCTGTAGATGCAGTGTCTGCTACATCAAGTGTGCACTTGATTAAGGCATTTGAGATTAGCTACCCTCTTGGATATGGTCATTTGCCTGAGCCTTATATTGGTCAGGTAGATGTTGTAAAAGTGTTTCTAGCTGATCATAGTGAGCCCTGTCGTATCTTGCGAGGAGGGCTTGTGTGTTAGCTATGCGCCATGTATAGCTAGCTTGGGCAGCTATTCTCTTGCCTGAAGCGTTTATTATTTTTGATTCCTTATCAGGAGGTGGTGCTTCACCGGATGTTTGGGAGTTTGCTCTTTTTCTGGCGTTTGAAACTAATCTAAGCAGGATCCCCAGGAGCAGGTCTGTAGTTTTTTGCTATTCTTGGGTTTATGATCCCAGCTCGTACAGGATCTTTAAACACTTCTGGGGCATGCTTAAAGACCCCTTTAATCATAGGTAGTTTTTTCACTGACTTTTGAGAGTGTTCAAAAGTATCTAGCAAAAAATCTTCTTCTGCCTCATCTGAGTGCATTGTGACACCATGATAGATGGCAAACCTATTGAGTAAGTGTCATAAGGAGTAGTTTCTGTCCTGTAACTCCAGTTCTGTAGTAGGGGTATCTCTGTTATAGTCATAATCTAGTGAATAGTCCCGCCCATGTGCGTGGACCCGGGAGCAATCAAAAATAATCTCTTAAAGTGTCGAAACAATGCAGAACTGCACAGACACTTAAGAGAGAATTTAAAGACAGATAATGCAGCCTATAAAAGGCTACACTGTCCAGTACTTTAACTAGAAATTCCACCACAAAATCCACAAAACAGCAAAGCCTGTACAGATTTTCTTTTGCTTTAACAGCAAACACCCTCTGGAATGATGGAGAGGAGAACCTGGACAGACAAGCCCCATAGGCTGCCATTATGTGGCTCAGAACAGGATACTGTGCCTTTAAGAGAACCTTCCAGAACATCACAGTAACCCAGAATGCACTGCAGGGCCCATTTAGTTTCAGTTCTTTTTGAAGGCGTAACACGCCAGACCTGTAGCATTCCGTACATGAATAATTCTCCACCGGGGAGGAGGGCGGGCGCTTATGACTATAACAGAGATACCCCTACTACAGAACTGGAGTTACAGGACAGAAACTACTCCTTCTGTAGTAGGGGATCTATGTGTATAGTCATAATCTAGTGAATAGAATGGCAAGCCCATCCCCACACCAAAGCGGCGGTGGATAACGAAAAATAACGAATAGTTTCTTACCTGTCGGTGTAGTTTTGCAGCTTGAAGATCTTTCTGGATTCACTATGCTGTGCATATTCCGCAATCTGGTGGTTGGGTCCGGAATCGTAGTCTTTTTTTTTTTTGTTTTTTGTCGTAGCCCAGGTGGGCGTCGACGTCCCACCATTTGGTGTCCTTTCGGTGACGTCGGCGTGCTTCCGGCGGAAGCTACCACACTTGGGCGCCATCTTCGGATTCTTTTTTTCTGTCTCTTTTTCTTGTTTGTCTTTGTAGTGAATCCATGGCTATGTTTGTTAATCGTTTTTTCAACGTTTTTTTTTTTTCACGTATCTTGTAATCGTTCCAACTTGCTTTCTTTTCTATGTTTTTCCACCCTCTTCTCCAGCCTCATCTTTCTGGCGGAGGCGGGTGGGTTCGCTAGTGAATCCAGAAAGATCTTCAAGCTGCAAAACTACACCGACAGGTAAGAAACTATTCGTTTTGCAGCGTGAATCTTTCTGGATTCACTATGCTGTGCATAGATTTTGTAGCGGTTTTCGTTACTTTTGTGGCGGTTGGGTGGAAGATGAGCGTTGGTTGTTAAAAATATGTTGAAGCACTTTTTGTCCTACTTGTGCTTCTTTGTTCATCTGTACATCCACGCAGTAGTGCTTTGTGAAAGTGTGCACTGAAGCCCATGTTGCCGCCAGGCATATGTCCTGAATCGGTGTGTTGGCCAGAAAGGCAATTGTTGCTCCTTTCTTCCTGGTGGAGTGGGCTTGTGCCCCTCCTGTTAGCTCCTGGCCAGCTTGCTTGTGGCAGAACTGAATTGTCTGTGCGATCCATCGGGCTATGGTGTTCTTAGTAACTGGTTTGCCCATGTAACTGTTAGCGAAGGACACGAAGAACTGTTTCGTTTTCCTGTGTTCCTTCGTTCTTTCAATGTAGTGCATCACAGCCCTTCTTGCGTCTAGGGTGTGGAGCGACCTCTCAGCGCTTGTAGTGGGGTTTTGGAAGAAGCTAGGGATCTGAATACTCTGATTCATGTGAAACCTTGACACCACCTTTGGCATGAAGTGTGGGTCAGTTCTCATCACGACCCTGTCACTGTGTATCTGGATGTAGGGTTCCTGCAGTGTGAGTGCCTGCAGTTCGCTCACCCTTCGTAGTGAGGTGATTGCCACCAGGAAGGCCGTCTTCATTGTCAACATTTGCAGTGATGCTTTGTGGATGGGTTCGAAGGGTGCTTTCATGAGCTCCGTCAGTACCACATTTAAGTTCCAGGCCGGTGGCGGCATTCTCTTTGGCGGCGCTATTCTTTTAGCCCCTTCCAGGAATCTTTTCACGACTTGGGATGTGAAGAAGCTTCTCCCTGTTTCTCCTCTTGTGTATGCCACAATCGCTGCCAGGTGCACTCTCAGTGAGGATGAGCTTAGCTTTGCCTTAATTAGGTGTGTGAGGTACCTTAGCACCGTGGACTCCTTGGTCAGTCTCCTTTGGAGCTGTTTCTTGCAACACCACTGAGTGAATCTTTTCAATTTTTCCCCATAGCACTTGCGTGTGCTGGGCCTTCTTGCCTCTCGCAGCACCCGCAGGGTGCTCTCTGGTAGTTTCAGGTGTGCAAATTCTAAGTCCTCAGGAGCCAGGCTGAGAGGTTGAGGCTCTCTGGCTCTGGGTGTAGGATTCCTCCGTTTTCCATGGAGAGTAGGTCTCTTCTCTTTGAGAACTTGTGGGGAGGCCCCTGCGCCATCTCCATTATCTGAGAATACCACGTCTGTCTGGCCCATTGTGGTGCCACCAGGATGAGCGTCATGTTGCTCTTCATGCATTTGTTGAGCACCCTGGGGATCAGTGGTATCGGGGGGAAAAGCGTAGGCAAATGTTTTTGACCAGCTTATCCATAGGGCATTCCCCTGGGACCGTGCCTCTGGTTGCCTGGATGCAAAGTATTGGCATTTTGCATTCCGGTGTGTTGCAAATAGGTCTATTGTTGGGGTGCCCCACTTCCTGAATAGACTCTCTGTTTCCTGACTGTTGAGTTCCCACTCGTGGGATGCTGAAGTCTGCCTGCTGAGCCAATCCGCTTCCACATTGTCCTTCCCTGGCAGGTGTATGGCTAGCAGGTCTATTTTTAGTGGTATGGCCCATTTCCAGATCTCTTGTGCCAAGTTTGACAGCGGGAACGATTGAGTTCCCCCCTGTTTGTTTATGTAAAACATCGTTGTGGTGTTGTCTGTTTGTATCAGCACCTTCCGGTTGTGTAGGTGTTTCTGAAAAGCCTTGAGGGCTAGCAACACAGTTTTCAGTTCCAGGTAGTTGATGTGCCTGACTGCATCTGTAGGGCTCCACAGACCCCTCACTCTGAGCCTGTTCATGTGTGCGCCCCACCCCTTCTGGGATGCGTCTGTGGTGATGGTCACTGTTGGGTCCGGTGGTGTTAGAGGTTTCCCTTCTGTTATTCTCTCCTTGGTCCACCACCTTATCTCTTCCTGCACCCTGTGCGTTACAACCACTAGATCCTCCCAACTTCCTGTAGCTTGTGACCATTGTTGTTGCAGCCACTCTTGGAGTGGTCTCATTTGTAGGCGTACATTGGGGACCAGGTGGATGCATGATGCCATCATCCCCAATATCTTGCTCACAGTCCTCACTGTCAGAGATCGCCCCTTCTGGTAGTGACGTTTCTCCCTCAGTAGGCTGAGCGTTCTCTTTTCGCTCGGTAAGACTCTGCATTGTATGGTGTCGATCTGGGCTCCCAGGAAGATCTTCACCTGCTCTGGTTCCATTGAGCTTTTGCCCCAGTGTATGGAGAAACCCAGGTTTGCTAGCGTTCCTGTCACCTGTTCTGCATGCTCTTTGCATGTCTTGTAGCAGTTTGCCTTCACCAGCCAGTCGTCGAGGTAGGGGTACACTTGTATCCCCTTTCTCCTTAGGTGTGCGGCCACTGCCGCAAGGCATTTGGTGCACACCCTTGGTGCGGACTTTAGGCCGAAAGCTAGGGTCGTGAATTGGTAGTGATCCTTGTTTACAGTGAACCTTAGCATGTGCTTGTGCTGCTTGTTCATGGGGATGTGCAGGTATGCATCTTTGAGGTCTATGGTAGACAAGAAGTCCCCTGCTTTTATCTGAGGAATGACCTCTTGTAGGGACGTCATTTTGAATTTTTGAGTTTTGACGTATTTGTTCAGGAACCGTAGGTCCAGTATGGGTCTTAGGCTTTCGTCCACCTTTGGCACTAGGAAGTAGTTTGAGTACACTCCCATGTTCCGTTCTTTGAAGGGGACCCGTTCTATGGCCGCTTTGAGGAGGAGTTCTTGGGCTTCCTCTTGCAGTAGTTGCAGCTCTCTTCCTGAGTGCTGTCTTTTCCTTGGTTTTCTGTTTGGTGGCCTTTTTTCCAACTCTATGCAGTACCCGAACTGCATAATATTGAGTATCCACTTGTCTGTTGTTATTTTTCTCCACTCCTGGAGAAAAAATCTCAATCTTCCTCCTACCGGAGTTGCATGTTCCTTTGTGTCTTGTCCGTGTAGCCCTCTCCTCTTTGTTTTCCCGTGCTCCTCCCCCGGAGGGTGTGGGTGGTAGAGCACCTTCTCTCGTGTGAAGTCACTTAGAGGGGGGCTGTTCGCCGCCTCTTCTTCTCTGGCCCCGTCCATTTCCTCTCGATCGAAAGGACTGGCCCCTGCCTTGGTAGTTCCAGTTTTGCCTCTGCTGCCCCTGGTGGCCTTGGCTGTCACTCTGTTGCCCCTGGTGGAAACTCTGGTGAGAATCTCCTCGCTGGCTTCCACCTCTGCCGTTCGGCCTCCGCGACGGAGTGCCCCTTCTCATCCCTCTGAACTGCAGGGCTCCCATGGACCTTGCCGTCTCGTTGTCCTTCTTCAGTTGGGTGAGCTTATCATCAACTGGGGCTCCGAACAATGTTTCACCGCTGAAGGGTGTGTTCAGGATGTTGTTCTGGACTTCAGCCTTGAATCCTGAGATCCTGAGCCATGCTTGCCTTCTTTCAGTGATGCCTATAGCCATCAGTCTGCTGGATGTTTCTGCCCCGTCCAAGGCTGTCTTCAGGCATGAGTTGGCGATGCTCTTCCCTTCCTCTACCAGGTGTGCACCTCTGTCACGGTATTGTTCCGGGAGGTGTTTGAGCAACTGTCCCATCTCCTCCCAGTGCTGGTATTGATGCCTATTCAGGAGGGCGTTGGAATTCGCCATCCGCCAGTGCGTCGCAGCGTTCCTCTCAATCTTCCTGCCCGTTAGGTCCATCCTCCTGCTTTCTTTGTCAGGTGGGGGTCCGGACGTTGTTGGGACGTTTGCCCTTTTCCTGGCCGTTGCAGCGATGATAGAATCCGCTGTGACGGAACCCTTGATGTAAGCTGGGTCTTCGGAGGAGAATTTGTACTTCTTCTCGGTCCTCGGCGTTACAGATCTGCATGTAGCCGGGTCCTTGAAGGCCTCCTTTCCCTGGGCCGTGATACTCTTGAGCATGGGCAGGAACTGGCTCCTTGTCTGTATGGGGAGCAGTGTCTCGAGTAGGAAGTCTGCTTCTGGCTTCTCCTCTTCCAGCTTAATTCCATAAGCTGTTGCCGCCTTCCTTACCACCTCATTGTATGCCCCAATGTCATCCGGTGGCGAAGGCCTCGAGGGGTATGTTTCTACCGCCTCCTCTGGGTTTTCGACCTCGATGTCCTGCCATTCCTGGTCTTGGGCCGTCGAGGAACCTGAACCGTAGCTCGACTGCTGTTCCCCGTAATCCCCCTCTGTGTAGTAGAGGTCCTCCTCCTCTTCGTGCTCCGAAGGTTCCGGAGTTTTCGGCGGCCCTTCGATGTCGAACTCTTCGATCGCCTGTACCTCAGCGACGGTCGGTGCCGGCTTCGGGGGAATCTTGTAACTTTTCATTTTTTCGTCGAAGTCCTTCCTTCTCTGAAGGATGTTCTCCATTTCGGCCTCGAGCCTTCTCTATTTTCTCTGCATTTCTGCGGCCTGTTGGTCGTCGAGCGTTTCGGCCGCCCTTTTCGGCGGCGTCGTCGACGTCGAAGCTTTCTTTGGCTCTTTTTCTTTCGACGTCGGAGTCGAAGTCGAAGGCCCTTTTTCGGGGGCTTGCTTCGATGACCTTTGCTTTTCACTGGTCTTCTGCCTCCGGGAGTCCTTCTGGGAGGATCCGCTGGGCTATTTTTCGGAGGATGCAGCTTCGGTCGTCGATTTGCTCGGCGCCGGTGCTCCTTTCGAGGCTCTGTGCTCTGACTTTCGAGAGTCTGCCTCAGGCTTTCGAGGCCCTGTGGGAGTTTTCGGGGTCGTAGACTCTCCTACCTTATCAGGCGTATTCTTATCGGTCTCAACGACCGTGAAGTCATCTGGTCCTTCGGCGATGTTGTCCTCATCGTCGGTGGAGAGGCCAAGTTCATAAAGCGTCGGGGCTTGGCCTTTGCCCTGCATCGTGTGGTGAGCCGTCCTCTGTCCTTCTCGAATTCGGAGTGTCTTCGGCTTGAAGACGGAGCAGGCGTTGCAGTCTCTGCTCTCGTGGTCTATTGGCAGGCAGAGGTTGCAGACTGGGTGCTGGTCCTTCTGTGCGAACTTGTGGTGGCAGTTCTTGCAGAATTTAAACGGCGTCTTGTACATCCCTGCGCTCAGGGGGCCCCCTGTGTGCGCATTCCTTCAAGGGCGTCGAAGATTTCGAAGTTCTCTCCTTTCTTCGTCGTCTCCTCGCTAAAGGTCCTCTTCTGTCGATGTTCTCAGGTCTTCCCCTGTGAGTTTTTGCTGTATTTTCTTCTTTCCTCCTCCAAAACTTCTGGAGCTTCACGCGACGATCCAGACCCAACGGCGGAAAAAAGAATCTGAAGATGGCGCCCAAGGGTGGTAGCTTCCGCCGGAAGCACGCCGACGTCACCGAAAGGACACCAAATGGTGGGACGTCGACGCCCACCTGGGCTACGACAAAAAAAAAAAAAAAAAAAAAAGACTACGATTCCGGACCCAACCACCAGATTGCGGAATATGCACAGCATAGTGAATCCAGAAAGATTCACGCTGCAAAATACCACTATCGTGCGAACAGATTTCGCAGCGAAGCCTGCCCAACCTGAGCATCTGCCCTGGCATCAGTGTCCAGACAGTAATGCTTAGCAAAGGTATGGACCGACTTCCAAGTGGCCGCCTTGCAGATTTCTGCAATGGGAACATTACGAAGCAAAGCCGTCGTGGCAGCTTTGCCCCCTGGTGGAATGAGCCTTAGGTTTGCCCCCTAAGGTCTTATTAGCCTTTTGGTAACACAATTGTATGCAGGACACAATCCACCTCGAGATGGACTGTTTAGAGGTGGCAAGACCCGTCCTGACTGAACCATAATTGATAAACAATTGGTCTGACCTACGAATATTGAATATGCTACTTACCAGTATGCATCTGTTCTTGGCATGTAGGGCTGCTAACATTCATATCTATTGCATAGATCGCCGCCTAGTGTTGGGTCCGGATGATTGCACATTGTTGTCCTGGAAGAGTCTTCGAAGTATCACGAGATAGGTGGCTCTCCCCTGGACTACAGAGTGCATGGGCATCGACTCCATCCCCAGATTGTTTTTAGCCATTGTGGCAAAGATGGAGTGCGATAGTAGAAATGATGTCCATGCTAGTGATGAAATGCAAGAAGTAATCTGCAGCTGCTACAGGCGCCGGGGAGGAGAGTGGGCGATGTGAATGTTAGCAGCCCTACATGCCAAGAACAGATGCATACTGGTAAGTAGCATATTCAGTTCGAGGCATGAGGGCTGCTAAATTCATATCTATTGCATAGAATACATAGCAGTCCCCTCATTAGCGGCGGCCGCCCGTGCCAGCTGCAGAAGTCTGAAAAAGAGTTTTGAGAACAGCCTGTCCTACAGCTGCCTGCTGTTTGGAGTGCACATCTACACAGTAATGTTTGGTAAATGTATGTGGTGTAGCCCACGTCGCTGCTCTACAAATGTCTTCCAAAGGAATGTTACCTAGGAATGCCATGGAGGCCCCCAACTTGCGTGTGGAGTGCGCCCTGGGGGGGACCGTTAAAGTGCGTTTAGCCTTCTGATAACAAATCTGAATACATTTAACGATCCACCTGGCTATTCCAGCTTTGGAAATAGGGTTGCCTTTGTGCGGTGCTGAGAAGGCAACGAAAAGTTGCTGTGTCTTTCTAAAGTGTTGTGTTCTGTCAATGTAGTACATTAATGCCCTTTTAACATCCAGCGTGTGGAGCATTCTTTCCGCTACTGTTTCTGGGTTTGGAAAGAATGCGGGCAGTTCAATCGTCTGATTGACATGAAACTGTGACACCACCTTTGGAAGGAACTTGGGGTTAGTGCGGAGCACTACCCTGTTTGAATGGACTTGAATAAATGGCTCTTGTATTGTGAGCGCTTGTAGCTCACTAACACATTTGAGAGACGTGATAGCAATGAGGAAAGCCACTTTCCATGTCAAGAACTGAACCTCACACGAATGTTGAGGCTCAAAAGGTGGGCCCATCAACCTAGTGAGGACCACGTTGAGATTCCACACTGGAGCGGGTGGGGTCCTGGGAGGAATGACCCGCTTCAGCCCTTCTAGAAAAGCTTTAATGGCAGGCACCCTGAAAACAGAGAGATGCTGCCTGTTTAGAAGATAAGCCGCTATGGCGGATAAGTGTATCCTAATGGAAGCGTACGCTAGATTGCATTTGTAAAGATGCAACAAATAGCAGATGATGTTAGGAATGGATGCATCTAGTGGGTTTATGTTATGTGCTGTACAATAAATGACAAACCGCTTCCATTGTGCTGCATAGTAAGCTCTTGTAGTGGGCTTTCGTGCCTCCCTGATGATGTCCATGCATTCTGGAGGCAGGTTAAGGTAGCCAAACTCTAAGACCTCAGGAGCCAGATCGCCAGATTGAGCTGGTGCGGATCTGGATGCTGAATGTCGCCATGGTTCTGCGTCAAAAGTCTGGGTGTGAGGTGCAGCCTTTGATGCGGTACCACGGAGAGTTCTAGAAACGTGGTGTACCATGGTTGGCGTGCCCACGTTGGAGCAACCAGGATGAGCGTCATCGAGTGTTGCTTTAGCTTTCTTGCCACCAGCGGTATTCGAGGTGCTGGGGGAAAAGCGTACGCAAATCTGCCTGACCAGTTCATCCATATCGCATTGCCCTGCGATTGTGGGTGAGGGAACCTGGCGGCAAAGCTTTGGCATTTTGCGTTTTCCCTTGTGGCAAACAGGTCTATCTCTGGATGACCCCACTGCTGAAAGTACGGGCGGAGTACTGATGCATCTGGTGGCTGTACCTGCTGAGCAGATCCGCCATTTGATTGTCCTTGCCCGGGAGGTGTTCCGCCATGAGGAAAATGTTCCTCTGAATGGCCCACTTCCACATGCTCTGAGCCAGGTGAGACAGCTGTGGAGAGTGCGTACCCCCCTGCTTCTGGATATAGTACATGGCAGTCATGTTGTCCGTCCGGATTAACACGACTTTGCTGCACAGATGTACCTTGAAGGACTTGAGTGTCATGAAGATTGCCATCAACTCTAGATAGTTGATGTGCATCTTCTTCTGCTGTGTCGTCCATAGTCCCTGCACCGTGTAGTGGAGCACATGAGCTCCCCAACCCTGAAGAGAAGCGTCCGTCGTCATGATGATCTGCGGCACAGGCTCTTGGCTTATTTATTTATTTATTTGTTGACATTTGTAGAGCGCAACGATTACCCTAGGGCGTCTTGGCGCTAATAATTCCACTGTTTCACACTCATTGCAAGAGGCTCATTGGTTGAATAGCCATGTTTTTAAGAGTTTCCGGAATTGGTAGAGTGACGGGCTCATCCTAATGTTATGCGGGAGAGTATTCCAAAGTTTGGGGGCAGCCACTGTAAAGCGACGATCACCCCAAGAAACTTTCTTAGATCGTGGGATAGCTAGTTGGTGCAAGGAGGAGGAGCGGAGCTGTCTGGAAGGTACATAGAATTTCAGTTGGTCTTTGAGGGAGTGCGGTCCTTGATTGTTTAACGCCTTATAGACTATGCACAAGGACTTGAACTTAATTCTGTTTTCGATCGTAAGCCAATGGTACTGCCTAATTGTTGCCGATATGGATTCAAACTTTGAGGTTCCTGAGATCAAGCGTGCAGCCGCGTTTTGGATTGACTGTAATTTATTTTTGACCCTGACCTGAGCGTTGAGGAAAAGACCGTTACAATAATTTAACGCTGTTAAAACTAAGGAACTCACCAGAGTTTTGATTAAATTCTCCGGGAGAAAGGGACGAATCTTTCTAATCATTTTCAGTCTATGATGAGCCGTTGAAGCAACTTTATTTGCGTGGTCCATAAAGCTGAGTCCATCATCGAAAATGACGCCTAAATTCCTGACTTTTGGTGTGGGGGTTGGCGGGGGACCAAAAGCAGGTGGCCACCAGTAGGAAGACCATGCTGGGAGGAGCGGACCAAAGATAACTACCTCGGTTTTTTCCGAGTTAAGTTTGAGGCAGTTAGTTGCCATCCATTCTCCGATTTCAAGCAGTCCGTTTTTAAAGTTTTGTGCTACTTCTCCTCCGTCACCCTTGATGGCCAACACCAACTGCGTGTCATCCGCATAGGATGTTAGGCTCATCCCATAAGCCCTGATGACATTGGCAAGGTCCGACACAGATATTAAATAGTGTCGGACTAAGGGATGAGCCTTGGGGGACACCACATGGCAGAGAGAGTTGGGCCGATCGAAAAGGTCCTAGGGTGACCGCTTGTGTTCTATCCTCGAGGAAGGAGGCGAGGAGGTTTCTGGCTGAGTGACAGATGCCCAATTTTTCGACACGGTCGACCAAGATGTTATGGTCGACCGTGTCGAAGGCCGCAGATAAGTCCAGCAGCACTAAAATTGCGGTCCCGCCTTGATCCCGGATGGCCCTAACATCATCCGCGGCCTTAATAAGGGCAGTTTCAGTCCCGTGATGTCTTCGAAAGCCGAATTGAGAATCGTCCAGCAATCGATGTTTCTCAATGAAGTCTGAAAGTTGGAGGTTCATAGCTTTTTCGGCTACCTTGGCTAAAAACGGCAGACTCGCAATTGGTCTATAGTTTTTAAGATCGTTTTTGTCCAGGCCAGATTTTTTTAGTAAAGGTTTCAGTAGGGTTTTTTTTAGAGCGTTCAGATAACTCCCTGAGGACAGGATGGCATTACAAACTTGGGTAAGCACAGGTATAATGGAGTCCATAACTGGGGTTAAGACTGAGATTGGACAGGGATCGAAGGCGGAACCTGTTTTGATGGTTGACACAATAGTCTTTGTTTGGTCGTCTGTAAGTTTGTGAAAACTCGACAAGGTGATGGCTTGAGATGGGCAAGGGGAAACGGTATTCGTCGTGGATGATTTGGAGGTGAAGGCTTGGTAAATATCATCCACTTTGGTGAAAAAGAATTTCGCCAGATCGTCACAAAGTTCTTGGGAGGGAGCAGGGGCTAGGTCGGGAGCGTTACCTGCCAAGATTTTTGTTATTTCATATAGGCGTTTACTTGAGTTTGTGGCTTGGTCAATTTGGTTAGAATAATATGATTTTTTTGCTTTCGTAATCATGGATTTATAAAGTGCCAAAGATTCTTTGTAGTCTTTCTTACTGGCCATGTCGTAGTTTTGTCTCCAAATCCTTTCCAGATTCCTATTGCTTTGTTTTTGCCGCCTTAAATCGTCGGAGTACCATGGGGCGTTCGGTTTAGATCGATTCCTGGACAGAGATTTAATACACACTGTATGCTCGGTTGCCTGAGTGAGCCAAGTCTGAAATTTTAACGTTGCTTCATTAGGGTCATTAGGCACCGTGGGGCACATATTGTCCAACTGTATTTTCAACTCTGTCTGATTTATATTCTTCCAATCTTTGAAGGAGCTTTGCTTTATTGAGGTGGAATTGTTATTTTGGACAGATTTAAAGGAGATTTCCCCAAGTATGGCATAGTGATCAGTCCACGGCATTGGTAGAATGTCCGTTATGTGGAGACAATCGACATTAGAGAAAACGGCGTCTAAAATATGGCCTGCTGAATGCGTGGCAGAGGTGACTAATTGTTTTAACCCCAGAATCTCCATGTCTGATACAAGGGTGGATGTATCAGCATGGTCAGGTTGGTCTAGGTGGAAATTCAGATCACCTAGCACTGTAAATGTATTTTCCATTGCTAACGTTTCCAGCATATTACTAATACTGGCGAGAAAACCTGTCCTAGTCCCTGGAGGACGATAAATCAGTAAACCCTTAAAGTTAAAAAGGGGACTGAGTTGTATTCCAAATTGCAGTGCTTCACAGGAAATAGATGGGGTAGGGGTGGTTCTAACGGGAAAACACTCTCTGGCTATGATAGCCAGGCCACCTCCTCTTCCCCTTACTCTATCCTGCCGATAAACTTTATAACCGGCTGGTAGAGCAATAACCATGTCTGGTTCGGACGACTCGTTAGTCCATGTTTCGGTAACAAAAAGGATGTCGAGTTTATGGTCTATAATAAGGTCCGCAACTTCCTGGCTGTGTTTGCACAATGAGCGGGCATTAATAAGTGCCATCAGGAAAGTTACGTCCTTAGTAGTAATCTGCTGATTAAATAGGACAGGCACTGTGTACAGAGGGATGAAGCTATTACAATGTGGACAAGGCACATATGGGTCATGTAGGTTCGTGTAAGGATCTATTCTCGTGCAGGCCAGACGTGGCTGTGGTCTGAGGTCCAGTAACATTGTGCGTGAATAAGAAAGGATGTGGGTGCTAGACGGCAGACCAGGGGTCGTGGCCCTCGGCCCGGACGGGCGCAGACGGGCTTGCCTTTGGCGCGCCCGCTGCGCCCGCCCGCTGCGCGGTCGGGATGGTCTGCTGCCTTTATACATTGGAGGATGAGGAGGGTGGGAGGGGTCCAACCACTGCACCGCCACCCTTACCTCGCTCAAGATGGCTGCTGAGGTGGGTGGAGTGCTGTGTCAGCGCGTGGAAGCAAGCGCTGTGACCCAGAGAGCCTGTGTATCACCTCCGGCGGACGCTAATCTCGCGCCGAGGTGAGGGCTGCAATTATTAAAAACTGACTGGCTAAAATATGTACAATCATAAAAACGAGCGCTATTAGTATTCAGAAGCGCGTAATTACAGCGCAAAAGGGATTGCAGAGAACCCCCGGCTTTCCGCCTCAGGGGAGAGTGTAAAACAGAAGAAATTTGCCCGGAGAGTAATCTCCTCCCCTTAAGTAAACAGGAGGGCGGGAGGGGTCCAACCACTGCACCGCCACCCTTACCTCGCTCAAGATGGCTGCTGAGGTGGGTGGAGTGCTGTGTCAGCGCGTGGAAGCAAGCGCTGTGACCCAGAGAGCCTGTGTATCACCTCCGGCGGACGCTAATCTCGCGCCGAGGTGAGGGCTGCAATTATTAAAAACTGACTGGCTAAAATATGTACAATCATAAAAACGAGCGCTATTAGTATTCAGAAGCGCGTAATTACAGCGCAAAAGGGATTGCAGAGAACCCCCGGCTTTCCGCCTCAGGGGAGAGTGCCCTTGCAAAGGTTGTGTGGATTCCACCAATGCAGAGAGCTGTACGCCCGACCGGTCACCAACACTAGGTCTTTTAATTGTCCTTGAGCCTGTGTCCACTGATGCGCCAAGCATTCTTGGAGCGGACGCATATGCAACCTTGCGTGCGGGACTATGAAGATGCAGGAGGCCATCATGCCTATCAACTGCATAAACACTCTCGCTGGGAGTGAGTGTTGCGGTCTGAACCTTTGGATGAGCGACTGGATGTTGTCGATCCTCACCTGGTTCGGCTGAGCCGTAGCAGTCAGAGTATTTATTGTTGCGCCCAGATACTGCCGCACATGGGCTGGCTGAAGGTGCGACTTTGGATAGTTCAGTGAGAACCCCAGACTGTGAAGGAGGTGAATTGTGTGGGACATGTCTTGCTTGAACGAGCCAGTCGTCTAGGTAAGGGTAGACATGTATGTTCTGTCTCCTGAGGTGCGCCGCCACGGTCGCCAGACACTTTGTGAACACTCTGGGGGCAGTGGTCACTCCGAAGGGTAGGACCTTGAACTGGTAATGCCTGTTCTGTATGGTGAACCTGAGGTATTTCCTGTGGGATGGGTGGAGTGGTATGTGAAAATAAGCATCCTTGAGGTCCAAGGTTGCGAGGAAGTCTCCCTGGTTTAACAATGGAAGAACCTGCTGCAGTGTTAACATATGAAAATGTTCTGAGGGGGCGTAGGTCTAGAATGGGTCTGAGTGAACCGTTCTTTTTCGGGATTAAGAAGTACAGGGAATAAACCCCTGTGCCTTCTTCCTCCACCGGCACGAGCTCTATTGCGCCTTTTTGCAGCATTACAAGTACCTCTTGCTGCAATAAGTGCAAGTGCTCTGCTGACATAGGTCGTTGTCTTGGGGGTATGTTGGGTGGAGTGGACGTCAACTCCAAACAATAACCGAACTGGATAAGTTTCCTTACCCACCTGTCTGTGGTGATGGACGTCCAGACTGGCAGGAACTGCTGGAGTCTCCCCCCGACAGTTGTTGGATGGTCGGGGGGCAGTGACAGAGAGTCACTGTTTGTTGGCAGCAGAGGAACGGGAACTATTGTTGCCTCTGCCTCTGCCCTTGGCGCTGTTGCCTCTGTAACCACCTCTATTCTGTTTTGGGTACGAGGCCTGGGCGCCTCCTCTGCCGAAATGTGACTGCTGTGCCAAGTGTCCTCTGGTAGCACCCCGCGCACTTGAGCGACGAAAAGTGTTTCCTCTGAATTGCTGAGACTGAAGTGCCCCCATGGACTTAGCCGTCTCAGTATCTTTTTTGATCTTCTCGAGGGTGGTGTCAACCTCAGGCCCAAACAGTCTGTCTGGATTGACGGGCTGGTTGAGGATAGTCGTCTGTATTTCTGGCTTGAATCCTGAGATGCAGAGCCATGCCTGACGCCTAAACATAACACTTGTGTTGACTGCTCTCGCCGCTGTATCTGCCACGTCTAGCGCACATTTAATTGCAGCGTTAGAAATGAGCTTGCCCTCTTGTATCAGCAACTCAGCTCCTTCTTTAAACTCGTCTGGAAGGTGTTGTAAGAGCTGCTCTAAGGTGTCATAGTGCGCCCTATCATACCTGGCTAATAGGGCTTGTGTGTTAGATATGCGCCATATGTTGGCTGCCTGCGCAGCCACCCTTTTGCCCCCTGCCTCCAGCACTTTTGACTCTTTGTCCGGGGGAGGAGCTTCACCCGTTGTCTGCGAATTCGCCCTTTTGCGGGCATTTGAGACCACCAAAGAGTCTAGAGGCAACTGGCCTCGTATATAAGTAGGGTCCCCAGGTGCCGGCCTGTACTTTTTTTCAATTCGTGGGTTCACTACCCTCGCTCTGGTGGGTTCCTTGAAAATGTCTGTGGCATGCTTGAGAACCCCCTTAAGCATTGGAAGTGTTTTCACAGTTTTTTCTGATGCAGAGAAAGTATCAAACAAAAAGTCAACTTCCACAGGGTCGGCATGCATCTCCACCTTATGGTTTGCAGCCGCCCTTTCAATTAAAGCATTAAACGCCGCAGAGTCTTCAGTTGGAGAAGTTTTCACCCCATACATCTGTGGGTCACCGACCACCTGTTGGTCCCTCTGATCACCAGAGTGTACCCATGAGTCCTGCTGCTCATCAGGGTCAGTATTGTCTGGGAAGTTATACCCCTGATCTTGTTCATCCTCATCTCCATTTGAGCAAGTGGGTGAAGGGGTAGGACTCCGCCTAGGCCGTTGTGGAACGGGTTCAACAAGTTCTGGCGTGTCTGGTGCAGGCTTTTTCTTCTTTAGAGGTATTACATAGGATTCCACAGGCTGGGATGTAATTTTCCTCTTGTAGAGCGTTAATCTACCCGTGTCGGCGTCGATAAAATGCTCCTCTTGGTCGTCAGATAAAGGTGGTCGACCAAAGCCTCCACTCAGCTGAGTCTGCCTCAATGGCTCCGAGTCCTCGGGCACCAAACGAGGTGCAAAAGCCTTCGGCGCCACCTTCGGTGGTAGCGTATAGAGGATCGGCATGGAAGTCTTCTTCAGTGGTACACTTGTCCTCGGTACCGACGGTGTGTTCGGCTCCGACGCCTTGTCTCTCAACCGTTTCAGGGAGTCCGAGACTTGCTTCGTAAAAGAAGCGGACGGCTTCGTCGATCCGACCGACGACCTCTGTCCACTCGCAGGGGAAGAACCGAGCGTCGACGATTTTTCCTTGGGTGGCGGAGGCGCGGACGCACCTTCGACAGCTGCGCTCTGCTTCACCGTCCCGGCCTTAGTCGTCGACGTCGCAGACTGTGGAGCAGCAGATTTATCTGTCTGCGTCGGGGCTCCAGACTTCGGCTCGGTGCCCCTCGCTGACTTCGCTTCGACTGTCCGTTTGCCTGTCGGTGCGGCAGTCTTGGTTGAAGGTGTCTCGACAGTCTTCTTTGACTTCGACTCGACCATCTTACTCGACACTGGCTCGATGACCTTCTTCGAGCCGGCCTCCTTGGCCCCTTTCGGCACCTTAGCCTGTTCGACAGCCTTCTGCGGCTTCGAAGGCTCCGAAGACGACGGTTTCGATGTAGTCCCAGACGTCTTCGGTGTCGATGGTTTGTCGGCCATCTTTGTTGTTTTCGATTCCGATGGTTTCGGTTTCGATTTGTGTAATGGAGGCTCCACTGGTAAGTCTGTAGCTGGGCCAGGAGGCGGGGCCGAGGACTGAGGAGTAGGGTCGTGGGTAAGGCCGTGTGGCGATCCCGTGACCTGAGCCTTAGTAAACGTACGCACGGGGCATAGCTCTTCCTCCGAGCTATCTTCCGCGGCCCCATAAACTTCCTCGTCGTCCCCTACCTCCTCGACGTGTTCGTCTAGGTCCAGGTCCTCAACGGGTTCTCCGTAGTCGGCCTCGACCTCCGGCGATGTAGGTGAGATCTGCAGTTGAAGCTCTTGCTCGTCTGCTTCGGGGTCGCCAAAGATGTCCGCCGGCGCCGATCGCTGGGCCTCGAGGCGCGCCACGCGCCTAATCTTGAGCGTCTTCTTTGACCTGAATCTCGAACAGCCATACAGTTGGCCTCGTTGTGGTCCGGCGACAGGCACTTGTTGCATACAGGATGCACGTCGATGTGTGGGTACTTCGAACCGCACACGGGGCAGTACTTGAACGGGCTCCGTTCCATCGTAGCGTCGTCAGGGTCTTGCTGCGTCGACAGGGCCTCGATGACCGAAGAGTCACCCGACTCCTCAGATATCCGACTCGAAGAGTTGGAGTGCACACGAGACCGAACGCGAACAATACCGACGAAGTAAAGAAGGCCTTTTGGCCTTAAAGAAATTGTTTTATCGATTCCGAACAGGAGACGTCGAAATCACATCCGAACCCAATGGCGGAAAAAAACAATCTGGGGATGGAGTCGATGCCCATGCGCACTGTAGTCCAGGGGAGGAGCCACCTATCTCGTGATACTTCGAAGACTCTTCCAGGACAACAATGTGCAATCATCCGGACCCAACACTAGGGGGCGATCTATGCAATCGATATGAATTTAGCAGCCCACATGCCTCGAACCTTTGGTTTATCCAGATAAAATTTCAACACCCTCCGAACATCCAGGGAATGTAAAGACCTTTCCGCTGGAGATGAAGGATTCTGAAAAAACGTAGGCAAAGTTATAGTCTGGTTGACGTGAAGGGCATTTCCTGTAGGCAGTCAATGCAGCCAGATGAACCTTAATGGAATGGACATTAAGGCCAGACTGCGCCAGATGTAACAGATATGGAAGGATGACATCTTCCTTGCATGTCGTAGGGTCATAGTTCTTGGACTTGCACCAGATGCAAAACCTCTTCCACTTGTAAGCATAAGACGTTCTAGTGGAAGGTCGCTTAGCCTCCTTCAGTATGTCCATGCAATCCGCTGGGAGATTCAGATGGCCATATTGCACTATCTCAGGAGCCATGCCGCCAAACTCAAAGACGAGAGGTTGGGGTGCAACATCCGCCCCCCGAACTTCGTGAGAAGGTCCGGCCTGCACGGCAGCTTCATGTGAGGAAGGAGAGACCGGTGAAGCAGGTCCGTGAACCACCACTGTCTGGGCCATTCCAGAGCAATCAGGATCATCCGCGCCCTGGACTGGGACAGCTTGATGAGAACCGTCGGAATCAGGGGAATGGGTGGAAAAGCGTACAGAAAGCTGTTCGACCAGTTGATCCATAACGTATTCCCCAGCGTCCCCGGCTGGTAGTACCTGGAGGCGAAGTCTCGGCATTTGCTGTTTTCTGCGGTGGCGAACAGATCTACGTCTGGAGTTCCCCACCTTGCGAAGACTTCTCCCAGTACTTCGTCGTTTATGACTGTGAGAAGTTGGCCTGATATGCAGTGCTCACTATTCTAGTGATCACTATGTATCAGTCCAAACAACCCTTATTGATGATTGGTTGTAAGTCAACCTTATAGACCAGCTATCCTAGTAGCATGGATACGAGCAGTCTAAGGCTAAGACTCTAGAGGGCGTGTTAAGCCAGCTGTTTTACCATCACATTACCCCTTGAACACCCAGTGAAAGGACACCACACAAGTTGTTATGAAAATAAACAGTGTATTTATTTATAACAAGACTACCCTGGCTCTTTATGAGACAGGGAGCTAAGCACACAACAAAACTCTTATAAAAATACTTCAAGTCGCACAATTTACACAAATGCCCGAGGGGCACGAAAAACCATATACTACAAAAGTGGAATGCGAATTACTAGCAGGTAAGTAACGATTCTCAGAGGCTTTAGAAACGCTAGGCCTACAATACTGAACACTCAGGTTAGGAGCAGGAGGCCTAGGGACGCCACGTGCAGAGTGGGAACTCTCACGCGTAAGGCGGGAAAAGGTCTATGGAAGCTAGAATTCACAAAGTTACTGTTCTCGGGCGAACCCGACTAGCTGGGACGAAAACAGGAGTGGATCCGAACACTTGGAGTGTTGGACTATGCTGGGGCACCGGAGTGCTGGATTTACCTAGCCCAGGGGCTGCGGCTGCATAGGGTTCAAGTTGCGTCAGAAACCCACGTTGACGGACCAGGAGCCTGAAGAAGAAGTTGCTGGCAGGCGGCCAGTGAAGAAAAGTTCGAAGAGATCCAAGCCTGGATCAGGGAAGAAGAAAACCTGAAAGCAGAGGGGACCAAGTTCTGAATCACTAGCCAGTGATTAAGTGGGCACCAGGATGGCACCGGGCGAAGTCACCGCAGTCAGGTGAGTGGGCGCTGCTGGGCTCTGCAGTCTCTCGGACCAGGAGGCGTTGTCGGCGACCAGGATGGAGGGGCGAGCTGTCCCACGAAGGTTCTTGCTGTCGACGTCGCTGGACCCAGGATTGGGCAACAAGTCTTGGCAAATGCAAGGCCCACGCGTTGGACCTAAAATGGCGTCTTGAGTGGACCAAGAGGGTCCAGGGTGCTCCTCTTTTGGAGGGGAGCACGGGCTAGTCTGGAGCAACCAGACCAGCAGTGTTAGTTGTCGTGGAGCGTCGTGAGGGGGCCGCTAGCCAACGGGCAAGCGACCTGGACAACGCGGTGAGCAGCAAAAAGCAGAAGGGCCCCACGCCGATCTCGTGGATGCAGGGGGGCTGGACTTCGGTGCTGGAGCTGCTCAGGGTCGGGGCTTCTCTTACCCCAAGGCACTCAGTCGAGGGTCACTCAGGCGTCGTGCTGGACAAGCGTCGTGCAGTTCTGAAGATGGCCGTCCCTCGAGGTCTCGTCACACCCACGGATCACAGCTGGGCTGATGATGTAGGTTGAGGTCAGAGGTGCCAGGGAAGCCGGTTCTCGTCGTGCTGGAGCAGTCTTGATCCGGAGGAGAGACTGGCAACAAACCGCGATGCTTGGTTGGTGCCTGCTGCTGCTGGGTGACTACTCCTTAGTCACAAGGGAGAAATCTTAGGAAGAGTCTTGAGTTCCTTCTTGAAGAAATTAGTTTCAGGATTCAAAGATGATCTGATTTGGAAGGGGGCCAGGTCCTACCTTTATCCTGCAAAAAGGGGCTGGCACGCGACTAAGTCCTGCCCTATGGGTGGGACTAGGAGGGGGTGGTTACACCCCTCTCCTTTGGCGGGCTTTCCCCAGCTCAGGGTCTGGTGTGCCCCTGGAACTGGTTCAAGCCGGCCTATGCACAGTGAGCACCGGGGTGCCACTTGCAGTCACCTTCCTCTAAAGCCCTGCCTACCTAGGATACACAAAATCCTGTCCGACGGTGCTGGCACCGCCCCTGACAGGAAACCCTTTGTCCTTGCCTCCTGCGCTGGGAGGACTCCCAGCAACAGGAGGGCAGACTTGTGTCTCGGTGGCAGCATCCATCTTGTGGAGCTGAGGCTATGTCTGACTTTAACCAGGGTTACAGGTTACCAACATGTCGTGTCCCTCTAGAAGGGTGGAATGCTAACCCCGTCGCCAGAATTGGCGAGGGGTTAGTATTCCAATTCGTATGACACCTTACTCGACATGTTTTGATAAAGTGATACCAGAGTTGGCATATAACCGCGAGGATTATAATGCACTTAAGAGTATATGGTATGCGTTATCATGGAAACGGCTAAGGGATAGATCCCGAAAGCCGCAGACAGGCTCAGCTCATGCCAGAGCACCATCTCACACGATTCCCAGCACTCTGCCCTCAGGATTGTCAAGGCCTGCCATAGGAGTGACTGATAGAAGATCTGTGTGTCCATTTAGGTTTAGATATAGGTATACTATATCTAAAGCAAAGGGTGAGTACACCACTTTGCCCCAGCTGTCAAGCAGCCAGTTGTGTCTGTTTGGTTAGTCAGCCCAGGGGTGGCATATTACATGCTGCAGCCCCTGGGAGACTTCTGGGTGCACCTCAGCCCTGGGTACAGGGACTTGAGAGGGCCCAGTGCCAATTCAGTACCTGGGTACAATTTGGATTAGAGAGAACAGCTAGGCTGTGGGTCTGATTAGCAGGCCCACAGCCAGGGAAAGTCGTAAACCAGTGAAGCAAAAAGCAAAAATCTGGGTGATCATAGGATTGCAGACCCTACTCTCCTACAATGACCCATTCGTTGTTTTCCTGAATCAGTCTGCTCAGTGCGTCTGCCTGAACATTCTGCACACCTGGCAGATGGGTGGCCGTTATCGTCAGTCCTCGGGCCAGAAGCCAGTGCCAGATCGCCTGCGCCTCCTGCGACAGGGTGCGTGATCTCGAGCCCCCCTGCTTGTTGAGGTAATACATCGTGGTCGTATTGTCTGTCTGTATAAGCAGAGAGTTGGTCTGGAAGGACGGGTGAAAAGCCTTCAGTGCCAAGTGAACAGCCCTGAGTTCCAGGAAATTGATGTGGTACGTGGACTCCGTCGGGGACCACGTCCCTTGAATCTGTAAGTCTCCGGAGTGCGCTCCCCATCCCTGGAGAGAAGCATCCGTCACGATAGTCTGTGTGGGAATGTCCTTGTGGCAGGGAACCCCTCTGAGGAGATTCTCCGCTGAACACCACCACTTCAGAGACTGAAGAGCATGCAGAGACAGTCGTATCTTGTCGTCCCAAGATCCTCTCCTCTGGTCCCATTGATCCTCCAAGCACTCCTGCAGCGGTCTCATGTGCAGCCGCGCATGTGGCGTCAGGAAGATACAAGAGGCCATCGATCCCAGTAGAGAAGACACCGCCCTCACTGTCGTAGATGGAGTGGTCATAAGAGCCTGAGCCTTCCGAAGGAGTGAGAATCGTCGCTCCTCCGAAGGAGACACGCTTGCTGACATTGTATCGATGGTGGCTCCCAAGTACTGAATGCACTGGACCGGAGTCGGGACAGACTTGGACATGTTGATGTGCAACCCCAGCTTGTTCAACAGAACGCACGTCTTCTGGAAGTGCGCTTGAGCTTCCGAGAAGGAGGAGGCCTTGATCAACCAATTGTCCAGGTACGCGTAGACAAACACCTTGTTCTTCCTCAGGTGTGCCGCTACCACAGCCATGCACTTCGAGAAAGTCCTGGGCGCAGACTTCAGCCCGAATGGAAGTACCGTGTACTGATAGTGATTGGTGCCGACTTGAAATCGCAGGAACTTCCTGTGTTTGTGTGCAATGGGCACATGGAAGTACGCATCCTGTAGGTCTATTGCACATAGCCAGTCTCCCTGTTGCAACTGAGGATAAATCTGATGCAACGACAGCATACGAAACTTTTCTCTGCGAATCCACTTGTTTGCCTGTCGCAAGTCCAGAATGGGTCTGAACTCGTTCTTGTCCTTCTTGCAGACCAGAAAGAACCGTGAGTACAGAACTCTTCCTCTTTGAGACAGAGGTACGCCTTCTATCGCACTTTTCCTTAACAGGATATCGGCCTCCGCCTGGAGCTCGCGCAGTTGATACTGCGAGCTGACCGGAGGAATAGATGGAGGAGGGCTGGTGAACCGAAGACTGTATCCATTGCAAACAATGTTCAGCACCCACTTGTCCTGAGTAATTTTTCTCCACTCTGCCAGAAAAAATTGAACGCTTCCCCCCACCGGAGCGGGTAACGGATGAAGGGGAAGTAACCGCTCAGGGTCGAGACCGGGCCGGGCCTTTGTTCACAGTAGAGGACTGTTGTCCACCTCTACCCCTCTGGCGCTTCTGGAAGGGCCTCCGGAACTGCTGCTGTTGTTGTTGCTGCTGCTGTCCCGAAGACTGCCCTCGTCCTTTCCCCTGTGCACCGAACCGTCTCTGGAACGGGCGGTAGGATTTCTTGTCTTTGGGCTTTTCCAAGCCCACAGCCGTCAGGGTCTCCGCCTCCGCCTCCGCCTTCATGCGGGCCATCTCATCATCGGCATGTTTTCCGAACAGTGTTTCTCCGGGAAAAGGCAGATTGGCCACCCGCTGCTGGGCCTCCGGCTTGAGTGACGTGAGCCTGAGCCAAGCATGGCGGCGCTGGTTGATCCCGTGAGAGTAACCATGGGCCGCCAACAGCGAGATATCCGCAGCCGCGCTGATGACCTGGTTTGAAACCAGCATCCCTTCCTTAAGTATTTCTAGGAAGTCCTCCCTCTTGTCTCGTGGCACAAGGTCCGTGAACTGTTCTAGGGAGTCCCACAGGGCAAGGCCGTACTGCCCCAACAATGCCGAATCGCTGGAGGCTTTCATGGTCGTGGAAGAAGTTCCACAAGCCTTCCTTCCAGCCGAATTAATCCATCGGCTTTCTTTATCAGGCGGCATGGTGGAGGACGGTGAGGTAGAGTGTAACTTCCTGGCCGCCGTCACTATCACGGAGTCGGGTACTGGGTCCATCCGAAGGAAGGCCGGGTCCGAATCCGGTGCCCTGTACTTCTTCAGAAGTCGGGAGGGAGCGGCCTTCACCACCGCAGGCGTAAGGAACAGCTCCTCCGCAGGTTCGACCAGTCCTGGCACCAATGGCAGCAGAGGGCGAGACAGATGCTTCTTGTGAAGTGTCTCGAATATCACGGACGTCGTAGGTGTAGGAGCCGTCACCGTGATGCCCAATTTCGTAGCCCCCAAGCCCCCCTCAGGAGAACATCCTGGAATGTGCTGATGTCGTCCACCGGAGACACCCGAGTCTCCGGAGAGTCCGATAAGGTCGGCGAATAGGAGCGAGTCCAAGAGGAGTCCGTACGGGACCTGGATCCTCGCCTCCTATGGCGATGTTTAGATCTAGTGGAGGACCTGTGCCGACTCCTCGATCTTCCTCTCCGTCCGGAGCGTGACCGCGATTTCCTGGGCCTGGGACGCTCTGCCGGTTTCCCCGGGGCGGGCGTCCTGGGTTTGGACGGGACCTGCGGCTTAGGAGTCCCTTTGGGAGGGGTCGGAAGCCTGGGCAACGAGACCGACCTCGGAGGAACCGGGGGCGGCCTATCTGGCACCTGAGGCCTAGGCACAGGTGGAGGCAGAGGAGGCAACGGAGGAGGGGTCGGAGCCCTCGGAGGGAGACCCCTCGGCAACGGAGGCGGAGGCGTAACATGCTTCTGCGATGGAGTATACACCTCGGAGTACACCGATCCCGGTGATCCACCTTCCTTTCCAGATCTGGACTGTGGAGAACCTCCCACAGCATCAGGCCTCTCACCACGCTTCCTCGACGTTGAAGAACGGTGACCCCTCGACGTCGAGCTCCCCTTCCTCGGCGTCGACAGTCTTCCATGCCTCGACGGCGACCTCGCCCGCCTCGACGGCGACCTCGTCCGTCTCGACGACGACCTCTTGCGTCTCGACGGCGACCTCTTGTGCCTCGCCGGCGACCTCTTGTGCCTCGCCGGCGACCTCTTGTGCCTCGCCGGCGACCTCGACCACCTCGACGGCGACCTCGACCGCAACTTCTTCTGCCTCGACGGCGACTTCTTCCGCCTCGACGGCGGACTCGACGAAGCGGATCCCCTCGACGACGATTGTTTCCTCTTCGCCGACAGCGAACGGCGGTGTCGCTTCGACGGCGAGCGCCGACGCCGGGCCCTTCGACGTCGATCACTCGACGTCGACACAGACGATGATGACGACGAAATCGTCAAAGGAGACTTCGACGGCGGCCTGTGTATTTCCCTTGATGTCGACGTCGCTTCGACCCAGAGCCCTGGGGAGACGGGGAACAGACCGCAGTCATCCCTCTCGACGTCGTAGTCAGTGCAACCGACCCAGACGGAGAATGGGAACGTTTGCTGGTCTTCCTGCCCCTGGGGAGCCCCCCAGAGGCCTCAGCATGGGCGGAATAAGCCCCTCCAGACCCACCTTGCGCCTTCAGCCTTCTTTCCTCGAGGCCCTGAAGCCCGATCTTCTGTCTTTCCTTCAGGGTCCTGCCAGAGAAGCCTTGACAAATCTCACACTCCTCTGGGATGTGGGAAGAGGGAAGGCAGAGGATACTCACCTCATGGGAATCTGATTTCGCCTTCTTCCTGGAGCACTCCGGGCATTTGTCAAATAATGCAGGCATATTTGACATTAAAAGGAGCAAAAACCAAGAAGAACAGCACTAAAGTACTTTAGAAGCACTCAAAATTGAAATAACAGTGAAAAATCACCAATAAACCCTTGAAAAGGGAGAGCTCAATGCTCCAGGGTCCTGCTTGCAGGAGCCGGAAAAAAGAACTGAAACTAAATGGGACCTGCAGTGCATTCTGGGATACTGTGAAGTTCTGGAAGGTTCTCTTAAAGGCACAGTATCCTGTTCTGAGCCACATAATGGCAGCCTATGGGGCTTGTCTGTCCAGGTTCTCCTCTCTATCATTCCAGAGGGTGTTTGCTGTTAAAGCAAGGGAAAATCTGTACAGGCTTTGCTGTTTTGTGGATTTTGTGGTGAAGTACTGGACAGTGTAGCCTTTTATAGGCTGCATTATCTGTCTTTTAATTCTCTCTTAAGTGTCTGTGCAGTTCTGCATTGTTCCGACACTTTAAGAGATTATTTTTGATTGCTCCGGGGTCCACGCACATGGGCGGGACTATTCACTAGATTATGACTATACACAGAGATCCCCTACTACAGAAACCAATATTATCTTCTGGAGGAGATGGTTTGGATGGATATGTATGTGGGTCAGGGATATCTGGTACATCTTGTGGGTTTGGGTACTCCCAGTCTGGTGCATCACTTGGGTAGGGAAAAGGCTCATTTGGGTCTCCCCCGTCCCCTAGGTTATAGTCATCATCATTCTGAGGAGGTACATGTGGTGATGAAGAATGAGGAGGAGAATGTTGAGGTAAATTTTGAGGTGAAATGTTTGAAGGAAGAGGAGGTGAAAGAGAAGGTACGGGAGAAGAAGGGTGCATGGGTGATGTGGCAGAATCCTTCTTTACAGGCACTGGAGTTGTGGGTGCCAGAATGCTCTCTGCATTGTGGCTATCACAGACCACTCTTTCTAGGACCACCCAGTATAGATCTTTAGGATCATGTCCTGCCTCACTAAAATGTTGTACCAAGCGTGTAGTTAATTTTTTGCTATGAGATGTACAAAGATGGCATTATGCAGTATTTTAAAGCAGATGTACGAGGCAAACTGCATGCGAGGAGAGATATCGTAAGGGGCAGTCGAACAGCCCATGGTGACATATCGTAATGTGGGCGGTGGCTGTGATTTCCTGACTTGCATGTGTGTGTATATATTTCTACAGAAACCTAGACTGTGGCGGGTTTTCCCACGAGGATATGTGATCTTGATGACACGGATATCTGCTTGAGAGAGAAATACAGGTATGCAGTAGAGATGCAACCCTCAGGTGATTATGCTGTAAACGATCTAAGTGCCACACCTACTGACTTTTTACTTGTGTTGTGTTTCTGACCAGGCCGGATGGCTATTCTAGGTCAGGACTTGTGGGCTCACAGTTCTTTTATTCTTATTTTTATTTTTGTCAATTTTAAACCATCACAGGTCATAACCAGATATGAGTGGAATTTAAAAGCGGTAAACCCCTAACTGCCCTGACTAAGCTGCTTAAAACACAGCAACGAAACATGTTGGCGATCTAGACTCACATGAAACTTGGTTCAATGTGAGCCTTTTAGTTTGGAGCACTCACAGCCCAGAATAAAAGCATGAGTGGCCAGTGAGTTCTGCAATTTTAAAGCGTGAGATTCACTTTTCCTTTTTCTCACAGGGGTTAATGGTGAATGTGTACACTTAACAGCGATTTGTATTTGGTATTCGCTGGGGCACGGACACTCAGTACTTCGTTTGTCTGTCGTGAAGTAAAAGGATTACTACATGTTGTTTGTCCTTTTCTTCTATGTTTTTGTCTTTTTCTTTCCACTTTCACGAGAGTGAGCAACCGATGATAAGTGGGTACACTGGTAATTGCTAGCCAGATAACCCCAATGGCGGTTCTACCGTGAGGTGCTCACTCTCTTTCTCCACATTTTTTGTGGTATGGGTGATGGTTGCTTGGCAATTTTAACGCCACCTTGTGTGTACTTTGACAACGAGTGACACTTGCGCAGGAACTAAAAGAACCCTGATGTAACAGGGAAGGGGTAGTGACAAGATAATGCACACACCTATATTGATCCTGCATCCAAACGGAAAATAAGAGTGTCTTGAGGGACAGGCCCTAATTTGTTTGGCACTTTTTGAGTGGGGGCGGCCTGTGCTCTTTGTTCCCCCTAAGACTCCAAGGAGTTGATGTTCGGTGCAGAGGGAGCTGGTGGTATCGGCACGTGCGGTTTGCTCGGTATGGAGCTCCCGGAAGGCTTTAATATTGTCTTCAGAGCCGAGCTTGATGGCGGGGCTTTCGAAGCAGTGTTTCGGTCGCGACTGGGCCCCGGAGACAGAGTTTTGACCTTTGCCTTCGATTTAGGTGTTGGGGCTGGGGTATGGGCAGTAGTTCTCACTCGTTGACCCGAAGGTATGGAGTCATCGGAGTCTTCAGCCTCTGATATGATTTGGAGATCATCGGAATCTTCCTCTGGGACACATGGATCTTCGTCGAAGATATCAACCGGTTCCGGAGCTGATCTCTGCATATCGCGTCGACGGGCCCTCCGATCTCGAATGGTCTTCTTGGATCAAAAGGATGCACAGGTTGTACAGTTCGACTCGTCGTGTTCTGGCGATAAGCACAGGTTACACACCTCGTGATGGTCGCTGTGTGGAAATTTTGATCCACACTCGGGGCATCTTTTGAATGGCGTCCTTTCCATGAGTGTAGGCCTCACGGCGTGGATAGGCCCAATGGCCCGCGTCGACGACCGGAACCGAGCTGATAAAGTCGAGTCTATTTATTGATATCGAAAGTTGTGTGGTAAAGTTTTTATGCGTCGAACTATTTGAAAAGTAGATTTCGAACCGGAGCGGAAAAGTTGCATCCGAACCCAGTGGCGGAAAAAACACAATCTAAGGATGGAGTCGATGCCCATGCGCACTATCGTCCAAGGGAGGAGTCACCTATCTCGTGACTACAAAGACTTCTTCCAAGACAACAACAACATGCAATCATCCGAGCCCAACACCAGGTGGCGATCTAATGCACAGTGTGAGATCTGCAGCTCATATGCCTCGAAAAGTGAGTTATCGACTTTTAGGTAAATACTCGACTGGCAGAGTTAAGGGTCTGGGCATAGACTGAGGGGTCTCCCACGGGTCAGGAAGGTACAGTTGGTACACCCTCAGCGGCACAGGGGCAGCCAGGTGCAGAGAGAGTTAGGCCCAATGTTATCCAATGAAAGGCAGGGGGCCTTCGGTTGGTGGCTGGGGGCAAGCCGGCCACGCGGCTGTGGGAGCTGGGCTCCTGGTCACTTGCTAAGGGCAAATGGGGAGGTAGATTAGGACAAAGGTTGCACTGCCAGGGGCACTCAGGAGGTGGGGTGCAGGGTACTTTGAAAGTTGAAAAGTGAACAAAGGCTGCAGGCTCGGGGACGGAGGAACTTCAGGAGCGACCAACACTTCGAGGGGTAAGTTGGGATCTTGGAGGATAGGTAGGCACCCAGGAGTTGGACACAGGGGGCCGTGGGGCGCCGGGTGCAGAGGTGTCTTTTGGTGTCGGGGAATCTTACCCTCAGCTGGTCGCGGTTGGAGGGTTCCCTGGTTGTGAGGCTGCAGGTGTCATCAGGAAGGTCAATGAGGGTCCTTGGGTGCTGGATTCTGGGTCACAGTCGCCGGGGGGACGTCCTCGTGGTCTTTGTTCACTCCGGCACGGGCCGGGCGCAGAGTGTGCTGGATTTGCGGTTCCTGGCTGGCACCAGGGGTTGTTGCTGTTTGAGCAGAACCACTGCTCGTGGGAGTCCCAGTCTTTGGATGAGCACGGCAGTCAGGTCCTCCGGGGTTTTCGAGATTGCTGACCACAGGAGACGCCAGGACTTAGCAGGAGCAGGTTCGAGGGTCGACAGGCCTGTAGGGCTGTGGCCACGTCAGTTGGTGTTGTCCTCTTGTTAGCAGCTGCACGGCAGGTCTTCTTTCTTCTTGTAGTTTCGGAATCAGGATCTGAGGAAGGAAGGCTCAGGGTGCCCCTAAATACAAGATTTAGGGGTGTTACAGGTATGGGAAGGTCAGGGACCAATGGGTCTCTTCCCTGGGGTGAGTACACCCCCTATCCTGACACTCTCCTGTGGGAGGGGGGCAGGAGCCTGTCTCTGATTGGGTAGGGCTCCCCATCCTCAAGACGGCGAGAGCCCGGAGTTGTGCTCCATCTTGCCTCCCCCCACCTGATGGGTGGAGTTGGCAGAGGCTGGCACACACCCTTTCCTCACTAAGGTTTTCCCGCCTGTCTTCCCGCCAGAGTGGGGGTCAGAACCGGTGGGGGCCAGTTGCGGAGTACAGCAAGTGGCCTGGCGAAGCTCACAAAGGCGGCATGCCTTTGAAGCTCCCCCTACCCAGAGGCCTAGCACCTCACCCAGGATGTGCATTGTTGCAGGCCCACAAGAGCAGATGGCTCTCTACCCAGGGGGTCAGCAACATGTCTGCTGGGTGGCAGCCTAGGCAGCCTCTCAGTCAGGTCATGGGTTAGTTTCAGGGGGCAACTCTAAGTTGCCCTCTGTCGTGCATTGTACATTAAATCACACACTGGCATCAGTGTGGGTTTAATGTGCTGAGAAGGTTGATACCAAACTTCTCAGTTTTCAGTGCAGCCATCATGGTGCTGCGGGGTTCGTGATGACGACCTCCCAGTACCATATACTGGTAACGGCAGCACTGCACCTGTACCCACACCACTGGTATAGGGCACCCAGCTAGAGTGGTGACTGAGGTATGCTAGGGCAGTGTATTGTGGGCATGGCACAAAGGGATGTGTGCCATGTCAACTCTGTTTTGTTCTGCACCAAGACACTCAGCCTGCAAAGGCAGTGTGTGTGTGTCAGGGTAGAGGGCCTCTTAGGGTGGCACAATAAGTGCTGCAGCTCTTAGGGGTCTTCTCTGGTCACAGTGCCCTGGGTACCTAGGGTACCATTTCCCAGGGGCTGACATGTGGCCAGAGATGCCAATTGGGTTTAGCTTTCAACACAGTTTCAGGGAACGAACACAGACCCTGGGCACCTGATTGGCAGGAGCCCAGGGCACAGTCAAAGTACATCAGCAATTCAGCATAAAGTGGGGGCATACCGTGCAAGAAAGATGGCACTGTCTCACAATAGTACACTGTCTTTTCGAGATCATGTCCATCTTGCATCACCCTGTTTCTAGACACTGAAAATTATTCCTTTTCTACCTTTGGAGCTACAGAAAACAGTAGTCTCCTCTTTGGTCTTATCAAGATTGGGCTATTGCAATTCCATTTTTGTAGCTGCCCAGCAGGGCATTATACATAGACAAAATGCAGCTGTTTAGAGTTTTGACAAACATTAAAAAATCTGAGTCAGTGACCAAAGCTAGAAATGAGTTCCATTGGTTGCCAATTAAAAAGAGAATAGCCTTCAAAGCTTTGTGTATAGCTTACAAAGCAGTGCATTCACATGGTCCCAAACGTCTTAGAAATAAATTGACTTGGCATACTCCAAACAGAATATTGTGGTCTATGAACTGCATGACTGTCAATTAACCGTTTAAAAACTTTAATTGGGGAGGGAGAAGCTTTGCACTCTCCACATTCCGTCTTTGGAACACCATACCACTCTCTACGAGAAACTGTTGTAATTGCCTGGCTTTTAGAAAGCTTCTTAAAACATGCCTTTTTAATCTTCAGTTTTAATCTTGGATCTATCCTTAACTTTATTGCAAGCAGCACCAAGATGCCTTTGTGCATACACCACGCTTTATAAATAATAAAAAAATCAAATAAACATATAAGTCCCTAGAGTATTGCGAATATCTGTTGAGAGGGTTGGGAACGGAGCCAGAGTCTGAGACCTAACACTTCATTCAATATACTATTCCAACGAAAGGCTTGAGAAGGAAGCACTCAACATACAAAATATATTCTGCTCCCACAACTAGCCAGTAGACCCCTAAATCCACATTCCCATCTCACCTGTGATAGGACTGAAGACACTCAATAGGCCTGGTATACCAACCCCTTCGATGCACTGAACAAAAACTTCAAAAAACCTTCTGAGATTTTTCCTCACACCCACTTACCTGTGAGAGCTGGACTGAAAGCACTCAGGGGGATGGCTCCATTCAACTGCAGTGCTGCCTGCGCCATCAGAGGAAGCTGCATCCCAGACCCTGCAACAAAGAGGGTAATTGCAGTAGAAGGGGTCTGTGAGTCAGTAAATCAGCGAGGCATTAGCAGACAAGGGCTCAGAACATGGAAATGAGGGCCAACAGGCTGGAGCTAACAAAAGGGTACATGGAGTGACCAGGAAAAAACACTGGTAAAGAAAGGGAGACCAGGAAGGACTCCAGGAGGACTAAGCAAAGCCGGAGAGAGCAGAGATGGGTCTAATATCAGGAGACATGACTCCAGGATGTGCAAGATGAAGAACATGGGGAACAGTGTGAAGAATGCTTGTAAATAAACAACAGGCAAGCAGGAATAGAGGAAATGGTGAGCTTTATTGTAATATCTAATACAGAGACCTCATCCTCCAAAGCTCAGCATGAAACTGCCTTTAGTTCAGACCTAAACATTCTTATCTAGTTATATTCCAGCCTAGAACACTGAGCATGTGCAGGAAAGGCACCAAGTGAGAATAGCCCAGCTGATGCTGAGACACTACAACACCTCCCTTCCATCAACAACAAAACAAAAGCGAAAACGTAGTAAGAAAAAGAACACAAGAAAGTCATACAAAATCTTTCAAATGAGAAGGAGCTGATTTTTCTCTTTCAGATCTTCTCACAGAATTTTCCATGGAAGAAGTGGAAGGAAGAGGAGAGTCAAGTTTACCACCATTAGAACAGCATTTGGCCACTCTATTGAGATTCCAAACTTTGTGATCTTGCGTCCTGACAGCATTACCTAATAGTTTAATAACCTTCATGGGTTGGCTAAATTTAGACACACCAAATCTCCTCTCAGGTAATTTTATCCTCACCATGTCCCCAACATTAACCGTAGTTTTCTTGACAGCTTTTCTAATATCATACCCCTTTCTTCCTCCTAAGCATTTTATCAAGCTCCCGGTCCCTCCAACCACATGTATTATCATCCAAAGCAACAACACCAGCAAGCTTCGAAGAGATCCAAGAGGGCTTGAGATGGGTAGAAGCTGACCTTCCTTTGAACAAAGCAAAAGGAGTTACCCTCGTGGAAGAATGAGCCGTGAGCCTATACTCACAAACTTTCTTCTTAATAGCCTGTTCCGCAGTCATAACTGGAGACCTTTGCTAGCTGCATAGCCTCCTTAAGTACCCTAATGAACCTCTCAACAACACCATTACTTTCAGGATGATAAAGAGATGCTCGTTTATGCACAATACCTCTTTCATTCAAGAAATGTTCAACAACACCTGAAGTGAACTGCACCCCATTATCAGTTAGTACCGAGTTAGGGAAACCTTCTTCCGGAAATAAATGATCTAAAAATGACATCACAGACGAAGAATCCACCTTATTAACCACTTTGATAAAAGGCCACCTGGAAAACATGTCAATACATACCATACTTATCCAAACTCTTAACTTTGACAGGCCCTAAGATATCTAAAGAAATGTCAATCCAAGGTCCTGCAGACTGTTTTCTAATCGTCATTGGTTGAGTCCTGTACTTGGGAATTTTGTCACTAACAGAGCACTGAACACAATCCCTCACAGACCTCTCTATTTGAGTATCCATGGCCGGCCACCAATACCCTTCTCTGACCCTCTCTTTTGTCTTGGCTATACCAATATGACTGGAGTTAGCATTGTCAATTATTTTAGACCTCAATTTCCCTGGAGGAACAAGCCTGCTCCCTCTCACCAATAATCCATTAATCACAGACAATTGGTCTCTCCCAGACCAAAATCCTTTACTTTCTTCATCACATTCCTTCTTTTCACACCAACCATCCCGCACAAAAGTCATAACACGCTGGAGAATGGAATTGTCCCACAACTCAGTAAACCATTCATTCTCTGTGAGTACACCACCTGTAACTACACATACCTTAAAATCCTCAGAACCATCTTCACCCAAGAGAGATACATCCTCCTCATCATCAGATATGGAATCACCACTCAATCTGGATAAACAGTCCGCTAGAATATTGCTAGAACCAGGTAAATAGGAAACAGTAAACTCAAAGTCCTGTAGTGCAACTACCCACTTTCTTATCCTATGAGAAACACAGTCAATACCTTTGTTCTCGAACACCTCTTTAAGAG
Organism: Lissotriton helveticus; assembly: GCF_964261635.1. Lineage (NCBI taxonomy): Eukaryota > Metazoa > Chordata > Amphibia > Caudata > Salamandridae > Lissotriton > Lissotriton helveticus. The sequence continues at coordinate 1,662,423,846 of NC_136065.1, forward strand.
GTTTATGATCTGAAACAACCGAAAACCTTTTGCCCCAAAGAAATTTTTTAAGTTCGCGAGCAGCCCAATAGACAGCCAAAGCTTCTTTTTCAACGACTGAGTAGTTACACTCAGCACCTCTCAGAGGCCTTGATATAAACAACACAGTATTATCACCATCTACACCCTTTTGTAACAGCACAGCACCAATTCCCTTACAACTAGCATCTGTCATTACATAAGACTCCTTCAAAGGATTAAAACTGGAGAGGTTCTGAGCATTCTTGAGACAATTTTTAATCAGATCATATTCAGCAGAACAAACTTTGTCCCATACAAACTCTTGTCCCTTCTTTAGCAAGTTTCTCATACCTTCAGTTTTTTGGGCAAAGTTTGGAACACATTTATTATAAAACTCAGCCATGCCAAGAAACGTAACCAAGTCCTCTTTGTTCTCAGGATATTTAAGATTGACCATCGCTTCCACCAGAGACGGCTTAGGTTCAATACCAGAGCCTGAAATTAAATGTCCAAGATACTCTATGGTAGTAACGTCAAACTTGCACTTGTCCAGCCTAAGAGTAAGGCCAGCATCCTGTAACCTACCCAAGACCTCACAAACCCTGAAATTATGTTCCTTGCGGGATGCACCATGAACAAGAACATCATCTTGATAAACCTTAACACCAGGAAGACCAACCAATATGTTTTCCATCACCCTTTGGAACACCGAGGCAGCTGATATCAAGCCAAAAGGCATCCTTAAGAACCTATACGTGGCGAAAGGAGTGATAAACGTGGTAAAGTCTTGACAAGAGGGATGAAGCCTGACCTGGTGATAGGCCGAGGAGAGATCTAATGTTGAAAAATGCTTGGCACTGTCCAAAGAGGACAACATCTCTGTGATGTTAGGGAGAGGGTAATGATCGGCAATGACAGCCTTATTGAGTTCTCTCAAATCAATGCACAATCTTGCCTCGCCATTGGCCTTACGGACCATGACCACCGGAGAAACCCATTCTGTGGCTTCCACCTCTTCTATAACCCCATTGGCCATCAACTTGTCCAACTCTGCCTTTATTTTATCCTTAACTAACAGGGGAACATTCCTGACCTTGGCCACCTTGGGTAGAGAATCCTTCTTAAGTTTAATAAGATGTAAATATTTCTTAAGACAACTAAGTTTTTTCCAAAAACCTTTGGGAACTTGTTGATCCAGTCACCATGATCTGAGATAACAGAAACTTGCGGAAGATCTCTCAAACACACCGAAGGAGACTGATTGGGATCAAGGTAGACCCCAAGGTCTTTCTGATGCGCCCAACTAATCAGAGAATCCCCTTTGATAGATATGTAAATTTTCCCAGCCGTGACTATCTTTAAAATCAATAGTACCCATAAAATATCCTAAAAGATTTATTATTTGACCACTGTAACCCCTGGGAATAATGTCCGGTTTAAACAGCTGTATGGTATACATAGAGAATGAAGCATTAGACACACTAGTACTGATGGGTACACAAGATGATGCAGAGATGACCAGGGGTGGCGCAGGTAGACTCAAAGAAATGATGTGAGACAATATCAGGAAAGCTACATACTGACAGACAAAAACAAGCAGCAAGGAAAGGAAGCAGGGAGTTTATGTCACAGCTAGAGTTAGAATATGGAGACACAAACACTGTATCCTGTCATACTCTAAGCTCTATTCCACAGGAGACCCTAAATGAAAATTGAAACATCTGCCAAGAAGCCCAAAATACAGGAGGTCAAATCTACGGTCAGTTTGATGGAATGGGAGCTACACAAATACCAAATAACAGAAAATAAAACAACTTAACATCCTATTAGCGCTGATGGCGCACTGTCTCCAGAGAGATCTCTCCAGGCTAAAAATGTTTCACCACCACTCCTACGCAAAAAACAAAGTGGACTTCTCTTGACAACCCTAACTCGTATGCAGAGACCCAGGAACCCAATTCTCACCTTCTGCCAGCTTGGCTACAAGCTGCATTCGTGCAGCCTCTAGTGCCTTGGCACGCTCTGCCTCCTCATTGTCTGGGAAAGAAATATCACAGCCACCGTCCAACCGGTCTGTCACATATCCAACCTTGATGGATCGTCCTGCCAACTCAAAACCATTCAGTTGCTCCAGGGCTCGTCTGGCACACTCTGCTTCAGCAAACTGGGAAGGAAATAAGAGAACTTGAGGATTAATGGTCCTCAATGGACAAGACTGCCTCACATATTTACCAGCTTTTAAACATCACTCCATCTTGCGCTCGCATGACTCTAATCTGTTCTTCCACTAACTTTCCGCACTCATTGTTCTTGAATATACTTATTACATTTCACAAAGAACAAGAATAAGCAAAAGGAATATCTATTTCCCTGAATCTTCATTATGGTTATATTAATGACCGTCACAAACTTTAAATACTGTTGATGCCGACAGGCAGCATGCTTGCCAGAAGGCAGGAATTCTAAGGTTACCATTTTTTTTTAGGAAAACAACATACAGGATAATGGCATGCTTTGCACTACCCCAAAGGAAAGATTGTACATTGTGGATAAGAAACCAATTATTTACCTGTATATTTGGTTTAGCAGTTTGAACCTCTTCTAGATTCACGTTCACTGCACAAACTCACCATCTAATGGGTGGGTCCGAAAGGATCTTGGTTTTCCCAAACCTTTTTTAAGCTTTTATTAGCATTCCACAAGCCTTACACTGGGAGGTGAGAGTTGCATGTGAACCTATAATTGTTTCAAGCTGCAAAGACATAATTACAGGTGACTTTTGCAACATGAAATCTATTTCAGATTAACATATTTTGCAAAGATTACGCAGCAGTATTACCTACCCTCGGCAGTTGGTAGACAAGGGAGTGCACGCAAAGACGTTCCTAAGTACAGACTGCCCCACTTCAACCTCTCGGCGTGGCTGCAAATCAATTCAGTAATTGCTTCAAGAACGTATGTTCTGAGGCCCATGTGACTTGTGAGGAAGTGTGGTGTATTATATGGAGTAGTTGTGCATCCTCATCGTGTAATACACTCACTATTCCCTTTAGGACCCTTATTTTCAGTCTATCAAACCTTAAACTCTACCCTGGGTAGCTGTGCCACTGAGCAGTGGGCTTACACTGAGGAACATGAGTAATGCATTTAAACAGGGCCAAATCAATTGAAGAATAAATCAACACAATACTCAAGAAATCGGACACCAATTTACAAAAATATACTGCATTTGTATAAGAATTTAGACACTCCAACGAAAAAGATCCACCAAAGTATTCCTAAGATACAGATTTTACAAGCAATAAGTCAGAGCAAGTTCACTTAACAGCGAACAAGCCTTGGCAAAGTCAACAAAATGGACACTTTTTCAAAGAAAACTTAGGTAAGTGCCAATGCAGTCAGTTAGAAGTACTTGGGGTGATCAACTTTGGCAGGGAGCTAGTCAGTGGGACCAGCAAGGTCCTCAAGAACTGTTACCTTCAAAGGAGAAAGAAGTTCCAGACATGTTATCCACATTGCAATAGTGTTTTGTGAATGTGTGCAGGGTAGACCATGTAGCTGCTTTGCAGATGTCATCTAAGGGAATGTTCCCTAAAAATGCCATTGAAGCCCCTATCTTTCTTGTAGAATGGGCTTTAGGAGGTACAGATAACGCACGTTTAGCTTTATGGTAGCAAATCTGTATGCATTTGACAATCCACCTAGCTATCCCAGATTTTGATATGGGGTTGCCTTTGGGTGGTGGTGAGAAAGACACAAAAAGTTGTTTAGTTTTACGAAAGGGTTGTGTTCTTTCAATGTAGTAAAGCAATGCTCTTTTGACATCCAAGGTATGAAGAGCTCTTTCTGCGACTGTTTGTGGCTGCGAGAAGAATACGGGCAGCTCTACAAATTGATTGAGATGGAAGGGTGAAATGACTTTTGGAAGGAATATAGGATTGGTTCGGAGAACAACCTTATTAGGATGCATTTGCAGAAAAGGTTCTTGAATGGTGAATGCTTGTAGCTCACTAACGTTTCTTAGAGAAGTAATAGCTACTAGGAAAGCAACTTTCCAAGTTAAGAATTGAAGTTCACATTTATGTAAAGGTTCAAAGGGAGGTCCCATTAACCATGCAAGAACAATGTTTAAATTCCACACAGGTGAAGGTGGTACTCTGGGAGGAATTATTCTTTTGAGGCCATACATAAAAGCCTTTATGGCTGAACGCCGCACACGCCGAGGGTCTGAGAGCCGATACCCTATCATAGGTTCGGCACGTTGTACTTTAAGTTTCCGGTACTGCTCACAAGCACTTGGTCTGTGATTTCATTCCGGGGAACCTCGACGTTTGTAATACGAATAGAGGCTGGCACAATTTGAAAACGGGTTCTTAATCTCTCTGCGTGAAACACAAGATTACTCCAGGACCTACAGGCTGATATACGCTATCCTTATTTATGAGAACGCACGTCCGGCCTGCACAGCGTAATATGTGGAACTGTGTGGCACTTCGAACTTTACTTCTTTGAAGTCTCAAGTTTATTATTTATTGCCCTGACGAAGTTCCAAAAGGCAACGAGTGGAACGAAACGCGTTGGCTGTGCCTATGATGTTTGAAAGAAATTCAAAATAAAGAAGAATTTATACAAAAAAGCAACTCCTGACACTGATTTTTCTTAGAGTGCACCTTCTTTTTCTGTCTCAATATTCTTGTAAATCACGCATCCTACGGCAGCGGATGTTAGAAGTGTTTGCACCACCATTAATTGGGAAACAAATGAATCGTTGTGCATGACCAGGTCTGCTGCTTTGGTCCTTCTGTCTAACCGTCTAGCTTCTTTAATAACATTCATACAGTCAGGGGGAAAGTTAGAATAACCTAACCGTTAGAATAACCGAACTCTAGGACCTCAGGACCTCAGGAGCCAGATCGCTAGGTTGAGCTGAGCTGGGTCCGGGTGTCTGATCTCTCCATGGTTCTGGGTTAAGAGGCGTGGAGATCGGTATAGCTTTTGGTGCGGTACCACAGAAAGTTGCAGCAGTGTGGTGTACCAAGGTTGTCTGGCCCAAGTTGGAGCAACCAGAATGAGAGTCAGGGAATGTTGTTGTAGTTTGCGCACCACTAGTGGAAGCAGTGGGAGAGGTGGAAAAGCGTATGCAAATTTGCCTGGCCAGTTCATCCATATCGCATAGCCTTTGGACAGCGGGTGTGGATATCTGGCGGCGAGGTTTGGGCATTTGGCGTTTTCATGGGTGGCAAAGAAGTCTATCTAAGGTTGTCCCCACATTTGAAAGAACGGTTGAAGAACGTGTGGATGAAGTTCCCACTCGTGAATCTGTTGTGTCTGATGACTTAACGTATCGGCTACGGTGTTCTGTACCCCTGGAACATGTTGGGCTAAGAGGAAGATGTTTAGAGGTATAGCCCATATCTGCTGCTCTTACAGAGAGTTGCAGAGAGTGTGTCCCTCCTTGTTTGTTTATGCAGTGCATGGCTGTCATGTGGCTGCGCGGACTAAGACAGCTTTGCCAGATATTTGCTTTTGGAATGCTTTTAGGGCTCGAAATACAGCCAGTAACTCCAGCTGGTTGATGTGAAGTAACATTTGTTGAGGTGTCAACTTGCCCTGCATGGTTTGCTGCAATTGGTGAGCTCCCCAGCCGGAGTGCGATGCGTCCGCTGTCATGACTATTTGAGGATCTGGCTCTAGGAACGGGCGGCCCTTGGAAAGGTTTTTGGTGCTCCACCATTGCAGAGAGTGGTGAGTCCGACTGTCTACCTACACTAGGTCTGTTAATTGACCTTGAGCCTGGTTCTATTGGCATGCTAAGCACTCTTGAAGAGGACGCATCTGTAGTCTTGCATGAGGCACTATGAATATGCAAGAGGTCGTCATTTCTGTGAGTTGCATGAAAACTCGGGCTAGAAGAATGTTGCGGTTGGAATTGTGTCAGAAGAGCTTGCATATTTGTTACCCTGGCAGGAGAGGGATAAGCTAGCGCTGTTGGTGTTTATTGTGACACATAGATATTGTTGTACATGGGACGGTTGCAGATGGGACTTGTTGTGGTTTGTTGTGAACCCCGAGTCGTGGAGTAATTGGATGGTGGTGTGAGTGTGTTGTATACACTGACTGTATGAGCTGGCTTTTATGAGCCAGTCGTCGAGATATGGGAAGACGTGAATGTGCTGTCTTAAGTGTGCTGCTACCACTGCTAGGCACTTTGTAAACACTCTTGGTGGTGCCGTGACTCCGAATGGGAGTACCTTGAATTGATAGAGCTGACCATCTAGTACAAATCTGAGATTTTCTGTGTGCTGTGTGAATGGGAATGTGGAAATAGGCGTCCTTGAGATCTATAGTGGCAAGGAAGTCGTTTTGTAAAAGGAGAGGAAGGACCTGCTGGAGTGTGACCATATGAAAAGTGGTCTGATTGTATGTACAGGTTTAGTTGTTTGAGGTCTAGAATAGGCCTTAGAGAGCCGTCCTTTTTTGGGATAAGAAAGTACAGGGAGTAAACTCCTTGTTTTGTTGATGTGGTGGAACTAGTTCTATTGCGCTTTTTTGTAGGAGGGATATTACCTCTTGTCTCAGCAGAAGCAAATGTTTTTGTGACATTGGGCGCTGTTTGGGTGGTATGTTTGGGGGGGTATATGTTAGTTCGAGACAGTAACCGGATTGAATTATTTGTCGCACCCACTTGTCTGATGTGATGTTGGTCTAGACAGGAAGGAGTTGTTGTAGTCTTCCCCCAACTGGGAAGTGTAGGGAAGTCATCGGGCGGGGGTGGAGGCAGAGCGGGAATTGTTAGTTTTGCCTCTGCCGGTGCTTCCGTAGGATGAGCGACGAAAGGAGCGTCTGGGAGCTAGTGACTGCAAAGCTCCCCTAGATTTAACTGTGACGGTATCCTTTTTCATTTTTTCAAGGGATACGTCCACATTCGGCCCAAATAGGTGTTGCTCATCAAAGGGTTGGTTGAGGATGGCACTTTGTACTTCAGGCATGCCTACGCAAAAGGACACTTGTATTAATTGCCCTTGAAGCAGTATCTGCTGCATCTAGTGCACAACGAATAGAGGTATTGGTGATGGTTTTACCCTCTTGTTTAAGTTCATTGGCCCTATTTTTTTACTTGTCTGGAAGGAGCTGCATTATGGATTCTAACTCATCATAATGTGCTCTGTCGTACCTTGCTAGTAGTGCCAGAGTATTGGCAATACGCCATATGTTTGCTGCCTGTGACGCCGTTCGTTTGCCTGAGGCGATTAGGAGTTTAGACTCTTTATCTGGTGGGGGAGCCTCGCCTGCTGTTTGGAAGGAAAATGCTACTTACCAGTATGCATCTGTTATTGGCATGTAGGGCTGCAGAGCCACACACTAGTGCATAGATCGCCATCTGGTGGTGGGCCGGATGATTACACTTGGTTGTTGTCTTGGAAGAGTGTTTGGTAGATGACTCCTCCTGTAGAGCGTAGTGAGCATGGGCATCTACTCCATCTTCAGATTATTTTTCGCCATTGGGAAAATGATGGAGTTGTAGGAGTACAGAAAAGGATGTCCATGAATTGTGTATCCAATTAAGATATTACTGGAACAGATATAGGTAGCCGGGGAGGCGGGTGGGCGTGTGCGGCTCTGCAGCCCTACATGCCAAGAACAAATGCATACTGGTAAGTAGCATTTTCCGTTCGAGGCATATGGGCTGCAGACCACACACTGGTGCATTGATAGCATAGCAGTTCTCTCCCTTAGTGGCGACCACCAGTATCTGTTGCAGTAGTTTGAAATAATGTCTTGAGTACAGCCTGGCCCACACTAGCTTTTAGTTTTGCTTGCACATCTACACAGTAGTGTTTTGTAAATGTGTGCGGTGTAGACCATGTAGCTGCTTTGCAGATATCATCTTGGGCAGCAGTCTTCAATCAGCCTGGAATGCAAAATGTGCTTTTCCTTTTGGACAAAGGCCAGGAACCTTCATTCTGATCATTAAAATGCTTTAGCTGAAGTTAATTGACTCTCATGGTCTGTAAAACGAAGAGGCCTGGTAAAATATTCATTCAAGTAAGTGTTTATGCCAGGGTGCCTGCTTGCCTGAATGACATGCAAATGTGCGCTAGGAGTGAATCTGCAAATGTAAAGGGTGCTTGGGAGTGGTTCTGGCTTTAACTGCTTGAATCAATACAAGCATTGTGATGGTAAAGATTTTTTTTTGCATGGTGGTGCAAAGAGTTGACAACTGGGCAGTGAAGTGCATGCTTTTAACCATAACTGCATTTACACAGTGCTTAGTACCCTTGGGGATGTGTTGAAGGGACAGGTATCCCAAACAAAACAAAAAAAAATACGTTACTTGTGGTCTATTTTTACTCCGCTCTACATTTTGGAAGCTCCATTTTATTTTACAACTATTTGCGCAGTTTGTAGCAGTCTATATTATAATGTGTGTAATGCAAGTATAAAACTACCTACACATTTAGTGTGGTTTCTGTCACCAGCTGTAACCTCATAGCACTAAAAATACACACAGACCTCTGCAGTGCGATAGAGGTTTCATAATGTACAATAGTGCATTTCACGTTGAGTAAATGTATTTTTCATTTAAGCTACCCATTATTTTATATGTAGCTACCTGATGGTGAAAGACTTAAAAAACTAACAATATTTTGGGGCTGATTTAGGAGAGGCTTGCGCTGCCGGTGCGTCACTTTTTTTTAAGCTTTGGCGTCACAAGCGTCTCAATCATATCTATGAGGCGACGCAAAGTCACCCTGCATGGCTTTGCATGGCCTCATAGATATGGAGTAAGACAAAGCAGAGCAAGTCGCTGCGTTGCCTTGCACGATGTCAAGTAGGCATTCCATAGGCATTGTGGTGGGTGTTCTCACGCAACACCAATGGATTTTGATGCTGCCCCAAATTTGTAAAACCATGTAAACCTGGGGCAGTGCCAAAACCTTACGCCTCCCCACAGCAGGCGTAACGAGGAGAAATGTTTTCATTTCTCCTTGTTTTTCCTCTTTCTATGTGTGCTGCAATCTGCAGCACACATAGAAAGAGGAAAACCCCTCTCAGGATTCTTTTTTTGCAGGACGGTGCCCCTTCCTGCACAAAAACAATCCTGCCTATGTTGGTGTTAGGCAGCAATTTGTGTGCCAATGTAAGGGGAAAGGACAGGGATGCACCATATTTCATAAACAAGGTGCATTCCTGCCCTTTCACATAGGCGAAGGGCAGCGCAGCAAGAAGACTTGTGGCCCTGCCCTACGCCAATGCCTCATAAATAAGGCTCTTTGTTTTAGCCACACCTTTAACTACACCCCCAAGCTCTCTTACTGACCTTTGGTTTGCTAAACCATGTTTTATTTATTTCCGATGTAAAAATGATTTGCTATGGGAATTGGGGGCATTTATGGTTGTCGATAGTTGGCAATGATGAGGAGGACCAAGTTCTAGAAATTTTTGTCAGGAGGGGGTCCTTACACATAAAATTTATCGACAGAGGGGTCTCAGCATCAAAGTTTGAAGACCAATGATCTAGGGCAGTGTTTCCCAAACTGTGGTCCGCGGACCCCCAGGGGTCCGTGACACATTCTCAGGGGGTCCGCAGGCAACAGTTTTAAAAGCACAGAAAAGTTTCTTGTATAATTAGCAGCTTTCCAGCAACAATAAAAGTGTCAAGATAAAGCCAGTGATTAATGTACCTGCTGGAGCATGAGGAGAGTTTTGTTTAGTGGCAGCTTTGTCTTAACTAATGTAGCACAGAGGGTTAATGTGCCTACTGCAAAGAACGTGTAACATGCATTTTAAAAAGCAGCATTATATGTGGATAGGTTCGTGGTTACTGCTTTTGTCACAGAGATTCTTTTGTTACTGTGCACTTCATAAGTGACAATCGTAATGTAGCAGAGGGACCTATAAACTGTCATCAAAGAGCAGCTTGCAAACTGCATGGTACCAGTTAGTAACTTTTGTTTTTCCCCAGTTATTCATTATCCTGATGCTGCAAAAAAGATTTATTTGGGTGGAAATACATTTTTAATGTTAAAGTCAGTGCTAGCCACTGTGTTATGTTCTGAATCCTGAGTTTGTGCTTTTCCAGATCAAGCACTCTTTAAACATTTTAAATTCACACTGATTTACATGTACGATTCAATGTCTCTATATGTGTGTGATGTAAAGTCCTCTGACATCCTACAATGGTATGAGAGATGCTATAAAGCAAATGAAATACATGTGACAGAGGGGCTATTACTTCAATATAAACTACTAAGGGCCATATGTACGATCCATTTTTATATGCGCGAACGGGTTCGTGAACCCGCTTTCACATGCAAAAACGTATTGGGCCATGTACATTGCCTATTTCGCGAGTCGCAAATCGTTTGCGACTCGCTAAATAAGTTTTGTAACTTGCTATATGGAAGGGGCATTCCCTTCCAAATAGCGAGCCTTAAAACCATGTACAAATATTTTGAGGTCGCAAAACACTCGCAATTACCATTTACTTTAAGTAGATGGTAATGCATTCGCAAATGGGAAGGGGTCCCCAGGGGACCCCTTACCCTTTGCAAATGCATGCAAAATTATTTTTTAAGGGCAGGCAGTGGTCCCAGGGACCTCTGCTAGCCCTTAGAAAATTAAACGAAAACGTTTCATTTTCTTTTCTTTTTTTTTAAATGCATGGTAAATCGGCTGCAATTTTTTTTTAAACTGCTTTATTTAAAAGCAGTCCCAGACATGGTGGCCTGCAGAGCCCAGCAGGCACCATACCTAGGAGGGCTGGCATTCCCAATAGGCTCGCAAATTGCGAGAGGCTCATTAATATTAATGAGCCTCGCAATTTGCGACCCCATTGGGAATCCGAAACAGTGTTAAACACACTGTTGTACATTTCGTTTAGCGACTCGCAATTTGCCACTCGCAATGTGTCGCCAATTGCGAGGCGCTAAATGAAATGGTCGTACATCTGGCCCCACAATCCTTAGGGGCAGATTTACAAGCCCCTTGCGCCTCTTTCGCCGCTGTTGCGTCCCTTTCGTGATGCAGCGGTGGCGCAAAAGATGCGCCATTGTGCAGGGTATTTACAACGTGACGCATCTGGGAGATGCGCCACGTTGTAAAGCCCTGCGCCAGAAGGAGGCGTTCCGGCTCAGGAACGCCTCCTAAAAGTGGCTGAGTGAAATCTACAAGATTTCACTCAGTCACTTTGGGGCCCATGCTGCGTCAAAACCCTGCGCCTGCTTGAAGCAGGCGTAAGGATTGACGCAGCATTAACAAGATTCGGCCCCCCAGAGCATTGTTGGAGCTGTGTCGCACTTTCGACGGAACTCCAGCAATGCGCCACCTTTACGGCACAGATGCGTCATGCATCAGTGCTTTTTTCCCCTATGAGGCGCAGCATTGTAAATGCGGCGCATCAATGGTGGCGGATGCATGGCGCAATAAGTGGCGCATCCCTGCTGATATGCATGGATGCGTCACTTATTGTAAATCCGCCCCTAAGTACTTGGAGTATTTGTTTTGTGTGCACACGTGTGTATTTTTTCGAATTACTGTTTTAATATTTGAAATTTAACTCATAGAAATTGCTTGGGGGTCCCCGGCTTCCAGTGGTGACTGATTGGGGGTCAAAAGTTTGGGAACCACTGATCTAGGGGAATATTTCCTACAAATGCTATAGATGCCCCTAAGTTACGTGTGGAATGGGCCCTTGGGGGAATGGATTGAGTGTGCTTTGCTTTTTGGTAACACATTTGAATGCATTTAACAATCCCTTTTGCAATCCCAGCTTTTGAAATGGGATTACCTTTATGTGGAGGAGAAAAGGACACAAACAATTGTTTTGTTTTACGAAATGGTTTTGTCCCATCAATGTAGTAGAGAAGCGCTCTTTATACATCTAATGTATGGAGAGCTCTTTCAGGAACCGTCTGTGGTTGAGAGAAGAATACTGGAAGCTCAACAGATTGATTGAGGTGGAACGGTGAAATGACTTTTGGAAGGAATTTCCGGATTGTTTTAAGAACCACTTGTTGTGATGGAGTTGTAGGAATGGTTCTTGAATTGTTAATGCCTGGATCTCACTTACTCTTCTGAGTGAGGAAATAGCAAATAAAAAAGCAACTTTCCATGTAAGGAACTGTAATTCACACTTATGCAAGGGTTCAAATGGAGGACCCATAAGTCTAGTGAGAACAATGTTTAAATCCCATACATAGGAGGGCGGTATCCTGGGAGGAATTATTCTTTTGAGTCCTTCAATAAATGCTTTGATGGTGGGTACTCTAAATAATGACAGATGTCGGTTTTTAAGGTAAGCTGCTATAGCAGCAAGATGTAACCTGATTGAGGAGTACGCCAAACTACATCTTTGTAGATGGAGCAGGTAACATGATGTTTTGAATAGAAACATCTAGTGGGTTAATGTTATTTGTGCAATAAACAACAAACCTTTTCCACTTGGCTGCATAGTATGCTCTAGTGGTGGGACGTCTAGCTTTTTTTATAACAATCATGCAATCAGGAAGATTGAGGTATCCAAATTCTAATATCTCAGGAGCCAAATCGCTAGGTTGAGCTGCATGGGGTCCGGATGCATGATTTTCTCCATGGTTCTGTGTCAGTAGATGTGGAGAGAGTTTTAATTTTTGATGTGGTAACAACAGAGTTCTAGTAGTGTGGTGTACTACGGTTGTCTTGCCCACGTTGGTGCTATGAGAATCAATGAGAGGGAATGTTGCTATAGCTTGCGTATTACTAACAGAATTGGTGGGAGAGTTGGAAAAGCGTACGCATATTTGTTTGACCAACATATCCATATCGCATTGCCTTTGAACAAAGGGTGTGGATATCTGGCGGCGCAGCTTGGGTATTTGGAGTTGCGGTGTGTGGCGAACAAATCTATGTCTGGTTCGCCCCACTTCTGAAAGAAAGGCAGAAGAACTTGAGGATGAAGTTCCCACTCGTGTATCGGTTGTCTATGATGACTTAACAGATCCGCAACTTGATTGTGAACTCCTGGTAGATGTTCTGCTAACAGAAAGATTTTTCGAGGAATGGCCCACTTCCATATGCTCTGCGCCAGCCGGGAGAGCTGTAAGGAGTGTGTTCCTCCCTGTTTCTGGATGGAATACATGGCTGTCATATTGTCGGTACGGACTAATACAGCCTTGCCCGATAGGTAATTAGGTAACACCAGATGATTTATATGGAGTAGCTTTTGTTGCTGTGTCCATGTGCCCTGTATTGTGTGTTCTTCCAAATGTGCTCCCCAGCCTGTGTGAGATGAGTCTGTGGTTAGCACCACTTGTGGAACTGTCTCTATGAACGGCCGGCCCTTGGAAAAGTTTTTGGTGTTCCACCACTGCAGAGAGCTATGTGTCCGGTCGTATACCACCACCAGATCTGTTATTTGTTGTTGAGCCTGGTTCCATTGTCTTGCTAAGCACTCTTGCAGGGGGTGCATTTGGAGTCTTGCGTGTGGTACTATGAAGATGCAAGATGCCATCATTCCAATTAATTGCATGAACACTCGAGCTGGTAGTGAGTGTTGCGGCTGGAATTTTTGTATAAGAGCTTGTATACTTTGTATCCTTGCTGGATTGGGGGATGCAATTGCTTTGGAGGTATCTATTTTGGCACCCAGATACTGTCGAGACAGGGATGGTTGGAGATGTGACTTTTTGATTTACTGTGAAGCCTAGTTTGTGTAGCAGGCAGATGGTCTAATGCGTGTGCTGCACGCACTGGTGGTATGACTTGGATTTTATTAGCCAGTCGTCCAGGTATGGGAAGACATGAATGTTGTCCCTTCTTAAGTGTGCTGCTACTACTGCTAGACACTTTGTGAAAACTCGAGGTGCTGTATTTACTCCGAAAGGGAGTACTTTGAACTGGTAATGCTGACCGTCTAGTACAAAGCGAAGATACATTCTGTGAGCTTGATGAATGGGAATGAGGAAGTATGCGTACTTGAGATCGAAGGTGGCAAGGAAGTCCCATTGTTTTAACAGAGGCAGAACCTGCTGTAATGTGACCATATGGAAGTGGTCGGACTGTATGTAAAGGTTTAGGGGTCTAAGGTCTAGTATAGGTCTGAGGGAACCGTCCTTTTTGGGTATGAGAAAGTATAGGGAGTAAACTCCTGTGTTTTGATGGTGTAATGGGACGGATTCTATTGCATTCATTTGCAGTCAAGATGCAACCTCTTGTTTTAGGAGAGTGAGATGCTCCTGTGACATGGGACGCTGTTTGGGTGGTATTGTTGGAGGAGTGGAAGTGAGCTCCAGGCAATATCCTGACTGAACTATTTGTCTTACCCACCTGTCTGTGGTGATGGAGTTCCAGACAGGGAGGAACTGTCGTAATCTCCCCCCGACAGGAGTGGAATGGTCTGGGGGGAGGGAAGTCACTGTTTAGGAGTGGAGGCATTGCGGTTGTTGTTACCTCAGCTTCTACCTTTATTGTTGTTACCTCTATATCCTCCTCTGTAAGAACCTCTACTGGGCGAGGATTGGGTGGGCGCTTTATAAGAAGAGGAGGCGTTGTCTGTTTGAAAACCTATAGAGGCTATAAGAGGAGCGACGAAAGGAGGCTCAGGGAGTCTGAGTTTATAAAGCTCCCATGGATTTTGCTGTGTCCGCGTCTTTTTTCATTTTATCTAGTGCATTATCAACTGTAGGACCAAAAAGATGTTGCTGGTCAAAAGGTTGATTCAGGATACTGGCCTGTACTTCTGGTTTGAACCAGGAGATGCGTAATCAGGCATGTCTCCGTAACAGTACACCTGTATTTATTGCTCTAGAGGTTGTGTCAGCAGTATCTAATGCACAACGGATTGAAGTATTGGTAATAACCTTGCCTTCTTGTATTAAGTCAGAAGCCCTGGCGTTATATTGTTCTGGCAAATGTTGCATAGGTGTTTCTAGCTCATCATAATGAGCTCGATCATATCTTGCTAACAATGCTTGAGTGTTGGTAATTCTCCAGACATAGGCTGCTTGTGAGATGGTGCGGTTTCCTGAAGCATCTAAAAGCTTGGACTCCTTATCAGGGGGCGGAGCATTCCCTGTTGTCTGCGAGTTAGCTCTTTTCCTAGAGTTTGAGACTAAGGAGTCTAATGGCAACTGGCCTTTGATGTGCTGGGTCAGTTGGAGCCACTTTATACTTCTTTTCTAGTCTAGGGTTAATTACCCTGGCTCTGACGGGGTTCTTGAATACCTCTGGTGCATGTTTTATCACTCCCTTAAGTATTGGTAATGTGGTTGTGGTTTTATGTGATGACAGTAACGTATCCATAAGGAAGTCTTCCTCTACTGGATCTGTGTGTAAATCTACCCCATGAAAGGTGGCTGCCCTATGAATAAGCTGCGTAAACCCTATAGTGTCATCTGGAGGAGATGGCCTAGAAGGGTATGCGCCATCTTGTGGCAGATCTGGTGCATCTGGCACGTTATAATCTTCCCAGGGATCATCTGATGGCCCAGGAATATTGTCTGGATCATCTGTGTCATCTATGCGTTGCTCACTTTCCACCCCTGGTGAATAGTTATCCTCCTCCTTATCATCCTCTAGTGCAGGACTGTGCATGGTGGATGGTGAGTGTGCAGGGGAAATGTCGAGTGGTATCTCTGGCAGAGGTGAAGGAATTCTTATGGGGGAACTTTGAGCATGCTGTTTAAGAGGAACTGGAGGTGGCTTGGGAGAGTCCATTTTCCTCTTTTCAGGCACTGTAATTATATGTCCCGTCTTTGGATGAATACGAAGAGTCTTTTGTTTTGGATCTGGGCAGAAAAGCTTTTCTGTGGAACTATCCTTTTTCGGCACCGACTTGTCTTGCTTGGGGCCGAATTGTTTAGAAGGTTTTGCAGTGTATTGCAACCTTTGGAGCAGATCTTGGTTTCGTGCCTCTTTTTCGGATCGGAGCTTTTCGGATCCGGAATGATTGGTTCCGAAGCACGTTTGGGATCGACAACTTGTGGTGTCGAAGTGTGTTTTGGTGCCGAGGTGGACTTTGGGTCGACTTTTTTCGGAACCGGGGTTGGCTTCAGTTCGATTGGCTTAGAAACTGTTTTCGGTGCTGAGCTTGTTTTCGGCTCGACCGGTTTCGGTAATGAGGGTTGCTTTCGGTTTGAGGACATTTTCCTTGTAAGGACCGACAGACTGACTCGAGTCCCGAGTCGTCTGGAGGCTTTTTTGGATTCTTCGTTGCCGAGCCGGAAGGCGGGGCATCGGAGGTTTTTGGTCGTTGTGCACCTGGATCCGGAGGTGGAACCGAAGCCTGTCCCGGTATGGGGGTGTGAACAGGGCCTACGCTTGTACTCACGACCAGCTGTTGACCAGCTGGAAGAAGATAGTCATCTTCTGATTGTCCTTCGGCTCCAGAAGCTGAATCCTCTGCTTCGGAAACAATGTCGTCCTGCTGTTGTTCTCCGGACTCTAGATCGATTAGGAGCCTCGTCTATGATGAGATCTGGTGTCGATGAAGAGGACTGCGCCATGACAATTTGACGGTCTCTGATGGTTTTCTTGGACCGGAACGAAGCGCAGGGCTGGCAATCTCGACTCTCGTGCTCTGGTGACAAGCACAGACTGCAAACCTCATGTAGATCAGTGTGGGGGAATTTGTGTCCACACAGAGGGCACTTCTTGAAGTGTGTTCTTTCCATGAGCCAAAGGCCCAATGGCGCAGTTGGGCCCGAAGACCACGACGAACGTTGGAATCGAGAAGCGCAAGCCTTTCTTCGACACGGGTAATTGGTATTACTATCTAAGACAATACCGATGGTGGGATGTAGAACGAATAGTTTCTTACCTGTCGGTGTAGTTTTGCAGCTTGAAGATCTTTCTGGATTCACTAAACTGTGCATATTCCGCAATCTGGTGGTTGGGTCCGGAATCATAGTCTTTTTTTTCTCCCTTTTTTTTTTTTGAAGCCCAGGTGGGCGTCGATGTCCCACCATTTGGTGTACCTTCGGTGACGTCGGCATGCTTCCGGCGGAAGCTACCACCCTTGGGCGCCATCTTCGGATTCTTTTTTCTGTCTCTTTTTTCTTTTCTGTGTTTGTAGTGAATCCATGGCTATGTTTGTTAATCGTTTTTTCAACTTAATTCTTTTCACGTATCTTGTAAGCTTCCACTTGCTTTCTTTTCTATGTGTTTCCACCTTCTTCTCCAGCCTCATCTTTCTGGCGAAGGCGGGTGGGTTCGCTAGTGAATCCAGAAAGATCTTCAAGCTGCAAAACTACACCGACAGGTAAGAAACTATTCGTTTTGCAGCGTGAATCTTTCTGGATTCCCTATGCTGTGCATAGATTTTGTAGCGGTTTTCGTTACTTTTGTGGCGGTTGGGTGGAAGATGAGCGTTGGTTGTTGAATATATGTTGAAGCACCTTTTGTCCTACTTGTGCTTCTTTGTTCATTTGTACATCACGCAATAGTGCTTAGTGAACGTGCGCACTGAAGCCCATGTTGCCGCCAGGCATGTGTTCTGAATTGGTGTGTTGGCCAGAAAGGCAATTGTTGCTCCTTTCTTCCTGGTCGAGTGGGCCTGTGCCCCTCCCGTTAGCTCCTGGCCCGCTTGTTTGTGGCAGAATTGTATTGTCTGTGTGATCCATCGAGCTATGGTGTTTTTAGTCACTGGTTTACCCATGTAACTGTTTGCGAAGGATACGAAGAACTGTTTTGTCTTCCTGTGTCCCTTCGTCCTTTCAATGTAGTGCATCACAGCCCTTCTTGCGTCTAGAGTGTGGAGCGCCCTCTCAGCGCTTTTAGTGGGGTTTTGGAAGAAGCTAGGAATCTGAATACTCTGATTCATGTGGAACCTTGACACCACCTTTGGCATGAAGTGTGGGTCTGTTCTCATCACGACCCTGTCACTGTGTATCTGGATGTAGGGTTCCTGCAGTGTGAGTGCCTGCAGTTCGCTCACCCTTCGTAGTGAGGTGATTGCTACCAGAAAAGCTGTTTTCATTGTTAGCATTTGCAGTGATGCTTTGTGGATGGGTTCGAAAGGTGCTTTCATGAGCTCCGTCAGTACCACATTCAGGTTCCAGGCCGGTGGCGGCATTCTCTTTGGTGGCGCTATTCTTTTAGCCCCTTCCAGGAATCTTTTTACGACTTGAGATGTGAAGAAGCTTCTCCCTGTTTCTCCTCTTGTGTACGCCACAATCGCTGCCAGGTGTACCCTCAGCGAGGATGAGCTTAGCTTAGCTTTTATTAGGTGCGTGAGGTACCTTAGCACCGTAGATTCCCTGGTCAGTTTTCTATGGAGTTTTTTCTTGCAACACCATTGAGTGAATCTTGTCCATTTTTCCCCATAGCACTTGCGTGTTCTGGGCCTTCTTGCCTCTCGCAGCGCCCGCAGGGTGCTCTCTGGTAGTTTTAGATGTGCGAACTCTAAGTCCTCAGGAGCCAGGCTGAGAGGTTGAGGCTCTCTGGCTCTGGGTGTAGAACTTCTCCGTTTTCCATGGAGAGTAGGTCTCTTCTTTTCGAGAACTTGTGGGGGGGGGGGGGGGGGGGGGGAAGGGGGCCTGCGCCATCTCCATTATCTGTGAGTACCAGGTCTGCCTGGCCCATTGTGGTACCACCAGGATGAGCATCATGTTGCTCGTCATGCATTTGTTGAGAACCCTGGGGATCAGTGGTATCGGGGGAAGAGCGTAGGCAAATGTTTTTGACCAACTTATCCATAGGGCATTCCCCTGTGATAGTGCCTCTGGTTGCCTGGATGCAAAGTATTGGCATTTTGCATTCCGGCGTGTTGCAAACAGGTCTATTGTTGGGGTGCCCCACCTCCTGAATAGTCTCTCTGTTTCCTGAATATTGAGTTCCCACTCGTGGGACGCTGAAGTCTGCCTGCTGAGCCAATCCGCTTCTACATTGTCCTTCCCTGGCTGGTGTATGGCTAGCAGGTCTATTTTTAGTGGTATAGCCCATCTCCAGATTTCCTGTGCCAAGCTTGACAGAGGGAATGATTGAGTTCCCCCCTGTTTGTTGATGTAAAACATCGTTGTGGTGTTGTCTGTTTGTATTAGCACCTTCTGGCTGTACAGGTGTTTCTGAAAGGCCTTGAGGGCTAGCAACACTGTTTTCAATTCCAGGTAATTGATGTGTCTGACTGCATCTGTAGGGCTCCACAGACCCCTCACTCTGAGCCTGTTCATGTGTGCGCCCCATCCCTTCTGGGATGCGTCTGTGGTGATGGTCACTGTTGGGTCCGGTGGTGTTAGAGGTTTCCCTACTGTTATTCTTTCCTTGGTCCACCACCTTATTTCTTCCTGCACCCTGTGTGTTACAACCACTAGATCCTCCCAACTTCCTGTAGCTTGTGACCATTGCTGTTGCAGCCACTCTTGGAGTGGTCTCATTTGTAGGCGTACATTGGGGACCAGGTGTATGCATGACGCCATCATCCCCAAGATCTTGCTCACAGTCCTCACTGTCAGAGCTCGCCCCTTCTGGTAGTGACGTTTCTCCCTCAGTAGGCCGAGTGTTCTCTTTTCACTGGGTAACACCCTGCATTGGACGGTGTCGATTTGAGCTCCCAGGAAGATCTTCACTTGCTCTGGTTCCATCGAGCATTTTCCCCAGTGTATGGAGAATTCCAGGCTTGCTAGCGTTCTTGTGACCTGTTCTGCATGATCTTTGCATGTCCTGTAAGAGCTTGCCTTTACGAGCCAGTCGTCGAGGTAGGGGTACACGTGTATCCCCTTCCTTCGCAGATGTGCGGCCACTGCCGCGAGGCATTTGGTGAACACCCTTGGTGCGGACTTTAGACCGAATGCCAGGGTTGTGAATTGGTAGTGATCCTTGTTCACTGTGAATCTTAGCATGTGCTTGTGCTGCCTGTTCATGGGGATGTGCAGGTACGCATCTTTGAGGTCTATGGTGGACAAGAAGTCCCTGGCCTTTATCTGCGGGATGACCTCTTGTAGGGACGTCATCTTGAATTTTTGAGTCTTTACGTATTTGTTTAGGAACCGTATGTCCAGGATGGATCTTAGGCTTTCGTCCACTTTTAGCACCAGGAAGTAGTTTGAGTACACTCCCCTGTTCCGTTCTTTGAATGGGACCCGTTCAATGGCCGCTTTGAGGAGGAGTTCTTGAGCTTCCTCTTGGAGCAATCGCAGCTCTCTTCCAGAGTGCTCTCTTCTCTTTGGCTTTCTGTTTGGTGGTCTCTTTTCCAACTCTATGCAGTATCCGAACTGCATGATGTTGAGTATCTACTTGTCTGTGGTTATTTTTCTCCACTCCTGGAGAAAAAATCTCAGCCTGCCTCCTACTCGCGTTACATGTTCCCTTGTGTCTTGTCCGTGTAGCCCCCTCCTCTTTTTTCTTCCGTGCTCCTCCCTCGGAGGGTTCGAGTGGGTGGGCACCTTTTCCCGTGAGCAGTCACTTAGAGGAGGGTTGTTCACCGCCTCACCTTCTCTGGCCCCGTCCGTTTCCTCTTGATCGAAAAGACTGGCCCCTGTTCTGATAGTTCCAGTTTTGCCTCTGCTGGCCCTGATGACTTTGGTTGTCACTCTGTTGCCCCTGGTGGAATGCCTGGTGTGATTGCCCTTGCTGGTTTCCACCCCTGCCGTTCGGCCTCCGTGTAGGAGTGCCCCTTCTCATTCCCCTGAATTGCAGGGCCCCCATGGACCTTGCCGTCTCGTTGTCCTTCTTCAGTTGGGTGAGCTTCTCATCAACTGGGGCTCCGAACAGTGTTTCACCATTGAAGGGTGTGTTCAGGATGTTGTTCTGAACCTCAGCCTTGAAGCCTGAGATCCTGAGACAGGCTTGCCTTCTCTCTGTGATGCCTATAGCCATCAGTCTGCTGGATGTTTCAGCCCCATCCAAGGCTGTCTTCAGGCACGCGTTAGCAATGCTTTTCCCCTCTTCCACAAGGTGTGATGCCCTCTCACGGTATTGTTCCGGGAAGTGCTTGAGCAATTGGCCCATCTCATCCCAATGCTGGTATTGATGTCTATTCAGGAGGGCGTTGGAGTTCGCCATCCGCCAGTGCGTTGCGGCGTTCCTCTCTATTTTCCTGCCCGTTAGATCCATCCTCCTGCTTTCCTTGTCAGGCGGAGGTCCAGATGTTGTTGGGACGGTTGCCCTTTTTCTGGCCGTTGCAGCGATTATTGAATCTGCTGTGACGGATCCCTTCATGTAAGCTGGGTCCTGGGATGAAAATTTGTATTTCTTCTCCGTCCTCGGCGTTACTGATCTGCATGTAGCCTGGTCCTTGAAGGCTTCCTCCCCCTGGTCTGTGATACTCTTTAGCATGGGCAAGAACTGGCTTCTTGTCTGTGTGGGGAGCAATGTTTCCAGCAGGAAATTTGCTTTTGGCTTCTCCTCTTCCAGCTTAACTCCATCCATAAGCTGCTGCAGCCTTCCTGACGACCTCATTGTATGCCCCAATGTCATCTGGTGGCGAAGGCCTCGAGGGGTATGTCTCCACAGCCTCCTCCGGGTTTTCGGCCTCGATGTCCTGCCATTCCTGGTCTTGGGCCGTCGAGGAACCTGAGCCGTAGCTTGACTGCTGCTCCCCGTAATCCCCCTCTGTGTAATAGAGGTCTTCTTCCTCTTCGTGCTCCGAGGGCTCCGGAGTTTTCGGCGGCTCTTCGACGTCAAACTCCTCGTGCTCCTGCACCTCAGCGACCGTTGCCGGCTTCGAGGGGATCCTGTAACTTCTCATCTTTTCATCGAAGTCCTTCTTTCTCTGAAGGATGTTCTCCATTTCGGGGTCGAGCCTTCTTTTCTTTCTCTGCATCTCTGCATCTCTGCGGCCTGCTCGTCGTCGAGCGTTTCGGCTGCTCTCTTCGACGGCGTCGTCGAAGCTTTCTTCGGCTCCTTTTCCTTCGAAGTCGAAGACCCTTTTTCGGGGGCTTGCTTCAACGACCTTTGCTTTTCGCTGGTCTTCGGCCTCTGGGAGTCCTTCTCGAAGGATCTGCTGGGCTCTTTTTCGGAGGATGCAGCTTCGGTCGTCGAAGTTTTCGGCGCCGGTGGTCCTTTCGAGGCTCTGGGCTCTGACTTTCGAGAGTCTGCCTCTGGCTTTCGAGGCCCCGTGGGGGTTTTCGGGGTCGTAGACTCTCCTACCTTGTCAGGCGTTTTCTTATCGGTCTCTGCGACCGTGAAGTCATCTGGGCCTTCGGCGATGTTGTCCTCGTCGTCGGTGGAGAGGCCCAGTTCGTAAAGCGTCAGGGCCTGGCCCTTGCCTTGCATCGTGTGGTGAGCTGTCCTCTGTCTCTCTCGAACTCGGAGTATCTTCGGCTTGAAGACGGAGCAGGCGTTGCAGTCTCTGCTCTCGTGGTCGATTGGCAGGCATAGGTTGCAGACCGGGTGCTGGTCCTTCTGCGCGAACTTGTGGTGGCAGTTTTTGCAGAATTTAAAGGGTGTCTCGTACATTCCTGCGCTCAGGGGGCCCCCTGTGTGCGCATTCCTCCAAGGACGTCGAAGATCTCGAGGTTCTTTTCCTTTCTTCGTCGTCTCTTCTCTGATGGTCCTCTTCTCCCAATCTTCTCAGGTATTTCCACCTTTTCTCCTCCAAAACTTCTGGAGCTTCACGCGACGATCCAGACCCAACGGTGGAAAAAAGAATCTGAAGATGGCGCCCACGGGTGGTAGCTTCCGCCGGAAGCATGCCGACGTCACCAAAGGTACACCAAATGGTG
Organism: Lissotriton helveticus; assembly: GCF_964261635.1. NCBI lineage: Eukaryota > Metazoa > Chordata > Amphibia > Caudata > Salamandridae > Lissotriton > Lissotriton helveticus. The sequence goes on from NC_136065.1 coordinate 1,662,446,486, forward strand.
GGACGTCGACGCCCACCTGGGCTACAAAAAAAAAAAAAAAAAAGAGAAAAAAGACTTCGATTCTGGACCCAACCACCAGATTGCGGAATATGCACAGCATAGTGAATCCAGAAAGATTCACGCTGCAAAACTGTAAGTCAAAAGGAGATCGGTAACGAGACAGAACGATAAACACATCCGAGCCCGATGGCGGAAAAAAACAATCTGAAGATGGAGTGGTTGCCTATTCGCACTAAGCTCTACAGGAGGAGTCATCTACCAAACAAAGACTCTTCCAAGACAACAAAGTGTAATCATCCAGGCCCACCACCAGACGGCAATCTATGCACTAGTGTGTGGTCTGCAGCCCATATGCCTCGAACTTGGCTCTTTTGCGTGCGTTGGAGACTACACGGGAGACTAGTGGTGCAGGCCGTTTAATGTAGGCTGGATCTGAGGGGCAGCCTTATACTACTTCTCGATTCGGGGGTTGATGATTCAAGCCCTAACTGGATCTTGGAAGATCTCTGGCGCATGCTTAATGACACCTTAAAGCATGGGTAAAATTGAGGTGGACATTTGTGTGGTGTCAAAGATATCCATGAGGAAATCCCCCTCTACTGGGTCAGTATGTAGGTCAACCCCATGGTATTGGGCAGCTCTTTGGACAAGTTGGTTAAATATCATAGTTTCCTCTGGTGGGGAAGGCCTAGAGGGGTATATGTTATCTTGTGGCATGTTAGGGACGTCTGGGGTGCTATAATCACCCCAAGGGTCAGGTGAGGACTAGGATTATCTAGTGGCTCATTATCTGGATCACCTCCTGTGCCATCAGAGCTGTTAGCCTGTTAGCATTATCGTCTAAGGGAATAGGAGAAGGTGTAGGGGAATGATGTGGCAGGGGAGGAGGAGGTGGTGGAGGTGGTGGAGGAGGCGGAGGAGGAGGTATCCTTAGAGGAGAGGTTGCAATGTCCTCCTTAGGATGAGGAGCTGGTGCAGGCGTGTCTTATGGTCGTTTTTTTTTTTAGAGCTAAGAGTCAATCGACCAGTTTTGGGATATTTAACCAGAGTCTTTTGTGTAGGATCTGGATGAAATAGTTACTTCTGTGCCGAGGTCTTTGGTTCTGTAGGCTCTTTCGGCACCGAACCAGTAGCATCTTTTGGCTTTGAAACGTGTTCTTTTTTAAGTGTCTTTAGCCGGTGGAACGTGTGGTTTTTTCGGTTCCGAGGCTTTTATCGGCTCCGAGGCATGGAGTTGGGTCCTGGAAGTCAGGCAACCTTGCCTGGGACATGGGCAGGGCATGAAGCGCGCAGCCGGAAGTGTCCAGGGCTCACGTAAGTTGAGGGAGCCCCGCTTGTTGCAGTCCGCGTGTAGGAGAAAGAGGTGGGAGCCCACCCCGCAGAGGAAAGTCCGGCAGGAACCCACCCCACCTTCATGAATGCTGCATAATGCGGCCGGAGCAGGATTTCAGGCGGGGCTCCTGTGAGCAAGATGGAGCCCCACGTGTTGCTGCGCCACAAAGAGTGTAAAGAGACGAGTCTCACCCCCACCCCCCCCAACTCAACTGCCATCAAGGAGACCAGCCGGGGAGCAGCGCAGAGTCCCCACAAGAGCCGGTGAGTGGGGTTGAGCGGGAGCCTGCAGGTTGTTTAAGAGGTATGCTGTACGTGGCCACCAGCCGTTGTGCTAACGCCGCTAGCCGTACGCGTGCACATCTCCTGTCTGTTAAGCTTCGGCACAGACAGTTGATGTGCAGGCGTACGGCTTGCGGCGTTATTACAACTCCTGCTCGCACCATACGCTTGCACATCTCCTGTCCAGACCTTGCCGTATGCGTGCACATATCCTGTCCCCCTTCGCACAGCAAGTCGGCAACAATAGATCTCGCCTAGGTGAGCAACGCATGGCGCTGCATCGCTAGGCGAGACCTAAAAAGGGTTCTTCTATACTTAATGCCTGAAGCTCACCCACTCTGAGTGACGTGATAGCAACGAGGAAAGCAACTTTCCATGTGAGAAATTGCAGTTCACATTTGTGCAATGGTTCAAAGGGTGGACCCATTACTCTGGTGAGAACAATGTTGAGATTCCACACTGGAGCAGGTGGACGTCTCGGGGGATTGACTCTTGAGTCTCTCCATAAAGGCTTTCATAACAGGCACTCTAAAAAGAGATAGATGTTACCTATTCTGAAGGTATGCAGCTATTGCAGCCAGACGCAAGAATATGGACGTGTACACTAAATTTTAACGTTGTAGATGTAACAAACAACATAAAATGTTTTGTATAGAAACATCAAGCGGGTTGATTTGGTTGTTATTACAGTACATCAAAAACCGCTTTCACTTTGCTGCGTAGCAGTCTTTTGTGGTAGGACGTCTAGCCTCTTCGATAATATTCATGCAGCCTGTCGGTAAATTAAGATAGCCAAAATCTAAGACTTCAGGAGCCAGATCAAGTTGACTGGGGTCTGGATGTCTTATGACTCCATGGCTCAGTGTGAGGAGACTGGGTGTAAGACGTAGTTTTTGGTGAGTAACTACTGAGTGTTCCAATAGGGTTGTGAACCAAGGTGGACGTGTCCATGTGGGAGCAACTAGGATTAGTGTCGGAGACGATCGTTTGAGTTTCCGAACCACTAATGGAATGAGTGGAGAGGCGGAAAAGCATAAGCAAATATCCCTGACCAATTCATCCATAGCCTTTGGACAATGGGTGTGGATACCTGGACGCGAAGTTTGGGCATTTTGAGTTTAGATGTGTGGCAAACAGGTATATGTGAGGGAATCCCCACATTTGGGAGAATGGGAGGAGAACTTGAGGGTGTATTTCCCCATTCGTGGATTTATTCTGTCTCACGACTGAGTAAATATGCCATCTGATTGTCTACTCCTGGAAGGTGTTCTGCAAGGAGATATATCTTGTGATGTATGGCCCACTTCCAGATGGTCAGTGCAAGCTGTGACAGCTGGAGAGTGTGTGTCCCTCCCTGTTTTTGTTTGTAGTACATAGCGGTCATGTTGACTGTATGAATTAGGACAGTCTTGCGTGCTAGCTGAACTTGAAATGCTTTCAACGCCAGAAAAATTGCTAGCAGCTCTAGATGATTTATATGAAGGGGATTTTGCTGCAAGCTCCAAATGCCCTGAATTGTGTGGGTTTGGAGATGCGCTCCCAACCTGTCAGTGATGCGTCTGCTGTCAGTACTATCTGTTGAACCTGGTTGCTGAAGGGTTTCCTTTTTAAAAGGTTTTGTGTGTTCCATCACTACAGAGAGAGATGGGTGCAGTTGTCTACCAACACTATATCTGATAAATGACCGTGAGCTTGGTTCCACTGACGTACTAAGCATTCCTGTAGGGGACGGATTGAAGTCTTGCGTAGGGGACTATAAAAATGCAAGACGCCATAATTCCCAGTAACTGCATGAACACTCGAGCTGGTAAGGAGTGTTGAGGCTGGACATGAAACATTAGGGTTTGCATATTCCGGACTCTGGCTGGGGTAGGGTGAGCTAGAGCTTTTTGTATGTTTATAGTAGCTCCTAAATATGCTTGAGACGTGGATGGTAGGAGATGGGATTTGGATAGATTTACTGTGGATCCTAGCTGGTGGAACAATTGAACACTTTTGTGTGTGTGCGAGCTGGCCTTTATGAGCCAATCATCTAAGTATGGGAAGACATGAATATGTTGTCTTCTTAAACGGGCTGCAACCACTGCCAAGCATTTTGTGAAAACCCTGGGAGCCGTTGTTACTCTGAATGGGATGACTTTGAATTGATAGTGCTGACCTGCTACCTCAAACCTGAGGTATTTGCGGAGCGCAGGGTATATTACAATATGAAAGGAGAGGAGTTAGCCTAACGGCTAGGGCGGTTGACCTAGAGTCTGGGGAACTGGGTTCGAGCCTCGGCAATGACACTGAACATCCTGTGATTCTGGGCAAATCTCTTAATCTCCCTGTACCTAACAAAAAGGAATGTGTCCTCATGTAATGCAACTAGTGCTATGTAAAGAACTCCGATACCCGATTCAGGTCAAGTTTGCGCTATATAAAACTCTGTAAAATAAAATAAAAAATAAGTAAAGCGCCTTTTAAATCCAGAGTGGAGAGAAAGTCGCCTTGCTGAAGAAGGGGAAGCACTTGATGGAGTGTCACCATATGAAAATGGTCTGACTGAATGTATAGATTTAGTTCTCTGAGGTCTAATATGGGCCTGGGAAAGACGTTCTTTTTGGGAATTAGAAAGTAGCGGGAGTACACCCTTGCTCCCTGGTAAGGTAAAGGGACTGGTTCTATTGCACCTTTCTGCAACTAAGAGAACCTCTTTCTCTGGAAGGACGAGATGTTCTTGTGACATGAGGTGTGACCTTGGAGGAATGTTCGGTGGAGTGCTTGTAAGCTCCAGGCAATAACCAGATTGGATCATTTATAGACCCCCATTTGTCTGATGTAATCGTATTCCAAATGGGTAGAAATTGGGAAAGACGTCCCCTGACAGGAGTGGGATGGTCGGAGGCATGGAAAGGAAGTCACTGTTAAGTGTTTGCAGAAGTGCATGTTGAGTTACCTCTGCCTCTTCCCTTGCTTTTTGTTTCTTCTAAATCCAACACTAAAAAACCCTCTTGTAAGGAGGAGTGATTGTCTGTAGACACATTATTGGAGCCACCTCTTTCAAATGAGTGACGGAAGGATCGTCGGTTGGAAGGGGATTGTAAGGCCCCCATGGACTTAGCAACTTCAGTATCCTTTTTAGGTCTCGCAGAGAGACCTAATGCAACCGAACCACAAAACTGACTTTTTACGATGAGGATTTCCAACAGTTCACGTGAATCACGTGACCTAACAAGCACGAGCATTTCCCCACATGAAAGGCATCAGCCTCCCTCCCCTAATTATTCACTTCACTTTTCACGGCCGCAGGCCGTGACTCGCATTTCTAATCCCCCCTGCATCAGCCTCCCACAGGCTTCCCACCCCATGACTTCAAAGGCTCCCCCAGCGTGTGTGCTCGGCCGGCCTCTGGTATTTCTCCTCCCCTAATTCACTTCATTTTGGCCACCAGACCGTGACTTACTCGCATTTCTCCTCCCACCAGCCCATTGCAGCCTGCCCAGCCGTCTCTCCCTACCCCTTAACCCTGCCCCCACCACCTCTCGATATTGCTGCTTGTTTTTTTTATTGCCGCGCGGCGTCACTTTTACAGCTGCGCGCGCCAATGCTTGTTTATTGAGATTTTGCTATTTAAACTACCCGGCCACACTTCACCTGCCCTCCTCAGTGGTTTGCTTTCCATGCCTCGCCCGTCTCCCAGCACGGGCTCTCCCTTCTATCGCGAGCCTTTCCCCGATCACTTCAGCACTACCTCCCCGCACCCCTTTTCCACCGCCGTGACTGGTTACCTCTTTTTTGTGTGCGTGTTTGTTTTCTTTAAGGGCGCCCGAATTGTCTTCATCTTTCACAGTTCTTTGCGTGCGCTCTTGGTTTACTTTAAGGACGGTGAAATAAAACAAAAAATGTGTTCAGCTGCCTCCTCCTTTAGCGATTTAGCATTACTCTTATTGCTAACACCCCTCCCCACCCCCTCAAACAGCACACCTTAGCCTAAACACAGGTCGCGATATCCTGCAGAGCCATTCCTTCAATCTAACTGGCGCCACCTACATTTACGTGGATGAAAGGCCGAAACAATTCACAGGATCAACTGTCAGTGGCTTTCCCTCGCTTGCAGCCACATGCCCCAGCCGCCCGCTGACTGGCAAGAGCAGGATTTGTGATCATTTGTTTTCCTTCACTTTGTGTGTGGCCTAACTTAGCACAACTGCCAGCAATCACACAGTTATTCCGTGGCTTTGTTTGTACCGGTGCCATAACGTTCCCAACAAATGCAGACTACATTTTTTGAATGAATACCACAAATAAATGTTTTGGCAGGAAATTACCCGTTACACCTACTTAATGCATATGGAAATTGCTCTTACTAATTTTATATAGCGCAAACTCGACCTGAAGGTAGGTTTGGGAAATATTTCATGAATGCATTACGTGCATCCATATGTCCCAGCCGCCCGCTGACAGGCACGGGCAGGATTTGTGATCATGAAATATGCACAGTGGCACAACAAAGTAGGCTGACAGAAATAAAGAGCGTCAGTCATATGGCTTTATTTACCTCCTTTATGTCGCCAAGGCATGTGCTAATGACAGGCTTTCTGACAGCGCAGCCAACATCAGACAAGCATGCCTGAATTGTCTTAATCTTTTACAGTTGTTTGCGTGTGCGCTTGGTTTTATTTAATGCCTGTGCAAGATAACAGAACGGTGTTCAGCTTTCACAGTTCTTTGCTGGACCGTGGACCTTGGTCAGCGGACTCGATAATTCTCGCTTCGGTGCTTACTCTAATCAGGGGTTTCACTTGGCAACTCTGGGCATTAGCTTGCCTAATCTCCACAACGGCCCCACCAATTCCGGGGATGCCTGGCTCCACCTTGGGGACTCCCAGCAAGGGACCATCCCACAGGGAAAGCCAGGACGGGTTCCCCAGAGTTATACAGCGCCGGGACGCCCCGTTGCTGGGGCAGCTGTGCGCTTTACAAGTATACTACATTTACATTTACATTTACTTGTTTTTAATCTTAGTGAGGTTCAGAAAACATGCCTCTTTTGTTGAAACCACACTCCTCCTTTGTATAATACTTAAAACATTGTAGCAGTGTTCTGAAAAATGACTTGTTTTGCAGTTGAGTACACTCAACTTCCCACTCCCCTACAAATTTGTCAACTCCCCAGGTCCATCGCCCCTTCTCTGAATAGAAGCCGTCTTTGCAGTGGCTTTCAGAGCCACAGGGAGCCAGACACATAATTCTATTACATTTTCAGGGCTATTTTTACATGCTGGCTGCCCCTCTTCTTCGCGTTGGCTCACAGCACAAGTGTTACTGGGACAGAGAGGGGGCACAGCATAGACAAAGGGGTCACCTCCACCTCCCAAGTGGACAATAGCAACTGCGTCGCGGTCCGCCATGAGTGTATTTAACATGGACAGCAATGTTGTGGAGGCTTCGTGCAGGCCTCCAGATGTCTCAGCCCCACTTTGCTGCCATTCAGTGCCCATGCGCTAGGCTCCTGGCTCCCAACGGGAGGGAGCAGCTTAACTTCTAAAGTCACCGCCTGTTGTGTCCCCACAGCAGCTTCCTCTGTGATAAAACTGCAGGATCAAAGGCAAGTTGTCGTAAAACCTCTTTCTGCAGACCGGACAGTCTTCCGCTCTGTGAAAGCCGCGGGGTCTCCTTTAATTGTCCACAGACAGCTGCCGAGGTGAAACTCATCACATCTGTTTATTTCCAAAGCCCTACTTCCTTCCTTCCGGCAGCTGTGGGGTGCAGCCAATAATGTGCCGTGGCTCCTCACACTTTTCAACTCATTTGAATGTATATAAAGCAATACCTGGTCGATAATTAATAGTGCAATGTCCAGTGGCTCTCAATATTAAAGTATTTTACTTAGCTAAAAGGTGGTTTTAAATAAAGAAATGTTTACCCGTGGAATGGATTACAGGTAGGAGACAGAGGTGAGTGGCTTACCTTTGTTTAAGCAATTTGTGCATGGTTTTGCCACACACACACACACAACCACAGACACATACCCACACACACACACAACCCCACACACACACAACCCCACACACACACAACAACAACCACACACACACACAACCACACACACAAACAACCACACACACGCAACCCCACAAACACACAACCACACCCCAGGGTAGCAAAACATAGCATAGCAAAAGAAAACATAGCATAGCATAACAAAACATAGCATAACAAAACATAGTATAGCATAACGAAACACAAAAAACCTAGCATAACAAAACACAACAAAACATAGCAAAACACAACAAAACATAGCATAGCACAACAAAACGTAGCATAGTACAACAAAACATAGCATAACAAAGCATAGCATAACAAAACACAACAAAACATAGCATAGCTTAACAAAACACAACATATAGCGTATCAAAACATAGCATATCAAACACAACATAGCATAGCATAACAAAACATAGCATAGAAAAACAAAGCATAGCATAATAAAACACAACAAACAAAACATAGCAAAGCGTAGCATAGCAAAACATAGCATAGCAAAACATAGCATAGCAAAACAGCATAGCATAACATAGCATAATAAATCAAAGCATACAATAGCAAAACATAGCATAACAAAACAAAACATAGGATAGCAAAACAAAACATAGCATAACAAAACATAGCAAAACACAACAAAACGTAGCATAGCTTAACAAAACGCAACATATTATAGCAAAACATAGCGTTGCATATCAAACACAACAAAACATAGCATAACAAAACATAGCATAACAAAGCATAGCATAGCAAAACATAGCATAGCAAAACATAGCATAGCAAAACATAGCATAACAAAACACAGCATAGCATAACAAATCAAAGTATAGGATAGCAAAACATAGCATAGCATAACAAAACAAAACATAGGATAGCAAAACAAAACATAGCATACAGCATCACTCAGCACCCCCACAGCATCACTCAGGGGCAACACAACTCAGGGGCAACACAACATCACTATGCTCTTCCACAGCATCACTGAACCCCATTGCATCACTCGTCGCCACCACAACATCACTCAGCGCCACCACAGCATCAATCTGTGCAACCATTCAACAACAACTGGTTCAAATATGTTCTCTCAATGTTTCAAGCTTTATGACAAATGTCACAAAAATATGTTAATATTTCACTTCTGTTCTTGGATTTTCATCACAATAAAATATACTGAAAATAATCTTCACAAAGCTATTGCCATTATCAATTACAATAACTTTTATTTAAGTATTAATTATTGAAACAAAATTAAAAGCCATTGTTATTTGTAATATCAATACATGTAACTCACGTAAATACAACACATATTGCATTACAAATGCTATAGGTGTCACATTTGTGAAAGTTATAACTATTGGCATTGTAAATAACAATGCTACTAATTTCGCTATTTTCCAAACCAACACATAAATAAAAAATTTGTAATTTACAATACAAATAGCTCAAACTTTCCTAATGGGAGAACTATTGCATTGCAAATGCTTGTTCATCTTTCCTAGTGATGTATCAACAGCTGGACCAAAGAGGTGTTCTTTGTCAAATAAATTTTATTAAGAATAGAGGCTTGTATCTCAGGCTTGAATCCTGAAATTCTTAACCAAGCATGTCTACGGAGCAGTACACTAGTGTTTACTGTCCGCGCTGCAGTGTCTGCCTGATCTAGAGCACACCTGATAGAAGCGTTCGTTATTAATGTACCCTCTTGAATATGGGCACTAGCTCTAGACTTATTCTCATCAGGAAGAAATTCAATGAGCTTTTCAAGGTCATCATAATGAGCTCTTGCATACCTTGCCGATAGTGCTTGAGCATTGGCAATGTGCCAATGATTAGCTGCTTGTGATGCTACCCTTTTGCCCGAAGCGTCAATTAGTTTGGTATCTTTATCAGGAGGAGGGGCTTCCCCTGTTTGCGAATTAGCTCTTTTACAAGCATTGGAAACTACGAGAGAGTCCAAGGGTAACTGTCCTTTGATATATACAGGTCATTAGGTAAAGATTGATTTTTTTCTCTACCCTGGGAGTGATGATTCTAGCTCTTACAGGGTCTTTAAAGAGGCCATCAGTATGTTTAAGCATAACCTTTAACATTGGTAATATTTGTGTAGCGCTTTGAGATGAACTTAGTGTGTCAAACAGAAAATCCTCCTCTAACGTGTCTTTACGAAGCCCTACTCCATGATATTGTGCAGCTCTGTGAACAAGCTCAATATATCTAATGTTAACTGGAGGAGAAGGTCTGGATGGATATAGGTCGGGCCATTATCTGGTTGAGGGTCAGCATTATAATTATCCCATGGGTCAGTATCCTGTGGTGTGTACATCTATATCCCCTTCCCCTGTGTCCTGTGGTGGTGGTGGTGGAGAATGTGTAGGTGTAATAAGTACATTTGGATCAATGGGTGAAGAAGGGGGAATGTATGGTGGAGAAGGGTTAGTACCCACATATTTACTTTTTAGAGGAATGTGTTAGTCTTCTTGTAAGCCCATTTTCCTCTTCTCAGGAAGTTTGGCATGAATATTTCCAGTTTCTGCATGAATCACAATCTCCTTCTGTTTCGTATCTGAAGCTTGAATATCGGTCTGAGGCTCTTTAGTTGAATTACTTTCTTTAGACGCCGGTTTTGGTGTCGAAAGTTTTGGCCCCAAAGATTTAGCCTTATACACCGGTGGCACGGAAACCAGAAAATGTTTGTATTTCAACGCTGAAGGTTTCGGGTAGGCACCGGCATGGAGACGACTAGAGCCCGAGCCGGAAGGCTGTTTATGTTTCGGTGCCAAACTCGAAGGCGGGGCTCTCGAAACCGTTTCACTGTGTCGACCCTGGTCTAAAGGCAGAGAAAGGACTGTAGCCTTCTTATGGGGAGATAGAGGGGACGGAAGTCGCTTTACTCACTGTTGTCCCGGTGTGAGATCTTCGGCATCGGAGTCTGCTTCAGATGCAGAGATGTGTTGCTCCTCCATTTCAGCTTCCTGCGCTTGCGATTCTTCTTGTCCGGACTCGTCTCCGAGGAGATCCGGGGCGTAGCCACTTTGCTGGTACATTTCGTGGTGTCGAGCCCGACTGTCACAGAGAGTCCTCTTCGATCGAAACAACTGACACGCGTCACAGTGCTTCTTGTCGTGTTCCGGGGATAGGCAAAGGTTGCACACTTCGCGCAAGTCGGTGTGGGGAAATTTAGCGCGACACCCAGGACAGAAGTTGAATGGAGTCTGTTCCATTGACTAGTACCGAGCCCGGCACAGGTAGGACCTGCGGCCTTCCATGAATCTTCCGATCTAAGATCTTCGAGTGTAAACGATACGAGGAGAATGGGAAGCGCGATCAATAAACAATACCATCGAGGGTAGTGGACTGCGTGTCGAAAGGGGCCCGAAGAACGGTGCCGAACCGGAGCGCAACAATTCACATCCGAACCAGATGGAGGAAAAAAACAATCTAACAATGGAGTCGATGCCCATGCGCACTATCAATTAAAGGAGGAGTCACCTACCTCGTGAATGGAAAAGACTTCTTCGAAGAAAAACAAAGTGCAAACATCCGGATCCAACACTAGATGGCGATCTATGCACAGCATATGATCTACAGCTCGAATGCCTCGAACATAAAAGTAACTAACTGGAGTTAGTTATTGAGTGTGTGTTCGTGTCTTGTATGAGTATTTACACCAAATGCATTCACACTACCCTCTGATAAGCCTAACTTCTCAGCCCAGCTACCACTAAATTGAGAGAAAGGTATTATCTACTTTAACCTCTGCCATACCTTTGTGGACTCACTGGACTCTGTGTATACTATACCAAACAGAGGTATAGTGTGCACAGAAACCGCTTCCTGCAGATTCCTATAGTGCATCTCATGTAGATAATATTTTGGTCTAATTGCTCCACCTGGCAGGATCCACCTTGGAAAAGTTATTGAAGTGCAGGCCTCACTATCAAGGCAAGCAAGTGCCAGATAGGGCAGGGAAAGGTTGTATACTTGGGCTGCCTGGTAGGAAAAGGCCAAGTTCAGCCACTCAAACCCAAGATCTAGACAATTCTGGACTGGGCAGCTTCTAAAAATCCAGACCCAAGTCAGGGCATTCCTTCAATCGACTGGGTATTGCGGGACGTTTGTGAAGGATTATGAGTACATAGTGACCACCTCACAGAACTCACCTCCATTAAGATGCCAAAGAAAGTGAATTGGACAGTGAGCTGTCAAAAGGCATTTGACACGTTGAAGGATGTAATGTGCTTTTCCCCAGTCCTGACATCTCCAGATTACTCCAAGCACTTTCTTGCACCGACAGATGCCCCTGAGCATGTGATAGGTGCAGTCCTAGCCCAAACCAATGAAGGACATGACCAACCTTTTGCTTTCATAAGCAGGAGACTACTCCACAGAGAGCAGTGTTGAAGTGCCACATAGAAGAATGCCTTTCCTGTGGTTTAGGCCCTTAAGAAGTTGAAGCCACACCTGTTTGGCACTCGATTTTTAGTTCAGACAGACCACAGGTCTAGCCGGTGGTTACAACAGTTGAAAGGTGAAAATCCCAAACTGCTAAGGTGGTCCATCTCCCTACAGGGAATGGACTTTACAGTGGAACACAGACCTGGGACTGCCCAGGCCAATGCAGATGGCCTTTCCAGGGTCTTTCACTTAGAAGATGAAGACTCGACTGGAAGGTTAGTTTCATCCACTCATATTTTTTGGGGGGCGAGGCATGTGAGAAAGTGTCTAGTAAATGGTACCCTGGGGACCGAGGGTCTGGAAGTTGAAGAGGATTTCCCGGGCTCCCCTCAACTAGGACCATGCCACTGCCCTTGCAGCTTGCATGCCCCTATAATACTAAAGTCAATTCTTAAATATTGCAAGTGCCTGGGAAGCCATAGGGTAGGGGTTCCTAAACAGGGGTCCACAGGCCCCTGGGGGTCCCCAAAGCCTCCTCATGGGGACTGAGACTGCTTTGATCAGATAATATAGATTAATAAAGTTTATATAAATAAAGAAGCTAAATGGACAGTTAACATTTTAAAACATACTATAAATGTGAAGGAATTCGCAAAATGGAGGCTAAAAATGTTATTAGTATCCTCAGATAGATTTTGTGGGAGCAGTGCAGGTGCATCAGTCAGAATATAGTATGGACAATGAGTGGCCTAGATTCAATTTAGAAAAGCTACAACCTTTCTATTAAAATTACATTTTGATTTAGTTTTTACTTATATGTGTTTGTTAATTAAATAAAATGTGTCATTTGTGTATTGATTGTTTTTTCGGCATTTTTTGTGTACTGTATTGCGGATTAAATCATCAACACTGCTTAGGCTAGAGTCCCTGGCTTCCAGTAATGACTCGTGAGGGGGGGCCCTGGATTCTAATAATGATTCACTTGAGGTCCGCGGGTTCCAGTAATGATTAAGTAGGGGCGCCAGAAGACAAACGTTTGGGAACCACTGCCACCGGGAGTACATAGCCTGGAAACTAGACCACTTGAGTTCCCCAACACCATGATAGCTTTACTGAAACCAGGAGTGTTACCAAACAACTCCTTGTAATAAATACACACTGAGTACATGGTTTAATAAATCTCACACTGACATCGGTCCCCTGAAAGCCTACCGACCCTGGTGTGGCCACGGACTGGCTTTAGATAGCCTGCCACACACATACAAGTTTCTGGACCCCTGGGTGAAGAGCCTCTGCTCTTTGGTACGAGAAACAATGCAAAGCCTGGGCGGAGGTGTCCAACATTCTCCCCCAGGATGGGTACAGTGCTCCAAGGGGAAGCTTCAAATGCCTGCCTTTGTAATGAGAACCCCCTAGCCCCTGCTGCTAGCAGCAGACGGCAGTCCCTGGTTTACACCCCCCACTTTGGGCGGGAAAACTTAAAGAGTAGGTAATGAGCCCACCTTTTCCAATTCCACCCCTCAGGTGGAGGAGACTAAGTTAAGCACACTTTTCAAGATGGAGGGGCCTGACGATGAGGAGGACTCCTCAAATAGGGCAAGGACTATGCCACTATTATGCCACAAAAGGGTGGCATAATAGAGGGTGTAGTCACACCAGATGTGCCCATTGGCCCTACCTGTTACTCCCTTAAAATGACCCCTAAATCTAGCATTTAGGAGCCACCGTCAGACATTGAAGCTAATAACCTGAGAGCTAACAATGACGTAGATGACGCTGTGCAGCAAAGTCTGAAGATGACTACCGACCTGGCCCCAGCCCTACTGGTCTGTCTCCAGCTTCAAAGATCCTGAGATGAAGACGCCTGTTCGGCAGCCATTGACTTCCAGAACCAGAGTACGACTGCCTGTCCTTCGACAGACCAGAGACTCCCTGGGACAGTTGCTCTGTCCCCAAGAAACCAACAACAAGCATTTGCAATGCAATCGGTCTCGCCTTTGGGACCATGAGTAGAAAATGCGCTATTTTTAAATTTCTAATATCTATTTGTGTGTGTATATATAAATACACACACACACACACACACGGTTAAATCCTTGCAACAACTCCATTAACTTACTAAGCTACTATAGTGGTTAGTTTACAGATAAAGGTAAAAAAAATTAAAAAGTAGCAACAAACTCCTATGTTTTTCTGCCCGTGTCTAGGGCTGACTGGGTTTGTATGTTTTTGAATGAATGAATGAATGATGGGAATCTTATACCGAGCAACTTAGCCCAAGGGCATCAAGGCGCCAAACAGATCATCCAATCTGTAATTCTCCAAGTGTAACATTACGGATATGCCTCAGTGAAAAAACAAGTTTTTAATGCTTTACGAAACAGCGCGAGGGAAGATTGCCCTGCAAGTTCAGGGGGGAGCGAGTTATATAGCCTGGGTGCAAACGTGGAGAAAGCTCTACCTCCCCATGTCGCTCTTACAAATCTACGAACCACAAGGAGATTTCTGTTGGAGGAGCGAAGAGCTCTACTGGGGGAATAGGAGTGAATGAGGGACCTGATCCCCTCTGGGCCGGTACCGTAAAAAAGCTCCATGAGCAAGACAAATGATCTTAAAAGAGATCCTGGACTGAATGGGCAGCCAATGCAGGGTTCTTCTAGCCAACGAGGCCGAGGAGAGTCTGGGGAGATTAAGGACCATCTTTGCCGCCGCATTCTGGACCATCTGCTAACGATGGATAAGGCTCTTATTTATACCCACATAAATGGCGTTGCAGTAGTCCAGTCTTGAGGAGACTAATGCCATAGTGGCTTGTTTCTGAGCATCGAGGGAAAGATAATGAGCGATCTTTCTAAGGACCCTGATGATGCCACAGCAGGTAGAAACAGTCTTGCTGACCTGACGGTCAAAAGAAAGCGAGGTATCCAGTAGCACCCCTAGGTTCCTGGCAGATTGACAGGGAAGGGGGCAATCCCCAAGTGAGGCCGGCCACCAGTCATTTGACCAGATATCCTGATTGCCCCCCGAAGATCAAGACCCCGTTTTCTCCCCATTTAACTTCAGGAAATTCTGTATCATCCATTGAGATACCGCCTCCATACAATTCCTGAAGTTCAGGGCAGAATCCCTCACATGCTGTGTGAGAGAGACCATTATTTGGGTGTCGTCGGTATACGACAACACCTCGAGCCCGAAAGATCTAACTACCCTGGCAAGTGGGGCCACATAGATGTTAAACAATGTGGGGCTTAATGAGGAGCCCTGAGGGACCCCACAATGCACAGGTTTCGGGCGAGAGAGAAACTCGCCCAACTTCACCCTTTGTTCCCTTTGATTAAGAAAGGAAGCCAGAAGGCTCAGAGCTAGGCCTCCGACCCCTATCTCCCCGAGACGAGTAACCAAGATTGATGGAGACAGGGTATCGAAGGCCGCCGTAAGGTCAAGCAGGACCAGAAGGGTAGTGTAGCCCTTATCGACCTTGGAGCGGATGTTATTGACAACTACGGTGAGGGCGGAACCGGTGCTGTGAGATCTCCTAAAGCCATGTTGCGAGGCATCTATGAGGATGGAATCATCAAGAAAAGTGCTGAGGTGCCAATTAAGATGTGATTCCAATATTTCCGCAGGAGCAGGAAGAAGTGAAATAGTCTGGAAGTTTTTCAAAAACCCTGGGTCCAGAGTGGGCTTCTTTCTTCTTTAGGAGGGGTTTAACAACCACAATCTTCCATGAGAGAGGAAAAATTCCCTCCGAGATTGCAGTATTCATAACATCCATAAGGGGGGAATTACCACTTCTCGACAGGCCTTCAAGATCTTAAGCGGGCAAGGGTCTAAGGGGGAGCTGGATTTGGTGTTATCAAGGAGCGGATTAATCCGTTCGGGGGTAAGGAGAGGGAAGTTCAGGAGGCTAGTAGGGGGTCCGTCAGACAGACATCCCACTGTAGGAAGGGCGGGGTTGGAAGAAAATCCCAACTCAAGGTTCAGGGATTCAAGGGTGTCATAGATATCCACAATTTTTGAATGGAAAAAGGTCGAAATCTTATCACACAACTCCTGGGTTTCCACTATGGGGTCGGCTGACTGAGGGGAGGAGAGGGCGTCTATGATCTTAAAAAGGTCTCTAGGGGAGTTAAGAGACGCAGTCATATTAGCAAAGTGAGCCCTCTTTTCCTCCATGATGGCTAGCTTATATTCTTTTAGGATAAGTTTGTGTTGTTCCTTCTCCGAAGGATCAAGCTGAGCCCGCCAAAGCCTTTCCTGTTTGCGACACCCTTGCCTCAGCTGCCTGAGTCTATCCGAAAACCAGGGGGCAGAGGGACTCTTTCTTGCAGAATAATGCTGTTTAGCGGGGGCCAAAATGTCCAAGGCCCCAGAGATGGTACTTGAAAGTTCGAGAGCAGCAGAGTTAACATCCTGCATTTCAGCGGGCCTCAGTTTGTTCATAAATGGAAAAAGTGCTTTGTTGTTAATCACCTTAAGATTCCTTCTGAATTCCCATTTCCTAGCATCCGGAAGGGGAGGGGCAGCCTGCTGATATTTTAGCTCCAAAGGGACGGCCATATGATCAGACCAGGCTAGCGGGATCGGAGGACCCGCCTTCAGCCTGGAATCATTGGAAAAGACTCCATCAAGGGTGCGGCCAGCCCGATGGGTGGGGCCAGCCACCAGCTGTGTTAAGCCACAGGAATCCAGAGTTTCCAACAAAGAGAGGGTATCTCTAGAGCCCATATTTTCCACATGGAAATTGAAATCACCCAATAGAGTGATATTGGGCCTGTCAATAAATGGTTCTAAGACCTTGATCAAATCCTGGCTAAAGGAGGATCTGGGACCTGGCGGCCTATAGAACAGGAGGCCGGAAAAAGAGACAGAGGGAGTAGAGTTAATGGAAAAGTTTTTAGCCTGAAAGGAGTTTGATGGAATAGAGAAACATTCAGTACGGCAGATAGAGGAGTCTTTATGTAGTATTCCTATCCCTCCTCCTCTGCGACCAGTTCTATCCAGGACATACCAATTGGGGATTGCATCTACGAGGTCAGGTCCTGAGGCGTCAGATGCCCAGGTTTCAGTAATAAACACCCAGGTAGGCTTTCTTAATGAAACAAAGTCCCTAAAGGCGATGTTATTTTTAATTAGAGACCTTGCATTAATGAGAAAACCCTCTTCGGTGACCGTGTTGGGAAGAGGCTTAGATACACCAGTGGACAACTGTGCCTTCAAGGGAATCGCCTTTCTAATGCGACTGCATTGACATCGACAACTAAACGTTCCTGAGAATACCTCAGGGAGAAAAGTGTGATGACAGGGCTTTTTTAGGGGTTTTAGAGCCAGAAGCGATTGTCTAGAGTAATAGACACTAACTTGTGAGCAAGCGGGAGAAGAGCCATTTTCCCTGGCCCCTGGCGCGAACACAGCGCTGACGGGCTTGACTTAGGCGTGACTTTGGCGCGCGTGTCCGCTGAGCACGTAGGAGATCATGAGGTCTAAATAGGGTGGCGCCCAAGTAGGAAGTAGCGCGTGACCCTCTGTCTCCAATGAGGCGAGAGACAAAGAACGTGTGCCGGCGCCCTCCACACCAAGCGGGAAAACCTGTGGTGGACCGGGGCGCTGGCAGAAAGTGGCGAAGTGCAGAAAGCCTTAGACAGGGTAAGTACAACAAAGCAATGTGCAAAGGAGCAAAGTTTTAAAAACAGTAGTAAAAACGGAGCATAGTAATCATGCACAGAGTATCATTACAGACCGCTAAGCACTGGGCACATCATGAGGTCTAAATAGGGTGGCGCCTAAGTAGGAAATAGTGCGTGACCCTCTGTCTCCAATGAGGCGAGAGACAAAGAATGTGTGCCGGCGCCCTCCACAGCAAGCTGGAAAACCGTGGTGGACCGGGGCGCTGGCAGAAAGTGGCGAAGTGCAGCAAGCCTTAGACAACTTACAGTTGTCACCAGCCACATATTATGCAAATGTCACTTCTATCCCCCTTCCCTGCCAGATGCATAGGTGCTTCCATCTTTGAAATACAAATGCAGAAGCAAGTAGAATGAAATTTGTTTTTTCAATAACTAATGTTGTCTGAAGCTGGGTGCAAATTAGAACTCGCCGTGGCACAGTCAAATGAAAGACAACACCCTGATTGTGTCATAAAATGCAAGATATGATTGTCATGTCATCATGTGTAAGATATTGTCCAAGCAGATAATTATTAGAGAACATTTTATTTTGCAAAAAAACAGAAGTGAAATATTGGGTAAAATCAGTCAAGTATGTGCCCTGCGGATGTAAGACACAAAGACCCTTTTTAGGGCTCGGACTCCTTTCCCAGTGAAACTGGGAGGAGTTTGAGAACTAATGTTAAAGGAGAAAAAAAAGAAGAAGAGGGCCTTGGAGAGAGAAATTCCAGACATTCCTTAGCGTTTTCTGTCATCTGGTCAGTGATTCGTCTTCCTTGTGTTTTCTTTTTAATAGGCTTGAAGTGATAGGGTAAATGTAGTTTTGTTCCGCCATTTTGAGGCATATTTCGTGCGTGCTCGCGCAAAGAAGTACATTAATTATAATTAGGAGCTGTCAGGGTGCCTCCGTTAGTGAATACAGATGGCCGGGCGCGTTCACAATTCTGCAGCGCTCAGCGCGCAGCTTCCTTTTTTTGCAAGATGCGATCACCGCTTTAATACAGATTCGCTGAGGTACGTTCATGAGGCATTTATAAGGTATTGGCAAAATTAATGGTCCAGGCTTACGAATTATTCACGGCAATTCATGAATATATGTTGTTGTTTTTTTAAAGGCACTATTTCCCACGAGCGTGTGAAGGACTGTTTATTTTCCAGACCATTGGATTATTTTTTTTTCGCTATCACAAGGTATGTCAAGTAAGACACAGTTTTTTTTAAGACACACTGCACCGCAGTTATTAAGTAAAATAACAAAAAGGAAGCGAGTGGGGCCGTGCATGAACGCACAATCGCCCAGTTGCAAAGAGTACATGGGAAGTAGTTTGCATTGTTCCCCGCCTGCAGCCGCGGTTTGAATCCGGTCCTGGAAGCCCGGGGCCCCGCCGCAGCTTGGCACACTTGTGGTTGGAAACTATGACTGGTCTGTTTTTGTGTAATCTGGCGGAGGGGGGGGGGGGGTCGCTTGCTGTGTAATTACTGATGCTCCCGCTCGGATGCATTGAATCCCGGCGCACCCTTTGCCTCCCGCTGTGCACGCATGCACCGCCCGGACGAGGCCACCGCGCCATGCTTTGCAGGGAGATGCTTCATACGAACATACGTACACCGCAGTTATTAAGTAAATGCTTCATACGTACACCGCAGTTATTAAGTAAAATAACAAAAAGGAAGCGAGTGGGGCCGTGCATGAACGCACAATCGCCCAGTTGCAAAGAGTACATGGGAAGTAGTTTGCATTGTTCCCCGCCTGCAGCCGCGGTTTGAATCCGGTCCTGGAAGCCCGGGGCCCCGCCGCAGCTTGGCACACTTGTGGTTGGAAACTATGACTGGTCTGTTTTTGTGTAATCTGGCGGAGGGGGGGGGGTCGCTTGCTGTGTAATTACTGATGCTCCCGCTCGGATGCATTGAATCCCGGCGCACCCTTTGCCTCCCGCTGTGCACGCATGCACCGCCCGGACGAGGCCACCGCGCCATGCTTTGCAGGGAGATGCTTCATACGAGCCCCTGGAACGTGCAGACCTGCCCACCGCTCCGTGCCACCCACTGAGATGGCCGGGCGCGTTCACAATTCTGCAGCGCTCAGCGCGCAGCTTCCTTTTTTTGCAAGATGCGATCACCGCTTTAATACAGATTCGCTGAGGTACGTTCATGAGGCATTTATAAGGTATTGGCAAAATTAATGGTCCAGGCTTACGAATTATTCACGGCAATTCATGAATATATGTTGTTGTTTTTTTAAAGGCACTATTTCTCACGAGCGTGTGAAGGACTGTTTATTTTCCAGACCATTGGATTATTTTTTTTTCGCTATCACAAGGTATGTCAAGTAAGACACAGTTTTTTTTAAGACACACACTAATGTGGATGTAAGTTTGGAAATGACAGGAGCACCATATTTCTTACAGATGATTATGAAATCGGATGGTCAGCACCTGGTCCTGCTTTAATCAGGTCAGCTACATTCTATACTTATTTGAGGGTGTTATCGGAGAGAGTAAGCAGCACAGCACTTTTCAACTCAGGTGGCAATAGTACATTTGTTGATGTATGTACAACCATGCAACATTTGTATCAGTGCTCCCTTCACACCTCGCCATAGCCTTGTGCCCCAAAACGCTTGTATTGATCATCACGGGTTCAAACTGTGTGATCCTGGACACATCGCCCACCCCTCCTTTGTCCCCGATCTCTGGCAAAGGTGGGAGCGCTTAGAAGCAAGCGTATACCCGTGTTAAGCAGCATATATGGAACTGGGTCGGTACATTGGCAGCTGCCGCTAGCGCCCCCCTCCAACACCCCCACAGCTCCCCCATCCCAGATGTAAGTCTCCCGCGCCCAGTATTGGCTACTTTACATGTCTCGGCCTGGGAGTTCATTCCGTAGGAACCCGGGCTCACTTAGCTGACGTCTCAGGGCAGGGAAGGATGTGCGCTGCCACGGTGCCACCCACATGTAAGTACGTGCCTGCGGTGGCCCTGTCTTTGCATTCCTATTTGCATTCAGTGCTCTTGTAAGGACATTTCATAATCCCACAATTTAAATCCTCCCTCAAGGTGGAGCTTTGTGAGTTTATCAGGAGCCTGGGAAAGGGTACCAGCATGCTACAATAGAAGTCGGACAACTCGGTGTGTCAAGTGCCTGCTACAGAGATCTGAGTAACCTGCAGGGGTAATATTCGAATATAGACAGGGCCAACTTAGATTTCGCAGCACATTTCACTGTTGTAACACATGTGTGCAGCACCAGTACTATGAGCCTCTGGTGCTCAGTGCCACAAAGGCTGAAGCACAGTAACTTTCTAAAGTACAGAAATCCAAGCTTGTGAGCACGATGCTGCGGTCCAGTCCTAGATATTCTTACCAGCCTGCCAGTCCTCTTCAGACTGCAGCTCCTTTCCTCCCCCACTGGAGATCTAATGTAAGTATCGCGCCTGCCGCTGTCCATCGCAGAGTGCAGTAGAGTGCAGCGTGCAGTAGAGTGCAGCGTGCATTAGAGTGCAGCGTGCAGTAGAGTGCGGCGTGCAGTAGATTGCGGCGTGCAGTAGATTGCGGCATGCAGTAGAGTGCAGAGTGCAGTAGAGTGCAGCATGCAGCGTGCGGTAGAGTGCAGCGTGCAGTAGAGTGCAGAGTGCAGTAGAGTGCAGCGTGCAGCATGCAGTAGAGTGCAGCGTGCAGTAGAGTGCAGTAGAGTGCAGAGTGCAGTAGAGTGCAGTTGAGTGTAGTTGAGTGCAGTTGAGTGCAGTGTGCATTAGAGTGCAGAGTGCAGTAGAGTTCAGAGTGCAGTAGAGTGCAGTAGGGTGCAGTAGAGTGCAGTAAAGTGCAGTAGAGTGCAGAGTGCAGCAGAGTGCAGCAGAGTGCAGCAGAGTGCAGTGTGCAATAGAGTGCAGAGTGCAGCAGAGTGCAGCAGCGTGCAGTAGAGTGCAGTGTGCAGTAGAGTGCAGCAGAGTGCAGAGTGCAGCAGGGTGCAGTGTGCAGTAGAGTGCAGTGTGCAGTAGAGTGCAGTGTGCAGTAGAGTGCAGTGTGCAGTAGAGTGCAGAGTGAGTGCAGAATGACTGCAGAGTGAGAGTGAGTGAGTGCAGAGTATGAGTGAGTGCGGAGTGCGTGCAAAATGAGTGCAGAGTGACAGTGAGTGCAGAGTGAGTGCTGAGTGCATAGTGAGTGCAGAGTGAGTGCAGGGGCAGAGTGAGTGCAGTTGCAGAGTGAGTGCAGGGTGAGTGCAGGTGCACAGTCATACAGTTGCAATATTTTAATAGATACATTTAATAATGTCTGATCTTACCTACAACTGTGTCAATGAAAACGTTTTCCTTTTCGAATATCAATAAACAACTTTTACTTGCAAAAAGTGTTTTTTTTCACAGACTGTAAATCAAAGTTACAAACACATATTTTACGTATAGTGTGTGAGTGTGCAGAGTAAGCAGTATGTGGGATTAGTGTACAGTGAGAGTGAGTGCAGAGTGAGAGTGAGTGCAGAGTGAGTAAGTGTAGAGTGAGTACAGAAAGAGTGAGTGCAGAGTACAGAGTGAGTGCAGATGCAGAGTCAGTGCACAGTGGGTGCAGGTGCAGAGTGAGTGCAGTGTGAGTGCAGAAAGAGTGAGTGCAGAGTACAGAGTGAATGCAGAGTGAGTGCAGAGTGATTGCAGATGCAGAGTCAGTGCACAGTGAGTGCAGGTGCAGAGTGAGTGCAGACTGAATGTGAGTGCAGAGTGAGTGCAGAATAAGTGTGAGTGCAGAGTGTGTGTAGAGTGAGTGCAGGTGCAGAGTGAGTGCAGAGTGAGTGCAGGTGTAGAGTGAGTGCAGGTGTAGAGTGAGTGCAGAGTGAGTGCAAGTGCAGAATGACTGCAGAGTGAGTGTGACTGCAGAGTGACTGCAGTGAGTGTGACTGCATAGTGACTGCAGAGTGAGTGTGATTGGAGAGTGAGTGTAGAGTGAGTGGAGGTGCAAAGTGAGTGCAGAGTGAGTGCAGGTACAGAGTGAGTGCAGAGTGAGTGCGAGTGCAGAATGACTGCAGAGTGAGTGTGACTGCAGAGTGACTGCAGCGTGAGTGTGACTGCAGAGTGACTGCCGAGTGACTGCAGTGTGAGTGTGACTGCAGAGTAACAGTGACTGCAGAGTGACAGTGACTGCAGTCTGTGAGTCTGCAAGGTAAACAGTATGTGAGTATGTGAGTATGCAGGGTGAACAGTGTGTAAGTGTGCAGGGTGCAAAGTGTGTGAGTGTCCAGGATGAACAGTGTGTGACTATGCAGGATGAACAGTGTGGATGTGCAGAGTGAGCAGTGTATGTGTGTAGGGACACTGTGTGAGTGTGCAGGAGACAAACATTAAAACTAAGTTCACCACACACATACATAGGACCACACACATAAAAACCACACACCACACACACATACACCACACACACATACCACACTCACACACACACCAGCCTCTCACCACCACACACTCATCACCGCACACTCACCACCACACACTCACCACCACACACTCACCACCACACACTCACCCCCACAGACTCACCCCCACAGACTCACCACTACACACACAACCACACGCCATCAGTGCACGCTTTCACCAAGCACAAACACCACCAGCCATCAATGTACGCTTTCACCAAGCACAAACCACACCATGCGTCAGTGCATACTTCCACCACGCACACAACACCAAATGTCAGTGCATGCTTTCACCAAACACACACACACACCACCAGCTGTCAGTGCACACTTTCACCAGTCACACACAACACCAGCTGTCAGTGCACACTTTCATTAGGCGCACTTGCCACCAGCCGTCAGTGCACCCTTTCACCAAGCACACACATTACCAACTATCTCTGTACACTTAACAGGCACACACACTACCAGCCGTCAGTGCACGCTTCCACCAGGCACACACACCTCCACCCGGCACTGCATGCTTCCACCAAGCACACATACCACCAGCCATCAGTGCACAATTTCTACAGGCACACACACCACCACCCATCAGTGCACACATCAATTGTTAACGCATCTACAATTAACTATTGTAGCAATCGCACTATGCTGCACTTACTTTTAAAAATATTCATCTAAAGCGCAGCATGCACCATTGCTACTAGTCCAATCCAACACACATATTTCCACTACACACCACATGCATACACTCCATAACACATGGCTACAAGACATTGCCATTTACAATGCCATTACCTCCAACTCAAAAAAATCCGAGACCTATTGCATTTCTAATGCTTGTTAATATAGGTGATATATTTGATTGAAATAACGTGTTATGATCGGGCGTAATAAGCACATATCTGTGAACAGAAAATGGGTATTTTCGATTTTCTATTACATATACACACTGATACTTAGAGTCATAAATAGCATGATGTTTTAAATGAACAGATAGCCACACTAGTAAAATCTTTCACGAACAAATTCCCTAGACATTAAGATTATCATAAGTGCCTCTATCCAAACAGTTTCCTTAGATGTTACGCCATTGTCGGGATATATTTAAACTGAAGTGCTTTAGGCCACTAAAAGGATATAGAAGAGCTATACAACTAGCAAACAGAATGCAATTGTGTGAGAAAGTGCCATCCTTCTTGCATGGTATGCCTCCACTTTTTGCTGAATTGCTGATGTGCTTTGACTGGGTGTGCACTGGGCTCCTGCCAATCAGGTGCCCAGGGCCTGTATTCCTTCCCTAAAACTGTATTGAAACTAAAACCCAATTGGCATCTCTGGCCACATGCCAGCCCCATGTAAATGGTACCCTAGGTACCCAGGGCATTGTGACCAGAGAAGACCCCTCAGGGCTGCAGCACTTTTTGTGCCACCCTTAGGGCCCCCTGCACCCTGACACACACACACACACTGCCTTTGCAGGCTGAGTGTCCTGGTGCAGAACTAAACAAAGAGTCGACACGGCACACTTTCCTGTGTGCCATGCCCACAGACATACTAACCTGGCATACATCAGTCACCCCTCTAACTGGGTGCCCTATGACAGTGGTGAGGCCACAGGTGAATGAGCTATGTGCCCCTACAGTACCCAGGGCCATTACTGGGCACTTATGTGCAGTGATGCCATTAAGAGTACATGGTGCTGGGAGGTTGTCATTACGAACTCCACAGCACCATAATGGCTACACTGAAGACTGAGAAGTTTGGTATCAAACTTCTCTGCACATTAAACCCACACTGATGCCAGTGTGGGGTTTAATGTATTTATTTATAAAGTTTTATATAGTGCGAACTTAATCCTGAAGGATATCAGAGCACATTACAATTTGAGGGGCATGAGGTACCAGATCAGTACAAGAGTCAAATAGGTAATATACATAGGCATTGAATAAATCGTGCACATAAAGACGAAATATAGGCCTTGACTAGGCGTATAATGGGCTAGGCTTTGAAACAATGACAAAGGGGAGCAAATACAATAGTAAAATACCAGATTGACAGCCTTTCTTGCAGTGTGTCCGATTCGCTTAGAGCTGACATCCGCTTCTCTTGTTAAGGTAAGAACTTGTTCATGAGGAATCTTTTTGCTTCCAGTTTGAAAGCAACCTTGGAGGAGATTCTCCGGATTTCCGGTGGAAGAGTTTCCAAATTTTTGGAGCAGAGCCCAAGAAGGCCCGTTGACATGCTCTCTTTTAGCGGACGATCTGGGTTTCAGGAAGAAGGAATTAGCACTCCTCGACGGTCTACCCCCTCCGGATAGTTTTAACTTTTGCGCCAGGTAATTGGGGGGTTTGAAGTGGAGGGCTTTGTGCGATAAGCAAGCAATCTTTAGTTGAATTCTAGCTTCGTAGAGCAGCCAGTTTAGAGATTTTAGGACCAGGGAGATGTGGGCATTTCGCTAGGTGCCCGTAATCAATCTGGCCACAGCATTCAATGATGCCTTTAGAGGAGCCAAAGTGTATGTCGGGAGGCCGCATAGCGTAGCACTGCCATAGTCATGCCTCGGTAGCACAAGCGCTTGGACCACCTGCTTGAAATCGGCTTGAGTTTCCCGAGTGTTCTCAGAAGGTGGTTAGCTCCCTTGCTTACGTTGCTGATATGGGCCTTCATACTCCGATGTTTGTCCAGTGTGATTCCTAGAGATTTAGCGGAGTCAATGCGGGGGGGAGCAGTTGAAGGCTGTGAGTTGGTTCATCTAGAGGTCAATATTAGGAGTGTGTTTCGGAGGAGAGATGAGGAGGAATTCTGTTTTGGAGGTGTTTAGCAGGAGGTGGTTCTCCGTTAGCCAATTTTGAGTAGTCAGTATTGTGGAGTTGAGTGAAGTGATGTTGTCCAGGGAGGAGATTTTCAGGTAGAGTTGGGTGTCGTCTGCATACATATGGAAGCCAATGTCCATGGATTTTAGTACATTAGCTAATGGTTCCAGAAACAAATTGAAGAGAATGGGAGATAAGGAGGATCCTTGAGGAACACCCATGGTGACTGGGGATGGCTGGGAGAGAGAGTGGTTCGCCTTACCTCTTTGGGATCTGTGCTGGAGGAAGGACGAGAACCATTGCAGCACCTGACCAGAGAGGCCCATCCTTTGCTCCAGAATATCTAGGAGGTTGTCGTGATTGACAATGTCAAAAGCAGAGGAAAGGTCGAGTAGGATAAGGAGGCAAGATTAATTTCTATCAAGCATTATTAAAATGCCATCCATGACTTGAGTGAGAGCTGATTCAGTGCTGTGCCCACTACGAAAGCCAGATTGGTGTTGGTCCAGGAGATGGAAATTTTCGATGTGCGCACATAGTTGAGACTGGACGCATTTTTCCAGGAGATTGGCTAGTGTGGGGATGCTGGAGATGGGGCGGAAGTTGTTAAGATCTGTGCTGTCCGCTGTAGTTTTTTTTTTTTAATATAGGTGTTACCTGGGCCTCTTTTAGGCAATCTGGGATCGTTGCCCTGAGATAGAAAATCATTGACGATCTTTTTCCAGATGGGGGAGATTAAATCCTTAATTGCTTTGAAGATGGTGGGTGGTAAAGTGTCACTGAAGTGATTAGATGGGTTGATACTCCGAAGGACCTAATTGATATCATTTTCGTTTAGGATGGTAAAGGTGTCCCAGGAAGCGTTGTGTTTGATACCCCAGCTAAATGAAGCAACCTTGTCTGGTGAGGCCGGGGGGGTGCCGGGCCCTTGGATGTTAATACAGACCTCCTGGTTTCTAGATCAATGTTAATAAGTCTTGTTTTCTCAGTAAAAAAGTCCGCCAGGTCATCACATGAGGGAGGACTGACATCCGAAGCTAATCGGTTGGGGGCTATGACAGATTGTTGTTTAACCAGTTCAAACAGTTTCTTGGGTCGATTGGCCGCTTGGTTAAGTTGGGATCTGAAATATTCCGCCTTGGTTGTCTTGATTTGTTTGTTATAAGAGCTTCTAGCTGATCTAAGGTTTTTTAGATGGTTCCCTGAAGGAGTGGATCTCCAGGAACGCTTGATGGCCCTTAGATTGCAACGTTCCAAGTTTAGGTTGCTATTGAACCAAGGTTTAGATATTTTTGAGGGTGCATTTTTTTGTTGGAGTGGAGCAATATCGTCTAAGATGCTAGAAGGAAAATGCTACTTACCAGTATGCATATGTTCTTGGCATGTAGAGCTGCAGAGTTGTACACTATGCATTAGATCGCCACCTGGTGTTGGGCTCGGATGATTGCAGGTTGTTGTCTTCTTGGAAGAAGTCTTTGTTAGTTCCGAGATAGGTGACTCCTCACTTGGACAATACTGCGCATGGGCATCGGCTCCATCCTTAGATTGTTTTTCGCCATGATGGGAAATGATGGGAGTCAGTAGAAGTAGAGAAAAAAAGGGATGTCCATGCGTGTGCATCTAAGTAAGATGAAAACTGGAACTGATACAAGTCCCGGGGAGGCGGGAGGGCGTGTACAACTCTGCAGCTCTACATGCCAAGAACAGATGCATACTGGTAAGTAGCATTTTCCGTTCGAGGCATATGAGCTGCAGATTGTACACTATGCATTGATTGTGCAGCAGTGTCTCCCTTAGCGGTGATCACCTGTATCCGTTGCAGTAGTTTGAAAGAGAGTTCTAAGGACAGCTTGGCCTACTGCAGCTTGCTGATTGGCTTGCACGTCAACACAATAGTGTTTCGTGAAGGTGTGTGGTGTAGACCATGTTGCTGCTTTACATATGTCCTCTAGAGGTATGTTTCCTAAGATAGCCATAGAGGCTACTAGTTTGCGAGTGGAGTGTGCTCTAGGAGGAACTGTTAATGTACGTTTAGCTTTAATAAAGCATATTTGTATACACTTTACAATCCACCCCGCAATCCCGCCGTTAGAGATGGGGTTGCCTATGTGCAGAGGAGAGAAAGCGACAAACAGTTGTTTTGTCTTCCGAAAGGATTTAGTTCCATCTATATAGTACAAGAGAGCACTTTTAACATCTAATGTGTGTAAAGCTCTTTCCGCTACAGAGTCGGGGTTTTGGAAAAACACCGGTAACTCTACGGACTGGTTTAGGTGAAAAGGAGTGATGACTTTTGGAAGAAATTTTGGATTAGATCTAAGAACCACTTTGTTAGGATGTATTTGAAAAAATGGTTCTTCTATAGTGAAAGCTTGTATCTCACTTACTCTTCTGAGAGAGGTAATGGCAACTAGGAAAGCAGTTTTCCATGTTAGGAACTGCAGTTCACATTTATGTAGAGGCTCGAAAGGGGGTCCCATGAGTCTTGTAAGGACAATATTTAAGTTCCACACAGGGGAAGGTGGTAACCTGGGTGTGATTATTCTTTTCAATCCTTCCATAAACGCTTTAATTGCAGGCACTCTGAAGAGAGACAGATGTTGCCTATTTTGTAAATAGGCTGCAATTGCTGCAAGGTGCAGGCGTATGGAAGAGCATGCCAAATTAGACCTTTGTAGATGTAAAAGGTAAAAAATGATATTTTGGATGGAAGCATCCAGGGGATCAATTTAATTATTTTTGCAATATATTGCAAATCTTTTCCATTTAGCGACGTAACACGCTCTGGTAGTGGGTTTCCTAGCCTCTTTAATAATGTTCATACAGTCTGGTGGTAGGTTTAGATAACCAAACTCTAAGACTTCAGGAGCCAGATCACCAAATTCAGTTGGTTCGGGTCTGGGTGTCTGATTTCTCCATGGTTCTGTGTTAACAGGGATGGAGTTAGTCGTAACTTTTCGTGTGGAACTAGAGATAGTTCTAACAGTGTGGTGAACCATGGATGTCGTGCCCATGTGGGAGTAACTAGGATCAGTTTGAGAGACTGTTGTCTGAGCTTGCGCACCACCAATGAAATCAGTGGGAGAGGCGGAAAAGCGTACGCAAATCTGCCTGACCAGTTCATCCATAACGCATTGCCTTCGGACAGTGGGTGTGGAAACCTGGCGGCGAAGGCTGGGCATTTTGCATTTTCGTGGGTGGCAAACAGATCTATGTGTGGATGACCCCACCTTTGGAAGAATGGTTGAAGAACTTGTGAATGTTGTTCCCATTCATGAATCTGTTGTGACTGCCGACTTAACAGATCTGCTATCTGATTGTGAACCCCTGGAAGGTGTTCCACTAACAGATGTATGTTTTGAGGAATGGCCCATCTCCAACTGTTCTGTGCGAGCTGGGAGAGTTGCAGAGAGTGTGCCCCCCCCTGTTTTGTATATAGTACATGGCTCTCATATTGTCCGTCCGGATTAGGACAGCTTTGTTTTGTACTTGAAGTTGAAAAGTCTTGAGTGCTAAGAATATTGCTAGCAGCTCTAGATGGTTGATATGGAACAGTTTTTGTTGATTGTTCCATTGACCCTGAGTTGTGTGATGTAGGAGATGGGCTCCCCATCCTGTGAGGGATGCGTCTGTTGTGAGCACTACTTGTGGAACAGGCTCGAGGAACGGCCGCCCTTTTTTCAAGTTTTTGGTGTTCCACCACTGCAGAGAGCGATGTGTGCGGCTGTCCACCAACACCAGGTCTGTTAGTTGACCTTGAGCTTGGTTCCACTGTTGTGCTAGGCACTCCTGTAATGGGCGAATTTGCAATCTTGCGTGTGGTACTATGAAGATGCAAGACGCCATCATGCCTATTAGCCTCATGAACACCCTGGCTTGCAGAGACTGGTGGTGTTGAAAGGCGGTGACTAAGGTTTGAATGCTCTGTATCCTGGCTGGACTGGGATATGCTAGGGCTGTAGACGTGTCTATTGTAGCTCCTAGATACTGGTGGACGTGTTAAGGCTGCATGTGTGACTTGGTGTAGTTTATCATAAACCCTAAGTTGTGCAACGTTTGAATTGTCTGATGTGTGTGTTGGACACACTGATTGAATGACTTGGCTTTTATGATCCAATCATCTAGGTAAGGGAAGACATGTATTTGCTGCCTCCTGAGGTGTGCTGCTACCACTGCTAGGCACTTTCTGAATACTCGCGGTGCTGTTGTCACCCCGAATGGAAGGAATTTGAACTGATAGTGTTGTCCTTCTAGTACAAATCTTAGATACTTTCTGTGAGCAGGATGTATCGGGATATGAAAGTAGGCGTCCTTTAGATCTAGTGTTGTAAGGAAATCACCTTGTTGCAGCAGTGGAAGCACTTGTTGTAGAGTGATCATATGAAAATGATCTGATTGTATGTAATGGTTGAGGGGCCTGAGGTCGAGAATGGGCCTTAGTGTCCAGTCATTCTTGGGAATTAGAAAGTACAACAAGTACACCCCTGTTCCTTGTTCTTGTAAAGGAACTATTTGAATAGCACCCTTCTGTAGAAGTAACAGAACTTCTTGTTGGAGCAGAGTCAGATGGTCTGTAGACATTGGACGCTGCCTGGGAGGTATGTGTGGAGGGGTTGCTGTAAGTTCTAGGCAGTAGCCATGTTGGATAATCTGTCTTACCCACTTTTCTGTTGTAATGGAGTTCCAGACAGGCAGGAACTGTGTTAGTCTGCCCCCTAAAGGAGTGCAATGCTGTGGGGGGAGCGGAGGGAAGTCATTTTTTAGTAGCGGAAGATGATCGATTGTTGTTGTTACCGCGACCTCTTCCTTTGATATTATTGCCTCTGTAACCTCCTCTATAATATCCCTTGTTAGAGGATGTTTGTGACTTGAAAGATGTGGTAGTGTCTGCTCCAGTTTGTTTGGAGCCTCCTCTGTAGAAGGAGCGACGAAAGGAGCCTCTAGCTGGTGTAGACTGTAAAGCCCCCATAAACTTGGCAGTGTGTGTCTTTTTTCATTTTTTCTAGTGTAGTGTCTACTTCTGGGCCAAATAATTGGTTCGGATTAAATGGCTGGTTTAAGATGGTGGTCTGCACTTCTTGTTTAAACCCTGAAATGCGTAACCACGCATGCCTTCTAAGTATGACACTGGTATTTACAGCTCTAGATGCTGTGTCTGCGACATCTAGTGCGCATTTTATTGAGGCATTGGATATTAACTTGCCTTCTTGTATGAGGTCAGTAGCTTGATCTTGATACTGATCTGGTAGGTGCTCAAGTAGTTTCTCTAATGAGCCTTATCGTAACGAGAGAGGAGGGCTTGTGTATTTGCTATGCGCCATATGTTTGAAGCCTGCGCAGCTATTCTTTTACCTGACGCATCAATTACTTTGGATTCCTTGTCAGGTGGGGGTGCTTTGCCAGAAGTTTGAGAATTAGCCCTCTTCCTAGCATTGGCCACGACTAATGAGTCTAGTGGTAGGTGTCCTTTGATATAGACTCGATGAGGGTGCGGGTCTATATTTTTTTTCTCAATTCTGGGGTTGAATATTCTAGTGCGTACAGGGTCATTAAATACCTCTGGAGCATGTTTGATTACCCCTTTAATCATAGGAAGAATTTGAGCAGACCGCTGGGACTGCTCAAAGGTATCTAAGAGAAAATGTTCCTCAATGTCATCTGAATGCATGGGTACTCCATGGTATACAGCAGCTCTGTTTAACAGACGACCAAAACCAATGGTATCCTCTGGAGGGGAAGGTTTTGATGGGTATTATTGTGGCTCAGGAATGTCAGGCACGTTTTGAGGGTTTGTAAAGTCCCATATAGACACATTTATAGTGTTTGGTAAATTCCACACACCCTCCTCTACAGGGTATGAACCAGGTTCTTCTATGTCCCCCCTCCCCACCCAAATCATATTCATAAACATTGTGTTGAGGCGAATGTGATGATAATGGAGAATGGACAGGAGAGATTTGAGGTGATATATGAGGAGAAACAGGAGAAGAGGTAGGTATAGGAGAGGAAGGGTGCATAGGAGAGGTTGCACAGTCCTTTTTCTTGGCAGGAACCACAGGTGTGGGTGGTGTATCTGCTGGTCTCTTCTTGAGAGGCGTATCGCTTACACGACCTGTGTTTGGGTCTATATATATATCTTCTTTTGTCAAGGATCTGGTCGAAAAAGTTCTTCCTCCTGTACAACCTTCTTGGGCGTCGTTTTTTTCAGTGCCGGCGGAGGTTGTTTGGTTTCTTTAGCCTTGGTAGATGTTATAACGTCCCGTGGCGTAAGTTTCGGTGCCGAAGGTGTCGATTTCGGCTTTGTAGGCATGTTTGAGGATTTGGGCACCTCGGAATCATGCTTTGTGGTTTTTGGCACCGAAGGTGTATAAGTGGATGGCCTCGGAGCCGGTGCTTCTTTCGGTTTCGGTACTGTAACAGTGTTCGGTTTTGGTATCAATACTATTTTTGTTTTCGGAGCCGAAGGGTGTTTAGGCTTCGGTGCCGAGGCATCTTTATTTTTCGGTGCCGATGGAAGAGGCTTGCTCGGTGTCGAGGCACTGGAAGGCGTAGTTAATTTCTTCGGAGCCGAGCTCGAAGGTGGGGCTTTCGAAGTAGGTGTTCGGTCTCGACTTGGCCCCTTGGGCGGAGTGCTGACGTTTGCCTTCTGTTTGGGCAGTGTATGTGGTGCAGGGGCAGTAGTACTCACGCGCTGACCCGATGGAATGGATTCATCTGAGTCATCTGCCTCTGATACGATATGGCGATCAGGTGAGTCTTCTTTTGGAACGAGCGGAACCTCGTCATCGAAGATATCTTCCAGTGCTGGAGCTGATGTCTTCATCTCGTGTAGACGGGCCCTCCGATCCCGGATAGTTTTCTTCAATCGGAAGGATGCACAAGCTATGCAGGTCGACTCGTCGTGTTCCGGCGATAGACAAGAGGTTGCAGACCTCGTGGTGGTCGCTATGTGGAACCTTTGCTTGACATACTGGGCATCTTTTGAACGGAGTTCTTTCCATGTGGTGTAGGCCGCACGGTGTCGATAGGCCTAACAGCCCACTTCGATGACCGGAATGGAAACGATGGTGTCGAAAAGTGTTGCGGTCGATGTCGAAGGTAGTTTGTAGAATTTTGAGGAAGTTCTGCGCTTCGAAATTGCAGAAAAGTCGTTTTCAGCCTGAGCGGAGAAACTTTCATCCGAACCCAGTGGCGGAAAAAAATACAATCTAAGGATGGAGCAGATGCCCATGCGCAGTATTCTCCAAGGGAGGAGTCACCTATCTCGGAACTAACAAAGACTTCTTCCAAGAAGACAACAACCTGCAATCATCCGAGCCCAACACCAGGTGGCGATCTAATGCATAGTGTACAATCTGCAGCTCATATGCCTCGAACATAGAACAGTTACAGAAGTCTGTGAGTGCATGTACTTCGACTCAGTCTCTTTGAGGAGAGAGGGCAAGCTTACAGCGGGTTGCTAGGTCAACTGTATTGATGTCTCTGAGGTCTCTTCTCCTGATCTTTGGTTTAGTTGTTTGAGACTTACTCTGAGATACCTCCAAGTTGATATGGAAGGAAATGATGTGATGGTCCGACCAATCGCATGGTATGATGAAGTCCAAAGTGATAGTATGTCCTTTGGAGATGATGAGGTAGGCTAATGTAAAATGCACTACAGGGGGCATCTTAGAGATGTCTCCTGAAACCTAACCTACAATCCACGTCTTGTCTGAGAGGCTGACTAGGCTGCCACACAGCAGAGCTGTTGCTGGACCCCTGGGTAGAGAGCCCTCCGCTCTCCTGGGCCTGCAACAATGCACATCCTGGGCGAGGTGCTAGTTCTCCTCCCCAGGATGGGCAGGGGAAGCTATAAAGGCATGCCACCTCTGTGAGCTTTTCCAGGCCACTTGCTGTACTCAGCAACTGGCCCCACCGATTCTGACCCCCACTCTGGCGGGAAGACAGGCGGGAAACCCTAAGTGAGGAAAGGGGGTGAACCAGCCTCAGCCAACCCCACCCCACAGGTGGAAGAGGCAATGTGAAGCACAACTCCGGGCTCCGGCCATCTTGAGGATGGGGAGCCCTGCCCAATCAGAGATAGGCTCCTGCCCCCCTCCCACAGGAGAGGAGCAGGATAGGGGGTGTAGTCACCCCAGGACAGGGACCCATTGGTCCCTGCCCTTGCCCTACCTGTAACTCCCCTAAATTTAGTATTTAGGGGCATCCTGAACCTTCCTTCCTCAGATCCAGATTCGAAACAAGCAAGAAGATCAAGACACCAGAAGACCTGCCATGCAGCTTTTAACAAGAGGACGACACCAACTGACTTGGCTCCAGCCCTACCGGCCTGTTGATCCTTGAAGCCGCTCCTGCGAAACTCCGGCGCCTTCCGTGGTCAGCAACCTCAAAAACCCCGGAGGGCCTGACTGCCTTGAGGCTATACCAAGACTGGGACTCCCACGAGCAGTGGAAATGCTCAAAAAGCAACACCCCTGGTGCCAGCCAGGAACCGCGAATCCAGCCCACTCTAAGACTTCAGGAGCCAGATCACCAAATTCAGTTGGTTCGGGTCTGGGTGTCTGATTTCTCCATGGTTCTGTGTTAACAGGGATGGAGTTAGTCGTAACTTTTCGTGTGGAACTAGAGATAGTTCTAACAGTGTGGTGAACCATGGATGTCGTGCCCATGTGGGAGCCACTAGGATCAGTTTGAGAGACTGTTGTCTGAGCTTGCGCACCACCAATGAAATCAGTGGGAGAGGCGGAAAAGCGTACGCAAATCTGCCTGACCAGTTCATCCATAACGCATTGCCTTCGGACAGTGGGTGTGGAAACCTGGCGGCGAAGGCTGGGCATTTTGCATTTTCGTGGGTGGCAAACAGATCTATGTGTGGATGACCCCACCTTTGGAAGAATGGTTGAAGAACTTGTGAATGTTGTTCCCATTCATGAATCTGTTGTGACTGCCGACTTAACAGATCTGCTATCTGATTGTGAACCCCTGGAAGGTGTTCCACTAACAGATGTATGTTTTGAGGAATGGCCCATCTCCAACTGTTCTGTGCGAGCTGGGAGAGTTGCAGAGAGTGTGCCCCCCCCTGTTTTGTATATAGTACATGGCTCTCATATTGTCCGTCCGGATTAGGACAGCTTTGTTTTGTACTTGAAGTTGAAAAGTCTTGAGTGCTAAGAATATTGCTAGCAGCTCTAGATGGTTGATATGGAACAGTTTTTGTTGATTGTTCCATTGACCCTGAGTTGTGTGATGTAGGAGATGGGCTCCCCATCCTGTGAGGGATGCGTCTGTTGTGAGCACTACTTGTGGAACAGGCTCGAGGAACGGCCGCCCTTTTTTCAAGTTTTTGGTGTTCCACCACTGCAGAGAGCGATGTGTGCGGCTGTCCACCAACACCAGGTCTGTTAGTTGACCTTGAGCTTGGTTCCACTGTTGTGCTAGGCACTCCTGTAATGGGCGAATTTGCAATCTTGCGTGTGGTACTATGAAGATGCAAGACGCCATCATGCCTATTAGCCTCATGAACACCCTGGCTTGCAGAGACTGGTGGTGTTGAAAGGCGGTGACTAAGGTTTGAATGCTCTGTATCCTGGCTGGACTGGGATATGCTAGGGCTGTAGACGTGTCTATTGTAGCTCCTAGATACTGGTGGACGTGTTAAGGCTGCATGTGTGACTTGGTGTAGTTTATCATAAACCCTAAGTTGTGCAACGTTTGAATTGTCTGATGTGTGTGTTGGACACACTGATTGAATGACTTGGCTTTTATGATCCAATCATCTAGGTAAGGGAAGACATGTATTTGCTGCCTCCTGAGGTGTGCTGCTACCACTGCTAGGCACTTTCTGAATACTCGCGGTGCTGTTGTCACCCCGAATGGAAGGAATTTGAACTGATAGTGTTGTCCTTCTAGTACAAATCTTAGATACTTTCTGTGAGCAGGATGTATCGGGATATGAAAGTAGGCGTCCTTTAGATCTAGTGTTGTAAGGAAATCACCTTGTTGCAGCAGTGGAAGCACTTGTTGTAGAGTGATCATATGAAAATGATCTGATTGTATGTAATGGTTGAGGGGCCTGAGGTCGAGAATGGGCCTTAGTGTCCAGTCATTCTTGGGAATTAGAAAGTACAACAAGTACACCCCTGTTCCTTGTTCTTGTAAAGGAACTATTTGAATAGCACCCTTCTGTAGAAGTAACAGAACTTCTTGTTGGAGCAGAGTCAGATGGTCTGTAGACATTGGACGCTGCCTGGGAGGTATGTGTGGAGGGGTTGCTGTAAGTTCTAGGCAGTAGCCATGTTGGATAATCTGTCTTACCCACTTTTCTGTTGTAATGGAGTTCCAGACAGGCAGGAACTGTGTTAGTCTGCCCCCTAAAGGAGTGCAATGCTGTGGGGGGAGCGGAGGGAAGTCATTTTTTAGTAGCGGAAGATGATCGATTGTTGTTGTTACCGCGACCTCTTCCTTTGATATTATTGCCTCTGTAACCTCCTCTATAATATCCCTTGTTAGAGGATGTTTGTGACTTGAAAGATGTGGTAGTGTCTGCTCCAGTTTGTTTGGAGCCTCCTCTGTAGAAGGAGCGACGAAAGGAGCCTCTAGCTGGTGTAGACTGTAAAGCCCCCATAGACTTGGCAGTGTGTGTCTTTTTTCATTTTTTCTAGTGTAGTGTCTACTTCTGGGCCAAATAATTGGTTCGGATTAAATGGCTGGTTTAAGATGGTGGTCTGCACTTCTTGTTTAAACCCTGAAATGCGTAACCACGCATGCCTTCTAAGTATGACACTGGTATTTACAGCTCTAGATGCTGTGTCTGCGACATCTAGTGCGCATTTTATTGAGGCATTGGATATTAACTTGCCTTCTTGTATGAGGTCAGTAGCTTGATCTTGATACTGATCTGGTAGGTGCTCAAGTAGTTTCTCTAATGAGCCTTATCGTAACGAGAGAGGAGGGCTTGTGTATTTGCTATGCGCCATATGTTTGAAGCCTGCGCAGCTATTCTTTTACCTGACGCATCAATTACTTTGGATTCCTTGTCAGGTGGGGGTGCTTTGCCAGAAGTTTGAGAATTAGCCCTCTTCCTAGCATTGGCCACGACTAATGAGTCTAGTGGTAGGTGTCCTTTGATATAGACTCGATGAGGGTGCGGGTCTATATTTTTTTTCTCAATTCTGGGGTTGAATATTCTAGTGCGTACAGGGTCATTAAATACCTCTGGAGCATGTTTGATTACCCCTTTAATCATAGGAAGAATTTGAGCAGACCGCTGGGACTGCTCAAAGGTATCTAAGAGAAAATCTTCCTCAATGTCATCTGAATGCATGGGTACTCCATGGTATACAGCAGCTCTGTTTAACAGACGACCAAAACCAATGGTATCCTCTGGAGGGGAAGGTTTTGATGGGTATTATTGTGGCTCAGGAATGTCAGGCACGTTTTGAGGGTTTGTAAAGTCCCATATAGACACATTTATAGTGTTTGGTAAATTCCACACACCCTCCTCTACAGGGTATGAACCAGGTTCTTCTATGTCCCCCCTCCCCACCCAAATCATATTCATAAACATTGTGTTGAGGCGAATGTGATGATAATGGAGAATGGACAGGAGAGATTTGAGGTGATATATGAGGAGAAACAGGAGAAGAGGTAGGTATAGGAGAGGAAGGGTGCATAGGAGAGGTTGCACAGTCCTTTTTCTTGGCAGGAACCACAGGTGTGGGTGGTGTATCTGCTGGTCTCTTCTTGAGAGGCGTATCGCTTACACGACCTGTGTTTGGGTCTATATATATATCTTCTTTTGTCAAGGATCTGGTCGAAAAAGTTCTTCCTCCTGTACAACCTTCTTGGGCGTCGTTTTTTTCAGTGCCGGCGGAGGTTGTTTGGTTTCTTTAGCCTTGGTAGATGTTATAACGTCCCGTGGCGTAGGTTTCGGTGCCGAAGGTGTCGTTTTCGGCTTTGTAGGCATGTTTGAGGATTTGGGCACCTCGGAATCATGCTTTGTGGTTTTTGGCACCAAAGGTGTATAAGTGGATGGCCTCGGAGCCGGTGCTTCTTTCGGTTTCGGTACTGTAACAGTGTTCGGTTTTGGTATCAATACTATTTTTGTTTTCGGAGCCGAAGGGTGTTTAGGCTTCGGTGCCGAGGCATCTTTATTTTTCGGTGCCGATGGAAGAGGCTTGCTCGGTGTCGAGGCACTGGAAGGCGTAGTTAATTTCTTCGGAGCCGAGCTCGAAGGTGGGGCTTTCGAAGTAGGTGTTCGGTCTCGACTTGGCCCCTTGGGCGGAGTGCTGACGTTTGCCTTCTGTTTGGGCAGTGTATGTGGTGCAGGGGCAGTAGTACTCACGCGCTGACCCGATGGAATGGATTCATCTGAGTCATCTGCCTCTGATACGATATGGCGATCAGGTGAGTCTTCTTTTGGAACGAGCGGAACCTCGTCATCGAAGATATCTTCCAGTGCTGGAGCTGATGTCTTCATCTCGTGTAGACGGGCCCTCCGATCCCGGATAGTTTTCTTCAATCGGAAGGATGCACAAGCTATGCAGGTCGACTCGTCGTGTTCCGGCGATAGACAAGAGGTTGCAGACCTCGTGGTGGTCGCTATGTGGAACCTTTGCTTGACATACTGGGCATCTTTTGAACGGAGTTCTTTCCATGTGGTGTAGGCCGCACGGTGTCGATAGGCCTAACAGCCCACTTCGATGACCGGAATGGAAACGATGGTGTCGAAAAGTGTTGCGGTCGATGTCGAAGGTAGTTTGTAGAATTTTGAGGAAGTTCTGCGCTTCGAAATTGCAGAAAAGTCGTTTTCAGCCTGAGCGGAGAAACTTTCATCCGAACCCAGTGGCGGAAAAAAATACAATCTAAGGATGGAGCAGATGCCCATGCGCAGTATTCTCCAAGGGAGGAGTCACCTATC
This sequence comes from Lissotriton helveticus, assembly GCF_964261635.1. Taxonomy (NCBI): domain Eukaryota; kingdom Metazoa; phylum Chordata; class Amphibia; order Caudata; family Salamandridae; genus Lissotriton; species Lissotriton helveticus. Next base: position 1,662,485,323 of record NC_136065.1, read on the forward strand.
TCGGAACTAACAAAGACTTCTTCCAAGAAGACAACAACCTGCAATCATCCGAGCCCAACACCAGGTGGCGATCTAATGCATAGTGTACAATCTGCAGCTCATATGCCTCGAACATAGAACAGTTACAGAAGTCTGTGAGTGCATGTACTTCGACTCAGTCTCTTTGAGGAGAGAGGGCAAGCTTACAGCGGGTTGCTAGGTCAACTGTATTGATGTCTCTGAGGTCTCTTCTCCTGATCTTTGGTTTAGTTGTTTGAGACTTACTCTGAGATACCTCCAAGTTGATATGGAAGGAAATGATGTGATGGTCCGACCAATCGCATGGTATGATGAAGTCCAAAGTGATAGTATGTCCTTTGGAGATGATGAGGTAGGCTAATGTAAAATGCACTACAGGGGGCATCTTAGAGATGTCTCCTGAAACCTAACCTACAATCCACGTCTTGTCTGAGAGGCTGACTAGGCTGCCACACAGCAGAGCTGTTGCTGGACCCCTGGGTAGAGAGCCCTCCGCTCTCCTGGGCCTGCAACAATGCACATCCTGGGCGAGGTGCTAGTTCTCCTCCCCAGGATGGGCAGGGGAAGCTATAAAGGCATGCCACCTCTGTGAGCTTTTCCAGGCCACTTGCTGTACTCAGCAACTGGCCCCACCGATTCTGACCCCCACTCTGGCGGGAAGACAGGCGGGAAACCCTAAGTGAGGAAAGGGGGTGAACCAGCCTCAGCCAACCCCACCCCTCAGGTGGAAGAGGCAATGTGAAGCACAACTCCGGGCTCCGGCCATCTTGAGGATGGGGAGCCCTGCCCAATCAGAGATAGGCTCCTGCCCCCCTCCCACAGGAGAGGAGCAGGATAGGGGGTGTAGTCACCCCAGGACAGGGACCCATTGGTCCCTGCCCTTGCCCTACCTGTAACTCCCCTAAATTTAGTATTTAGGGGCATCCTGAACCTTCCTTCCTCAGATCCAGATTCGAAACAAGCAAGAAGATCAAGACACCAGAAGACCTGCCATGCAGCTTTTAACAAGAGGACGACACCAACTGACTTGGCTCCAGCCCTACCGGCCTGTTGATCCTTGAAGCCGCTCCTGCGAAACTCCGGCGCCTTCCGTGGTCAGCAACCTCAAAAACCCCGGAGGGCCTGACTGCCTTGAGGCTATACCAAGACTGGGACTCCCACGAGCAGTGGAAATGCTCAAAAAGCAACACCCCTGGTGCCAGCCAGGAACCGCGAATCCAGCCCACTCTGCACCCGCCGAGCCCGGCCTGTGCCTGAGTGGACAAAACCCCTGAGGACGTCCCTCCGGTGATAGTTTTTTTTTCTTCATTTTTGTAAAGCGCAATAGCTACCCTGAAGCGTCCCAGCGCTGTGGGCACGAGCAAGAACAGATGGTGCTGGGAGCAGAAAGTTTAGTTAAAAAGGAAGGTTTTTAAATATTTACGGAAAGTGAGAAGGTTGGGTTCTGCCCGCAGAGGGAAGGGGAGGGCATTCCATATCTTGGCCGCGTTGAAGGAGCGGCCGCCACTTCTTGATCTTAGAACTTTAGGAGCGAGATGGGCTGTGGCTGATCGAAGCGTCTGGGTGGCTGATATGGAGATATCAGGGAGTGACAGATGGCCGGGCCAATTTTCCAGAGGGCCCTGTGGGCGATATATAGTGACCTGAAATCCAGTGCCCAAGGACCCTCTTCAACTACCCAGACGATGCCTGCAGCCTCACAACCAGGGATCCCTCCAACCGCGACCAGCAGAGGGTAAGATTTCCCGACGTCAAAAGAGACCCCTGCACCTGGCGCCCAACTGCCCCCTGTGCCCAACTCCTGGGTGCCTACCTAATCTCCAAGATCCCAACTAACCCCTCAAAGTGTTGGTCACTCCTGAAGAATCTCCGTCCCAGAGCCTGCAGCCTTTGTTCATCTTCCAAGACTCCCATTGACTAACATTGAGCGCCCGACAGCTCAAAAGCACCTGCACCCAGCCTTCTGTAAAGGCGCAGGGAGGGGGGGGGGGGCAGGAGGGTGCATGCGATCATGCTATGATTCTTTGATTATATGTCTAGGCTGTGGACAGGACTATGAGATTTCAAGGGGGCGGGCGTTGGGGGGGTTTCTAGATCATTTAGTATGTCTTTGTTATGCATTATTGAATTTGCTCACAAAAGTCGATTGCTTTCATGGTTACATATGGTCTGATTCGGCAGATGTCTCTGGTGTGTAGAGCCCTGCGATGTATATGTACATTGACAAATAAAAATATGTGGTCTATGTTTATACAGATTTTAAAAGTATTTCAAGTAACGCAGGTAGGGATAAAAGTGAAAGAATGTTGCTATAATGATGTACAATAGTGTTGAGACAAAAACAGCACAGGATCTAGGACCAAACTGGCAGACTTACCACCACACTTCTGAGACTTGACAAGTTAAATATGCAAGGCAATAAAATAGGTAAAAGACTCAAGTACTCACTGTAATGAAGCCGAAGCCCTTAGAGATCCCAGTTTCTGGTACCTTCATGAGCTGGATGTTTTCTATCTGCAGAAGAGGAGACAATTAGGCCCTGGAGATAGAACACCACAATGTTCAACAGACACTCATTGACCTAAGAGTTCATAATCCAAACCAAAGCCATCACCATAAGAAAACGAACAAGCATTTGCAATGCAATAGGTCTCGCAGCATTAAAGTTTGAGTTACTGGCATTGTAAATGACAATGCTTTATGTGATTTTTTTTTTGTTGGAATTGGTATATAAACATTGTTTGTGAATGAAGCTGAGCCTGTTCACTACTCCTGTACAGTGCTTTCACTTATTGTGCACTGTGAGAGGCCCTCGCCGAGGGATCTCCTGGTGAAAACGTGCACACGGATACATATGTTTACTGAGAATGCATGGTAAAGAAGGGTACCAGGATACTCCTGCTTCATTGTGACTCGCGAAGGAGTTTACACCAAGCTAGGATACTGCCATTATTCAAACTCCACTGGTTTATTTCCCTTGAATCATGTTTACAGGTGGTGTTTGTTTAGGTAAAAACGGCAACATTTAGATTTCAGCACCTGGGAACGAGGGGAAAACATGGCGTTTGTTGTCAAGAGGTGCATCGCACTAAAAACTTGCTTGTTTTTGTTAGGCACGGGGAGATTGAATGATTTGTCCAGAATCATAGGATGATGAGCGTCATTGTCGAGGCTCGAACCCGGTTCCCCAGATTTGAGCTCCACCGCCCTAGCTTGTTAGGCCACATCCTCTCCCCAGTGGGCCCTTAACAACCCCGGGCCCCGGTGTCACTGCACTTGATGTACCATTGATAGCGACGCCACTGTCAGCAAAGCATAAAAACATTTCTCAGAAGAACGTTGTTATTGCACTTTTTATGCCTTTTGGGGACGGTTGTTGGGGGAAAAAAGGTTGCATTAATGGATACAAAGGTACATACTGTCTCAGCCCTGCTCAAGAAACCATCTGCTGTCCCCTTGTTCATGAGGGGGGTGAAAGTGCCCGTGAGCAGCAACACTGGGAGAGCCCGGGCCTGGGATGTGGTGTGACGTGTCTGCTGGAGTTGGTCAGACAGCATCAGCAGGACATCACCACCACGGATGTTTACAGACCATCCCAAGAGGAGAGATGTCTGGGCTTAGCCTGCTCTCTCAAGGGGTGCTCCCCCGCTGACTAGGGGAAGCCATCAGGCCACCTGGCTTGATGAACTGGCCTGTCTGCCTGTCCCGGCCGGGGCTGAGGTCAGCCTGTGAGCCGTAAATCGGCCCAGGAGACAGGAGGGACAACATGGGTGTGGGTACGGGGCCTGGGGTTAGCTCTAATGGCCATTCCATTGGAACTAAGGGTAGGCCCCCTGCTAATCTCCCTAAACTTAGCACAACTTAAAACCCGTCCTGGGCTCCCCCTCCACTCACGCCATTCCACAGACCCACTGCTCAGGGCATCACGCGCTCCCCCGTGTCTAGCCCCGTTCTAAGCTTCAATCCCTCCAGCCTATTTCTGAATGTCCTCCAACACCACCCCGCACCCCCTCAAGTTAACCCATTATTCCTATTTGTCAAAGGAGCCAATCCACTCATAATATAACTACCGCTGCTTAGCAGCCCCACCCCCCCACTGCCGCAAACTCGGTCCGAAGGCCTATGTCAAGTTTAACCCTTTCAGACGAACTTGACGTTCATGCGGAGTTTGCAAGCGTACCGAGTAGCTGTACGTGCGAGTAGATCATGCAAGGGCGCCGAGATGCTCCTTGGAGCGATTGTAGCGCGGTATAAATGGGCAATTACATTACATTACATTACATCATTGATATCCATCCTTTCCTTTAATGTTATTAATAGTATTGTTACATTTTAATTTTGCGGTAATAACACACACCAAAGTAACCTTAAGGGGCAACCCATGCGTGAACCTAGAGAATTCCGCAGCTCTATTCGTACCCCACATTATGTTTTTTTCTGGGACTCACTCGTAGCACTATAAACCCCTGTCTCGTCTGCCAGTATGCAGAGGAGCAAAAAGCCAGAACTATGAAACCAGTCAGACAGAACATGGGTCTACTTGCCAGATATGCTCGAGTCCCTTCTGTGCGCGCCCGTCCCTTAGGTGGGAGAGTTACTCAATTGGAGTTGGACTCAACCTACGTCACACACTGCGCTCAGTGCGCGTGAGCTCTTTCTGGTGGCCCCATTAACCAACCCTCCCTCTCGCTTTGGAAGGTAGCTTATTCCCTTTTCCATCAGGGACCCGATATTCTCGTCCTGCGCTGACTGATTTGTGTATGAACTGCTGAGTGGTCATTCTCTAAAGGCACTTGCACCAAAAAAAGGTCCCCAATCCAAGTTTTTTACGTCCTCACCGGGCACTTTTAGCACTCCAGGTGCCCATCGTAAACCATACTTCCGGTCTTGTCCTGGTAACTTCCGGTTTCTGTGCCGCCACAGTGACGGCGGGCAATTTGCCACAAATGCTTCCCTGCAGCAGATACGAGCTGTAGTCGACTCGGGCGCGGCTCCGCAAACCGAAACCGTTTGGCTTCGGTTCTCAAGCCGATTCCACCAATTGGAAGAGACGTTACATTGAACTCCGAGAATTGTGACGAATAATAGATCGCCATGCATCAGGATAGCCGGTCATACACCAATCAGGCGGATCTACTAGCTGAAGGGGGCGGGCTGATGCCAGAGCAGGCATTTGCAGCCGTTCGTCTGAGAAACATCCCTCTTGAAATGGGTCCTTTTACCAGCGTTCGTAGAGAAGCAGAGCAGCGAGCGCCATCTTCGAACGGTTCGAGTGGACGGCAGTGCTAACGTGTAAATGAAGTGCTTGGCTGAGGAGGGCAGTGCTTGGCTGAGGAGGTGAGCGGGTGGAAAGGTTAGCGGGGACATCGCGGTTCAGTCCGTATATTGGCTTCAGCAATGGTTAGATCCTATCAGGATATAATAACGGCTGAGGGCATGGGAGACCTTTTCGGTTGGTGCTTACATTCCTAGGCGGCGGCGGGGGGGGGGGGGGGCACGGTGCGATCGTGTGTGTGCGCGCGCGTGTATGTGTGAGCGCGTGTATGTGTGCGGCGGGGGGGTGTCTCTTTATGTCTGCGTGCGTGTATGTGCGCTCGTGTGTGTGTCTGTGTGTGCGCATGCGTGCAGGGGGATGTGTGGCTGTGTGCGTGTTGGAGCTTCCCAGGAGACAGGAGATGGCCACAGCGTGCGCGCACGCGCGGCCCACTCTGATCGCCTTTTGGAAGATACACGCAGCCAGGTCCTGTCTCCTGGGAAGCTGAGTCGCTCACAATAGGTCTGGCGCGGTTAACGCCACGAGACCTAAAAACTACCAGAACCCTTCTGACATATTTAACAAGCATTTACAATGCAATGGTTTCGCCTTTGGAAAAGTTAGAGTTATTGGCATTGTAAATGACAAAATTTGTATTTATGTGTTGGTTTTGAAAAAAATACATGGCATTGTCATTTACATTGCCATTAGCTTAATCTCTGCAGTCACTCTGCACTCTCTAGCACTCCCTACTCACTCTGCACTCCCTAGCACTCCCTACTCACTCTGCACTCTCTAGCACTCCCTAGCATTCCCTACTCACTCTGCACTCTCTAGCACTCCCTACTCACTCTGCACTCTCTAGCACTCCCTACTCCCTACTCACTCTGCACTCTGCATTCCCTATGCACTCTGCATTCCCTATGCACTCTCCACTCCCTATGCACTCTCCACTCCCTATGCACTCTCCACTCTCCACTCCCTATGCACTCTCCACTCCCTATGCACTCTCCACTCTCCACTCCCTATGCACTCTCCACTCCCTATGCACTCTCCACTCCCTATGCACTCTCCACTCCCTATGCACTCTCCACTCTCCACTCCCTATGCACTCTCCACTCCCTATGCACTCTCCACTCTCCACTCCCTATGCACTCTCCACTCTCCACTCCCTATGCACTCTCCACTCCCTATGCACTCTCCACTCCCTATGCACTCTCCACTCTTCACTCCCTATGCACTGTCCACTCTCCACTCCCTATGCACTCTCCACTCTCCACTCCCTATGCACTCTCCACTCTCCACTCCCTATGCACTCTCCACTCTCCACTCCCTATGCACTCTCCACTCTCCACTCCCTATGCACTCTCCACTCCCTATGCACTCTCCACTCCCTATGCACTCTCCACTCCCTATGCACTCTCCACTCCCTATGCACTCTCCACTCCCCATGCACTCTCCACTCCCCATGCACTCTCCACTCCCCATGCACTCTCCACTCCCCATGCACTCTCCACTCCCCATGCACTCTCCACTCCCCATGCACTCTCCACTCCCCATGCACTCTCCACTCCCCATGCACTCTCCACTCCCCATGCACTCTCCACTCCCCATGCACTCTCCACTCCCCATGCACTCTCCACTCCCCATGCACTCTCCACTCCCCATGCACTCTCCACTCCCCATGCACTCTCCACTCCCCATGCACTCTCCACTCCCCATGCACTCTCCACTCCCCATGCACTCTCCACTCCCCATGCACTCTCCACTCCCTATGCACTCTCCACTCCCTATGCACTCTCCACTCCCTATGCACTCTCCACTCCCTATGCACTCTCCACTCCCTATGCACTCTCCACTTTCCACTCCCTATGCACTCTGCACTCTCCACTCTCCACTCCCTATGCACTCTGCACTCCCTATGCACTCTCCACTCCCTATGCACTCTCCACTCCCTATGCACTCTCCACTCCCTATGCACTCTCCACTCCCTATGCACTCTCCACTCCCTATGCACTCTCCACTCCCTATGCACTCTCCACTCCCTATGAACTCTCCACTCCCCATGCACTCTCCACTCCCCATGCACTCTCCACTCCCCATGCACTCTCCACTCCCCATGCACTCTCCACTCCCCATGCACTCTCCACTCCCCATGCACTCTCCATGCACTCTCCACTCCCCATGCACTCTCCACTCCCCATGCACTCTCCACTCCCCATGCACTCTCCACTCCCCATGCACTCTCCACTCCCCATGCACTCTCCACTCCCTATGCACTCCCTACTACTAAAGGTTATTTCTTCCAATGCAGTTTGGGTGCAGTGTGCGCTGCACTCTATACAAAGGTGGCGTCTAATCCTGCTCTACTCAAGTCACATTTTCCAACGTCATCTTTTCAAAAAATATTTAAAAATGTAAAAAAAATATGTCAGAACCCCAAAATCACATGAAAATGTACTACTGGCGATGCTCTACCGAGCTGTGCTGTTTAAGAAGGGGTCAGAGCAAGGGGTCCCCCCGATCTGAAAGGCCCTTGGGTGCCCCCCAGGTCCCTGCCGAAAGCATGCGACATTTGCAAGGAAGGAGCTCGCCGAAGTTTCAAAAATTAATAAAAAATATTTAGAAGTCAGAAATAGTCACATCCGACCCATCAAAATGTACCCCTGAGTGTGGAGCTCAAACTGAGCCGGGTACAAGAGTCGGATCCTCAAAAGAGCTCCTTATTTGGAACTTCTTTGGACTTGCGACCTTGCAAGTTTAGTCCAAACAAGCATGTTCTGCTTGTAAGGACTGAGAACACAGCCTTCAACAAGGGAAAGTCCCCTTGAAGTGGGGCACAGGCTGTTCTAACCTAGGGCCACATAGGGAGGACCCTCCCACCCCAATGCAACCCCCTCCCAAAAAACCCACATTTATCCACTTTTACAGAATTGGGAGCAAACTTTTGCTTGGAAACAAGAAGTCATCAAAGATGGCGTGTAATACTGGCACGGGGAGCGCTGCATACGTGTACATGGTATTACATTAAAAACTACATTCATAGTATTTCCAGACCCGGTTACTGGGGGGTGAGACTGCGGGGCACTGGGTGTAGTCCCGGCTTCCAAAGCAGGTTTGACCGGCACTCTTCATAAAGGGGGCCAGGCTCTACAGAGCGGCGGATAGGGGTTGCTCCACATGTATGCAAGTTCGGTGCGCCCCTAACATAAGTGTGTGTTTATAATGTTACTCTGCTGGGTTCTGGGGGGCAGGGGTGATTCGACCTGGGTGGCAGTCATGTGGCACGTGCACTCCTTGCTCCACAAACCTCCAGCATCCAGGTGGCCACGATCTTCCGCATGTAGGGTTGCACTTCACGCTGCACGCACTTAAAGTAGGAAGCGGACGGTGGGCAGTTCTCCTCCGCCTTCAGCATGGGGTTTCCACCTCGCAGCACAGCAGCTGATGTTCCATGTCTCCCCCGGCACGCGGTGCCTGCTCTTGAGAGGGGGTGCGGGGTGCCCGTGCTGTCCTGTGAGTGAGAGAGCTCCGTTCAGTGCTTGCTGCTGCTTCCACTGCTGGAGCTCTCTGGAGGCTCCGGCTCTGCCCAGCTCTCAGCTCAAGTCTCCTCCTGCGGCAGGCCCACATGGCCCTCCAGTGCTCACATCAAAGCCGGCGCCGACTTAAGGAGGGGGCGGATTCAGCAAGCAAATATGTGAGTCATTGTGAGAATTAGTGAGTGGTTAAGCGTGTGGCTTACTCTGAGTAAGGGAGTGAGTGCACGATTTGGAGGAGACACCAAGAGAGACTTGGGGGGGGGGGGGCAGGAACGGTTAGACGGACAGCGGGAGGGCGGGAATGGACAGCGGGAGGGGGGGTCGGGAACGGGATAAAAACAAAGTGAAAACACATTTATAAACAAAATGCTCCTTACCTGATTGCCTCGTGGGAACTCGAATCTTGCAGCCAACTCCAACAACAAACACTTGTAAAAAGACGAAAACAGGCCGACTCAAAAAAAAAAAATAACACCCACCGCCGCGATGACGATCTGAAGTGGGTGGAGAGCGAAAAAATCCCGGGAACGCCCCCGAATCTGGTCTGGCCTTGACAGACAGATCCGGCACCCAATGGCTAGCCTCCATTTATGGAGCCGGGGGACGATCCTGAAGTCCTTATTGTAATCAATGGATTTCGCCTGCGCCGAAAAGCTGCGCAGAGCGCAGCCTTCGGCAGGCGAAACCCAAAAAGAATAGAAGAGGAGTAATTAGAGGCTCAATCATTTGACGCTTACTTTAGGTCAAAGAGGACTGTGAATTTTACTGTCCCATGTGTTTGCAAGGCACAACAAGTATTGTCATAGCCAATAGGTCGCGCTACAAGTGTTTAGCTGTGCAGCACATTATCCCCACTCACACAGCAACAACACATAGCACACTTGGACCACTAGGGCCAATCTTATAAGAAGAAATGTGAACAGACCAGGCCTACTCTTGTTGGTTACAAATAAGAAAACTGGAAGAAGCACATCATCATACATCAACTTAAATCTAAGCAGTCTTCAGAATGAAAAAAAACGGTCTAAAACTGTAAACAACCATAGACACTAATTGCCCTGTTGAAGCTAGTGTGGTGAGTGAGGGGCAAAGATGCTCAAAGGGTGGTTAAATAGCAATTGTAGTGTCAGAAGGTGAAGGTTCTCAGGCTAATCCATGCTGTCATATTCCTACAGAAGGTAGAATTTTAAGTGAAGCTGAGTCCATACATGTATGCAGCACAGTATTGCGCTACCCTGGAGAACATATCATGCACAGCCTCAAAAGACAGCGTGGGTCAATCTGATGAACACACATGGCATTAGTACGTGTGTGTTAGCGTGAAAATAATTAACATCTCAGGGGGTGGGATCGTGGGCCGGATTACAAGGCTGCTCTTCTCTGTGAAAGAGTAAGTCTCTCTCATGGGAGCTAGTAGTCAGTGACTCATTAATGGCTGTATTTTCCTTTTCGGATTTCAGCATGGTCTCATCATGAGCGATGTACATAACACACACATATATTTTCAGAACTCACTAAAAGTAAAGAGGAGACGGACTTCTCAGTAATGAGCCCAACCTCTCCCAGCGCATTCACAATGTCCCTGCTTATTCAGGACAGACCACAGTACCCAACTTTTCAGGCAGCCAAGTCTCCACATGGGGAGCTCAATAACATTGTAGCCCAGCTCCCCCAGGACCAGCAGACAAGTAGTAAATGCTCAAACAAAAGATCCTCAATGCCAGAACCAAAAGAAGCACTCTTACGTCCGCCAACAGGCTGCAAATGACTTGCACAACAAAACTAGGCACTGACAATGATTTATGGTGGCTCATTACCTATACCACACCTGTTAAATACAATATCTGTCTAAATGTAACCCCATCAGCCAACATCAAATTTAAGAGCAACTTTAACCCGCTCACACCCCTGATCTCTTTCTGAAAGTGCTTACAGGCAATGTAGTAACGCTTTAAGTGTTTTATAACTTTGGCTGTTATCCTTGAAGCCAGGCATGATATCCTTCCATTCTATATAACATATTAGTACTTAGCATTTTACATTTTAGTGTGATTGTTTAACCTGGGAATGGTCGGTTTTAAATTCTTCTGAATTTCTATGCAAGTGATGTGTTTCTTTTCATATAGTTTATTGTAATGTTTTATTTTCTTAAAACACTCACAATTGAGGTTAAATTGATATTGCATTGCCATGTTTTGAATACCTTTACATTATATACTTGTATTTTTTGCTTTTAAATGCAACATTTTTCTGCAACACATTGGCTAGTTTCTACAAAATTAATGTTGTCCTTATGTAACTGTATTGTTGCTTCACCTGGTACTAGTCTGTATTCAGTTCCTGGAAGTGCTTGTGACGTCTTAGGCAGGTGTGTATGTAGAATAGTTATGCACATAGTTAGCTGTCAAAAAGCTTCTCAGTGTGTATTCTTTAAATGTTGAATTCACGTGCAGCTATCACATATGGCTGCATATTCTATCTTCTTTGGAGTGTGTGGTATGCATTGAGTTCTGGGTGGCATAGGCATTTGTTGGAGTAAGATGTTGAGGTATAGTGTTGGCAAGCAAAGCGGATGTGTGTATGATCTAAGTGCTACAATATGTTGTGCATTGCTTTCTATGTGGATTTCACGTGTGCCGGTGTATGAATGACTTGCAGATGTATATTAAGTATGCAGGTGTAGAATTCAGTTCGGGTACAGTGAGTGTGCTATGGATGGTGTTTCAGATGTGTCAGTCTAGTTTCTTAGATATCTGATCTGGGTGCTATACAAATGTATATCTACTTATTTTGTTAACAAATAACAGAAATTAGTGCTACTCCGGGGCACTAATTTGTAGGGCTCCTGTGCAGCCATTTCAGACATCTTAACACATTGATACATTTTCAAAAGTAATGGGGAGAGCATGCATATAATGTGCTTATGCTTTTACAAGCAGTGAAGGCTACAGAATGCGCACAGGCCTCCTTTATTGCTGCCAGCACTCTTCCTTATCAGCCCTGTCAGTAGCCACATGCAACAGCCAGACGTTTAGGCTCACGTTTCAGGGAAATTCTTGCAGCAGAAAACAAATCTAGCACTGGAAAGAGCTACAGCAATAAAACCTGGTAGAAATCTGTATCTAGTGACCAGGCTGGACTTGCATTTATTTTATTGTAAATCTAAAAAGCAAAACACGTTGTTGAGAACCCAGTTGTCCTGTAGAATACATATTTCAAAAAGCAAATTCTAGCCCAGAGGCGATGCGGATAGCCTTGGGGGCATTTACTGTGCAGAGCAATGAACTTGCGCTGGAAACTGCTAAAGACAAGATTTAGAGGCATGTTTTTTCTTCCGTTCCCACTGCCTGTGAAGTGAGTGAATACTGGGGGCTTTCAAGCTATGAGGCATGTCTCTGGTATGTGCACGCATTTTCTGTGAAAAAGCGTTGCCCCCTTTAAATCGGCTGCTCTGTGCTGAGTTTGATGTGCTGAGCAGGGAGTGCGGTGAGAGCATGGCAAAGGACATGCCAAAACGCTCAGTGAGGGGAGGATGTTTCCACGCCGCCAGAGACCGGGAATGACCAGAAACAGACCCGTTTTTAGGTCTCGCCTGAGTCAGCGAATTCGCTGCCCTGGCGAGACATTTAGTTATTGTGCTTTTAAAAGTGTGCGGCATACTGCGTGTAGTTACGCGCACAGACACAAGAAGAGGCGCAATCTGGCTTTTGCCTCGCTCTCCCGTGCGTGCACCTCGCTCTGCCTCTATGTCTTGCTCACCCCTCCCCCACCACAGAGCGCGTCTTGCGAAATCGGCCACACGCCTTTATTTTTAGGTCTCGCTAGAGCCCCCGCATGCGCTATTCTGGCGAGACATATAGTAAGCGGGTTTTTAAAGTGCTACCAAAGGCGGCCACCAGCTTGCTGTTACGTACACAAGCGCGAGCACCTCGCTACGCCTCTCCAATGTTCTGATGCTGATCACTGTCGTGCATACAACTACCGTTTACGCACGCACGATGTGTTTACACAAACATTACTAGCTTGTTTAACTTGCAGCACGAGGCACGCGCGCTATTTTTCTTAACTAGTAACAGGATAGTGTTTTCTTTTTTTGAACGTTTTGCAGCAATTGGGTTTTTTGTAAACCTAATGAATTCCTGACTAATAAGTTCGGAATAGAGTGCTAATCAATGTGCATTTTTCCAACCTAAACAAAACAGCGCAGCTTGTCTAACCCTAATTCCGGCTTAAACATGAAAGGAGAGTGCACCGCCGTGTGCAAAGTGCACAAGCCTGGGGGAGGCAGCCGCAGATGCCGGAAACTCCAGAAGGGGCGAGAGCCAGCACTCCGCTCCCAGGCCGCAGAGGCTGCCCTCCCTGCGGTTTCAGCTCAGGTCTGCTCCCAACATTCCCATGCCCGCGCCCACATGGCCACCCCCATCCACGCACCGCTGCCTTCCCTTGCGAGAGACATACTCCTCGGGAGAAGTGCTGCTACGTCACCCGCCAAAGTACTGCCACCCCACGCAAGTGCCGAACCCATGCACAAGATGCCCCTCAGTGCAAATATTGCTTCCCTGCTATCCAGCCCCTGAAAAAGTATTTCCCCTTCTCGCAAGAGAATGGGGGCAGAAAGTACAGTCTAGTATCAGCCCCCCTCCAGGCAGCATGTTGTCCTTTTCTCATAACTGCTGGGACTTTACAGGTAATGTCCTTTTACTCAAGTCTTTCCCCGTACAAGCTCTCGATTCCGTATGTGCTTTCCCATAAGTGCTCTCCACCGCACGAACAGTATACATGTTCGCACATCGTGTTCTCATGTGCATTCTAAGCTCTGCCCCATGTACTGAGTTTCTCCTCACGTGCATTCCAATGGATGCTGTCCCATTTACCAGCTCTATAGTCCATGCGTGCCTTCATTCCTACGAGTGTGCAGTCCTAGCTCTGTCCTCCTCACGTGCCTTCTCGTAAGTGCTGTACCAGGCACTAGCTCTGTCCTCCTCAAGTGCTCCTCCTTAAGTCCACACGTTCTGCACCATGAGTGCTGCCCGCCCGCTCTATTCCCCCCCCCAACACACACACACACACACACACACAAAAAGCCGCAGCACAGGAAAAAACATTCTTGACTCAAAAGACTGCAAGTGTGCAGCCAAGACCTGTGTCGAATATTCCTACAAATGAAAAATTATGGACACACATCCGTTATTAAAGCTGTCTCTTAGGGAATGTTCGCACGTGACAGTTGTGCGATGGTACAGATACCACCGCATAAGAGATGCCACAGATACCATCTTCTGGGCGAAAGAGACAAGCCCCTCTAGCTGCATACTGCCAGGTGAAGCACGGGTTAAGAATGGAAAGGAGCACGGGCACATGCAAAATACATTCTAGGAAAATGCGCATGCAGCCAAAGAGGGCTCCAGGAAATGAGTGCCTGTTCTAACATCAACATCTACAGCGGGTGAAGGTGAAAGTACCAAAGCGCTACTCGACACAATGACTCCCTACACCCCCCCCCCCCCCCCCCCCATTGGCATCTAAAATAATGCAAAAGACACTCAAGATGCCTTAACTGACAGCCCCATTGAAGAAAGGTGGAGCACCTCCAAATACATGTTTTGTATCATGGTGGGCAATAAATTCTATCATGAACGATATAGGGCCTGATTTAGATCTTGGCGCCCTATTCCGATACCTTTATATCCTATGGAAACCGTAATACGGCAGACAGGATGACAGTCACCTTTGTGAGGGAGTATTGCACCCAGGGCCGGCTCCTCCGCAATGGCCAGGAGCATGGCCCCACTGGCAGAACCAGCAGCTAAAAAAAAAAACGATATTTGATTATCATTTTATTTTTAATCAGCTGGCTCAACCATTGTGTGCAGGGAGGGGTGGGGCATTTGTAGGGGGTAGGAGGAGTGCTATGTGCACATGTGTGTTTGGCTGGCCGTCTCAGGCTGACCAAAACACACACATGCACTTAGGTTTCTCCAGCCCAGCCGCATTGAGCAGCAAGCTGGAGATACCCCACAAGACTCCCTGGTCTGAGCAGGGTGTCTTTCTAGCCTGCTCAGGCCAATCCACCACACTGCTCAGGGCGGGCATGGACAGGGAGGTCTGATGGCTGTGCCTGCTGGGACAAGGAAGAAGAAGCACCCGGCGCGATGCGGGATGCAGCTGTCAACTCAAGGCATGTTTTCTTCTTTTCTTTTTATTCCCCGCCTCCACAGCTTCCCCTCCCTTGCACCCTCCCTCCCCCCACCCCACTACCTTTTGTACGTGGGGGGCGCCACGGATTCCACCCGCAACATCTAAATAAGACTCATACTTAAACAAGCATTGGCATTGCCAATAGTTCTCACCTTTGGGACCCTATAAGTGTTTAGCCATGCAACAGTTGATGTTGTTGCACCAAGGATATTGTGCTGATTAACTAAATACTTATAAGGTTCCAAAGGCGAGACTAATTGGCTATGCCTATGCTTGTTTTATATGTTTTTGCAGTACAACGGCGGCTGCGCAGCTTGCCAAACTCTTTGCTGCTCCGTTAAGTTAAGCCTGCTTTATGGATGTTGCGATACAACTTTTTAATACGCCTCGTTCCTTCCCATAACCACCGCGCTTGTTATTCCTGTGGCCTTTAGACTTCAGCCGCTTTCACAGCAGCTGCACCGAGGTGATCTGATCCGGAGTTTTTTTGCAATCAACCTAGCTCCTGCACTAACAATCAGACCACATAAGATCATTCGACGCATCTTGCACGGAGATGTGCCTTCTCTGAATTTATCCTGTCGAGGTGAGTCTTGCCACATTCCGTCTGCCACCCGTAGTGTGCTCTTACTTATCTACATTTATCAATCACAGACCTACACAACCATTTTAGTTTGCAGCCTCGAGTATGCTTTAAGCAGTTCTAGTTATTATACATGTTATCACACACCGTGGGCGCATCTTTCCTTTTTAAGTCTCTCATTTAAGTTTTCTGCACATTTCTCGGGATTTTGTTATCTTGTTTTCTGTATATCGTGCGCTTACTCTGCAAGCACTCGTGACCCGATTTCACCCTCAGACTAGGTGTCACTAGGTGTCACTCTCATTGATTATTCCCCTTTGGCATTAGGCCTTTGACTGCAGGAATTTCAAGCCACTTCCCAAGAGTTAGATCATATATACCACATCGCCTCCACCCAATGGGTGTAACAACACAACTGCCATGGTGACCTTTGCCTGTGGTGTACTAGTGACCTTATGGTTCTTACTCCTATTTTTCCATTTTCTCTTTTATGTCATTTGGCCTTCACAGACTGTAAAATACACATTCAGAAGCTGTTATAGTTTGGTAAGTGTGACTTAATTTCTTCTTAGCATGTACTCTGACCTACCAACGCTTTGACCTTCTTTACTGCCGGTTCTCACATTTCTATTGTGCATTCCATTGAGCCAGTGCACAGTGAACTTTATGGCCACCTTTTTGTCACACAGATTTGTGCTAAGGACTAAAGCGCCATTCCTGTTAAAAGTTGTGATGTTGAGAGAAAGTGCCATCTTTCTTGCATGGTATGCCGCCACTTTTTGCTGAATTGCTGATGTACTTTGACTGAGTGTGCCCTGGGATCCTGCCAATCAGGTGCCAGGGCCTGTGTCCCTTCCATAAAACTGGGATGCGTCTGTGGTGATGGTTACAGTTGGCCTTGGCGGCGCCAGAGGCTTTCCCCTTGTTATGTTCCTCATGTTCCACCATGCCATTTCTTTCTGCACTGAGTGCGTTACAACCACTAGATCCTCCCAACGACCTGTAGCTTGTGACCATTGCTCCTGTAGCCATTCCTGTAAAGGTCTCATGTGTAGCGGTACATTTGGCACTAGGTGTATGCATGATGCCATCATGCCCATGATCTTGCTCGCTGTTCACTGTCCGAGCTTGCCCCTTCCGGTAGAGCTGCGTCTCCTTCACCAGCGCTCTCGATCTCTTCTCGCTGGGGACCACCTTGCTCTGTAAGGTGTCGATCTGTGCTCCCAGGAAGATTTTTACTTGTTTTGGTTCCAGTGAGGATTTCCTACAGTGGATGGAGAAACCCAAATTCATCAGCGTGCTCGTCACTCTCCGTTTGTGCTGCTTGCACGTTTCGTATGAGCTTGCTTTTATTAGCCAGTCGTCCAGGTAAGGGTATACGTGTATTCCTTTACTTCGTAGGTGTGCTGCGACTGTTGCGAGGCACTTTGTGAAGACCCTTGGAGCCGATTTGAGGCCGAACGCCAGTCTCATGAACTGGTAGTGGTCCTCTCCGATGGTGAATCTTAGCAGATGCTTGTGCCCTCTGTTCATTGGGATGGGCAGGTAGGCCTCCTTGAGGTCTATGGTGACCATGAAGTCCCCGCCTTGCAATTGAGGAAGTACCTCTTGCAGGGAGGTCATTTTGAACTTTTGCGTTCTTATGAATTTGTTCAAGAATTTAAGGTCCAGGATGGGTCTCATCGCTTCGTCTACCTTTGGCACCAGGAAGTATGTTGAGTACACGCCCCTGTTCCTTTCTCTGTAAGGCACTGGTTCTATGGCCTGCTTCTGCAGGAGCTCTCTTGCTTCTTCTTGAAGGTGCTCTAGCTCTTTCTTTGCTAGTGGTCTTCTTTTCGGTTTTCTGTTTGTTGGTTTCTCTTCCAACTCTATGCAGTACCCGAACTGTATGATGTTGAGAACCCATTTGTCTGAAGTAATTCTCTTCCACTCCTGGAAGAAATGCGTTAGTCTTCCTCCTACTGGTCTTACATGCGGGCATGTGCTTAGTTCGTGTAACTCCTTTCTGTCTTGTTTGTGCTCCACCCTGGGAGTTTTTGCTTGGGTGGGCACATGGAGCTTACTTAAGTCACTTAGAGGTGGGTTGTTGTCCCGCTCTCTTATTTTGTCCACGTCCATTTCCTCTCCCGCGAAAGGACTGGCCTCTTGGCTGGTACTGCCAGGACTGCTTTTGTTGACCCTGCTGTGTCTGGGTGTCTGCCTGGTGGGTTTGTTGGAGCGCCTGGTGTGATGTTCCTGGCTGGTTTCCCCCCCTCCCGTTAGGTCTTCGTGACGGGGTGCCTCTTTTAGTACCTCTGAACTGCAATGCCCTCATGGATCTTGCAGTCTCGTTATCCTTTTTCAGTTGGCTGAGCTTCTCATCAACTGGGGCCCGAACAATGTTTCTCCGTTGAACGGGGTGTTCAGAATGCTGTGTTGCACTTCCGGCTTGAAGCCTGAAATCTTGAGCCAGGCTTGTCTCCTTCCCGTGATTCCCATCACCATGAGTCTGCTGGGGGTGTCTGCTCCGTCCAGGGCAGTTTTGAGGCAAGAATTTGCCACATAATTCCCCTCCTCGACCAGGTGTTCAGCTCTTTGCTTGAATTCCTGAGGCATGTTCTTCACTAACTGGCCCAGCTCATCCATGATCTGGTACATGTGTCTGTTGAGCAGTGCGCTGGAATTTGCCATGCGCCAGTGCATTGCGGCATTCCGTTCAATTCTTATCCCCACAAGGTCCATCCTCTTGCTCTCCTTGTCTGGAGTTGGCCCAGAAGTAGTAGGCACATTGGCCCTTTTCCTTGCCGTGGCTGCGATGGAGTCTGCCGAGACCGTGCCCTGAATGTAGGGTGGGTCTTTGGAGGAATGCTTATACTTTTTCTCCGTCCTGGGAGTGACTGCTTTGCAGGTTGCAGGCTCCTTGAAAGCCTCCTTCCCCTGAGCCATGACGCTCTCGAGCATGGGCAGGTACTGGCTCCTTGTTTGAGTGGGAAGCAGTGTCTCTAGAAGGAAGTCTGCCTTCTGCTTCTCCTCGTCGAGTTTTACTTTGAAAACTGCAGCGGCATTCCTGATGACTGCGTTGTAGACCCCAATGTCATCCGGCGGCGAGGGCCTCGAGGGATACGTGTCGACGTTCTCCTCCGGGCTCTCGGTGTCGACGTCTTGCCAGTCTATCTCCTGAGTCTCCGAGGATGCAGACCCGAGGTGCAATCTGCGGTCGTCGTCCCCTTCATTATCGTAGTAGGAGGCCTCCTCATCTTCTTGTTCGTCGAATGCCTCAACGCTTCCCGACTGTCCTTCGACGTCGTAGTCCTCCTCCTCCGTTATTTCGACTACCTGTGCCTTAGGTTTCGTCGGGATCATGAAGTCTTTCATCCTGGCGTCAAATTTTTTCTTTCGCTGCAGGATGTTTTCCATTTCGGCCGCGTGTTCTGCATCGAATGGTTCGGCCGTTCTTTTCGGCGGATAGCTCTGCGCCGAGCCGATCTTCGGCGTCGAAGGTTTCGGTGCCGAGCTGGCTTTCGAGTCCCTTGCCGGGGCCAAAGAGGTCTTCGGGTCCTTCTCCCTCGGCATCGAACGCTCCTTTTCGGGGAAGTTTTTCTAAGTTTTTTGCTGTTCACCAGCTCTTGGCGCCGGGGACTCCTTCTCAGAGGGTCCACTGGGCCTGGGTGTAGCTGCGGGCGCCGAAGTTTTTGGCGTCGGCGCTTTCGAGGCCTTGCCCTTATTTTTTCGAGACTCTGAGTCTCTCGGGTGTTTAGGGGCCGTAGAGTCTCCTACCTTGTACGAAGCCTCGTATTATCGGTCTCTACGACCGTGTAGCCGGCGTCTTCGGCGGCGGCGTTGTCCTCTTCTTCAGATGATAGCCCCAGATCCCGAAGGGACGGTGGCTGGCCTTTGCACTGCATGCTGGCGTTGGCTACCCTCTGTCTCGCTCTAACTCGAAGAGTCTTCGGAGTGAAGACGGAGCAGGCGTTGCAGTCCCTGCTCTCGTGGTCGACTGGTAGGCAAAGGTTGCAAACCGGGTGCTGGTCCTTCTGCGCGTACTTGTGGTGGCAGTTACGGCAGAATTTGAAGGGAGTGTTGTCCATCTCATGCGTTCAGGGGGCCTCCTGAGCATGCATTCTCCGATGGACGTCGAAGTTCTGAAAGATCTTCTTCTCCTTCGTCGTCCTCTTCGATGATGTAGTCTCCTCTAGTCTTTTAATATCCTTTTCGTCCAAAAACGCGTATTTTTCTTCTTCTTTCTCCAAAAATGTCTGGTGCCCTTTCGGGAACGATCCAGACGCAACCGCGGAAAAAAGAATCTGAAGATGGCGCCCAAGAGTGGGAGCTTCCGCAGGAAGCGTGCAGACGTCACCGGAAATACACCAAGAGGTGAGACACAGACGCCCACCTGGGCTAAAAAAAACAAAAAAGAAAAGACTACGATTCCGGACCCAACCACAAGACCGCGGAATAATGCACAGCATAGTGAATCCAGAAAGATTCACGCTGCAAAATGAAAGGACCTAGATCTGTCCCTTGAATGTCTATGACGGGATCGTGGAGAACGTGATCTAGTCGGAGTTCTTCTTTTTGAAGATACCACAGTGGATGTCCTTGATCTTCGTGGAGATCTCCGAGGTGTTAGAATTGGAGATTTTGACAGGCGGGAAGGAGAGTAGGTACGGGAGAAGTCTGAACCAGGACTGCTGATAGACCTAGCTTTCTTCCGCCTAGGTTCTTCACCGACTTCTGGAAAGCCCTCCGGTGAAACCTGTACAATATGAAGACCAGGAGACGAAGATCTTGAGGGAGAGTGAGATGCACCAGCAACCTCTTCCAAGGCCCCAGCAAGTTCTTTGTTCCTCGACGTCGAAGGCCTTGACGTCGACAACTGCTTCTCCCTCGACGTCGAACCATGGTGATGCCCTGTAGGAGTCAAGGGCTGTGCAGATTTCGACGTCTTCACAGGAGACCTCGACCTGGCATGACGTCGTGACGATTTTGACTTTGAATGACGCCGACGTCGTGGTGACTTCGACGTTGAACGGTGCCTTACTCTCGGCGTCGACCGGTATTCAGGTCTCTTCGACGTCGGCAAGCGTCTTGACGTCGACCTACTGTGAGGTGACGGAGAGTGTCTCGCCGTTGATGGGGGTCTAGACGACGATAAATGTTTTGACGTCGATAGACCCGCATCTTGGCCCTACCTCTGTTCCAAAGCAGGACGCTTCGACGTCGAGGCTTTTGTCGACGACGGAGACTTACGCCGTCTCGACATAGGAGACTGTTCAGGCCTTTTCTTCGACTGTGACTACGACACCGACGGCGAACAATCTGGAACCTGCCTTTTTCTCGACGTTGTAGAGGCAGACTGTAGAAGGCGTCGATGCTTCTGATGAGAGGAGGGCTCTTGATACCCAAGGCCACTTTCTGGATGTGCTTTTCCTCTCTCCATCACCACCTGAAGCCGAATCCTCTCTCTATCACGAAGTGTTCTTGAGGAAAACCTTTTGCAGTGATAACAAGTGTCTACCTTATGAGAAGAAGGAAGACAGGCGATACCAGTTTCCTACACA
The DNA here is from genome assembly GCF_964261635.1 of Lissotriton helveticus. Classification (NCBI taxonomy): domain Eukaryota; kingdom Metazoa; phylum Chordata; class Amphibia; order Caudata; family Salamandridae; genus Lissotriton; species Lissotriton helveticus. Next base: position 1,662,506,455 of record NC_136065.1, read on the forward strand.
CAAGATGGACAATTTCTGAAGAGAGCTGGCATTTTGGCAGAAAAAGATGACAAGTTTCTGTCGGAAAAAGAAGGTAAAACTTCTACCAGCACAGGAAAAATGCTAAACAGCAAGAAAAAACAATTTCTGACTAAAAAGTCAAAAAACTGTCGAGCTCAAGCTCTAGGATCCTCACAGAAGGAGCCGGAAAAACGAACTGACTTAACTGTCACCTGTGGCGCATGCTGGGAGCATAGGGCTCTCTGAGGTTCTTAAAGGTAACGTACCTAGATTCTTGTAAGTCTTAAAGGCGAGGTGCCAGTTATCTTTTCTGTCTCAGGACAGTAATTCCTATGCAGCCTATGGGCCAAACTGCCTTCAAATGCTTGTGTTTTTTTCCTTGTTCTGGAAAATAAAGAAATTCTTGTAGAAACCATTCGGGCGTATGGTCTCTATTACAAGTTTTCGCTATGCAAGTATTGCTGAGTTGTTTTCTGGCTGTTTGCCCCTTTTTTAGTTTGGATTTTATAGGTCTGCATAGTTATATATTTATATTTTGTTATAAGCTCCGGGGTCCCGCACATGGGTGGGGATAATTCACTGCTTATGACTATTGATGAGTATTCCCTGGAAGAGAACAATGTTTAGGTTCCACACTGGAGAGGGAGGTAACCTAGGAGGAATAATTCTTTTAAATCCTTCCATAAAACCTTTAATGCTGGTACTCTAAACAATGACATATGTTGTCTGTTTTGTAGATATGCGGCAATGGCTGCAAGATGTAAACGTATAGATGAATAAGCCAGATTACATCTTTGTAAATGGAGAAGGTAACAGATAATATTTTGGATGGAAGCATCTAAAGGATCAATTTGATTATTATTGCAGTAAATTGCAAATCTCTTCCATTTAGCAGCATAGCAAGCTCTATTAGTAGGTCTTCCGGCTTCTTTAATGATATTCATACAGTCTGGTGGCAGGTTAAGGTAACCAACCTCCAAGACTTCAGGAGCCAGATCGCCAGATTCAGTTGACCTGGATCTGGATGCCTGATGTCTCCATGGTTCTGCGTTAGCATGGATGGTGTCAGACAGTTTTTGGTGTGGAACTAGAGAGAGTTCTAGCAGTGTGGTGAACCACGGTTGGGGTGCCCATGTGGGAGCTACCAGGATCAGTTTGAGAGACTGTTGTCTGAGTTTGCGTACCACTAGTGGTATTAGTGGGGTTGGCAGAAAAGCGTTCGCAAATCTGCCTGACCAGTTTTTCCATATCGCATTGCCCTTGGACAACGGGTGTGGAAACCTGGCGGCGAAGGTTGGGCATTTTGCGTTTTCGAGTGTGGCAAACAAGTCTATGTCTGGATGACCCCAAATGTGAAAGAATGGTTGAAGAAATTGCCGATGTAGTTCCCATTCGTGAATCTCTTGTGTGTCGACTTAACAGATCGGCTATTTGACTGTGAACTCCTGGAAGGTGTTCTGCAAGCAGATATATCTTTTGTGGAATGGCCCAACTCCAAACGTTTTGTGCGAGCTGGGACAGTTGCAGGGAATGTGTGCCTCCTTGTTTTTGTATGTAGTACATGGCTGTCATGTTGTCCGTCCGGATTAAGACAGCTTTGTTCCGTATGTGCACTTGGAAGGACTTCAGTACCAGGAAAATCGCCAGCAACTCTAGGTGATTGATGTGTAGCACCTTTTGTTGAGCGGTCCATCTTCCCTGAGTTGTGTGGTGGAGCAGATGTGCTCCCCATCCTGTGAGGGATGCGTCTGTTGTCAGTACCATCTGTAGAACAGGCTCGAGGAACGGCCACCCTCTGGACAAGTTTTTGGTGTTCCACCACTGCAGAGAGCGATGTGTGCGGCTGTCCTTGTTAGTTGTCCTTGTGCCTGATTCCACTGATGTGCTAGACATTCCTGCACTGGGTGCATTTGCAGTCTTGCATATGGTACAATAAAAATGCAAGATGCCATCAAGCCTATTAACTGCATGAACACTGGCTGGGAGAGACTGTTGGTTTTGAAACCTTGTGACGAAGGCTTGAATGCTCTGTATTCTGGCTGGACTGGGATAAGCTAGAGCTGTATTGGTGTTTATGGTAGCCCCTAGGTATTTATGTACATGAGAGGGCTTTAGATGTGACTTGGTGTGGTTTATTGAAACCCCAAGTTGTACAGTGTCTGAATTGTGTGAGATGTGTGTTGAACACACTGGTTGAATGACTTCGCTTTTATGAGCCAATCGTCTAAGTATGGGAAGACATGGATATGTTGTCTTCTGAGATGTGCTGCTACTACTGCTAGGCACTTTGTGAACACTCTTGGTGCAGTTGTGACCCCGAATGGAAGGACTTTGGATTGATAGTGTTGTCCTTCTAGCACAAACCTGAGATACTTCCTGTGAGAAGGATGTATGGGAATGTGAAAGTAGGCGTCTTTGAGGTCTAGTGTAGTGAGGAAATCGCCTTGTTGCAATAATGGGAGCACTTGTAAAATGACCATGTGAAAATAATCTGAGTGTATATAACGATTGAGTGACCTTAAATCTAGAATTGGTCTTAGTGTCCCATCCTTTTTGGGTATTAGGAAGTAGAGTGAGTAGACCCCTGTTCCTTGATGTGGCAAAGGAACTATCTCTATTGCATCTTTTTGCAGCAATGAGAGAACCTCTTGTTGGAGCAGTGTTAGATGTTCTGAGGACAATGGACGCTGTCTGGGTGGTATATTTGGAGGGGTAGCTGTAAGCTCTAGGCAATAACCATACTGGATAATCGGTCTTACCCACTTGTCTGTTGTGATGGAATTCCAGATAGGTTGGAACTATGTTAATCTCCCCCCTACAGGAGTAGTATGGTGTTGGGGGAGCTGAAGGAAGTCACTGTTTAGTAGTGGAAGAGGATCGATTGCTGTTGTTACCTCGACCTCTTTCCTTATTATTACCTCTGTATCCCGCTCTAAAGTATCCTTTATTAGAGGATGCTTGTGTATTTGTCTTAAAGGTAGCTGAATAGCTGAATTGTCTGCTCCAGCTTGTTTGGAGCCTCCTCCGTAGAAGGAGCGACGAAAGGAGCCTCTCGCTTGGGTGGACTGCAGAGCTCCCATAAACATGGCTGTGTCAGTGTCTTTTTTCATTTTTTCAAGCGCTGTGTCTACTTCTGGACCAAACAATTGTTGTTGGTTGAATGGTTGATTTAAGATAGTAGTCTGTACCTCTTGCTTAAATACTGAAATGCGTAGCCACGCATGATGTCTAAGGAGGACACTGGTGTTAATTGCCCTGGATGCAGAGTCTGCTACATCTAGTGCACATTTAATGGAGGCATTTGATAATAGCTTACCCTCTTGTATGAGGTCATCTGCTTGTGCCTTATATTGGTCAGGTAGATGTTGTAAGAGATTCTCTAGCTGATCATAGTAAGCCTTGTCGTATCTTGCGAGGAGGGCCTGTGTGTTAGCAATGCGCCATGCATTGCTAGCTTGGGCAGCTATTCTTTTCCCTGAAGCATCTATGATCTTTAATTCTTTATCAGGAGGTGGTGCTTCGCCTGATGTTTGGGAATTTGCTCTTTTCCTAGTGTTTGAAACTACTAGGGAGTCTAAGGGTAGCTGTCCTTTAATGTAAGCTGGATCCACAGGAGCTGCTCTGTACTTTTTCTCTATCCTTGGGTTTATGATTCTAGCTTTTACAGGATCTTTAAACACTTCTGGTGCATGTTTAATTACTCCTTTAATCATTGGCAGTATTTGTACAGATTTTTTGGGATTGTTCGTAAGTGTCTAGTAAAAAATATTTTGTCTCATCTGAATGCATGGTGACATTGTGATAGATGGCAGCCCTATTAATTAAGTGTCCAAACCCAATATTGTCTTCTGGAGGAGAAGGCTTAGATGGATTTATATGTGGGTCAGGAATATCTGGTATATCCTGTGGGTTTGGATACTCCCAGTCTGGTGAACCTGTTGGGTAGGGAAAAGGGTCATCTGGGTCTTTCCCTCCCCCATGCTATACTGATCATCATCAGCATCCTGATGAGGAGTATGTTGTGGAGAATGAGGAGGAGAATTTTGAGGTGAAATCTTTAAAGGGAGAGCAGGATAAGGAGATACAGGAGGGTGCATAGGAGATGTGGCACAGTCCTTCTTGACAGGCACTGGAGGTGTGGGTGCTGTAGCTGACTTCCTCTTCTTGTGTGATGTGGTGGAAACATGTCCTGTTTCTGGATCTATGTATTTCCTTTTTTGCTAAGGGTCAGGTCTAAAAAGCTCCTCTTCTTGAGAAATTGCTTACGGCGCAGATTTTTTCGGCTCCGGGCCTGGTTTCTGCTCAGCCTTAGGAGTTGTTGTATAGTCCTTTGGCGTACTTTTTGGCAACAAAGGTATTATTTTCTGAGTCGATGCCTGGTTCGAGGGCTTGGAGGCATCGGGAGCAGGATTTGTGGGTTTCGGCACCGAAGATTTTGGGGTGGAAGCAGGCTTCATTGGTTTCGGTGCCGTCTTGTCTTTAGGAGTCGACGGTTTCTGAGTCTTTTTCGGAACCGGGACTTCTTTCGGTGCCGAGGGAGCTGGTAGTATCGGCACGTGCGGTTTGCTCGGTATGGAGCTATGGAAGGCTTTAATATTTTCTTCGGAGCCGGGCTCTATGGCGGGGCTTTCGAAGCAATGTCTCGGTCTCGACTGGGCCCCTAAGGCGGAGTTTTGACCTTAGCCTTTGTACTAGAGGTTGGGGCTAGGGTAGGGGCAGTCGTACTCACGCGTTGACATGATGGTATGGAGTCATCGGAGTAGTCTGCCTCAGATACGATCTGGAGATCATCGGAATCTTCCTCGGGGACATATGGACCGTCGAAGATATCCACCGTTTCCGGAGCCGATCTCTGCATGTCGCGTCGACGGGCCCTCCGATGTCGAATGGTCTTCTTGGATCGAAAGGTGCAGCTCGACTCGTCGTGTTCAGGTGATAAACACAGGTTACACACCTCGTGATGGTCGCTGTGTGGAAATATTGCTCCACACACGGGGCATTTTTTGAATGGTGTCCTTTCCATGAGTTGTAGGCCTCACCACGTGGGTATGCCCAACGGCCCGAGTAGACAACCGGAATCGAAGTGATGAGGTAGAGTCTATGTATATTGAAGTTAAAGTTTGTTTTTAGAAAGTGTTGCGCGTCAAAGTCTTTGAAAAGTAGATTTTCGAACTGGAGTGGAAAAGTTGCATCCGAACCCAGTGGCAGAAAAAAACAAGCTAAGGATGGAGCCGATGCCCATGCGCATTATCGTCCAAGGGAGGAGTCACCTATCTCGTGACTACAAAGACTTCTTCCAAAACGAAAACAACATGCAATCATCCAGGCCCAACACCAGGAGGTGATCTAATGCAAAGTGTAGAATCTGCAGCTCATATGCCTCGAACATAGAGTTATCGGCTAAAAGTTAGGTATTTGGTTGTGGGAGTTGATATTCTGGGGGTAGACCCAGGGGTCTCTCCAGGGTCAAGGTTGCATTCTTGTTACAACCTCAGCTGCACTAGGGCAGCCAGGTGCAAAGGCCCAATGTTATCCAATGGAGGTAGGGGGCCTCCGGTTGGTGGCTGCTGACAAGCAGGCTGGGTTGTGGGAGCTAAGCTCCTGGACTTAAGCTCAGTGCAAATGGGTGTTCAAGCCAGCACAAAAGGTGCACCCTCAGCAGTACTGAAGTGGCCGCGTGCAGAGTGCTGTTTTGGCCTTGGGTGCCCTGTAGCTTGCAACGGGGAGTCTCCAGTTTGCAAACACACTGCAGGGTCGGAGACGAAGGTCTTCTGGGTGCGACCACCACTTGGAGAGGTAAGCTGAGATGCTGGGGGTTGGTTACACACCGTCGGTTGGGTCACCCAAGGCCGTGGGGAGTCCGGTGCAGGGGTGCCTTTTAGGGTCGCGGTTGTGGGACATTTTGGTTTAAGGCTGCAGGCGTCGGCTTAAGGCTGGTCAGGGGTCACCGACTCATGGACTTTGGCGGACCTGGAGTCTGTTCGTGAACAAATTCAGTGTTCATAAGAGACAGTCTTTTCTTTTGAAGGCTGGGCAGGCCCTCAAGGTTCTTGAGGATGCTGGCTGCAGGACACAGCAGAGTTTTCCTTCTGCAGGTTCGAGGTGGGGACAGGCCAGTAGGGCTGGTGCCAAGTCAGTGGGTGTCCTCCTCTTGTTAGCTTTGGCACGGCTGTTCGGCCCTTCTTTTCTTCTTCTGGTTTCTTGTCTGAGGAAGCAAGGTTCCAGGGGTAACCCTGAATACTCGAGTTAGGGGCGTTACTGGTAGGTAAAATGAAATTAAAATGAATGAAATTAATTTGTACTTGTAAAGCACACTGCTGCCCCAGCAAAAGGGCGTCCTGGCGTTGTACTCATACCGCTGTGGAACCCTTCCTGGCTTTTCCCTGTGAAATGTCCACTCCTGGGCACCCCCAAGGTGAAGCGAGGCATCCCAGCGCTGTTGGGGCCGTTGTGGAGATTAAGCAAGCTATTGCCCAGAGGTGCAGAGTGGGACCCATGATTAGAATAGGCACAGAGGCGCGAATTATCAGGTCCGAGGAAATTTAGCCCAAGACCCGCCGAGTCGGGAATTGAACCCTGGTCCCGGGCCAGACCTCTGCATCAGGGTTTGCCACTCTAACCATTGAGCCACACTTCTCCACAGCACTTCTCTAAAAGGTTGTGACCAAATGGGAGGTGGGCATAAGCCTCGCCCTGGTTGGCTGCGTCCCCCCATCTGAAACATGGCGGGGACTGAGAGTTGTGCTTCACCTCGCCTACCCACCTGAGAGGTGGAGTTGGCAGAGGTGGGCACACCTCTCTTCCTCACTTGTTTTTACTGACGGTTCTCCCGCCCAAAGTGGGGGTCAGAACCAGTGGGGACAAGCTGCTGAAAGCAGCAAGTGGCCTGGGGAAGCTCATAAAGGTGGCGACCCTTGGACGCTTCCCTTTCGTGAACCCTGTCCATCCTGTGGGAGGAGGCTTGGCACCTCGTTCCAGGATATGCATTGTTTAAGGCCCCCGAGAGCAGCAGGCTCTCGACCCAGGGGTCCAGAAACAGGTCTGGTGGTGGCAGCTGAAAGCAGCCACTCAGCCTGGACACTAGTGGTAGGTGCTTTTTCAAAGAGCATCTGCAAGACACCCTATGTGTGCATTTTTCATTAAATACCCCAATGCCATCAGTGTGGGTTTAATGTGCTGAGAAGTTTGGTACCAAAGGTCTCAGATTGCAGTGTAGCCATTATGGTGCTGTGGAGTTCGTAAAGACAACTCCCAGCACCATATACTCTAAATGACAGCATTGCACTTAGACACTGTAGGGGTGAAAGAAAGTGGCTCTGTATACACTGGACCAACGTAAGGAACAGTGTGCACAGAGTCAACAGTCCCCAGAGGTTTGGCAGAGGCTAAAGTTAGATATAACCTTACTCTCTAAAGTGTTAGCTTGGTCGAGCAGTAAGGCGGTATCAGAGGACAGTGTAAAGAATTTGTTGTACACACTCAAGTCAGCAAATGGTCTCACACACTCAAGAATGAACTCTAGGCCAATTGTTTTGTATCAAAAGATTATAGTTGTTTTTTATTTTAGAACCAAAAAGGTATCAAAATATACTTTCTCAGAATGAGTTACTTTAGTTAAGAACTTTTCAAATAGGCAATAGACTTTTTGATTACAATAGTTACAGTTTGTTGCAACAGGCAACACAATTTCAAACACAATGCAACATTGAGCTCAACGGGAATTTCTAGTTAAATGCAATTAGTTATAGGGACAGATGGAGGATTGTGCCCTCTTGATTTATCAAAATGAGTCTGGAATAATTATCAATCCACTTTTTGGCATTATTCCGTGTTTTTTTTTTAATTTGAATTTTCATGCGTGAAACAAGCAACAGACCAATGAAAGATAGCCGACACGTGTTTCGCCCTAGTGGTCCATTGACCGTGGGCTTTTTCAAGGCAAAGCTCTCCAGGCCCTGGGACCGCAGAGATCAAACATCGTCTTTTCCAAGAAACACGAAGATTACTTCAATATACAACGAATAGTTTCTTACCTGTCGGTGTAGTTTTGCAGCTTGAAAATCTTTCTGGATTCACTATGCTGTGCAAAGATTTTGTAGCGGTTTTCGTTACTTTTGTGGCGGTTGGGTGGAAGATGAGCGTTGGTTGTTGAATATATGTTGAAACACCTTTTGTCCTACTTGTGCTTCTTTGTTCATTTGTACATCCACGCAATAGTGCTTAGTGAAAGTGTGCACTGAAGCCCATGTTGCCGCCAGGCATATGTCCTCAATTGGTGTGTTGGCCAGAAAGGCAATTGTTGCTCCTTTCTTCCTGGTGGAGTGGGCCTGTGCCCCTCCTGTTAGCTCCTGGCCAGCTTGTTTGTGGCAGAATTGTATTGTCTGTGCGATCCATCGAGCTATGGAGTTCTTAGTCACTGGTTTGCCCATGTAACTGTTTGCCAAGGATACAAAGAACTGTTTTGTTTTCCTGTGTTCCTTCGTCCTTTCAATGTAGTGCATCACATCCCTTCTTGCGTCCAGGGTGTGGAGCGACCTCTCAGCGCTTGTAGTTGGGTTTTGGAAGAAGCTAGGAATCTGAATACTCTGATTCATGTGGAACCTTGACACCACCTTTGGCATGAAGTGTGGGTCTGTTCTCATCACGACCCTGTCACTGTGTATCTGGATGTAGGGTTCCTGCAGTGTGAGTGCCTGCAGTTCGCTCACCCTTCGTAGCGAGGTGATTGCTACCAGAAAGGCCGTCTTCATCGTTAGCATTTGCAGTGATGCTTTGTGGATGGGTTCGAAAGGTGCTTTCATGAGCTCCGTCAGTACCACATTTAGGTTCCAGGCCGGCGGCAGCATTCTCTTTGGTGGCGCTATTCTTTTAGCCCCTTCTAGGAATCTTTTTACGACTTGGGATGTAAAAAAGCTTCTCCCTGTTTCTCCTCTTGTGTATGCCACAATCGCTGCCAGGTGCACCCTCAGCGAGGATGAGCTTAGCTTAGCCTTAACCCCTTCCATGCTCATGACAGAACCGTTCCGTCATGAGTCCATAGGCTCAATAGAACCTTCAGCACTGCAGCGGAATTCGCGCAGCGCTGAAGGGGTTAATCAGGTGCGTGAGGTATCTTAGCACTGTGGATTCCCTGGTCAGTTTCCTATGGAGTTTTTTCTTGCAACACCATTGATTGAATCTTTTCCATTTCTCCACATAGCACTTGCGTGTGCTGGGCCTTCTTGCCTCTCGCAGCACCCGCAGGGTGCTCTCTGGTAGTTTTAGGTGTGCGAACTCTAAGTCCTCAGGAGCCAGGCTGAGAGGTTGAGAATACCAGGTCTGTCTGGCCCATTGTGGTGCCACCAGGATGAGCGTCATGTTGCTCTTCATGCATTTGTTGAGAACCCTGGGGATCAGTGGTATCGGGGGAAAAGCGTAGGCAAATGTTTTTGACCAGCTTATCCATAGGGCATTCCCCTGTGACAGTGCCTCTGGTTGCCTGGATGCAAAGTATTGGCATTTTGCATTCCGGCGTGTTGCAAACAGGTCTATTGTTGGGGTGCCCCAACTCCTGAATAGTCTCTCTGTTTCCTGAATGTTGAGTTCCCACTCGTGGGACGCTGAAGTCTGCCTGCTGAGCCACTCCGCTTCTACATTGTCCTTCCCTGGCAGGTGTATGGCTAGCAGGTCTATTTTTAGTGGTATAGCCAATTTCCAGATTACCTGTGCCAAGCTCGACAGAGGGAACGATTGAGTTCCCCCCTGTTTGTTTATGTAAAACATCATTGTGGTGTTGTCTGTTTGTATTAGCACCTTCTGGTTGTACAGGTGTTTCTGAAAAGCCTTGAGGGCTAGCAAAACCGTTTTCAGTTTCAGGTAATTGATGTGTCTGACTGCATCTGTAGGGCTCCACAGACCCCTCACTCTGAGCCTGTTCATGTGTGCGCCCCACCAATTCTGGGATTCGTCTGTGGTGATGGTCACTGTTGGGTCCGGTGGTGTTAGAGGTTTCCCTTCTGTTATTCTCTCCTTTGTCCACCACCTTATTTCTTCCTGCACCCTGTGCGTTAGAACCACTAGATCCTCCCAACTTCCTGTAGCTTGTGACCATTGCTGTTGCAGCCACTCTTGGAGTGGTCTCATTTGTAGGCGTACATTGGGGACCAGGTGTATGCATGACGCCATCATCCCCAAGATCTTGCTCACAGTCCTCACTGTCAGAGCTCGCCCCTTCTGGTAGTGACGTTTCTCCTTCAGTAGGCTGAGGGTTCTCTTTTCGCTGGGTAACACCCTGCATTGGATAGTGTCGATCTGAGCTCCCAGGAAGATCTTCACTTGCTCTGGTTCCATCGAGCATTTTCCCCAGTGTATGGAGAAACCCAGGCTTGCCAGCGTTCTTGTCACCTGTTCTGCATGATCTTTGCATGTCCTGTAAGAGCTTGCCTTTACTAGCCAATCGTCGAGGTAGGGGTACACGTGTATCCCCTTTCTTCTTAGATGTGTGGCCACTGCCGCGAGGCATTTGGTAAACACCCTTGGTGCGGACTTTAGGCCGAATGCCAGGGTTGTGAATTGGTAGTGATCCTTGTTCACTGTGAATCTTAGCATGTGCTTGTGCTGCCTGTTCATGGGGATGTGCAGGAACGCATCTTTGAGGTCTATGGTGGACAAGAAGTCCCCGGCCTTTATCTGTGGAATGACCTCTTGTAGGGATGTCATCTTGAATTTTTGAGTTTTGACGTATTTGTTTAGGAACCGTAGGTCCAGGATGGGTCTTAGACTTTCGTCCACTTTTGGCACCAGGAAGTAGTTTGAGTACACTCCCTTGTTCCGTTCTTTGAAAGGAACCCTTTCGATGGCCGCTTTGAGGAGGAGTTCTTGAGCTTCCTCTTGCAGTAATTGCAGCTCTCTTCCTGAGTGTTGTCTTTTCTTTGGTTTTCTGTTTGGTGGTCTCTTTTCCAACTCTATGCAGTATCCGAACTGCATAATGTTGATTATCCACGTGTCTGTTATTTTTCGCCACTCCTGGAGAAAAAATCTCAATCTTCCTCCTACCGGCGTCACATGTTCCTTTGTGTCTTGTCCGTGTAGCCCTCTCCTCTTTGTTTTCCCGTGCTCCTCCCCCGGAGGGTTTGAGTGGGAGAGCACCTTCTTCCGTGTGAAGTCACTTAGAGGGGGGTTGTTCACCGCCTCTCCTTCTCTGGCCCCGTCCATTTCCTCTTGACCGAAAGGACTGGCCCCAGCTCTGGTAGTTCCAGCTTTGCCTCTGCTGGCCCTGGTGGCCTTGGTTGTCACTCTGTTGCCCCTGGTTGAAACTCTGGTGAGAATCTCCTCGCTGACTTCCACCTCTGCCGTTCGGCCTCCGTGTAGGAGTGCCCCTTCTCATCCCCCTGAATTGCAGGGCCCCCATGGACCTTGCCGTCTCGTCGTCCTTCTTCAGTTGGGTGAGCTTATCATCAACTGGGGCTCCGAACAGTGTTTCACCGTTGAAGGGTGTGTTCAGGATGTTGTTCTGAACCTCAGCCTTGAAGCCTGAGATCCTGAGCCAGGCTTGCCTTCTCTCTGTGATGCCTATAGCCATCAGTCTGCTGGATGTTTCTGCCCCATCCAAGGCTGTCTTCAGGCACGAGTTGGCGATGTTTTTCCCCTCTTCCACAAGGTGTGATGCCCTCTCACGGTATTGTTCCAGGAGGTGCTTGAGCAATTGGCCCATCTCATCTCAGTGCTGGTATTGATGTCTATTCAGGAGGGCGTTGGAGTTCGCCATCCGCCAGTGCGTTGCGGCGTTCCTCTCAATTTTCCTGCCCGTTAGATCCATCCTCCTGCTTTCCTTGTCAGGTGGAGGTCCAGATGTTGTTGGGACGTTTGCCCTTTTCCTGGCCGTTGCAGCGATTAATGAATCTGCTGTGACGGATCCCTTGATGTAAGCTGGGTCTTGGGGGGAGAATTTGTACTTCTTCTCTGTCCTCGACGTTACTGATCTGCAGGTAGCCGGGTCCTTGAAGGCTTCCTTCCCCTGGTCTGTGATACTCTTGAGCATGGGCAAGAACTGGCTTCTTGTCTGTATGGGGAGCAATGTCTCGAGCAGGAAGTCTGCTTTTGGCTTCTCCTCTTCCAGCTTAACTCCATAAGCTGCTGCCGCCTTCCTGACCACCTCATTGTATGCCCCAATGTTATCCGGTGGCGAAGGCCTCGAGGGGTATGTTTCCACAGCCTCCTCCGGGTTTTCGGCCTCGATGTCCTGCCATTCCTGGTCTTGGGCCGTCGAGGAACCTGAGCCGTAGCTTGACTGCTGCTCCCCGTAATCCCCTTCTGTGTAGTAGAGGTCTTCCTCCTCTTCTTGCTCCGAGGGTTCCGGAGTTTTCGGCGTCTCTTCGACGTCGAACTCCTCGAGCTCCTGTACCTCAGCGACGGTCGGTGCCGGCTTCGAGGGGATCTTGTAACTTCTCATTTTTTCATCGAAGTCTTTCTTTCTCTGAAGGATGTTCTCCATTTCGGCCTCGAGCCTTCTTCTCTTTCTCTGCATCTCTGCGGCCTGCTCGTCGTCGAGCGTTTCCGCCGCTCTTTTCGGCGGCGTCGTCGACGTCGAAACTTTCTTCGGCTCCTTTTCTTTCGAAGTCGAAGGCCCTTTTTCGGGGGCTTGCTTCGATGACCTTTGCTTTTCGCTGGTCTTCGGCCTCAGGGAGTCCTTCTCGGAGGATCCGCTGGGCTCTTTTTCGGAGGATGCAGCTTCGGTCGTCGATTTTTTCGGCGCCGGTGCTCCTTTCGAGGCTCTGGGCTCAGACTTTCGGGAGTCTGCCTCTGGCTTTCGAGACCCTGTGGGTGTTTTCGGGGTCGTAGACTCTCCTACCTTGTCAGGCGTTTTCTTATCGGTCTCTGCGACCGTGAAGTCATCTGGGCCTTCGGCGATGTTGTCCTAGTCGTCGGTGGAGAGGCCCAGTTCATAAAGCGTCGGGGCTTGGCCCTTGCCCTGCATCGTGTGGTGAGCTGTCCTCTGTCTCTCTCAAACTCTGAGTGTCTTCGGCTTGAAGACGGAGCAGGCGTTGCAGTCTCTGCTCTCGTGGTCGATTGGCAGGCAGAGGTTGCAGACCGGTTGCTCGTCCTTCTGTGTGAACTTGTGGTGGCAGTTCTTGCCGAATTTAAAGGGTGTCTTGTACATCCCTGCGCTCAGGGGGCCCCCTGTGTGCGCATTCCTCCAAGGACGTCGAAGATTTCGAAGTTCTCTCATTTCTTCGTCGTCTCTTCTCTAATGGTCCTCTTCTCCCGATCTTCTCAGGTCTTCACCGTTGAAGAGTTGCTGTATTTCCTCCTTTTCTCCTCCAAAACTTCTGGAGCTTCATGCGACGATCCAGGCCCAACGGCGGAAAAAAGAATCTGAAGATGGCGCCCAAGGGTGGTAGCTTCCGCCGGAAGCACGCCGACGTCACCGAAGGGACACCAAATGGTGGGACGTCGACGCCCACCTGGGCTACGACCCAAAAAAAAAAAAAAGAGAAAAAAAGACTACGATTCCGGACCCAACCACCAGATTGCGGAATATGCACAGCATAGTGAATCCAGAAAGATTCACGCTGCAAAACTAAGCTTTGCCTTGAAAAAGTCCACGGGGCACGATCCTCCATCTTTCCCTATACTCAACTCCGCAATGGCTCTTGGGTGTAGCCATTTACGAGGAAAGTGCCACTGTTAAATTTGGGCACTAACAATAGTAGCACCATAAGTCCAGAAATTTCCACCCACACAGTTACCTAAATGCAATTAGTTACTTTGTAGATTACTTTTCTAACCACAGGACTGGATCCTAGATTCAGTCCTGGGATATTTCCTACAAACAGTTAAGTAAAAGCGTTTTGGTTATAGTAGTGATTTTTAAGGAATATTATTGTATTTTAAAAGTTGACAAACTTTTTCAGTTCAAATTACCAATGTTATCCTATGGAAGGAAATTTAAATTGCAGGTAAAGCATGTACGCGTTACTTTTGTAATCCAGTGCTGGGGTCCTAGGTTCAGCACTGAACCATCTATCTAAACAGGCAAGTAATTACGTCACTTAGAAACTTTTTTCAGCAAAAAAGCAGGCAATGATATCCTATGGAAGGAAATTCAAGTTACTGGTAAGTACAGTTAAAATTGCAGCACTGGGTTCTCTCCTGATAACAAGTGAGTAAATCGGAATTCGTTGTTCAGCTGATTTTAGATGAATATTTTAAAGTTTCAAAACTCCACACTTATAAGAATTTTCAAGTGAAACCAGTCAATGTCAATTCTAGAAAAACACGTCAACAAGACCTTGACAGACCCACCAGCTACTTGACCCGTCTTAAACGGGCTTTCGATCCATGCACGGAACCGAGACCGCACTAATCAATGTGTTAGAAGAGGCACGGAAGATCACGGACCAGGGTGGCACAGCAGCCATCATCCTATTAGACCTAAGTGCCGCCTTCGACACTGTAAACCACAGCATATTGCTGCAACGACTTTCCAATATAGGAGTCGCATCGCCGGCGATCTCTTGGTTCACATCCTTCCTAAAGGAACGATTCTTCCAAGTCTTCGATGGAGACGCTGCTTCCACCAAAAAACCTCTAAATTGTGGTGTGCCACAGGGCTCCTCCCTGAGCCCCACACTCTTTAATGTGAACATGAGCCTCCTAGCTGAGGTAGTCCGCCCCTTCGGGTTAAAAATAATCACCTATGCGGACGATACCCAGCTAGTGGTGGCTCTGAGTCAGTCCACACCACCCCTTGCCATCTTACGGACTGCCTCGAGGCAGTGGCCTCCTGGATGACATCTTCCTGTCTCAAATTAAATGGAGATAAAACCGAGCTAATGCTACTTGGTCATCACCCCAACCCCAACATCAAACATCTCCGGCCTCCTTGCCTCGGACCCCCTCCATCACCCAAGGCCTCAATTAAAAGCCTGGGCATCTGGCTAGACAAATCCCTAAATTTCAATCAACAAGCAGCAAAACTATCAGCCACTTGCTTTGGCCTACTCACTCATACGGAAAATTACCCCCTATCCAAGGTTTAATTCTGTCACGCCTGGACTTTGGCAACGCCCTTTACTTAGGAGCCCCACAGTCCACTTTGTGTAAAACTGTGCAGCCCGTATCCTTCTCCAAATCCCACGTCACAGATCAGTCAAAAAAGAACTCAGGAAGCTACATTGGCTCCCCGTCAGGTACAGAGTCGCATTCAAGGCCCTCTGCATCGCACATCGAGCATTCTGGAAATCAGGAGCCCCTATCAATCACTCACTGGTCACCCCATACCTGCCTAATAGACAGCTCAGATCCACCCTCTCACACTTACTCGCAGCACCTTGAATCAAGAGGGCCAGATGTGGTGGACGCTCCTTTTCCCTCAATGCGACCAAACTCTGGAACTCCCTACCCCTACAACTACACAACTACGTAGGGAATCCAACCTGTTGTCCTTCAGGAAAGGTCTCAAAACCCAGCTATTTAAGGACTAGAACCGGCTCCCCTGCACTCTCTCACGTGTTTGTTTTGCAGCGCTAGGACGCCTCAGGGTAGCTATCGCGCTCTACAAATACTCTTTTTCATTTCATTTCAATGTTATCCTAATGGAAGGAAAGTGAGTCATCGGCTTGTAGGTAAGTACTCGACTAGCAGAGTTCTGGGCATAGACTCAGGGGTCTCCCAGGGTCAGGTAGGCACAGTTGGTACACCCTCAGCGGCACAGGGGCAGCCAGGTGCAGAGGTAGTTAGGCCCAATGTTATCCAATGAGAGGCAGGGGGGCTTCGGTTGGTGGCTGCTGGCGAGCAGACCACGCGGCTGTGGGAGCCGGGCTCCTGGTCACTTGCTCAGGGCAAATGGGGAAGTAGATTAGGACAAAGGTTGCACTGCCAGGGGCACTCGGGCGGCTGGGGTGCAGGGTGCTTTTGAGCCGCTGGGCGCTCAATGTTATTCAATGGAGATCTTTAAAAAGGAACAAAGGCTGCAGGCTCGGGGACGGCGATTCTTCAGGAGCGACCAACACTTCGAGGGGTAAGTTGGGATCTTGGAGAATAGGTAGACACCCAGGAGCTGGGCACCTGGGGCAGCGGGTGCAGGGGGGATTTGACGTCGGAAAATCTTACCCCCTGCTAGTCGCGGTTGGAGGGGTCCCTGGTTCTGAGGCTGCAGGCGTAGTCTGGGTCGTCGAGGAGGGTCCTTGGGCACTGGATTCCAGGTCAGAATTGCCGGGGGATGTCCTCAGGGACTTTGTCCACTCTGGCACAGGCCGGGCTCAGTGTGTGCAGAGTGTGCTGGATTCGGGGTTCCTGGCTGGCACCAGGGGTATTGTGGAAGTCCCAGTCTTGGTAGAGTCTCAAGGTGGTTAGGTCCTCCAGGGTTTTTGAGGTTGCTGTCCATTGAAGGCGCCGGAGTTCCACAGGAGCAGGTTCAAGGATCAACAGGCCGGTAGAGTTGGGGCCAAGTCAGTTGGTGTCATCCTCTTGTTAGCAGCTGCGCAGCAGGTCTTCTGGTTTCTTGATCTTCTTGCTTGTTTTCGAATCAGGATCTGAGGAAGGAAGGTTCAGGGTGCCCCTAAATACTACACTTAGGGGCGATACAGGGAAGGGCAGGGACCAATAAGTCCCTGTCCTGGGATGAATACACCCCCTATCTTGCTCCTCTCCTGTGGGAGGGGGGCAGGAGCCTATCTCTGATTGGGCAGGGCTCCCCATCCTCATGATGACAGGAGCCGTGCTTACCCTTGCCTCTCCCACCTGAGGGGTGGAGTTGGCACAAGCTAGCACCCCCCCCCCTTCCTCACGTAGGGTTTCCCGCCAGTCTTCCAGCCAGAGTGGGAGTCAGAACCATGGGGGCCAGTTGCGGAGTACAGCAAGTGGCACAGAGAAGCGCACAAAGGCGGCATGCCTTTGAAGCTTCCCGCTGCCAATCCTGGGGTAGGAGACCTAGTACCTCGCCCAGGATGTGCATTGTTGCAGGGCCAGGAGAGCGGGGGGCTCTCCACCCAGGGGTCCAGCAACATGTCTGCTGTGTGGCAGCCTCTCAGACAAGACGGGGATTGCAGGTTAGGGTTCAGGGGGCATCTCTAAGATGCCCTCTTTAGTGCATTTTACTTTAAATCCCTCACTGGCATCAGTGTGGGTTTAATGTGCTGAGAAGTTCGATATCAAACTTGTCAGTCTTCAGTGTAGCCATTATGGTGTAGTGGAGTTCGTAATGACAACCTCTCAGCACTATATACTCTTAATGGCATCACTGCACTTACAGTGCCCAGGAATGGCCCTGGGTACTGTAGGGGCACAGGGCTCATTCACCTGTGCCCACACCACTGGCATAGGGTACCCAGCTAGAGGGGTGGCTGATATTTGCCAGGGCAGTGGGTTTGTGGGCATGGCACACAGTGCCATGTTGGTGTGCCATGACGACTGTTTAGTTCTGCACCAGAACACTCAGCGCGTGTGTGCGTGTGTGTGTACAGGGCCCCTAAGGGTGACACAATAAGTGCTGCAGCCCTTAGGGGGTCTTCTCTGGTCACAATGCCCTGGGTACCTAGGGTACCATTTACCAGGGGCTGACATGGGCCAGAGATGCCAATTGGGGTTAGGCTTTACTACAGTTTTTAGGGAAGGAACACAGGCCCTGGGTACCTGATTGGCAGGGACCCAGGCCACACCAAGGAACAGTGTATCAGGCAAAAAGTGGGGGGGTTACTGCAACAGAGACCCACTTCCTTACACGGGGTACAGGGCTCATGTACCTGTACCCTCAACACTGGTATAGGGCACCGAGCTTGAGGGGTGACTGATCTATGCTAGGGCAGTGGGTTGTAGGTATGGCACACAGGGGTGTGTGCCATGTCGACTCTTCACTTTGTTCTGCACCAAGAAACGCAGCCTGCAAAGGCAGTGTGTGAGTGTAAAGGTACAGGACCTCTAAGGGTGGCACAATAAGTGCTGCAGCCTTAGAGGCCTTCCCTCATCACAGTGCCTGATGTTTGTGAATGTACTAGTTTACGTGCATTTGATACAACCAAGAAATCTAGAGGAGCTGTGCTTTAATGTAAGCTGGATCGTTGGGAGCTGGTTTATATTTTTCACGAGCCTGGGGTTGAGAACTCTAGCCCTGACAGGATCTTTAAAAAAGTCAGGTGCATGTTTGATGATACTTTTTAACATGGGTAGAATGCTTGTTGATTTGTGACTGTGTAAAAGTCTCTAACAAAAAATCTTCCTCCTCGGGGTCCGAGTGTAGTTCTACCCCGTGATATTGTGCAGCTCAATTTATGAGCTGTGCAAACCCTATGTTGTCGTCTGGGGATGATGGTCTAGATGGGTAGGAGTATGGATCAGGGAGATCTGGGACATCTGGTGAATTATCAAAATCCTCTCAAGGATCAGGTGGTGGGAGAGTAGTGTCATCATTATTGTCTTATGGGTTTTCCTCCCCACCCCCAAGGTGATCATCGTTATTTTGTGGTGTAGGTGAGTAGGGTCTGGCTGGAGAAGCTCCCATGTCTCCCTTCTTTAAGGGTACCTTGGGTTCCTCTGGGGAGTCCAATTGTCTCTTTTTAGATCGAATTATCTTGATATGACCAGTTTTAGGGTCAATATGAAGGGTTTTTTGTTTAGGATCCACTTGATCTGGTTGAAATAGGTCTTTTAATCCAGTATCCTTGCTTGGCACCAATGTTTTTGGTTGTTTTGTTTTCGATTCCGAAGCTTTAGGAGTGGTCTTAGTGTCCTTTTGCGTTGGAGGAGCTGTGGAGTCCGAGGACTTTTTCGGGTCCGAGGATTTATGGTCTTTTTTCGGCTCTGAGGATTTATTGTCTTTTTTCGGTTCTGAAGATTTGCTCTTTTTCGGCTCCAAAAATTTGTGGGCTGATTTCGGCTCTGAGGGTTTATCCTGAAAGTGTTTCGGTGCCAAATGTTTGGGTTTCAGTACCGGGCATGGTTCGATACCGATGCGCGGCTGGCTCGGTCCTGAGTCACCTGAAGGCTTGTCTTTGGACTTCAGAGCCAAGCCGAGGGTGGGGCGTCTGAGGTTTTGTCACAGTGTCAACCTGAGCCAGAAGGCTGAGGTGTTACGGGAGTCTTTTGTTTTTGAGATGGGGTAGGAGTGTTGATGTCGGTACTCACAGTTCGTTGACCTGGAGTAACTGTTTGATCTGCGGCCTGTGATTCGTTGGCCTCGGAGACGCTGATATCTTCATTGTCCGGTTCTTGTTCCTCTGGAGCATCGGGGCCTGCATCGAAGATGTTGTCCAGCACAGAGGTAGTGGATCGAGACATTACGTGAAGTCTAGCCCGGCAATCACGTATGGTTTTCTTCGATCGGAATGAAGCGCAGGCCGGGCAATCTTTGTCCTTGTGTTCTGGTAAGAAGCAAAGGTTTCAAATCTCGTGGAGATCAGTGTGTGGGAATTTGGCACCAAACAGAGGGATTTTTTTGAATGGAGTTCTTTCCAATAGCTGTAGGACCTGATGGCACGGATAGTCCCAACGGCCCGCGTTGACGACCAGAATCGAAGGTGTTGAGATTTTGTTTGATCCGCGTCGAGGAGCGCGATCGAAAATCAATACCATTGAGCGGTGAAAGATTGCACGTCAAAGGGGAATCTAACACGACATCGACCCGGAGTGCAGCCGTTCACATCGAACCCAATGGCGGAAAAAACAATCTGAAGATGGAGCCGATGCCCATGCGCACTATCACCATAAGGAGCCACCTATCTTGTGACTACAAAGACTTCTTCCACAAATACAAAGTGCAAACATCCGAGCCCAACACCAGATGGCAATCTATGGTAAAATGTACAATCTACAGCTCATATGCCTCGAACATACAGTAATCTAACAATATGCTACTGTCTTACTGCCAAAAAACTTCTACAAAACCTAACAATGATACATGCGATATTTGTATAGAGCAAACCTAGCAAAAAGGTAGCTGCTCTCTGTAGACGATGAAAAGCAAAGATAAACTCAATTAGTGATTGGAACGGTAGCTGGGATCTTAAACTGGAGATGGACAGTTAGTAGTCTATAAAATGCTGCGTTATCAGCTTTTTCCTAATCTAGAGCAGAGTTAAGGCAATCCGGGTGGATACTGGGTTTACAAACCATATTGTACGCTTTCAATAGTGTTTACCAAACCAGCGGAAATTAAGTGCCTGGGAACAGCACTGTAATTTGAAACCGAGCACCTTGATAGCAGTATCAAAAAGCTCGTATATAAAGGGTAATGTGAATAGGCACCGCTTTGTGCTTTCTTATTAGTTCAAGGAAGATCAAAATTGAGTTTTCAGTCAGTAGTATTAAAAGGTTTAGTAAGTTGCTATTAAAAAACGTATCTCCCAACATCAAATTTTCTTACGATATCATTTCAATGCAAATATGTTTCAGGATCACATAGGGGATTATTTCTTTCAGATATCAGACATCTGTGCTAAAATGAGGTGTGTGATGTATACTAGGCATCTCCAGATTGGGTGGTTCTGCAATTACACAGTGCCCTGAAATAATGATCAGACAGGTACTCACCTTTCCGAAAGGCTCAAAAATGCCACGCAGCATGCCCTCAGTTATGTTACAGTGCAGTTCCCCCACATACAGCTTCTGGGGACCAGCACTAAAGCGCTGCATGTTGTTAGCCAAGGCAGCCAGGCGATTCTTCTCAGCCTGAAACACAAGCAGTGGCAGTTAGTATATCTACAAAACTCCCTCGCGCATACGCCTTCCTCACCCACTGAACACACAGGAACTAGACCAGTCTACACGTTGGAACACCTAACTATCACATTATGGGACTTCATAAACTATCACATTAGGGGACTACATACAATTTCTACCGCCAACCTAAAGCAATCCCCCTAACAATAACTGCTAGGACCAACAGAACCTTACAGTGGAACTAAAGGAACCAGTAACCCTCTGTAACATTCAAGTTCCTTACCAACAACCCAACCCCTAGGCCATTTGAGTAATTCTTTGCACCAACCCTCAGAAATATTACACAATTATGAAGGGCACAAGAAATGCAAACCACAATTTAAGAATTGTATTATATTCCTTACTTGCTTTTACTGCAGAGATCCAATTTTGATCCTACTTTCGTGTTGACGACAACTGAATATGGCTAAGGGCCTTGGTCTGCAGGAAACGGCCTGGAGGTGTTTACCTGGAAAATATGGGTAGGCAGAATAGGCCTGGAGGGCATTTTATCTGCATGGAAAGGTAGCCGGCAAGGCACAGGTGATACTTACCTGGAAGAAATGGGAATATGAGATGTGCAAGAATGGGAAGACTGAATAGGCCTGGTTGTTATTCTCTGCAGGGAATGGATTAGGTGAGACTATCGGGCTTCCTCTGCATGGGCAGGTAGGTTGTGACTGTACCTACCAGCAGAGGACAAAGGCAGGATCAGTTCAGATCTGCAGGGATGGCCTGGAAAAAGACAATCTGCATGAAATAGGCACAAGTGATGAGCCTAACCACCCTTAAAAACAGTGAATGAGAAAAATGGATTGGGTTGGTAATGCACAGCTTTGGTTCTCCTTAAATATGTGTTCCTTGGTGCCTCTTGTTTAGGCAAGTGCCTTCTGCCTCGTACTCGGACACACGCAAACTCACCTGTGAGGCTTGGACGATGATAGGCACTCCCAGCAGGCGCTGGTTGGTCAGCCCTATGGCCAAAGGTACGGACTGGATTTCGCAAAACTCAACGTATGCAATTCCCTTAGAGCGGCGGGAGTTTCTGTCAGCGATGATGCGCACATCCCGCACCTGTTAAGAGAAAAAGTTTCAAGTGAGCTTAGTTCATAAAAAAAATGGCAACCTGAGTACAAAAGAGCTACCACTGCACGCACCTTGCCTACTGCAGAGAAAAAGTCCTCCAGGTCACGTGGTCGGATCCGGGCTGCCAGCTGCATACAGAAGACAGTGCGGGCATCTCGCTCCTCAGGGGACAAGTTATTAAGGGGCTCCCTGTAGCAGAAAAACCAAATGGTTTGCACAGTTTCAAATATTTCTTAACACCACAGAAACACCAGTAGTAAGCTATTAATGAAAGGAGGGCCAATACAAGTAAATGTAAGACCTTAGAAGCAAACTCAGCAATCAGGATCTAAAAAGAATGGCATTATGCATATTTATACAACAATGAAACCTAAGCAAATGAGAATGTCTCCATCTTCAGGGCAACAGGTGTTTGTCGTGTGAATCACAGTTACAGTCCAAGCTTGTGTGAGAAAGTGCCATCTTTCTTGCATGGTATGCCCCCACTTTTTGCTGATGTGCTTCGACTGAGTGTTCCCTGTGCTCCTGCCAATCAGGCGCCCAGGGCCTGTGTTCCTTCCCTAAAACTGTATTGAAGCTAAAACCCAATTGGCATCTCTGGCCACATGTCAACCCCTGGTAAATGGTACCCAGGGCATTGTGACCAGAGAAGGCCCCTAGGGGCTGCAGCACTTACTGTGCCACCCTTAGGGGCCCTGCCCACTGACACCCACCCACTGCCTTTGCAGACTAAGTGTCCTGGTGCAGAACTAAACAAAGAGTCGACATGGTACACATCCCTGTGTGCCATGCCCACAAACCCACTGCCCTGGCATACATCAGTCACCCCTCTAGCTGGGTGCCCTATGCCAGTGGTGTGGGCACAGCTGCATGAGCCCTGTTCCCCTACAGTACCCAGAGCCATTCCTGGGCACTGTAAGTGCAGTGATGCCATTAAGAGTATATGGTGCTGGGAGGTTGTCATTACGAACTCCATAGCACCATAACGGCTACACTGAAAACTGACTAGTTTGATATCAAAGCTTCTCAACACATTAAACCCACACTGATGCCAGTGTGGGATTTAATGTAAAATGCACTACAGAGGGCATTTTAGAGATGCCCCCTGAAACCTAACCTATAATATGTGGGTCGTCTTTTCTGCAGGAGTCAATATGATCCAGCTCCTCTTCCTCTGGAGGGCTGGCCTCTGCCTCTCTCTTCCTCGGAAGGAGTGCTTTTGCTGTTGCCAGTTTTGATATCTTGTCTGTTGGCTTGACTGTTGCCCGTGCCCTTGTTGTAATGAGGCATCTGTTGTCCTTGCGCGAAGGCTCCTCTTCCTGTGGGCTTCCATCCGCTAAAACCTCCTTTTTGTTGCAGGGCTCCCATAGCTCTTGCGGTTCCATGGCCTCTCAATTTGTCAGAGAGATTGGTCTACTTCTTTTCCGAACAGGGCATCCCCAGTGAATGGTCTGTTAATGATGGAAGTCTGCACCTCCTGCATAAAACCAGATATTCTTAGCCAAGCAGGACTCCTTAGTGGGGTACCTGTGAAAATGTGTCTGCTGGCCGTGTCTGCTGTGTTGAGTGCTGACTTTAGGCATGTATTCGCAATATTTTTGCCTTACTGAACAATACATTTTGCTCTTTTCCTGTCCTCCTCTGCGAGCTTGTTGACGAGATCCTCAATGTCATCCCATTGCTGGTGACCATATCTGTTTAACAGGGCATTTGAGTTTGCGATGCGCCATTGCCTTTGCCTTGGTCCAGGATGCTTGGTAGCATGGGAAGATAGTGTGCCCTTGTGGGAAAGAGCTAATGTCTTAGAGGAAGCATGTTTCCTCCTTCTCTTCTTCGAGGATGACACCAAAAGAGTCACCTGCTTTTTTCATGAGGCTGTTCTAAAATAATATGTCATCTGGAGGAGAAGCCTTGGAGATATAGCAGCATATCTCCTCTTCCGGTGTCAAGATCGTTCCATTGACCATTGAAAGTCTCAGAGTTATCTTCGTTCTCTGAGAAGTCGATGTACTCCTCAACGTCCTCTGTGCGTGGTTTGGGAGTTTGAAGATTTCTTCTTCCTCTTTGGCGTCCTCTGTGCCTTCGGCGTCGACATTTTTGGTGTTGGCAGTGGGAACCGCGCGAATACGGAATCCCTTAAGCGCTTCGTCAAACTCCTTGTTTTGGAGGAGTGATGCCATTTCTGCCTCAAGGCATTTTTTCTTCCTTTCGAGATAGAGCGCTTTCTCGGCGTCGGTGACCGGAGATTTCCTTTTCTTTGGACTGGTGGACTCCGAGCTAGAGGGTGGGGAAGCTCCCTTCACGTCTGCTTCGATGCCTTATGCGATCTTCCCTCGTCGGGAGTCTTTTGGCAAGATTCCGTGGGGATCTTTGGATCGCGGCTGACCTTCAATTGCCTTTTCATTTGGCATTGGGGCTGCCTTAGGCTGTGCCTTTTTGTTGTGGACCTTCGGTTCCGACTGTTGCGAGTGTCTTACCTTGTCCGTCTTTTTCTTTGGGACATTGTCGCGTAGTGGCCCTCCCTTTGCTTTCTGCATGCCCTGAGAGTCTTTGACAAGAAGACCGTGCAGGCCTTGCAAACCTTGTTCTTGTCCTTGTGATCCTTGGATAGACCGGGGATGCACATGTCATGTGAATCGCGTTGGGTAAATTAGTGGTGGCATTTGGGGCAGAATTTGAAGGGGGTGTTTTCCATGGCCCCTACCTCACCATTTGTCGAAGTATGCGTAGGCTAGGTGTTCAGTATCGAAGACGTCTCCAGAGGCCAGTTGTGTTCACTGGTCATGTAGTCTATGTCCGATGTTACTTTTTCTTTAAATCTCTAGTTGTTTTCCAGGGATTTTCAGCTATTCGTCAGAGCGTCCCCTTTTGCTCCCAGACCCAACGGCGGAAAAAAGAAATCTGAAGATGCCTACTACGCACAACGACCTCCGGGGCGCCGTCTGACATCATGCAGGGGACAGACCTAGCACCAAATGGTGGTCGAAGACGCCCAAAACAGAAAACAAAAAAAAAGACTATTCTGGACTCAACCACTAGGTGTCGCAATGATGCACAGCATGTGAATCCAGAACACTATTCACACTGCAAAACAACTCTTATAAAACATACATTTGCCTTTGTTAATCAACCATGTGAAATCAAAGTAGTCTAAAATCATAATACAGATTTTATTTCTTAACTATCCCTATTTCAAAAGGATGACAAAAACAAAAGAGGCACTTAATCCTAAACTAAGCAAAGTTACTACCACTTTACGGCAACCAAGTATCATCTGGAGCCTGTAATAGAATACACTAGTAAGTAACAATAACTTATTTTTACAGCTGGCTTGAAAGATCTGCAGTGTGTTACTCCAAAGTCTGGGCAGGACTTAGTCGCGTGCCAGCCCCCTTTTGCAGGATAAAGGTAGGAGCAGGCCCCCTTCCAAATTAGATCAATCTTTGAATCCTGAACCGACCTTCTACACGAAGAACTCAAGACTCTTCTCAAGATTTCTCCCTTGTGACTAAGGAGTAGTCACCCTGCAGCAGCAGGCACCAACCAAGCATCGCGGTCTGCTGTAAGTCTCTCCTCCGGATCAAGACTGCCCAGCACGACGAGAACCGGCTTCCCTGGCACCTCTGACCTCAACCTGCATCATCAGCCCAGCTGTGATCCGTGGGTGTGACGAGACCTCGAGGGACCGGCCATCTTTGAAGACTGCACGACGCTTGTCCAGCACGACCACCGAGTGAACCTCGACTGAGTGCTTTGGGGTAAGAGAAGCCCCGACCCTGAGCAGCTCCAGCACCGAAGTTCAGCCCCCCCTGCATCCACGAGATCTGCGTGGGGCCCTTCTGCTCTTTGCTGCTCACCCCGTTGTCCCGGTCACTTGCCCGTTGGCTAGTGGCCCTCTGACGACGAACTTCGACGACAAACACCGCTGGTCTGGTTGCCCCAGACTGGCCCTTGCTCCCCTCCAACAGAGGAGCACCCCGGACCCTCCTGGTCCACTCCAGACTCCATTTTAGGTCCACCGCGTGGGCTTGAATTTGCCAAGACTGGTTGCCCCAATCCTGGGTCCAGCGACGTCGACAGCAGATACCTTCGTGGGACAGCTCGCACCTCCATCCTGGTCGCCGACAACGCCTCCTGGTCCGAGAGACTGCAGAGCCCAGCAGCGCCCACTCACCTGGTCGAGGTGACTTCGTCCGGTGCCATCCTGGTGCCCACCTAAATCACTGGCTAGTGATTCAGAACTTGGTCCCCTCTGCTTACAGGTCTTCTTCTTCCCTGATCCAGGATTGGATCTCCACGAACTTCCAGCAACTTCTTTTCTTCAGGCTCCTGGTTCGAAAACGAGGGTTTCCGACGCAACTTGAACCCTATGCAGCCGCAGCCCCTGGGCTAGGTAAACTGAGTACTCCGGTGCTCCAGCATAGTCCAACACCCTAAGTGTTCGGATCCACTCTTGTTTTCGACCCACCTAGTCGGGTTCGCCCGAGAACAGTAACTTTGTCTTTACTAGCCTCCATAGACTTTTTCCCGCCTTACGCGTGAGAGTTCCCACTCTGCACACGACGTCCACAGGCCTCCTGCTCCTAATCGAAGTGTTTAGTATTGTAGGCCTAGCGATTCTAAAGTCTATGAGAATAGTTACTTACCTGCTAGTAATTCGCATTCCACTTCTTGTGTATATGGTTTTTCGTGCCCCTCGGGCATTTGTGTAAATTGTGCGACTTTCAGTATTTCTTTAAGAGTTTTGTTGTGTGCTTAGCTCCCTGTCTCATAAAGAGCCAGGGTAGTCCTGTTATAAATAAATATACTTTATTTTTGATAACAACTTGTGTGGTGTCCTTTCACTTGGTGTTCAAGGGGTAATGTGATGGTAAAACAGCTGGCTTAACACGCCCTCTAGAGTCTTAGCCTTAGACTGCTCGTATCCATGCTACTAGGATAGCTGGTCTATAAGGTTGACTTACAACCAATCATCAATAAGGGTTGTTTGGACTGATACATAGTGATCACTAGAATAGTGAGCACTGCATATCAGGCCAACTTCTCACACTACCTTCCATGTAAGGAATTGTATTTCACACCTATGCATAGGTTCAAAGGGTGGTCCCATTAGTCTGGTGAGTACTATGTTGAGATTCCAGAGTGGGGAAGGTGGCAGTCTTGGTGGAATGAATCTTTTGAGGCCTTCCATGAAGGCTTTAATTGCTGGCACTCTAAACAGGGATAGATGTTGCCTGTTTTGCAGGTATGCTGCTATAGCTGCAAGATGTACTCTAATGGAGGTGTAAGCAAGGTTACATTGCTGTAAGTGTAGTAAGTAGAAAATAATATTTTTTGTGGATGCGTCCAGAGGGTTGATGTTGTTACTGTTACAGTATACAGCAAACCTTTTCCACTTTGCTGCATAGCATGCTCTGGTGGTGGGACGTCTTGCTTGCTTAATGATTTCCATGCAGTTTGGAGGTAAATATAAGTATCCAAATTCTAGGACCTCAGGAGCCAGATCGCAAGGTTCATTTGTTTGGGATCTGGGTGCATTATTTCTCCATGGTTCTGTGTAAGGTGCATGGGTAGGATTCTTAGTTTTTGATGTGGCACCTGTGAGAGTTGCAGGAGCGTGGTATACCACAGCTGTCGTGCCCACGTGGCTGCTACTAGTATCATGGTCATTGAATGTTGTTGCAGTTTTCGAACCACTAATGGAATTAGTGGGAGAGGGGGAAAAGCGTATGCAAATTTGTTGGACCAATTTATCCATAATGCATTGCCCTGCGACAGGTGGTGTGGGTACCTGGATGCGAAGCTTTGGCATTTTGCGTTCTGATGAGTAGCAAAGAGATCTATCTCTGGTTGTCCCCATCTTTGGAAGAATGGCTGCAGTATTTGGTCGTGCAGATCCCATTTGTGTATTTGTTCTGACTCCCTGCTTAATATATCTGCTATCTGATTTTGAACTCCTGAAAGGTGTTCGGCTAACAGATAGATGTTTTGAGGAATGGCCCATCTCCAAATTTCCTGCGCTAGTCTGGATAGTTGGAGAGAGTGTCCCCCCCCGTTTTTGAATATAATACATTGCTGTCATGTTGTCTGTTCTGATCAGGACTGCTTTGCTGATAATCTGCATTTGAAAAGCTTTTAATGCTAGAAACACTGCTAGTAGTTCTAGATGGTTGATGTGCAGTCTTTTTTGCTGTACACTTCATCTTCCCTGTACTGTATATTTGTCTATATGCGCTCCCCATCCGGTGAGTGATGCATCCGCTGTTAGCACCACTTGTGGAATTGGTTCTAGGAACGACCGCCCCTTGGAAATGTTTGTTGTGTTCCACCACTTCAGAGAGCGATGTGTGCGGTCGTCTACCAACACCAGATCTGTAATCTGACCGTGAGCCTGATTCCACTGTGTTGCTAGACATTCTTGAAGCGGACGCATTTGTAGTCTGGCATATGGTATTAGCAGTATGCAGGATGACATCATTCCTAATAGCTGCATGAACACTCGAGCTGTTAGTGAGTGTTGTGGTTGAAATCTTTGAATCAATGTGAGCATTGTTTGAATCCTGACTGGATTGGGGTATACTTTGGCTTTTTTTGTGTCTATAGTAGCCCCTAGATACTGTTGAACTTTGTTTGGTTGCAGGTGGTATTTTGTGTAGTTCACCGTAAACCCTAGCTGGTGCAGCAACTGAATTGTCTTCTGTGTGTTTTGAAGACATTCTTGTTGTGACTTGGCCTTTATTAGCCAGTCGTCCAAGTAAGGGAAGACATGTATTTGTTGTCTTCTTAGGTGTGCTGCCACCACTGCTAGGCATTTTGTGAACACCCTTGGTGCTGTTGTAACCCCAAAAGGAAGGACTTTGAACTGGTAATGTTGTCCTTCTACCACAAACCCGAGGTATTTTCTGTGGGCTTTGTGAATTGGGTGAAAGTAAGCGTCTTTTAGATCCAGTGTAGAAAGAAAGTCGCCTTTCTTCACTAAAGGAAGTACTTGTTGGAGCGTGACCATGTGGAAATGTTCAGAATTTATGTATGCATTGAGAGGTCTGAGGTCTAGTATTGGCCTTAGGGACCCGTCTTTTTGGGGAATTAGAAAGTATAGAGAGTATACTCCTGTTCCCTGTTGATGTTGTGGAACCTTCTCTATGGCATGCTTTTGTAGTAGTGATAGTACTTCCTGTTTTAACAATGTTAGATGATCTTGACTCATTGGACGCTGTTTGGGGGGGATGTTTGGTGGGGTAGCTGTGAGTTCTAGGCAATAACCATGCCGGATAATTTGTCTCACCCACCTGTCTGATGTGATGTTTTCCCAGACAGGTAGAAACTGTGATAGACGTCCCCTGACCGGTGTTATATGGTCTGGGGGGAGCTTTATGAAGTCACTGTTTTGGGGTTGGAGAGTTGCGGTTGTTGTTATTTCGGCGACCTCTACCCTTGTTGTTGTTACCTCTGTAACTGCCTCTAGAA
This sequence comes from Lissotriton helveticus, assembly GCF_964261635.1. NCBI lineage: Eukaryota > Metazoa > Chordata > Amphibia > Caudata > Salamandridae > Lissotriton > Lissotriton helveticus. The sequence continues at coordinate 1,662,535,681 of NC_136065.1, forward strand.
TTACCTCTGGGTGATGTTGGTGTAAAAGAGGTTGATTGCTGGCTTGTGCCTGTATTTTTGGATCCCCCTCTATAGGTGGACCTACGAAAGGAACCCCTTTGAGTTGGCTGTTGCAATGCTCCCATTGATTTAGCCGTTTCGGTGTCTTTTTTCATATTTTCTTGGCCTCATCTGTCCCTGAGCCGAAAAGTGTTTTCCCATCAAAAGGCTGGTTTAACAAGGAGGTTTGTACCTTTTGTTTGAATCCTGAGACTCTGAGCCATGCATGTCTTCTTAACATGATACTGGTGTTTATAGATCTTGCTGCAGTGTCTGCTGCGTCTAAGGCGCACTTAATGGAAGTGTTAGTTATTATCTTCCCTTCTTGTATGAGCTGATCTGCCCTTTTTTGATGTTCTTTAGGGAGATGTGTAATGAGTTTTTCTAACTCATCATAATGAGCTCTATCATAACGTGCAAGTAGCGCCTGCGTATTAGCTATGCGCCAGCTGTTTGCCGCTTGAGATGCTACTCTTTTGCCAGAGGCGTCTATTAACTTGGACTCCCTGTCAGGGGGAGGAGCTTCTCCCGTAGTTAATGAATTTGCTCTCTTACGAGCGTTTGTGACTACTAGCGAGTCCAGAGGTATTTGTCCCTTAATAAATATTGGGTCCTTTGGGGCGGCCTTATATGTTTTGTCAATTCTTGGATTTAATACCCTAGCCCTCACTGGGTGTTTAAATATGTCTGATGTGTGATTAAGGAGACCCTTAAGCATTGGTAGGGTTCCTGAGGTTCTTTGTGCAGCAGGTAGTGTTTCTAAAAGGAAATCCTCTATCTGAGGTTCTGCATGTAAGTCTACCTTGTGGTATTTTGCTGCCCTATTAATTAACTGTGCAAAACCTGTATTATCATCAGGTGGTGAAGGTTTTGAAGGATACAGGTCAGGGTCATTATCATTATCTGATCCTGCATTATAATCTTCCCATGGGTCTGTATCTTCTGGGATAGTGTTGTTATCATCCCTAGGAAGTTCTCCCTCCACTGTGTCACTTTCTACATATGTTTGAGGTGTAGATGGGCATGGTGTAGTAGGAATAGCTGGCAGAGTGTGAGGAAGAGGAGAAGAGGGTGTCTCTCTAGGTTGTGGAGAAAGGGGAGGAGTTGTATTTGTCCCCATTGTTCTCTTCTTAGGAGGAGGAGCTTTGTCGTCCAACTGTTCATTCTTCCTCTTTTTAGGTAGTTTTGTCACCACCTTGCCAGTTTGCGGATCAATAAACAAAGTCTTTTGTTTTGGATCTGTCTGATGCTCCTGTGTCGGTACCGAAGTTTTTGGTTCCGAAAGGTGCTTTTGACTTTCAGTGTTATATGTTTTCGGCACCGAGAGTTTGTTCGAGTCTGATTTTTTCAGTGTCGAGGAAGTCTTCGACGTCGAAGCTTGTTTCGGTTTCGACATGGAATGTTTCGACTGCGAGCTTTCCTTGTTATGGAGCTTCGGTGTCGATGCCGACCGTTTCTCGGATCCGACATGATGGGAGGCCGAGTGTTTCGGTTTCGGTGCCGAGCTTAAAGGCGGGGCGTCGGAAACTTTTTTCGGTTGTCTGACCGGGCTCGACGGCGGGGTCGACACCAAACGGGGTCGGTTTTTTGGTAAAGGGACGTCGTCACTCACGGTTTGATGTACGTCGATTTCTTCGACGTCGGACTCGTCCGCTTCCGACCCCGACTAGTCCTCATCTTCTTCTTCCTCTTCTGGATGTTGTGCCTCGAACAACTCCGGGATTGCATCTGACTGCATTCTCGACGCCTCGTGTCTTCGGGCTCGACGGTTTCTAATCGTCGACTTGGAGGAGAATGCTGCACAGGCTTCACAGTCCCTGGATTCGTGTTCAGGTGATAAACAGAGGTTGCACACCTCGTGTAAGTCCTTGTGTGGGAACTTAGCACCACACGTTGGACATTTCTTGATTGGAGTCCTTTCCATGGACTCCGGGCTGGACTACGTAGAGATAGGCCTCCCGGTCTGGTCGACGTAGAAGTTGTAAATTTTTGTTGTTGACGTCAAAGCGCGTCGAAATGGAAATGAAACCGCGCTCGATAACAATACCGTCGAATTGGAAAGGGGATACGCGCCGAATATTACTTTTTTTCTCGAAGTCGATCCGGAGCGCTTCGATCCTCATCCGAACCCAATGGCGGAAAAAAACAATCTAAGGATGGAGCCGATGCCCATGCGCACTAGCACCCAAGGGAGGAGTCATCAGTCTTGTGACTACAAAAGACTTCTCCAAGTGAAAAACAAGTGCAATCATCCGAGCCCAACACCAGATGGCGATCTATTCATAAATGTACCATCTGCAGCCCATATGCCTCGAACCTTAATTGTTCCTTTTGATCTCTAATCTTAGATAAGCAATGTCATCTTTCTTTATATCAAGAATGCTCTGAGCTGTCTCTCTGGAATGAAGGGATTGGGGGGGAAGAAGAAAGAAACTAATTGTGTCATTTAAGTGAACATAGAGACAACAAGAGAACATAAGGGTAGCTGTCCTTTAATATAAATAGGATCGGTAGGAGCGGATTTTTATTTTTTATCTACTCTAGTAGTGATAATTCTAGCCCTAACGGGATCCTTCAAGACCTAGTCTGTATGTTTTAGCATAACTTTCAGCATTGGCAAGGTATGAGCAGTTCTTTGGGATGAAGAACATGTCTCAAAAAGAAAATCCTCTTCTAAAGGTTCCTTGTGAAGTTCTACCCCATGGTAATGAGCGACCCTGTTAAGGAGATCAAGATAACCAATGTTGTCATTAGGTGGGGAAGGTCATGGTCTGTATTTGGGTCAGTGTGGTAATCATCCCAATCATCAGTGTCCCCACCCCCTTCATCCTGTGGGTCAGGTGTAATAGGCCTAATTGGTGAATTGATAGGTGTAATGAGCAAGTTAGGATTAGGAGGAGGAGAAGGAGGTGGATTGTAAGGAGGTTAGTGTCCATATTCTTTTTAGGAGGGGCATGGTGGTTGTCTGGCAAGTCAGCTTTCAGTTTCTTTGGAATGGTTGCTTGAATATGTCCTGTTTTAGGATTTATAACCATTTTTTTCAGTTTTGGGTTGAACATTGGCTCATTCGACGGAAGCTCTTTGGGGAAAGTGTCTTTATCTTTCCTTAGAGATTTTGGTACCGAAGATTTCGGCTCCGAGCTCTTGGGTGTTGGTAATTTCGGCTCAGTGTGTTTGGGCTTGTCCTTGGTTTTTGAGGTTTTGGGCTCAGAGACTTTGTTTTTGGAAGATTTCAGTTCTGAATCTTTGGTTTTGGAGGATTTGTGCTCCGAGTCTTTGGCTTTGGATGGTCTTGGCTCCGAGTCTTTGGACTGGGGATGTCTCTGCTTCGAGTCTTTGGGCTTGGAGAGTTTTGGCTCCGAGCCTTTCTGCATAGCAGGTGGAACCTTCGGTCCCGAAGGTATCTTTCTCTTATGTTTCGAAGCCGGAGGTGTTGGTTCGGCATCAGAGCGGGCTGGCTGGAGCCAGAGCCCAATGGATTTTCTTTCTGTTACGAAGCCGAGCTGGAGGCAGGGCATCAGACCCTTCGTCTTGTGTGGAATGGGCTCTGGGGGATTTGTACTAACGGTATGCTGTCGCGCAGTGATGTCTTCCTCTTCCTCCATGCGGGAGTCGTCTTCGGACACGGATACCTGCTCTTCTTCCTCTGGCTCCGAAGCTGGAGGTTGAATGCCGGAATATTCTCCAAAGATGTCCGGGATGGAGCACTCTAGTGCTATATTTCGTGGCGCCGAGCCCGACAATCACGAAGTGTCTATTTCGATCTGAAGGATAGACACGTGTCACAGCTTTTTTCGTCATGTTCCGAGGACAAGTACAGGTTTCAAACTTCGTGCAAGTCGGGGCGTGGTAATTTTGCATGACATCCGTGACAGTTTAAATGGAGTCCGTTCTATCGACTACTAAAGCGGTCGGTACGGGTAGGCCTGCTTTGAGGTTTCCAGTGAAAAGTTTTCCGAAGTAAGATGATGCGCGTCGAATGATGGGTCGCGATCGATAACAATACCATCGAGGGTAGTAGATTGCGCGTCGAAGGGGTCCGAAAACGGTTCCGGAGCGCAGCAATACACATCCGAACCCGATGGCAAAAAAAACCATCTGGGGATGGAGTCGATGCCCATGCACACTATGACCGAAAGGAGGAGTCACCTAGCTCGTGACTACAAGACTTCTTCGAACAAGAACAAAGTGCAAACATCCATACCCAACACCAGATGGCGATCTATGCTAAAGCATATGATCTATAGCTCATAGGCCTCGATCACTAAGCTTACTTTGAGTCGAACGCATTCTTGTTTTGGATAGGTTCAATCTTTGTTAATAGAAGTCTTGTGTGCAGAAACTTGATGCTCAAATGGAGCAGGGACTTAATTGACAGTAAGGGTGAACTGGGATGTCCTGCTTTGGCGGGGGCCCTTTAAGAGTTTAGATTTGATGACTGCTTCCCTCAATAACTGGGTTTTTGTGAATTACTGGACACATTTATTCATGATCTGGTATAGCTTACAACCAGTAAACCACCATCACCAGAAAAGCGCAAACACTACCAGCAGATTTTATGACAGAGGCTCAAAGGTTTTAGGCAGCCCACTATAACATCTAACTCCACCACCAAGATAAAAAGTTGGCTTCTAGACTGGGTCCTAAGCAATTAATGGTTTCCAAGACCCTGCGTTACCACTGAAAAAAAAGAATCAGATCTAGCGACTAACCCATTTTAAGTAGTGGATTTGTGGACTTGGCAATTTACAAATGCCTCTTTTTGCCCCTGTACAAAAAACGTAGCTGCTGGAGCTTCATCTCTAGGATTCGAGTACTCAAGGTTTGACATTACAAGGACTTGCAACACAATTTCTGCATTACATTCTTTGCACTTATCGAAATCTTCTGCAGTGAAAAACAAAAATGCTTGGAGTTCATCTTAGCACAGCTCAATAGGATAACTTTAGGCAGAGCACATTTTATATCAATTCTAGGGCCTGACACATTTGAACAGATAACATTTTTTGAACTGTATCTCAGTCCTCGTGGTCGTTAAAATACAAAAGATAAAAGACAAAATACTGGCTGGACATTAATGTTATTTGGTGTTATTTAGTTACTCGATATGAGTTTTTAACACTCTCCGCCTCCTAGAGGGAACCTAGACTTCTTATCCTCATTTGAGCGATTAGCTTGGTTATCGACTGTAATACAATAGTATTCTGGGCCCCTAAAACCTAGAAACACAGTAACCAGGAAGCAGTATTAGAAGCATGCCAATTAAAATGAGTTGCTGTATGATTTGCTGATAGTGAAGCGGCAAAGGACCGATACATTTGGATGCTTATCCTAACCTGACGGGGCTCTTCTCAAAGTTCCGAGGGCTCCTACCGATGCTTGGCGTTGGACGGCGCCTGTGAAGAAAGAAAGGTGGTTAGTCAGATCTGCTCATTGTGAAGACATTTATGGTTATGGAGTAACAGACAAATTACTTGACTTTGGTAACACTCTTTCTGGTAGAAACTACCTAGCCGCAGGTTCCTTACCCTTTGAACATTCCACAAGCATCTGACTAGATCCAGAAACTTTTCAGCAGTATCTCTGAACAACGGATGATGGCGCCAGCACTAATTCTGTTCCGCTCAAGGAAAGATGTGCAGGGCTTATATAGGTGCCACTCCTGCACACCGACATCTCTTGCTTCCAAGACTGTATCCGCCTCTAGACGCAGGGTTTCAAAAGTAAATTGGTGAAACCAGTGTGCAGATTCCTAGTCTTTGGATCTTATTGAGAATAGAGTAAAATCACAGAACAGGAGGATGGGACCAACAGTGAGGAATCTGTGGCTAGAGTCTCTGCAAGAAAAAGCATTAGCGAAAGTAAGTAACTTGCTTTTATGATAGCCTTCTAGCCACAGATTACTCACCGTTTGAATAAATCCCAAAGAAATAGCCATTCAGAGGTGGGTCTGTGAATGGGCTGAAACCAGAGTATTGCAAGACTGAGCAGGCACAATTTCCCTATAGGTAAACATGTCCACACAGCTGTCTGGCATATACCCAGGACAGGGAATCCACATTCTAATGCAGCGATAGCAGCTTTGGCCCTGGTAAAAAAAGAGCATGCAGTCATTACTGAGGCTGCTTTTTTAGCTAGGGAATAGCAGCTCTTAATGCAGGGCACAATCCAATTAGAGATTTTAATCTTCTGCACAGCTTTACCCTTTTTAGCACCAGCGAACCCCAGAAAGCTGAGCTTTCACCCAGTGTTCTCTGGTACTATTTAAGTAGAAGCTCAGAGCGCTCTTTAAGTCCAAGTGATTGGGTCTCTCCTTCTAAAAGGAGGAGTGAAACAGAGCATAGAATGCTGTCAGAGTGGCTAACTGATGTGGCACGGTGTCACAACTTCTAGCAGAAAGGATTCCCTGAGTCTGCAGAACCAGTTTGCCTGGGAAGAAGGTGGTATATGGCAGATTAATACAAAGAGCCTAAAGCCCACTTAAATGCCATGCCGAGGTGATGGCGACGAGGAACACTGTATTTATAATAAGATGTAAGGAGCAACTATGAAGCAGCTCAAACGAAGTACGTCTCAAGTAAGTAAGGTAGATATTAAGGTCCCATTGGGGCATCATAATAGAAGGGAAGAACATGTTTTGAAGCCCTTTGAAAAACACACAAACAAAAAAACGCATCACAACTAGTGACTTAAACAAGAAGAGCTGATCTGGCAACTGAATCTGCTGCCGACCCAATCAAAGGCTATTTACCACTTCTGCAGATTCCGTGCAATCTCCTCCGAAATCTGAATGTGGTAGGAGAGGTCCCACTGACACTTCAGATACCATTACAGAGCCTGCAAATGCAACCTGGCAGGCTCGACCAGCAGGATGCAGCCATCAATAACAGCCGCCTTAAGAGTTGACCGTACTGAAATCAAAGACAGAGACTGAAAGATAGGGATCATAGCTTGAATGACCTGGACTCTTTCCTGAGGGAAAGACACAAAACTGAACCTTGTCCAGAATGGCTCAGAAGAAATAAACATGTTGATAGTGAACTCCAAAGATAAGAGGCAGTTCACCATACTCTGGATGTGGATGATAACTGTCTGGGTTGAGCCCGCCATCAACAGTTAGTCACTGAGGTAGGAGAAGACTGGCACCCCTCACCTCCAAAGATGCACACCTACAACTACCACCATCACTGCTGTGAACACCTGGAGGGGCACTGGTGCTGGAGCAAACTGGAAATGCTCCAGTACCACCACGAACCGCAGGTACAGCCGGTGAGTCGGGAGGACGAGGATATGGAAACGGGTGTTCTGTAGGTCCAGTGCCACCATCCATTCTCCACAGAAGACAAGACCTGGGCCAGGTTTACCATTTTTAATTTCTCCTTCCAATATGAAGGCCTGAGGCCTATGTTAGACCTGTGCCCTCCTTAAGAGGGCACAGGTCTAACATACGCCTCAGGCCTTCATATTTGTTGGGCATCAGCAAATAGCAGGAACCACCACCACAACTTGCTTTTGGCACAGACAACCTCTCGATAGCCCCTTTGACCAAACAGACTTGCACTTCATAGAGCAAAAATGGAGTGGTGGTCCTCAGTCAGTCGCTAGAGGGCCAGTGGAAGTTGCAGAGGGGAAGAAAGGAGTGCAAGGCATAGCCCCTGTGAACAATTAATAGTACCCCACATGTGGAAAGATATTACCAGTATTCTGGTGGATTCTCCCTCCCATCAGGTGGTACCCTCCTGTAAGGGCGCACTGAAGGGGTTTTGCAAGTGGGATGTAAAAGTGGTGGGAGGGGCTGGGGGGGGGGGGGGAAGGGGGGGGGTGACAGATTGAGCAGCCCATTGACTTGGCCATGGTAGGTACCTCTGTCTTGACTGCAAAACTGCTGCACTCTCAGTGGAGGCTGGACAAGCGGGCAGTAGGGAGCACCTCAGCCAAAGCTAAAAAAGGGGCTGGTGAACTGTTGCGTTGGGGAGGTGAGGCGGAACGGTCCAGAGAGAGGGTGGTATCCCTGCTCTCCTTTAAATGTTTGAAAGCAGTATCAGCCTTGTCACAGAACAGGAGAGTCCCATCAAAGGGCAGGTCCCTCAACGAGGACTGGGCATGGCAGCCAATGGCAACACTGGTGCCTTTCGCCCACCCTATGAAAACTGTGGAGAACAAGCCACAATGAACCTTGAACTTGGCTTCATCGAGACCATCTTGAAATGCCCAAAGGTCATCAGGTACACCAGGTAGGACTTGTGCCACGGGTCCCAAAGGGCATGAGTGTAGCATCCCAACAAACAGCTGGCAAAGTTGGTAAAGTAAGGAAAATGCTACTTACCAGTATGCATCTGTTCTTGGCATGTAGGGCGGCTAACATTCATATCTTAGCATAGATCACCGCCTAGTGTTGGGTCCGGATGATTGCACCTTGTTGTACAGGAAGAGTCTTCGAAGTATCACGAGATAGGTGACCCCTCCCCTGGACTACAGTGTGCAGATCCTAGTTTGATTCCTGAGGCGAAAAGCCGGGAATCCAGACGCTGATTTTAAATTGCACTGCATTGTATTTTTTGGTTTCACTCACCTAAAACTTGTTTTTAAATTTACGGGCAGGGCAGATTTACATGCTCTCTGCTTTCTTGGGGAACAACTGTTGGAGTTTCTGGCATTAGCGCTAACAGTGGGCGCCATCTTGCGAGAAAGAGGGGTTAGCGGGCCAGTCATTGGCCAGATACAACACCTGACTTCCGAGATATAATGATGCCGCTCCCCCGGACGCGCGCAGCGGGTACGCCGATGGCGCGCCAAAGGTTAGCCCGTCTGCGCCCTTCCGCGCCGGGCACGACGGGGGACGGGGAGCGTTGGCCAACCGGGCACCGCCCCTCAGAAAAGAAATGCGTTGATATACACAAGTAATGCGCTACGTGATATCGGATATAGGGCCCATAAAAACCAAGTGTTAGACTGTACCTGTTTCACTATCAAACTATCTTGGAAGGGCCAGTGGGATGCAGGGCTTGTAGGAGACAATGTGAATTGGGGGAGACCGCCCTAGCTGTATCCTATGAAGGACCGAGCTACATCTTATGTAATGTTCGCTCACTAACAAAACATGCCATTCAAATCTGGGATATGTTATCCTCACTCTCACAAGACATATGTTTCCTGAAAGAAACCTGGTTGACCCCTCATAGTGCCCCGGCAATTAACATCGCCATGCCAGATGGGTACTAGGTTATCCACCGGGACAGAGTGGGGAAATTGGGAGGGGGGATTGCCAATAGCTGGACACGCTTTGCAACGAGAAGTTGGAGATAGGCCTTTTTAGGGTCAGTTGCTCGCCGACCAAATCCTGGGAGGGCGTACTTTTGTACGAGACAATGTGAATTGGGGGAGACCGCCCTAGCTGTACCCTATGAAGGACCGAGCTACATCTTATGTAATGTTCGCTCACTAACAAAACATGCCATTCAAATCTGGGATATGTTATCCTCACTCTCACCAGACATATGTTTCCTGAAAGAAACCTGGTTGACCCCTCATAGTGCCCCGGCAATTAACATCGCCATGCCAGATGGGTACTAGGTTATCCACCGGGACAGAGTGGGGAAATTGGGAGGGGGGATTGCCAATAGCTGGACACGCTTTGCAACGAGAAGTTGGAGATAGGCCTTTTTAGGGTCAGTTGCTCGCCGACCAAATCCTGGGAGGGCGTACTTTTGTATCGTCCACCTAATCCAAAATTGAACTTTGTCAACATGGTAACAGAGTTCATTGCAACACAGGTTTTTTTTTTTTTTTGAAAACATGTTTTTATTGTTGCATCAGCAGGCATATAAAAAACAGAAAGATTCATCTGCTGACGAGGCGTCAACATTCAGCCGCCGTCAGCAAGTCACGCAACTTTTAGTTTTTTTGGAACAGAACCTGGTCAATACGGCATTTCATCCACTGTACATCACATATCGTTCAAGTAAATATTCAGGGTAGGACACAAAGACCATACTCCGGTTAGGGGACGGAGATGAACAATAGATATGTAGGTCCCAGCTATAGGGGACGTCAGGTCGGGGTCCAAGGATTTCACAAAGTGGCGACGCCAGGTAACTAGGGGGACAGAACTGTGGGGGGGAGCATGTAGGTGATAGCAGGAGTACAACTTGAGGAGGAGATATCGGGCAGCGGGTAGCGGGTCCGCAATAGTCAGTCGCAGTGGGGTGGAGCGGTCAGGAGGCGGAACCGGTCCAAACCTGGGGGTAGTGGGGTGGCCAGCATGGTGGGGGGGGGGGGACTGTGAGTCGATGGGGGTATGGTATACCAGGCTCGGCACAGGTAAAGTGAGTGACCGTGGCAGCCAATGATTATGGGTGTACTCAGGTGGGCGGGGAGGGGGGGGGGGAGGTGGGCGCGGGCGTGGGCGGGACATCAGCGCGTGTGGCCTGCCGGAAGCTATGTAGGAGCATGGCCCATTCCATAGAGATGGGGTGTTTGCGTGTTCCCTTGGCCTCCTCTTCTCGAATGGCGTCCTCTTCGGCTGCCGCCCATTTACAAACCGCCCCTGTCCATGCCGCTATGGGGGGACCCTCCGGAGCTCGCCAGTGCATAGCTATACATCTGTTCGCCAGGAGCAGTGCCAGGGACACAAAGCGCTTGTGCGTAGGGGCCCGTTTAGATATGTGAAAAATGCCTAGCGCGCTGGATTCCCAAGAGGTTAGAGTCGTGAGGCCTGTGAGGTCTGTCAGTTTGTCGTGTACCGTCCGCCACAGGGGTTGGAGGCCCGGGCAGTCCCAAAACATGTGGCGGAAGTCTGCTTCGGGGGAGCTACATCTGGGGCAGAGGAATTGCGAGGTGGGGAAAAACCGTTGCAGTCGCGCAGGTGTGAGGTAAGCCCTGTGTAGTATGTAATATTGGATGTTTTTGGAGCGGGCGTTTCTGGAGACTCGTTTCGGGGCTTCGAGCGCCTTGGACCATTCAGAGTCATGTAACGCGCGTCCGATGTCCTCCTCCCACGTGGCACGGAGGGCCAGCAGGTGGGTGTGCGAGAGTTCTCTGATCGATTGTTCATTGCAACACAGGTTATGGCCTCTAGGAGCTTCATATTGTTGGGGGATTTTAACTACCATGGAGAAGCCTCCCAGGAACCGGAAGTGGCGCTGTTATTGTCAGGATTATCTGACCTGGGTTTGGGACGATATGTCCGCGGCCCAACACATACAGCTGGACACACACTGCACATGATATTCTCTAATAATGAAAGCTTAAAATTCCATGGATACTCAGCCCCTGACCTGGACAGATCATTATCTGATCTCGATTAGCTGTCCAGAGGCATCGAATCAGGAACAGGAGAGATCGCTCAGATTAAAAAAAGCCCATACAACTAGAACTTGGCAGACACTCAACGTAGAAGCATTTGAGAGAAAGTTCCGGAGCTTGGAGATTCAGCCTAGGGAAGTAAGGGACGCCGACACAGAGGCTTTACTGGCTAATTTTAACCAGGCTCTGATTCGGACCTTGGACCTAGTTATCCCGGAAAAGAACATCAAACCTGGGCCCAGCCGAGTCTCAGCACCTTGGTATTCAGGGGCTCTAAAAATTGAAAAATCCTCCTGTAAAACTCTGGAGAGGAAATGGAGAGGATCCAAAAATGAGAGAGACAAAATGGCCTACAAGAAGGCTCTAGCAGGCTACCATCACAATATCAAAACGGCCAGATGCATATACATCCAAATGCTAATAGAACAGGCAGGGAATTCGGTAAAGACTTTGTTTGGCATTGTGAAAGGTTTTTCCTCCCCGCAGGCCTGCAAACAACAATCGGTAGAAACGCAGGAGCTATGTGAAGCCTTAGCCACTTATTTTCAGGACAAAATCTCCCCGATATATGAGAATTTTCCAAATAACAAAAACTCCAGTTTTGCTGAACCCTGCAGCCACAAAGGGGAGCCAAGAATAGGTCTCAATCAGTTTGAGCCTATCCTACAGCAGGATGTCATTCGGCACCTGCAAACATCAAAATCAGGATCCCCGAGTGACGTGTGCCCTCCCTATGTCATGGCCTTAATCGCAACTAGTTGTGCGCCGGCTATTCAGGAGATTTTCAACTCCTCCATGGCCAGCGGCTATATTCCCTTGACATGGAAGGCCCACGTGCGCTCTATTCTTAACCACATCAATGCTACAGCAATTCATCCTCTGTGCTGCAGATCCTTCTTTCCCATTGTTCATGACGAGCTCAGCTCGTTATGAGCACATAAGCAGTGTACTGCATGACGAGCTGAGTTCGTCATGAGCATGGAAGGGGTTAAAAAACCTTCAGCAGATCCTTCGATCCTGAGTAATTATAGGCCTGTATCATTACTCCCTCTGCTGGCAAAAATACTGGAGGCACACATTAACACTCAACTGAGCCAGTATCTGGAGTCCAATAACATTCTGGACACATCGCAGTCCGGCTTTCGGACGGGGTTTAGCACCGAGACTGCTATGTTAGCAGTCACAGACTATCAGGCGAACGCTAGACGGAGGGGGATCGGTGATGCTTATTCTTCTGGACCTCTCCGCGGCATTCGATACTGTATCACATCGACTGCTGGCGGAGAGGTTGCAGGACTGCGGTATTGGGGATCTGGCATTGAAATGGCTGGTTAATTTCCTGGCTAATAGGAAACAACAGGTTATGATGGGTCCATTTAGATCATCGAAGTATTTATTGGAGAGAGGGGTCCCACAGGGCTCGTGCTTAAACCCGACCCTCTTCAATATTTACATAGCTCCACTAGCCAGAATAGTTCGGCAACATGGGTTTGAGGTCGTCTCTTATGCAGACGACACAACTGATTTTTCCGATTGGGAAAAATCTGTCAGAGGAAAGAGTACGTTTCACACAAGGAATGCTGGCCATTGCAAGCTGGATGGCAGAGTCCTGCCTCCAACTAAATCCGGGAAAAACAGAGTTGATGTTTCTGGGTAAAAGACAGGAACTCGTGCTGGACGACTGGTGGCCGGTAGAACTGGGCCCCGCCCCAGTCCCCTCAGTCTCAGTGAAAAGTCTGGGCATCCAGCTGGATGAAAACCTGTCTATGAAAAACAATGTCAGTAATATAATGAGCTCGTGCTAATATAGCCTTCGGCTGCTGCGGAAAATCATTCCTTATCTTCCTCTTAGCCACCGCAGGACGATAGTCCAAGCCTTAGTAGTCAGTCGAATGGACTATGGGAATGCTCTTTTGGCTGAAGTAGGAACCACGCAGCTAGCAAAGCTCCAAGTTATTCAAAACACGGCAGCCTGGATGGTCTTAAATCGCCCTCCGGGCACTCCATCGCTCCCATTACTGAAGGAACTGCACTGGCTGCCAGTCAAAAAGAGAGCTTTTTTAAGACATGCTGTCTAGTCTTCAAAGCTATGAGGGAAACAGGCCCAAAATATCTACAAACAAAAATATGCAAATTGACATCGGTATGCAATCTCAGATCTAATGGTAAAGCTCTCCTAGCGATTCCACGTATTTATCGAAATCGTCTGGGAGGAAAAGCCTTCTCCTATGTTGGTCCTAAGTACTGGAATTCCCTCCCGGAAAGGCTGCGCAAGTCCCCTTCCTATCTGATCTTCAGGAAACATCTTAAAGCCTTCCTATACTAAATGGGGCTTTCTGCACCGTTTTCCGTGATTCAGACTAGGTAGCGCGGAGATGCCTCTGGGTGAGTCATGCGCTTTACAAAACATCAATAACAATAACAATGGGCATCTTCTCCATACTTAGATTGTTTTTCGCCATTGTGGCAAAGATGGAGTATAGCAAAGTAAGAGATGGCCATGCAAAAGAGAATCTTGCAGCTGCAACAGGCACCCGGGAGGACGGTGGGCGATATGAATGTCTGCAGCCCTACATGCCAAGAACGAATAGTTTCTTACCTGTCAGTGTAGTTTTGCAGCTTGAAGATCTTTCTGGATTCACTATGCTGTGCATATTCCGCAATCTGGTGGTTGGGTCCGGAATCGTAGTCTTTTTTTTTTTCATAGCCCAGGTGGGCGTCGACGTCCCACCATTTGGTGTACCTTCGGTGACGTCGGCATGCTTCCTGCGGAAGCTCCCACCCTTGGGCGCCATCTTCGGATTCTTTTTTCTCTTTTGTATCCTTGTAGTGAATCCATGGCTATGTTTGTTAATCCTTTTTTCAACGCAATTCTTTTTACGTATCTTGTAAGCTTCAACTTGTTTTCTATTCCAAGTGTTTTCACCCTCTTCTCCAGCCTCATCTTTCTGGCGGAGGCGGGTGGGTTCGCCAGTGAATCCAGAAAGATCTTCAAGCTGCAAAACTACACCGACAGGTAAGAAACTATTCGTTTTGCAGCGTGAATCTTTCTGGATTCACTATGCTGTGCATAGATTTTGTAGCGGTTTTGTTATCTTTGTGGCGGTTGGGTGGAAGATGAGCATTGGTTGTTGAATATATGTTGAAGCACTCTTTGTCCTACTTGTGCTTCCTTGTTCATCTGTACATCCACGCAATAGTGCTTAGTGAACGTGTGCACTGAAGCCCATGTTGCCGCCAGGCATATGTCCTGAAATGGTGTGTTGGCCAGAAAGGCAATTGTTGCTCCTTTCTTCCTGGTCGAGTGGGCCTGTGCCCCTCCCGTTAGCTCCTGCCCTGCTTGCTTGTGGCAGAATTGTATCGTTTGCGCGATCCATCGAGCTATGGTGTTTTTAGTCACTGGTTTACCCAGGTAACTGTTTCGAAGGACACGAAAAATTGTTTTGTTTTCCTGTGTCCCTTTGTCCTTTCAATGTAGTGCATTACTGCCCTTCTTGCGTCTAGAGTGTATAGCGCCCTCTCGGCGCTTGTCGTGGGGTTCTGGAAGAAGCTAGGGATTTGAATACTCTGATTCATGTGGAACCTTGACACCACCTTTGGCATGAAGTGCGGGTCTGTTCTCATCACGACGCTGTCACTGTGTATCTGGATGTAGTGTTCTTGCAGTGTTAGTGTCTGTAGTTCGCTTACCCTGCGTAGCGAGGTGATCGCCACCAGAAAGGCTGTTTTCATTGTCCGCATTTGCAGTGGTGCCTTGTGGATGGGTTCGAAAGGTGCTTTCATGAGCTCCGTCAGTACCACATTCAGGTTCCATGCCGGCGGCGGCATCCTTTTTGGTGGCGCTATTCTTTTTGCCCCTTCCAGGAACCTCTTTACTACCCTTGATCTGAAGAAGCTTCTCCCAGTCTCTCCCCTTGTGTATGCCACAATTGCTGCCAGGTGAACCCTTAGCGAGGATGAGCTTAGTTTGGCTTTCAGTAGGTGTGTGAGGTCTTAGCACCGTTGATTCCTTGGTCAGCTTCCTTTGCAGCTTTTTCTTGCTGCACCATAGAGTGAATCTTGTCCATTTTTCCCCATAGCATTTTCGTGTGCTGGGCCTCCTTGCCTCTCGCAACACCTTTCGGGTGCTCTCTGGGAGCTTTAGGTGTGCGAACTCTAAGTCCTCAGCAGCCAAGCCGCTAGGCTGAAGCCCTCCGGCTCTGGGTGTAGAATTTCTCCGTTCTGCATGGAGAGTAGGTCCTTTCTTTTTGCGTACTTGTGGGGTGGACCCTGCGTCATCTCCATAATCTGTGAATACCATGTCTGTCTGGCCCATTGAGGTGCCACCAGGATCAGTGTCATGTTGCTTATCCTGCACTTGTTGAGCACCCTGGTGATCAATGGTATCCGGGGGGAAAAGCGTAGGCAAATTTCTTTGACCAGCTTATCCATAGGGCATTCCCCTGGGATTGTTCCTCTGGTTGTCTGGATGCAAAGTACTGGCATTTTGCATTCTGGCGTGTTGCAAACAGGTCTATTGTTGGGGTGCCCCATCTCCTGAATAGTCTCTCTGTCTCCTGATTGTTGAGTTCCCACTCATGGGATGATGAAGTCTGCCTGCTGAGCCAATCCGCCTCCACATTGTCCTTCTCGGGTAGGTGTATGGCCAGCAGATCTATTTTGAGTGGTATTGCCATCTCCATATTTCCTGCGCTAGGCTGGACAGAGGGTACGACTGAGTCCCTCCCTGCTTGTTGATGCAGAACATCGTTGTTGTGTTGTCCGTTTGTATCAACACCTTTCGTTTGTACAGCTGTTTCTGGAAGGCCTTCAGGGCCAGTAACACTGTCTTTAGTTCCAGGTAATTGATGTGTCTGACCGCATCCGCTGGTGCCCACAGACCCCTCACTCTGAGCCTGTTCATGTGTGCCCCCCATCCCTTCTGGGATGCGTCTGTGGTGATGGTCACAGTTGGGTTTGGCGGAGTTAGAGGCTTTCCTACTGTAATGTTCTTTTTGGTCCACCACCTTATCTCTCCCTGCACTTCGTGCGTTACAACCACTAGATCCTCCCAACTTCCTGTAGCTTGTGACCATTGTTGTTGCAGCCATTCTTGGAGTGGTCTCATGTGTAGGCGTACATTGGAGACCAGGTGAATGCATGACGCCATCATCCCCATGATCTTGCTCGCTGTCCTCACTCTCAGAGCTTGCCCCTTCTGGTAGTGGCGAGTCTCCCTTAGCAGGCTGAGTGTCCTCTTCTCGCTGGGTAACACCCTGCATTGGATTGTGTTGATCTGAGCCCCCAGGAAGATCTTCACCTGCTCCGGCTCCATTGAGGATTTTCCCCGGTGTATGGAGAATCCCAGGTTCATCAGCGTGTTTGTGACTCGCTGTGCGTGCTCCTCGCATGTTTCGCGAGAGCTCGCCTTGATCAGCCAATCATATAGGTAGGGGTACACGTGGATCCCCTCCCTTCGCAGATGTGCGGCCACTGCTGCGAGGCATTTCGAGAACATCCTTGGGGCAGACTTTAGACCGAAGGCCGGGGTTGTGAATTGGTAGTGTTCCTGGTTTACTGTGAACCTTAGCATGTGCTCATGCCTCCTGTTCACTGGTATGTGCAGGTATGCATCTTTGAGGTCCACGGTGGACATGAAATCCCCGTCTCTTATTTGTGGGATGACCTCCTGTAGGGACGTCATTTTGAATTTTTGAGTCTTTATATGTTTGTTTAGGAAGCGTAGATCCAGGATGGGTCTTAGACTTTCGTCCACCTTTGGTACCAGGAAGTAGTTGGAGTACACTCCCTTGTTCCTTTCTCTGAATGGGACCGGTTTGATGGC
Source organism: Lissotriton helveticus (assembly GCF_964261635.1). Lineage (NCBI taxonomy): Eukaryota > Metazoa > Chordata > Amphibia > Caudata > Salamandridae > Lissotriton > Lissotriton helveticus. Next base: position 1,662,552,848 of record NC_136065.1, read on the forward strand.
TTCCTTCCGGAGGAGTTCCTGAGCTTCTTCTCGGAGCAGCGTTAGCTCCCTTCCCGAGTGCTCTTTTTTCTTTGGCCTTCTGCTTGGCGGCCTCTTTTCCAACTCTATGCAGTATCCGAACTGTATGATGTTGAGAATCCACTTGTCTGTGGTTATTTTTCTCCATTCTTGGAATAAAAATCTTAGCCTGCCGCCCACTGGTGTTACATGATCTTTTGTGTCTTGTCCGTGTAACCCTCTCCCCTTTGCTTTCCTGTGCTCTTCCCTCGGAGGGCTTGAGTGGGGGAGCACATCCCTCCGTGCGAACTCATTTGGAGGGGGGTTGCTCACTGCCTCTCCTTCTCTGGCCTCTGCTGTTTCCCCTCCCGCGAAAGGACTGGCCCCTGTTCTGGTAGTGCCAGGTCTGCTTCTGCTGGCCCTGCTGGCCCTGATTGTCACCCTGGAGACCCTGGTGGAACGCCTGGTGCGATGTTCCCGGTGGGTTACCACCTCTTCCGTTTGGCCTCCTTGCCGGAGTGCCTCTTCTCATCCCTTTGAATTGCAGGGCCCCCATGGACCTTGCTGTTTCGTTATCCTTTTTTAGTTGGGTGAGCTTCTCATCAACCGGAGCGCCGAACAGCGATTCTCCGTTGACTGGAGTGTTCAGGATGTTGTTCTGAACCTCTGTCTTGAAGCCTGAGATCTTGAGCCAGGCTTGCCTTCTCTCTGTGATCCCTATCGCCATCAGCCTGCTGGAGGTTTCTGCTCCGTCCAATGCTTTCTTCAGGCAGGAGTTCGCGTTTTTTATCCCCTCTTCAACGAGGTGTGTGGCTTTCTGCTGGTATTGCTCTGGGAGGTGTATCAGTAACTGCCCCACCTCGTCCCAATATTGATATTGGTGCCTGTTCAGGAGGGCATTGGAGTTTGCCATCCGCCAGTGCATTGCCGCGTTTCTTTCGATTTTTCTGCCTGTTAGGTCCATACTCCTGCTCTCCTTGTCAGGTGGTGGTCCAGATGTTGTCGGGACGTTGGCCCTTCTCCTTGCAGTTGCAGCGATAATGGAGTCTGCTGTGATGGACCCCTTGATGTAGGGAGGGTCCTGGGAGGAGAACTTGTACTTCTTCTCCGTCCTTGGCGTGACGGATCTGCAAGTCGCTGGTTCTTTGAACGCTTCCTTTCCTTGGTCCATGACTCTTCAGCATGGGCAGGAACTGGCTCCTTGTCTGTGTGGGAAGCAAGGTTTCCAGCAAGAAATCCGCTTCAGGCTTCTCTTCCTCCAATTTAACGCCATAAGCTGCTGCTGCTTTCCTGATGACTTCATTGTTAGCCCCAATGTCATCTGGCGGCGAAGGCCTCGAGGGGTAGGTCTCCTTAGCCTCCTCCGGGTTTTCGGCATCGATGTCCTGCCAGTCCAGGTCTTGAGCCGTCGAGGATCCCGAGTCGTAGCTCGAACGCTGATCCCCATATTCCCCCTCTGTGTAATAGAGGTCTTCTTCTTCTCCCTGATCCGAGGGCGCCGGAGTTTTCGGCGGTTCTTCGGGGGTCGAACTTCTCGTGCTCCTCTACCTTGGCGACGTCCGTCGTGGGCTTCGAGGGGATCCTGTAGCTTTTCATCTTTTCTTCGAAGTCTTTCTTCCTCTGGAGGATGTTCTCCATCTCGGCCTAGAGCCTTCTTTTATTTTTCTCCATCTGCGCGGCATGCTCGGCGTCTAACGTTTCGGCCGCCCTCTTCGACGAAGTGGTTTTCGACTCCTTGTCCTTCGAAGTCGAGGTTCCTCTTTCGGGGACCTGCTTCGGCGACCATGGCTTTTCGCCGGTCTTCGCCTTCTGGGAGTCCTTCTCGAAGGATCCGCTGGCCTGTTTTTCGGAGGATGCAGCTTCGGTCGTAGAGGTTTTCGGCGCCGGTGCTCCCTTCAAGGCTCTAGACTCTGATTTTCAAGAGTCTGCCTCTGGCTTTCGAGGCCCTGTTGAGGGTTTCAGGTCGTAGACTCTCCTACCTTGTCTGATGTTTTCTTATCGGTCTCTGCGACCGTGGAGATATCTGGTCCCTCGGCGATGTTGTCCTCGTCATCGGTGGAGAGGCCCAGATCGTACAGCGACGGTGCCTGGCCCTTGCCCTGCATCGTGTGGTGGGCTATCCTCTGATTCTCTCGCATTCTGAGTGTCTTTGGTGTGAAGACGGAGCAGGCGTTGCAGTCCTTGCTCCCGTGGTCGACCGGCAGGCAGAGGTTGCAGACCGGGTGCTGGTCCTTCTGCGCATACTTGTGATGGCAGTTACGGCAGAATTTAAAGGGTGTATTGTCCATTACTGCGCTCAGGGGGCCCCCTGTGCGCGCATTCCCCGTCGGACGTCGAAGATCTCTAGTTAGTTCTCCTCCTTCGTCGTCCCGGCTTTGATTGTCTTCTTCTCCTAGTCTTTTTAAGTCCTTTCTGTAGAATTTTCGGCGTTTTCTCCTTCAAATTTCTGGAGCTTCACGCGACGATCCAGACCCAATGGCGGAAAAAAGAATCTGAAGATGGCGCCCAAGGGTGGGAGCTTCCGCAGGAAGCATGCCGACGTCACCGAAGGTACACCAAATGGTGGGACGTCGACGCCCACCTGGGCTACGAAAAAAAAAAAAAGAGGAAAAAAGACTAGAATTCCGGACCCAACCACCAGATTGCGGAATATGCACAGCATAGTGAATCCAGAAAGATTCACGCTGCAAAACAGATGCATACTGGTAAGTAGCATTTTCCGTTCGAGGCATGTGGGCTGCTGAATTCATATCTTAGCATAGACGGTATAGCAGTATCTCCTCTCGCGGTGGTCACCTGTACCAGCTGCAGCAGTCTGGAAAAAAGAGTTTTAAGGGCAGCCTGGCCTACAGCAGCTTGCTGCTTTGTTTGCAAGTGTACACAATAGTGTTTAGTGAAAGTGTGTATGGTAGACCATGTAGCTGCCCTACATATGTCTTCGAGAGGAATATTCCCTAGGAAAGCCATGGATGCCCCCATTTTACGCGTAGAGTGTGCTCTTGAGGGAACTGTTAGAGTGCGTTTAGCTTTTTGATAGCATATTTGAATGCATTTAACTATCCACCTGGCTATTCCTGATTTTGAGATGGGATTACCTTTATGTTGTGGGGAAAAAGCAACAAACAGTTGCTTTGTTTTCCTAAATGATTTAGTCCTGTCAACATAATATAGCAGAGCTCTCTTTACATCTAGTGTGTGTAGGGCTCTTTCAGCACTGACTGGGTTTTGGAAGAAAACTGGCAATTCTATGGATTGATCGATATGGAAAGTGGATAACTTTTGGCATGAACTTAGGGTTAGTCCGAAGCACTACCTTATTTGCATGTATTTGCATGAAAGGTTCTTGAGTGGTTAGTGCCTGTAACTCACTCACTCGCCTGAGGGAGGTAATGGCAATCAAAAATGCCACCTTCCATGTTAGAAATTGTAATTCACATGAATGGAGTGGTTCGAGAGGAAGTCCCATAAGTCTGGTAAGTACTATATTTAAGTTCCAGACTGGTGAAGGTGGGTGCTTTGGAGGGATTATCCTTTTAAGACCTTCCGTAAAGGCTTTGATTGGGGGTACTCTAAACAGGGACAGGTGTTGTCTGTTCTGGAGATATGCTGCTATAGCAACAAGATGTAGCCTTATGGAAGAGTATGCTAGATTGCATCTTTGAAGATGCAAGAGGTAACAGATAATGTTTTGGATGGAAGCATCTAATGGATTGATTTGGTTATGCAATAAATTACACATCTTTTCCATTTAGCTGCATAGCATGCTCTAGTAGTTGTCCGTCTTGCCTCCTTGATAATGTTCACGCAATCAGGAGCAAGTCAAGGTATCCGAATTCTAAGACTTCAGGAGCCAGATCGCTAGGTTCATCTGATTGGGATTTGGGTGACTCCATGGTTCTGAGTTAAAAGATGGGGCGAGAGGCGCAGTCTTTGGTGGGGAACTACTGAACGTTCTAGGAACGTTGTGTACCATGGCTGTCCTGCCCATGTGAGAGCAACCAGGATCATTGTGAGTGACTGCTGGCGTAGTTTGCGTGCCATCAGCAGAATCAGTGGTGCTGGTGGAAAAGCGTACGCAAATCTGCCTGACCAGTTCATGCATATCGCATTGCCCTGTGACAACGGATGTGGGAACCTGGCGGAAAAGTACTGGCATTTTGAGTTTTCGTTTGTGGCAAACAGATCTATCTCTGGGTGCCCCCATTTTTGGAAGAATGGTTGGAGAACTTGAGGGTGAATCTCCCATTCGTGTAGCTGTTGGCTGTGTCTGCTTAACAGATCTGCTATTTGATTGTTTCCCTGGCAGGTGTTCTGCTAGGAGAAAAATGTTTTTGTGAATTGCCCACCTCCATATGCTCTGTGCTAGGTGAGACAGCTGTGGAGAGTGTGTCCCTCCTTGTTTCTGGATGTAATACATGGCTGTCATGTTGTCTGTCTGGATCAACACAGCCTTGTTGTACAAGTATTTTTGGAATGCTTTCAGTGCCAGAAATATTGCTAGCAACTCCAAGTGGTTGATATGCAGTGTCTTTTGTTTGAATGTCCAGTGCCCTTGGACTGTGTATTGAAGTTAATGGGCTCCCCAACCTGTCAGTGATGCAGTACGCTGTTAGTACTACTTGTGGAACCGGCTCCTGAACAGTCGCCCCTTGGAAAGGTTTTGTGGGTTACACCACTGCAGAGAGTTGTAAGCATTACTGTCTACCAACACTAGGTCTTTTAGTTGTCCTTGAGCTTGGTTCCACATTCTTGCAGTGGACGCATTTGAAGTCGGGAATGAGGGACAATGAATATGCAGGAGGCCATCATGCCTATGAGCTGCATGAACACTCGAGCTGGCAAAGAGTGTTGTGGCTGAAATTTTTGAATGAGAGTCTGCATGTTGGCTATCCTGGCTGGATTTGGATATGCCTTTGCTACTGAGGTATCTATTGTAGCTCCCAGATATTGCTGTATGTGGGAGGGCTGTAGATGTGATTTTGGGTAATTTGTGGAAAAACCTAGACTGTGCAGCAGCTGGAGTGTTTGAGACGTATGGCTTGCACACTGCGCGTAGGAGTTGGCATTTATGAGCCAATCGTCGAGGTATGGAAGCACGTGGATGTGTTGCCTTCTGGGATGTGCTGCTACTACCGCTAGACATTTTGTGAACTCTTGGGGCCGTAGTCACCCCAAAGGGGAGAACTTTGATTTGATAATGTTGACCTTCTATTGTGAACCTGAGGTATTTCCTGTGAGCTGGATGTATAGGTATGTGAAAATATGCATCTTTGAGGTCTAATGTAGCAAGGAAGTCGCCTTGCTGGAGTAACGGGAGTACCTGTTTTAGAGTAATCTTATGGAAATGCTCTGAGAGTATGTATTGATTTAGCGGTCTGAGGTCTAGTATGGGTCTCAGGGATGCATCCTTTTTGGGAATTAGGAAGTATAGAGAGTATACCCCTGTTCCTTGGTGTTGAAAAGGAACTGGTTATATTGCTCTTTTTTGTAGCATGGACGCGACCTCTTGTTGTAACAGTGTGATGTGTTCTTTGGACATAGGACGGTGTTTGTGTGGTATGTTGGGAGGAGAAGAAGTGAGTTCCAGGCAATAACCATACTGGATAATTTGTCTCACCCACCTGTCTGTGGTAATGGAGTTCCAGACTGGTAGGAATTGTTTGATTCTGCCTCCAACTGGTGTTGGATGGTCTGGAGGGAGTGTGATGAAGTCACCGTTTGGCGGCAGTGGAGGCTCTGGTGTTATTGCCGCCACGTCCTCTGCCCTTGTTATTGTTGCCCCTATAACCTCCTCTGTTGGAGCCTTTATTAAAGGAACTTTGGGTGTTGCTTTTGTATGTAGAGGAAGTTTGTGATGTGTTGCCTGTTGCGGAGCCTCTGTAGGAGGAGCGACAAAAGGAACCTCTATGTTGTTGAAACTGTAGTGCGCCCATAGACATAGCAGTTTCTGTATCTTTTTTCATGTTGTCTAATATGATATCTACTGCAGGGCCAAACAGGAAGTCTTGGTTAACTGGTTGGTTGAGGATGGTGGCTTGCACCTCGTTTTTAAAACCAGAGATGCGTAGCCACGTGTCGGCATAGTAATACGCTAGTATTAATGGACCTGGCTGATGTGTCCGCTGCGTCAAGCGCACATTTAATGGAAGCATTAGTTATAAATTTGCCTTCCTGTATGAGGTTGTTAGCCTTAGCTTTAAAAGGTTCTGGCAGGTGTTGCAGTAAACCATCAAGTTGATCGTAATGTGCTCTATCGTAGCATGCTAGTAGAGCTTGTGTGTTCGCAATCCTCCATGAATTAGCAGCCTGTGAGGCTACTCTTTTGCCTGAGGCTTCTAATATCTAAGACTCTTTGTCAGGAGGGGTAGCATCTCCTGTTGTTTGTGAGTTCTCTCTTTCGAGCGTTTGCTACTACTAGTGAGTCTAAAGGCAACTGGGATTTAATATAAGTAGGGTCTGTAGGGGCCGCCTTATATTTCTTCTCAATCCTGGGATTGAGTACACGTGCTCTGGCTGGATCTTTGAATATGTCTGGCGCGTGTTTTAGTACCCCTTTTAACATAGGAAGTGTCCTGACATTTTTCTCAGAAGTAGGAAAAGTGTCAAATAAAAAATCCTCTTCTATTGGTTCAGTGTGCATGTCGACATTGTGGTATTTTGCTGCCCTATCCAGCAGTTGGTTAAAAACAATGGTGTAGTCAGTAGGCGACGGCTTTGTAGGGTATGGGGAGGTGTCTGGGATGGGTTGTGAGTCATATGGATCATTCTGGTCATCCCATGTGTCATCCTGTGCATCAGGATCCTCTGGTTCATTAAAATTATCCTGAGGATCTTCCCCCATGTTATCTCCATCATTATAATCAGAATGTGTAGGAGAGTAGGGCACAAAAGGCACATTAAGAAAAAAAGGAGGAGGAGTAAAAGGCCTTGCGGGAGATGTCCCGAAGTCTTTTTTCTTTGGAGGAACAGGGGAAGGAGTGACCGTGTCCAATGGTCTCTTTTTCCGGTGATAAACTGTAACATGTCCTGTTTCAGGGTCTATATACAGTTTAGGTTGTTCCTCAATTACTGGATCAGGATGGAAGAGTTCTTCCTCAACTGTCCGTGGCTTCGGCGCCAATGTTTTTGGCTTAGTGACTTGCTTGTGACTTTTTGGCTCGAGGGCCTTTGGTTGTGGAGCTTTTTTCGGCTCGGCTGTTGCTTTGGGGTCGGTAACCTTTTTCGGTTCGACGTCCTTTGTAGGTTTAACAGTCTTTTTCGGTTCTACGACCTTTTTTGGGTCGACGAACTGTTTTGGAGCGACCGGAGCTTTTGGTTCGATACGTTTTTTATGCTAGACGGCCTTTTTCGGCTCAATGTTTTTGGTCGAGTCAATGGCTTTTTTCGGCTCGACGGGCTTTGTAGTGTGATCCTGTTTTTGTTGATCGACACTCTTTTTAGGATCGACGGCCCTATTTGGGTCGGGTGTTCTTCTTGGATCGACGACCTGTTTTGGTTCGAGGCTCTTCTTTGGCTCGATAGCTTTCGGCTCGATAACCATTTTGGGTTAGACGACGTTCTTTGATTCAACCACCTTATTCGGTTCGATGACCTTTGGTTCGACGACCTTTTTCGGTTCGACGACTTTCGGTTCGACAACCATTTTGGGGAGAGTGGTACTCTGTCCTGGGCTATCAGAAGGCCTGGTTTTGGGCTTCGGAGCCGAGCCGGAAGGCTGGGCTTCTGAAGGAGCTTGTCGATCTCGGCTAAGGCCTTTAGGCGATGCTTCGACCGGAGCCTTGTCTTTTGGGATAAGCGGTGTTGGGGGCTGGGTACTCAAGTTTTGCCCCAGCGTGATCTGGTCATCGCAGTCCGACTGGTCCTCAACGGTGACGATTTCTAGATCAGAGTTCGCCGCTTCTGGGAGGTCGTGTTCATCATCGAAGATGTTCTCCGGTTCCAGCCGCTGCATCTCTTGCCCATCGATTCTGGATGGTCTTCTTCTAACAGAATTGGGCACACACTGGGCAATTTTCTTTGTTGTGTTCCGATGATAAGCACTTGTTTCATACTGTACGTTTGTCAGTATGCGGGAATTTGGAGTGGCATTGTGGGCACCTTTTGAACGGGCTCCTTTCCATCGACAGCAGGCCCACGTGGCGTCGAAAGGCCCAACGCCCGCGTCGACGACCGGATCGAGATGGAAAGTTTGGTCGAGTTAAGAAGTACCGAAGGAGTACAATACCGTCGAAGTAGAAGGCCTTTTGGCCTTAGAAGGTAGTTTAGTTTCAGTTCCGAAGTTGGAGTAGAGGAGTAACATCCGAACCCAATGGCAGAAAAAACAATCTAAGGATGGAGAAGATGCCCATGCGCACTGTAGTCCAGGACAGGAGTCACCTATCTCGTGATACTTCGAAGACTCTTCCAGGACAACAAGGTGCAATCATCCGGACCCAACACTAGGCGGCGATCTATGCTAAGATATGAATTCAGCAGCCCACATGCCTCGAACAAGAGGTTTTCCAAATGTATCCACTCACTTATCAGGGGAGTGGTAGGAAATATGTTGGGAATAGAGAGGCTGTCAGAAGCTTGCACCACAAGGCTTTCGGGTGATGGGTGCTGCGAAAGAAGAGCCGGTGGCTTGGAGTAGGAAGATGGCACCTAGCTATTTGTTGATTAATTGGTAGGCCAGAGCATGGCTTAACTCAAGCTCTCAATACAGTATGTGTTTGTGCCTCGTTGAAAGAAAGGGGCTGCAAAGATGTCTTCCCCAGTTGAAGGACCTCAGTCGAAATATCAATCTTAACCTCCAAGGTGGAGAGATGGAGGATAAGAACTTCCACCGCCCTACACATCACCATCCTGGACAGATTCTTCTGTGGCATGACCACAGGGAGAAAAGAGCCTCAGAGAGAAATGGAGGGACCCCCGGATCCGCGTCTAGAGGCGCAGAAGAAAAAAGTAACTGCCGTCTGCACAGAGCACTGACTTCTATAGGCCCGCACATTTCCAGTGCAGAGGCGCATGACAACACCTTTTAGCATGCATAGGTATTGCTGAAAAGTATCTGGATTCAGCCTGAAGCCTCCGGAATATTCAAAAGGTGAGGAATCTGTGGCAAGAAGATGATTGGAAATGTATTTTATTTAATACATACATAACGTTTTAAATTTGAAATAATGGTTATTTTAACTTGTCTAGCTTCTTTCATTTTCATAATGAAATGTACTGGGGCGGGAGAGGCTTATTCACTTCCAAATCTATTGTTCTCTAGAACGCAAATATGACGAGACACATTCTTCCACATGACAGCTGCCCTATCATATCTTGATAAAAGCCATTACCTGTCAGTTATACAGAGGTGATCATGAAAAGGGTCTGCCTAACTGCAGCTGTGCCCAACATCATGGGACAACCTCGAGCCAGTCCTGGCCTTTAGTGCCTAGCACTTAGCATTCTTTGGCTATTTATATGAGTTCTTAAATCCCAACATTTCTTTGGCTATTTACATGAGCTCTTAAATGCCAACATTTGAAAACTGTGGGATGAAAAAGGCTGAGGATGTTACGTAAAAAAGAACTTTAACAAAAACATATTTTAATATAGTGTTTCATACAATACTACTGCCATTTCCAAGTTCAATAAATAACATTTAACTCCTATTACTTGATTTTTAGGTCGAGCCTAGAGCAGCGCATGCGCGGTTTGCTCGCCTTTCAGTAAGGGGGTAAAAAACAATTACTACCAGAGGATTTTGCTTGCATGCACGCGCGCAGCCGCTATCTGTCTCCTCCGTCAGGGGTCATTAAGTTACTTATGTTTATTTCCTGTGCTTTCCCCTCTGCCTCAGTCCGATCACTTTCGTGGCTTGGCTTTTTTTTTTTCTTTTGCTTTCAGCACTCTGCCTCTCTCCCTTGTTTTTTAGATTATCAGCGTTTTTCCAGCTGTCTCCCCGATGTTCTTCTCTTCCCCCTGCGCTTCCTGTTGCTCTCTTTCACCCGTGTGCTTCTCCCCACTTCCTTTTGTGATGGTCTCACCCTGATTTGCTTCTTCTCCGAATCGCTTTCTTAAACGAATGCTTCTACTCCCAGCTCAGGTTTATCTCTCTCTCTCTCTCCTTTTTGCTTTTCTCCATCCTCCACCCCGCCCTCCCAGCAGGGCTGGGTACCAAGGCATTGCACCACAGCTTCCCCCTTTATTCAACCACGCTTCCAGGCACACCGCAAGCGTACACCGATTATGAGGCAATGCATACAGGTGGCAGAGAACAAAAGGCAGTGCCTCTAGGCGCTGTATGTACCGCGAGCTTAGTAGTTTAATCTTGGATAGCCCGGATGTGAAAAGATACAACCCAATGACTGGTCAAAATGTGCCAACAATAACCACGGCTGCTTATCCTCCATGCCAAGTTATGCCATGCCGTGTAATCCTGGGCGCATCAAATTGTGCACCCATGTGAAAGTTGCTTTATCAGTCAAAAAAAACTGCAACATTTATGACCTGCTATTAAAGGCTGTGTGAAGAATGGTATCTCCATTCACTCATCTGCAAGCTCAGCTCAGGCAACACTCGCTCTCTTCAGCGCTCTTTGTTATTCCAGTGCACGTCACAGATAGCCAAACGAGAACCTACACATTTTACACTTCTCCCAGCATGCGACTGAACCTCCAGTGGTCACACCTCTATTAACTGTCCACAATACAGCGCACAGACTTCTCTCTGATGGCACTCGCCAGTTCCCTCACTTCAGTAACACCACAAAGCCAAGACAGTGCGCAAAGGCGCTATATTAAGACATGTTTCTTAGAAAACAAAACACAGTGGGACACCCCCTGCACACACACAGAAAGGATAACCAACTCTGCACATTATTCAAACTAATTCGATCCTCATCAAGACTGCAAAAGGCATGGGATGTGCTAGCTCAAGTGCTCAGCAAAGCGCCGCAGAGGCAGCTTATGTGAGCTACAGATGTTCTTGCAATGCTTGGAAGTCCAAGAGGCGACTAATTTGTAATTAATGGTATGTCTCTCTCCCACCTGCAGCTTTAGATCTATCCTATTTCTTTTTGTTAAGTGACCCCCTTTAGCCTGCTGTGCCATTTCAGGCACAGATGCTCACTGCTTATGCAAACTGCAACATCTGACCCCCACGTGATGGGGGCATCATTTAGTCTTTAAACTGCAACCTCTGCCATCTGACACAGCCAGGAGTTAAGTTACCTTTTCCTAGCAGACACCAAGATTACATGTTCCCTCCATCTGCAGGAGTTCAAACCAGGATAGAATTGCTCAGTATTTAAAAATCATTGTCAGACAACATATCGTGTTGAATGTTATTTACACTAGTGTGTAATTAATTATGATATTCTGCATGGGGGAGATCGCTTGTTTTGATTCAAGAACAAATATACATATACACACACATTTATATATACACACACACATACATACATACACACATGTACACACACGCATCCATATTTCACACACACTAATTTAAAATCCCTCACACCCTGTCAATATTCATGTTCCTTAAAAAAATCCCTCACGCCCTGTGTGAGAAAGTGCCAACTGTTGATGTGCTTTGACTGAGTGTGCCCTGGGCTCCTGCCAATCAGGTACCCAGGGCCTTTGTTCCTTCCCTAAAACTGTGTTGAAACTAAAACCCAATTGGCATCTCTGGCCACCTGTCAGCCCCTAGAAAATGGTACCCTAGGTACCCAGGGCATGGTGACCAGAGAAGACCCCTAAGGGCTGCAGCACTTATTGTGCCACCCTTAGAGGCCCTCTACCCTGACACCCACACACTGCCTTTGCAGGCTGAGTGTCTAAGTACATGACTAAACAAAGAGTCGACATGGCACACATCCCTGTGTGCCATGCCCACAGGACCCACTGTCCTGGCATACCTCAGTCACCCCTCTAGCTGGGTGCCCTATACCAGTGGTGTGGGCACAGGTGCATGAGCCCTGTGCCCCTACAGTACCCAGGGCCATTCCTGGGCACTGTAAATGCAGTGCTGCCATTAAGAGTATATGGTGCTGGGAGGTCGACATTACGAACTCCACAGCACCATGATGGCCTCACTGAAGACTGAGAAGTTTGGTATCAAACTTCTTAGCACATTAAACCCGCACTGATGCCAGTGTGAGATGTGATGTAAAATGCACCAGAGGGCATCTTAGAGATGCCCCCTGAACCCTAACCTACAATCCACGCCTGGACTGAGAGGCTGCCACACAGCAGATATGTTGCTGGACCCCTGGGTGGAGAGCCCCCCGCTCTCCTGGGCCTGCAACAATGCACATCCTGGGCGAGGTGCTAGGTGTCCTCCCCCAGGATGGGCAGGGGCAAGCTTCAAAGGCCTGCCGCCTCTGGGATCTTCTCCAGACCATTTGCTGTACCCAGCAACCCAGCAACTGGCCCACCACCGGTGTCGGGAAACCCTACGTCAGGAAGGGGTTGTGCCAGCCTGTGCCAACCCCACCACTCAGGCGAGGTGAAGCACAACCCCAGGCTCCGGCCATCTTGAGGATGGGGAGCCCTGCCCAATCACAGCTAGGCTCCTGCCCCCCTCCCTTTCGGAGAGGGGCAGACTAGGGGGTGTACCCACCCCAGGACAGGGACCATATTGGTCCCTGTCCTTGCCCTACCTGTAACACCCCTAAATTAAGTATTTAGAGGCTCCCTGAACCTTCCTTCCTCTGATCCTGATAAGAAAAGAAGAAAGAAGATCAAGAAGAAGACCCGCCGTGCAGCTGCTAACAGGACGACACCCACTGACTTGGCCCCAGCCCTACCGGCCTGTCGATCCTGGAACCTGCTCCTGCTTAATCCCGGCGACTCCTGCGGACAGCAACCTTGGGACCCCCGGAGGACCTGCCTGCCTTGACCCTCTTGAAGACTGGGACTCCCATAAGCAGAGGCTCTGTTCCAACAACCATACCCCTGGTGCCAGCCAGGAAGCACCAGGCCAACCCACTCTGCACCCGCCGAGCCCGTCCCGTGCCCGAGTGAGCCAAGACCACGAGGATGAGCCCCCGGATACTGGGACCCGAAGTCGAGTGTCCAAAGACCCTCCTCAATGAACCAGACGACGCCTGCAGCCCCAGAACCAGGGACCCCTCCAACCACGACCAACCGAGGGTAAGATTTCCCAATGCCCAAAGACACCCCTGCACCCGGCGCCCTGCGACACCCTGTGCCTCCCTTTGGGGTACCTACCCCTTCTCCAGGATCCCAACTTACCTTCAAAGTGGTGGTCGCACCTGAAGAATCACCGTCCCCGAGTCTGCAGCCTTTGTTCCCATTTTACCTTTCCCATTGAATAACATTGAGCGCCCGACGGATCAAAAGCACCCTGCACCCAGCCGCCCGAGTGCCTCTGGCCGTGCACCCAGTGTTCTATCCTACTTCCCCCATTTGCCCTGAGCAAGTGACCAGGAGCCCAGCTCCCACAGCCGCGTGGCCTGCTAGCCAGCAGCCACCAACCGAAGGCCCCCTGCTTCTCATTGGATAACATTGGGCCTAACTACCTCTGCACCCGGCTGCCCCTGTGTCGCTGATGGTGTAACAACTGTACCTACCTGACCCTAGGGGACGCCAGAGTCTATGCCCAGAACCTTAACTTCACTGGTCAAGTACTCACCTGGTAACCGATAACTCACTTTCCTGCCATAGGATAACATTGACTGGTTTGACTCGAAAAATCTTCAAATTGTGAAGTTTGGAAACTCTAAAATATTCCTATAAAATCAGCCGAGTACCGAATTCCGAAGTACTCACCTGTGATCAGGAGAGAAGCCAGTACTGTACCTTGTAGCCCAGTACTGAACCGCAAAAGTAATGCTAGCCGGGTTTGCTAGGAACCTGAATTTTCTCCATAGGAATCCATTGTCTGCTTTTCTGTGAAATTTCTTCTACTTTTGAAAACTTGAAATATTCCTTAAAAATCATACCAACTACTGGAACGTAATTACTTACCCGTCTTAAGTAGAGATCCCAGTGCTGGACCTAGGAGCCCAGTACTGGAGTACAAAAGAACGAGAACCTACTTTACCTGTAACCTGAATTTTCTCCCATTGGATAACATTGCTAGATTTTCACTGAAAAGTTTCTAAGTGTGAACTTTAAAAATACCTTTATATTCCTTAAAAAGCATTGCAATAACCAAAACGTTTTGACAAAACGGTTTACAGCTTAAACCCCAGGACTGAATCTAGGGTCCAGTCCTGGAATTACAAAAGAAATCTACAAAGTAATTAACTGCATTTTTGTAGAAAAACCCATCGAGATCAATGTTGAATTGTGTTTAGAATTGTGTTGCCTACTGCAACCCCTGTACCTATTGTGTTTACAAAGTTATTACCTTTCTGCAAAGTACTTAACTGACATCACTTATAAGTAAGAAAAGTATATTTTGATACCTATTGGTTCTGAAAATAAAACCACTATATCTTTTGATATAAAAACAATTGGCCTGGAGTTCAGTCCTTGAGTGTGTGAAACCTTTTGCTGACTGAGTGTGTACAACAAATGCTTTTCACTATCATCTGGTATTGCCTTACTACTCGACCAAGCTATCACTTTTGAGAGTAAGGTTAGCCCTGACTTTAACCTCTGTTATACCTCTGGGGTTTGTGATCTCTATACGCACTGTACCTTACTTTGGTCCAGTATATATAGAGCCACTTTCCCACATTGGTGTATCAGCGGTGGGGTACAAACGTGCATTTGTTGGACTACTTGGTTACCATGTGATCACACGACAGAACTCATAAACTGCCTCTAGAATTCTGAAATTATTTTTTCCAAAAATACTAAAAGTCTGGTAGGGCCTTGCTTAAGTCCCATTAGAATTTTAGAAAAATAAAAGTCACTACAGCTAGGGTAGAGGGTGTAGTGTCAGGTTAGAAGGTCTCAAAAGAACCCTGCTATTAGTGAAGAGGACACCATGAGGAGCTCGACCTCACACCCTACTTACACTAGAATTTTAAGGAATTGAGGTTCTTATGCAAAATTAAAAACATAGTCATGGGCCTGCATCCAACCAAACAAGGGCTCCAGGAGCTCCTGGCTGGGTATGCAAAAGGCCACCCCTCTGAACAGGGTGACACCCAGTCAGAGGAAGAAGAGGAGGAGGATAATAATAATCCCCCCGCCCCCCCATCTCTAGGGAAGTAAGGGTCTCTACACAGTTAACTCCAAGAGTCAGCTTCTAGGAGCCTGGGAACCACACAGGTGGGCAGGGCCCCAGAGAACACATTGGGGAGAGCCCCAATGAAGAGGACAACTTCTTAGCCAAGTTGGCCAAGCAAGAGATTAGATCTAGAGTCCAGACTCCTGGCTCTGGAAAAAAAAGAAAAGAGATGGGGTTAGCCCCACCCCCATCTCCCCATCTCTGGTGGCAGCAATACCAATAATAAGGAGAGAGAGCAATCTTATGATCCTAAAATCCCCAAAGGGTTTGTCCCTAAATTTGAGGAAGGTGATGATATCACCAAGTGGTTTACAGAATTTGAAAGGGCTTGTGATATCAGAAGATTTAAGAAACCTCTCTGGGGGGCACTCCTGTGGGAACTGTTCTCTGGTAACTGCAGAGACAGGCTTCTGACCCTCTCTGGGCCAGATGCAGGGTCCTATGACC
The DNA here is from genome assembly GCF_964261635.1 of Lissotriton helveticus. NCBI lineage: Eukaryota > Metazoa > Chordata > Amphibia > Caudata > Salamandridae > Lissotriton > Lissotriton helveticus. Next base: position 1,662,568,475 of record NC_136065.1, read on the forward strand.
TCATGAAGAAAAGTCTGATTGAGGGATTTGAGCTCACTACTGAGGAGTATAACATGAGGTTCAGGGGGGCTCACAAAACCCAGCCCCAATCCTGGGTAGATTTTGTAGACTACTCAGTAAAGACACTGGACGGTTGGTTAACTGGACATAACTTGCATGATGTTTCTGGACTTTACAATTTGTTTATGAAGGAACACATTTTAGGTAATTGCACAAATGAAAAGTTGCATCAGCATTTGGTAGACCTAGGTCTAATTTCTCCCCAAGAATAGGGAAAGAAGGCAGACCATTGGGTCAAGACTAGGGTAACAGGGACAGCCACTGGGGGTGACCAAAAGGAAGTGGTTACAAAACCTACCCAGGGGAAAGGTGGTTAGAACCACCAAGATATAAAGTCTGAGTCTTCCAAAGGGCCCAAAAACCTGGACAGGGGGGTGGGTCCCAAACTACTCCCAATGTGCCTCAGCCCTATAGGGGGAAGAATGAATATGCTACTTACCAGTATGCATCTGTTCTTGGCATGTAGGGCTGCTAACATTCATATCTATTGCATAGATCGCCGCCTAGTGTTGGGTCCGGATGATTGCACATTGTTGTCCTGGAAGAGTCTTCGAAGTATCACGAGATAGGTGGCTCCTCCCCTGGACTACAGTGCGCATGGGCATCGACTCCATCCCCAGATTGTTTTTAGCCATTGTGACAGAGATGGAGTGAAATAGTGTAAAGGATGTCCATGCTAATGATGAATGCAAGAGAGTATCTGCAGCCGCTACGGGCACCGGGGAGGAGGGCGGGCGATATGAATGTTAGCAGCCCTACATGCCAAGAACAGATGCATACTGGTAAGTAGCATATTCAGTTCGAGGCATGTGGGCTGCTAAATTCATATCTATTGCATAGAATACACATCAGTCCCTCCCTTAAGGGCAGTTGCCCGTGCCAGCTGCAGAAGCTTGAAAAAGTGTTTTGAGAACAGCCTGTCCTACAGCTGCTTGCTGTTTGGAATGCACATCAACACAGTAATGTTTGGTAAATGTGTGTGGTGTAGCCCATGTGGCTGCTCTACAAATGTCTTCCAAAGGAATGTTCCCCAGGAAAGCCATGGAGGCCCCCAACTTGCGTGTGGAGTGCGCCCATGGGGGTATTGTTAAAGTACGCTTAGCCTTTTGATAACAGATTTGAATGCACTTAACAATCCATCTGGCTATTCCTGCTTTGGAAATGGGGTTGCCTTTGTGCTGCGCTGAGAAGGCAACAAAAAGTTGTTGTGTTTTCCTAAAGTGTTGCGTTCTGTCAATGTAGTACATCAACGCCCTCCTAACGTCCAATGTATGAAGCATTCTTTCCGCTACTGTTTGTGGGTTTTGGAAGAATGCGGGTAGGTCAATAGTTTGGTTGATATGAAACTGTGACACCACTTTAGGAAGGAATTTGGGGTTAGTGCGGAGCACTACCCTGTTTGAATGTATTTGGATGAATGGCTCTTGGATTGTGAGCACTTGCAGCTCACTAACACGTCTGAGCGATGTAATAGCAATGAGAAAAGCCACTTTCCATGTTAGAAATTGAATTTCGCAGGAGTGCAGTGGCTCGAAAGGTGGACCCATCAGCCTAGTGAGGACCACATTGAGGTTCCACACTGGAGCTGGTGGTGTTCTTGGAGGAATGACTCGCTTCAGTCCCTCTAGGAAGGCTTTAATGGCAGGCACCCTGAAAACAGAGAGATGCTGCCTATTCTGGAGATAAGCCGCTATGGCGGATAAATGTATCCGAATGGAAGCGTACGCTAGATTGCATTTGTAAAGATGTAACAAATAGCAGATGATGTTAGGAATGGATGCATCTAGCAGGTTGATATTGTGGTGTGTGCAGTAAATGACAAACCGCTTCCATTTTGCTGCATAGCAAGCTCTGGTATTGGGCTTCCTTGCCTCCCGTATGATATCCATGCATTCAGGAGGCAGGTTGAGGTAGCCAAACTCTAGGACCTCAGGAGCCAGATCGCCAGGTTGAGCTGTTGCGGATCTGGATGCTGAATGTCTCCATGGTTCTGCGTTAGGAGCCTGGATGTGAGATGCAACCTTTGATGCGGTACCACGGAAAGTTCTAGAAACGTGGTGTACCATGGTTGGCGTGCCCATGTTGGAGCAACCAGGATGAGAGTCATCGAGTGTTGCTTTAGCTTTCTTGCCACCAGCGGAATGAGAGGCGCTGGGGGAAAAGCGTACGCAAATTTGCCTGACCAGTTCATCCATATCGCATTCCCTTGCGATTCCGGGTGAGGGAACCTGGTGGCAAAGCTTTGGCATTTTGCGTTTTCCCTTGTGGCAAACAGGTCTATCTCTGTATGACCCCACTGCTGGAAGTACGGGTGGAGTACTGATGGATGTATCTCCCACTCGTGCATTTGATGGCTGTATCTGCTGAGCAGATCCGCCATCTGATTGTCCTTGCCCGGGAGGTGTTCTGCCATGAGGAAAATGTTCCTCTGAATGGCCCACTTCCACATGCTCTGAGCCAGATGGGAGAGCTGTGGCGAGTGAGTGCCTCCTTGCTTTTGGATGTAGTACATGGCTGTCATGTTGTCCGTCCGGATCAACACGACCTTGTTGCACAGATGTACTTTGAAGGACTTTAACGCCATGAAGATTGCCATCAATTCTAGGTAGTTGATGTGCAACTTCTGTTGCTGGGCGGACCACAGTCCCTGCACAGTGTAGTGGAGCACATGGGCTCCCCACCCTTGGAGAGATGCGTCCGTTGTTAGGATAATCTGTGGCACTGGCTCTTGGAACGGTCGTCCCTTGCAAAGGTTGTGTGGATTCCACCAATGCAGAGAGTTGTATGCCCGACCGGTCACCAACACTAGGTCTGTCAGTTGCCCTTGAGCCTGTGTCCACTGATTTGCCAAGCATTCTTGGAGCGGACGCATGTGCAACCTCGCGTGCGGGACTATGAAGATGCAGGAGGCCATCATGCCTATCAACTGCATGAACACTCTCGCTGGTAGGGAGTGCTGCGGTCTGAACCTCTGGATCAGTGATTGAATTGTATCGATCCTGACTGGGTTTGGCTGAGCCATAGCAGTCAGGGTGTTTATTGTCGCGCCCAGGTACTGCCACACATGGGCTGGTTGAAGGTGCGACTTTGGGTAGTTTAGTGAGAACCCCAGACTGTGAAGGAGGTGAATAGTGTGGGACATGTCCGTGGCGCACTGTTGTTCCGACTTTGCTTGAACAAGCCAGTCGTCTAGGTACGGGTAGACATGTATGTTCTGCCGTCTGAGGTGCGCCGCCACTGTCGCCAGACACTTCGTAAACACTCTGGGGGCAGTAGTCACCCCAAAGGGTAGGACTTTGAACTGATAGTGCTTGTTGTGAATGGTGAACCTGAGGTACTTTCTGTGGGATGGGTGGAGTGGGATGTGGAAATAAGCATCCTTGAGGTCCAAGGTTGCTAGGAAGTCCCCTTGGTTTAGCAGTGGAAGAATTTGCTGCAGTGTTAGCATGTGAAAGTGTTCCGACAGTATATACATGTTGAGAGGGCGTAGATCCAGAATGGGTCTGAGGGATCCGTCCTTTTTTGGGATGAGGAAGTACAGGGAATAGACTCCTGTTCCTTCCTCCTCCACTGGTACGAGCTCGATTGCGCCTTTTTGCAGCATCACCACAACTTCCTGCTGCAATAAGTGCAAGTGCTCTGCTGACATAGGACGGTGTCTTGGGGGAATGTTGGGAGGAGTGGATGTTAACTCCAAACAATAACCGTACTGGATAAGTTTTCTCACCCACCTGTCCGTGGTGATGGACGACCAGACTGGCAGGAACTGCTGGAGTCTCCCCCCGACAGGTGTTGGATGGTCGGGGGGCAGTGACAGAGAGTCACTGTTTGTTTGCGGCAGAGGAACGGGAGTTGTTGTTCCCCCTGCCCCTGCCTTTGGCACTGTTACCTCGGTAACCCCCTCTACCCTGCTTGGGGTACGAGGATTGTGCACCACTTTTTGCGAATTGTGTTTGTTGACCCAACTGTCCTCTGGTAACACCACGTGCTCCTGAGCGACGAAAAGTGCTTCCCCGGAATTGTTGAGACTGAAGCGCCCCCATGGACTTAGCAGTCTCATTGTCCTTTTTAATCTTTTCCAGGGTGGTGTCAACATCTGGACCAAACAGTCTGTCTGGATTGACGGGCTGGTTGAGTATTGTAGTTTGGATATCGGGTTTAAATCCAGATATGCGAAGCCAAGCCTGTCGCCTTAACATAACGCTAGTGTTAATCCCCCTAGCCGCTGTATCAGCCACATCAAGTGCACACTTTATTGCTGCGTTTGAGATGAGCTTTCCTTCTTGTATGAGCATCTCGGCCCCTTCCTTAAACTGATCAGGGAGGTGTTGAAGGAGCTGTTCTAGGGTGTCGTAATGCGCCCTATCATATCGTGCCAATAGCGCCTGTGTGTTTGCTATACGCCAGATATTGGCAGCCTGCGCAGCCACCCTTTTGCCGGATGCCTCAAGCACTTTCGACTCCTTGTCTGGGGGAGGAGCTTCACCCGTTGTTTGGAAGTTCGCCCTCTTGCGGGCATTGGCGACCACCAAAGAATCCAGAGGCAACTGTCCCCGAATATATGCAGGGTCTCCAGGTGCTGGTCTGTATTTCTTTTCGATACGTGGGTTCACCACTCTCGCCCTGGTAGGTTCCTTAAAGATCTCTGGGGCATGTTTCAGGACACCTTTGAGCATAGGAAGGATTTTAACTGTCCTGTCTGAGACAGAGAAAGTGTCAAACAAAAAATCCTCCTCTACCGGGTCAGCATGCATGTCCACATCATGATTTGCCGCTGCCCGTTCTATCAAAGCATTAAACGCTGCTGAATCCTCTGTTGGTGATGTACGTGCCCCAAACCCCTGTGGATCTTGTACCACCTGATGTCCACTTTGACCCCCAGTATCGCCATATGAGTCCAGTTGAACATCAGGGTCATTGTCAACTGGGAAATTATACTGGTCATCATCCTCTCCACCTGATTGGTCGGGGGAAGGTGATGGACTCCTTCTTGGTGGTGGCAAAACTGGTTCAACAAGGGCTGGAATGTCCTGTGCCGGCCTTTTCTTTTTCAGTGGAATGACATAGGATTCCAGTGGTTGGGAAGTAATTTTCCTTTTATAGAGGGTCAATTTCCCCGTTTGGGCATCGATGTAATGCTCTGAGTGGTCTTCAGAGGCGTGATGTCGATCCAAGGCTTCGTGCGTGGAAGTGTCCGACGTTACAGCGATCCTCGGCACCAATCTGGGTGCAAACGCCTTTGGTGCCACCTTAGGCGGCAGAGAGTAGAGAAGCTTGCCCGAGGTCTTCTGAGGTGTGTCCACCGTTTTCGGAGCCGACGGCGTGGGAGCCGATGGCAAAGCCTTGTCCCGAATACGTTTGAGGGAGTCGGTGACCTGCTTAGTGAAGGAAGCAGAGGGTGTCGAAAGTGACGGCCGATGTTCGGTAGCGTCGGAGTCTCTTGGTGCCGACGAGTTGTCCGTTGACGAATCTTCGTTACCAACGGCTCGCGGGCCAGTTGCAGTCTTTGGCGCCGACGCCGTTGCTGCCGATCCGGTATCTTTGTGCCGATGCGTAGTGGCCCCTGCCTTCGGTTCATGGCTTTTAGTCGATTTTGACTCGACTGTGCGCTTACTGGTAGGCGCCGCAGTGGCGGCCGAAGGCGTTTCAGCCGTCTTCGAGGTCCGCGCCGGAGCAACTGGGCTTGCCACTTGATGGACGTCCTTCTTAGAGGATGATTCCTTGGGCACCTTTTGCGGCGCTGTCGACTCGACAGCCTTCTTCGACTTCTGTGGGCCGGAGGTCGACGGAGTCGATGAAGGAGCAGGCTTCGCAAATTTTTGTTGGACGTCAGCCATTTTAGTTTTTGTCGAATCCGATGGTTTCTGTTTCGATTTTGATGGGACGTCGGCCATCTTTGGTGCCGTCGAATCCGAAGGTTTCGGTTTCGATACGTGTAATGGCGGCTCCGCATGAGTGTCCGTGGCCGGGCCAGAAGGCGGGGCCGGGGATAGTGGTGCTGGGTCGTGGGTAAGGCCGAGTGGCGATCCCGTGACCTGAGCCTGAGTCATGTAGATTTCGGGGCATAGCTCTTCCTCCGAGCTATCTTCCGCGGCCCCATAAACTTCTTCGTCGTCCCCTACCTCCTCGACGTATTAAAGGTCCAGGGCCTGTCCTTCGACTTGTTCTTCGGGCTCTGCCTCGACCTCCGTCGACGGTGGAGAAATCTGAAGATGATGGCTACCGCCTTGTTCTGCGGGGTCGTCGAATATGTCGTCGGGTGCCGGGGCCGCTCGCTGGGCCTCGAGGCGCGCCGCGCGCCGATGCTTGAGCGTCTTCTTTGACCTGAATTTCGAACAGGCCATGCAGTTTTCCTCGTTGTGGTCCGGCGAGAGGCATTTATTACAGACCGGATGCACGTCGATATGTGGATATTTGGATCCACGGACGGGGCAGAACTTGAACGGGCTCCGCTCCATGTTAAGTTCGTCGGGCTCTTGCTGCGACGAGAGGGCCTCGATGTCCGAAGAGTTACTCGACTCCGCAGAATTCCGTCTCAGAGAGTCGGAGGATGCTCGAGACCGTACGCAAACAATACCGACGCAGGTAACGAAGGCCTTTTGGCCTTAAGAACAAAGTTTTCGGTTCCGACACAGAGACGTCGAAACCACATCCGAACCCAATGGCGGAAAAAAACAATCTGGGGATGGAGTCGATGCCCATGCGCACTGTAGTCCAGGGGAGGAGCCACCTATCTCGTGATACTTCGAAGACTCTTCCAGGACAACAATGTGCAATCATCCGGACCCAACACTAGGCGGCGATCTATGCAATAGATATGAATTTAGCAGCCCACATGCCTCGAACCTTTGATCCTAACAAGGCATATTGTAACAACTGTAAGAAGTTGGGACATCTAACTGTAGACAAAAATTGCCCCTACTACAAAGCCCCTAAGGCACCCAATAAGGCAACTTACTTTCCTGCCATAGGATAACATTGACTGGTTTGGCTCGAAAAATCTCCTAAGTGTGAAGTTTTGAAACTCTAAAATATTCCTATGAAATCAGCCGAATACCGAATTCCGAAGTACTCACCTGTGATCAGGAAAGAAGCCAGTACTGTACCTTGTAGCCCAGTACTGAACCGCAAAAGTAATCCTAGCCGGGTTTGCTAGTCACCTGAATTTTCTCCATAGGAATCCATTGTGTGCTTTTCTGTAAAATTTCTTTTAAGTGTCTACTTTTGAAAACTTGAAATATTCCTTAAAAATCATACCAACTACTGAAACGTAATTGTTTACCCGTCTTAAGTAGAGATCCCAGTGCTGGACCTAGGAGCCCAGTACTGGATTACAAAAGTAACGAGAACGTACTTTACCTGTAACCTGAATTTTCTCCCATTGGATGACATTGCTAGATTTTTACTGAAAAGTTTCTAAGTGTGAACTTTAAAAATACCTTTATATTCCTTAAAAAGCATTGCAATAATCAAAACGTTTTTACTAAACAGTTTCCAGCTAACACTCGAGGACTGAATCTAGGGCCCAGTCCTGGAATTACAAAAGTAATCTACAAAGTAATTAACTGCCTTTTTGTAGGAAAAACCCATTGCGATCAATGTTGAATTGTGTTTAGAATTGTGTTGCCTATTGCAACCCCTGTACCTATTGTGTTTACAAAGTTATTACCTTTCTGCAAAGTACTTACCCGAGATCACTCATAATTAAGAAAAGTATATTTTGATACCTGTTGGTTCTAAAAACAAAACAACTATATCCTTTGATATAAAAACAATAGGCCTGGAGTTCAGTCCTTGAGTGTGTGAAACCTTTTTCTGACTGAGTGTGTACAACAAATGCTTTACACTGTCCTCTGGTACTGCCTTACTGCTCACCAAGCTACCACTTTTGAGAGTAAGGTCAGCCCTGACTTTAACCTCTGTTATACCTCTGGGGTTTGTGGTCTCTATACACACTGTACCTTACTTTGGTCCAGTATATATAGAGCTTCTTTCTCACACCCTGTCAATATTCATGTCCCTTAAAACAAACATTGGCATAGCCAATAGTTCTCGCCTTTCAGACCTTTTAGTGTTTAGCCATGCAACAGTTGATGTTGTTGCACCAAGGATATTGTGCTGAATAACCAAACACTTATAAGGTCCCAAAGGCGAGACCTATTGGCTATGCCAATGCTTGTTTTGATGGTAGTCCATTTATGGACTTTGGAAGAATGGAAGGCTGCATACAGCTTGCAGGGATTTAGGCTCATGACCTGGAGCTCAAAGCATATTTCAAAAGCAAGTGTTCACCTTTCTGTGCCATCCGTTTGGCTCAATTGGAGCACTTGATAGCTACATAACTTACAGCGTTCTAGAACACAAAACCATTACGATAGGAATAGGCAACCCACCATGCACTACATAATGTTGATGGAATTAACATTTAGAAAACTACTGATAAAGGAAAGACAATAGATAGTCAAGTGACACAAATGACAGTTTAGAATGATCAAAAGAGGGTTCATCCTTGAAAATAATCGAGTTTCGTCTTGGCACAATAACACCCTACAACAGGGATGCAAGTTCTTCTGGTGCAGTTAAAAGGTCTAACTACATGGTCAACCTTTAAAATAAAATAAAATAAATACAAATAAATAAATAAAGGCCTTGTCTGTATACCTGCACTAACCAAATGTTCATTGGTATGTGAAAAGTAGACCCAAAAAACCCAGCATATCCACGGACAAGGATTCCACTTTGCAATTGAAAGATTTAGTGATCTGTTCTTTCTGTAAGACTTACACAGGGCTTCGGTGACGCACACGCTCATCCCTCCAGCGGTCTCTACTATGGGAGGGTCTGCGCTCGCGGCTCCTGCTACGGTGCCGTCGTTCCCGACTCCTACTCCGATGGCGCCGCTCTCTGCTCTTACTGCGGTGTCGACGCTCCTTGCTCCTACTACGGGTGCTCCGGTGTCGGTTGTGGCTCCTGCTACGAGTGCTGCGGTCCTTGCTGCGATCTTGGTTACTGCAGTCCTTGCTTCGGCTACTGCAGTCCTTGCTGTCGATAAAACACAAAGCAAATACCATCAAGGGAATCCATATGTGCATAGAGTAAGTGACCCCATGGCCACTTGCATCACTGATTTTACCAGAACTCGAGAATGCTTAGCCATCTCACACTACCGCCCCACTACCCAATCTGCAATCATTTTGTCCTCATCACTGCCTATATAACCACCTCAAATGACTATCATAAGCTTCCAATCGAACAACTGTGAACTGTTCCCATCTTCATCAGGAGAAAAAGAACTACTGTGCATTGACATTGCTAGTTAGATGAATGGCTTGCCGGTTGTCAATTACCAGGATTGAAAAGGTTTGTATTAATACAAGCTCATAAATACATCAATTGAAATAAAGTTTCTAAATGGGGAAATCTCAGTGGTGCTGGTGAGACATTCATATTCACAAAATCACAGCCCAACATCCTGCCACCATTGTAAGAAAGTGCCCTAATTTATGCCAAACTGCTGATGTACTTTGACTGAGTGTGCCCTGGGTTCCTGCCAAACAGGCACCCAGAGCCTATGTTCTTTCCCTAAAACGACAATAAGACAAAACCCAATTGGCACTCTTTGGGACACGGACACACACAGACGGACACACACAGACGGACACACACAGACGCACACACACAGACACAGGCAGACGGACACACAGACGGACACACAGACGGACACACAGGCAGACACACAGGCAGACACACAGGCAGACACACAGGCAGACACACAGGCAGACACACAGGCAGACACACAGGCAGACACACAGGCAGACACACAGGCAGACACAGGCAGACACAGGCAGACACAGGCAGACACAGGCAGACACAGGCAGAGACAGGCAGACACAGGCAGACACAGGCAGACACAGACAGACACAGACAGACACAGACAGACAGACAGACACAGACAGACACAGACAGACAGACAGACACAGACAGACACAGACAGACACAGACAGACACAGACAGACACAGACACAGACGGACACACACAGACACAGACGGACACACACAGACACAGACGGACACAGACACACACAGACGGACACAGACACACACAGACACACACAGACGGACACAGACGGACACAGACGGACACAGACGGACACAGACGGACACAGACGGACACAGACGGACACAGACACACAGGCGGACACAGACACACAGGCGGACACAGACACACAGGCGGACACAGACACGGACACAGACGGACACAGACACGGACACAGACGGACACAGACGGACACAGACGGACACAGACGGACACAGACGGACACAGACGGACACACAGACGGACACAGACGGACACAGATGGACACAGACGGACACAGATGGACACAGACGGACACAGACTGACACAGACACACACAGACGGACACAGACGGACACAGACACACACAGGCGGACACACAGGCAGACACACAGGCAGACACACAGGCAGACACACAGGCAGACACACAGGCAGACACACAGGCAGACACACAGGCAGACACACAGGCAGACACACAGGCAGACACACAGGCAGACACAGGCAGACACAGGCAGACACAGGCAGACACAGGCAGACACAGGCAGACACAGGCAGACAGACAGACACAGACAGACAGACAGACACAGACAGACAGACGGACACAGACACACACAGACACACACAGACGGACACAGACGGACACAGACGGACACAGACACACAGGCGGACACAGACACACAGGCGGACACAGACACACAGGCGGACACAGACACAGACACACAGACGGACACAGACGGACACAGACGGACACAGACGGACACACAGACGGACACACAGACGGACACAGACTGACACAGACACACACAGACGGACACAGACGGACACAGACGGACACAGACGGACACAGACGGACACAGACGGACACAGACGGACACAGACGGACACAGACGGACACAGACGGACACAGACACACACAGACACACACAGACACACACAGACACACACAGACACACACAGACACACACAGACACACTCAGACACACTCAGACACACACAGACACACTCAGACACACACAGACGGACACAGACGGACACAGACGGACACACAGACGGACACAGACGGACACAGACGGACACACAGACGGACACAGACGGACACAGACGGACACAGACGGACACAGACGGACACAGACGGACACAGACGGACACAGACGGACACAGACGGACACAGACGGACACAGACGGACACAGACGGACACAGACGGACACAGACACACACAGACACACACAGACACACACAGACACACTCAGACAGACACAGACGGACACAGACACACACAGACGGACACAGACGGACACAGACACACACAGTCGGACACAGACACACACAGACGGACACAGACACACACAGACGGACACAGACACACACACAGACACACACACGGACACACAGACACACACACACACAGACACACACACGGACACACAGACACACACACAGACACACACACACACACACAGACACACGGACACACACACAGACACACACAGACACACACACACACAACCCCTCCCAGGCTGCTTGTTTTGGCGCAGAACAAAGTGAAGAGTCGACATGGCACACAACCCACTGACCCAATATAGGTCAGCCACCCCTCTAGCAGGGGACACTATACCAGTGGTGTGGGTACAGGAGCCCTGTACCCCTACAGTGTCTACGCCAATTCTTAGACATTGCAGTAAAGCCAGTAAGAGTATATAGTACTCTGAGTTAGTCATTAAGAACTCCACAGCACCATAATGGCTTTACAAAAAACTGTGAAGTTTGGTATCGAACTTCTCAGCACATTAAACGCACACTGATGCCAGTGTGGGATTTAATGAAAAGTGCACTCAGAGGGCATTTTAGAGATGCCCCCTGAAAATCGACCTAACTCTAGTGTCCTGGCTGAGTGGCTGTTCACCAGCTGCCACCACAAAACAAGTTTCTGGACCCCCGGGTCGAGAGCCTGCTGCTCTTGGGGGTCTGAAACAATGCACATCCTGGGACTAGGTGCCAATCCTCCTCCCCCAGGATGGGTAGGGTCCATGAAGGGGAAGCTCCGAAGGCTTGCAGCCTTTGTAAGCTAGCCCCAGCCATTTGCTGCTTCCAGCAACTGACCCCACTAGTTATGACCCCCACTTTGAGTGGGAGAATCGGTGGAAAAACCAAGTGAGGAAGAGAGGTGCGCCCACCATGGCCAACCCCACCCCTCAGGTGGGGGAGGCGAGGTGAAGCACAACTCTCAGTCCCTGTCATGTTGCAGATGGGGGGACCGAGCCAATCAGAGAGAGGCATATGCCCCCCCCTCCCTCTGGAGGGTGGCATACTAGGGGGTGAACCCACCCCAAGGAAGGGACCCTTTGTTCCTGACCTTTACCTGCGTGAAACGCCCCTAAATCCAGCATTTAGGGGCAACCGCTAGTGTGACTAGCGGACGCGCGCTAGTGTGCGAGTCTTGACGTGACAAACTGTAGCTGCGTGTAACGCGCTTCTAAAAAAGAGCAATTTTTACTTTTAATCTATTTTATCTATTTGCTATTTGCACAAGCACTGCCTACCTGCTCATTTCTGATGCCCTCTGTTCGCCGCCCGCTCCCTGGTCCACCACGGGTTTTCCCGATTGCTGTGGAGGGAGCGGCAGCAGGTTTTCACTTTCAGGCCAAAGGTAGGGGAGGCAGAGCATAAATTCAAATGCTGACTGCTTCGCGCAGCGGATGCACTCTAGTGTGAGTCTTGACGTGACAAGCTGTAGCTGCGTGTAACGCGCTTTTTTGACTTTTAATCTATTTTATCTACTTGCTATTTGCACAAGCACTGCCTACCTGCTCATTTCTGACGCCCTCTGTTCGCCGCACGCTCCCCGGTCCACCACGGCTTTTCCCAATTGCTGTGGAGGGAGCGGCGGCATGTTTTCACTTCCAAGCTAGATGTGGAGGAGGCAGAGCATACATTTAAATGCTCACTGCTGCGCGCAGTGGGCGTGCCGGTTCCGTGCCAAAGACGAGGCCGTCTGCGCCCGTCCGTGGCCATACGGGGCCTGGGGCCAGAACCCCTGCTCCAATTTTTAACGGCCAGAGAACTTATTCACGCAACTCACTACTTGCTCTTCGGCCCAAGCCTGGCCCTAACTGCTCACCTCTCATTCTTGATACAGTTTCTTCAAACTGCTACTGTTGTGGCTACACCTTTTCTACATGTCGAAAAGATAATTTGACGCCTTATTTGGGAAATAAGGATTCTGTTACCTGTACTGAATTTTCTTTTTTCAGTCTTAACTTAGGTCACTCCCTAAGCATAAGGGAGACATACAGGACTTTCTGGTTGATTTTCAACCTGCTACCATTTTCCTAACGGAGACTTGGCTAAACAAGAGTTCGGGTCCAGATATTGCTTTTGCGCTACCTCTGAACTACACGTTTCTAGGTAAGAATCATGTAGATAAGAGTGGAGGGGGTATAGCAATAATCTTCAAAACCTCCTGTGTGTGTAAATGAGAGGACTTATGCTTCAAGGACTGTGAAGCCGATCTGCTCAAACTTGCTACTCTCCCCTAATTTTACCCTCTCTGGGACCCCTAATCTACCATCCACCGGGACCAGCAGGGCCATGGGCAGCTGCATTCCCTGATCTCATTGCCCCCTTATTACAGGAAGCCACTAACTTCATGATTTTAGGCGATCTTCATTTACATTTTAATGAAGCTTCTTGCACTACCAGCTCCACTCTTATCTCGGACTTGGCTGCAATGAATGTTTCTCTTCACAATTCAGGCTCTACCCATAAGGCCGGACACTTATTAGACCCCATTTTTTCTAACTTAACATCCGTCTCGTGCCAGATTGTCATTCCCATTCCTTGGTCCGACCATTTTCTGGTGGAATTTAAGGTTAAACACGAAATGCGCCTTAACTCCTCCTCTCTCCATCCGAGGTCTAGGAATTGGAAAAATTGGAAAAAGCTAGATATTGCCTGTCTGAACCTCCATCTCAATAATACCATGCCTGTTACCTCGATAACTCATGTAGATGACGCTGATGTCATCCATAATTGGCTGACATCGATTCACGCATGTCCTTCGTTGTCCAACAAAAAATTGGATAACCATCGCCCTCCCGCCCCCTGATAGAAAAAACGAAATGTAAACATTTAGAAAGACATTGGAGGAAAAATTACAAAGCCGGCAGCCAGATCAACGTATAAATTAGCTTTAAAAAGCTATCATTCAATGTGCAATGTTGCTCATGCTGAGCACACTTATCACACTGATTTACGGTCACAAAATTGCCCTAAAGTTTTGTTTAAAGGAGTGAGGGAACGGTCAGGCGCTACTCGTCAACCTGAGCCTCCGGGTCTTGATTCTAAACACTGTGATGAACTGGCGGAATTTTTTGTCGATAAAATCTATTTTGAATTTAATAATATTCATACAATCGTAGACTTGCAATCCAAAACTTCTGCACCACAATGTGATGGCTCCTCTTCGGCCCTGTCGCCGAAAGTCCCTAAAGATAGACAAGGCAACCTGCTTGATGAATGGACTCCACTAGACATCTCCACATTTTGTAGCATTCTTACCAGCATTACGTGAAGCAAGGGTACCAGCGGCCTGGAAACATACTATGGTCCTTCCTTTGCTAAAAAAGGCTAACTCTGACCCAGAGGTCTTATCAAACTTCCGTCCTATTTCTCAGCTTCCTGTTCTCTCCAAAGTCTTGGAAAAGCATATTAACCTTCAGTTGACGAAGTTTTTTGAGTCACAAAACATTTTACACCTGTCTCAATCAGGTTTTAGAGCGGAGTTTTCCACGGAATCACACACTTATTTTACTGGACTTGAGTGCTGCGTTCGACACGGTATCCCATACGTCTCTTTAACAAATCCTTCAATCAAGGGGCATTGTCGGCCCAGCACTCAAGTGGTTGTTTAGTTTTATGACTAACAGGACCTTTCAGGTCTTTTCCTCAATTGCTAGCTCCCAGATTCAGGCTTCCCCATATGGAGTCCCTCAGGGCTCCATACTCAGTCCATTTCTTTTCAACATCTAGGTTAGCCCCTTGGCTACGATAGCGGAGTAAGCAGGGCTGATAATATATTCTTATGCAGAGGACACCCAGCTTATTTTCTCTTTCATCCAAAGAGACTTCGATGGGATCATCTCTCCAGCTAAAAAAAAGATAGCGGATTAGATGCTTGCAAAGAAATTGAATGGTGGAAAAACAGAACTCCTCCTCTTTGGTGGAAACAAAACTCTTTGGGGCCCCCAACATTGGCTTCCTCAAATGGGCGATCGCCCCCTACCGTCAAAAATGTCTCGCAACCTTGGTGTTATCATTGACAATCAATTTTCCATGAAGCAGCAAGCGGTTAAGGTCGCATCTACCGGTTTTATTATTTTTAAATGGCTCAGAAAAATCCTCTGGAGGCTTTCTTCCTCTACGCAAAAAACGGTCATTCAGGCTTTGATCGTGTCCAGGTTAGATTATGGAAACGTGCTATACCTGGGTGCTAGTAAGAAAGTGCTTCATAAGCTGCAAGTGGTCCAGAACTCTGCAGCCAGACTGATTTGCCAACCACCCAGAATGACCTCCACGACCGCATCACTGCGCGAAATTCACTGGCTGAGGATAGACAATCGTGCTAAATTTAAAGCCCTCTGCTACATGCATGGGATAAACATGGGTTCAGCTCCTCACTATCTAGGTGCTTTGGTGCACCATTACCGTCCTAGACGCCTTCTACGATCTTCTAACCAACTTAAATTCCAAGTTCCCATGATCAAACGAGCTAGAATGGGCGGTCGCTCTTTTGCCTATCTGGCTCCTTCCCTGTGGAACTCACTTCCATTTAATTTTCGTTCCGAAACGGGTTATTATAAATTTTGCAAAAATCTAAAAACGTGGCTTTTTAATCAGTAGTGAGGTAGGTCAGGAGTTGCCGGATCTCGGGTGAGGATTGCCGGGGGGGGGGGGGGGGGGGACCTCCTCGTGGTGTTTGCCCACTCGAGCTCAGACCGTGGACGGTGGGTGCAGTGTGGGGCGGATTCGCGGTGTCCGGCCAGGGCCAGAGGTTGCAGATGAACAAATTCGGTGTTCACTGGAGACAAAGTCTTGGTGGTTGAAGGCATGCAGGTCCTCTGGGGTAGTTCCAAGGTTGCTGGCTGCAGAACACACCAGGATTTCGCAGGAGCAGGTTCGAGGTGAAGACAGGTCGGTAGGGCTGGGGCCAATTCAGTAGGCATCTTCCTCTTGTTAGCTGCTGCACGACAGTTCTGTCCTTAGGTCTAGTCTATGCAGCCGCATGCACTGCATAGGAGGGTACCTTTTGTAATCGATCAGCATTTTGGCCAAAAACATGCATGTTTTGCATTGCTTTCTATTGCAACACGTGCATGTTTGGCGTTTCCCCTGCGGGAGCGAGCAGTGGCACCATGTGTTAGCAATTATCGCACTCGCTCCCGCAAGGTAAAGGCTGCGTGTCCATGCTCTTGGCCACACTCCCCCCACTTGTTTATTATTGTAGGCGGCCACTCCCCTTCCTGTATGCGACGCTCGCCGGGGCCGCGCTCGTTTTTCCTTGCAGACGCTGCAGCGGCTTGAGCTGCCTTCTACCCGGACTTGGCATGGTGACACGCGCCCAGATACATTTAACAAAATTAAATACATGTCCCAGTTTCGAGGGAAGTTCAGGTGGGTGTGAGCACTAGGGGCAAGGCGCTGCTATCGCTTTCTCTTCTCTCCATCGGACCCTCTCCCACATGCAGGGTGAGACAAGGGTGGTATCCCTCGGCATGCACCGCTGGTGCCTCTTCTCACTTGCTACCACACAGACATGATAGCAGCTCATTCTTAGGTGAACGCCACGTCTTAACCTATCAAACTATTGTGACCTCTCTACATAGATGTAATTGTATTTATATAGCGCCTAGTACCGCTGACCGCGGCATCAAAGTCTTTTCGGCGATTAGCACGTTATTCTGGAACCTAAAGTGATTAGTGGTGGAGTAGTATAGGTAATTACTAGGCAACTCGTCATATGACTGACAAAATAGGCACATTTAAAATATGTTAACATGGTATATTGTTGTCAGGTTTAAAAATGAAGTATATGCAGCAATTGCTGAAACTGTCGATTAGCGTACCCTCTGCTATTACTGCCATTTTATAGTCCTACTTCTATGTATATAGCCGGTCTGGTTTTTGGTTGTTAAATCTGGTCACCCTATGCATGCTCGGCGTCCTGGGACACACACGTGCGGGGAGAGACCCTAGAGGATGAGGCAAGTCCAGCTGTGGGATTAACTTGGCAGCTGTGCAGTGCAGCCCCACATTAATTGCCTAATTTGAGTGCCAACAAAAACTTCAGCAAGGTACTGGCAGCAGGCCCTGCTCCTGCTAGAGGCACAGGAACGCTCCGGGATAGGTCCGCCTCCTGGCACCCGCAGTCACGAGACCCCTCCCCTGCAGTGACCTGGAACTAACCTACGCTTCTGACGCCTGCGCACCCGGAGCTATTTTTAGGGCTTCTAATGTTTTGTTGGTTGTGTTCCTTTGACACCTACTATTATGCTGATCATTTTTAAGTATCTCCTCTTTTGCCAATGAAAATAAAACATCTGCGTTTTCACATCTGTATTTCAATGATTAGCGGAGTATCAGTTCCAAGCACAGGGCCTGCTCTTTTTGCAGTCTTGGCTCTGGCTCTTCAAGAATCTTGATGTAGGAAAGAGCTCCCAACGTTTACTAGAAGGGCTTTCAGGATCTCTAGGGGCCACTTGCACCAAGGTCGCCACTGCTGCTTCAGTATGAAGGGACCTGGCAGAGCGACAGGCGAAGCCAGCCTCCCACATGTGGCTTCGAGAAAATTGAGCTAGGGGATAGAGGAGGGGCGGGGGTTAGGGGTAGGGTACTTAAGGACAGGGGGTCGGGAGTTGAGCCTCATGATGACTTCTTCGGACAGAGAAAAAATGAGCCACCCAACCACACTGCATTATCAGGGTAGGAGCAGTGCTTGCTTTAAATGGTCTGGTACTGTACGGTACGGAGAAATAACACTTTTTTATTTTGAGAGGGAGAGTACCATCACGTCTCAAGAGGAATGCTATACTTTTAATTGGAGAGTACTAGCACTTCTCAGAAACAAGCAGGTACTCTGGTACAGAGTACCTGCACTTCTATTTTTTCATTTCAAGCACAGGGTAGCAGTAAGGTTTAAGGCACGGCACAGTGGCATAGCCAATAGGTCTCACCTTTGGGACCTTATAAGTGTTTAGTTATCCAGCACAATATCCTTGGTGCAACAACATCAACTGTTGCATGGCTAAACACTAAAAGGTCCCAAAGGTGAGACCTATTGGCTATGCCAATGCTTGTTCTTCTTGTAGTTTCTTCTTGTCTGAGGAAGCAAGATTCAGTGGTGCCCCTAAATACTAGATTTAAGGGTGTTGCATGTAGGTAAAAGGCAGGGACTAATAGGTACCTTCCCTGGAGTGGGTACACCCCCTATTATACCACCCTCCAGTGGGAGGGGGCATGAGCCTGTCCATGGTTGGCTAAGCCCCCCCATCTGCAAGATGGCGGGGACTGGGAGTTGTGCTTCACCTCGCCTCCCCCACCGGAGGGGTGGAGTTGGCAGAGGTGGGCACACCTCTCTTCCTTACTTGTTTTTCCCGCCGGTTCTCCCGCCCAAAGTGGGGGTCAGAACCAGTGGGGACCAGTTGCTGAAAGCAGCAAGTGGCCTGGGGAAGCTCACAAAGCCGGCAAGCCTTTAAAGCTTCCCCTTCGTGAACCCTGCCCATCCTGGAGGAGAAGGCTTGGCACCTCGTCTCAGGATGTGCATTGTTTCAGGTCACAGAGAGCAGCAGGCTCTCGACCCAGAGGTCCAGAAACATGTCTGGTGGTGGCAGCTGAAAGCCGCCACTCAGCTAGAACACTAGTGATGGATTATTTTTCAGGGGGAATCTCCAAGATGCCCTCTGTGTGTATTTTTCATTAAATCCCCCACTGGCATCAGTGTGGGTTTAAAGTGCTGAAAGTTTGTTACCAAACTTCTCAGTTTCCAGTGTCGAAATTATGGTGCTGTGGAGTTCGTAATGACAAACCCCCAGCACCATATACTCTTAATGGCAGCACTGCACTTACAATGTCTAAGAATGGACTTAGACACTGTAGGGGCACAGGGCTCATGCACCTGTACACTCACCACTGGTGTTGTGCACCCAGTTAAAGGGGTGGCTGATCTATGCCAAGGCAGTGGGTTGTAGGCATGGCACACAAAGATGTGATAATAGTATGCAAACAGAAACGGTTACACAAGACAAAGTGCACTATTCTCAAGCCCAAAAACGTTGGTGCTATGTATGTAAACAAAATTATATACCATTTTTTCACCTTTTGTTCATTTGATTAAACAAAATCAATCCTTTTGAAACGCAAAACCAGAAAACAAAAAGTCACTGATGACTACATTAACAGCCTTTAGACGAAACCGTTAAGTAGTATATGTCAAATAATCCGATAATATATTTATTATACAGAAATTCATATTCACAATCCGCAGTATCCATGAAGTGTTACAAGTCCCAATGCATTTTGGGAAACCCTTAGGCAGGGGAACACTGAAAATATAAACATTTCCCAAAATCAGACTCAATATGCTTGATTAACAGAAATAAAAGATTATAAAGGCTTAATAGATCAAAAAGACCCGCGACCCGCAGGCGAGCGAATCATGCTGCTGCAATATGAATCCTTCAAACTAGTCACATGTGAGATAGTGTACACCAAGCTTCAAACCAGATACCATAGTTCTCATGTTAAACTGGCCATCAAACAAAAGGAAACCCAAACTACCCGAGAGAGCATTATGTGCCAAAAGGTAGCAACCTTGTTGCCCAGAAACCACTCAACTGATAATAACTCACCTATCTGCTCCTTAGTTAAGAAGTGCTGCAGTTTCTATAATATATGCAAAGGTATATGTAAAGGAATATATAGCACAATGTAAAGGTATATATAGCAACATAGTAAAACGAATAACATCTATGTGGGAGCGTTACTTACTATGAACAGTCTCAGAGTCCCTGACCCTTCTGAATCTTCAGTGTGGCTGGTGACACCCTTCAAACTGTAAAGTCAAGGAAACTCATTACTAATGACTCCTAACTTCCTCCGGTCTCCTATCAACCCGCTATGTTCCCTACTTACTTGCAGTAATGCCGCCCAAAATCCTACCATCCTAGTCGGTACTTCGGAAAAACCACCAGTGCCTGTGCTCTCTGCCACCGCATATTTGAATTCACGTAAACAACGTACGTATGCGTCCACAGCAAAAAGTAAAAACAGACTCTGAAAGCATTTAATCATTACCGTAACGTGGTTGCTTAACTAAAGTGCAAAAGGCTAAAATACAAAAATTTCTACTAAAAAAACGAAAAACCAGTACTCTGAAAGATATCACAACTAAAAAGTGAGAGCAAATTCCCTGCACAATAGGTTGCTAGGACCGAGGGAATCACTCAGAGGCAGCCACGATTAACGCTGTAGCCTACCGTGCATGAAAAAGAAGGAAATCTATCAGCTACACCATTTTATATCTATTAAAACCCTACAACTAATACACCTATTCTAATTCTAACCACAAGGAAAATAAACAATGCTCTGATTAACATAACAAATTATAAACACTAATCCTAGAGTCAGAATCTTTCATGTGAAAAGCCTGAAGAAAAATGCATAGTGCAGAACACAATTCAGAATATCAAGGCCCCAACGGTCAATCATGAGAGTACCTGATGTATCAATAACATATAAACAGATAACAGAGGTTTGCCTTACAAAAAGCAAAACATTTCCAACTTGTCATTCAGACCACCTGGTGTCAATGTATTCAGTATGTTTCCCTTTCTGCTGGAGGTTTTTGAGCATTTATATGTGGTGCCACTATGATCATTTCTAGTATAGTGAAACAACTGTGGAGTCGTGTGTTTTGGTGCCACCCAGTGCACTGCCAAACACTATTTCATATTAGCCATTCTAATCATGCTCTTATGCTCCATGAGCCTAACTTTCATTATCCGTGATGTGCGTCCAACATAAACTAGCCCACACAGGCATTTGATGGCATAGATCACCATTTCTGAATTACAATCAGAGGTATGCCGGAGTTTAATGGCTTTGCCAGTATGTGGGTGCTCAAATGTGTCTCCCGTGATCACGTTGCCACAGTGACCGCAGTTTAAACATTTACGCATTCTCGCATGTTTTGTCTTTGAGTGATGAACTCGGCGTTTCTTCAATAACTCGCGTACATTTTAGGATCTTAAATATGCAAATATCAGTTGTGAGGTGAAAACCTCCTTGAAATCATTCTCCAGTTCAATAATTTTCCACCTTTTCAAAATACTCCGCTCAATAGCCGGTGCTGCTGTAGAGTATTTAATAACACAGATGTGAGAAAGAGGCATCTTTCTTGCATGGTATGCCCCCACTTTTTGCTGAATTGCTGATGTACCTTGACTGAGTGTGCCCTGGGCTCCTGCCAATCAGGTGCCCAGGGCCTGTGTTCCTTCCCTAAAACTGTGTTGAAACTAAAAACCAATTGGCATCCCTGGCCACCTGTCAGCCCCTGGTAAATGGTACCCTAGGTGCCCAAGGCATTGTGACCAGAGAAGACCCCTAAGGGCTGCAGCACTTATTGTGCCACCCTTAGGGGCCCTGTCCCCTGACACCCACATACTGCCTTTGCAGGCTGAGTGTCTAGGGGCAGAACTAAACTAAGAGTCGACATGGCACACATTCCTGTGTGCTATGCCCACAAGCTCACTTCCCCGGCATCCATCAGTCACCACTCTAGCTGGGTGCCCTGTGCCAGTGGTGTGGGCACAGGTGCATGAGTCCTATGCTCCTACAGTACCCAGGGCTATTCATGGGAACTGTAGTGCAGTGCTGCCATTAAGAGTATAGGGTGCTGGGAGGTTTCATTACGAACTCCACAGCACCATGATAGCTTCACTGAAAACTGAGAAGTTTGATATCAAACTTCTCAGCACATTAAACCCACACTGATGCCAGTGTGGGATGTAATGTAAAATGCACAACAGAGGGCATCTTAGAGCTGCCCCCTGAAACCCAGTGTCCTGACTGTGTAGCTACCGAGGCTGCCACCACCAGACATGTTTCTGGACCCCTGGGTCGAGAGCCTGCCGCTCTAGGGGGGCTGAAACAATGCACATTCTGGGACGAGGTGCCAAGCCTCCTCCCCCAGGTTGGGCAGGGGAAGCTTCAAAGGCCTGCCGCCTTTGTGAGCTTCTCCAGGCCACTTGCTGTACTCAGCAACTGGCCCCCACCTGTTCTCACCCCCACTCTGGCGGGAAGAACGGCGGGAAACCCTAAGTGAGGAAAGGGGGTGTTCCAGCCTATGCCAACTCCACCCCTCAGGTGGGAGAGGCGAGGTGAAGCACAACTCCGGGCTCCGGCCATCTTGAAGATGGGGAGCCCTGCCCAATCACAGCTAGGCTCCTGCCCCCCTCCCACAGGAGAGGAGCAGGCTAGGGGGTGTACTCCCCATTGGTCCCTGCCCTTGCCCTACCTGAAACGCCCCTAAATGTAGTATTTAGAGGCACCCTGAACCTTCCTTCCTCAGATGCCGATTGCAAGAAGAAGAAGAACAAGAAACAGGAAGACCTGCAGTGCAGATGCTAACAAAAGGACGACGCCCACTTACTTGGCCCCAGAACCCTACAGGCCTGTTGATTCTTGAACCTGCTCCTGCGAAACGCCAGCGTCTCCTGCGGACAGCAACCTCAAAAACTCCGGAGGACCTGCCTGCCTTGAACCTTCCAAAAGACTGGGACTCCCACGAGCAGTGGTTCTGCTCAAACAGCAATACCCCTGGTGCCAGCCAGGAACCACAAATCCAGCCCACTCTGCAACCGCTGGAGTCCAGTGCCCAAAGACCCCCCTCGACAAACCAGACAACACTTGCAGCCTCAGACCAAGGCACCCCTCCAACCACGACCAGCTGAGGGTAAGATTTCCCAACACCAAAAGACACCCCTGCACCCGGCGGCTCCCAGGGGCCTTCCTTTAGGGTACCCAACTCTTCTCCAAGATCCCAACTTACCTCTCGAAGTGGTGGTCGCACCTGAAGAATCTCCATCCCTGAGTCTGCAGCCTTTGTTCACTTTTTAACTTTCCCATTGGATAACATTGAGCGCCCGACGGCTCAAAAGCACCCTGCACCCAGCCGCCCGAGTGCCGCTGGAAGTGCAACTACAACTCTACTTTACTTCCCTACTTGCCCTGAGTAAGTGACCAGGAGCTCTGCTCCCACAGCCGCGTGGCCTGCTTTCTTGCAGCCACCAACCAAAGGCCCCCTACCTTCCATTGGATTGCATTGGGCCTACTCTCTCTGCATCCGGCTGCCCCTGTGCCGCTGAGGGTGTATCAACGGTACCTTTCCGATCCTGGGTGACCCCCAAGTCTATGCCCAGAACCATAACTCTACCAGTCGAGTACTTACCTAAAAGCCGATAACACATTTTCCATCCATAGGCTAACACTGACTGGTGTCAGTGTGCAGTTTTGAAACTTTTAAATATTCACCTAAAATCAGCCGAATAACGAAATCCGAATTACTCACCTGTGATCAGGAGAGAAGCCAGTACACTGTACCTTCTAGCCCAGAACTGAACCGAAAAAGTAATTATAACTGTACTTACCAGTAACTTGAATTTCCTCCCATAGGGTAACATTGCTTGGTTTTCACTGAAAAGTTTGTGTCAACTTTGAAAATACAATTATATTCTTTAAAAATCACAACTGTAACCAAAACGCTTTTACTTAACTGTTTACAACTCATGTCTCAGGACTGAATCCTGTGGTTAGAAAAGTAATCCATGAAGTAATCAATTGCATTTTTCTAGAAAAACCCATTGGGCTCAATGTTAAATTGTGTTTGAAATTGTGTTGCCTATTGCAACCACTGTAGCTATAGTACTTACAAAGTCTATTGCCTATTTGCAAAGAAATTACCTAAAGTCACTCATATTGAGAAAAGTATATATTGATACCGGTTGGTTCTAAACTAAAACAACTATACATTTTGATATAAAACAATTGGCCTAGAGTTCAGTTCTTGAGTGTGTGAGACCATTTGCTGACTGAGTGTGTACAAGTGCTTTACACTGTCCTCTGATACTGCCTTACTGCTCGACCAAGCTACCACTTTAGAGAGTACGGTGATATCTAACGTTAACCTCTGCCATACCTCTGGAGACTGGGGACTCTATACACACTGTACCTTACTTTGGTGCAGTATATATAGAGCCACTTTCTTACAACAGACTTCTCTTTGCGTCTTAGGTTTCATCACCTTTGTCAACAGTTTTTCCAGACTGTAACTGTTGTACTTTCTGCTTTGCCCTCTCCAAAATTGGTACTGGGTATCCCCCTTGTTGATATTGTTAAGACATTTCTTCAATATTCCTAGCACTTGTATCATCATCAGTGGTTATCCTCTTACTTCTAATTAATTGGGAGAGTGGCAGGTGATTCTTGAGTGCTGGGGGATGAAAGCTTTTAAAATGCAGCGCGTTATTTCGGTTTGTGGGCTTCCCATAGACTTGCGTTTGCAGCCCACCTTGATGTAATTTAATGAAAATATCCAAATAGTTAATGGATGATTGACTGATTGCGTGAGTAAATTTAATGTGTGGTGATGTTCATCCAATATATTGAATAAAATCCTCAAACTCCTCTTTGTGTCCCTTCCAAACCAATAAGATATCATCAATATATTGAAGATATAGGAGTAAATGGTCAGTCCATGATTGATTGTGCAGAATGCGAATGTCCTCATTTCTCGGCATAAACTTTTTCGCATAAGTGGGTGCCCCCGTAAAACCCATTGAGGTGCCAGTACGTTGTAGAAAAAAACATTCCTTCAAAGAGAGAAAGTTATGATACTACAGTTCAGCCTGTAACTCCAACAAGAAAATCTTTCGAGATTTCTTTGTCACGTCTTAACATCCACTCTACTGCTTCCATCCCTTCAGAATGCGGAATTGTTGTATATAGGGCTACCACATCAATAGTGCATAGCCATGTGTTCTCCTCTCGATGCCTTCTATATTCAAGAGCTTCATGTATTGACCCACAACCTGCAACAATTAGACGAAATGGTGGATCTTAAGCGTTTTTATGCATTTTCGGTGTCGTTTTGCAGCTTGAAGACTTTCTGGATTCACTATGCTGTGCATTAATCCGCCATCTAGTGGTTGGGTCCGGAATGGTAGTCTTTTTTTCTCTTTCTTTCCCCTCGTGGCCCAGGTGGGCGTCAAAATACCACCATTTGGCATCCTTCGTGACGTCGACGCGCTTCCTCCAGAAGCTCCCACCTTTGGTCCCATCTTCGGATTCTTCTTTCTTGTATTGTTTTGCTTTGCTTTTGTTTCTCTTATAATCTTTTGAAGTATTTCTCCAGTTGTAATCCCTTTCCTCCGGTCTCATCTTTCTGGAGATGAAGGGTGGGTTCACTAGTGAATCCAGAAAGTCTTCAAGCTGCAAAACTACACCGACAGGTAAGAAACTATACGTTTTGCAGGGTGAATCTTTCTGGATTCACCATGCTGTGCATAGACGTTGTAGCGGTTTGTCCTTATTGTGGTGGCTGGGTGGAAGATGAGTTCTGGTTATTGAATATGTGTTGTAAGACCTTCTGTCCCACTTGTGCTTCCTTGTTCATTTGGATATCTACACAGTAGTGCTTAGTGAACTTTTGCACTGAAGATCATGTTGCAGCTTGGCAAATGTCTTGAATTGGTGTGTTAGCTAGAAATGCAATTGTAGCTCCTTTCTTCCTTGTTGAATGAGCATGAGCTGCTCCTTGTAACAGTTGTCCTGCTTGTTTGTGGCAGAGTTGTATGGTTTGTGCAATCCACCGTGCAATGGCAAAGGAAGGAATATGCTACTTACCAGTATGCATCTGTTCTTGGCATGTAGGGCTGCTGACATTTATATCTATGCATAGATCGCCGCCTAGTGTTGGTTCCGGATGATTGCACATTGTTGTCCTGGAAGAGTCTTCGAAGTATCACGAGATAGGTGGCTCCTC
The DNA here is from genome assembly GCF_964261635.1 of Lissotriton helveticus. Lineage (NCBI taxonomy): Eukaryota > Metazoa > Chordata > Amphibia > Caudata > Salamandridae > Lissotriton > Lissotriton helveticus. The sequence goes on from NC_136065.1 coordinate 1,662,594,704, forward strand.
CCCTGGACTACAGTGCGCATGGGCATCCCCTCCATGCTCGGATTGTTTTTCGCCATTGTGGCAGAGATGGAGTGTGATATAGTAAGTGATGACCATGCATGAGAATAATCGAATTAATTCTGAGTGCTACAGCTGCGACAGGGAGGAGGGCGGGCGATATAAATGTCAGCAGCCCTACATGCCAAGAACAGATGCATACTGGTAAGTAGCATATTCCGTTCGAGGCATGTGGGCTGCTGAATTTATATCTATGCATAGAATAAATAGTAGTACCCTCCTTAGCGGCGGTTGCCCGTGCCAGCTGCAGCAGTCTGAAAGAGAGAGTTCTGAGAACAGCCTGACCTACAGCAGCTTGCTGTTGTGAGTGCACATCCACGCAGTAGTGTTTGGTGAATGTGTGTATGGTGGTCCATGTGGCTGCTCTACATATGTCCTCTAGAGGAATGTTACCTAGGAAAGCCATGGATGCCCCCAACTTGCGTGTGGAATGCGCTCTTGGGGGAACTGTTAACGTGCGTTTAGCCTTTTGATAACAGATTTGGATGCACTTAACAATCCATCTGGCTATACCGGATTTAGAGATTGGGTTGCACTTGTGTTGTGGAGAGAAGGCAACGAACAGTTGTTTAGTTTTCCTGACATCTTTAGTCCTGTCTATGTAATACAGGAGAGCTCGTTTAACATCTAGTGTGTGTAGTGCTCTGAATCAGGATTTGGGAAGAATACAGGTAGTTCAATAGTTTGGTTAATGTGGAACTGTGACACTACCTTGGGCATAAATTTAGGGTTGGTGCGCAGCCTAATTGGCATGTATCTGAATGAAAGGCTCCTGAATAGTGAGGGCTTGCAGCTCGCTAACTCGTCGTAGCGACGTAATTGCCACCAGAAAAGCCACTTTTCATGTGAGAAATTATATCTCACAAGAGTGAAGAGGTTCAAATGGTGGGCCCATGAGCCTGGTGAGGACTATGTTGAGGTTCCAGACAGGCGAAGGCGGGTGTCTTGGAGGAATGACCCTTTTCAGTCCCTCCATAAAAGCTTTAATGGCTGGCACTCTGAAAAGGGATAGGTGCTGTCTATTTTGAAGATAAGCCGCCATTGCAGCTAAATGTATCCTGATGGAACTATACGCTAGATTACACTTGTATAGGTGTAGCAAGTAACCGATGATGTTTTGCGTGGAAGCATCGAGTGGATTTATGTTATTATTGGAGCAATAGATAACAAAACGCTTCCATTTTGCCGCGTAGCAGGCCCTGGTGGTAGGTCGTCTAGCCTCCTTTATGATGTCCATGCAGTCAGGAGGCAGGTTCAGGTAGCCAAACTATGACCTCAGGAGCCATATTGCAAGGCTCAACTGCTGCGGATCTGGGTGCTGAATGTCTCCATGGCTCTGAGTGAGGAGACTGGGTGTGAGTCTTAGGCGCTGGTGTGGAACTACGGAGAGTTCCAGGAACGTGGTGTACCACGCCTGCCGTGCCCACGGTGGAGCAACCAGGATGAGCATCATGGAGTGTTGCCTCAGTTTGCGTGCGACTAGTGGTATGAGTGGTGCTGGAGGAAAGCGTACGCAAATCTGTTCAACCAGTTCATCCATATCGCATTGCCCTGAGACTGCGGGTGTGGGAACCTGGCGGCGAAGGTGCTGCATTTTGCCTTTTCGTGAGTGGCGAATAGGTCGATCTCTGGATGACCCCACTGCTGGAAATATGGTTGGAGCACTGAGGGATGTATCTCCCACTCGTGCATCTGAGGGCTGTGTCTGCTGAGCAGGTCCGCCATCTGGTTGTCCCTGCCTGGGAGGTGTTCCGCCATGAGAAACATGTTTCTCTGAATGGCCCACTTCCACATGCACTGTGCTAGGTGTGACAATTGTGGAGAGTGTGTCCCCCCCTGCTTCTGGATGTAATACATCGCAGTCATGTTCTCCGTCCGGATCAGCACGAGTTTGTTGCAGAGATGCAACTTGAATGCCTTCATCGCCATGAAGATTGCCATCAGTTCCAGTAGGTTGATGTGCATCTTCTGCTGTTGCGGTGACCATAGTCCCATCACTGTATAATGGAGGACATGCGCTCCCCAGCCCTGGAGAGATGCGTCCGTCGTCAGCACTATCTGTGGTACAGGCTCTTGGAACGGTCGTCCTCTGCAAAGGTTTTGTGTGTTCCACCAATGCAGAGAGCTGTATGCACGACCGGTCACCAACACTAGGTCTTTTAGCTGTCCTTGAGCCTGGTTCCACTGGCGTGCCAAGCATTCCTGAAGCGGACGTATGTGTAGCCTCGCGTGCGGGACTATAAAGATGCAGGAGGCCATCATGCCTATTAGTTGCATGAACATCTGCGCTGGGAGTGAGTGTTGTGGCTTGAATTTTCGAATCAACACGTGCATGCTGTTGTCCCTCGCTGAGTTTGGCTGCGCCGTGGCAGCGAGCGTGTTTATTTCTGCGCCTAGGTACTGTTTACATGTGCGGGTTGAAGATCGGGCTTTTGGTAATTGAGCGAAAATCCTAGACTGTGCAGGAGGTGGATTGTGCGTGACATGTGGTCGGCACACTGCTGGGCCGACTTTGCTTGTACTAGCCAGTCGTCTAGACACGGATAGACATGGATGTGTTGCCTCCGAAGATGCCACTGTCGCCAAGCACTTCGTGAACACTCTGGGGGCTGTAGTGACCCCGAAAGGCAAGACCTTGAACTGGTAATGCTGGTTGTTGATGGTGAACCTGAGATATTTCCTGTGACTGGGGTGAATGGGAATGTGGAAGTAAGCATCCTTCAGATCTAGGGTTGCAAGGAAATCTCCTTGACTGAGCAACGGGAGAACCTGCTGTAACGTTAGCATGTGAAAGTGCTCTGATAGGATGTATAGGTTGAGAGGTCTCAGGTCTAGAATGGGCCTGAGAGACCCATCCTTTTTTGGGATTAAGAAGTACAGTGAATACACCCCTTTTTCCTGTTGTTCCAAAGGCACGAGTTCTATGGCCCCTTTTTGCAGCATGGACATGACTTCTTGCTGCAATAAGTGCATGTGCTCGGCGGACATAGGACGGTGCCTTGGGGGTGTGTTGGGTGGAGTGGAGGTTAGTTCTAGACAGTAACCGTGTTGTATAAGTTGTCTCACCCACCTGTCCGTGGTAATGCTTTCCCAGACTGGCAGGAACCGTTGGAGTCTCCCCCGACCGGTGTTATATAGTCGGGGGGCAGTGACAAGGCGTTACTGCTTGTTAGTGGCGGAGGATCTGGCATTATTATCTCCACGTCCTCTGCCCTTGGTGCTGTTTCCACGGTATCCACCCCTATTGTTCTTGTTATAGGTGGTTTGTGTGCCTCCCTTGGTGTATTGGGCTTGTTGTGACGCTTGTCCTCTAGAAGCTCCCCTGTTACCGGAGCGACGAAAGGAACCGCCCCTGAACTGCTGAGACGGCAGAGCTCCCATGGATTTCGCAGTTGCAGTGTTTTATCTTCTCAAGAGTCGTGTCTACCTCTGGACCAAACAGGAAGTCAGGGTTTACTGGCTGATTGAGTAGGGTAGTTTGGATTTCAGACTTAAAGCCAGAGATATGGAGCCAGGCATGCCTCCTGAGCATAACGCTAGTGTTTATGGCTCTTGCTGCTGTGTCGGCTGCGTCCAACGCGCACTTAATGGACGCGTTGGAGATCAACTTCCCCTCCTGTATAAGGATTTCTGCTCCCTCCTTATAAGCATCTGGCAGGTGTTTCATGAGCTGCTCTAACGTGTCATAGTGTGCCCTGTCATATCGTGCTAACAGGGCTTGGGTATTGGAGATCCTCCAAATATTAGCAGCTTGAGCTGCCACACGTTTCCCAGAGGCTTCTAAGATCTTTGATTCTTTGTCCGGAGGAGGAGCATCACCCGTTGTCTGAGAGTTCGCTCTTTTGCGAGCATTAGCCACCACTAAGGAGTCCAGTGGGAGTTGGCCCTTGATGTAGGTAGGGTCCACTGTTGCAGGCCGGTACTTCCTTTCAATTCTTGGGTTTACCACCCTTGCTTTAGTGGGCTCTTTAAAAATGTCACTGGCATGTTTGAGCACACCTTTGAGCATAGGCAGAGTTTTTATAGACCTTTCTGATGTGGAGAATGTATCAAAAAGAAAGTCTTCCTCCACGGGGTCAGCGTGCATATCCACGTCATGGTTAAGTGCCGCCCTCTCAATTAGTGCGTTGAAAGCAGCAGTATCTTCAGTAGGCGAAGGCTTGACAGCATATGAAAGAGTATCAGGAGTGGTGTGTGGGTCAGGGTCCACAGAATCAGCCCACGGCTGGGACTCATCTGGATCAGCATCAATGGGATAGTTGAACTGGTCCTCATTGTCTCCTCCCTCCACATCCTCAGTGACATTTGTGGGAGAGTAGGCATAGCCCTGATCATATGATGGCATGGGCTCAAAAAGAACAGGAGAGGTGGTAGAGTCTCTCTTTTTCTTCAGAGGTATTTTAGAATGTTCCATAGGCGTTTCAGGCCTGATTTTACGCTGGTAAACATTGAGTCGACCTGATTCGGAGTCGATGTAGAATTTCGACTGGTTGTCGTGGGACGGTGGCTGGAATACAACGTCTTCCGACCGAGGCAGAGTGGTCGCGGCACCTGACGTCGACTTGGCAGAGTCGGTAGCCTGAGTATGTTGAACAGTTTTAGGCCGCGCCGTCGGGGGTAGTCCGAACTTTATCGGCACCGTAAGCATCAGCGACTGACTGACTGTTTTCGATGGAGGCGGTGTCTTCGATTCGACCGACTTCGACGGTTCAGCACGTTTGAGGCCTTGCGTCGAGTCGAGCCGTTGTTGCTTTGCAGGAACGCCCTTGTGCTTCGACGCGGTAGGGTGTTTCGATTCGACTTCTGGCTTCGGGTCGAAGGCCTTAACCAACAGCGGCTTCTTCAACTTCGGATCGATGGTCTGCTGGGCCTCGAGTCATTTGGAAGAGCCGCCATCTTTGGAGCCGGAAGTCGACGTCGACGGGAGCGTGACGCGCTTCATTGTAGACACAGGCGTAGTCGATCCGATCTTTGGCTCGACGCCCCCTTTCGACCCAGAGGGGTCGAGCGCACGCTTTGACTTGGAAGGTTCCGAAGTCTTCGAGCCGATGGTTGTTTTAACCAGTGTCAGTTTCGATTTCGTGTCTTTTGGTTTCGGTATCTCCACTGAGTGGGGCCTATCGACTGATGGCTCTTTGGAAATGTTCTTAGTCGGGCCTTGAAGCGGGACTAGAGAACGGTGTTGAAGATCTTGGCTAAGGCCTTCTGGCGATGCCTCGACCTGAGCCGTGGAAGAGTCTTTATGGGTCCCCGCAACTGCGGTTGGGCTTAGCTCTTCACCCGAGTTGTCGTCGACGGCTCCGGTAGGTTGTATGTCGTCTCCTACCTCGACGACGTCTTCATCATGGACATAGAGTTCTTCCTCGTTGTAGGCGGAGTCTGGCTCCGACGCGGGATCAGAGTGCTCCGGATCCTCTTCTTGTACATTTTCTTCGTCGTCACCACCGAAGATGTTTTCTGGGTCTGGTGCCGATTCTCGCGCCGACTGTCGTGCAGCGCGTCGAAGACGGAGAGTTTTCTTCGATCTGAATTTCTAACAGGCCATGCAGCTGGCCTCGTCGTGGTCCAGTGAGAGACATTTGTTGCACACCGGGTGTACGTCGATGTGGGGATATTTCGAGTTGCAGACGGAGCAGCGCTTGAACGGACTCCGTTCCATCGTCGATGGGCCTTTGGCGTCGAAAGGCCCATCGTCGATCGTCGATGGGCCTTTGGCGTCGAAAGGGAAAAGTCTTCCGACGTCGAGTTCAAAGAACTGGAATGGTAAAAGGCACCGAACGAAAGACAATACAGACGCCCCTAAGGCCTCGAAAATAAAGTAACTAGTATAATTTCCGAACGTGAGTGAAGAAGTACATCCGAACCCAATGGCGGAAAAAAACAATCTGAGCATGGTGGGGATGCCCATGCGAACTGTAGTCCAGGGGAGGAGCCACCTATCTCGTGATACTTCGAAGGCTCTTCCAGGACAACAATGTGCAATCATCCGGACCCAACACTAGGCGGCGATCTATGCATAGATATAAATTCAGCAGCCCTCATGCCTCGAACATAAAGGAAATAAAGAACTGCTTTGTCTTTCTGCACTCCTTTGTTCTTTCTAAATAGTGCATTATAGCCCTTCTGGCGTCCAGTGTGTGTAGCACCCTTTCTGTGCTTGTGGCTGGTTTCTGGAAAAAACTAGGTATTTGGATTGTTTGATTGTTGTGGAACCGTCACACCACCTTCGGCAATAAGTGTGGGTCTGTTCTCATTACAACCCTATCATTGTGTATTTGTAGGTAGGGCTCTTAAAGAGTTACAGCTTGCAATTCACTGACTCTTCATATTGATGTGATAGCCACTAAGAAGGCTGTCTTTAGCGTGAGCATGTGCAGTGTAGCCTTGTGAATAGGCTAAAATGGTGCTTTCATCAATTGAGTTAGCACTACATTGAGGTTCCATGCTGGTGCCGGCATTCTGTTTAGAGGGGCGATTCTATTTGCTCCTTCTAGAAATCTTTTTACTACTTGGGAGGTGAAGAAACTTTCCCCTGTTTCTCCTCTTGTGTAAGCCACTATCGCAGCTAAATGCGCCCTTAGGGATGTGTAGCTTAGTTTACTTTGTAGTAGATGCGTCAAGTATTTTAGTGGAGTCGATTCCCTTGTGGGTCTCCTCTGCAGTTTCTCCCTAATGCACCATTCGGAGCTTTTCCACTTCTTGTGGTAGGTCTTCTTGCCTCCCTGAGCACTGCCATTGTGCTTGCTGGTAGTTTGAGGTGTGCAAATTCTAGGTCTTCAGGAGCCATGCAGCTAGGCTGAGGCTCTCTGGCTCTGGGTGTAGCACCCTTCCATTCTGCATTGTTAACAGGTCCATTCCTCTTGGGAATCTGTGTGCTAGTGCTTGCGCCATCTCCACCATTTGTGAGAACCAGGACTGTCTGGCCCACTGAGGTGCTATTAGTATTAGCGACATGTTGCTCATCCTGCATTTGCTGAGTACCCTGTGTATCAGTGGTATCGGAGGAAAAACGTACGCAAATGTCTTTGACCAACTTATCCATCACACATTCCCTTGTGACCGATGGTCTGGTTGTCTGGATGTGAAGTGTTGGCATTTTGCATTTGGTGTGTTGCAAATAGGTATATTTGCGGTGTCCCCCACTTCCGGAATACTCTATGTATTTCTTGTTCGTTGATCTCTCATTCGTGGGAAGCGGACGTCTGCCTGCTGAGTCCGTCTGCTTCCACATTGTCCTTCCCCATTGTACTTTGCTAGTAGGTATACTTATAGTGGAATAGCCCATGTCCATATTTCCTGTGCTAGCCCCAATAGTGCTACTGAGTGTGTTCCACCTTGTTTGATGATATAGAACATGGTGGTTGTCCGTTTGGATCAATACCTTGTTTCTGTACAGCTCCTTCTGAAAGGCTTTTAAGGCTTAGAACACAGTTTTTAGTTCTAGGTAGTTGATGTGCTTTGTCGCATCCTGCTGCGACCATAACCCCCTCACCTTGTTTGTTCATGTGCATGCCCCGCCCCTTCTGGGAGGCGACTGTTGTGATGGTCCCTATTGGAGTTGGTTGTGTGAATGGTTTCCCCTGTGATATGTTTTCCTTGTTCAACCATGCTATTTCCTGATGCACTGCGTGTGACAACCATTAAATCTTCCCAACTCCCTGTTGCCTGCGACCATTGCTGTTGTATCTATTCCTGGAATGGTCTCATGTGGAGTCGAATATTTGGGACCAGGTGTATGCATGACGCCATCATTCGCATTCGTTTGCTCACCGTCCTTACTGTCAGAACTTGCCCCTTGCGGTTCAGACGTGTTTCCTTCAGTATTGCCAAAATCCTCTTTGTGCTGGGGAACACCTTGCGTTGTATGGTGTAGATCTCTACCCCTAAGAATATCTTCGCCTGTTCAGGTTCGGTTGACGACTTTCCCCAATGGATTGGAAAACCCAGTTGGATTAGTGTTTGTATCACCTGCTGGATTTGTTGTGTGCACTGGCTGAAGGAGCTTGCTTTTACGAGCAAGTCGTCGCGGTAGGGGTATACATGTATTCCCTGCCTCTTTAGGTCCACTGCTACTGCTGCTAGGCATTGTGTAAACATCCTTGGCGCTCATTTGACCCCCAATGCAAGCACTGTGAACTGGTAGTGAGTCTTGCTGATCACAAATCTTAGTAAGCGTTTGTGTCCTTTGTTGATGGGGATGTGTACGCGTCCTTTAAATCTATAGTTGCCATGTAATCCCCTTCCTGTACCTGGGGTATTACTTTTTGCAGAGATGCCATTTTGAATCTTTGTGAACTTGTTTGAGAACCTTAGGTCCAAGATAGACCTTCGTGTCTCGTCTACCTTTGGTACGAAGTAGTTGGAATAAATAACCTTTTTTCTTTCCTTGTACAGGACTATCTCTATTGCCTCCTTGCTGAGCAGTTCCTGTGCCTCTAGTACCAAGAGTGAAAGTTCTTTTGCAGAGTGTGACTTGTTGCTTGGCTTCTGGTTTGAAGGTTGTTTTACTAGTTCCATACAGTATCTGTATTGTATGATGTTTATTATGAATTTGTCTATTGTGACCATCTTCCATTCATGGCCTGTAGTCGTGTGCGATAAGCTTTGATTTTCACGATTTTTCCTGTTTTTCTTTGATTCCTCTTCCAAAACTCTGGAACCCCTCGACAACGATCCAGACCCAACGGTGGAAAAAAGAATCTGAAGATGGCAACCAAAGGTGGGAGCTTCCGGAGGAAGCGTGTCGACATCACGAAGGACACCAAGTGGTGGTATGTCGACGCACACCTGGGCTACGAAAAATAAAATAAACAGAAAAAAAGACTACAATACCAGACCCAACCACTACATGGCGGAATAATGCAAAGCATAGTGAATTCAGAAAGATTCATGCTGCAAAAATGTAAGTTCGTGCTTGCTAATCCGATGTCAAAAGTCTTTTTGTATTATCGTCAATCCATCCTAGCTCCAAAGCTTTTGTGAGCACTTGATCCAATATGTTTTAAAAGTTGATTGTGGGATCAGAGTCTAACAAGATACAAGTGTCTTCATCCATGACATGTTCCTGCACCTTAGAGTCGTAATACATGGTATCCATTACAACAAGAGCACCTCCCTTATCAGCAGGTTGGAATGTGAGTTCAGGATTTTCTGCTAAATTACGTAAAGTATGAGATTCTTTATTAGGTAAGTTTTTGCGTACTCGTGATTCCAATGATATCTGTTCCATATCCATTTTTACCAAAAGCTCAAAAAGATCCAGAGTATTATGCGTGATTGGTGACAGAAATGTGATTTTAGGTTTGAATTTTGTTTTTGAAGGATGTGAAGGTGTAGAACTTTCATTTGATATGTGGTGGAAAAACCATTGTAACCTTGGTTTACGCATGAATTTGAATAATGGCACTTATGTTTCTAAAGTATTAGTTGAATATATTGGAACAAATGTCATTCCTTGGTTCAAAACATTAAGTTCAAGTGGCGTCAAGATGGTGTTTGAGATATTCATCACTAATTCCATTTCAGGTTCCGACGGACATTGTCTGTTTTTTTTCTTTTGTCCCCACCTTGTTCACTTGTTTTCTCTGTTCCTTGTGCTTCCAGAGGATGATGGGCGGTTCAGCCTACCTCCAAAAAAGACTTTTTAGTTGCCCCACTTACAACCGGTAACCCCGACGCAGTGTCCGCTGTACTTATGCTGTGGGCAGCTGGTGGACATGTAGGCAAAGTATCCTGCTCAGTGGCAATGCTCACTTCAGATGTTGATGCCTCAGGTTTTTTGAAAGTACGGCGCTTAGCGTATGCGTCTGCCCACGAGTAAACCTCATCCAGTTTGTAATCTATCGCGTCGCGCTCAAGTTTCTGCAGTTTGCGTTCATGTACCTCCTTAACGTGCTTGTCAATTTTCTCATTAATTTCATTCAAGGTTTTGGAGAGTTCATCCGCTTCATTCTTTGCTCTAAGTCAGTTTTAAGATCTTGAATCTCCATTGACAATTCTTTAACTCGTTCCGTGCCCGTGACGGAACCACCCCGTCACGAGCCACGGGCGCGCTGTGCTAATGACGGAGTAGTTCCGTCACGCTGCGGCTGCTACGCCCATGCTGCATCAATTCCGCACCTGCGCGGCTGAATTGATGAGCGGGTGGGGCCGTGACGGAACCACTCCGTCATTAGCACAGCGCGCCCGTGGCACGTGACGGAGTGGTTCCGTCACGAGCATGGCGGCGCCAAGGGGTTAAGAATATTTGATAGTTCCTCTATAATCAGTAGAATCCAACCTAATGAACACTTATTAAATATTGTAACCCATCTCATCATAAATGGTTTGTTGAATTTGAAAAGCATGGGTCGCAAAGAAATCCTCGACCCTCTCGGAATGCATTTTACCTTGTGGTACAATATGAGCATTGTGGCAAGAAGCAAAAGATGTGTGCCATGTCGACTCTTGACTATGTTCTGCACCAAAACATGCTGCTTGCAAAGGCATTGGGCGTGGGTAAGGGTACAGGACCTCTAAGGGTGGCAAAATAAGTTCTGCAGCCCTTAGAGGCCTTCTCTGGTCACAGTGCCCTGTGGTACCATTTACCAGGGGCTGACCTGTGGCCAGAGAGGCCAATTGGGTTTAGGCTTCAATGCAATGGTATGCCCCCACTTTTTGCTGAATTGGTGATGTTCTTTGACTGAGTGTGCCCTGGGCTCCTGCTAATCAGGTACCCAGGGCGTATGTTCCTTCCCTAAAATTGAATTGAAGCCTAAACCCAATTGGCATCTCTGGCCACATGTCAGCCCCTGGTAAATGGTACCACAGGTACCCAGAGCACTGAGACCAGAGAAGGCCTCTATGGGCTGCACCCGCCCGCGTGCCGCCGAGGATGCCCCTTTTGTGCTAACTTGGTCCCCAACTTGCCCTAACCTTAACCCTAGGAGCTTTGCTCCCACAACACCGTGCCCGCTTGCCAGAAGCCACCAACCGGAGTCCCCTTATCCACCATAGGATAACATTGGGCCGCAACACTCTGCACACGGCCGTCCGAGTGCCGCTGAGGGTGCAACAGCAGTGCATCACTAACCATGGAAGACCCCCCCCCGCCCCCCCCCGAGTCTAACCCCAGAACCCTAACTCAAAAGAGCGATTACTTACCTCGAATCCGATAACCTCTTTTCCTCATAGGATAACATTGACAGTTTTTCTCCCAAAAAGTTTCTAAATGTCGACTTTTGAAAACTAAGAATATTCCTTAAAATCACACAAATAACCAAAACCCAACTGTTTTCCGAAAATACCCCAGTGCTGAATCTATTTAGTTATTTATTTTTAAAGTTTTATATAGCGCGAACAAGATCTTTGCAGATATCAGAGCGCTTTACAGAAACAGTAGGTAGGATAGACAAACTGTTGAAAACAGTATAAAATTCGGTAGGGAGTGAGTTGCAAAGTAGGGTAGCAATCGCACAAGAGTATGCACACTAATAACAATCAATAAGCAATAATATAGAAGCCGTGCAATGTCGACTCGAATAAGATTATAGCACCCCAGAGGGTGAGTAAACACACTGTTGAAAACAGAATAGTAGGCAGTAGTGAGTGGATTGCAAGTTAGTAAAGCGCTCAAGTCATAGTGTACAGCCTTAATAAACAATCTGGAAACCAATAATATAGCATCCGTGCAGTGATTTTGGTCCAGTAGAAATCATAAAAGAGTCTAACATAGATAAGCCTTCAGGTAGCCGATAAAATAGGAGCCATGTACTGTCATTGTTCCAGTAGCAATAGGGTTCAGGTGAACTTAGCCATGAGGATGGCTTTTACCTCTTTCTTGAGGAGTACAGAGGAGGGGATAAGCCTAGTTTCTGGCGGGAGTGCATTCCAGATCCTAGGTGCCATCCATGAGAAGGAGCGTTTGTATGTTTTTTCCTTCCGGAATCTACGAGGTTTCAGGAGGAGATTCTTTGTGCTTCTGTTGGATCTTGAGCCTCCTGATATAGTCAGCTTGTGAGTGAGGTAGTTGGGTGACTTGTGGTGTACGGCCGAATGTGTCATACAGGCAATTTTCAGCTGAACTCTGGCTTCAAAAGGCAGCCAGTTCAGGGCTTTTAAGTCAGGGGATATATGCGAGTGTTTTCTTGAACCAGTGATGAGTCTCGCGGCCGCGTTCAAGGAGGCTCGTAGGGGCGCCGTTGTTGTTAGGGGGAGCCCGCTGAGAGCCACAATTCCGTAGTCTATGCGAGGAATGACTAGGGCTTGTACAACAATTCGGAAGTCCATGGGTGGTAGGAAGGGTTTGAGTTTTCTCAGCGTGTTGATTTGCAAGTTGGCTCCCTTAGTTGCTTTGCTAATATGCTGCTGCATGTCGAGATTGGAGTCAAGTGTGATGCCAAGGGATTTCGCCGAGTCCACGATGGTGGGCTGGACATTTAGAGCGGTTAGATGATTGAGCCAGGTTTGGGTGATGGCCTTTTTCGCAGGAGGTGAGATCAGAAGGAACTCAGTTTTCAGAGCATTTAGTTTAAGGTGATTGTCGGCCAGCCATGCCTGGGTGTTTCTTAGTGTGGCATTCAAAAGTTTGATGTCTTCAGGGGATTGAAGCTTGAGGTAGAGCGGAGTGTCATCAGCGTACATATGGAAGTGTACATTTGATGCTTGAAGCAAGGTGGTGAGTGGTTCCATGACGAGGTTGAACAATGTGGGGGATAGGGAGGAGCCTTGCGGGACTCCTAGTGTTACGGGTACAGGCGAGGACAATGCGTTGTTGATCTTGAACTTCTGAGACCTGTTGTGCAGAAAGGAAGTGAACCATTTGAGAACAGTCCCGGATATGCCCATTCTGGTGTTTAACAGCTCCAGTAGATTCTCCTGTTTGACCGTATCAAATGCTGAGGAGAGGTCAAGGAGGATGAGGAGGCAGGACTCATTGTGATCAAGGATTTGGAGGGCGTCATCAATTATGTGAGTCATAGCCGTTTCCGTGCTATGTTTTGCTCTGAATCCTGATTGGTGAGGGTTGAGGAGGCCAAACTGCTCAATGTGTTTTGTCAGTTGGAGTTGTACGCATTTTTCTAGCAATTTGGCCAGAGTGGGGATATTTGTGATAGGTCGGTAATTGTTTAGGTCGGCCGGGTCAGCTGTGGGTTTCTTGAGTATAGGCGTGACTTGCCCTATCTTGAGGGAGTCTGGGATGAGTCCTTGTTGCAAGGAACAGTTGATGATTTTAGTCCAGAGTGGGAGGAGCAGGGGGGTGAGGGCTTTAACAGCGTTGGCAGGTAGGGGGTCTGTGAGGTGATTGGCGGGTTTCAAGGTGCCGAGCAGCTTGTGAATTGATTCTTCAGTATAGGTGTCGAAGGACGTCCATGAAGCGTTGTTTTTAGGTTGAGTGTTAGTTATGCATATGGAGCAGGAGTATCGACTTACATCCTTGAGGAGATCACTTCTTATATTGTCGGTCTTTTGCTTGAAGAAAGCAGAAAAGTCTTTGCAGCTTGGAATATCCTTTGTTGAGCTGTTAGGTTGTAGAGGTTGCGTCTTGGTTTGGGTTTTTACTAACTCGAACAGTTTTCTTGGTCGGTTTTTTTCTTGATCCAGCTGTTGGCTAAAGAAGACTGATTTCGAGCGTTTGATTTTTCTGAAGTAAGCGTTTCTCTTACTCTTAAGCGCTCGAAGGTGCAGTGCTGAGGGGTCAGATCTCCACGTGCGCTCTGCCATGCGCATAGCACGTCTGTCTTCATTAAGTCTACCATCATACCATGGGTTCGAGTTCTTGGTGGCGACTCTTCATTTGCAGGGGTGCGGCTTCATTGATTATTGCAGACATAGTGTCTAGGTAGAGGTCGGTCAGTGAATGCACATCAGAGACGCCCGTCGGGGGAAGAAGGAGACTGTCTGTTTGGGCAGGCAAGGAGTTTGGGTTAAGATTCCTCATGTCCCTCTTCCAGATCTTGGTTTTGGCAGGTTGAGCCGGTTAAGTTTGACCTTTTCGTTGATGAAGAAGGTGATGATGTGGTGGTCTGACCAGTCACAGGGTTCGATTGCCTCCAGCTGGGTAGAGTCTTCTTTGGCGATGATAAGGTCAAGGATAGAGCCTTTTTCATGTGTTGGACGGTTGCAGATTTGGGTGAGGTCAAGCGCGTTGAGGAAAGTCTTAAGGCTATTCACCACAGCGTCTTTCTGGTCGTTCCAGTGGAGGTTGAAGTCACCCAAGTAGATTTGATTGATCTGTCGACCGGCGTTGGTGGATATCGTGTCCATGAGTTGTTGGGAGAAGGTGAGGTTGTCTCTGGGTGGGTGGGTGGTAGATAACATGAAGGGAGCACACAGGTTTGCCCTCGCTAGTAATATCGAGGCAGATGAGTTCGCAGGAGGAGAGGGAGGGGGAGGGACCTACAGTGACAACGAGGTTGCTCCTGTAGATGCATGCGATTCCCCCGCCCGTCTTGCCATTTCTGTCGAGTCTAATAATGTGATAGTTGGGGGGGGGACTAGTATGTCCATTATAGGTGTGGAGACTTCAGTTAGCCACGTTTCAGTCAGAATGGCTAGATCGAGGTCCATTGATAAGATGACGGAGGAGTGTCTCGGGGCCGATCTGCAGTTGTGCAGAATACACTTTAGTCTGGGGGTGAGGAGAGTGGGAGAGTGTTCTAGGGAGAGGGGGACTTTTCTGAGATTACAGGGGACGGAGCTTCTATTGCTCCGCGTGGGGGGCCTGAGGGGATTTGTGAGAATCGTGGGTATGGGAAGGTGTGTGGTGGGTGGGAGTTTTGTGGGACCTGGGCCATATGAGCGGAGTAGAGTGTGCAAGTCTCGGTCAGAGAGGGGGTGTAGGGTGCGACGGGGGCGGCCGGTGGCCTTGCGGTCGGGGATAGAGGGCCAGCGCGGGGAGTGATGAGTGAAGAGGTTTGAGGGGCGAGTGGTATACTTGTTGGGCGCAGAAGTGGAGGGTAGGGGGTGTCTGGGGTGTGTGAAAAGAAGTTCTTTGATGGAGTGAAGATCTTCTTTGACTTGTTGGAGGGTGGATATGATCATGTCCAGAGTTGGATTGGGGATGGTATTGGGAGTGAGAGCAGTGGGTGAGTGATTGAGTGGGGCAATGGGGTGGGCACTGGATCGAATGGGGCGGGATGTGCATGCGATGGTACATGGCTCTGCGGCCGTAGTAGGTGGGGTAAAGGGCTCTGCGGCCGTAGTAGGTGGGGTGGCATTCGATGGATGAGAGAGTTTGTGAGCAAGGGGCATGGGTGGCGTGGATGAGGACAGGGGGAGGTTGGTAGCGTAGGTGGTGGCGCTGGAGGAAGGAGGCGCAGGTGAGTTGAGGGATGAGTGTAGGCTGGAGAAGGAAGGAATGACGGTAGGATGGTGGGGGCTAAGAGTGGGGGGGGATAGAGGATAAGGGGTTGGGTTGAGGGAGGTGGGGCGGGGAAATATGCTCAGTGCGGTGGAGGTGGGTTCTGCGAGACTCGTGTGAGGTGTGGGATGGGGGGTAAGGCGGGTGGGGGTATAGGGGATGTGTGAAGGGGGGTGATATTCGCCAGTGCCTGAGGGGTGTGGGGAAGTGAGATCGGATGGGTGATTGATTGCAGTGGGATCTGCGACGTTCGCAGGAGTCGTGAGGTGGGGGGTGAGGAGGGTGGGGGTATGGGGAATGTGCGAGGGGGGGTGATCTTCGCCAGTGCAAGGGGGATTTTGGGAAGTATGGTCGGGTGGGTGACTGATTACCGCGCTGGTCAGAGGGGAGAGGTGTGAGATGCTCCTCTGCTGTGATGGTTTAGGCAAGAAGTACTGACGCTTGGAGTTAGGGGGTGTTGTGTAACCCATGGTGTTAGGCGTGGCGGACCGCCCGTTGGAGATATGATTTAGGAAGGTGGGGAACAGATTGTCGAGTAGGTCAAGGTACCTATCTGTGGATTGGAATAGGATAATCCCGTTGTTATAGATGGAGATGGTCGCTCTGCGCGGGAAAAGTTGGGATGGTGTAATAGAGAGTGTTAGGCCATGAGCGTTTTTTCTAGAAGTGGTGAGGGTGGCGAGGAGCACTTTCCTCCACTGTGCTCTGCGTAGGGTGTAGAAGATGATATCAGTGCTCGTGGCCCCATTAGTTAGCGAGAAGTAGGTGTCCACAAACGGGGTTTCGGGGTGGGCCTTCAGGAAGTTGTGTTTGAAGCGTTTGGCGTTTTTTTTGGTGAGCTCGGATGGATAGTTAATCTTGTATGTATGCTTGCCCATGCGTTCCATGATGGAAGAGGTGTAGGTAGAAGAGGTGGAGGGGGGGGTGAGAGGGGTGGAGTGTGTGGGTGGGTGGACGCGGTTATAGGGCGGGGTGCATGGAGAGAATAGAGGAGAGAAATAAAAGGTAGCTATAGGTGTGGACGCGGTTATAGGGCGGGAAGCGTGGAGAGATTATAGGAGAGAAATAAAGTATAGCTATAGGTGCGAGTTAATGAGGACTGACTAGTCTAAGATGGCCACCGCAGTGGCCACCGCAGATGGCCGCCAAAAAGAGCATAGAGAGGCAGGAGTATAAGTCCTTTGTCTGTTGTTGTTGATGGGTTAGCAAGCCCAGTTTCCCTTTCTATTAATGGGCAGGTCCAGTTGGTCCAGCTTCTATGTTGCTGCTTCCATGTTGCTGCTTGGTGAAGATGAGAGAGGAGGAAGGAGCCTTATCTCAGTGCAGGTGACCCCTGACCGTGTTGGTATGCAGCCTCATGGTCAACTGTGGGCAGTGGGGCGATTTATTACTCTAGTTTATAGCCCCCGCCATTTTAGTCAAAAGAGAGACTCTGCCACGTCGACACTAAACCCTTTGTTAGGGGAAATTTTAATTTGGATCATCCCAGTAGCGGAGGGGGAAACCGGCAGGGAAAAACCGGCATACATGTGTATTATGGTGAAAGTGTTAAAAAGTTATGAGCACACACCTTTAGGGCTGTAGGCGCCACTCGAAGCACCCTTGCAAACACTACGGCTCCGTCTTCGCCACGTCCCGGCGGCGGCGGGGGGGGGGGGGCGAGAAATGGCCGATGCCTCGGTGAATTGTGCTGCAGCTGTCGAGGGAGAGGGGTCAGAGGACGTCCCTTCAACAGGCTCGCGCCTGCAGTCGCCGATGTAGATGGGAGGGAGGTCACCGGGGGTGAGCTCCAGTCAAGCTCCGCGGAGCCAGCTACCTCGTTGCCTGCGAGGGGGGGGAGGGTGCGCCGCGGTGAAAAGGAGCCGGCTCCGGTGGATCCAATCGTCTGCGCTCCCGGCGCCCTCCAACCGCGCCCGACGGCGCCACCCGCTCCGCCACAGGCGATGTGCATATGCAGGCGTGCAGCTCCCGGTCAGATCCGCCACCGCAGGAGCGCTCCGATGTCGATGGACAAGAACTCAAACAGCCAGGAGCCCTCCCTTGGGCCGCACAGCGCCCGCGGTACCAGACGAGACCAGCAGCGCGAAACTCCCCAGTCCGGAGCAGTCCCAGGAGGCCTCCCGCGGCTCGCGCCCCTCAGGATCGCTCCGGTGGTGACGGGCAGGCCCTCAGACCGTCAGGAGCCCTCCCGTGGGTAGCAAGACACTCACTGTTTGGCTGTGGCGGTGCGGGACTCCCCAACAGGGCCACCCCAGGACCGGTGTGTCTAGGTATTCAGCACTGAGTAAGAAAAGTAACGTTAAAGTAACTTTCCTGCGAATTGAATGTAGATTAAATGCTTAACACTGTCCTCTGATACTGCCTTACTGCTTGACTAAGCTACCACTTTGGAGAGTAATTTACTATCTAACTATAACCTCTGCCAAACCTCTGGAGACCCTTGGACTCTATACACACTGTACCTCACCTTGGTGCAGTATATATAGAGCCAGTTTGTTACAAGCACTTATTGTGCCGACCTTAGACTTCGAAACAGCACTCTGCACCCGGCCGCCCCAGTGCAGCTGAGGGTGCACCTTTTGTGCTACTTGGTTTCCCCATTTGCCCTGACCTAAACCCTAGGAGCTTTGCTCCCACAACTCAGTGGCCTGCTTGCCAGCAGCCACCAACTGGAGGCCCCCTAACCCCCATGGGATAACACTGGGCCTCAACACTCTGCACCTGGCCGCCCTAGTGTCGCTGAGTGTGTAACAAGAGTGCATCACTGACCCAGGGGAACCCCTGAGTCTAACCCAGAACCTTAACTCCCACAGTCGATAACTTACCTGTGAAACGTTAACCATAGGATAACATTGACAATTTTCTTCCAAAAAGTTTGTAAGTGTGGAGTTTTGAAATCTAAAAATATTCTTTAAAAATGGCACGAATAACCAAAATGTATTTACTTACAATTTCCCAGCTTCCATACTTAGCCAAAGTACTTGAACAACATGTCCTCAAGACATTGACCATCTTTCTTGAGGAACAAAGAGTTACATCCTAGACAAGCTGGCTTCAGAGCTCACCACAGTACGGAGTTGGTGATGATATCTGCCTTGGATGAGTTGAGAATAATGGCTGACAAGAAAGTATCGAGTGCCCTGATTTTATTAGACCTTTCAGCGGCATTCGATACGGTCAGCCATAAAATTCTCTTGTCTCGCCTGGCTAATGTAGGGGTAGAGGGACCTGCTTTTCAATGGTTCGAATCCTTCTTGACTGACCGAACGCAGAGGGTACAGTTGGGGGATCAGGTATCGATCACCGGTTCCCTGACATGCGGTGTTCCACAGGGTTCGGCCCTGTCTCCTCTGCTCTTTAATTTATATCTTCAACCGCTGGTGGAGAGTCTGGCTCAGCTGGACTGCCATGTTTTCAATTACGCAGACGACACTCAGTTACTTGTACGGATCAACAACACTAGTGTCAGTCAGGATTACGTACAAGAAGTGCTGCGTTTTACAGCGAGCTGGATGACTGACAACTCACTCAAAATAAATCCAGACAAGACGGAAATTCTGGCTGTTCCATGTATCAACAGCCCTTGATGTGACCTGTTTTGGCCGCGGGAATTAGGAGTTACTCCTAGCCCAGTCCCAGTGGTCAGAAGTCTGGGCACCAAAATTGCGCCGACCTCTCTATGAACAACCAAGTGTCGGCAGTGGTTGGCACCTGCACACGGATATTGAGGAGTTTGCGGAAGCTTGTCCCTCTTCTCACCACTATCTCCCTTCAGGTCATTGTTTCTGCCACAATACTGTCCAGGTTGGATTATGGGAATGCCCTCTACATCGGCCTCCCCTGGAAATTATTAAGAAGACTACAGGTTGTACAGAACGATGCGGCGCGCCTCATGTTCAATCTACCTAGACGGTCCCATGCTTCCCCATTGCTCTCGAAACTACACTGGCTACCTATCAGGCAGCGAGCATCTTTTAAGGGCCTTTGCATTGCCCATAAGGCCATTTATGGACCGGCCCCAGTATACATCAGGGATCGCCTGATGAGTTACACTCCTGCTCGGGCTCTTCGTTCCTCTGCTGCTTACCAGCTGGTTATCCCACGGTTCAATTCGGCTCGCAAGGGTGGGATAGCCTTCTCCACTTTGATCCCACAGCTTTGGAACAATCTTCCCGGAAATTTGCGTAAAGAACCGGGTCTCCTTCCTTTTAGGAAAAAACTTTAAACTATCTTGTTTTTGGAGGCACTGACCACAAATTAAGCCTGCCCATTCCGGCTCAAATGCACTGTCTGTTGTAATTCTTTCCTCTAGAAGCGCGAAGAGACCTGATGGTGAACCTGCGCTATATAAGAACAAACTAACATTAACATTAACATTAACTTACTTGTAATTCTTTCCTCTAGAAGCGCGAAGAGACCTGATGGTGAACCTGCGCTATATAAGAACTAACTAACATTAACATTAACATTAACTTACTTGTAAGAAATGTCCCTTTGCTGAATCTAGGTATCCAGCACTCAATTAGAAAAGTAACGTAAAAAGTAACTTACTTTTAATTTACTGAAAGAGCCTATTAATTTCAATGTACTGTATTTGATAAGTATTGTAATCTACTGCATCCCCTGAAAATCAAACAAAGTACAAGTTCTATTGCATTTTCAAACTGTTCTACAATCATCAACTTATTACTGTGAAGTACTTAATGCTTACCTGTGCCAGGCGTGCTTGGTTCTGAAATTAAACAGTATATTTTTCATACAAAAACAATTGGCCTAGTGTTCAGTTCTTGAGTGAATGAATTCATTAGCTGACTGGGTGTGTACATCAAATGCTTTACACTGTCCACTGATACTGCCTTACTGCTCGACCACTCTACCACAAATCGAGAGTAAGGTTCTATCTAACTTTAACCTTTGCCTAACTCTTGGGTCACCTGGACTCAATACACACTATGACTCATTTTGGTGTAGTATATATAAAGCCAGTTTCCTACAGCACTCACATGTAATATTCAGCACCCTGCCTTAAGGCTGTCCCGCCTGATGTAAGGTTGACTTACAAATATTACATGCATTCTTAGGGGCCAAGGCACACATGGATGTGTGACATATTGTGTTTTCACTTTTGTCTGCACTAAGAAACTCAGCCTGCGATAGCAGCCCTTGCATGTGCTTGGTGAGGGTTCCCTTAGGGTGGCACAATTTGTGCTGCTGCCTTTAAGGACCCTCTTCAATACCTCAGTCCCCAGGTACCAGGGCTGTAGAGGGTCTCTAAGGGTGGCAGCACATATTGTGCCAACCTAAGGGACCCCTCACCTAAGTCATGCAGACTGCCATCATAGGCTGCATGTCTTGCTGCAGACCAAAGCGAAAACACAACATAGCACATGGCCTGTGTGCCATGCCTGCAAACACTGCATGTAGTATAGGTAAATCACCCCTACAGCAGGCCTTACAGTTTTACTACATGTGTGGGCATAACTACATGAGCAAATATGCCCCTGTGCTGGTCAGCTCCCATACTGCAAGTACAAGTGGACATGGAAGACATTTTAAAACATGTACTGGCCACTGGTGAAAAAGAGTTCACCAGCTAAATGATGACTTCACTGAAACCAGGGATGTTTGGTATCAAACATCTAGCATTGATAACCACACACTGATTCCAGTGATTGATTTATCAATACATGCACCAATAAGACACCTTAGAGGTGCCCCCTGAAAACCTAGCAACCACTGGTGTGCTGACTGACTTGTGTTAGCCAGCCTGCCATCAGACAAGTTTTACCCCCCATGGTGAATGCCTTTGCTCTCAGGAGATCAGGAACAAACCTGGCTTCGACAGAGAGCGTTTACAACCCCTCTCACAGGATGACCTGCAAATTAGCAATCCAAGACAGGGAGCGTCAAAGGGCCCACTGCCTTTGGTAGGCAAATCTTGCTTCCCTCACAGGAGAGGAAGCAGACCCCCCCCCCGCCTCCCTCTCTCTCTCTCCAGGGCCCATTTGGAGCCTGGCCATGCAGGAAAACTAGTAATCAAGAGAGGTGTGCCTACCTTCATGCTATCTCCACCCCTAAGGTGGGCTACCTGAAGTGAAGACGAAATGTTAGAGTCTGCCATCTTTGTGATGGTAAACTTAACAAGCATTTACAATGCAATGGTTTTGCCTTTGTTAAAGTTAGAGCTATTGGCATTGCTCTTGACACTCTGAAGCTCCACTCTGAAGCTCCACTCTGCACTCTGAAGCTCCACTCTGCACTCTGAAGCTCCACTCTGCACTCTGAAGCTCCACTCTGCACTCTGAAGCTGCACTCTGAAGCTGCACTCTGAAGCTGCACTCTGAAGCTGCACTCTGAAGCTGCACTCTGAAGCTGCACTCTGAAGCTGCACTCTGAAGCTGCACTCTGAAGCTCCACTCTGAAGCTCCACTCTGAAGCTCCACTCTGAAGCTCCACTCTGAAGCTCCACTCTGAAGCTCCACTCTGAAGCTCCACTCTGAAGCTCCACTCTGAAGCTCCACTCTGCACTCTGAAGCTCCACTCTGCACTCTGAAGCTCCACTCTGCACTCTGAATCTGCACTCTGAAGCTCCACTCTGCACTCTGAAGCTCCACTCTGCACTCTGAAGCTCCACTCTGCACTCTGAAGCTCCACTCTGCACTCTGAAGCTCCACTCTGAATCTGCACTCTGAAGCTCCACTCTGCACTCTGAAGCTCCACTCTGAAGCTCCACTCTGCACTCTGAAGCTCCACTCTGAAGCTCCACTCTGAAGCTCCACTCTGAAGCTCCACTCTGAAGCTCCACTCTGAAGCTCCACTCTGAAGCTCCACTCTGAAGCTCCACTCTGAAGCTCCACTCTGAAGCTCCACTCTGAATCTGCACTCTGCACTCTGAAGCTCCACTCTGAATCTGCACTCTGAAGCTCCACTCTGAATCTGCACTCTGAAGCTCCACTCTGAATCTGCACTCTGAAGCTCCACTCTGAATCTGCACTCTGAAGCTCCACTCTGAATCTGCACTCTGAAGCTCCACTCTGAATCTGCACTCTGAAGCTCCACTCTGCACTCTGAAGCTCCACTCTGCACTCTGAAGCTCCACTCTGAAGCTCCACTCTGAAGCGCCACTCTGAAGCTCCACTCTGAAGCTCCACTCTGAAGCTCCACTCTGAAGCTCCACTCTGAAGCTCCACTCTGAAGCTCCACTCTGAAGCTCCACTCTGAAGCTCCACTCTGAAGCTCCACTCTGAAGCTCCACTCTGAAGCTCCACTCTGAAGCTCCACTCTGAAGCTCCACTCTGAAGCTGCACTCTGAAGCTCCACTCTGAAGCTCCACTCTGAAGCTGCACTCTGAAGCTCCACTCTGAAGCTCCACTCTGAAGCTGCACTCTGAATCTGCACTCTGAAGCTCCACTCTGCACTCTGAAGCTCCACTCTGCACTCTGAAGCTCCACTCTGCACTCTGAATCTGCACTCTGCACTCTGAAGCTCCACTCTGCACTCTGAATCTGCACTCTGAAGCTGCACTCTGCACTCTGAATCTGCACTCTGAAGCTGCACTCTGAAGCTGCACTCTGCACTCTGAAGCTCCACTCTGAATCTGCACTCTGCACTCTGAAGCTCCACTCTGAATCTGCACTCTGATGCTCCACTCTGAATCTGCACTCTGAAGCTCCACTCTGCACTCTGAATCTGCACTCTGAAGCTCCACTCTGAATCTGCACTCTGAATCTCCACTCTGAATCTCCACTCTGAATCTCCACTCTGAATCTCCACTCTGAATCTCCACTCTGAAGCTCCACTCTGAAGCTCCACTCTGAAGCTCCACTCTGAAGCTCCACTCTGCACTCTGAATCTCCACTCTGAAGCTCCACTCTGCACTCTGAAGCTCCACTCTGAAGCTCCACTCTGCACTCTGAATCTCCACTCTGAAGCTCCACTCTGCACTCTGAAGCTCCACTCTGAAGCTCCACTCTGAAGCTCCACTCTGAAGCTCCACTCTGAAGCTCCACTCTGAAGCTCCACTCTGAAGCTCCACTCTGAAGCTCCACTCTGAAGCTCCACTCTGAAGCGCCACTCTGAAGCGCCACTCTGAAGCGCCACTCTGAAGCGCCACTCTGAAGCGCCACTCTGAAGCTCCACTCTGAAGCTCCACTCTGAAGCTCCACTCTGAAGCTCCACTCTGAAGCTCCACTCTGCACTCTGAAGCTCCACTCTGCACTCTGAAGCTCCACTCTGCACTCTGAAGCTCCACTCTGCACTCTGAAGCTCCACTCTGCACTCTGAAGCTCCACTCTGAAGCGCCACTCTGAAGCGCCACTCTGAAGCGCCACTCTGAAGCGCCACTCTGAAGCGCCACTCTGAAGCTCCACTCTGAAGCTCCACTCTGAAGCTCCACTCTGAATCTCCACTCTGAATCTCCACTCTGAAGCTCCACTCTGAAGCTGCACTCTGAATCTCCACTCTGAATCTCCACTCTGAAGCTCCACTCTGAATCTGCAGCTCCACTCTGAATCTGCAGCTCCACTCTGAATCTCCACTCTGAAGCTCCACTCTGAAGCTCCACTCTGAAGCTCCACTCTGAAGCTCCACTCTGAAGCTCCACTCTGAAGCTCCACTCTGAAGCTCCACTCTGAAGCTCCACTCTGAAGCTCCACTCTGAAGCTCCACTCTGAAGCTCCACTCTGAAGCTCCACTCTGAAGCTCCACTCTGAAGCTCCACTCTGCACTCTGAAGCTCCACTCTGAATCTGCACTCTGAAGCTCCACTCTGCACTCTGAAGCTCCACTCTGCACTCTGAAGCTCCACTCTGCACTCTGAAGCTCCACGGCCCTACGTGTGCCTTGTTTAATTGGTCTTGTCGTTCTTTGATTTTTATTGGATGTTTTTATGTGTTGTCGATCTAATATTTGCAGTTTGTCACACACATCGTGCAGGTAAGCAGGATCAAGGGCAGGACGTAGATGCGGGGGGTGGGGGGGGACCAGCGCGGGTGAGCCCGAGGGATCAAGGTCAAGGGCAGGATGACAAGGGACAGAGGGCGGCAGGCAGCAACGGCGGGTGAGCTCGGGCAGAGAAAGGGCAGGATGAGGTGGGTTGGGTAAGCGCTGACCAAGCAGCGCCAGTGCACCTTAGCGGGCCCCGCACCTTTCACGAGCACTGACTCAGCTCCCTGGGGTCTTCACTCCCGTAGGTCACCACCACGCGTGCTCTCACAGCCCGAGCTACCTGTCACACACGGAAGAGCGAGGGATCGTGGACTTTACTCCCCCTTTGAGCCCGGGGAGAGCGAGAGCCGCTCTTGGCACTGATGCCTCCGGCGTGATCATTGGGCTATCAGGAGCAGCCCCCGTGATGCTGCTGTCACTGACTGATCGCCCCCACACCTGATGTGTGGGTTGCAGAGTATTTTGTTGTGCACGCTTAACATTCTATGGTGCATAAATTGATGTGTTTTGTTTTATTTCTGACTGTTTCCGTGTAATGAAGACTCTCGTTAATGTTGCATCAGAGAGAAGCGGGAGGGGGCGGGAAAGGGGGAGGAGAGAGCTGACGACGGCCGGCCGGAGCAGAAGACGGGCACCAAAACAAGCGGGAGGGGGCGGGAAAGGGGGAGGAGAGACGCTGACGACGGCCGGCCGGAGCACGAAGGCGGGCACCAGGAAACAAGCGGGAGGGGGAGCAAGGGAGGTGCCGGCAATGCCGGAACAGAATCGGGGGCGTTCCCGGCGTCGCGTGACGTCGGCAAAAGCCAAAGAATGTCGGGAACGCCCCCGAATCTGGTCCGGCATTGACGGACAGGCCCCTCGTCCAATGGCTAGGCTCCATTTATGGAGCCAGCCAATGAATGACGAGGGCCGAACCAAAGCCACACTACAGATCTCATCAGGATTTCGCCTGCGCGAAAAAGATGCGCAGAGCGCATCTTTTTGGCGAGGCAAAACCTAAAAACTCTGGGCCTGGAATTGGTCATATAGGGGGTGTGAAAAAGTGCCTCTTTTGACATGGTTAGCCCCCACTTTTTTCCTGGTATTAAATGAGGTTTCGTTTGTAGTGCACAGAGTCCCAGTCAACCACGTCCCCTGTGCCAGAGCTTTAGCTGTAAAAAGGGTTTTTTAATTTTTTTAAATACACTAATACACAATTGTTCTTTCAGGCCCCTTTAAGTCCCTAGTAAATTGTACCTGGGTACCTAGGTCACTGGGACTGAAGAAGGTCCCCTAGGTGCCACTGCAGCATGACAAAGTTGACATGGCACACTGACTGTGTGCCAGGTCAGCCAGCACTGCCTGCAGGTATATGTCTTAAGTCACCTCTTTACAACGCTTTACAGCCCCAAGGCAGGGTGTGCACTGTACCACAGGTGAGGACCTATCTTAGAGAGTATATATGCCCCTACAATAATTAAGTGTAAGTGCCAGGGCAGCCATGAAGAGTATGTGGATTGGTAACTCGACAACTCTAGTTCCCCCAGCACCATCATGGCATCACTGAAATCAGGAGTGACTGGATCCAAACAACTCCTTGTACTAAATCCACGCTGATGCCAATGTGAGCTTTATTACATCATGTACTAATGGGACACCTCAGAGGGGCCCCCTGAAAATCTACCGGTCCTGGTGTGGCCACTTCCTGGGTTTAGTTAGCCTGCCATACACAGACATGTTTCTGGACCCCCTGAGTGGACAGCCTCTGCTCTCTGGGACCAGGAGAAATGCTTTTCCTGAGCAGAGGAGTAAAACTTCTTCCCCTAGGATGGGCCAGTGCTCCAAGGGGAAGCTTCAAAGGCCTGCCGCCTTTGTAATGCGACCCCTAGCCTCTGCTGGTAGCAGCAGACTGCAGCGCCAGTTTACACCCCCACTTTGGGTGGGAAAACCTAGAAGAATAGGAAGTGTGCCCACCTCTGCCAACTCCACGCTTAAGGTGGGGGAGGCGAGGTTAAGCACATCTTTCAGTCCCCACCATCTTCAGGGTTAGGTCTATGCCCCCTCTCACAGGAGGGTGGGATAACTGAGGGTGTAGTCACCTCAGGTAAGGTGCCCATTGGCCCAACCTGCTACTCCCCTAAAACGTCCCTAAATGTAATAGTTAGGTAGCTCCTCCAGACCTGAAAACTAGATCCGCAATGACCTAAGAAGAGAGAAGACATCCCTGCAGAGAAGACTGAAGATGACGACTGCCTTGGCCCCAGGCCTACCGGTCTGTCTCCAGCTTCACAAACCTTGGTCTTGCTGCCAGTGACCTCTGAAAACCCTAGTAGGACAGTTGTCTTTGAAAAAAAATCCAATCCCCAAGGACAGAAGCTCTATCCAGAAGAAACACAGTACAAAGACTCTGGATCCAGGTGGATCTAAGTCTCCTTCAGACTCTGGACCCTACGCCCACGGCCTGGGTCTGATTGGCTCACCTATCCAGGCAAGTCTCCCCAGCGAGCCTGACCTCGAATCCAGCATTGAGTGACCTCTCCTGGCCTCTACGATGGTGCATGCAGTGTGAATTCAGAGGCTCCCCCTGACCGGCTTCGGTGAGAAGACTGCACAGTCGAAAGGCACCCCTCCAACCAACGCCCCAGGACCTTGGTGAGCTGAACCGACCATACCTCTACATTCCCCTACATCTCTACTTACCTCTACTGTCATTGGTCTCACTCCTGCAATGACTGGCAGACTGTTTGTCGAAAGCAGAAACCTCACTGAGAAACATTGGGCACCAGACGCTGAAATAGCACCAGACTGCCCCTGAGCCGCTCCTAATGTATGTTTGGTGCTGCTTTGTGCCCCTGTGTTGGTCCTAACCCCCAAAGCTTGCCCCCCTGCAACCGATTCACTAACCTGCAAGCAGTGTGGCTCCATTGAAAAGCATTGGGCCAAACTCCGATTTTGACCTCTGTACCCGGCCGCCCCTGTGCCGCTGGTGGTGCAGTTCTGGGACTCACTTGACCGGTGCCCCTCGCTGACATTTGGTCCTGACAACTGGAATTGTAAGTGTTGTACTTACCTGTTAAACCTCCTTATTGTTTTCCTCCATAGGATAACATTGAACTGTTCAGAAATTGCATTAAATGTTAACTGTTGAAAGTAAAAAGTATTTTTAGTTAAAAACGTACAAACCTTATTGCGAAGATCTTGGTCTTAAAATAAAATGAAAACCAAAGCTTTTTTTCTTTTTATTTGGTATGTATCTCATATTTTTTTGTCTATGTCCATTATTTGTCAATATTGTGCAATAAAAGTCTTACACTTTTCTGTGTTAGGCCTGGACTCTGTGCACATTATAACCATCAGTGCAGAGATGCCACTTGGATTGGTAAATAAAAACGTACATTTTACTAGTGCAAAAGCACATTTTGACAAGCGAAATGGCCCTACCAAAAACTTCTAAAAAGTTTGAAAGGACTGTGAGGCATATAGGGTAAAATGGAGGAAGAGAGTGTGCATAGGGTTGGGGTGATGAGCCGCGCATAGGAAATAAAGGTACTGGAGTCTAGGTGTGAAAAAATAGAGGAAAAAAGAAAGCCAGGGGAAGAGTAGGGGAAGCAATGGACGAGTTTGTGTGATGACAGATCAACGCAGAGCACTGTTGAGGGCGTCTGTGGGTGTGTGTTGTGTGTGCAGCACAAAAGGAAAGAAGCTAGAAAATGCCCATGGTCACTGAGTGCAAAACAATAATAATAATAATTAGTTGCCCAAAGGGAAGGAGTACAAGGATACAAATCAGTATGACCTGAAGAGGTTATTAGCATATTTTCTGAGAAACCGCTCCCAAAATGTGCTCAGATGGTTAGGATGCAGCTTTTATGTATTAATTTGTCTTACATTCCCGTTTTAATATTTGTGTAAACTATAGGCATGTTTGCTAAGTCATTTACACCATTTAAATTGTGAATAATATCAACATAAAATGATCACAAAAGTAAAACATACATAGTGCTTTGATATTTTAGAGACCAATGGGTTCTCAACATCTTAACATTACATGCTAACAGTGTAGAAAAAGTTGTCAGCACAGCATATCAATTAATTCAAAGATACAGTGAAAGGATTTAGCGTTTATTTTGACATGTGCATGTGTTTTAGAATTTCCTAACTGCAATATAAAAACACTGGAAATAAAGAAACTTCTGCATACAGATGATCTCTGCAAAAGTTACATGGAGGGGAAAATCCGCAATATTGCTTACCAAACTAGGTTTCTTGAGCAAACCGAAACAAAACCTCAGTTCAAAATGTCTCTTACCTCAATAAGGTAATGCATATTAAAAGCCAATAAACTCAGTTCCCTTAAGCTACAGCTTAAGGGAATACAGTACACACGTCCACATACTGAAACTAAAGAGTCACTAAATGTTCTGACAAAAATATTCTTTTAAAGTGACCCCTTGCCACTATTAATGCGCATAACCTAGCTTCCGCGCGGGTTAGACCATTCGCACAGAAATTTACTCATTTAGACTTTTACTAAATAAAGAGTATTTTGTAGAGACAACAGATTGACATTAAGTTTCATTGGGCTCTTTTAACTCAATACTGATCACATGGACAAGGGCTCACAAATTTTTCAAGGGTGGGCTGCTTAAGTGTCTGGTTCATGTTGACACAAGGTCCAGGTATCCTGTTTGCGTTGCTATTTGGCAATTACTCCCTTGACATTGCACATGGGAAGAGGACAGCATGAGATCTCAATTTAAAGATGCGATCATTCTGGATCAATTAACGTGACTCTGATAATGTGGCAAAAAGGCATCAGGAAGTTATATTTAGTTCCCTGCACACTAACTTCCATCCAAAAGCGATGTGAGTCAAAGGAAGCTTTGTGGGACTGAAATGGAAAACCACACTAGCATCCAGGTATCACACAATTCTAGAGTCTTCTCTTACCTTTCCTGCTCATCTTTGTTCTTGCTGGGACTGGGACTGGGACTCTTTCTCTTGGTGCTAGGGGAGAAACCACAGAAACAAGAGATCAATACTCAGGCTATGTATAGAAATTCTTTCTAGCAAAGGCTATTGCAGTGCTCTTGAAGCAAGAGCCAAACCAACTTAATGCCTTGTTAGCAACAAGGAGACAGTAATTAGACTGCTCAATTACCTTTAGAATCAGTACTTGCTAGGCAAGGTGTTTCTCTCTGCCCCACCTATGTCCCATCACGTTATTAGAAAACTATTACACTCAGGAGAAGGCTGAGCATTTACTCTGGTTACTCTATTAAAGCTTACTTTCTCGGACGCCAGAGAGCCAGGGGCGGCGGACGCCAGAGAGCCAGGGGCGGCGGACGCCAGAGAGCCAGGGGCGGCGGACGCCAGAGAGCCAGGGGCGGCGGACGCCAGAGAGCCAGGGGCGGCGGACGCCAGAGAGCCAGGGGCGGCGCACTTCAGAGAGCCAGGGGCGGCGCACGCCAGAGAGCCAGGGGCGGTGCACCCAGGGGCGGCGCACTTCAGAGAGCCAGGGGCGGAGCACCCAGGGGCGGCGCACGCCAGAGAGCCAGGGGCGGTGCACGCCAGAGAGCCAGGGGCGGCGCACCCAGTGGCGGCGCACGCCAGAGAGCCAGGGGCGGCGCACGCCAGAGAGCCAGGGGCGGCGCACGCCAGAGAGCCAGGGGCGGCGCACGCCAGAGAGCCAGGGGCGGCGCACCCAGGGGCGGCGCACGCCAGAGAGCCTGGGGCGGCGCACGCCAGAGAGCCTGGGGCGGCGCACGCCGGAGAGCCTGGGGCGGCGCACCCCAGAGAGCCTGGGGCAGCGCACCCCAGAGAGCCTGGGGCGGCGCACGCCAGAGAGCACAAGCGAGAGAGCCAGAAAGCCGAGCAGGCATATTGTGCTGGATAACTAAACACTTAGAGGGTCCCCAAGGCGAGACCTATTGGCTATGCCAATGCTTGTTTTGAAGGTACCTACTCCACACCCCCACAGCTTCTCTTTGGTTTCACCAGCGGTCTATTCACCATTCATCCTGTTCTGAATGCAACATTGTTAACAGAGCCATGTTTAAACAACACCCATTAGGGGCCTTTCATTGACACCTACTGGTCACTAGAAAAGCTGCAGCAGCAATATGGAAGATACAACGTCAATCTTCACATATTGCTTGTATGTAAAGGTAAGCAGGTTAAAACAGGTTTAACCATTCTGAAGCAACCGATTTATTCAGAGAGGAAGGTCAGTTTAAACTACACTGCCAGTGGTACTGTGGGTTCTTCATGTTACCGTGCATGTTATTATGAACTAATACACATCGGATCGACAAAACTTGAGATATCAAACGATGGTTGCGACAAAATGTAGCACTGAGAACTCTCGGCCGAAAATATGTTTTGTGGCGTAGCAAGGGTGCCATCTGAAGTAATGAAAAAAAGTTATGCATAATGTGTGTCTTTTGAATGTGTATTTTTTATAAAAAAATTATCAATACAAATTTTGTGGAAAAGTGTTTTAAGACTATTATTGGTGAAAGCGCCTACAATAGTTGTAGGAATGTTCGATTTTGACAGAGTGCGGGCCGTCAGCAAAAGCAATAATATATTTTGTTCGGACAAGTATTGTGTACGCTCTGTTGCCATCTTGCCTCTCAGATTGACTTTTCCCATCGCCCTCCCTTGGAAGGAGGGCATGCCAGTCTTTAGGGGTGCATTCCATGTTGACGCACTCTTGCTCCTGTTACACATGCAGATGCTGGGGTCGAATGTACAGACTTCCCCCAGTAGCTTCTGGAATGTGGCCATTTGATACAGAGCAGACTGGGTTGCAATCATTTAGGGAAATATGAGCAGATTTTCGCAGGGAAGGGAGAGCATCAACCCACACAGCCCACGACTGCGACAAAGTGACATGAAACATTAAAAAAAGAATATGCACTTTAATTATAAAATGTAATTCTGGAGGTGCTGGCCTGATCCATCCAGATGTTTACAAATGTGGAAATTGATAAAGTGGGTGATTATATGGTATACTCAGGATCACACAGTTTAATGAAGTGGTGAAGCTACGACAAGAAAATGAGTCTCATGATTCCACCATTGATATCTCACACTACACTGCAGTCTCCGGCCCTCATTCCGACACCAGAGACACTATCCTCTAATTTAGGACTCTAGGAATGACTCCACAAACATGTCAAGGTCACCTTAGTGAATCTGAGAATTCATACCAAAATCCCCCGTGAACAGTTATTTTTTGTCAATAGGACCTTGGGGAAGCCTCGTCGCCAGGGAGCGAAGCTACGCGCCTCAAAGTTTGGGATTCCCATGAAATAAGTGAAAAAGTTCATAAGAGTATGTGACGCATACCTAAGGAGGGAGGCTAAGTTTGATGACTTACAGCCAATCAGCAAAAGCGCGTCCCAAGACAAATAAATTCAAGGTCAGATAGTGACATAGTGCTCCATCAAGTGAAATTCACTCCTGACGAGCAAGACTTTTTCCCTGACACAAATGCATACTCGATGACAGAGGCTTTGCACTAAGCACTGAACCCTCACACAATGAGTGAGGCTACGCTTGAAGGTGTGAACTCACACTTAGTACGCGAGACTGTACCCCCATAGTGTGAGACAGCAATCAACTGAGTGAGGCTGTGCTTTACAATTAATGAGATTGCGTTTCAAGAAGTGAAACCGACAATGAGTGGGAAGTAAAACTCCCATTCACTAAGTAAGACTGTTTTCCAAAACGTGAAGCTGGCATAAAGTGGGAAAGATTCCTGCATGGTGTTTGAGTTAGACAGAATGAAAATGTGCTCCAATGTGTGAGATTCTAACAAAAAATTAGGATCAAGGTGAGGGACGTACTCAATGTAATGTGACTTTGCTCCTAGAACTGAGACTGACAAAGGTAAGTTCTCTGATGGCGGTCAGTGTTGCATTCACACCATGTCTCTACAGAAAGAACTACTTGTCAATACCAACCAGCTCCACAGAACAGTATTGTGCTGAATATCTTTGTTACACAGATCCCAGTGCGGTGCTTTAACATTATATCATTTTTGAAAACCATGTAACATTAACATTAGCAGTGAAACAGAACAGTGTAAAGACAAACTTCTTCCCACCACGTTTGCAGTATTTTTAAACATGGAGTTTTACTTCTTGCTGAATACAAATAGCAAACAGACTACTGTTTCAGTGGAGTAAATCAGACCAGGCCCCTCTGGCAGACAGGCTGATGCAAATTAGCTCATATACCAAGTTATGAGAAATAAGTGCTTGTGGGGCGCCGCTGTTCGCTCACGCAAGGTGTATGCCGCCACAAGCACGAGTGCAGTGCTTGGAAAAAGTGAAGACCGACGGCTAAAGGTCCTCCTAGAGCATGGCGTGCGCGCTGCCTAGGCGAGACCTAAAAATTGCATATAGGAACTGATAAGGAATCCGGCAACAAACTGGCACAAGTATTTAAATCATACCATTGAAGCATGTCCAATCCAGACAAGCCACCTGCCGGTTCTCATGGGAGCAAAACTGCTGATTAAACAAGGTAGACTAATATCAACAGATTGTGATGTACAGACAGTGAAGAAATTGGGTCATGGCTGGATGGATTCTATGCTGTTAAGCCCGGGACCATCCCACCCTATTTTTCTTGGCCTCTCAAATGGATTATGAAACATCAGCTAATGGGCTTGCGCTTCAGATTAATTCCTCTGGAATCCCATGGGTATGTCCAAAGGAATCTGGTTGACATTGACAAAAATGCTGTCTCTGTGTTAAGGGAGAAGAATCGATGATCAATGTACTCTGCATCTGTGATGAGCTGCTCCTCCTACAGAAGTTCTGGCTTTGATTGATTTGGCGCATTTGAAATGTCTGGACTTGCCGAGGCCCCGTAGAAATATGTCAGAGGTGAATCCGCACAGCCAGCCACTCGCTTTGTGAAATTCATGAAAACTGCAGTTGCTTTACTAGCATCTCAGCAGCAACTGCCGAGTTTCACACCTGTACATTAATTTACTGCCCAGCTCGCTAAAGGACCAAAATCAAGTCCTCCCCCCCCCCCATCTCATTTGGGCTATAGCAAACTGAAAGGGAGCAAAGGGGAAGCCCTTTCAGTCTATAAAGGAACAGCTCGCTTAGTGTTAATGTTCATTCAATGTATTTTGACTCATCATTTCTTCTTGTTATGGTTTTAGTCAAAGCTTTTTTTTATATGTATTTATTTGTGATGTTCTTCCCCCTTTCAGGGTGTCCCAGATTGTAATGATTTAATTTAATCCTGCAATAAAGTATTCTGCCTGGGTATTTAAAAAGGTATTCACTTATCTATTATCTAAATTGCTAATTTCTTAGGGAGCTAGCTTCACACCAAATCCTCGAGTCAGACCCGACTCTCAGAACAAGGGTCGAACAGATCGGTATTAAATGAAGCTACTCAGCCGCTTAATTTAAATGAATAGTAATGTGACACCAATGGTAAATAACAGTAACCCTACCCGTTACTGTCCTATACTTGACAACTGCCCTGGGACCCAAGAGAAGTAAGCCCAAACATGGTTCAGTCAACTAATTTGAGTGATCAAGCGTTCCAATCCAGCTCATCTCCTCCTCCCTCAAAAATAATTGCTCTTGCCTCCAAAGACAAGCGATTCCCCGGACTAAAAATGTAGTTCCATACAAAAGACCTGTGAACTAGTACACTATATAGCACAAATCATTTTTAATACTTTTGTAACAGGTTTTAAGTCCTTGTTTAAATATGAAGCATGTTTTGTCTTGTATAGAAAGTTTTTAAGAGAAGTAAATTTTTGAGATCAGTTATCTCACCTTTTAGTGCATACAGATGAGGCTTGTACAGAAATAGTGAAAACAACTGCATGGTTTGCTGGACTTGTGGCTTGTCAAATAACATTTCAAGTTATGGATTTTCCCCAGTGACCCATACACAGCCTTGTGGCAAAACACACTCTGGTACTGACAATATTTAGAGAGCCACCACTATGCCTCACCCCAACAGGTTGAGTGCTAAATTAAAAATCAATCCACTCCAACTCACTTGCTGCTCTCTGCCTCCTGTGTCTCCTCATTCCTCTGGCTTTCATCCTAGACAGGTCACAAACAATGTCCAAATGACGTGCAGTTGTGCAAGTGGTGACAGAAAGAGGGGGGGGGCAAGAAAAGATACAAAAACTAACATTAATATAAAGAAAACTATTAACGCATCGATCACATTTTCAGCCTTTGTTTGCTGATCGGTTTTGCAGGATATGGTACTGAACAGGTGGAACAAGCAGTTCATCTTTAACACCAAGAACATCAAGTAAATACCTACAATTTGACTCATGCAGACAGAAAGCAAATACAGACTTAGCTATGAGAGCAACCCACAAGGGATTAGTAAACTGCAGAAAGCAGGGCAACTAAAAAAAGGAATGAGCCAACACAAAACAGTTATCCTAGTTTTGATGTTCCATTATGTAAGGAAAATGCTACTTACCAGTATGCATCTGTTCTTGGCATGTAGGGCTGCTGACATTCATATCTTAGCATAGATCGCCGCCTAGTGTTGGGTCGGATGAATGCACCTTGTTGTCTTGGAAGAGTTTTCGAAGTATCACAGGATAGGTGACTCCTCCCTTGGACTACAGTGCGCATGGGCATCCACTCCATCCTTAAGATTGTTTTTCGCCATTGTGGCAAAGATGGAGTATAGAAAAGTAAAAGATGGCCATGCAAAGAAAATCCTGCAGCTGCGACAGGCCCCGGGGAGGAGGGTGGCCGATATGAATGTCAGCAGCCCTACATGCCAAGAACAGATGCATACTGGTAAGTAGCATTTTCCGTTCGAGGCATGTGGGCTGCTGAATTCATATCTGTGCATAGACTGTATAGGAGTATCTCCTCCAGCTGTGGTTACCTGTGCCAGCTGCAGCAGTTTGAAAAAGAGTTTTGAGGACAGCTTGGCCTGCAGCAGCTTGCTGCTTCGATTGCACATCTACACAACAGTGTTTAGTGAAAGTGTGTATGGTAGACCATGTAGCTGCTCTACAGATGTCTTCTAGTGGAATGTTTCCTAGGAAAGCCATGGATGCCCCCATTTTAAGCGTAGAGAGTGCTCTTGAGGGAACTGTTCGAGTGCGTTTAGCTTTGCGGTAGCATATTTGAATGCATTTAACTATCCATCTGGCTATTCCTGATTTTGAGATGGGGTTACCCTTATGTTGCGGTGAAAAAGCGACAAACAGTTGCTTTGTTTTCCCGAATGGTTTAGTTCTGTCAACATAATATAATATAGCTCTTCTTACATCTAGTGTATGTAAGGCTCTCTCAGCTACGGACTGCGGGTTTTGGAAGAAAACGGGCAATTCTATGGACTGATTGATATGGAAAGTGGTTAT
Organism: Lissotriton helveticus; assembly: GCF_964261635.1. Classification (NCBI taxonomy): domain Eukaryota; kingdom Metazoa; phylum Chordata; class Amphibia; order Caudata; family Salamandridae; genus Lissotriton; species Lissotriton helveticus. Next base: position 1,662,630,414 of record NC_136065.1, read on the forward strand.
GACCTTTGGCATGAACTTGGGGTTAGTACGTAGTACTACTTTATTGGCATGTATTCGCATGAAAGGTTCCTGAATTGTTAGAGCCTGTAACTCACTTAGTCGTCTGAGTGAAGTGATGGCAATTAAAAATGCCACCTTCCATGTTAGAAATTACAATTCACATGAGTGGAGTGGTTCAAAAGGAGGTCCCATAAGTCTGGTAAGTACTATATTTAAGTTCCAGACTGGTGAAGGTGGATGTTTTGGAGGGATTATTCTTTTAAGCCCTTCCATGAAAGCTTCGATTGCTGGAACTTTGAACAGGTGTTGACTGTTCTGGAGGTATGCTGCTATAGCTGCAAGATGTAGTCTTATAGAAGAGTATGCTAAATTGCATCTCTGTAGATGCAACAGGTAACAAATAATGTTTTGTATGAAAGCGTCTAATGGATTGATTTCATTATTATTGCAATAAATTACAAATCTTTTCCATTTGGCTGCATAGAATGCTCTAGTAGTTGGTCGTCTTGCCTTTTTGATAATGTTCATACAATCAGGAGGCAAGTTGAGATATCCAAATTCTAAGACTTCAGGAGCCAGATCGCTAGGTTCAGTTGATTGGGATCTGGGTGCCTGATTTCTCCATGGTTCTGAGTTAGAAGATGTGGCGACAGACGCAGTCTTTGATGTGGAACCACGGAGAGTTCTAGGAATGTTGAGTACCATGGTTGTCTCGCCCATGTTGGAGCAACCAGGATCATTGTCAGTGACTGCTGACGTAGTTTACGTGCCACTAGCGGAATCAGTGGGGCTGGTGGAAAAGCGTACGCAAATCTGCCTGACCAGTTCATCCATATCGCATTGCCCTGTGACAATGGATGTGGGAACCTGGCGGCAAAGTACTGGCATTTTGAGTTTTCGTTTGTGGCAAACAGGTCTATCTGTGGATGCTCCCATTTTTGAAAGAATGGTTGGAGAGCTTGAGGGTGAATCTCCCATTCGTGTATTTTTTGACTGTCTGCTTAGCAGATCCGCTATTTGATTGTCTTTCCCTGGCAGGTGTTTCCCTGTTCTTTGTGATTGCCCACCTCCATATGCTCTGCCCTAGGTGAGAAAGCTGTAGAGAGTGAGTCCCTCCCTGTTTCTGGATGTAATACATGGCTGTCATGTTGTCCGTCCGGATCAACATAGCTTTGTGGTCTACATATTTTTGGAATGCTTTCAGTGCCAGAAATACTGCTAGCAACGCTAAGTGGTTGATATGCAGTGTCTTTTGCTTGACTGTCCAGAGTCCTTGGACTGTGTATTGATGTAGGTGGGCTCCCCAACCGGTCAGTGATGCGTCCGCTGTTAGTACTGCTTGTGGAACCAGCTCTTGGAACAGTCTCCCCTTGGAAAGGTTTTGTGGGTTCCACCACTGCAGAGAGTTGTAAGCGCGACTGTCTACCAACACTAGGTCTTTTAGTTGGTCTTGAGCTTGGTTCCACTGCCGTGTTAGGCATTCTTGTAATGGACGCATGTGAAGTCTGGCATGAGGGGCAATGAATATGCAGGAGGCCATCATGCCTTTGAGTTGCATGAACACTCGAGCTGGTAAGGAGTTTTGTGGCTGAAACTTCTGAATTAGAGTCTGCATGTTGGCTATCCTGACTGGATTTGGATATGCCTTTGCTACTGATGTATCAATGGTAGCTCCCAGATATTGTTGTATGTGGGAGGGTTGTAGATGAGATTTTGGGTAATTTATGGAAAAACCCAGACTGTTCAGCAGCTGGAATGTTTAAGACGTATGGCTTGCACATTGGGCGTACGATTTGGCTTTTATGATCCAATCATCGAGGTATGTAAACACGTGGATGTGTTGCCTCCTGAGGTGTGCTGCCACTATGGCTAGACATTTTGTGAACACTCTTAGGGCTGTTGTTACTCCATAAGGGAGAACTTTGAACTGATAGTGTTGACCTTCTATTGTGAACCTGAGATATTTCCTGTGAGCTGGATGTATAGGTATGTGGAAGTATGCATCTGAGGTCTAATGTGGCGAAGAAGTTGTCGTGCTGAAGTAACGGGAGTACTTGTTGTAGAGTAATCATATGGAAGTGCTCTGACAGTATGTATTGGTTCAGAGGTCTGAGGTCTAATATGGGTCTGAGCGACCCGTCCTTTTTGGGAATTAGGAAGTATAGAGAGTATACTCCTGTTCCTTGATGTTGAAAAGGGACTGGCTCTATGGCGCCCTTTTGTAACATGGATTGGACCTCTTTTTGTAACAGTGTTATGTGTTCTTTGGACATAGGACGGTGTTTGGGTGGTATGTTGGGTGGAGTAGAAGTTAGTTCCAGGCAATAATCATACTGGATAATTTGTCTCAACCACCTGTCTGTGGTAAGTGCGTTCCAGACAGGTAGGAATTGGTTGATTCTGCCTCCGACTGGTGTTAGATGGTCTGGAGGGAGTGTGATGAAGTCACTGTTTGGTGGCAGTGGAGGCTCGGGTGTTATTGCCTCCACGTCCCCTGCCTTTGTTATTGTTGCCCCTATAACCTCCTCTATTGGAGCCTTTTTTTAAAGTGCTCTGGGTATTAAATTTGAAGGTAGAGGAGCTTTGCGATGTGTTGCCTCTTCCTGAGCCTCTATATGAGGAGCGACGAAAGGAACCTCGATGTTGTTGGAACTGAAGTGCCCCCATTGATTTTGCAGTTTCAGTGTCTTTCTTCATTTTATCTAAAATGGTGTCTACTGCGGGGCCAAACAGGAAATCTTGGTTTACTGGTTGGTTGAGGATGGTGGATTGCACCTCATTCTTAAAACCAGATATGCATAGCCACGCGTGTCTGCGCAGTAGAACATTGGTATTGATAGACCTGGCCGATGTATCGGCTGCGTCTAGCGCACATTTGATGGAGGCATTGGTAATGAACTTGCCTTCCTGAATGAGGTAGTTAGCCTGCGCCTTAAAAGGTTCTGGTAGGTGTTGCATGAGACTTTCGAGCTGGTCGTAGTGTGCTCTGTCGTATCTCGCTAGAAGAGCTTGTGTATTCGCAATTCTCCATGAATTTGCAGCTTGTGAAGCGACCTTTTTCCCTGAGGCTTCTAGTATTTTAGATTCTTTATCAGGAGGGGGAGCATCTCCTGTTGTCTGTGAGTTAGCCCTTTTACGAGCATTTGCAACTACTAAGGAATCTAAAGGCAATTGTTGTTTTATATAAGTAGGATCTGCTGGGGCAGCCTTATATTTTTTCTCAATCCTCGGATTGAGCACCCTCGCTCTAGCAGGATCTTTAAAAATGTCTGGCGCATGTTTTAGGACCCCTCTATAGGGTCAGTGTGCATGTCAACATTGTGATATTTTGCAGCCCAGTCTATAAGCTGATTAAACATGATAGTGTCGTCTATAGGCGACGGTTTTGTAGGGTATGGGGAAGTGTCTGGGATGGGTTGCGCTTCGTCAGGCTCATTTTGGTCATCCCATGTATCATCTTGTGGATCAGGATCCACTTGTTCATCATAAGTGTACTGAGGATCTTCCCCCATGTCCTCTTCCCTCATTGTAATCAGAATGTGTAAGGTACAAAAGGCATATCAGGAAAGAAAGGAGGAGTAAAAGGTCTTGAGGGAGATGTCCCAAAGTCTTTTTTCTTAGTAGGAACGGGAGAAGGAGTGTCTTGTGGTAAGGGCCTCTTCTTCCGGTGGTAAACTACCACGTGTCCTGTTTTAGGGTCTATATATAATTGTGGTTGCTCTTCAGTCACCGGATCTGGATGGAAGAGTTCTTCCTCGACATTCCCTGGTTTTGGCGTTGAAGGCTTCGGTTTATTGACTTGTTTTTGAGTCTTTGGCTCGAGGGCCTTTGGTGTTGGAGCTTCTTTGGGCTCAACTGCCGATTTCGGCTTGGTAACCTTTTTTTAGTTCGACGCCTTTTTTTTTTCCAGCGTCCTTTTTTGGATCAGCGCCTTTTTTAGGGTAGACGACGGCCTTCGGATCGACGGGAGTTCTTGGCTCTGTACGTTTTTTGTCCGAAGAAAGGGTTTTTTTCGGGTCCATTGTCTTTTTTGTGTGATCGGCCCCTTTTTTAGGATCTGCGGCCTTTTTTGGTTAGTCTGTTTTGTTAGGATCGACGACCTTCTTGGCCTCGACGGCCTTTTTCGGTTCCAAGGTTTTAGGTTCAGAGGTCTTCTTGGGCTCGACTATGCTCTTCGGTTCAGAGTTTTTCGGTGCCGAGGGCCTCTTGGGCTCGACGACCTTCTTTGGGTGTACGCGCCCTTCGGATCGACGACCTTCGTCTTCGGGTCGATGACGTTTGGGTGGACCACCCTCTTTTGTTCTGCGCTTTTCGGGTCGACCAGCTTTTTCGGTTCGACGACCTTTGGCTGGAAAGCTCTTTTTTGGTCGATGTCTTTCTTCGGGCCTGGGTTACCGGAAGGCGTGTGTTTAGGCTTCGGAGCCGAGCCGAAAGGTGGGTTCTCCGAAGGAATATCTCGATCTTGGCTAAGTCCTTTCGGCGATGCTTCGACCGGAGCCTTCTTTTTTGGGCTGAGTGGAGTGGGGGGCTGAGTACTCAGTTTGCCCCGGCGTGATCTGGTCATCGGAGTCCGATTGGTCCTCAACGGTGACGATCTCAAGATCGGAGTCGGCGGCTATGGGGAGATCTTGTTCGTCCTCGAAGATATTCTCCGGTTCCGGTGCAGACTTCCGCATCTCTTGCCTGGCAGGCCGTCGAGTCCTGATGGTTTTCTTGGATCGGAATTGGGCACACGCTGGCCAATTTTCTTCTTTGTGTTCAGGAGACAAAAATTTGTTGCATACTGTGTGCTTGTCAGTATGCGGGAACTTGGAATGGCATTGTGGGCACCTTTTAAATGGACTCCTTTCCATCGCCGAAAGTCGCACGTGGCGTCGATAAGGCCCAACGGCCCGCATCGATGACCGGATCAAGGTGAAAAGATAATGGAGTCGAGGGGTACCGAGCGAAAACAATACCGTCGAGTTCGAAGGCCTTTTGGCCTTAGAAAGTAGTTAGTTTCGGTTCCGAAGTTGGAGTATAGGAAATAACATCCGAACCCAATGGCGGAAAAAAACAATCTAAGGATGGAGTGGATGCCAATGCGCACTGTAGTCCAAGGGAGGAGTCACCTATCTCATGATACTTCGAAGACTCTTCCAAGACAAAAAGGTGCAATCATCCGGACCCAACACTAGGCGGCGATCTATGCTAAGATATGAATTCAGCAGCCCACATGCCTCAAACCCTCAGTTATGTACTAGATTTCTCAACAATTATGATACGACTAAAACAAAATGCCTTCAGTGCTGTGAGCATCGGGACAAATGGACTCAGGCTTTAATTTGAAAGTTACTCAGATCTATCACCTCCATCTAGTGAATACAGCATTCCAATGAATATTGCATGGCTGTCTTGGGTGATAGCCTATCATGGTAAAGCTGTTAAATGCCCCCTAAGTGTTCAGTGTGCACCCAAGAAGCTAGGTGCATGTTTTTTATGAAAACTTACACAGGAAAGATAGTCTGATAGCTCCCAGTTGAGAGAAGGCCTGTAAATGTGCATTTCAGTACGACAGTAGATATCTTAGGCAGGATGAACATTTCAAAAGGTGTGTGACTTTTCTGATGGATGCTCTTTCAACTAAAATGAAACTATATCTCAGCTGTAGGCAGCGGCACAAGTATCACTCTTGTGCTACATAACACCAGCTAAATGATAAAACATAGCACATGGCATCCACTGCCCAAAAACCGTTCAATTTCCAAAATCTTCCGTCCTAGGCGTGTTTAACTTTTTGTTCTAAAACATAGCATTCGCTCTTCAGACTTGCTTGTACATGTACTGTTTCCATCAACTATAGCGTGTAGCGTTTGAGTCTATCACCACTAAAAGCATCTCTGCACCCAGCCACCCCAAGGCAGGTAAAATTTAACTCTTCGTGTTTCTTGGACCTTGCTCCCTACTCCTCTTAAGGTCCAGAAGAACAGTCCTGTAAGTCGTAAGTAACCCTATACAGTGAATAATTCTCCCTTAGGATGGCATTACAGCGTTCAAGGCTCATATCTCAAATCTGACCCAGGTATTTTCTACTGTTTTTACTGTTAAATTTGAAAACGTCTAAAGTACTTAACATGTTATGAAGTTCTTGGCGTCTAAAATTCTATAGAAATGTCATTTTTCCAAATTGTTCTGGAGTTTCTTCTGGAGTGTGTTTCTCATTTATTGACTGTGTGTACAACAAATGCTCAACTAATTATTACCCTATGACAAGCCTAAACAGCTCACCCACTCTACCACAAGAGAGCATTTGGGATTATTAATTTAATCCCTGTAAACCAATAAGGGCCAACTGGAATTCTCTTTTTGGTAAACTACATAAAAAGCCAGCTTCCTACACTCAGTGATCAAAAAAAGTTGAAAATGTATTACCACTGAGGGGATCGGCATCATATTTCACAACTAAAGAAATTCACTTGGGAAGACCCCTCTGCTCTAGAAGTCCCAGAAGGTTTTGCTTTTACATACAGACACAGACTATTTGTGGGAAGAGGTATGAAAGCTGTTGAGCTAAGCAAAATAAAAGGAGGCATACCTTAACAGTTCGTTATGCCCTCAGCACATTCTTCCTATAGAAGTGTGCCCTATTCACCACCAAAAGAAAGGTTCTAAAATGTTTTAGGACCAGTTAGCTATCTTAATGCAGAATATTGCTTCCTGAACTGAAGTAGACCTGATCTAGAGTGTGGTTAGCCCAAATCTATCACCCTACTTTTAGGCGGACTCAAAAAATTCCAGACAATCACACAAGGAAATGAGTCAAAGTGTAAACTCCGCTCTGGGACTCATGCACAGGACAAACAGTCAAAGCTTTGGAACCATCATACAGTGGACCGAGTAAACAGCAAGACCACTCCTAAGTGCATGAACAGTTAACTTCCAAGCACAGTTCAATCACAATACTCTACGTCTCCCTTAAGTCAATCAATTACTGAAGTCTTTATATATACTGAATTTGAACATCAAGTCTAAACATTCTCTTATCCAACTTGAGGATGGGGCCGAGGGATCACAGCATGTGGCACATGGACTCAAGGTCTTGGAGGTGGTGTTCCAAAATCTCCAGGCAAGTTGTTTATACATGAGGCACGCAGGGGCTGCAAGCCTGAGAAGTTCAGTTGACCGTTTATCTTGTGAGGTGGTCTTGGGCCATCACCACTGTCTTAGAATAAAGCTTTTGGCTGTGGACAGGGCCCGAGCTATCCATATTCACCGACAGGACGTGGATTGGTCTGAATGAGTAATTATGCAGAAATACTAATTTTATTGAATGTATAAACTGGCAATCATTGCTGGCCCATAATACGGACCATACCCCCTGAAATAAATCTGACAGCCAGGTGCATGGCTAATATATGTATAAAAATCAATCACAAACCAGGGCTTGTATTTCTAAAGCGTTTACACTTAGTCTGGCTCAAAACATTTTGGAGGGGAATCCACTTCATGTGTGCATGATTTTGAACGAGTTATTTCAAACAGGCTTCACGTAGCTTCAAGTCGTGTGTGCACAACTCCTGTCTACACAAAAAAAAACTATTTCCATGCCCTTAAGAAATCTCCATTTGGGGACGCCTATACAACACGTTGACTACCTCCAAACTAAAGTATTTCTTTTTAAAAAGAAGATTTTGAATAAATAAACCTCTTTTTAGGAAAAGCTAGGATGGGTCTGTGCATTAGGTTATTCAAGTGTGATGTAAAACAATTGAATTCAATTTAGTCTTGCATTTTGTATGATAGTTGGTGAGTGCCAAGTCATCTTTCTTTCCTGTGCTGAAGATTAAGTGACTGTATTCCACACTGTGCACCACTTTTTTCAACCCTTAAAATCAACTAGAAGTGATAAGGGTATTTTCCGTGTCTCAGTCTCTTTTTGTAAGTCGTGAATTGTAGCATAGTGTAGAATGGCTGTCGCAGGCCTTCAGGGGTTGCTTCTTGGCCAGTGCATAGTTTTTTTATTCAGATTACTTTTCACATTGACAGTGTCCACTTGTGCACATCTTTCCTTTTCTTTGCCACAGAAAAACCCACAAAAACCTGAACGTTCATGTAATGATCTTTCATGCTGTCGATGTAAAAGCTTGTTTTAGGGTCGAGTCCGAGAAATCTCTATTTCTCTGGTGAGGCAGAGCAAAAATGCTGGCAGCGCAATCAAACTGGCCAACGTCGAAGGAAACAAACAACTTTCAGTAGGGTTGCCGCCATGGCACCAATCTGTCGGGGGGGGGGGGGGGTAAGGTGGTGTAGAGTGGCTGCACCAAATGCACCTGTAGTTAACTCACTCTATGTGCTGACAATCTTAATGAAGAAGACGCTTGTTACAGTCAAGTGTCAAAAGAGAAACATGTTATGTTAGTGCTATTTGTATTGCGCACAGCTGCTCCAGCGAAGGAGCGTCCCGGCGCACCGACAAGGTGGCGAACACAACACAACCAGGGGCAGAAAGTATTAAAAAAGGAGGTTAAATTTAACATAGCTGAGAAAACAGAAAGGTTTTAACGGCCTTGCGGAAGGAGAGCAAGTCGCCAAGAGTCCGGATTTTCAAGGGGAGAGCGTTCCAAAGTGCGGCTGCCCGCACCCTAAAGGAGCGACCCCCCGCCCGACTGAGTTTGAAACGAGGGGCTACTGCTAATTCTTGATCCAGAGAGCGCAGAGTGCGGCCCGGGATGTAGGGGCACAAAAGTTGACGCAATAAGGGGGGTGACAGACTCTTCAGAATCTTAAAAGACATGCACAGCACTTTAAAGTGGATCCGCTGCCTAACGGGTAACCAGTGCAAGGCTCGCAGAGTTGGAGTGGGCAAGCAAAACCTAGGAAGACCTACGATTGCTCTGGCCGCTGCGTTCTGCACTCTTTGCAGACGGGTCAGCTCGGCCTGGTTTAGCCCTATAAAAAGGGAGCTGGCATAGTCCAGCCGAGCCAGAACCGTTGCTTGTACCACGAGTTGACGGGTTGCGGCATCGAAGTACTTAAGAGCAGGTCTCAAATTGCGCAGGATGCCGAAGCAGCACACCGCCGTCCTTTTGGTGTGGCCAACAAAGTTGAGGGAGGGGTCCAGCCAAACCCCCAGATTCTTGATCTCCACAACCGGAGTGGGGGTGGGACCAAGCTCAGGAGGCCACCAAGTGTCTCCCCATAATTCCGTCCGCCTACCAAAGACCATCACCTCTGTTTTTTTGGCATTTAGTTGGAGACAGTTAGACGTCATCCAACCAGCCACCGCCCGAAGTCCTTCTCTGAATCTTGGGGCATCCGCCCCGGAGTCCCCGCTGATCGTGACCGCTAGCTGGGTATCATCTGCGTACGACACCATGGTCATACCACAGAGCTTCACAACCTCAGCTAGCGGCCTCACGTAGATGTTAAACAACGTGGGACTCAGCGAGGAACCCTGCGGAACCCCAAGAGACAGAGGATGACGTTTGGACTGATAGGGCGGGGCAGCCACACAGGAGGAACGGTCCATGAGAAACGAACGAAACCACTGGTGTGCAGTGCCAGTCACCCCTATCTCCTCAAGACGCTGCAGGAGAATTTCGTGGGAGACCGTATCAAAGGCGGCGCTTAGATCTAACAAAACAAGCGCCGCCGTTTGACCTGCATCCAGAACTGCCCGCAGGTGCTCGACCATGAATAACAGTGCTGTCTAGACATCTAGACACTTGCTCAAAAAGCGTGCACAAGGAACATTAAGACAAAGTTCGACACCCATGATGGTATCACAAAAAATTTTGAGGGTTGGGGTCGGAAGGGTTGTGAGTCAAACCTTTTATAAAAAACACACGACAACCGTAGACTTAATATTTGCAGCTTGTAAAGCGCATGGTTACTCCAACTCGGAGTGTCCTCGCAGTGGAAAACAGACTAAGCGAGAGAGAGAAAGAGAGCACGCGCGAGAGAGCGAAAGAGACTGGGCAGGAACTACTGTTGATTAAGTTGTTTCTTAAACAGCCAAGTTTTGAGATGTTTACAGAAGGCCAATTCAGAAGGCTCTAATTTAAGATGTAGAGGGAGAGAATTCCATTGTTTGGCTGCCAAGAATCTGAAAGAGGTGCAGCCAAAGCGTGTTCTGTTGAATGAGGGAACACTAACCAATCATGTGCCAGCCGATCTCAGGCAGCGCCTACGATGGAAAGGTTAGATCATCGGGAGCAGATATTTCAGACCTTTGCCCTGTAGTATTCTTTGAGCATAACAGAGTTTTTAAGGATATCCTTTCCTCAATGGGGAGCCAGTGGAGTGTTTCCACGGCATGCCCTGTGGAGGGAAATTTAGGGATGTTAAGCAGCATACAAGCAGCTGCTTTTTGCACCGGCTGTAGCCTGTGTATGCTCTTCCTAGATGCCCCCAGGTACAGGACGTTACAATAATCTATTCTAGAAGTCACAGGGGCCTGGACTGCTGTTTTTTTGGTCAAGTCCAGAATAAGACCGGGACCCTAAAAATGATCAGAAAATTCCTCGAAGCATGAGCCTTTGAGGGTAGAGATTTGGTCTGAAAGGGATAGAGTAGAATCAAGTCAAACCCCAATTTTTTTTTTTTTTTAGCTTTGTGGATTGGAGTTGGGGGCGAGGGGGGAAGAGACCCCCAAAGCGCAGGGCCACCAGCTGGAGGACTAGATAGATGGCTGCTTTCCTACCACTAAAATATCACTGTTGCTCTCATTTAGTCCTAGGCAGCTATTTTACCCTGTTGTAAGATGGTCGGGTGCAGGATCTAGCGGTGATCCTGACTTGACTTTCAACATCAGACTGTTAGTTTCATCCTCCGAAATAGGTCTCCGGTTAAGAAGCATATATGAATCATTTAAAGGGATACAGGCAGGGCTTATCATCCTGAAAGACCTGGCACTCTCCATGAAAGGTGTAATTGATATTATTAATCTGATCAAGACAAGCTTGTGTAATCTCATTGCTGATTGATGGAATAGATGCCGCCGTACGCTCTAAGGAAGTTAGAGATTTGATAATCTGGAAGAGTTCCCTGAACGAGTTTTTGGATTGGGCGATTTTTTGAGCATGGAAATTTGCCTGAGCGCGCCTACGCTCTTTATGATACACTTAAGGCTCCAAGGTAGACAGTTTTCTGGTGCTCATCAGACTCTTTGCGCAATGTACGTTCTAGCCATTTAAACAATCTTTTAGTTTACTGAAGTGCCTCAGAAAACCATGGTGCTGAGGGATTGGTCTGCCTGCTGGTGGCTGACTTCGCCGGGCTAGGGTTTCTACAGCTTGGTTGATCCACCCCTTTAGTTGTGTGTTGGCAGAGGCTGGACAGGCTACAAGGGATGGTGTATTTTACTGTAGAACCGCTGAAAAGAATATGAGAGTAATGCAGGCCCATTTACGCGAGCTGCATTTTTGAGGTGGTATCACTGGTTGACGGGGTTCCGAGATCCCGAACAGGATCAGATGATGCTCTGATCAAGCTACTGGTGTGTGCGCGGCCACCATTAAGGAGTTGGAGTTGGTAAAAAAATAGGGTCCAGTATACGGCCTAAAGCGCGAGTGGGAGCTTCAACCATTTGGGTAAGTTGGGGGAGGCCAAGGTCTTCCACCAAGTCTTCAGCAATAGGAGAGGAAGCATTGTCTATATGGATGTTAAGGTCTCCTAATACTATGAAATTAGTATATCAGACTGCATAGTTCGGGATAACATACCTTAGGTGTTTTGCAAATGTGGGTGGTAAATTAGAAATCCTGCTAGTGTTAGCTGGTTATTCAGGGCTTGTAAGAAAGTAGCTCTGTATATACTGCACCAAAGTAAGGTACAGTGTGCACAGAGTCCACAGTCCCCAGAGGTTTGGCAGAGGTTAAAGTTAGATATAACCTTACTCTCTAAAGTGGTAGCTTGGTCGAGCAGTAAGGCAGTATCAGAGGACAGTGTAAAGCATTTTTTGTACACACTCAGTCAGCAAATGGTCTCACACACTCAAGAACAGAACTCTAGGCCGATTGTTTTCTATATAAAAGTATATTGTTTTATTTTAGAACCACAAGTAGGTATAACAATACTTTCTCAGAATGAGATGTTGCAATTAAATACTTTCAATGAGCAATAGACTTTTGAATGCAACAGATACAGTTGTTGCAATATGCAACATAAAGTTAACACAATAATAACATTGAGCTCAATGGTAATTTTAAGTAAATGCAATCTCAATTACTTTGCATATGTTTTTCTTACTCAGGGCTAGATTTGGCCCTGATGCATTTCCTGTAAACAGTTGAAAGAAATCGTTTTTGTTAAACAGGCGATTTTTAAAGAATATTTGTAAGTTTCAAAAATCGACACTCAGAAGAATTTCTGGTAAAAAACAGGCAATGTTATCCTATGGGAGAAAATCAGAACAGGCAATGTTATCCTATGGGAGAAAATCAGGTTATCTGAAAATCAGTTGTAATTTTTTTTGGGTCAGTGCTGGGCACAAAGATCCAGCACTGGGATCTTTCCTGGTAACAGGTGAGTAATTTCGATTTCATTGATCGGATGATTTTTAGTGAATATTTCAAAGTTTCAAAACTCGACACTTAGAAGAATTTCCAAGTGAAAACCAGCCAATGTTACCCTATGGAGAAAATGTGAGATATCGGAAATCAGGTAAGTACTCGATTGGCAGAGTTAAGGTTCTGGGGTCAGACTCGGGGGTCTCCCAGGGTCAAGTAGGTACAGTCGTTACACCCTCAGCGGCACAGGGGCAGCAGAGTGAGTAGGCCCAATGTTAGCCTATGGCGGGCAGGGGGCCTTTGGTTAGTGGATACTAGTAGGCAGGCCACGCCGATGTGGGAGCTGAACTCCTGGTCACTTACACAGGGCAAGTGGGGAAGTAGAATAGACTAGATGCTGCACTTCCAGTGGCACTCAGTTGGCTGGGTGGAGGGTGCTTTTGGGCCGCCGGGCGCTCAATGTATTTCAACGGGAAAGCTGCAAGACAAACAAAGGCTGCAAGCTTAGGGACGGAGATCCTTCAGGTGCAACCACCACTTCGAGAGGGACGCTGTAGGTTAGGTAGCCACCCAGGAGTTGGGCAGAGGGGTGCCGGGTGCAGGGGTGTCTTTTGGCGTCGGGAAATCTTACCCTCAGCTGGTTAGTTGGAGGGGTCCCTGGTTGTGATGCTGCAGGCGTCGTCAGGAGTGTCGAGGAGGGTCCTTGGGTGCTGGATTCGTGGTCACAGTCGCCGGGGGGGCGTCCTCGTGGTCTTTGTTCACTCAAGCACTGGCCGGGCTCGGCTGGTGCAGAGTATGCTGGATTCGCGGTTCCTGGCTGGCACCAGGGGTTGTTGCTGTTTGAGCAGAACCACTGCTCGCAAGAGTCCCAATCTTTGGATGAGCAAGGCAGTCAGGTCCTCCGGGGTTTTTGAGGTTGCTGACTACAGGAGGCATCTGGGTTTAGCAGGAGCAGGTTCGAGGTTCGACAGGTCTGTAGGGCTGGGGCCAAGTCAGTTGGCGTCGTCCTCTTGTTAGCAGCTGCACTGTTCTTCTTTGTAGTTTTGGAATCGGGATCGGAGGAAGGAAGGTACAGGGCGCCCCTAAATACTACCTTTAGGGGCGTTACAGGTAGGGGAATGTCAGGGACCAATGGGTCCCTTCCCTGGGGTGAATACTCCCCCTATCCTGCCACTCTCCAGTGGGGGGGGGGGGGGCAGGAGCCTGTCTGTGATTGTGTAGGGCTCCCCATCCTCAAGATGGCGAGAGCCCGGAGTTGTGCTTCACCTCGCCTTCCCCACCTGAGGGGTGGGGTTGGCAGAGGCTGGCCACCCCCTTTCCTCACTTAGGTTTTCCCGCCTGTCTTCCTGCCAGAGTGGGGGTCAGAACCAGTGGGGGCAGTTGCTGAGTACAGCAAGTGGCCTGGAGAATCTCACAAAGGCGGCATGCCTTTGAAGCCCCCCCTGCCCATCTTGGGGGCAGAGGCCTAGCACCTCACCCCAGGATGTGCATTGCTGCAGGCCCACGAGAGCGGATGGCTCTCTACCCAGGGGTCCAGCAACATGTCTGCTGGGTGGCAGCCTAGGCAGCCTCTCAGTCAGGACGCTGGTTGTGGGTTAGTTTCAGGGACCAACTCCAAGTTGCCCTCTGTGGTGCATTTTACATTAAATCCCACACTGGCATCAGTGTGGGTTTAATGTGCTGAAGTTTGATACCAAACTTCTCAGTCTTAAGTGTAACCATCATGGTGCTGTGGAGGCCGAGATGACGACCTCCCAGCACCATATACTCTTAATGGCAGCACTGCACTTGCAGTTCCCAGGAATGGCCCTGGGTACTGTAGGAGCACAGGGCTCATGCACATGTGCCCACACCACTGGAACAGGGCACCCAACTAGAGGGGTTACTGATGGATGCCAGGGCAGTGAGCTTGTGGGCATAGCACACAGGTATGTGTGCCATGTCGACTCTTTGTTTAGTTCTGCCCCTAGACACTCAGCCTGCAAAGGCAGTGTGTGGGTGTCAGGGGACAGGGCTCCTAAGGGTGGCACAATAAGTGCTGCAGCCCTTAGGGGCCTTCTCTGGTCACAATGCCTTGGGACCAGACCTCCTCCCCTATGCAGGGGGCGGTTGAGTCTTAGAATGGTGAGATTAGTGAGGACAGTGTCTAATACATCAGGGGCTGACCTTTCTGAGAGCCATGTTTCCATAAGGAAGAATGCAGCAGGTTGGTGTTCCAATATTAGATCTGCTATTTCCGATTGGTGTTTGGAAAAGGACCAGCAGTTCAGTAAAAGGCCTTGCTTATTAGCGGGGTATATTTGCGTTGACGTACCGTGATAACACGCTAGTTTCTGCTCACCTAGCTGGAATTCACAACTGCTACAGCCTTTCGGGCTTCGCGAGATATTAAGAGAGTGGTAACAGTCTTCCCTCATAAGGTCCCTACGGGACTGAAAGGCTGTGCAGGAGTCCGGGTCCCTGGTGCCTTCCGGGGGCATACAGGCTCGCCTTTGACGTGCAGGTGGTGCATCCGCACAGTTTACATCAATATATGTTCCACCTCCAAGAGGGTGTTGCTTCATCCGACCTTGGACTCGTGAAAGCACCAGACTGAACGGGAGACACCAGCGCTCCGTTTCAGTAGTGGAAGAGATTAAAAGTGAATTAAGACACAATATCAGGGCAGAAAACACGTTTATAAAAACAGCTAGAGTGTCAAGAGCTCAAGGACAGACTCTGAGAACTGGTACTGTGTACCCCGCTGCCTTTTGAACCCAAGGTCCTGCTGCTTAACCTACAGGCTTCGGAATATCCCTTTAACGCTCCACAAGCTGTCCGGGAGGAGGAGTTCCGGATACTGACGTCATCTTCTGCTGTCCTATCCTTCAAGGCAATCCGCAAAGTCAGTCATTTACTACCACCAGCCGCTCTGGTCCAGGTCATCATCTCCCTGGTACTATCCCGCCTGGACTTCTCCAATTCCCTGTACCACGGACTCCCAAAATCACTACTACATCGCCTCCAGGTCGTGCAGAACCAAGCAGCCCGTCTCATCTACAAAATTCCCAAATGGCAGTCGATCAAACCCCTGCTATACAAACTGCACTGGCTACCTATAGAACAAAGGGCGGCTTTCAAGCCGGGCTGCCTCACATTCAAATCCCTCCACTGTACCAGCCCCGCCTTCCTGACTTCACTCGTCAACCCACACCGTCCAACTCGCAACCTTCGCTCAGCTCACCTCAACCTGCTTGCTGTCCCCAAAACCAAAACCAACAAATTCGGCGGCCGTCGGTTTGCTCTCCTGGCCCCCAAATTTTGGAATCCTCTCCCCCTGACCATCAAATCCAGTAGCTCCCTCCTTTTCAGGAAACTGCTCAAAACCTTCCTCTTTCCCCCACCCAGCTAAACTCCGCTTCCTCCGACATCAGCTCCACCTCGGTCTTACAGCGCCAGGAAACCCACGGTGTCAGCGCGCTTTACAAATCCCACTTAACATAACAAGACAAGTGCTCAGTATTCTTTCGTTAAAGATGATTTATTCTAGCGACTAATTTATTCTTAGTTGATTTCTTTGGGACTACTAATTTCACGTCCATATTCCCACGTATGAAGTGCTGCGGTCAACGGGAAGAATCGCACTGATGATGACGATCGAAAATTACCAAGACCTACGAGGAGAATTTTAAGGCAAGTGGCGTATACTTGTTTGGGTAACAGTTGTTGATCACGGTCATAATTGTTGTCCATACGTCTACATTGCAATGTCTGTCAGGATTACATTGAATGAGAGAGGTGATAGTTACGTCCGTTACAACCGCAACAGATTGGCAGTTACAGCTGACAGTTACGTCAGTTTCAACTGTCGTCCTTCACTCATACCATCTGTGCATGTACCGGCAAGCTTGCGCACATGCGTCATCGCGCCCGCAACGTAAGTTACGTGACGCCATTTTAGATTCAGTCAACTCCGTGTTCGGAAGTCTTGTCCACCGAACTTTTCTTCGAGTGACAAAGGTATTTTCAGCTATTTATTTATTATCGGGCGAATATTTAGAAATATATTGCCGTGAGCAGGAAATATTTGGGAATTTCCGTGTATTAGTGAATAGTTAAAAGGCGAATTCATATCGGAAATATTTAACTGAAGCTACATTCCATTACAAGGTTGATTCATTAATGTATTATATCCTATAAGCGGTAAAACAATTTTGTTCCGCAGTGTTGAAATACTTAATCAACCTTATACTTAGATAATTTTCGGAAGTTCAGGTTTTATATGACAGGGTTTGTAATAATTTTACAGTTGCTTTAATATTCACATAACACTGTATGTACATTTTGGGAAGTCCTTTTCTAAGTTGCAAAATTGTTAGACTCATATCATAATATAGATATAAGTATTGGTCATTCATCTGAGTCACAATTGAGTATTTCATGAAGGAAGAGAAATTGGACTGTAAACACGTAGTCATGTCTAATGAACCAAATTTCAGTACTCATGCAGCTTTTCTCAGTGAACCAGGGAAACCAGTCATGAAATGGCGCAATTGGTACAGAGCCTTCGAAAATTACTTGGTTGCAATAAATGGTAAGAAGTTCGAACCTGAGAGAAAGAAAGCTATTCTGTTTGGAAAGTTAGGTGGTGCTGGCCAAGAAATTTTTGAAAGCTTGCCAGAATACGAACCTGCCCCTGGACAATTCATTCCCCTTGATGAGTTTCAAGAAGCTGTTAAAAGACTAGAAAGGCAATTTGATGAGGAGGAAAATATTATGGTTGGCAGACACCGTTTTGCCATGACAAAACAGGTTGATTCAGAAAATGTTGAGTATATTGCAAGTTTGAGAGTTTTAGCCATAAAATGCGATTTCAAAAATATGGTAGATATATATATATATATATATATACGTGATCAGTTTGTTTTCCATTGTTATGAGCGAAAGATTCAAGAACGGTTACTGGCTTGCAAGAACCCCACTTTGTCCGAGGTTATCGACATTGCCAAAAGGCATAGAACGTTCATTAGAAGGTTCTAAAGAATTGGCAAAGGTTTCTAATCCAAACTCAAATGTGTGTTTGGTACATGATAAGAAAAGAAAAGATGCATTTTCACGTGCTAAATTCAAAGCAAATCACAGTCCTAATGTTTCTCAATTTGTAGGTTTTAGATGTGGTTCCCGCAATCACAAATCTGACTTTTCAGGTTGTCCGGCAATAGGGAGAAAGTGCACAAGATGTCAAAATGTAGGGCATTTTTCTACAGTTTGCAGAAATTTTGGCCAAAAACGTTTCGTAAAAACAAATGTAAGCAATGTCGAAGATTTTGATGAGGACATGTGTGCCAATTTAGTTTTAGCAATTGAGGATTCCTCAGAAGAAGTTAAGGGTCCATTAGGCGTAGCCCATGTTGGCGAAGTTGAACTTCATATTATGGCTGACTCAGTGTCGCCAATAACCATCATTTCTGACAAAAAATATTTGCAATATTGGCCACATGTTGGTTTATTATCTTCTGATGTGAACCCCAAAGCATTTGGCGAATTTGATATCAATATGTTCGGCTACTTTGAGGATGTTTTAAATATCAAGGGAAGGTGTGTGATCACCAAAATGTATGTAGCCGAACGTGGTAGGAATATCGTTGGCTGGAAAGATTTAGCCAAGTTGAAAATAATTCTAAAACCTGGTGCAGATGACCCAATTGTTCTAGATGAAGGTTTTGTACCCATTCTTTCTATATCTTCTGTAACATCTAATGATAATGAAATCTCTGCTATTTTGAGTAAGTATGATTCCCTGTTTGAGGACCACATAGGGTGTGTCAAAGGTTTCGTTCATAAGATTAAACTTAAAAAAGATGCTATTCCGGTTAGACATAAAGTCAGACCTTTACCACTGTCAGTCAGGCATGAGCTACGACTGTTATTGGACAAATTAGTCAATGAAGGTGTGATTTAACCAGCTGATTCAACGGAATGGATTTCCGGAATGTTTTTTTATTTTTTTTTTAAGTTCACAGAAATTTTTATTGAGAGATAAACAGAGAGCATTACAGTCATGAGCATATATCAAGCATGGTTCAAATATTAACGAAAGCCTAGCATAAAGGGAACAGAAGGGGGATAAAGTAAATATCAGTACACATTGCAGGTGTCACAACAACAAGAGGTGTGAGATAATCGTACATTCTAGTAAGATCAGTATCTTGGAAAAAGGAGCAAGACGTTCTGTGAAAAAGTATGTGTCAGCAATTAGGCTGATGGGTATTGAAAGGGCTCTATCGAGAGAAGTACATGTGGACATCAGACAATCATGGAGGTTTGAACAGGTCGAAGTGAGCGTCGAGCGAGGACCATAGTGTCCTATGTGGGGGACGCCATGGTGTAGAGGCAAGCGCTATATTGTCGGCTCCTCTAAGATTTGAGATCCAGTTGAGCCAATGGGGGAAAGAGGCTTTGCCTGTGTCCTTCCAATTATTCAATATGATTTTGACCGCCGCAGTCAGAAGTAGATCAAGTAGGGCTTTGTCATTTTCATTGAGGGTGACGGCTTTGGTAAAACCCAAGACTAAGGTTGCAAATTCTCTCGGGAGAGAAATATGTAGCACTTTGGTAATGAACTCGAAAATTCTATCCCAGTAGGTGGTGACACGAGGGCATTTAAATATTAGGTGTTCAAGGTCCCCACCCTCCGCCATACAGTTCCAGCAGGAATCATCTTCTTTGATGTTGTGTAAGAAGAGGCTCCTGGGTGTCCAAAAGGCTTTGTGGAGTAGCTAGAATTTAGTTTGGGATAGTGTAGGGCTAATTTTGTGTCGTGTGTCGTGTGATTGACTCCCATATTCTGGCCCACTCTACTTCCGAAGTTGGTGTGGAGGAGTATGAATCCCAGAATGACTGTGTGGAGTTAGTCAGGTTGGACCTCTGTGGACGGATCATTTTGTAAATTCTGGACACCTGATGGCCAAGTCTGTTGAGTGTGTGTAGGTAGCCAGGGAGGGAGGGGGTGATGTCGTTCAGATCTGCTTTTGTGAGTGCCACCTTGAGGTGCAAGAAATAGTAGAAGTCTATGTTCTGGAGTTGAAATCTACTTTGTAATTCGCAGAAAGTGAGTGGCGACGAACCTTCAAATAGTTGGTGAGGGGGGGGCGTGGCCAGCAGCCGGCGATGGCGGCAGCTTAGGAGGAGAGCTCCGTGATTGAAGCGGCCTCCTAGACAATACGGTTATTTATCCGTCGTTAATTGCTCCCAAGCGGGAAGGCGACGAAGCCCAGGACCAAGCGGCAACATCCTGGCCAACCGGCACCTCGATCCGTTGTTGGGATCGCGAGTTACAACCGGCACCGGTGTGGGCCTGTGCACGAGGTCCAGACCTGGGACTGTCCTACACTGAGGGACGGACAGGAAGTGCATCACCCCGGGCGGAGGAGTTCAGGGAACGCTCGCCTGGGACGGACGGAGGCGGAGACAAAATTTCTGCACCGCACAGCGCCGCCGACCTTCACTGGCACGGAACGTGTGCCCTGAAGCCTAGCCGTACTATGGAGGTGAGGAGAGGGGCGATCCGGCTGGCCTGCTGAGTCGGGCGGCAGAAAGAGGTGCGGAGGCTCCGGCAGAGGGGCCGCCATCTTGGGGTCGCGTAATCGGCTCTGCCTTATCCGCAACCACCCGGCCTCACACACTTGAGGCGGAGCTGGGACAGCGGTGCCTACTCATCGCCGAACGGCGCATAATAAACCGCGGGGGCCTCCCGCTGTAAAGGAACGCACAATACCGCCGTACATCTGGACAGATACAGGGGCACATTCAAACTTGCTTCAGAGGACTGGAAGTCGCTCTCACGGACCTGGCTCTCCGGCCGCGGTCCGTCTCAATACAATTGCCACTGGCCCTGAGATTTCACGGGGGTGCAGGCCAAGTGCTCCGAGGGACGCGGGGCGGTGACGAGGCATGCAACATTGAGGTGGCAGTGCCCCCGCACAGTACAGGGAGTCTGTTGACACAACTGGCCTGCAGCGGAGTTGGACAGATACATTCCCCTGCTCCCACTGTGAACTGTTGAGGGGACCCGGTACGGAGTGGTGCCGCCGGGCCCTGGGTGGACTGGAGTATACCCACGAAGATCAGGTGGGTCCTTGCGTGACGCCACGAGGCAACAAGGAAGGAGGGGTAGACCAGACGGCGTCTGGTGTGGGTACCCACCTCAGGACACACTGTATTGGAGGACCGAGACGCCGGCTGCGTCCGCGTGAGGCGGACACCACTGTCGTGATGACCGGCAGGGGCCCAAAACCTCGCGCCTTGATCGGTTTGCGTACGAGAAGCCCATTTCATCTCCCCCAGACGCCAAATCGCAGCAAGGCAAAGTTGCAGAGGCCGTGGGGGGCAAGAAGGCCACCCTGGACGACGTCATGCGGGCACTCACACAGGTGCAAACCACAGTTGGGTCCATCTCGGCCGAAATAACGCTGATCAGAGCGGACTTCCATAAGATGTCGGAGAAAGTGAGCAATATGGAAGTGGTGACTAAATCCTTGGTGGAAGATGTGGCTGAGCTGCAGATTGGGATGGAACGCGTCTTGAAGGAAAATAAGGTACTGCGTGAAAAGCTCGATGATCAGGAAGGGCGCTCGAGACGGAACAACATTCGTATTATAGGTGTGCCGGAGTCGGAAGACACGAGAGCGATGGACTTGTACGTGGAGGATTTAATTAAGCAAAAGTTGCAGCCTAAGGGCCTCTCGGCCTTCTTCACGGTGGAAAGGGCACACCGGGTCCCTGGAGGGCGCCAGAAATCGGGCATGAACCCCAGACCGATCATAGCGAGACTC
The DNA here is from genome assembly GCF_964261635.1 of Lissotriton helveticus. Taxonomy (NCBI): domain Eukaryota; kingdom Metazoa; phylum Chordata; class Amphibia; order Caudata; family Salamandridae; genus Lissotriton; species Lissotriton helveticus. The sequence continues at coordinate 1,662,651,715 of NC_136065.1, forward strand.
TTTAATTTCAGAGATCGTGATGCCATCCTGCAAGCGGCGAGAATCTCCCCCCCTCTCAAAATCCAGAACTCTACCTTGGCATTCTTCCCGGACTACACGGCTGAGGTCGCACGGAGGAGGAGGACCTTTTTCGAGGTGAAGAAGGAGTTGAGAGCTCGGGAAATTCCGTACTCAATGCTTTTTCCGGCCAAACTTCGGATTGTGGCAGACAATAAGACTTGGTTTTTTGATTCCCCGGAAATGGCGCAGGAATGGCTGGAGGGTTGGAGACAGGTGGATCCTCCGCGTCGCTCTAACAGGCAGAACAAACACCGTAATGCAGGATCCCGACAGAGCTCACAGTCCGCAGGGGAGGGAGCGGAGGCCCTCTCCCCATTGCCTCATCTTCGTGAAGAGGGCGCTGATGAGGAATAGTGATTCGCAGTTGCTGGATGGCTGACCTGACTGCATTGTGGACCGGCAATGCCGCCTTGGATACTGGGCTGAGGGCCTCCGCGGCAGAAGTTGGGGGCCGCCGATACCGGAGAGTCCTTCACCCCAGCGAGCAAGTACTGTGTTTTGGGTTGGGATCAAGCACTCTGCTGAGTTGGGGGGGCGGGCAGTTCTGAGTCCGTTGAGCAGGGGGGCAGGGAGGGGGGGAGTTGGGGGTAGGATAAGTTTCTGGTTTTTAAGTACTGCGCTGGGTCAATCACTGCACCGTGTAGGGCGAATGCGTAGAGTAGAGGTGCTACTGCGCGAACTGCAAATTCACTTCACAAGATGTATCATATATGGCGGCAGCCGGCTGGCTTGTCGCTTCGTCTGCTACGATGGGGGAGGACACTAGCATGGGGCGGGCATCACCATTGAGCCTAATGTCTTGGAATGTTAGGGGCTTGGGGGATAAAATAAAGCGGGGACTGGTCTTACAGAACATCAGGAGGTTAAACCCAGCCTTGGTCCTGTTACAAGAAACTCATCTGACCGGAACGGCCGTACGGGCCATGGATAGGAAAGGCTACAGTATGGTTGTTCACTCTGAGTTCACTAAGGGGTCCCGGGGTACTGGGATATTAATGCACCGCTCCTCCAGGGTTTATTGTACACTCAGTTAACGTAGACACACAGGGACGCTTTGCGGCGATCCATGGGCAATGGGAGGGTAGGCCGCTAAATGTGGTCTCGGTATACATACCGCCGGCTCTACACACCATCGCTCTCCCAGACCTGGGGAACTTTTTGTTACACCTCCCGGAAGGAGATCTAGTAGTGGGGGGTGATTTCAACGCAGTGGCACACAGTTCCCAAGACCGTTACCCAGTGCGCACACGTACACCGGGGCCTTCCAAATTGTTAGACTTCATGGAAGCGCAGGGTTTAGTGGATATATGGAGACAGTTTCACCCGGAAGACCAGCAATACACGTATTATTCGGCAGTTCACGATAGCCTGTCACGAATAGACTACTTCCTCACATTGGGAGGGGGCCTTCTCAATATCACTGAAACGGACATCAAACCACGAGGGGTTTCGGACCATGCCCCGTTGACTCTGACTCTGTCCAGCCAGGTGAGGACCCACAGACGCCTCTGTCCTATTTACCCGGGGTATGTTAAGGAGCCTGTAATAACCAAGGCTTTAAAAGCGAGTACAAGATCTTACATCACTGAAAATGAGGGATCGGTGACTTCACATGTAACCTTCTGGGAAGCCTATAAAACAGTTCTTCGCGGGCAGGCGATCTCGGTTATCGCACAACATAAACGCACGCACAGCAGGGAGATATTAGACCTAGAGGAACAACTCGCCAGTGCGACTCGGGCGCATGAAAGTGACCCGAGTGAGGATACACATCACACGCTCCGGATGTGTCAGCAAAGACACGCCGATCATCTACGGCGTAAAGTGTTGGGCGGGATGGCGGCAACAGCAAGTAGGATCTATGACGTAGGGGATAAGGCAGGTAAACTCTTGGCATGGCTAGAGAAGAAGCGTGGAGGTCAAAGGGCCATACTACAGCTCAGGGACTCGAGAGGGGCGCTGCAGACCAGGCCTGATCGGATAGTGGAACTCCTCGCTGACCACTTTGAGTCAGTTTACTCCCCGGAAACTGAAGTCACACGGGAAGTGGTGGAGGGATCACTCCTAGGGGTGCCGACTCGTACTCTCCTCCCGGACGCTAGGGACGAACTTGATTCGGACCTGACGTCCGAAGAAATACAACTAGCCATTGCGGCGTTGCGCCCTGGGAAAGCAATGGGCCCTAACGGCGTGCCGATTGAATGGTACAAGATTATGTCTGAGTCACTCTCCACTCCCCTACTCGAAATGTACGAGGAAAGCCGGGAACGGGGGATCTTACCCTCTGACCAACGCATGGCCACCATAGTGGCGATTCCGAAGCCTGGCAAACCTCCTGAGGACTGCGGCTCGTACCGCCCTATATCGCTCCTCAACGCCGAAAATAAAATTCTGGCGAAACTACTGGCCACTAGATTGCTACCGCACTTACAGCACCTAATCCATCCGGATCAGTCGGGCTTTATGCCACACCGGAGCACGGCGCTGAATTTGAGAAGGTTGCACGGGGTGCTGGCACGCGCCCCACGATTGAAGGAGCCAGCAGCGGTACTATCTTTGGATGCCCGAATGGCGTTTGATATGGTGGAGTGGCGCTATCTTTTTGCAGTCCTAGAACACATGGGTATTGGCCCCGGCTTCATCTCATGGGTCAGGTTGTTATACACCGAGCCCGTGGCGAGGGTGGCGGCCAATGGTTGTATCTCGAGGGATTTCCCACTGGCGAGAGGCACAAGGCAGGGATGCCCGCTTTCACCGCTACTTTTTGCATTAGTATTGGAACCCCTGGCCACAATTCTCCGATCCACCCAGTTGCTGAGGGGCATACAATGGGGTGATGGTTGGGAGGACAGGGTCTCCCTGTATGCTGATGACATGCTTGTATACCTCATGGACCTCGACACTGGCATTTCGGTCCTGCTGGCCCTCTGTGAGACCCATGGTGCAGCATCAGGTTACAAACTAAACTGGTCCAAGTCCGTGCTGTTCATGATTCGGGGTAACCCCCCGGTACTGCCTGAGGGATGCCAGTTGATTATAGAAACACGTACCTTCAGGTACCTGGGAATTCAAATCACACAGGAATCTGAGACATTTTTAGAGCTAAACCTGGTTCCCCTGATGAATAGATTGAGGGCGGATGTGCGCCATTGGAAGGCCCTCCCCCTGACTTTGCTGGGTAGAGCGGCACTCTTTAAAATGCTGGCACTACCTCGCTTCCTTTATGTCCTGGAGAACACGCCGACGGTGGTTCCATTGTTGTTCTTCCGCCAAGTGACGGCACAACTGGCTACATTGCTTTGGAGTGGCAAGCCGGCTAGAGTAGCACAGCTGAAATTAATTAGAGATTGGTATAGCGGGGGATAGCACTCCCGAGCCTTGAACTGTATTACTGGGCAGCACACCTTAAGGTGATCAACCAATGGATTCATGGCACCCACGATGACCCGGCATATGTGGCGGATAGAAGACAATTGGGCACGGCTACCCTCCTGGCCCCGCTCTACAACAAGGGTTTGGTTGGGAAGCTGGAAGGTCCGACCAAGCACACAGTGACTATATGGCATAGGGCACAGAGGCGGCTTGGATGGGAGGGGGTGATTACCAAACTCACACCGCTATGGGACTCCAGAGCATTTGGTAATTTGCGTAGCAGTAAGGGTTTTGATCGGTGGGACTCCATCGGGATATCCACAGTGGGCGATCTATGGTCGGGAGGCGACATACTTTCTTTTGACACGTTGAGGGCGCAATATGACCTGGGAGGGACGGAAACGTACAGATATATACAAATTAGACACGCACTCATGTCTGTGTTGGAAACTGGGGCGTCGGTCCCAGAGTCGGCTCCATTAGAAGACCGGCTGCTTACGGACTATATGGAGACTAGTGCTACATCCCTCACCTACCGTAAACTGTTGAACAACTTGCCGGATCCGCTGGTGCACCTGAAAGAAAAGTGGATGGGGGAGCTTGGGGATTTGGATGAGTCAGAGTGGAACGAGGCATTGGCGTCACCCAGAGAGGCAGGCATATCCATGCGATTTCGACTGGTCCAATTTAAAATATTGCATAGAGTTTATTACACCCGCACAATACTCCATAAAATACACAGGGCTGACCATCCATATTGCTTACGGAACTGTGGGGAGGAGGGTACACTGTTCCATACTTTGTGGGAATGTCCCAATCTACAAATTTACTGGAGGCGCGTAGCGCGCACAATCAGCCAGACACTAAAAACCCCTTTCACACCTGACCCTCGGGTATGCATACTGCACGTGTGGGGCCCGACAGACCTGTCACTGCCTGGGAAGCGTTGGGTGGTCATTGGTATGATGCTGGCGAAGCGCGATATTGCACAGAACTGGGGAGCACCGACTACTCCGACGCTGTCGCAGTGGTGTAAGAACATGGATATGCTTATGTTGACGGAGCGGGAGGTTTATAAACAGAGACTCAATCCGCGCAAGTGGAATAAAATATGGACGCCATGGAACTCGTATAGAGGGGATATTTGTGAGCCGTTACCAGAGGATGAGGATGCAGATAGCTCTGAGGAGGAGGGTGAGATGGACTGATATAATGTAATCCGGGGTGGGCATTATAGAGGGGGGTTGCCTGGGAACTAGATACTGAACACGTAGGCAGATTAGCTAGTGGCATGAACTAGGAGTAATGCACATGGAGGCTCTACTCACGCTGATGCTGTATTTGTTTTAAGATGCGGATCGTTGATCTTGACCCTTTTATGTAGTTTGTTCAGAGTTGGGGTGAAAATGAAAATTTGAAAAGTTGCTCCACTGATTGAATGCAGCTGAATGTTGACGCTGCGATGATACAATGATTATTCGTTACTGCTTACTTTGTGATGGCAACAATAAAAACAAATTTTCAAAAAAAAAAAAAAATAGTTGGTGAGGGAAGTATATTCCTTTCCCTATCCAAGTGGTTTCCCTTTGTATAATAGTTTGTTATTGTGCCACAACGATTCCCATTTCGATTTACGGAATTGGTGAGGTAAAAATTTGCTTACATGTAGGAGGGCTGCCTTCGTGTGTTTGAAGGTTATTCCTGAATTTACAGTGGGTTGTAGTTTGGTGGTAAGAAGGGCGGAGGGGTCAAGGCCCCGAAGGAGGGATTTTTCCACCGACAGCCACACCGGGGTGTAGTCTGTGTGTGGAGTTAGCCAGAATGACCCCTGTCTGGCCAAAAAGCAGTTTGATAGAGCTTAGTCAGTCAAATTGACGCCTCCCAAGGATTTATCAAGACGTCGTTTTTCAGGCTAATTCTGGCTTTTTCCCTTGCCAAAGGAAGGAGATCAGTTTATCAAGCTTGGAAAGGAATTCTTTGGAGAAGGTAAGTGGTAGCATTGTGCTCAGGTAGTTGATTAGTGGGGATATCATCATTTTTAGGGCTCGCCTGCTGATGCGCATGCGCATAGCTGGCGAGCTCTATTGTGGCTTAAACAGAGCTTAATCATCTCTGCGATTTGTTGCAGTGCCCGAGAAAAAGCTCGTGCACATCAAAGCCACCAGCACATCAAAGCCCCCCTCCCACAGGCATCTCTGCTTCCCCCAGCCGGCATTTCTCGTCCCCTAATTATTCACTGCACGGCCGGCGGCAACATCAAAGGCTGCTGCTGCCCTGACTCGCATTTCTCCTCCCTCTCTTTTTACTGCCCAGGCCAGCCGTACTTTCACTTTACACGGCACCCAGGCCCTGTCTGCTGTTTATTTTAACATGGCAGCTTTTATGTTTGTATAGTCAGAAATGTTTGTCATTTTTTTCCATCAAAACCTAAACAAGAATACTGAATTTAAAAGTTGCCTTTAATTGGTGCATTAGCTAGTATCTAGTCTCTCTGAAACCATAATTGCAGGAAAGACCTCTAGTAACGAACTCTGTAGTCAGATACCAGGACACCGAGGCACCCACCATACAGCTCCACCGATGCACCCACCACACAGCTCCACCTACACAGCTCCACCGATGCACCCACCACACAGCTCCACCTACACAGCTCCACCGATGCACTCACCACACAGCTCCACCGATGCACCCACCACACAGCTCCACCGATGCACACAGCTCCACCGACACAGCACCACCGAAGCACCCACCACACAGCTCCACCGAGGCACCCACCACACAGCTCCACCGAGGCACCCACCACACAGCTCTACTGAGGCACCCACCACACAGCTCCACCGAACGACCAACCACACAGCTCCACCGATGCACCCACCACACAGCTCTACTGATGCAACCACCACCCAGCTCCACCGACACAGCTCCACCGATGCACCCACCACAGAGCTCCACCGATGCATCCACCGCACAGCTCCACTGATGCACCCACCACCCAGCTCCACCGATGCACCCACCACACAGCTCCACCGATGCACCCACCACCCAGCTCCACTGATGCAACCACCACACAGCTCCACCGACCCAGCTCCACCGATGGACCCACCACAGAGCTCCACAGATGCCCCACCACACAGCTCCACCGATGCACCCACCACACAGCTCCACCGAGGCACCCACCACACAGCTCCACCGAGGCACCCACCACCCAGCTCCACTGAGGCACCCACCACACAGCTCCACCGACACAACTCCACCGATGCACCCACCACACAGCTCCACCGATGCACCCACCACACAGCTCCACCGAGGCACTCACCACACAGCTTCACTGATGCACCCACCACACAGCTCCACCTACACAGCTCCACCGATGCACTCACCACACAGCTCCACCGAGGCACCCACCACACAGCTCCACCGAGGCACCCACCACACAGCTCCACCGATGCACCCACCACACAGCTCCACCGAGGCACCCACCACACAGCTCCACTGAGGCACCCACCACACAGCTCCACCGAGGCACCCACCACACAGCTCCACTGAGGCACCCACCACACAGCTCCACCGAACGACCCACCACACAGCTCCACCCACCACACAGCTCTACTGATGCAACCACCACACAGCTCCACCGACACAGCTCCACCGATGCACCCACCACACAGCTCCACCAATGCACCCACCACACAGCTCTACCGATGCACCCACCACACAGCTCCACCTACACAGCTCCACCGATGCACCCACCACACAGCTCCACAGATGCCCCACCACACAGCTCCACCGATGCACCCACCACACAGCTCCACCGATGCACCCACCACACAGCTCCACCGAGGCACCCACCACACAGCTCCACCGAGGCACCTACCACACAGCTCCACCGATGCACCCACCACACAGCTCCACCGACACAGCTCCACCGATGCACCCACCACACAGCTCCACCGATGCACCCACCACACAGCTCCACCGATGCACCCACCACACAGCTCCACCGATGCACCCACCACACAGCTCCACCGATGCACCCACCACACAGCTCCACCGATGCACCCACCACACAGCTCCGAGGCACTCACCACACAGCTTCACTGATGCACCCACCACACAGCTCCACCGATGCAGCCACCACACAGCTCCACCGATGCAGCCACCACACAGCTCCACCGATGCAGCCACCACACAGCTCCACCGATGCAGCTACCACACAGCTCCACCGACACAGCTCCACCGATGCACCCACCACCCAGCTCCACTGAGGCACCCACCACACAGCTCCACCGAGGCACCCACCACACAGCTCCACCGAGGCACCTACCACACAGCTCCACCGAGGCACCCACCACACAGCTCCACCGACACAGCTCCACCGATGCACCCACCACACAGCTCCACCGATGCACCCACCACACAGCTCCACCGATGCACCCACCACACAGCTCCACCGATGCACCCACCACACAGCTCCACCGAGGCACCCACCACAGAGCTCCACCGAGGCACCCACCACAGAGCTCCACCGAGGCACCCACCACACAGCTTCACTGATGCACCCACCACAGAGCTCCACCGAGGCACCCACCACACAGCTCCACCGAGGCACCCACCACACAGCTTCACTGATGCACCCACCACAGAGCTCCACCGAGGCACCCACCACACAGCTCCACCGAAACACCCACCACACAGCTCCACCGATACACCCACCACACAGCTCCACCAATGCACCCACCACACAGCTCCACCGATGCACCCACCACACAGCTCCACCTACACAGCTCCACCGATGCACCCACCACACAGCTCCACCTAGGCACCCACCACCCAGCTCCACCGAGGCACCCACCACACAGCTCCACCGAACGACCCACCACACAGCTCCACCGATGCAGCCACCACACAGCTCCACCGATGCAGCTACCACACAGCTCCACCGACACAGCTCCACCGATGCACCCAGCTCTTCCGATGCACCCACCACCCAGCTCCACCGACACAGCTCCACCGATGCACCCACCACACAGCTCCACCGATGCACCCACCACACAGCTCCACCAAGGCACCCACCATACAGCTCCACCAAGGCACCCACCACACAGCTCCACCGATGCACCCACCACACAGCTCCACCGATGCACCCAGCAGACAGCTCCACCGATGCACCCACCACCCAGCTCCACCGATGCACCCACCACCCAGCTCCACCGATGCACCCACCACCCAGCTCCACCGACACAGCTCCACCGATGCACCCACCACACAGCTCCACCGATGCACCCACCACACAGCTCCACCGAGGCACCCACCACACAGCTCCACCGAGGCACCCACCACACAGCTCCACCGAGGCACCCACCACACAGCTCCACCGAGGCACCCACCACACAGCTCCACCGAGGCACCCACCACACAGCTCCACCGAGGCACCCACCACACAGCTCCACCGTGGCACCCACCACACAGCTCCACCGAGGCACCCACCACACAGCTCCACCGATGCACCCACCACACAGCTCCACCGAGGCACCCACCACACAGCTCCACCGATGCACCCACCACACAGCTCCACCGATGCAGCCACCACACAGCTCCACCGACACAGCTCCACCGATGCACCCACCACACAGCTCCACCGATGCACCCAGCTCCACCGACACAGCTCCACCGATGCACCCACCACACAGCTCCACCGATGCACCCACCACACAGCTCCACGAGGCACCCACCACACAGCTCCACCGAGGCACCCACCACACAGCTCCACCGATGCACCCACCACACAGCTCCACGAGGCACCCACCACACAGCTCCACCGAGGCACCCACCACACAGCTCCACCGAGGCACCCACCACACAGCCCCACAGATGCACCCACCACACAGCTCCACCGATGCACCCACCACACAGCTCCACCGATGCACCCACCAACCAGCTCCACTGAGGCACCCACCACACAGCTCCACCGAGGCACCCACCACACAGCTCCACCAAGGCACCTACCACACAGCTCCACCGATGCACCCACCACACAGCTCCACCGATGCACCCACCACACAGCTCCACCGATGCACCCACCACACAGCTCCACCGACACAGCTCCACCGATGCACCCACCACACAGCTCCACCGATGCACCCACCACACAGCTCCACCGATGCACCCACCACACAGCTCCACCGATGCACCCACCACACAGCTCCACCGATGCACCCACCACACAGCTCCACCGAGGCACCCACCACACAGCTTCACTGATGCACCCACCACAGAGCTCCACCGAGGTACCCACCACACAGCTCCACCGATGCACCCACACAGCTCCACCTACACAGCTCCACCAATGCACCCACCACACAGCTCCACCGAGGCACCCACCACACAGCTCCACCGAGGCAGCCACCACACAGCTCCACCGATGCAGCCACCACACAGCTCCACCGATGCAGCCACCACACAGCTCCACCGATGCAGCTACCACACAGCTCCACCGACACAGCTCCACCGATGCACCCACCACCCAGCTCCACCGATGCACCCACCACCCAGCTCCACCGACACAGCTCCACCGATGCACCCACCACACAGCTCCACCGAGGCACCCACCATACAGCTCCACCAAGGCACCCACCACACAGCTCCACAGATGCACCCACCACACAGCTCCACCAAGGCACCCACCACCCAGCTCCACCGATGCACCCACCACACAGCTCCACCGAGGCACCCACCACCCAGCTCCACCGAGGCACCCACCACACAGCTCCACCGATGCACCCACCACACAGCTCCACCGAGGCACCCACCACACAGCTCCACCGATGCACCCACCACACAGCTCCACCGATGCACCCACTACACAGCTCCACCGATGCAGCCACCACACAGCTCCACCGACACAGCTCCACCGATGCACCCACCACACAGCTCCACCGATGCACCCACCACACAGCTCCACCGAGGCACCCACCACACAGCTTCACTGATGCACCCACCACAGAGCTCCACCGAGGTACCCACCACACAGCTCCACCGATGCACCCACCACACAGCTCCACCGATGCACCCACCACACAGCTCCACCGATGCGCCCACCACACAGCTCCACCGATGCGCCCACCACACAGCTCCACCGAACGACCCACCACACAGCTCCACCGATGCAGCCACCACACAGCTCCACCGATGCAGCTACCACACAGCTCCACCGACACAGCTCCACCGATGCACCCACCACCCAGCTCCACCGATGCACCCACCACCCAGCTCCACCGACACAGCTCCACCGATGCACCCACCACACAGCTCCACCGAGGCACCCACCACACAGCTCCACCAAGGCACCCACCACACAGCTCCACCAAGGCACCCACCACACAGCTCCACCGATGCACCCACCACACAGCTCCACCGAGGCACCCACCACCCAGCTCCACCGAGGCACCCACCACCCAGCTCCACCGATGCACCCACCACACAGCTCCACCGAGGCACCCACCACACAGCTCCACCGAGGCACCCACCACACAGCTCCACCGAGGCACCCACCACACAGCTCCACCGATGCACCCACTACACAGCTCCACCGATGCAGCCACCACACAGCTCCACCGATGCAGCCACCACACAGCTCCACCGACACAGCTCCACCGATGCACCCACCACCCAGCTCCACCGATGCACCCAGCTCCACCGACACAGCTCCACTGATGCACCCACCACACAGCTCCACCGATGCACCCACCATACAGCTCCACGAGGCACCCACCACACAGCTCCACCGAGGCACCCACCACACAGCTCCACCGAGGCACCCACCACACAGCTCCACCGATGCTCCAACTAAGCTCCACCAATGCACCCACCACACAGCTCCACCAATGCACCCACTAAGCTCCACGATGCACACACCACTCAGCGGAACCACAGCATCACTCAGCGCAACCACAGCATCACTCAGCACCACCACAGCATCACTCAGCGCAACCACAGCATCACTCAGCGCAACCACAGCATCACTCAGCGCAACCACAGCATCACTCAGCGCAACCACAGCATCACTCAGCGCAACCACAGCATCACTCAGCGCAACCACAGCATCACTCAGCGCAACCACAGCATCACTCAGCGCAACCACAGCATCACTCAGCGCAACCACAGCATCACTCAGCGCAACCACAGCATCACTCAGCGCAACCACAGCATCACTCAGCGCAACCACAGCATCACTCAGCGCAACCACAGCATCACTCAGCGCAACCACAGCATCACTCAGCACAACCACAGCATCACTCAGCGCAACCACAGCATCACTGGTTCAAATATGTTCTTTCAATGTTTCAAGCTGTTTTCAAGCTTTCATGCTTTATTACAAATCACAATTTTTTTAATATTTCACTTCTGTTCTTGGATTTTCGTCACTATAAAAAACACTGAACATAATCTTCACAAAAGTTATTTACAAAAGTTTAAGCTATTGCCATTACAAATTAAATAAATTATTTAAGTATTCATTATTTAAAAAAATAAAAGCCATTGTTATTTGTAATATCAATACATCTAAGTCACGTAAATACAAAACATGTTGCATTACAAATGCTATAGGTATTTGCAAAAGTTATAACTATTGGCATTGTAAATGACAAAGCTATTAATTAGCTATTTTAAAAAATAACACATAAATAAAAAAAAAATCAATTTTAAGACCAAGAGCTCAAACTTTCCTAATGCGAGCCCTATTGCATTTCCAATGCTTGTTATAGTTTCCACCCTACCCCACCAAGTGATAAATCGTGGGGACCAGCCATCAAGGATTCTTTTAACTTTTGTCAGTGTCGTTGTCTCGTTGTGCTTGAGTGTACTCCATAGTTTATCGGTGTATTCTATCCCTAGGTATTTTATAACTTCTGTTTGCCAAGCTAGACCCGAGTTACCGAGGACTTCTTTGGTGGGGAGGATGTTTAGTGGTTTGACTTCGGATTTGTCCTTATTTAACTTATATCCAGACAGGGCAGAGTATTTGCTGATAGAGGTCATGAGTCCCTCGATTGATTTGGCTGGATTTTCTGTAGCAATCAATATGTCGTCAGCATATGCCGCTAATTTTATCTGAGTATCTCCGAAGGAGACTCCCTGAATGTCTTCATTCCGTTTGATGTCAGTTAGAAGGGGTTCAAGGGCCAGAAGGAAGAGTGCCGGTGAAAGTGGGCAACCTTGTCTAGTGCCTTCGTAGAGGCGAAATGGATTGGAAAGGGTGCCGTTGAGTGCTATTCGAGCTGAGGGGGAGGAGTATAGGGCCATCACCATCGTGATGAAGGAGTGACCGAGGTTGAATGAGCGCATACAGTGTTGGAGAAAGGACCATGAAACCTTATCGAAGGACTTTTCAGCGTCCAGGGTGATCGCGACCATTGGAGATTGGCAATTGTTAGCTTTCTCTAGTATATGGCACAGGAGTCTGGTATTGTCGTTCGACATCCTGTGTTTCAGGAAGCCAACTTGCGATGTGCTTATCAGATTGGGAATAACAGCGTTTAATCGATTTGCTAAGATCTTGGCATATATCTTGCAATCAAGATTTATTAGAGAGATGGGGCGGTAGTTTTTGGTTTGGAGAGGGTCTTTCCCTTCTTTAGGGATTACAATAATTGTAGCCTCACTCATTGAGGGTGAAATACACCCACTGGACGCGGTAGAATTGAAAACAGTATGGAGCGTAGGGGTAAGTTGGTTTTCAAAGGCTTTATAAAAAGATGCAGTGAAGCCGTCCGGGCCGGGGGCTTTGTTGTTTTTCAGAGATTTGATGGCCACTGAGATCTCTGTTTTACTGATGGGGGAACCTAGTTGTAGTTTGTCAGCTTCTGATAATTTAGGGAGGTCGAGAGACTCACGGTAGTCAGTGCAAGCTGCTATGTCCAGCGGTTAGTCGTTCTTGTAAAGTTCTTCATAGAAGGTTTTAAATGTGTCTAGGATTTTGGTCTGGTTGGTGTGGGTGTTATTTGCGGAGTCTTTTATTGAGGCTATGGTTGATAGCTTTTGTTTGTGTTTGAGGTATGAAGCTAGCAATTTACCCGCTTTATTCCCTTCGCACAACTTTAAGGCTTTGAAACGGTTGATCCATACACCCGCTCTTTTACTAGTGATGGCATTGTATTCATATTTATTTTTAGTTAGGAGGTCGAGGGGCTTGGGATCTTGGGGGTTGGCTTTGTGTTGGGCTTCTAGGTTTCTGATTTCTAGTTCCAGGTCTTTGTTTAATGCCTTGTTGGCTTTGGCTCTAATATTTATAATGACTCCACGGATCGTGGCTTTAAGAGCGTCCCATAGGGTGTTAGGCGTGATATTCGGGGTATTATTTAGCAGTAAGTATTCCTCAATGGCGTTTGCTATCATGAGTTTGTCGTCGGGGTTGGTTAGGGTTTCCTCATTAAAGCGCCATCTTCTAGGTGGACGGATCGAGCGGGAGCCGGCAAGCTTGCTTGTGGATACATGCATGATCGGAAACCAGTTTGGGGGCAATGGCTGTTTCTTCAATCAGGTGTGTGAATGAGGTGGATATCAGGATAAAATCAATACGCGAATAGGAGTTGTGCGGAGCAGAGTAAAAGGTGCAGTCTCTCCGATCGGGATTCTGGAGCCGCCATGAGTCCTTAAGGCAGTAACGCTCACAGAGGCGTAGTAGGGCCTCATGCGAACGTGAGGGGTGGAATGAGCATTTGGACTGTCTGTCTAATATGGGATCAAGGGGCAGGTTAAAATCGCCCCCACTATCATTAGGTCGTCTTGTGGGATATGCTCCATAGACCGAGAGACTGAGTCCCAGAACGCGGGGTCATCGGAATTAGGCCGTAAATATTCACTACGTGTATGGGATCATCCTCTCTGCGTAGATGGGTCACTAATAGTCTGCCTTCTGTGTCGTGAGTGTGTGATAATAGTGTCAGATTGGCTTTTTTCGATAACAGTGTGATTACTCCACCCTTTTTGTGTGGCGCAGGAGAGGACAAGACATGGGACGACCAGTGGATGTTAAGAAAGCGCAAGTCATCCTCTGATAGCTTGGTTTTCTGCAGAAGGACGATATCCCCTTTTGTTTTAGCAAGATAATCAAACACTTTCCGCCTTTTCACAGGATGATTAAGTCCTTTGACGTTTAAGGAGATTAGGTTAAGATTGTCTGTTATTGAATTGGTGTTAGACATTGGTGTTACATTTTACCGCTAGATGGAAAGCTGGCGGAGAGACGTGAGAAGAGCGAGTCGTCGTGACATATTCATGCGCATTACATTGGAAATATTGGTTAAGTTTTAATGTGAAACTTGTTAATAGGTTGTAAACGTTGGAGTGTTGAGATGTAAGCCTACAGACAGGGAAGGGGAAACAATAAGGAAGCAAGCGGACTAGGTGTGGTGGGTTGTGAATGGTATCTCTGCGTAAATCAGACACCACTAAAAACAGAATACAATACAAAATGAGGTGAAAAATTCTTAAACTCTGACGTGTTCTTGCTCCTGCATACTCTCTTTTCCCATTCCCGCAGGTGAACCCTCCCTCTCCCCCCTCCCTCCCTCCCCCCCCAAATACGTACGTAGGGAGTACGACGACAGTACCGTGCAGCGCAAAACAGGAGTAACAATAACAGTAGTAAGTACATATTAGCAATCCCAAAGTTGAACGTAGTTGGATAGTATATCAAACAAGTAAGTGTCTCAGAGTAAACTTTTTAACAAAAATACTATTAAGCAAGCCATACTTCGGTATTGACCTAATTTTGTAACAAGTAGGCAAAGAGTTGTTTTTTAAGGCAATGGAGCTATGTAGATATCACGCACATGGTGTACCTGTTGGGTTAACCTACCCACAACAAAGACGAAGTTGGTGGAGTATTAGATCTAGGAATGTGGGAGCTACCTGGAAGTGAGCATGTTGTACTAATTGTACTAATTGTAACAAGCTGCGCAGAGCAAGATTCATTAAGAAACGCAAGCAGTCTTACATTACAAGAAGTCACTGGTTTGGCCTAGGAGGCCTAGACTATAAACTCACGGTATTGAGGACTCGGTGAGACTGAATGTCGGTTTTTATGGCCGGAAGTCATGAGTCGAATAAAGTTCTTCGAAGAAAGGTCCATCATGAGGCATCCGCCGCGATTCCTCTGGGGAAATAACAAAAAACAGTGAAACTAACTGACTGCGTCGTGTTGGTTCGGACATGTGGTCTTTCTTTTGTTTGACAGACCAATTGATTGGTCCATTTCTTGAGTTGGGCAGTCTTCGAGGTGGCGTGCCAGGTCTCTCGGGTCCGTGAAGAATCTTGGACAACCATTTATCATGATTTTGAACTTGGCGGGCCCTGCGAAAGAGAAGGGGATGTTCTTGGATCTAAGCTTGGGTCGGAGGTCCAGGAAACCCTTGCGCACATCCACCGTATCTTTGGAGAAGTCCTGCGTGAAGATGATCTTATGGCCTTCCCAGATAATGGAATGATTTTTCCTTGCATATTGGAGTATCAGTTCAGTGTGCTGAAATCTAAGCGGTTTGCATATCATCGGTCTGGGCCCTTTAGCATGATTGTTCGTGAAGGTAGGGATCCTATGCGCCCTGTCCAATTCGAGGCCATGTTGGAACTCAGTCTTGGTGATCATGGGGATCCATGATTCTAAGAAAGCCACGCAAGAATCAGCATCTTTTTCTGCGTTTTCTGGTATGCCGAAAATTCTAACGTTCCCCCGTCTGTTGCGGTCCTCCAACTCAGCATTATGGCGTCTGAGGGTGTCGGTGACATTTTCCAGGCGTTGGATTCTGGATGTCAACTGGCGCGATAGATTTTCTACTTCGCTAATGCGTTGCTCTGCTGCTCCCAGGCCTGAGTTTAGAGCGCTCATGTCGGCCCTGATCGCCGTCAGTTCGAGTTGCATTGAGTCAGTGTTAGCCTTGGTTGATTTGGATATATCCGTAAGGTCTGACAGTTTCTTTAAGATCATCTCCATCGTTGCCGCCATGTCCGCTTTGCTTTTAATGGGAGAGTCGGAAATCAAAGGCTCTGGTTTCACCTTTTTTGGGTTGTTTCTGTCTTCTCTGTTCGCCATTATGGTAGGGAAGGTTGGCACTAATAGCAACCGCTGATTTGTGCAGAAGGAGATTGATACAGGAGGGCCCAGATGGCGAGCGCGAGTATACAGTGGTCAGTGACCGGTGCGTGGGCGAGATCGGGTGGTCAAGGTACCAAGGTCTCAAGGATGAGAGGGAGGTACGAGCCAGTCGCCAGAAGCACAGGAGCCTGGGCAGACGATCACTTTCGTTAGCGGTGGATTTGTGTTGGGCAGTGCCTTCTACAGTCAAGAATAGTATTATAAGATCTTACTTGCAGGGGTCCGCCTCCATGTGGCTGAAAGAACAAACATCAAAGCGCTCTTTCCTCATGCTGGAAGTAATGAGGGCTATTGCTGGGCGGAGGGCATATGCTGGCATAGGTTTTTGTCTTCTGTCTTAGATTCTGCCTATTTGGTAGAGGTTCGAGGTCTTTTGGTGGCGCTCTCCCTGCTTATAGTGGTGTGGATTCGTGGTGGGTAGAGACTCCCTCTATTTGGTGGTATTAGAGAGATTTAAGCCCAGTAAAGATCTTGACCATGGGCTGGGTAGATGCCTCGTTTAGTGTTGGGGAAAGTCGTTTGTTATACTTTTCCTTCGCATATTTGGTTGTTAGGCGATTAGACAAGGCGATCGCGTAACAGGAGGAGCCGCCATTTTGGGGTCAGGCAGGACGTGCCGATCGTTGTGTTGCCGCGGCTGATTTTGCAGGTGATCCTCACCTTACAAGGAGATTGCTGAAGGCTTGGATGAGGTGCTCATTCCCCCGGTCACGTCGGCCTCGATCGGTGGTAATGGAGAGCGGAACCATCGCACACCGACAGGCATATCTGTCGTGACGGTGCGGCGCCATTTTGGGTGACTTCTGATGTCGGCGCGTGGAGGGCTGAAAAACCTGCTTAAAGTCCACAGATACGGGTCCACAGAACCCGTTCAGGCATCCGGAGGGCTCCACATATCATGAGACATCGTAGTCCTCGATTTCCAGTCGAATCGTGTCTCGATTACAGTGGGAAAGGGTCGTAGTCGCTCTCCTGTGATGCGGAGCTCCAGGTTAGGCGGCCATTCCCACTGATGGTTTTGATTAAAAAGAAGAATGGTGAGTTTCGTTTGTGCGCTGATTTGAGATCGTTGAACAAAAATATTTTGGTGGATTGTTTTCCTTTGCCCAAAATTCAGGAAATTTTAGCCGCCACTGCTGGCTCAAAGTATTTTTCACTCATAGATCTTAAACCAGCGTACCACCAAGTTAAGTTGGATGATGATTCCAAAGAATTAACCACATTCATCACTCCAGTAGGAGCGTTCAGGTACATACGCTTACCATTTGGCCTAGCATCTTCCGCTTGCGTTTTCCAAAAGCTGATGGAAAGCATGTTTAGTGGCATGATTGGTGTCCAGAAATTTCAGGAGGACATCCTCATTGTAGGAAGGTAGATCCCCGACTATGGTTGCCCCCAACTTTTTGCCTGGTGTTTTGCTGGTTTTCTGACTTAGTTGACCTGGGGCCCTGCTATTCAGGACCCCAGGCCTACTGCTCTCTCTGTAAAATGGATTCCATGTACCTTAGGTACATATCTAAATTGGATACTGAGTCACCTTATCAGTCCCTGTACAGTGTACCTTAGGTACCCAGGGCATAGGTGTACCCAGGGCCTACCAGGGGCTGCAGCATGTATTATGCCACCCCTGGCTGGCCATCCAAATCTGACACAACTGGCTGCTTGACAGCTGGGGCAAGGTGGTGTAATCACCCTTTGCTTTAGATATAGTATACCTATATCTAACCCTAAAAATGGACACACAGATCTCCTATCAGTCACTCCTATGGCAGGCCTTAACAATCCTGAAGGCAGAGTGCTTGGAATCGTGTGAGATGGTGCTCTGGCATGAGCTGAGCCTGTCTGCGGCTTTCGGGATCCATCCCTTAGCCGTTTCCATGATATCGCATACCATATACTCTTAAGTGCATTATAATCCTCGCGGTTATATGCCAACTCTGGTATCGCTTTATCAAAACATGTCGAGTAAGGTGTCATACGAATTAGAATCCTAACCCCTCGCCAATTCTGGCGACGGGGTTAGCATTCCACCCTTCTAGAGGGACACGACATGTATGTAACCTGTAACCCCGGTTAAAGTCAGACAGAGCCTTAGCATCCACAAAATGGATGCTGCCACCGAGACACAAGTCTGCCCTCCTGCTGCTGGGAGTCCTCCCAGAGCAGGAGGCAAGGACAAAGGGTTTCCTGCCAGGGGCGGTGCCAGCACCGTCCCAGACAGGGTTTTGTGTATTCCAGGTAGGCAGGGCTACAGAGGAAGGTGACTGCAAGTGGCACCCCGGTGCTCACTGTGCATAGGCTGGCTGAAACCAGTTCTAGGGGCACTCCAGCCCCTGGCCTGGGGAAAGCCCGCCAAAGGAGAGGGGTGTAACCACCCCCCTCCTGGTCCCACCCATAGGGCAGGACTTAGTCGCGTGCCAGCCCCCTTTTCCCAGATAAAGGTAGGAACTGGCCCCCTTCCAAATTAGATCATCTTTGGAATCAAGACACGACTTTCTGCGAAAGGACCTCAAGATTTCTTCTTCAAGATTCTCCCTTGTGACTAAGGAGTAGTCACCCTGCATCCGCAGGCACCATCCTAAGAACACTGCGGTCTGCTGCAAGTCCTTCCTCCGGAATCCGACTGCCCAGCTCGACAAGACCCGGCTTCCCTGGCACCTCCGACCTCTACAGCCAAGCTGAGAACCGTGAGTGCGACGAGCCCTCAAGGGACCGACTATTGCCAAGACTGCACGACTTCTTCACAGCAAGCCCGCCGAGTAATCTCCTGGCGAGTGCTTTGGGGTCCGAGAAGCCCCAACCCTGAGCAGCTCCAGCACCGAAGAGCAGCCCCCCAGCATCTCCACGATCGGCGTGGGGCCCTTCTGCTTTTTGCTGTTCACCGCGTTGTTTGGCTACTAGCCCGCTGGCTTGTGGCCTTCTGAACGACGCCCGACGACATCACTGCTGCTGGTCTTGTTGCTCCAGACTGGCTCTTGCTCCCTTCCAGAAGAGGAGCACCCCGGACCCTCCTGGTCCACTCAAGACGCCATTTTGAGTCCACCGCGTGGGCTTGAATTAGCCAAGGCTTTGTTGCCCAATCCTGGGTTCTTCGACGCCGACAGCTTCATCCATCGTGGGACAGCTCGCCCCTCCATCCTGGTCGCCGACAACGCCTCCTGGTCCGTGAGAACTGCAGAGCCCAGCGTCGCCCACTCACCTAGTCGAGGTGACTACCATCCGGTGCCCTCCTGGTGCCACCTGACTACTGGCTAGTAGTCACGAACTTGGTCCCCTCTGCTTTCAGGTGTCATCCATCTTCAAGATCCAGGCTTGGATCAACTCGAACTCTCTTCACTGGTCGCCTGCCAGCATCTTTCTTCCAGGCTCCTGGTTCGTCTACGAGGATTCCCGACGTCTTTTGAGAGCTATGCAGCTGCAGCCCCTGGGCTAGGTAACTTCGGCATTTCGGTGCCCCAGCATAGCCTCACTATCCAAGGGTCAGGATCCACTGTCGTTTTCTCCCTACCAGGTCGGGTTCGCCCGTGAACACTAACTTTAACTTTACTAGCTATCATAGACTTTGTCCTGCATCCCGCGTGAGAGTGCACACTCTGCACCCGAGTCCCCTGGGCCTCCTAGAAGTAATCTAACGATTCTATAGTCAAGTCCTAGCGATTCCAAAGCCTATTAGTACTGTACTTACCTGCTAGTAATTTCGCATTCCACTTTCAGAGTATATGGTTTTTCGTGCCCCTCGGGCATTTGTGTATACTGTGCTAACTTAAGTATTTTTTATAAGAGTTTTGTTGTGTGCTTAGCTCCCTGTCTCATAAAGAGCCAGGGTAGTCTTGTTATAAATAAATACACTGTTTATTTTCATAACAACTTGTGTGGTGTCCTTTCACTGGGTGTTCAAGGGGTAATGTGATGGTAAAACAGCTGGCTTAACACGCCCTCTAGAGTCTTAGCCTTAGACTGCTCGTATCCATGCTACTAGGATAGCTGGTCTATAAGGTTGACTTACAACCAATCATCAATAAGGGTTGTTTGGACTGATATATAGTGATCACTAGAACAGTGAGCACTGCACATCAGGCCAACTTCTCACATTGGTGAGCAGCGGTTGGGATTTGAGCTTGCTGTTGTTTTACCACACACATCCTAAGAATATCTTGTGAAAGATCACATAAGTACTAAAGGTACATATAACTTAGCTTAGAATACTCTGAGTTCTACTGAACCAGCTGTTGTAGCTCCTAGGGCCTAGCACACCCTAAACTACAACTCTAGCAAGGGATCAGTAGGTAAACATATAGTGTAGGTAAGTGCACCACTTACACCTCACTAGAAAAGCATGTCTAACCATGGAGAGTCTTCAGAGACTCCCCTTGTGGTTATTGACCCTCCACAGGTCAACTCAAGATATGCAGCTCTCAATTTCCAGGAGCTGAGACACTTGTGTACCTCCAGGAAATTGAAACAGGGGTCTAACCCCACCACTCCCTTTCTCTTGGGTCTCTTAGAGACTTATGATGCTAGGAAAGCATCTCAGGGAGAAGGGAGTATGTCAGCCTTAGAAGGGCACCTTGGTGATCCAGACCTCCCCAACACTGCCAATGCAGTTGAGGAGGAGGATCTTGAGGAACTCTCTGGGGATGAGGCAGACAAAGGTCTTGAGGTAGTCAGAAGGCTAACTAGGGCCAACTTAGACCTGCTTGGGGAAGGATCTGGGGGACCCCCAGTACTGACCCTAATTAGGCCTAACCTTGGAGTTAGGAGAAATAGATCTCCTTCTAGGGACTCCATTAGATCTCTGCACTCTAATGCCTCTTCTCAGGGGAGAAGGAACTCTCCCCAGAGGAGATTGACTTCCCCTCAGAGAAGAGAGCATGAAGCAAGGATGAGACAAGCTAAACTGAGGATTGAAAGGGAAGAACTTGCCCTGGCCAAAGAGAAGCTTGCCTTTGCTAGAGAGCAGCAGATGAGTGGGTTAGCTCCCACTGGTGGCAGCAATCTCCCAAGAGAAAAAGAGAAGGGTTTAGATACTAAACACCTGACAAAAATAGTGCCCCCCTTTAAGCAAGGGGATGACATCCAGAAATGGATGGCTGCTCTGGAGAGGGCCTGCACTGTGCAGTGAATTCCCCAGAGTCAGTGGGCAGCTATACTGTGGCTCTCCTTTGATGGCAAGGGTAGAGATAAGCTCCTCACTACTAGAGTTGAGGAGGCTAACAATTACCAGGTCCTGAAAAATGCACTGGTTGATGGGTTTGGCTTAACCACTGAGCAGTACAGGTTGCTGTTCAGAGACACCCAGAAAACTCAGTCTCAGGACTGGTCTGACTTTGTTGATTGTGCCACTAAGGCTTTGGAAGGCTGGCTACTGGGTAGCAAGGTTACTGACTTCACAGGATTGTATAATCTTATTATGAGAGAGCAAGTCTTAAATAATTGTCAGAACCAGTTATTACACCAGCACCTGGTAGACTCTGATCTGACCTCTCCACAAGAATTGGGTAAGAGGGCAGACAAATGGGTCAGAACCAGGATTAGGCCCAAGAACCAAGGTGGTGACCAGAAAAAGGAATCAACCAAGCCTCAAGAGAAGGGTGGGAATAAATCTCCAGATCAAACCACATCAGGGCCCCAAAAATCCTCTGAGGGGGGTGGGTCCCAGAATCCTTCTAATAACCAGAAGAAACCTTATTGTTATCCCTGTTAACAGGTGCGTCATTTGAAAACTGACAGCAGTTGCCCAAAGAATAACAATAAGGAGAACATACCCCCAAGTAACATTCCCAAACCTCCTGTTACTAGTAGTAGTAATCCCCCAGGTGGTGGGAGTGCCCCCAAGAATTTGGGTGCATTTACTTTGGGAGTTCCTGGGGACTCTGGCCGAACCAGGTCCCCAAACTTAGATACTTTTGTCTGTGAGACTGGCATGGGGTTTGCCAACTTCACAACTTGTCCCAACACTTTGGGCAAGTACAGACAGGAGCCCCTCATCAATGGTATAAAAGTTGAGGCCTATAGAGATACAAGGGCTAGCATCACTATGGTGACTGAGAGTCTAGTCCCCTCAAGGCAACTTTTACCTGGTGCCACATACCAGGTGACCAATATTGATGGAGTACAGAGAGATCATCCCATGGCAGTGGTCAATCTCAGCTGGGGAGGTGTTACTGGCCACATGAGAGTGGCAGTGTCACCAAACTTGCCTGTAGATTGCCTACTGGGGAATGATTTAGAGCTCTCAGCCTGGGCTGAAGTAGAGCAAGAGACCCATTCTAAAATGGTAAACTTCCATGGTAAGGTTAGTGGGGCAGTGATAGCCACAGCCCCAGTCCAAGATATCCTCCCTGAACAGGTCAGGAGGGCTGTGCCAGTCACAGCCCAATCTCAGACAACTTCCTTCCCAGAACAGGTTGTCAAGGCTGTGATGGTCACAGCCCACACCCAAACTGAGCCCCCTCCTGAAAAGGTTGGGAGAGTTGTGATGGCCACAGCTCAAACTCAGACAGATGATAGTGTTGTGAAGCCTGAAACTATGGATCACTCCACTCAGACAGAGAGCATTGAGGAGGAAGAGAAATCTCCCTCCCACCAGACTTTAGGAAAGGGTCAGCCTCCTCAGGGAACTGATCTGACCCCTTGTGAAGAAACTGCCACAGAGGTAGTCAGGCCTAGCCTGGCAGAACCCCTGATGTCAGTGGACCCTTCCAAGGTGGGACCCAGTCTGGAGCAGGTAACCTGCCCCTTTCTACCCTGCCTCAGTCAGCCCAGGGCTGTAGAGGTCAGGGAGGCCAGTGTTGGACCCCAAAGGGCCCCCTGTCCAAAAGAACTTCCCAATCAACAGATTAAGGGCACTGAAGCTAGTAATCCTAGCCAAGTGAAAATAAAACAGACTCCTGAGGGATCCCCCTTAAATTTAGTTAGGGACCTCCCCCAGATGGACACTGTTGGGCACAGCCAAACCTGGGACCTGAGGGCCCCAAACCTGACCTGTCCCTCCAGTAAGCCAAACAGAGGGACCCAACCTCCAGCTGTAGGTAGCCAGAGGTTGACCCTGAGAGCCCAAAACAACTCAGTCTTGGAAAGAAAGGCCTCTATGGTGGAAAATGATTGGAGGAAGCTGAGCCCAAAATTAGTGGAGCCTCACTTCAGTACTCCATTTCAGCACCAGCCTTTTCCTTTGCCAAAACACACCACAGGTAGAGATTCCCTATGGTGGAGACCCTCAGATACCCTTAGGGTGAGGGATTGCTTAGTGGACCATGAGATAGGGGGTAACCATGCCAGTGCTGGTACTTCCTTATATGGCCACTCAGGCAATATAGGCTTACCTGGCAAGGATAGCCTTATCTCCTTTCGTTTGGGGGGGGGGTTATGTAGGAAGGTAGATCCCTGACTATGGTTGCCCCCAACTTTTTGCCTGGTGTTTTGCTGGTTTTCTGACTTAGTTGACCTGGGGCCCTGCTATTCAGGACCCCAGGCCTACTGCTCTATCTGTAAAATGGATTCCATGTACCTTAGGTACATATCTAAATTGGATACTGAGTCACCTTATCAGTCCCTGTACAGTGTACCTTAGGTACCCAGGGCATAGGTGTACCCAGGGCCTACCAGGGGCTGCAGCATGTATTATGCCACCCCTGGCTGGCCATCCAAATCTGACACAACTGGCTGCTTGACAGCTGGGGCAAGGTGGTGTAATCACCCTTTGCTTTAGATATAGTATACCTATATCTAACCCTAAAAATGGACACACAGATCTCCTATCAGTCACTCCTATGGCAGGCCTTAACAATCCTGAAGGCAGAGTGCTTGGAATCGTGTGAGATGGTGCTCTGGCATGAGCTGAGCCTGTCTGCGGCTTTCGGGATCCATCCCTTAGCCGTTTCCATGATATCGCATACCATATACTCTTAAGTGCATTATAATCCTCGCGGTTATATGCCAACTCTGGTATCGCTTTATCAAAACATGTCGAGTAAGGTGTCATACGAATTGGAATACTAACCCCTCGCCAATTCTGGCGACGGGGTTAGCATTCCACCCTTCTAGAGGGACACGACATGTATGTAACCTGTAACCCCGGTTAAAGTCAGACAGAGCCTTAGCATCCACAAAATGGATGCTGCCACCGAGACACAAGTCTGTCCTCCTGCTGCTGGGAGTCCTCCCAGAACAGGAGGCAAGGACAAAGGGTTTCCTGCCAGGGGCGGTGCCAGCACCGTCCCAGACAGGGTTTTGTGTATTCCAGGTAGGCAGGGCTACAGAGGAAGGTGACTGCAAGTGGCACCCCGGTGCTCACTGTGCATAGGCCGGCTGAAACCAGTTCCAGGGGCACTCCAGCCCCTGGCCTGGGGAAAGCCCGCCAAAGGAGAGGGGTGTAACCACCCCCCTCCTGGTCCCACCCATAGGGCAGGACTTAGTCGCGTGCCAGCCCCCTTTTCCCAGATAAAGGTAGGAACTGGCCCCCTTCCAAATTAGATCATCTTTGGAATCAAGACACGACTTTCTGCGAAAGGACCTCAAGATTTCTTCTTCAAGATTCTCCCTTGTGACTAAGGAGTAGTCACCCTGCATCCGCAGGCACCATCCTAAGAACACTGCGGTCTGCTGCAAGTCCTTCCTCCGGAATCCGACTGCCCAGCTCGACAAGACCCGGCTTCCCTGGCACCTCCGACCTCTACTCACCTCTACAGCCAAGCTGAGAACCGTGAGTGCGACGAGACCTCAAGGGACCGACTATTGCCAAGACTGCACGACTTCTTCACAGCAAGCCCGCCGAGTAATCTCCTGGCGAGTGCTTTGGGGTCCGAGAAGCCCCAACCCTGAGCAGCACCAGCACCGAAGAGCAGCCCCCCAGCATCTCCACGATCGGCGTGGGGCCCTTCTGCTTTTTGCTGCTCACCGCGTTGTTTGGCTACTAGCCCGCTGGCTTGAGGCCTTCTGAACGACGCCCAACGACATCACTGCTGCTGGTCTGGTTGCTCCAGACTGGCTCTTGCTCCCTTCCAGAAGAGGAGCACCCCGGACCCTCCTGGTCCACTCAAGACGCCATTTTGAGTCCACCGCGTGGGCTTGAATTAGCCAAGGCTTTGTTGCCCAATCCTGGGTTCTTCGACGCCGACAGCTTCATCCATCGTGGGACAGCTCGCCCCTCCATCCTGGTCGCCGACAACGCCTCCTGGTCCGTGAGAACTGCAGAGCCCAGCGTCGCCCACTCACCTAGTCGAGGTGACTACCATCCGGTGCCCTCCTGGTGCCACCTGACTACTGGCTAGTAGTCACGAACTTGGTCCCCTCTGCTTTCAGGTGTCATCCATCTTCAAGATCCAGGCTTGGATCAACTCGAACTCTCTTCACTGGTCGCCTGCCAGCATCTTTCTTCCAGGCTCCTGGTTCGTCTACGAGGATTCCCGACGTCTTTTGAGAGCTATGCAGCTGCAGCCCCTGGGCTAGGTAACTTCGGCATTTCGGTGCCCCAGCATAGCCTCACTATCCAAGGGTCAGGATCCACTGTCGTTTTCTCCCTACCAGGTCGGGTTCGCCCGTGAACACTAACTTTAACTTTACTAGCTATCATAGACTTTGTCCCGCATCCCGCGTGAGAGTGCACACTCTGCACCCGAGTCCCCTGGGCCTCCTAGAAGTAATCTAACGATTCTATAGTCAAGTCCTAGCGATTCCAAAGCCTATTAGTACTGTACTTACCTGCTAGTAATTTCGCATTCCACTTTCAGAGTATATGGTTTTTCGTGCCCCTCGGGCATTTGTGTATACTGTGCTAACTTAAGTATTTTTATAAGAGTTTTGTTGTGTGCTTAGCTCCCTGTCTCATAAAGAGCCAGGGTAGTCTTGTTATAAATAAATACACTGTTTATTTTCATAACAACTTGTGTGGTGTCCTTTCACTGGGTGTTCAAGGGGTAATGTGATGGTAAAACAGCTGGCTTAACACGCCCTCTAGAGTCTTAGCCTTAGACTGCTCGTATCCATGCTACTAGGATAGCTGGTCTATAAGGTTGACTTACAACCAATCATCAATAAGGGTTGTTTGGACTGATATATAGTGATCACTAGAACAGTGAGCACTGCACATCAGGCCAACTTCTCACACTCATTCATGCAAAAACCATACAAGAACATAACAAGATTTTAAATTCTGTTCTTAGTAAGTTACAGAATAAAGGTATGACTGTCTCTAAAAACAAATGTGAGTTTCTCAAGACAGAATTGGAGTATTTAGGTCACATTCTTAGCCAGGAAGGTATTAGACCAAAACTGAATTTAGTAAAAGCCATAACGGATGCCCCCAAACCAGAAGAAAAAGACTAATTGAGATAATTTTTAGGTCTCAGCGAGTATTATTCAAGGTTCATAGAAAATTAATCCAAAATGGTTGAACCCCTAAGAGCACTATTACATAAGGGTCAACAATTTAAATGGGAAGATCAACATGACCAATCCTTTGCGGAAATTAAAAAAGCAATTTTGAATGCGCCTACCTTACAACCTTTTGATGCTAATGGTTGTAATATAATCACTGTTGATGCAAGTTCGATCAGCATAGGCGCTGTTTTCACTCAAAAAGTTGGTAAGCATATACACACGGTGGCCTTTATTTCTAGGAGATTAAATGATACGGAACAGAATTACAGCACACCACACTGGCCCCAAATACCTAATCAGACGCTACCCCCACTACAACCCCCAGAGGACTCTGAGATCCTCCAACAATAACCTACTAAAAGCAGCTAACTTCAACTTAAAAACTAAAGGGGGTAAAACACTTACCCACCTATCCTCCAGAGCATGGAACTCCATGCCCCAGCATTTGAGATCCCTGACCAAGGAAATCCACTTCAGGAAACAACTAAAAACATGGATCTACAGTCTATCTGACGAGTATGTGCTGGATGCCATCTAATCCTGCCTAAATTCGACCTCGTACTCATTTTCCAGTTAGCGCCAGGATGCTCCTTCCGGAGCGACAGTTGCGCTCTATAAATACCAATACCAATACCAATACCAGCACAATTGAGAGGGAAGCCCTCGCATGTGTTTGGGCTGTAGACAAATAAAAAATGTATTTATGGGGTGAGAGTTTTGAATTGATTACTGACCATAAACCTCTCACTTTTATGTTTGATGGGTACGGTAGAGGTAATGGAAAAGCTTCAGCCAGGTTGGTACGACTACTTGCTAAACTGCAAGAATACAATTTCTCTATCAGGCACATCTCAGGTAAGAACAATATTAGAGCTGATTTTCTTTCCCGTTTACCAACGGAAAATTCTGGTTCTCCTAGGGAGGATGAAATAGAATGTGTTGTATCTAGTGTAGAAATTTTGCAAGGGTCAAACAAAGCAATTTCCGAAAAAGAATGGATCCAAGCAATGGAGAATGATACAGTCTTAACCAAAGTTAAGTCGTACATGTCCGGTATGTGGCCTCCGGGCCGCAACCTTCCTGCAGATCTTAATTTTTTTTTTGCATGTTTCTGATGAATTGAATGTAGTTAAAGGGTTCCTCATGAGAGGTGATTTGCTGGTTCCTCCAGCCAAGCTGAGAAACCAGTTAATCACAACGCGCATAAGTCCCACCTTGGGTCCACCATGACAAAGAAAAGATTGAAAGAACATTATTGGTGGCCGGGTTGGATTTAGATGTGAACTTACATGTTGACAATTGTGACATTTGTATCAGATCTGATAAATATTGGAAACCCAGGGTGCAGGAAATGCAATTTGTGACTATTCCCAATTCAGCTTGGTTCAAAATAGCCATTAACATGGCTGGTCCTTTTCACATTTTAGAACAGGATTCCAAATTTTTTATTGCAATAATTGACTACTACAGTAAATGGATAGATCATAAATTTGTACATACTATTAACTCGGACACTGTCAGACTTCTTAGAGACTTGCTTTACCGTTGAAGGAAGCCCACACATCATTGTATCCGATAATGGAAAGCAACTAACATCAAACAAAATGACTGCATTTTTGACTCAACATTGCATTCGCCAGGAGAAAACCCCTTTGTACTCTGAGATCCAACGGTCAGATCGGGAGAGTTAATCGTTTCCTCAAGGACGGAATCCAGTTGGCTTTGGCTTCCAGACTACCAGTAAAAAAAATGTAGTCGAGAAAGGGTATTTGCATACAACACCACCCCTAACAATGTCACAGGATTTTCTCCGTTCTGTTTGATGAGAGGGAGAAGATGTGATAATGAGACTGTGCATAAAATTGAAAGTGCTGAGAATGTCTTGCCTTCCACTGTAGCCATAAATGATGATCAATTACAAGTCAGAAAGAAAATTGTTGACTAACAAGTGAAATCTAAAATGCATCACGACAAAGTACATAGAGCTGTAAACAAAGAATTCTGTAAAGGGGAATGGGCTATTATCAAAAAACCCAATACACAACTCAAAGGTGTTTCCAAATACTTTGACCCAGAAGAAATTGTTAAAGTGTCTGATAGTGCCATTTACCTCAAACATGCAGGGTGGCGTAATAAGAGCGATGCTGTAAAATTGAAGAGAAATCAAGTTGACTTGTGGTTGAAGGGCAAAGACAACAGAGCTAGATTTGAGAATGAATTTTCATGGCTCAACGTGTACTCAGGTGATCTTGTCAGTGAATGTCCAGAGTATGATAGTAACACTGGTGTTCCGCAAAGCAATGATGACAGAAATGTTTAAGTGGCGAATAAAGCTACATCTGATAGCTCAGATATAGAAACGTATAACGACATGGTAGAGGGAGAACAAGCACATGTTGTTTCAGTCCCTGGAGGAGAGTTTACCACTCCTACTGTAACAACCGGAGATGTTGAAGGTTGTCATGGTGGTTGGGAGGGCACTTGCACAAGATTTGGCAGAATTTCCAAATTTCCTAAAGTGTTCAAAGACTATGATGTAAATTAATTTCCTTGTTAAAAGAAGGGAGATGTTGTAAGTCTAGTTGCTATTAGTTCACTCCTTGCACCGTGTGTTCATTGGTTCAAATCACTATGTCACTTAGAACGTAGCTGAGCTATTTAAGTTACATCACCTCCACGGTGCGGCGGTAGAGCCAGCTGATCGACTCTGTGCAGTCGCTTCTTCATCTACTTCCTCAAGCTCGTTATTCACAATAAATCTAGTTCTACAACTATTCTTGAGTTCAGAATCTTGTATTTAGCATTATACAACACCTTCATTGAGACAATTGTTGTGCCAACCAGATAAGAACTAAAGTAGATCTGCAGCACTGTAGGCATGTCAGTAGACTGAAAACAAGGTAAGTACAAAGTCAGTCACCCAGGGAGAGCAATCCCTCTGGCAGTCGAAATCCAGCACATCCGTGCAGTTGACATCAATATATAGCCTACCTCCAAGAAAGCTTGGCTTCTTCCCACCTCGGACTCAAGAAAGCCCAAGATTGTGAACTGGAGAAACCAGCGCTCCATTTCAGTAGTGGAAGAGATTAACTTACACAGGGTTGTTCAGGTAAGTACAGAATGGTCGAAACAACCAACAAATATCTTTTTAAAGTGCCTGCTGCAAGTTGTCACAGAGCTAATGAAAGAACAAAAACAAACCCCACATTTAAAAATCTTGTTTGTAAGGGAGTCAGTGTTTCAGACCCCAAACCAAAGAACAAGTCTGTCCCATCGTCCAGCATAGATCGATTGTGAAAGGGTGTCTGGCCGCATGGAGAACAACCACCACCTTGGCCAGCCAAGGAAAAGCATTTAATTGCTGCTGCTCGATCTGCAAGCATGGAGGTGTAGGTGGTGGAGACTGGTGTGCAGGAACCACTCCTGTTGCTGTGACAGGAAGTCTTCATGAAGTGGAAGCCTGATCAGTGGGTAGAGAGGGTAAATGCTCAGGATCTCTGGATATCACACCCTCCTGGCAAGTGTCAATTAAGATGTCTTGTGCCCAGTCTGTTCTGATCTTTCTCAGAACTCTAGGCAGAAGAGGTGGCAGTAGAAAGACAACAGCCATTTGTTCCATTCCACCCAGAATGAGTCTCCAAGAGAATGCCTTGTAGGAAACTGCAACTCACAAAATTAGTTGACAGTTACATTAGTGACTCGATCTAACCGGGGCAACCCCACTGGTCAAAGCTGCCCTGTGCCACCTTGGGATGGAAACGTCACTCGTAGTCTGCCAGATAATGTCTGCTCAGTTTGCCTGCTCTGGCATTCAAGGACTCCACCAAGTAACTGGCAACCAGGTAGATGTCCTGTTGATCCAACAACAACCTGAGACAATGAATCTCTTGGTAAATGATCCAGGACCCCACTCCATCCTGCTTGCTGGAGTGCCCCATGGCAGAACGTGTTGCCCATGAGAACCTGCACCAGTCTCCCTGTGATGGATAGCAGGAAGGACTTTAGAGGCAGATAGACTGTGCAAAGCTTCAAAAGATTTGTAATGGAGCAGGTCCACCAGAGTACAGAGACATCTGACCTCCACATCTAGATGAACTCCCACCTAGCAATGGCATTGGCTAGTCTGTCACAATCATAAAGTCTCGGCTGGGAAGATGATGAGCAGCCTGCCACAAGTTAGGGTTGCGCCTGTCGCTCTGGGGCAGGACGACAATCGGGGGACGAATTAAAAGGCAGGGTGCATTTCACTTGACCGGGTTTATCACCAAGGTCACTAAACCTAGGTCACCTACAACACCATGAATAACTTTTCTATCCCATGTAACGTGCCAGGCCACTTGCATTTTTAATTGGATACAGTTTTATATTCAAGTTGCATCAAATCATTGTTGGTGTGTATCCACATGCAACCAAAACCATGAAGATTGTCAACAAGCTGATTTAGAGGAACAGGGGGCATACACAGACCCCACTGTCACGTGGCTGATAGGGACATTGTCGACATCACCAAATTAGCAAGAACGCAGCAGCCGTGATGCAGCTTTTGCGCACGTAACTACAAGGCTTTATTTTTGCAAAACTCTGCCTATGCCTTTCACATGAGGACTGTTCGTTTGTTCTCTCCTTGTTCCTGGAGTTTAGTCTGAACATTGTGAGCAAGGTCGATAAACAATGCCCCTTGTTATTCTGTTCTGATTAGTCCTCAGCACCTAGACAAAACATGCTAATGCAGCTGCTGCTGGAAACTCGTCGTTTGATATTATGGGGATGCATTTGCTTCTTCGTGATTGTGTAGGAGAGCGAGTGAGACACTATAGCTAGTCGGTCCTGGACTCGTGGGTACTAAGGTGGTGGTAAGGCTTAGCTCCTATACACCGACATCATTATCTCGAAACGTTTTCATCTCATCTCTTCATCTTCCCATACACTTCCCCAGGTTGATAATTTGTTTATTAATCTGGGGACGGAAGTGGGGACCTTCTCCTTTGCTCTTTTGTATCGTCCACCCCGTCCTATGCCAGACTTTGCGGAGAAACTCTGTGAACATCTCACTGCCCCCTTGCCTTCACTATCTAGTTTCGCCCTATTTGGGGATTTTAATTATTGGTTTGACGATACCAACGCGGGGGCTCACGCCTCAGCACTATCCGATACCTTGACAAGCCTGAACTTGAGTCAGCAAGTCACCTCACCGACGCACGTAAAAGGCCACATATTGGATCAGGTTTGGACCTTGAATACAACCCTTTCAACCCCCTCCACACTTCCATGCATATGGTCAGACCATTTTATAGTCGACACGACCATCACACTTAGTGGGCGAACCAAGGCCCCCCCTAATGGCAGGTGGCTCTGCACGCAAATGGAAGAACTATGACTCCAAGGGATTCATAACCACCCTGGCCTCTACCTGTCCGAACATCCTCCCTTGTGAGGATGTTAATAGGATCGACACTAACATCCGCAGTTGGTTGAAAGAGGCTAGTGACCAATTTGCCCCAGTAGTTAAATTTCCCTGTACCAGACACCCTAATGCCAACCGCTGGTTCTCTGATAACCTCAAGCGAATAAAACTTGAGGTTCGTCAATTGGAACGTATCTGGAGGCGGGATTATTCCCTGTCATCCAGACAGAAATATATTACCGCTCGGAGAAAATATAAATCGGCTATCTTATCAGCCAAATCGGAGCATATCTCTGACAGAATCTCTTCAGCCACTAACAAATCTCGCGAGGTGTTCAGGATCATGAACGAAGTGACCACGGACGACAGGACTCTCCCAGCTCAAACTCTTTCCAAAGAGGCTTGTGATGCTCTCAACCTCTTTTATTGAAAAAATCATTAAAATAAAAGATTCTATCACCCCTACCCCACAGCCGTCATCATCTTTGGATACTTTTCTGGATAATTCATCCTCTCTCACTTCACTTCCTAGTCTTGATCCTCCTTCCCTGGCGAAGTTAGCCAATCGTATAAAATCGGGCTCGCCGGATGACCTTTGCCCTCCTGCGGTATTGCGGGAGGTATGTCTTAAGCTACCGGAGTGTGTACTTCCCTTTCTGAATGCTTCACTCACTTCCGGCACAGTCCCGGGTTCCTTCAAGGAGGCTATTCTCTTGCCCCTCCTGAAGAAACCAGGGGCTGATGCTGCTGTGCTTTCCAACTATCGCCCAATCTCCTTGCTGCCTTATCTGTCAAAACTCCTTGAAGCTCACGTCACATGGTGTCTCTCTAATTTCATCGAGAGCTCGTGCTTCCTTGAGTTCAATCAGGCCGGCTTTAGGCCGGCCCATTCCACGGAAGCCGTCATCCTGGCAGTTATGGATACCTTGAGAGAGAACGCTGATGCTAAGAGACCACAGGCCCTGGTTCTTCTGGACCTGTCTGCCGCGTTCGACACGGTGGACCATGACATCCTTCTCCACCGTGTCGAACAGGCCGGCATCCGGGGCACAGCCCTCAAGTGGGTGGAGTCATTCCTGACGGGAAGATCACAAGCCGTGCGTCTCGGTCCCTTCACTGCATCTAAATCCCCTATCACTTGTGGTGTTCCCCAGGGCTCTTCACTCTCCCCATTATTATTTAACCTTTATCTCCGCCCTCTAATTCTCTCTCTTCACAAATGGGACGTTATCGTCTTCAATTATGCTGACGATCTGCAGCTCGTCTTTCCACTCGATTCTCCTCAGGCGACTAACAACTTTCATGCCGTCATGACCCATATCCATCAATGGATGAATCTGAACCAATTAAAACTCAATCCTGGAAAGACTGAGCTACTTCTTCCTGGCTCCAGTGCCGCTTTCTGGGGTCCACAGTTTTGGCCTCTCGATCTGGGCCCCCCCCCCGACACCACTCAAGGCAGTTAGGAGCCTGGGGGTGACGATCGATGCCGAACTGTCACTCAAGGCCCAAGTAGGTGCCACGATTTCTTCGTGCATGTTCCAACTCCGAAAAATCCGGAAGATCAGGCACCTACTTCCACATGTGGCCCTGTGTCAGGTCGTCATGTCCCTTGTTATATCACGTCTTGATTTTTAGATCTCGCCTGTCGATGCGCATGCGCATCGAGCAAGCGAGACTATAGGGGCTCATCCACACTTTATCTAACTTGCAAGGAATCGTGGCGATTCCTTGCAGTGCCCGTGACTTTTAAGCTCAATGCGCATGTGCATTGAGCTTAAAAGCGCGTGCACAGCCGCCCGCATTCCTCCGACACCTTTGAAGTGAAGCTTAGCTTCACTTCAAAGGCCCGGCTTGTTCACACCCACATGCCGCTCTGCCCCGCTCCGCCCCCTCCCCTGAGTCATCCTGCCTGCCCAGACTTCTCCTCCCCCCTACTTACATCCCGCTTTCACTTGTTTTGTGACTTCACACTTGCCCCTGTCCCTTCAAGGCAGCCCAGCTTCTCCCAGCAGGCAGCCCACCCCCTCCCTCTGCACCCACGTGAACAGCCCCGGGCCTGGCTGCGTCCTTCCTTGTAATACTTTCGAAGTTCAGTAGCCAGCTTGCCACTGCAATGCTTCAAAACCTTCACATGGCTCTCAAGTTACCATCCGTTGCATACTTGTTTTTATACTACGCAATGGAGGCATTACCAAACTGCGCACTACCCAAAACGCACGTCTCCTACATCTCCCACCTCCGAGCCCCTCCATCCACGTCACCTTCCGCCTCAGACAAGACTTCATTACATCCCCGGGATTCGAACCCCCTCCCGCCAGCAGGCAGCCCACCCCCTCCCTCTGCACCCACGTGAACAGCCCCGGGCCTGGCTGCGTCCTTCCTTGTAATACTTTCGAAGTTCAGTAGCCAGCTTGCCACTGCAATGCTTCAAAACCTTCACATGGCTCTCAAGTTACCATCCGTTGCATACTTGTTTTTATACTACGCAATGGAGGCATTACCAAACTGCGCACTACCCAAAACGCACGTCTCCTACATCTCCCACCTCCGAGCCCCTCCATCCACGTCACCTTCCGCCTCAGACAAGACTTCATTACATCCCCGGGATTCGAACCCCCTCCCGCCAGCAGGCAGCCCACCCCCTCCCTCTGCACCCACGTGAACAGCCCCGGGCCTGGCTGCGTCCTTCCTTGTAATACTTTCGAAGTTCAGTAGCCAGCTTGCCACTGCAATGCTTCAAAACCTTCACATGGCTCTCAAGTTACCATCCGTTGCATACTTGTTTTTATACTACGCAATGGAGGCATTACCAAACTGCGCACTACCCAAAACGCACGTCTCCTACATCTCCCACCTCCGAGCCCCTCCATCCACGTCACCTTCCGCCTCAGACAAGACTTCATTACATCCCCGGGATTCGAACCCCCTCCCGCCAGCAGGCAGCCCACCCCCTCCCTCTGCACCCACGTGAACAGCCCCGGGCCTGGCTGCGTCCTTCCTTGTAATACTTTCGAAGTTCAGTAGCCAGCTTGCCACTGCAATGCTTCAAAACCTTCACATGGCTCTCAAGTTACCATCCGTTGCATACTTGTTTTTATACTACGCAATGGAGGCATTACCAAACTGCGCACTACCCAAAACGCACGTCTCCTACATCTCCCACCTCCGAGCCCCTCCATCCACGTCACCTTCCGCCTCAGACAAGACTTCATTACATCCCCGGGATTCGAACCCCCTCCCGCCAGCAGGCAGCCCACCCCCTCCCTCTGCACCCACGTGAACAGCCCCGGGCCTGGCTGCGTCCTTCCTTGTAATACTTTCGAAGTTCAGTAGCCAGCTTGCCACTGCAATGCTTCAAAACCTTCACATGGCTCTCAAGTTACCATCCGTTGCATACTTGTTTTTATACTACGCAATGGAGGCATTACCAAACTGCGCACTACCCAAAACGCACGTCTCCTACATCTCCCACCTCCGAGCCCCTCCATCCACGTCACCTTCCGCCTCAGACAAGACTTCATTACATCCCCGGGATTCGAACCCCCTCCCGCCAGCAGGCAGCCCACCCCCTCCCTCTGCACCCACGTGAACAGCCCCGGGCCTGGCTGCGTCCTTCCTTGTAATACTTTCGAAGTTCAGTAGCCAGCTTGCCACTGCAATGCTTCAAAACCTTCACATGGCTCTCAAGTTACCATCCGTTGCATACTTGTTTTTATACTACGCAATGGAGGCATTACCAAACTGCGCACTACCCAAAACGCACGTCTCCTACATCTCCCACCTCCGAGCCCCTCCATCCACGTCACCTTCCGCCTCAGACAAGACTTCATTACATCCCCGGGATTCGAACCCCCTCCCGCCTAATCTTGATGTGTGCGCGTGCTTGCAGCCCACTAATGCTAATGTCGTCTCCCCGCATCGCATCCCTTCCACTAATCCCCTCTTTGTCTCCCAGATACATTTTTTTTCTTGAGCTGAATGTCTCTCGCTTTCTTTCTTTGACTACCTGTCTCTCTTTTTCTTCCATTGACCTTCTGTCTGCCTGTCTTTTCTACTTGGCCTCGCTCCTCTCTTTATGCTTCTATCTCACTCCACTACCTGTCTCTGCCTCTCTCACTAACCACTGCCTGGCTTGCCTCTCTCTGTGACTGCCTGTCTCAGCTTCTCTTTCTCTTTGACTGTCTCTCTCCTCTACCCCTCCCGTGCGCGTGCTCTCTCCTGAGTCTGCTGCCGGTCTCTCTCTCTTTGACTGTATGCCCCCCCCCCTTGCGTGCTCTCTCCCCTCTACAGCCCCCCTCTGCCTTGCGCTCCACACACATTACATACACGAAATAAACAAACAAAACGAAATAGGCAGTGACAGAACAGAATGTAGCTGGCTTCAATATTTGTCACCCCATCAAACCCCCCTCCCGCAACCTTCCTTCCAATCATCCAGCATGTCTATGTTGGCACTGACATGAGCTCATATCATAGTTCATGTGCAACAGTGTTTGAGGGGTATTTTGATATTTCCTAGAAAATGTAATAACATTTCACTTTGTGCCTCCATCGGTCCTTGGGGTCCAAGAAGACCATATACACACAGCTCACATACCTCTAATTAAACCCTATCTCAAGTCCACAGACGCAGCAGTGCACTGTACAATCATTACACGCAGGAGGCAGCCAGGGCAGCCGAGAGTGCACGTTTCTCATGCATGCAGGGAACTCATAGCATCAGTTTCACTCACATGGTACTGAGGTTCACTCTCACACAAGAGGTAACGTTCTCTGTCTTCACTTGCCAGGGCAGAGGTACCTACTCACAGCACCACTCTGCACCACCACAGCATCACTCAGCACTACCACAGCATCACTCAGCACCACCACAGCACCACTCAGCACCACCACAGCATCACTCAGCACCACCACAGCACCACCACAGCACCACCACAGCACCACCACAGCACCACTCAGCACCACCACAGCACCACTCAGCACCACCACAGCCTCACTCAGCATCACCACAGCACCACCACAGCACCACTCGGCACCACCACAGCACCACTCAGCACCACTCAGCATCACTCAGCGCAACCACAGCATCACTCAGCGCAACCACAGCATCACTCAGTGCAACCACAGCATCACTCAGCCCAACTACAGCATCACTCAGCGCAACCACAGCATCACTCAGCCCAACTACAGCATCACTCAGCGCAACCACAGCATCACTCAGCGCAACAACAGCATCACTCAGCGCAACCACAGCATCACTGGTTCAAATATGTTCTCTCAATGTTTCAAGCTTTATTACAAATATCACAAAAAGATGTTAATATTTCACTTCTGTTCTTGGATTTTCGTCACAATAAAATACACTGAACATAATCTTCACAAAAGTTAGTTACAAAAGTTTAAGCTATTGCCATTATAAATTACAATCACTTTTATGTAAGTATTAATTATTTAAAAAAATTAAAAGCCATTGATATTTGTAATATCAATACATCTAAGTCACATAAATACAAAACCTGTTGCATTACAAATGCTATAGGTGTCACATTTGCGAAAGTTATAACTATTGGCATTGTAAATGACAAAACTATTAATTTAGAAATTTTCAAAAACAACACATAAATAAAAAAATTGTCATTTACAAGACCAATAGCTCAAACTTTCCTAATACGAGACCTATTGGCTATGCCAATGCTTTTTTGATTTGTAATTCTTTAGCATTGGCTACAAGAAATAAAAATGCTAAAGATTTACAACAAAAAACCCATAAACAATTCTAAAAGCACTAACTCTAATGCTGCGAGACCTATTGCATTTCCAATGCTTGTTCTAATTCCCTCTATCATGCAGTCCCGGGTTTTCTTTTACACCGCCTTCAGGTTGTACAAAACCAGGCAGCCCGTCTCATATTCAAGATCCCTAAGTGGAAATCAGCGAGGCTTTTGCTCCGCAGACTTCATTGGTTGCCAGTGAAGGAGAGAGCAGCTTTCAAGTTGGGCTGCATGGTATTCAAATCCCTTCACTGCTCCTGTCCTGCCTTCCTGAAATCCCTGATCACCCCGTATCAACCTGCTCGCTCTCTCCGTTCAGCATCCCATCACTTGGTTGTCATCCCCAAATTTAAACTCAACAAATTTGGTGGCCGTCGTTTTGCTCTTCTTGCCCCTAAATTTTGGAACTCCCTTCCTCCGATCATCAAATCCAGCAACTCCCTTTTTCAGTTTAGGAAACTTCTCAAGACTTTTTTGTTTACCCTTCCTGAATAAACTCTTCTCCACTCACTTACATGTCCCTCCAGCAAGCGCCAAGAAACCTCCGGGTGTTAGTGCGCGTAACAAGTTTCATTTAACATAACATAACACCGAGGTCCCATAATCCTGTGCATAGTTCTGTGTATGTGCAGAATCCCGGCAACACAACCATCAGTGTTGCACTCATGGGGCGGAATTTGAGATGCTTAGTGCACCAGAGGAGCATTCTGTTTTCTAAATTGAGTGCAGCAGGGATTTTCGAATCAACAGCTCTACCCTGTAGCACTTGGAAGGGAATATGCTACTTACCAGTATGCATCTGTTCTTGGCATGTAGGGCTGCTGACATTCATATCGCCCGCCCTCCTCCCCGGTGCCTGTTGCAGCTGCAGCATTTATCTTTTGCATGGCCATCTCTTACTTTACTATCTCCATCTCTGCCACAATGGCGAAAATCAAAGTAAGAGATGGCCATGCAAAAGATAAATGCTGCAGCTGCAACAGGCACCGGGGAGGAGGGGGGGCGATATGAATGTCAGCAGCCCTACATGCCAAGAACAGATGCATACTGGTAAGTAGCATATTCCGTTCGAGGCATGTGGGCTGCTGAATTCATATCTGTGCATAGACTGTATAGGAGTATCTCCTCCAGCTGTGGTTACCTGTGCCAGCTGCAGCAGTTTGAAAGAGAGTTTTGAGGACAGCCTGGCCTACAGCAGCTTGCTGCTTTGCTTGCACGTCTACACAGTAGTGTTTTGTGAAAGTGTGTATGGTAGTCCAAGTGGCTGCTCTACATATGTCTTTAAGAGGAATATTTCCTAGGAAAGCCAAGGATGCCCCCATTTTTTGTGTAGTGTGCTCTTGAGGGTACAGTTAAAGTGCGTTTAGCCTTTTGATAACATATTTGAATGCATTTAACTATCCATCTGGCTATTCCTGACTTTGATATGGGATTCCCTTTATGTTGTGGTGAAAAAGCAACCAATAATTGCTTTGTTTTTCTAAATGATTTTGTTCCGTCTACATAATAAAGCAGAGCTCTTTTTACATCCAGTGTGTGTAGGGCCCTTTCCGCTACTGACTATGGATTTTGGAAGAACACTGGCAGTTCTATTGATTGATTAATATGGAAAGTGGATACGACCTTTGGCATAAACTTAGGGTTTGTTCTAAGAACTACCCCGCGCCCGCGTCCCCCCTGACCTTACCTTCCCCCTCCCCCTTCCCCCAACCCTCCCCCCTCCCACTCTTTCCAGCTTCTGTCCTCTGCCCTCACATGCCCTTGCCCTTTGTCCCCACCCTGTTTTTTTGTGAACCTCTTCCCTCGCCACTTGAGACTGATCTATTTTGTCTGATGCCCGATGGAGCTACCTGGTTTAGCTATAGGGGAGATGGGCCGTGGATTCCCTCCTTGGTCTTCACCTACCCAGTCGGTCTCTAGACCGACTTCCTTTCGTCTCTACGGTTGTCTCTTCCCTTATCCTCACTCTCTCTCCTCCCCTACCCCCCACTACTTTCTCTCTCCTTTCTCTACTCTCCTAATGTATTGCTGACTGTTTGATTTAATGTTTACTTGTTGTTCTTTTTCTGGTATATTGTTGAACCACATTGTTGCACTTCCTTTCGTCTCTCCTGCCGTCTCCTCCCACATCCTCCCTCTATTTATGTCCCTCCTTCCCTCCTCTCTCAATGTATTGAGACCGAACTATTTTGTCTGATGCCCGATGGAGCTACCTGGTTTAGCTATAGGGGAGATGGGCCGTGGATTCCCTCCTTGGTCGTCACCTACCCAGTCAGTCTTTAGACAGACTTCCTTTCGTCTCGACGGTTGTCTCTTCCCTTATCCTCACTTTCCTTCCTCGCCCGCTACTTTCTCTCTCCTTTCTCTCCTCCACTAATTGTATTGCTGATTGTTTCATATAATGTTTACTTGTTGATCTTCTTCTGGTATATTGTTGAACCACATTGTTGAACTTCCTTTTGTCTCTCCTGTCGTCTCCTCCTGCATCCTCCCTCTATTTATGTCTCTCCTTCCCTCCTCTCTCAATGTATTGAGACCAAACTATTTTGTCTGATGTGATGCCCGATGGAGCTACTTGGTTTAGCTATAGGGGAGATGGGCCGTGGATTCCCTCCTTGGTCGTCACCTACCCAGTCGGTCTTTAGGCAGACTTCTTTTCGTCTCTCCTTATTGTCTCCTCCATAGTTCCTATCCTCTCTCCCCTGAATCTCTCCCCTTACCTGCTAATCTGCCTACCCCCTGTCCTTCGTGCCATTTGACTAAGCACTCCTTCTCCCCTTGTTGGGGAAAGATCCAATATTTATACTCTGGAGTCTCAGCGAACCCGCTGAGTGAGTCCACTGTGCCAAGGGAGCCACTCACACTTGAGGTATGGTATGGCACCCCTTGCCAAAGCACTCCTTCTTCCCTTTTTGGGGAAGGATCCAGTATGTAGGCATTGGAGTCTCAGAGACCCCTCTGAGAGAGTCCACTGCGTAAAGGGTGCCTCTCGCGATAGGGAAGGGATACCACTTCCCCTGGGATCCCAGCTTACTGGACTTTGGACGTTGCCTTGACTCGTCTACCGGTTTGTGTCCCCGTCACACTTCCCCTCCTCTCCCGATGCTGTGTCGCTCACCCTCCCCTCCTCTTTCCCGCCTTCATTATCTGTCTACTTCCCCCTACTCCAACCCCCTCCCCTGAATCTCTCACCTTGCCTTCTTTTCCCCTTACGTATTTGTGCTTATTGTTTATCTCGACCTTACAAGTAACTATGTTGCCATGCTCTAAGAACTGTGTAACCTTTGTAACGATGTAACCTGTAACTATGATCCGATGCTCATGTAAAGCGCTCCGATACCTCCGGGTCTAGCCAGCGCTATATAAAACGTTTAAAATAAATAAATAAATACCCTGCTAGCATGTATTTGCATGAAGGGTTCTTGAATTGTTAGTACTTGTAGCTCGCTAACTCGCCTGAGTGAGGTAATGGCACTCAAGAATGCCACCTTCCATGTTAGAAATTGCAATTCGCACGAGTGTAGAGGTTCGAAAGGAGGTCCCATAAGTCTGGTAAGTACTATATTTAGGTTCCAGTCTGGGGAAGGTGGGTGCCTTGGAGGAATCACCCTTTTAAGACCCTCCATAAAAGCCTTGATTGCTAGTACTCTAAACAGTGAAAGGGGTTGCCTGTTTTGATGGTATGCTGCTATAGCAGTAAGGTGTAGTCTTATTGAAGAGTATGCTAGGTTGCATCTTTGAAGATGCAGTAGGTAACATATAATGTTCTGAATGGAAGCATCTAATGGGTTGATTTGGTTATTGTTGCAGTAAATAACATCTTTTCCATTTAGCTGCGTAGCATGCTCTAGTGGTTGGTCGTCTTGCCTCCTTGATGATGTTCATGCAGTCTGAAGGCAAGTTAAGGTATCCAAATTCTAAGATTTCAGGAGCCAGATCGCTAGGTTCATCTGATTGGGATCTGGGTGTCTGATTTCTTCATGGTTCTGAGTTAGAAGATGGGGTGCGAGGCGCAGCCTTTGATGAGGAACTACTGAAAGCTCCAGGAACGTTGTGTACCATGGCTGTCTCGCCCATGTGGGAGCAACTAGGATCAGTGTGAGTGACTGTTGCCACATTTTGCGTGCCACCAGCGGAATCAGTGGTGCTGGGGGAAAGCGTATGCAAATCTGCCTGACCAGTTCATCCATATCCCATTGCCTTGTGACAACGGATGTGGGAACCTGGCGGCAAAGTACCGGCATTTTGAGTTTTTGTTTGTGGCAAACAGGTCCATCTCTGGGTGCCCCTACTGTTCGAAGAATGGCTGGAGAACTTGGGGGTGAATCTCCCATTCGTGTAGTTGTTGGCTGTGTCTGCTGAGAAGATCCGCTATTTGATTGTGTTTCCCTGGGAGGTGTTCTGCTAGGAGAAAGATGTCTTTTGGAATTGCCCACTTCCATATGCTCTGTGCCAAGTCGGACAGCTGTGGGGAGTGTGTTCCTCCCTGTTTCTGGATATAGTACATGGCTGTCATGTTGTCCGTTCGGATCAACACAGTCTTGCTGTACAGGTATTTTTGGAATGCTTTTAGAGCTAGGAATATTGCTAGCAACTCTAGTTGGTTGATATGCAGTTTCTTTTGTTTGACTGTCCAGAGCCCTTGTACTGTGTATTGAAGTAGGTGGGCTCCCCAACCTGTCAGTGATGCGTCCGTTGTTAGTACTAGTTGTGGAACTTGCTCTTGGAACAGTCGCCCCTTGGAAATGTTTTGTGGGTTCCACCACTGCAGAGAGTTGTAAGCGCGACTGTCTAACAACACTAGGTCTTTTAGTTGTCCTTGAGCTTGGTTCCACTGCCGTGCTAGGCATTCTTGCAATGGACGCATTGAAGTCGGGCATGGGGGACAATGAATATGCAGGACGCCATCATGCCTATGAGCTGCATGAAGACTCGAACTGGCAAAGAGTGTTGTGGCAGAAATTTGCGAATGAGCATCTGCATGCTGGCTATCCTCGCTGAGTTTGGATATGAGTTTGGATATGCCTTTGCCACTGAGGTATCTATAGTAGCTCCCAGATGTTGTTGTGTGCGGGATGGTTGTAGATGCGATTTTGGGTAGTTTATCGAAAAGCCCAGGCTGTGTAGCAGCTGAAGTGTTTGAGACGTGTATCTTGCACACTGTTCGTACGATTTTGATTGTATTAGCCAATCGTCTAGGTATGGGAACACGTGGATGTGTTGCCTCCTGAGATGTGCAGCTACT
The DNA here is from genome assembly GCF_964261635.1 of Lissotriton helveticus. Lineage (NCBI taxonomy): Eukaryota > Metazoa > Chordata > Amphibia > Caudata > Salamandridae > Lissotriton > Lissotriton helveticus. Next base: position 1,662,695,103 of record NC_136065.1, read on the forward strand.
GTTGCTAAGCATTTTGTAAACACTCCTGGAGCCGTGGTTACCCCGAAGGGGAGAACCTTGAATTGGTAGTATTGACCTTCTATTGTGAACCTGAGATATTTTCTGTGAGCTGGATGGATGGGTATGTGAAAATACGCATCCTTGAGGTCCAATGTTGCTAAGAAGTCTCCTTGCTGGAGCAGCGGGAGCACTTGCTGTAGTGTGATCATACGGAAGTGCTCCGACAGTATGTATTGATTTAGGGGTCTGAGGTCCAATATTGGTCTGAGTGAACCGTACTTCTTGGGAATAAGGAAGTATAGTGAGTATAGTCCTGTCCCTTGCTGGTGGAAAGGGACTGGCTCTATGGCCCCCTTTTCCAGCATGCATTTCACCTCTTGTTGTAGCAGGGTGATGTGTTCTTTGGAAATAGGGCGGTGTCTGGGTGGTACGTTTGGTGGAGTAGAAGTGAGTTCTAGGCAATAACCATACTGAGTAATTTGTAATTTGTCTCACCCACCTGTCTGTGGTAATTGAGTTCCAGACAGGTAGGAATTGTTGGATCCTGCCTCCGACCGGTGTTAGATGGTCTGGAGGTAGTGTGATGAAGTCACTGTTTTGCGGCCGTGGAGGCTCTGGTGTTATTGCCTGCACGTCCTCTTCCCTTGTTATTGTTGCCCCTATAACCTCCTCTGTTGGAGTTCTTGTTAAAGGAACCTTGTGTGTTGCTTTTGTATGTAGATGAGGTTTGTGAAGTAGTGCCTCGTGTAGCTGCTCTGTATGAGGAGCGTCGAAAGGAGCCTCTGTTTTGTTGAAACTGCAATGCACCCATTGATTTTGCGGTTTCTGTATCCTTTTTCATTTTGTCTAAAATGGTGTCGACTGCAGGGCCGAAAAGGAAGTCTTGGTTGACTGGTTGGCTAAGAATGGTGGACTGCACCTCGTTCTTAAAGCCAGAAATGCGTAGCCATGCATGTCTTCGTAATAAGACGCTAGTGTTAATGGACCTGGCTGCAGTGTCAGCAGCATCAAGCGCACATTTAATGGAGGATTTTGTAATAAATATCCCCTATTATATGAGGTCGTTAGCATGTGTTTTGAAAGGCTCAGGCAGGTGTTGCATCAAACTTTCAAACTGGTCATAGTGTGCTCTGTCTTAACGAGCTAGTAGAGCTTGTGTATTTGCAATTCTCCATGAATTGGAGGCCTGTGATGCTACTTTTTTACCCGAAGCCTCTAGTATTTTGGACTCCTTATCAGGAGGTGGCGCTTCTCCTGTTGTCTGTGAGTTGGCCCGTTTGCGTGCATTAGCCACTGCTAGTGAATCTAAATGGCAACTGACCTCTGATATAAGTAGGGTCTGTAGGTGCCGCTCTATATTTCTTTTCAATCCTAGGATTGATTACACGTGCCCTGGCTGTATCTTTAAATATATCTGGCGCGTGTTTTAGCACACCTTTCAACATAGGAAGTGTTCTGATATTTTTCTCAGAAGTGGGGAATGTGTCAAATAAAAAGTCTTCTTCTAAAGGTTCATTGTGCATGTCTACGATGTGGTACTGCGCTGCCCTATCTATTAGCTGGTTGAAGTGTCGTCAGTAGGAGACAGCTTTGTTGGGTATGAGGAGGTGTCAGGGATGGGATGCGTGTCATATGGATCAGTCGGCTCTACCCATGGTTAATTTTGAGGGTTAGGATGCTCTCTATAGTTAACATCACGTTGAGGATCTTCCTGCGTCGCCCTCATTGTCCCCAGAGTGCGTAGGAGAGTAAGGAGCAAAATGCGTAGTAGGCATAGTGGGATAGAAAGGAATGAAGGGTCTAGAGGGAGAAGTCACAAAGTCCTTTTTCTTTAGAGGAATGGGGGAATGAGAGTCCGTGTCCAATGGCCTCTTTTTCCTGTGTAGGATTGTGACTTTACCAGTCTCAGGGTTGATATATATTTTTGCCTGATGCTCTGCTGGCTCTGGATGGAAGAGTTCTTCTTCCACTGTCCGTGGCTGTGTCTTTGACTTTTTTGGCTCAGTCTTTTGTGGATCGACCGTTGCCTTTGGGTCGACAACCTTTTTTGGTTCGACGACTTTCGGTGCCATATTGCTCTTCCTCGGCTCGGTTTCTTTGCCCGGGTCGACGACTGCTTGCGGATCGACCGGATCTTTAGGTTTGATGCGCTTTCTGGGCTCGACAGGTTTTTTAGGTTGACTGTCTTTTGTCAAATCGGCGATTTTTCTCGGATCAACCGGTTTTTTAGGAGCACTTGTGTTTGAGTCGGTGCCTTTGTTTGACTCTATAACCTTCTTCGGCTGAGCCACAGGCTTCGGTACGACGCCCTCTATGTCGGCAGCCTTCTTCGGTCCGACGACTTTTGGCGCAGTGGCCTTCTTTGTGTCGACGGCCTTCTTCGGATCGACGGCCTTCTTCGGGTCAGCGGCCTTCTTCGGGTCAGCGGCCTTCTTCGGGTCAGAGGCCTTCTTCGGGTCAGAGGCCTTCTTTGGCTCGACGGCTTTCTTTGGTTCTGCGCTTTTTGGCTCGACGGCCTTTTTCGGGTCGACGCCCTTGTTGTGAATGTATCTAGGACCCTAATTAAATATTCCAGATTCATGCCCTTATGTGGTTATAACCAAAAACATATCCTTATAAAAAGGCATAAGAATCAGGTCCATATTTAGTCATAGCCCATGCAGTCCAAATACTGCAAGGCTACTCCCATAGACTCCTAGAAAGTACAACGCGTTCTTTAAACAAACCAAGCCTCCAGCAGCCCAGGAATTCCCCCTGCTTTTGTTTTGATTTGCACAAGAACTCCTGGAGTCCAGAAAGAACTGTTAGTTCTTAGTGACGTCTTATGTCCAACCTTACGTCAAACTCGGCACCTTTCAGGTATAAATATACCGACGTTGTCCTAAGCAAACACACGGTGGTTTGGAGCAGAGCGGCTATCTACTTGCCAGACGCCCAGCTGATGAGAGTGCCAAAGGAAGCCGTCCCTCCCATTTGACGCACTGAGAGAGACGCTGTCTTTTCTCCTGCCGAGAAATTCCAGCTCCGGTGTTTCCAGTCACCCTTGCGGGTTGCTGGGAGATCGAGTCCTGAGAGAGAGATACAAGACCTCCTTCATTCTAGAACCAAGGTACGGAGCTGATTAAAACCTTAAGAGAATTCTTGATTCAGATTCTTGGCAAAAACAAACTTAAATTAAACTGCAACTTATTAACTCCTTCCCACGTATTTGGCTTAGGTCAGGTACACCGGGGTAGGCGTATCTTAGAAGCACCAGTTGAGTACGTTAGTCAATGTTTTTATGTATGTATATATTTTATCCGTTTTAAAGTATCATATGGCTAAGAAACCATATCAATGCTTTTACAGTATTATTTCATAATACTCCTTTTACTGTACGCACTTTACTTCATGATAAGTATTGCAATTGTGGCAACTCATTTCTCTTGCATGAGAAAGAAGACTGCTCAATAAATAACACCTTTTATTGAAAACGCCCGCCTCTCTATTTCTCTGCACTCTGGTGAAATTAAGCATGCACGATTGACTGAGTGAAATAGCTATCCATTGTTTTCACACGACTCTAGAGAGATATACTCTTTATTCTGAGGGAGCAAATTTGTCATGTTTATGTGGTTGTCAGAAACTAATCCCTTCTTGTCTAATCAGGAAAGTTAACTCCTTCCTGAACATTCGAGAAAGTTTCTAGTGACCTCTGAGCTAGCTGGCAAACCTAATTAAGTCTAACATAGTCCGTAGAGACCTAGATGACCTCAGTCCTACGTCTAAACTGCTGTTTATGTTATTCCAATGTGCAGAGCCTATTGGGAATATAGGAACTACACTACATGGCGCCCAACGTTTGGTAAGACGATAATCTAACGCAAGATACTAGAGTAACTCAGTCGTGCTTTTCACACAGACCCCTTTTCCCGTAAAAACTCCAAAAGACGTCTGGAGTGGGTAAAAGGTTAATATCCGCCAGGACTTAGTAGGAAGAGATTCCTATGTATTAGTTTTTGGTTTAGTCAACTTTGAAGGATACAGTGTTCCAAAATATTGTGCACCTAATCTTTGTTTCCTTGAAACTTGCTCTGCAAAGCAACAAACCTTTCAGTCAGTAAAAATGACGGAAAGTGACGATGAAAGGGAGAAAGCTAGAATAGCAGCTCAACTCCTAGCGGATGACACAAGTCTCCAAAATGAAGACCCGAATGTTATAATCATTCCGGTAAATGTAAGAAGAACTATAACTCTTAAACTTATAGAAAATGGACTATCACCGAGAGGTGGTACAGTCATATTCGTGGTAGAGGCCCATGAATATCGGCAGACAGAGGTATTCTATTCATGGATACATTTTCCAGCAACAAACGCTGTCACACAAGATTTCCACTATTACAAAATAGAGGAATCTCAAGAGGAATACGCTCCTTTCGAGGACGTTGAAATCCCACTAACTTACCAAGAGCACCTGCTCTGGTTTAATGGCGCCCTAAAACATCAAAATCACATCACCAGGCTCGGTCCACTAGGTACACACCACATCCCGACATTGGAAAAATGTCAAGTGAAGAACTTTTAGTTAAACTAAAAGAATTAACAAAGGCATATAGAGAATTAGTTCAATTGACACTTGATGATACAACATACCTGCAGAAATTGAAAGAAACAGATTTACAGAACAACCTTTTGAACTTTCCAGAATCATAGAAAAATCCTATGAAGAACTAGGTAGAGATAGTTTGGGTGGGAAACCACTAAAACCCCAACTAACTGAAAATCCTGAAGAAACATTTATTAAAAATAATCTGAACACTCCAAAAAAGAGTTGGGAGGGTAATAAACAATCCACTCCCAGAGAAAAACGATTCCGGTCCAGAGGAAGGTCTCCTCAACGGAGAAATAGATCTCCAGAACAAGGAGGCAAGTCCCCCCAGAGGGAGACCTCTGAGAAAAGATACAACCTTGGAGATAGGGATAAATTGAGAAAACCTGACAGATATCAAGATATTGATACACGTCCCTCTCGATCTTTTCAGACTTCCTCACAGAAATCGGAAAGAAGAGGACGGTCAGAACACAAAGAAGAGCACGTCAAGTCCAAAGACAAGGAACCTGCTCATCAAAGTAAAAAATTACAATTTCCAAAAAAGAAGGTAGCTAGTATTAAAATAAAACATGCCGAGGATTTTGAGGACACAACTGAAAAACTGAGAATGGGCCCAGACAGTGCTAGACAGCGCAGCAGAAGTAACCATAGCTCGCAAGATCCTGATGAATCTTCTGGAGACAGTGGACACGAATGAGTACATTCAGGTGGAAACTGCAGATTCCAGAGTTAGCAAACCCCATAAATTATACGAAATAACATTGTGTATAGAGGGGGACAAGACTAGGAAAATAAAGGGTCTCTTTTGGGATAACCTTTCGAAGGGCTAGGATATCCTTCTAGCAGAAAAAGACTGGCCACCAGAATTTGTCAGGGAGTGCCCTCATGGCGAAGAAATGATTATGCCTGCCTTCTTAAATCATATTCCAATTCATAAAAAAGACATATTTGCAAGAAAATGGGCAGTAGCCCAAGCTCCTGCATTATATAAAAATCATGTAGGATGGGATGAGGATTCCCCTCACCACAAAATCCAGTTAAATCTTAGATCAGCTTGAATATCAGAGGGTGATTGAAACATGCACCTCACAAATGAACAATCCTTTGTTTCCCGTCTCCAAGCCAGACGATTCATATCGTCTAGTTTTAGACTACAGATGCCTAAACTTTTGCTGCAAAACATTTGCAGTACAAAACTCACACAGTGCAGCACTAATGAATAACAACGTGCGCAAAAAATATAAAACGACATTAGATATCTCGAATGGTTTCTTTTGTCAAAACATTGCACCTGAAAGTAGGTATTTGACCGCTTTCTCCTGTATGGGGTCGCAAAAACAATTCTGTCGACTCCCACAGGGATTCAAGAATAGCCCAGGATTATTCTCAGCAAGGGTAACAGTTACTACAAATATATGATGATGAGGCATTATCTTATGTCGACGACATCTATCTCACAGACGATGACCTGGAGACTCACTTAAAAAGAGTGAACACCATAATACTTGGGTTCGCAGCTTAAGGGTACAAATTCAACTTTAAAAAGTCACGAATTGCCCATCTAACTGTCCTGTTTTTAGGATATGAATTATCAAGTGAAGGCAAAAGCCTAGCAGACAACTTCTTAGAGAAGTGCGCTGTACTCCAAGCTCCAAAAACGCTGAAGAACTTACAATCAATACTAGGTTTCCTGAATTCGGAAGAACATACATTCTAAATTATGCAGAGAGGGTTAAACCTCTATATGAATTAATAAAACCTGATTTCAAACCAATCAATTGGACTCAGAAACGCACAGAAATTTTAAGATCATTACAAACAGGCATGTTAACTAAACCAAACTGCAAACACGCGAAAACGTACGCAACCTCTTAATCCGAGTCATCCAGGAAGATGCGGATTCACGTACCGGACCTCTAATGAGGGAGAAACGGTACCAATAGCTTATAAATCACACTTGTACACACAAGCAGAAATGAAATTCAGTTCAACTGAAAAAATTCTAACTGCGGTTCAAACTGCTGTAGCAAAAGAAAGATCCCTAGTCCAAGGGATAAACATATCGGTTTTAACAGCAGAATCGGCCCTCGAGGCAGTAATAAGACCACGCATTCCAAATGCTGTGGCATTAGCTCCAAAATGGATACAATGGGAACATTCTCTTGCTGCAGAAGACGTGAAACGCGCTTTTGATCCGAATATGAAAAAACTAGAAGATCTAGAATACGAACATGAATATCCTCTGCCGATCGAAATTCTGCTTCTAGAACAATACACCTATGTAATCTACACGGACAGATTTGCACAACACTACGTTGTGGATAAAAAATTCTTACAATGCAGCGTGCGCGATTGTTAAAGGTCGCTGGCGCTTAGGTAAATTCAGACCGATAATAACGAAAACTGAATCACTCAGAAACTGTACAGCTCAGCGAGCTGAAATAAGATCTTTAAAGATGGCGCTTGAAAATGCCGATCGCGAATTCCCCACACTAATAGTGTGCGATTCGCATTACTGCGTCAGGTCTTACAATAGTGACATGCAGACATGGATCAAAAACGGTTACAAAGATGACACAGGTGCCACAATAAAGCATAAAAAACTTTGGGAACAGGTAGTTCTTTTACAGAAAAAACTACGAAAGACTCACGTGATACATACACTGAGTCATCAACGTGATGGCGTTCACATTGCAGGGAATTCATTGGCTAACAGAGCCACAGCGGCAGCGGTTCAACCGGCTTCCATAGCCACAAAAAAGCGTAAAAAACACAGATGGAGAAACCATGCTGGCGGTAAAAGCCTCATTAAAAGGCGACTATGCAGCATTCCCTCTCAACTATCCACTCGGAAATGAATACATAATTGATGCGAACTCCGTTCCTGTTGCTCAAATCCCTGTAGTGGGGGACAGAGTAATTCCAAACACGAACCGGAGGGCTTACTTGATTCAAGAAGCACACATGGGACTGGGTCTGAGGCACCAAGAGATCTTGAAATCTCTAATAGAATTACAATCAGAATACTGGTGGCCGGGGATGAGCCTGCAAATGTATAACTTTGCAATGGATTGTCAGAACTGCAACAGAGATCGCAGTTGTGAACCGGACCAGACTATTGCCAGGACACCTTTATTAGAAAGCATCAGGCTATCTATACGCAGAAATCCAGCCGGAGAAATGCATTCCCATAATTATTAAGACTAGATTCACTTAAGATGTAGGCACCAGCGCTCGGCTGACGCCAGAACGGTTATAAAAGATTTGCGAGTCTTTATCGGCACATACGCAATTGGCATGCTACATTCTGACCAGGGTCCTGCGTTTAGCTCTCAAGCTTACAAAGAGGCCATGACCAGCATGGGCATTGCATTGCGGTACTCTTCTCCCTTCCATCCTGAGGGAAATGCGGTAGTGGAAAGAAAAAAACGTGACATAAAGCAATCTATAACGGTGAGGGTATTAGGTTCGGGTGATGGGTGGGTCAAACATCTAACAAGTGTCCAACGTGGTCTTAACAATCTGCCAAGAAATTCTCTAAGAGGTATCACTCCATACGAACTATAGTTCGGTACTAGAATGAAAATCCAGGACTTAGATTGTCAGACTTCAGTGGTGAAAGAAAAAGCCTTTGATATCAAAGATCAGTTGGCTGTTTTACAGGACTTAAATGAAACAAGTCGTCTAAGTAACATAAAGTTAAAGCCAACAGCCACTGAAGAGAAACCACCTGTCCCAGCAAGACCTGTCTGGATTCCAAAGATTGGGGATCTGGTCAAAGAGAAGATCGCGGTGAAGAAGGAATTTGGGCCTTCTTATAGAAAAGCAGTACCTGTCTTAGCTGTCAGCGAAACAAGATCAGTAGTACTACCGCCCCTTGTTGGTAAAAAGGAGAACAGAGTTGTATCAATCGACCTGGTAAAACCACAATCATGTGGCCAATAATAAGTAGTAGGCCCGGTGGACTCCCAAGAAATAGCAGAAGACCAAATCTTGCTACAATCCAAGAGGTTCAAACTGAGAGACTCATCAGTTTTGATAAACCTGCAGTGAATAAAAAAGGACTATGCAACAAAGCCATGGAACTTGTGCCTCTTGAAACCCAAATTGCAACAGTTCGTCAAGAAACACCTGTCTACAACGATGTAGCCTCAGAGTATGCTAATGAAACAAAGAAAAATGCAAAGACTAAAGAAAATCCGGAAGCAATACCAACAATTGACCGAAATTCATCTGGCTACTTCATCAATTTCGATGACTTTTCTGATGATCCAAGTGAACATGAAGAAACGCCAGCAACAAAGACTTTCAAAGAAAAAATGACAACTTTTTCATCAACTAAAAGAAACATATCTGATGGATTGAATTTTGGATTGTGTTAGGTGTACTTTTCTTCCTGCTTTGGCTCATCATGGTTTTATGTTTGGGTAGATTTATTGATGGAAAATATAGTACCATGGACACAGCAAGTCAGAACATCAACTTGGTCCTAAAGCCTCACAAATCCTCCCACATCGAGAAAAGAGAACTGTCAACATCACAGCCAATCCTATACCCGGTGGGGTAGCATGGGACAAAACTGATTACGAAATCTATGGCCCGATTGAGCTCTTGAAATATCCACACCAGTTCAAGGTTTCATTAAAAGACTTTGTGACACCAAGTACTTTCTCTGATGATTGGGACTTTGAAAATATTAATAATATGATGTCAGATTTAGTAATGTCAGCTAAATTCACAGAACAAGATTACTTACAGGGTTCATCGAGCTATGAAGAAATGCACTGTTTTAACCACTATGGTCATCACTATTTGCATAAATCTGCACAACCTAGAAATGTTTTTAATTATAATCAATGGGAACATTGTCCTACACCGCCAAAAGGCAGCTCAAAAACATTTTATGAGAAATTCCCATACTTCTCAGGGTTTAACAACAGTGATCCAGAAACGTTTTATTTTAAAATGTTAAATAAGACAGGAATGAAAACAATGTTGACAAATACTAAATTGATTTATTCTGAAAAATGTTATGATAAAATGACAATCTGGGGTTCAAAAGACTGGCAGGTACAAGGTCTAGAAGCATTATTTAGAGCCTGCATGATCCCAGAACAGATAATATTCCTGAATGACACAATTCAACAGACAACCTGTCTTGGCCTAGCCAAGATAAAAGACTTAAATAAACCGTCTATTCCAAAGCCCATACCTGATAGTAATAGCACTACAGATGTGGAGATAGACGTATATTTTACACCAAAACAGAACAGAACAAATCCGGATTGGAAAAAATGGTTGATCTGGCCCACAGACACAAATAACTGTCAAGATAGATTCCTGAACAAAACACAGGGGTTCAAACAGAACAGGCCAGACCCAAGATATTCCCAGAGACAACATCCAGGTATAGTTACAACATACAGTGTAGGGAAACTATGCCTCGAGTGGCTACAAAAATCCACACTGGCTAAAATTAAGCAACACTTGACTTTACTTAAATACGGTGCTTACTTGTGAGATTTCATACTGGGACCTCGCAAACAGCGTCAAAAACGTTTCATATACGCCGGTATATACGCTGCTTACAACGAAGCTTGGAAAGTGACGCAAATTGAAACTGCAGATAAAATACGATAATTTGGAAAAATCACTTTCTGTAGTGGACAATAGGTTAACGACTCTGTCCTCCAGAATATATTCACAGGACAGCATTGTATCATCTGCTATTGATATGATATAATAGAGCAGGACTTACTGATGTTACAACATGGTCAGTCCCAATTGCGTTCTAACGAACAGCTAGGCTGGACGTTGCAAAACCTGCGTTCAGGCTACGTGCCATGGCGTCTAATCAACATAACGTCATTATTTTCTATCTTCGACCTTACTGATAAACAAATCAGTTTGGCACAAAAAGGTGCAGACTATACGATTCTGAGCATTGAAAAACTTGAGAGATTACCATTGACAATGTCAGAGAGACCTGTCATTGAATGGATAATACATGGAACAATTACAATTCCGATAACAACTTTCCAGTTTAAGTATTGCCAAAAATATATACCAGCAGGCCTGTATGAAAGGTTGGGTAAAGGATACATCAAATCAACCTGGAATTTACCTTATACACACAAATGTTATAGTGAAGGGAAAAAAGAAGTATTCCTTAGTGGTAACAATTGTAAACAATCACTAAGCGGTACACTTCTGTGTCAAGGTATTAACTTGCATGGAGCCTGCGAAGGGTCATCAAATAACCTTTCATGTCACCTGCATGGCACTCCTGCAACACAGATAGAGCCTTTTTTCAGACAGCTTTCCAACGGCAGCTATATTCTAATAAGTGACCACAGCTGTTGTGGCATGGTGCCAGGAAAAGCCTATCTCGTAACCGTTACTTCCAGGGTCATTTGCTGTATGCAAGTATTGTATCCAAACAGCAATCCAGACATGGAGGTGGCAATATGGCCTTCTTTGAATATCTCTTCTATTCGAATTGATACTTTAAGCAGAATGAAGTCTATTCTTTTACAGACAACTGTGCCTTTAACCTCGTCCAAAGAGACGTATGATCTGCAAGTTGCAAGGACAGCGGCAGAGACACATACCCTATTATCGACAAATTGCCCCTTGCATTTCGTAGAAATGTTAGGTCAAATTTTAAACATGTCTGATACCAGTGGCATCGCACATGTATTTAAGACAATTTTTTCGGGACTGTTAGCACCCTTTGAAACAGTTCTGGGCATTTTCACGAATTTTGTGCATTCGTTATTCGGCGGCCTGCCTCTTCTTTTGGGACTCTTAGCAGGAATTTTATTTGTAATCTTTCTGCTCCGATATGGCAAGCCAGGCCACAGAAAAAACTCCAGCTACAATGGAAGAAACGATCCTAGCAATACGGTATCGAGACCGAATCACTAGAGTCCTCGGATTAGCCCGGCTAAGAGATCTGAGTGCACCCTGGTTTCTTTCATTCAGACCAATCTGGCAAGATTGCATCTTACCTATGCTTCGATGTCTGCTATGCGGAGAAGAATGCGTGTTGGATGTCTGTCTTACACTACCATCAGCAGTACCTATGGATATCGATACTTTGCTTGGCAACGGCTCATGCAATGTGTTGTCCCCAGCGGCTACCTATTCTGATGACGGCATTCGTTGAGACTTCACCATTACGATTAGGTGGCGGTGAAGTACGAGATGAAAGCAGCACCACACAGGTACAACCTTCTGTGAGCATTGCTGATCCAGACATATGCACTATTTCAGCTTTTTTGAACTTGGTCGAACTCTCACCTACTGTTGTAGACCAATTTTTTGCAAGCCTGTCTGATATGATGTTCTCTCCTAACAACGAGAATGACTTTTAAAACAACGAGCACACAGCGTTCCCTGAACTCTGAACTCGGTCTTCAGTTTTTGATAAACACCACTACGGAAAACAACTGGAACTATTTTTTCCCCTGAAAGAGAAATTATTTTTTCCATTTCCAAAATATTTACCTTTTTTCTGGCACATGGTACTCTGCTTAAAGTAGAACTATTCTTAGAGAACAGAACTTCTATTTTTAGAGACACTAGAGACAATATTTTACCTCAGCCTCTAGCACATGTACAGTATTGTATAAATATGTGATGAAATGGTCTCGACCTTCTTTTCTGTATTCAGAGCCATTTCATAAATGGAATTTTCGCAAATCATTCAGCCGATGTTTAAATATGCATTATCTGAATGATACCACTGCTTGAAAAACGTACAGTATGGGTGTTGTGAATGTATCTAGGACCCTAATTAAATATTCCCGATTCATGCCCTTATGTAGTTATAACCAAACATATCCTTATAAAGGCATAAGAATCATGTCCATATTTAGTCATAGCCCATGCAGTCCAAATAGGGCAAGGCTACTCCCATAGACTCCTAGAAAGTACAACGCGTTCTTTAAACAAACCAAGCCTCCAGCAGCCCGGGAATTCCCCCTGCTTTTGTTTTGATTTGCACAAGAACTCCTAGAGTCCAGAAAGAACTGTTAGTTCTTAGTAACGTCCTATGTCCAACCTTACGTCAAACTCGGCACCTTTCAGGTATAAATATACTGACGTTGCCCTAAGCAAACACGCGGTGGTTTGGAGCAGAGCGGCTATCTACTTGCCCTACGCCCAGCTGATGCGAGTGCCGAAGGAAGCCGTCCCTCCCATTTGACGCACTAAGAGAGACGCTGTCTTTTCTCCTGCTGAGAAATTCCAGCTCCGGTGTTTCCAGTCACCCTTGCGGGTTGCAGGGAGATCGAGTCCTGAGAGAGAGATACAAGACCTCCTTCATTCTAGAACCAAGGTACGGAACTGATTAAAACCTTAAGAGAATTCTTGATTCAGATTTTTGGCAAAAACCAACTTAACTTACACTGCAACTTATTTACTCCTTCCCACGTATTAGGCTTAGGTCAGGTACACCCGGGTAGGCGTATCTTAGAAGCACCAGTTGAGTATGTTAGTCAATGTTTTATGTATGTATATATTTTATCCGTTTTAAAGTATCATATGGCTAAGAAACCATATCAATGCTTTTACAGTATTATTTCATAATACTCCTTTTACTGTACGCACTTTACTTCATGATAAGTATTGCAATTGTGGCAACTCATTTCTCTTGCATGAGAAAGAAGACTGCTCAATAAATAACACCTTTTATTGAAAACGCCCGTCTCTCTATTTCTCTGCACTCTGGTGAAATTAAGCATGCACGATTGACTGAGTGAAATAGCTATCTATTGTTTTCACACGACTCTAGAGATATACTCTTTATTCTGAGGGAGCAAATTTGTCATGTTTATGCGGTTGTCAGAAACTAATCCCTTCTTGTCTAATCAGGAAAGTTAACTCCTTCCTGAACATTCGAGAAAGTTTCTAGTGACCTCTGAGATAGCTGGCAAACCTAATTAAGTCTAACATAGTCAGTAGAGACCTAGATGACCTCAGTCCTACGTCTAAACTGCTGTTTATGTTATTCCAATGCGCAGAGCCTATTGGGAATATAGGAACTACACTACACCCTTAGGCTGTACGGCCTTCTTCGGTTCGACGCCCTTCGGGTCGACGACCTTTTTGGGTTCTAGAACCTTCTTTGGATAACGTTACTTGGACCTGGGGACTCTGAAGGCTTAATCTTTGTTTTTGGAGCCGAGCCGGACGGCGGGGCTGCTGAATGATGTTTTGGATCTTGGCTTAGGCCTCTAGGCGATGCCTCGATCGGAGGCTTCTGTAACGGGGTAATTGGTGTCGGGGGCAATGTACTCACGGTTTGCTCCGGTGGGATTTCATCATCAGAGTCCGAGTGGTCCTCGACGGTGACTATGTCTAGATCCGAATCTTCCCCTTCTGAAAGTTCTTGTTCATCCTCGAAGATGTTGTCAGGTTACGGTGCCTGTGCCTGCATCTCTTGCCTAGCGGCCCGTCGAATCCGGATCGTTTTCTTCTAATGGAATTGGGCACAGGCTGGGTAGGTTTCTTGCTTGTGGTCTGGTGATAGGCACTTGTTGCATACTGTGTGTCTGTCAGTATGCGGGAACTTGGAGTGGCATTGTGGGCACCTTTTGAACTGGCTCCTTTCCATCGACAGCAGGCCCACGTGGCGTCGAAAAGGCCCAACGGCCCGCGTTGACGACCGAGTCGAGATGGAAAGGTTGATCGAGTCAAGACGTACGGAGCGAGAACGATACCGTCGAAGTCGAAGGCCTTTTGGCCTCTAGAAAAGTTTAGTTTTGATTCCGAAGTTGGAGTATAGGAATAACATCCGAACCCAATGGCGGAAAAAACCAATCTGACGATGTAGAAGATGCCCATGCGCACTATGGTCCAGGGGAGGAGTCACCCATCTCATGATACTTCGAAGACTCTTCCAGGACAACAAGGTGCAATCATCCGGACCAAACACTAGGCGGCGATCTATGCACAGATATGAATTCAGCAGCCCACATGCCTCGAACATAAAGCTCAAGTCATAGTGCTTAGTCCAGCATAGTGATTCCCGCAAATACAGTCCACACTACCCAGCCAGTCTCTTTTCAATATCAAACTCAGAGGTACATTTTCTAGATAAGTACTATATTAGTGGCAAGGTACAATAAGTAGTTGGTCAAGATGTTCACATTTAATGCTATAGCATTTTGAATTGTTTTCTTCAGGATATAGATATGAGATAATATACTGCAGGTAATATAAGCCAAGGAGGGTCACTACAAGGGCAGTAATGACCCAAATGTGGACACATGGAGTGTATGCGAAGCAAGGGAGGGGGCAGATAAATGCAAGGGGAAAATAAATCTTTGAAATTTGGTATAATACTATACTATCCTTCTAAAGTTTAAGCTGGAGAACTTAAGTGTCAATGTTCCATTATCCCACATGCCAAAATCAGAAAAGTGGGATCGGGGTCAAGGAAGGAGTCATTGAGGGGACATGGTATAAGTCTCTTGATTCAAGGCAAAGTAGGACACCAGTCACAGGTGTGTCAGGATTAGGAGTTCAGTTATCTAGTCTATACAGTACTCACAAGAGCTGGAGTGCTGGGGAGTTTTTTTTGCAGGTACCAGAATCCTCAAAGCACCCCCAATGCGACTAATGCCTAACAGGTAAAGGGAGTGGTAAGGCGGGCTCTCCCAATCAGCAGTTCCGCCATGGATGTTGCCAGGTAGTCTGGTGGTTGTGAAGTCCCGACATATGGTGTGCGGGGTTGAATTGGATTAGGGTGTTTGAATTTTTCTTCTTCATGCGAGGCTTAGGTGTATCCATGGCAAATGAATGCATTATATACAAGAATTACCTTTTTATCCTATCAATGATTAACAGCATAGTAATAGGTTCGAAAAGCCCTTTTCTAATGTCCCATTCAAGAAGAAGTCGATTAAAGGCCATGAATTTCTCTATCATATTAGCTTCTTGAGAAAAATCTGCAGATCCAATTGGCAGGCAGCACTGATCACTTAAGCCAGTTGTTGGAGTGGGAACCAAGCTATAAAAACAACTGCAGTGCTTTTTTTCTCAAGTCCTGATGATGACCCTGGAACCACAGTAGGGTTGAAATGCTGACAATATTTCATGGCAGAAATACTTTTTGCAATTATACTGGAAACAAAATGAAACTTTTTAAACTTTATTTTACTTATACATGCATCTGAGGAATAACTTTACATTTGGATTTTCTTGCCTTTTATGTCTATCGCTAATTTCAATTGAACACACTTTGAGGCAATTTTTGGTTGCACTGTGTGACCACTCACTCCACTTAGTATTCTCTTCTGCAGACCTCCCATAAATATATATGCATATACATTTTGTTGCAACATTTAAGGTTTCTTAAGGTCCCCTTTGTATATATGCCTATATAAAATTGAATGCAGATCTGTTTCTCTGAGACTCTGTGCACAGTATGAATACACTCTAGTTGGAGTAATTACTACCCAGGTTTTTTTAAATTGTCGGTTAACAATACCTGGTTGGAAATTTTGCCTTTCTATAGTATTGCAATGTCCAATCCTAGGTTCTATGGGTTGAGCCTCTAGATATTTTACACCATCCAAGAGATGGCAGAGGGGTGATTATGAGCTTCAGCGCTCGTCTGCACTATGCCTCACCACCGGACTGATTTGTTTTTGTGAAGGGGCCCCTAAACTGTACTCCCTTTCCAAGGGAAAGCACTACTATCCCTTCAATCCCAGACTACGCAATCATTGAAGGTAGTGTAACTGAGATGGAGGTTATCATGCATAGGCCTTTTTCATACGCCTGTAAAATGAATGCAGTGTGCAGGTTACATGTACAAGAAATATGTGTTTCATAGATGGACTGCCAGTAGTCTGTTGCATAAATAGTAGTGTCCTTTGCATTGAGCTGGTGATCTCCATCTCGGGAATACTCACCTGCAGGAACACGGTTCCTGCTCACAGACTATCCCAGGCTCCATTCTACTTAACAAGATTTCCTGGTTGGTGGGTAAGGGGTCCAGCCAATGTAGTTTGTCCCAGTGTAAGTCACCACTTCTTGGGTGAAACTCACGCATCCCCATTTTTAGGCGACTACAAAACACACACTGATCTGTTCCAACTGGTTCGATTCTGGGCTTACAAACCCACACATTTGACAAACAACAAGGACAGGATGATCCTCCAGGACAAGAGGCACACACAAACACTTGAATGTGGTTGAGCAGCTGGCATGTTCTAGAATCCTGTCCTGGCCACTAGAGATATGCAAGTATTGGACTTCCCAGAGCCACTGCTTGTTCACATTCTTTGTTTGGACACACAACAATGGCCATATTATGTAGCTCTAAAATCTCTGCTGGATTGTTACTCTTATTTTAGAATGGGCATAAATTAAGGAAATCCTGTACAGTCAACATTTTGAGCAGATGGCCCGAATCTTTCAGGAGAAATGTCACACTTCCTAGAAGATCTGCACATGGTCCAGCCAACAGAGGAACCTTCATGTGGACACACAAATCCTGGATATCAATGAATCAAACTTGTGTCAATGAGGACGCAAAAACTACTCAGTTGAGGTAGAGCTCCATCTCCTTCATGTTAGGTGAAGGGTTAAAAATCATCCTTATCTATCCATAAATTGTCGATATCTGCTTTCTTCAGCCCAAGACACAAGGAGACAACCACTTTCACACACACAAAGATTCAATTTACGCTGGCTGACTGGTTTGAAGCACCTATCCAGCCCCTATGTTCCAGTGAGCATACTGAAGCTGCACTCGCACCTAACCCTGAACAAGTACATTTCTGGTGGGTAGTAGGGTCCCCAGTGACCGAAGGACAACTTCCAGTTCCATGAATGTCCCCACAACCAGATAATAGTGACTGAGAAGCAGATCCCAAGACGCAGAACCATAAAGCCATAGTATCCAGTTAGTCTGCATCATTTGTGCATGTTTGCAGTCTTATCTAGAGCTTAGAACATGAGACACAGAGGTTTCAAAGTATTCCCACTTTACCTGTTTAATGTGCTCATTCCCTTTAAATAAAAAACAACACTGACAGGACAAAAGTTGTATTCACTGTTAATTGCAGTCACAAGGAATTCAAAGTTTGTAACGCCTTCCACACCACGAATTAAGTATTGACAAATTATCCTCACTAGCCTGCAAGTCAAGCACACAAAGAATAACTCTAGGATCTGCAAATGGAGGGCACCACCACCGAGGCTTAGGACATATGTAATAAATAACCCGCCCAGTAACCACTGAAGGCCCCAGACTCCCAAGAAAAGGCCTCACAAAACACACCCCTCCCCACTTCTGGGCAACATACACACTAAAAAATAAGGCATCTAGTCACACTTAAATAGACTCACCTCACGGTTCTTGTATGGTTCCTCCAGCATTGCTTCGATGACTATGTCAAAGTCATCTGCGGCCATGATTGCCTCTATGTTGTAGGAGTGCAGGCAGTAAATAAGAAAATCTGAAAAGATATAGGAAAATGGTGAGAACTAGCCAGAAGGGAAAGGAAGGGTAGGAGAAAAGCAAAATATAAGAAAGAAGAGTGGTGGGACAAAAAAAGAAGAGAACGAGTGCATAAAGAGAGGGGTTGAAAGTGGGGGTATGATTCAGGGAAGGGTGCCAATAGATTAGGTAAAGAGAATAAGGTGAAAATAGACACCAAAAGATACTGGTTAGAGACATGAGGCAGAAGTGAGGGGAAAACAATGTAAAAGGACCAAGACACACGGCTGGAGACAGGAAAGGCAAGAGACGACAGTTGACACCAGAAGAGAAGGAAAGAACCTGAGCAAGAGACAAGGTGGAAAAAGAAAAGTCCAGAGTGTTAAAAATGTAACAGTGGTTGCAAGAGACACCAGGGCAAGGATCCAAAAGACAACCACAACCCCACACAACCACAACCAAACCCACCCACCCACACACAACCAACCCCACACACACACACACAACCCCCCCACACACACACACAACCACACACACACACACACACACAACCCCACACACACACACAACCCCCCACACACACACAACCCCACACACAACCCCCCCCACACACACACAACCCCACACACACACACACACACAACCCCCCACACACACACACAACCCCCCCCACACACACACACAACCCCCCACACACACACAACCCCCCCACACACACACAACCCCACACACACACAACCCCACACACACACACAACCCCCCACACACACACAACCCCACACACAACCCCACACACACACACACAACCCCACACACACACACAACCCCCCCCCCACACACACAACCCCCCCACACACACACAACCCCACACACACACACACAACCCCACACACCCACAACCCCACACACACACACAACCCCACACACACACACAACCCCACACACACACACAACCCCACACACACACACAACCCCACACACACACACAACCCCACACACACAACCCCCCCCCACACACACAACCCCCCCCACACACAACCCCACACACAACCCCACACACACACACACAACCCCACACACACACACAACCCCACACACACACACACACAACCCCACACACACACACAACCCCACACACACACACACAACCCCACACACACACACAACCCCACACACACACACAACCCCACACACACACACAACCCCACACACACACACAACCCCACACACACACACAACCCCACACACACACACAACCCCCCCACACACACAACCCCCCCCACACACACAACCCCCCCCACACACACAACCCCCCCCACACACACAACCCCCCACACACACACAACCCCCCCACACACACAACCCCACACACACACAACCCCCCCCCACACACACACACACAACCCCCCCACACACACACAACCCCACACACACACACACACAACCCCACACACACACACAACCCCACACACACACACACAACCCCACACACACACACAACCCCACACACACACACAACCCCACACACACACACAACCCCACACACACACACAACCCCACACACACACACAACCCCACACACACACACAACCCCCCCACACACACAACCCCCCCCACACACACAACCCCCCCCACACACACAACCCCCCCCACACACACAACCCCCCACACACACACAACCCCCCCACACACACAACCCCACACACACACAACCCCCCCCCACACACACACACACAACCCCCCCACACACACACAACCCCACACACACACAACCCCCCCACACACAAACACACAACCCCCCCCACACACACACACACAACCCCCCCCACACACACACACACAACCCCCCCCACACACACACACACAACCCCCCCCACACACACACAACCCCATACCCAACCGCAACCAACCGCAACCACGCAACCAACCGCAACCACGCAACCAACCAACCAACCGCAACCACCCGCAACCACGCACCCAACCGCAACCACGCACCCAACCGCAACCACGCACCCAACCGCAACCACGCACCCAACCGCAACCACGCAACCAACCGCAACCACGCAACCAACCGCAACCACGCAACCAACCGCAACCACGCACCCAACCGCAACCACGCACCCAACTGCAACCACGCAACCAACCGCAACCAACCGCAACCACGCAACCAATCGCAACCACGCAACCAACCGCAACCACGCAACCAACCGCAACCACGCAACCAACCGCAACCACGCAACCAACCGCAACCACGCAACCAACCGCAACCACGCAAACAACCGCAACCACGCAAACCGCAACCACACACACGCAACCACACACGCAACCACACACACGCAACCACACACACACGCCACACACACACAACGCCACACAGACACAACCCCACAGACACAACCCCACAGACACACAACCCCAGACGCAACCACACAACCAACAGCAACCACCCACACAACCAACAGCAACCACCCACACAACCACAACACACACCACCACACACACACCACCACCACACACACCACCACCACACACACCACCACCACACACACCACCACCACACACCACCACCACCACCACACACCACCACACACACCACCACCACACACCACCACCACCACACACCACCACCACACACACCACCACCACACACACCACCACACACCACACACCACCACACACCACCACACACACCACCACACACACCACCACACACACCACCACACACACCACCACACACACCACACACACCACCACCACACACCACCACCACACACCACCACCACACACCACCACCACACACCACCACCACACACCACCACACACACCACCACACACACCACCACACAACCAACCGCAACCACGCAACCAACCGCAACCACGCAACCACACACGCAACCACACACACGCAACCACACACACGCAACCACACACGCAACCACACACACAACCCCACACACACACACAACCCCACACACACACACAACCCCACACAACCCCACACACACACACACAACCCCACACACACACACACACAACCCCACACACACACACACACAACCCCACACACACACACACACAACCCCACACACACACACAACCCCCCCCACACACACACAACCCCCCCCACACACACAACCCCCCCCACACACACAACCCCCCACACACACACACAACCCCACACACACACACACAACCCCACACACACACACAACCCCACACACACACACAACCCCCCACACACACACAAACCCCCCCCCACACACACACAACCCCACACACACACACACACAACCCCACACACACACACACACAACCCCACACACACACACAACCCCACACACACACACAACCCCACACACACACAACCCCACACACACACACAACCCCACACACACACACAACCCCACACACACACACAACCCCACACACACACACACACAACCCCACACACACACACAACCCCACACACACACACAACCCCACACACACACAACCCCACACACACACACACAACCCCACACACACACACACAACCCCACACACACACACACAACCCCACACACACACACAACCCCACACACACACACAACCCCACACACACACACAACCCCACACACACACACAACCCCACACACACAACCCCCCCCCACACACACAACCCCCCCCCCACACACACAACCCCCCCACACACAACCCCCCCACACACACACAACCCCCCACACACACACAACCCCCCACACACACACAACCCCCCACACACACACAACCCCCCACACACACACAACCCCCCACACACACACACAACCCCCCACACACACACACAACCCCCCACACACACACACAACCCCCCACACACACACAACCCCCCACACACACACAACCCCCCACGCACACACAACCCCCCACACACACACAACCCCCCACACACACACAACCCCACACACAACCCTACCCACACACACAACCACACACACAACCCTACCCACAACCACACACACACAACCTCACACACACAACCACACACACACAACCACACACACACAACCACACACACACAACCACACACACACAACCACACACACACAACCACACACACACAACCACACACACACAACCACACACACACAACCACACACACACAACCACACACACACAACCACACACACACAACCACACACACACAACCACACACACACACACAACCACACACACACACACAACCACACACACACACACAACCACACACACACACAACCACACACACAACCACACACACACAACCACACACACACAACCACACACACACAACCACACACACACACAACCCCACACACACAACCCCACACACAACCCTACCCACACACACAACCACACACACAACCCTACCCACAACCACACACACACAACCTCACACACACAACCACACACACACAACCACACACACACAACCACACACAACAACCACACACACACAACCACACACACACAACCACACACACACAACCACACACACACAACCACACACACACACACAACCACACACACACACACAACCACACACACACACAACCACACACACACACAACCACACACACACACAACCACACACACACAACCACACACACACACACAACCACACACACACAACCACACACACACAACCACACACACACAACCACACACACACACAACCACACACACACACAACCACACACACACACAACCACACACACACACAACCACACACACACACAACCACACACACACACAACCACACACACACACAACCACACACACACACAACCACACACACACACAACCACACAACCACACACACACACAACCACACACACACACAACCACACACACACACAACCACACACACAACCACACACACAACCACACACACAACCACACACACACACAACCACACCCACACACCCACACACACACACAACCACACAACCAACCACACAACCAACCACAACCACACAACCAACCACAACCACACAACCAACCACAACCCCACAACCAACCACAACCAACCACAACCACACAACCAACCACAACCAACCACAACCACACAACCAACCACAACCACACAACCAACCACAACCACACAACCAACCACACAACCAACCACACAACCAACCACACAACCAACCACACAACCAACCACACAACCAACCACACAACCAACCACACAACCAACCACACAACCAACCACACAACCAACCACACAACCAACCACACACACAACCAAGCACACACACACAACCAACCACACCCACAACCAACCACACCCACAACCAACCACACCCACAACCAACCACACCCACAACCAACCACACCGTCAGTGCACCCTTTCACCAGGCACAGACGCCATCAGTCGTCAGTGCACGCTTTCATAGGACACAAACACCACCAGTGCACGCTTTTAACGGGCACAAATACCACCAACCGTCAGAGCACGCTTCCACAAGGAACACACACACACACCACCAGACGTCAGGTTACGCTTTCACCAGGCACACACACACCATCAGCCATCATTGCATGCTTTCACCAGGCACACACCACCAGCCATCAGTGCAAGCTTTCACCAGGCACACACACCACCAGCCATCAGTGCACACTTCCACAAGGGACACACACCACCAGCCATCAGTGCACAATTTCTACAGGCACACACACCACCAGCCATCAGTGCACACATCAATTGTTAACGCATCCACAATTAACTATTTTAACAAACGCAGTATGGCGCACTTTACTTTTAAACATATTTATCTAAAGCGTAGCATGCCACCATTGCTACAAAAATAAATACACATTTTTTTGTCCTACAATTTATAGACTTTTGTTGCAATTGGTGTTGCAATATTTAGCAATGCAAATAGCTCAAACTTAATTAATGCGAGACCTATTGCATTCTAAATGCTTGTTTTTGACTTAGCGATGGAACTTTTGGCCTGTGCATTATGCAGTCGGGGCATCATCTGGGGCTTCAAAGCGCACAACCAACAGCATATTGTCTCACTAGAGTAGACGCTGATGATGCATTGACATATCTCTGGGGCCACCAGGTGGTGTTAAATAGCCTAATGGAACTGCTGGATGGATATGGCTGCATTTCCGGCCTAAAGGTGAATTGGGAAAAGTCTCTCTAGTTCCAAATGAACAAAGGAAGGGCCTACCACATGCCCCACTTACCTGTTCTTGCAATTCATTCAAGTACTTAGGAATACAAATATATAATTCACATGCGGATCTAATAGATGGAAACCTAGGTAGGGAGATCGCCAACTCTCACTCTTCCTTGACGTTCTGGATGGAATTGCCACTTTCTCCCATGGGATGTATAGGCATATCTAAAATGCTGCTTCACAGGCTGTTGTATTTCTTCGCAGCTCTCCCATTCCTGTTGCCAGGAAAACAGATTTTAGACCTGAACTCACTCCTAAAGTCTCAAATCTGGGGTAAGACTAGATTCAGAGTTGCCCTCACAAAACTCTATGCCCCAATCACATAGGGTAGTCCGGAAGCTCCTAATTATGAGAATTATTATGTAGCGGCACAGTTACAATGGCCAATTCAGTGGTTGGCAGGCCGCAACATCACCGAACTGGTCTTCACCAATCCACGATGCTTGAGAGGCTGAATGGCTTTGAGAGGAACATCCTGAAGAAGCCAGGAAATATATTAATATCATGGTTCTTAGCTGCTGGACCCGTTATTTACAAACAAGGTTCTAGCCGCCACCCTATGCCCCCCGATCTACCACTCTGGGTTTTCCCAGGCCCCAACACAAGAGTCAAGTGCTCAGAGATGACAGACTGGTCCGCAACCGGCCTAGCTACCTGGGGCGATTTATTCATAGAGTTCGAGACACTAGTGGACGATTATGGCCTCTCCCCAGGTTCAATCTTATTGTATGCGTCACTCACACATCAATTATTCAGGACGTAGGGCAAAACACTTGAGGAACCCAATACATAGAGTTTACTACAAGCATTATTAACGCATTTCATGGGTTAGAGGGCAATCACCATGCTGTATAACTCCTTGAGACCAGATACTGTGCGCCTCTTAGCACCACTTAAGAGAATACTGGGATGCAGCACTATCAACCACACTAACCGACAAACCATGGAAACAGTGCATAGACTTTCCAAAGATAATAACCACAAATGCCAGAATTAAATAGACTCAATTTAACTACCTCCAGCACACATACCTTACTCCAAATAGGCTGCCACAAATGTACGCAAACTTATCTGACAAATACCCCCGATGCCACAACCCAAAGCCAGGTTTATACATATGGAGTGGGCATGCCTCCAGCTGACAGCGTACCGGATCGAGATGGCCAACACACTCTACGAGGCACCAGACACAACAGTCACAGTGCAGTGTCCTCACTTTCTGCTGGGCATAACCGAAATCAACACAGGACGTAAAACCATCAACAAATTCCTAGACCTACCCAAACGCAGACTAGCTATGTTCTGGGAGTCGCACTCAGCACCTCATATACGTGTAGCTCATTGACCTTCTTAGGGCACTAGTGGCCTAAAATGAGCTGACACTGCAACATTTTAAATCACTCCACTATCAGCCCCCAGACTGGCAGCAGTATTTAACGTTTATAGAATTGAAAGTGATCAGTGCACCCTATAACCCGGGGTCCCCCTAGGACCAACTCAACACTCAGCGGCAGACACTCCCCCTCCTGTTAGCTTCAACCCTGCAGATGCCTGCTCCCCCCTTCTTCCCACCCTAGCCATCTTACTGCCTTCTTAGGACTAACACACAGCCTAGTTATACTCGCACATCCACAAGGTTAGGCCAACATTTAATTCCACTCCCAAGCACACAGACCTAATTAGTCCTGACCTCATCGCCTACAAATTGTTAATTACACTATTGTACTCGATTAGTTCATCAAAGCGTTTCTTTTGGTGCATGACAGACGTCAAAGTGTTAAATGTTATGTTAAGAGTGCAGCGGCATAAATACTAGTCTTTTGAATGATTCAGAAGAACAACAGCAGTAATTATATTGCAGGATGATGTTGTAAAATAATATGAATAACTTACATTGCCCTCGGGGTTGTGCAAGTTAAATTGAAAATCAATAAACACTATTAAAAAAAAAAAAATGGTGTTCCCATTCATATAGTAACCGATTAAGGCTCTTCATTTTTGTGGTTTACACATGAAATGGGTGACTTTAAGAATCAACTAATATAGCTCTACTTGAAAGGTTAGTGTCAAAGATGTTCAGAATCAAGAACAGGAAAGAAAATTGCAAATCAAACGCAGCGAAAAGAGCTGGGTTGGCAGGGTCACAGATCACTTCATATAGTTTTGGACACTGATCAGTAGTGAGCAAAATATTAGTGGTGGTTGAAAGGGACGATCTGAAGAATGTTGCTAAAAATGGTTGCTATAATGTAAGTGTTTAAAGGAGGGAACAGGAAACCCTAAAGTGTTCTCTCAAAATGATGCTTAAGAAAAAGGCCACACCAAAAGTACACAAAGCAAGAGATATTCCCTTATCGCTAAACAGCTAGAGAAGAAGTGAAGGCTGAACTGGATAACCTTCCAGGAGCAAAGATGAAAGAAAATGGTGAATCAACAAAATAGTCCAGTATACCCAGCCTTCCGCTAGTGGCAGCACATCACAAGAACAGCAATGTAAGACTATGTGCAGCTTTAAGAGACCATTACAGTTAACTACTGAGGCCTTTTCACCCCTAGTAAGGAGACCTTTTTTGGAATTTGGAGTACTTTGCATTTACACCTTTATAATTTTTCTTCCACATAAAATATCCATGAGTTTACTATATATATTTTTTTTATAATCTTCGGAAGTCAGGGCGGCGAATTCCTCTGGAGGGCTCCGAGAAAATAGACCAAATACAGCTTTCCTAATGAGAGACCCCCGTCCCCACCAACCCTCTGAGATCGCTGCTTGTATTTTAAGTCATTTGCCCAAAATCACAGGACACAGCTTGCTCATCAGCAATATGCTGCATTACTAAATTCTTATAAGGTCCCAAACGCGAGACACATTGCATTGCAATCATGCATCGGCCATACAGCAATTCACATGGTAAAATCTAATGAATGACAAGCATTGGCATAGCCAATAGGTCTCGCTTTTGGGACCTTATAAGTATTTAGTTATGCATTAACTGTTGCATGGCTAAACAGTTATAAGGTCCCTAATGGCTAGGCCAATGCCCTGGTTTTGTGTTCACATGAGGTGGGAGGAAGCAGACATAGGGTGCAAGGAGTAGTCTTGTGTTCCCATGGGGTGGGGAGAGGTGGGAGGAAGCCGACATGGGGTGCAGGGTGGAGTCTTGTGTTCCCATGGGTTGGGGAGAGGTGGGAGGAAGCAGACATGTGTTGCAGGGTGGAGTCTTGTATTCAAATGGGGCGAGGAGAGGTGGGAGGAAGCAGACATGGGGTGCAGTGTGGGTCTTGTGTTCACATGGGGTGGGAGGAAGCAGACATGGGGTGCAGGGTGGGGTCTTGTGTTCACATGGGGTGGGAGGAAGCGGACATGGGGTGCAGTTTGGAGTCTTGTGTTCCCATGGGGTGTGGAGAGATGGGAGGAAGCCGACTTGGGGTGCAGGGTGGAGTCTTGTGTTCCCATGGGTTGGGGAGAGGTGGGAGGAAGCAGACATGGGGTGCAGGGTCTTGATCACAGGCAAGGTTATAAAGAAGAGCTCCGACACTGGAGCAAAGATGCTCAGCAGAGCAACAGATACGGTGCAGCCCCATCCTGCCAGGGCTGTGAAATTGCGGCTGTCCGGTGACTGTGATGTGGGATGGGACTCCTGGGAGAGGTGCTAATAGGTAATGTAAGGGTGTGGGGTCGGAGCCACGAGGCCACGTATGTAGATATTCGGCAGTATAAACTTGGCTCACGAGCATTTTGTTTTGAGAGCCTTTCGTTCCTTCACTTTACATAAAACGTCTCCATAACTGGAAGCCTTGCAGCCCTCGAAATGCACACTATGTAAATATGAACACCACGGACAGGAGGGATGGCTGCCCAGCAGCTGACAGCAGGCACTGGAGGGCGCGAGCGCCGGCGCTGGAGGGCGCGAGCGCCGGCGCTGGAGGGCGCGAGCGCCGGCACTGGAGGGAGCGAGCGCCGGCACTGGAGGGAGCGAGCGCCGGCACTGGAGGGAATGAGTGAATGGGAGTTTATAAGGAGATAAATTATACTAAATAGGGTGGCCTGGTGTTGAGACATTCGGGGGGGATAGCTTAGAGGGAGCTCACATAGGACTATCAGCCATATCTTGAGTTTTTTTGCAGATATCGAGGTAACATTTTCAGAGCACATGGGTGAAGAGAGCATGTTCCAATCTTTGGCAGCCAGAAGGTTTAATAACAAGCCCTGAGTCGGGTGAGTGAGGTATTACAATGCCTGTAAGTGAGCGCGTGAACACGATACGGCATGGCAGCGCGCTCTGCAAATGCACTCTGGAGGGTGCAAACAGGAGGATGCGATGGAAGCGTCTGTAGGAGGCATCATTATTTGGTTTCTGCGAAGGTTCATGCAAGTGGAAAATGAAAGTACTGCCTTGAGGAGAAAAAAAACAGACAAACTGAATCGAGAACAGAAGCACTAACATTTGTATTTGTAAAGTTACCCATTAGAAATAGCTTCCTATCCGGGAAATGTTTTCCTAAAACCCGTATTTGCGGTGATGTGTACATTAAAAGAGGGAGCACCTCCTGTGGAGCTCCGCTTCCCTCACAAGCCCGCAGTGATTACCGTCTTGGAGCTGGAGAAGACAACAAAGGCCACGCTGCAGGTGCAGGCCCGGCGCCTCGCCTAATCAGCGAAGGCCTATTTGCATTGGATCCTGGAAGGAGGGGGAGTGGAGGCGGTTGGTATACTGATTAACATATTGTCTGCGGGCTGTATTAACAGTGATCATCAGTCACCTGCTCGAGCTCTCTTCAAGCCTTGCCGGGAAAGGCAGAGCAAAGGTTGCACTGGGTCTCAGACTCTGGGAAGAAACTAAAAGGTGCACACAGTTGAGCTGCCAAGCCCGCTGCATCTGTGCGCAAAGCCGTTCCCTCGGACCCACGTGCGATGTAAACTAATACACTTTAATAGTCTAGGGAGAACTTGTTAAAATTTATAATTTGGCGGGACAAAGGGGAAAAAGACACCGCATTTCTGCTTGCAATTACTGCATTATTTAAAAGAAACTTTTAAAGGGGGTTATTTAAAAAAAATTCCAGACACTACTTAGCATCACAATAGTTGTGGTACACATGGATAAATGGCCTGTGTTTTATAAGACTTTAAAGAGCAAATAACTACACAATAATACATTTAGGTTGAACAAATTTCTTTCTCGAAAATTCAGAGAATCCGTGACCAATAAAAAACGCTGGCGCATAAAGCTTTAAAAAATATTGTACACATTTGTCGACAGCCCAGTGAACATTAACTAGTTCCCGCAATCTGATTAACGCCCAGAGAAGTGTATGTGCCGCCCCAAGACCTATGTATTTTTTATCCAAGGCAAGAGCTGCGTTTTAAATTTACGTTATTATGGCTTTTGGAAACAAAGATTTATTAGTAGAGCGGGTATTATTTTTAAGAGAGATGTCGGCAAAGCAGTGACGCTAATAAATTAGCAACATGAAATAGTGTTTTTTTTAATTTACTTCACCGGACAATACTGAACTGCTTTGTTTTAAGTTAACACTAGCAATAACATTCAACTGCAACAAATGTCTATGTTTAATTGAGCCAAATGAAAATGTGTTTCAGGTATATGCTATCTTTCCGGCTAACGCCGCTAAATACCATTTAGTGGCAGGCACATACCATAGGCGCTTGAAAACAGAAACGTTGAGCATGCCGACAATTCAGTGAAATAAGCCTCATACACGCCGCATTTCCTCACCAATGCCATTTTACTGTGATTTTTGAGAAATTCAGTGCACGATTATTAAATGTAACCAGTTACACCTTGACATTTAAACATGTAATGATATTAAATTGTAGCTGAGTCTTTTTGAAGAGGAAGGGTATCATAGTATCCACAAATAAGGCTGTAGCACGTCACGGACAGCAAGGGTCAGATTTGTAAAAGTTTTATGCCGAGCGCTACAATTTGTTTCAAAACACACACAGAGTGATAACCGCCCCATAACGCTGGCAGGGATAAAGCTTTGAAGACAATGGCAGAATAACTCAAATATCAAAACGAACTGTATATTTGCAGCCACTCAAGCGGCTACAAAAGACAACAACGCATCAACTTTAATTAGCCACACATCTAGTCACAGATGGTGGTTTGGTCGTAGAACAATCCAACCGACTCTGCTCCCAAAAACAACGACACATTTTAGCGCACAACACACAGAAAAAAACACAAGCAACGATTGAAGTGTGCAAGGGTTTTGCAAACAGAATAAAGTGACTACTACTAACGCACTAGCCAGGAATAAGACGCAAACTAAAACAAGACGAGCGGCCGTGACACGTGCTCTGTGGCGGGGAGGGGCTATTAACTGAGAGGGGGAGCAGGAAGTGAGTCTGCGAGTGGTGCGCGCGGCAAAAGTGAAAGTGATCGCGAGCGATGTGCGTGCACCATGACGAGAGAGGAAAGCCAGATGGTGCCTCTGCTCGTCATTGTGCGCGTAACCTAACGCTCTATGCCACCCCAAAAGCTGCGGTCGGACTTTTGAAAGCCCACTCACTAAATGTCTCGCCAGAGCAGCGCATGCGCTGGCCAGACCTAAACAAGCATTGGAAATGCAATAGGTCTCGCATTAGAAAAGTTGGAGCTTTTGGTTTTGTAAATGACAATTTTTTTATGTGTTGGTCTTGAAAATAGTCAAACAAAGATGCAAGCACAGTTTGAGGGTGAGGCGGCAACGCAGAGTGCAGGATTACAAAGGCCACGGGAGGTTTTTTTTGTTATAAAGTTGTGTTGCTGGTGATTGTTGCTGTGGTGGTGTCTAGTGATGTTGGTGTTGCGCTGAGTGGTACTGTGGTGGTGCTGTGGTGGTGCTGGGTGGTGCTGTGGTGATGCTGGGTGGTGCTGTGGTGGTGCCGAGTGGTGCTGTGGTGGTGCCGAGTGATGCTGTGGTTGTGCCGAGTGATGCTGTGGTTGTGCCGAGTGATGCTGTGGTGGTGCCAAGTGATGCTGTGGTGGTGCCAAGTGATGCTGTGGTGGTGCAGAGTGATGCTGTGGTGGTGCAGAGTGATGCTGTGGTGGTGCAGAGTGATGCTGTGGTGGTGCAGAGTGATGCTGTGGTGGTGCAGAGTGATGCTGTGGTGGTGCAGAGTGATGCTGTGGTGGTGCTGGGTGGTGCTGTGGTGATGCTGGGAGGTGCTGTGGTGATGCTGGGTGGTGCTGTGGTGATGCTGGGTGGTGCTGTGGTGATGCTGTGGTGGTGCCGAGTGGTGCTGTGGTGGTGCCGAGTGATGCTGTGGTTGTGCCGAGTGATGCTGTGGTTGTGCCGAGTGATGCTGTGGTGGTGCCGAGTGATGCTGTGGTGGTGCAGAGTGATGCTGTGGTGGTGCAGAGTGATGCTGTGGTGGTGCAGAGTGATGCTGTGGTGGTGCAGAGTGATGCTGTGGTGGTGCTGCAGAGTGATGCTGTGGTGGTGCAGAGTGATGCTGTGGTGGTGCAGAGTGATGCTGTGGTGGTGCAGAGTGATGCTGTGGTGGTGCAGAGTGATGCTGTGGTGGTGCAGAGTGATGCTGTGGTGGTGCAGAGTGATGCTGTGGTGGTGCAGAGTGATGCTGTGGTGGTGCAGAGTGATGCTGTGGTGGTGCAGAGTGATGCTGTGGTGGTGCAGAGTGGTGCTGTGGTGATGCTGGGAGGTGCTGTGGTGATGCTGGGTGGTGCTGTGGTGATGCTGGGTGGTGCCGAGTGGTGATGCTGGGTGGTGCCGAGTGGTGCTGTGGTGGTGCAGAGTGATGCTGTGGTGGTGCAGAGTGATGCTGTGGTGGTGCAGAGTGGTGCAGAGTGGTGCTGTGGTGGTGCAGAGTGGTGCTGTGGTGGTGCAGAGTGGTGCTGTGGTGGTGCAGAGTGGTGCTGTGGTGGTGCAGAGTGGTGCTGTGGTGGTGCAGAGTGGTGCTGTGGTGGTGCAGAGTGGTGCTGTGGTGGTGCAGAGTGGTGCTGTGGTGGTGCAGAGTGGTGCTGTGGTGGTGCAGAGTGGTGCTGAGTGGTGCTGAGTGGTGCTGAGGTTGTGCTGTGGTGGTGCTGAGTGGTGCTGAGGTTGTGCTGTGGTGGTGCAGAGTGATGCTGTGGTGGCGCAGTGATGCTGTGGTGGTGCAGAGTGGTGCTGTGGTGGTGGTGCTGAGTGATGCTGTGGTGGTGCTGAGTGATGCTGTGGTGGTGCTGAGTGATGCTGTGGTGGTGCTGTGGTAGTGCTGTGGTGGTGCTGTGGTAGTGCTGTGGTGGTGCTGTGGTGGTGCTGTGGTGGTGCTGTGGTGGTGGTGGTGCAGAGTGGTGCTGTGGTGGTGCCGAGTGGTGCTGTGGTAGTGCCGAGTGGTGCTGTGGTAGTGCCGAGTGGTGCTGTGGTGGTGCTGCGTGATAATGTGGTGGTGCTGCGTGATAATGTGGTGGTGCAGAGTATAATGTGGTGGTGCAGAGTGATAATGTGGTGGTGCAGAGTGATAATGTGGTGGTGCAGAGTGATAATGTGGTGGTGCAGAGTGATAATGTGGTGGTGCAGAGTGATAATGTGGTGGTGCAGAGTGATAATGTGGTGGTGCAGAGTGATAATGTGGTGGTGCAGAGTGATAATGTGGTGGTGCAGAGTGATAATGTGGTGGTGCTGAGTGGTGCTGTGCTGGTGCTGAATGATACTGTGGTGGTACAGAGTGGTGCTGAGTTATAATGTGGTGGTGCTGAGTGAATGTGGTGGTGCTGTGGTGGTGCTGCATGGGAATGCTGTTCGACTGTTCGGAAATATTTCTTCGGTTTGTTTTGGTTCTGGCTGGCGGCGCCTCGGCTATAAATGAAAGATAAAGGGAGAGACTGCGGCATGGGGAGCAGGGCAGAGACGGGCTGCAGCAGAGAGAGCGCGCGAGGGGGGGGGTGACAGACAGTCATAGAGAGACCTTCAGCAGACTCAGAGGAGAGAGAGCGCGCGGGAGGGGTAGCAGAGAAAGACAGACAGTCAAAGAGAGAGAGAAGCGGAGACAGACATTCCAAGAGAGGGTGAGAGAGGCAGTCACAGAGCGAGGCAAAGGCAGGCAGTGGATAGTGAGAGAGAGGCAGAGACGGGCAGAGGAGTCAGATAGAGTCAACGGAAGAGAAATGGAGACAGGCATTCAAAGAGAGAAAGCGTGAGACAGTCAGGGCAAGAAAACAATGAAACAGGCAGAGAGAGCAAGTCAAAAAGAGAGAGCGGGCAGAGATAGAACGTGGAAAAGTGAGAGAGGCAAAGTAGAAAAGAGAGACAGCGGGACAGAAAGAGAGACGGGCAGTCAGAGAGAGGCTGGTACAGACAGTGGAAGAGAGAGGCAGGGACAGGCAGGGAAGAGAGAAAGAGGGGCAGAGACAGACACATTGACAAAGAAAGAGAAGCAGCAGAAGCAGAGAGCGGATCAGAGAGGGGGGAAATACAGGGGAAACGATAGAGGGGCAGAGACAGACAGTAGAAATCACAGAGACGGGGACGCTGATACACAGAGCAAGGCAGAGGCGGACTGTGGAAAGATAGATACAGAGACAGACACAATTAAAAAGAAAGACATTCAGGGGCAAAGATAGAGAGAAGCGAAGAATGACAGTGGAAAAGAGAGGGGCGCAGACTGAGGCACAGAGAGAGGCAGATAGCGACAGCTGAAAAGAGAGAGGCAGAGACAGGCTCAGTTGAAAAGATAGAGAAGCAAAGGCACAGAGAGAGAGAGAGCGATAGACAGTGGAAAAGAGGGCACGAGAGAGGCAGATATATTAGAGTAAAAAGAGCGGCGAAAGAGAGAGAAAGAGGAGGAGAGACAGAAACATGAAATATTCCTGCGGTTTGTTTTGGTTCTGGCTGGCGGCACCTCGGCCATAAATGAAAGATAAAGGGAGAGACTGCGGCATGGGGAGCGGGGCAGAGACGGGCTGCAGAGGAGAGAGCGCGTGGGGGGTGGGGGGGTGACAGACAGTCATAGAGAGACCTCCAGCAGAGTCTTACATTTAGGCAGTCCTCCTTCACTAAAACATGAAGGTATACACCAAGTTCAGTAAACTGGGTTCTAGAATATTAATTTAATGTAAATATAACTGGTGTGGCTCTGATTTTATGCTTTGCTTATACTTTTTTTGTTAAACAACTGTGTAAACCAAGTGTTCTGGCATCTAGATGAGACGGACCACACTGTAGAAAACCTCAAATCCAAAACCGTGGCATAATTTAAAGAACAGGAATTATTACCACAATAGCCCATTTTATTGGCTTTATAGCTAAATCAAGCTACTGTTAGAATAGAATTCAGTAAAAGCTAAAAACACATTGGGATTTTGACGAGAACAAAACATTAAGTGCCCACATTTTGAAAATCACTGGGATTGTTATCTCGCTATACTAATGTTTAAGAGGGAAAGAGGTCAGTCGAACTCAACTGCGTGTACCAAAGATGAGGAAGAAGAACTGTTAAACTAAAGTGAAGTAAATAATTACAAGGGAGGAAGGGTGACGAGACGCACGGGGAGCAGCAGCCTTTGATGTGCCAGCCAGCCGTGCAGTGAATAATTAGGGGAGGAGAAATGCCGGCCTGAGGCCGAGCGCACGCTGGGGGAAGCTTGAGATGCCTCTGGGAGGGAGGCTGGTGTCTTTGATGTGCACGCACTTTTTGCCAATGCGCTTGCGCATTGAGCTTGCTTTTCACGGGCACTGCATGAAATCGCCAGTTTGGTTAACCTCTGGATAAGCCCCTATATTCTCGCAAGCTCAGTTTGATGGAACCTATGCATTTCTGAAACAAGTACACAAAGCTGATTTCAGGAACAGTGGTTATTTGTACACCTTGGAATTTGGGTTTGCCCATACTATTGTGTGATTCAGAGGAACTTTTGCAAAATGTGTTCTTTCTTGCAGACTGGCTTACATTCTGAATAAAAAATATAGAGGAATCCAACTGTCAACACCAAGTGTTCAACTATTCCAAAGTGTTTCCCGATAAAAAAGGGTACGCTATGCTACTTGTGTGGCTGGGTTTACGCCAGTAATACAAAACACTCCAAAACTCTACTAGAAACATCAAATTTCACCCAGCAAAATTAACACTTTATTTCCCCAAATATAGACAGTTGCAGAATGTGGGCCCTAGCACAACCTACACCCAGAGACACCAAGCAAATCTCGACATTTCTAAAAACAAGACACCCTGTGAACTCCTGGGTTACTTGTGTGGATCCCATGACGTTTTCTTACAAACAAGGCCTTAAAAAAACTTGCACATTAGCTAAAAACGTGCATTTTCTTCACATTTCTGTGAAAAAAGTTCCAGAATCTACGGGGATCCACAAATTTGCTACCATCCAGCATTCGCACACTTGTCCTGATTAAAAAAGAAAGAAAAAAAAAAAAAAGGTACCCACTTGATTCTGGAAGTTTACATCATAAAACATTTGGAGAAAATGTGCGATTTAGGCACACTGAGATCTTGCGGGCACCGTGAGCAAGAAACCCCACAGAGGAGCAAAGACCCAATCAAGACGAACCTCTTATCTGCCAATCAGTTGCTTTAACTGTGAGAGCAACTTCCACATCCGAAAAACTCATTAAACTCAATGCGCAAGAGAGTATAGGAAAGTACGTCTGAAAAAGATACTCTGACCTGCGTGGAAGGGCACATAGACTAATTATGTACTCTCCGGCATTGAATGCCCTTCTATCTACTTTTTGGAAATTAAATAAGTGGATGCATACTCCCTTGCATGGACATTTAATTAAGCATTTATTTTCAGAGACAATTGCATTCAAGTGGGTTTACAGGTGAAAACATTTTTTTGGGCAATCATAGGTTAAGAGAAAACTACAGTTTTGTGACAAACAAATGCTCTCGCCACTGGATGGTATTAAGAATAGGAACAGTGCTGGAGCATTTAATAACACTGAAAAAGAAATAGCCTAACACGGGAAATAGCAAATAACCAGAAGCTGGTCAATTCCAAAGACGCTCCTAACTCATTGGAGAACACAGACCCTCCAGGATTTTGCGATTTGCCGCAAAATCGGCAATAATGTAAAAGTAACAGCATTTTTACAAAAGTGCATGCGAAAAGAAAGGACTGCAGGGAAAAGGTTTTTCTATTTCTATGATATTTCTTCACTTGTCAATATCCTCTCTTCTGTAGTGGGCTTCTTGTGTAGACTGTAGATGTGGCTGCTAATTGCTAGCCACATAATTGCACAGCACACCATGCCACATATTTCCACTGCACAACCCCACATCACACCACACAAATCCATGCCACACCGGTGACATGTCTGTCTCTCTGCATCATCCCTTAAATATAACACTGTGTCAGTAACTGTGATAAATAAGAGTACCTCTGGGCATGTCTATCACACAGCATCACCATGTCTTGTCCAGGGCCACTGGAATTTTGCGATTGTGTGGCTGCTGCGATTTTCACATCATTATAGAGTTGCCGCATAATCTGCAGATTTAACCCCCAAAAAAGTTTGTAGCTCAAACGGTTCAATGGTTACTAAAAATGCGACAGACAGCATGTGTTGCTGCACAGTGGAAGGACCTTTGCAAACCTGGACAGGTCAAATATAGCTGTATTTTGGTGTTTAAATCGGTATTAACATAATGCAACCAATGCCCAGAGAGTATTACCAAGTTTAACAAGCATTGGCATACCCAATAGGTCTCGCATTTTTACAAAAGCAGCTGCAAAATCTTGATTAAAGCCTTTGTTTGAGCTTCCTTTTATTGACCCTGCGCTGACACACTAGGCTAATAAAACAAGCATTTGCAATGCAATAGGTCTCCCATTATAAACGTTTGAGCTGTTGGCATTGCTAATAATAATGCAACACTGGCAGCTCAAAGATTCAGTAATGTGAGACCTATTGCATTGCAATTGTTTTTTTGTTTTTTTTTAATATAGCACGAACTACACACACAGCCACACACACAACCACACCAAGCATTGGCATAGCCAATAGTTCTCGCTTTTGGGACCTTTTAAGTATTTATTTATGCAGCATAATATCCTTTGTGCAACCACATCAACTGTTGCGTGGCTAAACAATTATAAGGTCCCAAAGGCGAAACCTATTGGCTATGCCAAAGCTTAGTGTGATTGTGTGTGGTTGTGTGTGTGTGTGTGTGTGTGTGTGGGAGGGGGTGTGTGGATGTGTGTTGTGGTGTGCTTGGGAGTGGATGTGTGTGTGGTTGTGAGTGTGGTCGTGTGTGTGGTTGTGATTGTGTGTGTATGTGTGTGTGGTTGTGTGTGGTTGTGTGTGGTTGTGTGTGGTTGTGTGTGGTTGTGTGTGGTTGTGTGTGGTTGTGTGTGGTTGTGTGTGGTTGTGTGTGGTTGTGTGTGTGTGTGTGTGTGTGGGAGGGGGTGTGTGGATGTGTGTTGTGGTGTGCTTGGGAGTGGATGTGTGTGTGGTTGTGAGTGTGGTCGTGTGTGTGGTTGTGATTGTGTGTGTATGTGTGTGTGTGTGGTTGTGTGTGGTTGTGTGTGGTTGTGTGTGGTTGTGTGTGGTTGTGTGTGGTTGTGTGTGGTTGTGTGTGGTTGTGTGTGGTTGTGTGTGGTTGTGTGTGGTTGTGTGTGGTTGTGTGTGGTTGTGTGTTGTTGAGTGGCCTCCTAACAGTGATCTCCTAACAGTGATGAGAAGAAAGAAAAGATGGCCGCCTGGTAGGAGCTCTAGCCCAGAGCTCCCAGTGCTGGGGATCCCTTGCACGGAACTATCCCGGATAGCACCCATCTACGCCGAGGAAAACAAGTAACTGGAGTAACAACAAGTAACCGGATGTACCACAAGTAACTGGATTTCAAAAAAGTAACTGGATTGATCGAATGTTACCTGCAGCTCTGGCAGCTAGACCTGCGGTTCTCACTGGAGCATCGGCGGAGCCCTGGACGGCGGCTGGACCCCTGCAGCTCTCACTGGAGCATCGGCGGAGCCCTGGACGGCGGCTGGACCCCTGCAGCTCTCACTGGAGCATCGGCGGAGCCCTGGACGACGGCTGGACCCCTGCAGCTCTCACTGGAGCATCGGCGGAGCCCTGGACGGCGGCTGGACCCCTGCAGCTCTCACTGGAGCATCGGCGGAGCCCTGGACGGTGGGGGCGAGCTTGCTGTGGTTGCTGGCGTGGCTGTTTTCCGTGCGACTTGCTGGGCTTATTGTGGGCGCCTGTGGACTGCCTATCAGGGCTGCAGCCACTGCCGTGCAACCCGGGGACTGCCCCTTGACCGGCGGTGGGGCGCAGCGCGGAGGCTTGCTGCCCGGGGCCCTCTGTGGGTGACTAGTGCACGTAGTGGTTGCCGCGACCGGGGCGGTTGCGGCGCTCCGAGGGTGTCTGGTCCGCCTGGGGTCGTCGTCATTGGCGCTCGCCGTCGCTGGC
This sequence comes from Lissotriton helveticus, assembly GCF_964261635.1. Classification (NCBI taxonomy): domain Eukaryota; kingdom Metazoa; phylum Chordata; class Amphibia; order Caudata; family Salamandridae; genus Lissotriton; species Lissotriton helveticus. The sequence continues at coordinate 1,662,733,736 of NC_136065.1, forward strand.
GCTGACTCCCTGCGTGTGGACTGAACGGGGGGCTCAGGACGGAAGATTGGTGCCCGTTGCGGGGGTGTCCTGCCCGCCTTCGACCACCACCTTGGTCTCCCCCATCCTGCCTGCGGACCCCGTTCTGGATGCGGCAGGGGACTGCGGAGGTGTCCTGCCCGCCTGCACGCATCGCCTGTGCGCCCCCGCTCAGCCTGCGGACCCGGAGCAGCGCATGGGACCTGGCACTAGTGGGACAAGGGGGAACACTGGCGTCCTGCTGACGAGGTGGCTCGGCGTCCTCCCCCCCCACCCCCTCAATATCGTTGGAGAGGCTGGGCAGGAGCTGAACAAAACAAAGGAGAACGAGCGCGGATCAGCACAGCGCAGGCATTGAGGTCGACCCAAACTGCCCCCCCCCCCCTCCTTGGAGACTCTCCTGGTTCGCGGAGACTACAGTTTCTGCATCTGCCGGATAAACGCCCTTCAGCCCCCCCCCCCCCCCCCAAGGATCAGTGTGAATTGAGACTGCTTTACGTCCTACGTTCTAAACTGAACAGCCTCATTATAGCCTGACAGTCCTGAAGGTATTTGCACGTATACTTTTATTTGTTTTTCTCAACATGCCGGCTCTGCTTTCTCTGCCCTGAAGCTTACATAATTAGTCTGCTTGCAAACTACCCTCGCAGCTTGGCGGTCCTTTCACTCCCCATTACCTAAAATGGCGGGGGCCATATACAGGAGCCATAAATCGCCTCCACTGCCCACCAGATGACCATGAGGCTACATTCCAACGTGGTCACAGGTCACCATAACAGAGATAAGTCTCCCTCCTCGCCTCCGAGCAGCACAGAGTCTAATCTCTCTCCTCCCCACCAAAGAACATAGAAGATGGACTAACTCGACCTGCCCCAGAGCAGAAAGGGAAACGGTCTCTCTAAGGCACATCAACAACAGAGAAAGGACTACTACCCCTGTCTCCCTATATGCTATCCTGGTGGCCATCTTTGACTAGTCCTCCACTGGGGCGGCCATCTTAGACTAGACATCCTCACCCACTGCCCATACCTAAGAATACTTAGGCTCACAGCCCTGCAACCTCACAAACTCACCCACGTACACCCCCCCCTCTTCTATCTACGCCTCTTCCACCATGGAACGCACGGGCGAGCATACATACAAAATCAACTACCCACCCGGGCTCTCCAAAAAAAACGCCAAACGCTACAAACACAACTTCCTGAAGGCACACCCTGAAACACCGTGTGTGGACACCTACTTCTCACTGATCAATGGAGCCACGAGCACCGATATCATCTTCCACACTCTGCGTAGAGCACAATGGAGGAAAGCGATCCTCTCCATTCTCACTATATCCACCACCAGTAAATCCGCTCACGGCCTGACGCTTTCTATCACGCCATCTCAAGTTTTCCCTGGCAGAGCCACCATCACCATCTACAACAACGGGATCATTCTATTCCAAGCTACTGATAGGAATCTCAACCGACTCGACCACCTGTTCCCTACCTTCCTAGATCACATCACCAAATGACGGTCCCCCCACTTCGCACACACCAAGCTGCACCACACCCCCCCAACTCCACTCCCCAATATAACCCACCCTGCCCATCTCAACAGCGGAATGACACACACCTCTCTCATCCCCCCAGTGCTATAGATAGTCACACACCCAACGTAATCCCTCCACACCCCTCACTCACTGAAGAAGATCGTCCCCCTTCACACATCCCACATACCCCCACCCTCCTCACACCTCCTACGAGTCTCGCCGAACCCACAACCGCCCGGAGCATATCTCCCCCCCCCCCCGTGGCAGATCTTTCTCCCACCCTATCTCCCCCCCACTCTCACTCCCCACTTCCCCACCCTCCCAACTAGACCCACAGAGCACACCACCCCCCGCACCTTAACATCCCCCCCTCTCTCCCCCCCCATACTCAGCCCCCACTACCTTCCTGCCACCCCTATTGTCTTCAGTCTTCACTCATCCCTCAACTCACCGGCGTCGCCTCCCATCGACGTCCCCGCCCTTACGTCCCACCCTACCCCGACCTCACCCACACCCCTCGCCCACATATTCTCTCATCCATCGAATGCCACCCCACTCACTACTACCGCAGAACCCTCCACTAACACTAGCATATCCCACCCCCCCATCCCCAGCTCGCTCTCCAGCTCCCTAATTAACAACCCGCCCACGGCCCTCATCTCCAATGCTAGCCCCAATCCACCGCTGGACCTGATTTTAACAACCCTCCTACAAGTCAAAGACGAGCTCCACACCATCAAAGAACTTCTCCAAACACACCCCAGACAACCTCGTCCTACAACCAACACTTCCGGATCCAACAAACGCCACACCTTCCCCACAGGCCCTCGCATTCATCTCTCTCCATGGGTGGGATGGGTGGGCTCAAACTCTCCGCGTTGGCCCACTATCCCCGTCCGCAACAACATCCACCGCCCCCGTCGCGCTCTTAACTCCCTGTCGGACCACGACTTAGACACCCTCCTCCGCTCTTTTGGCCCAGGCCCGGTAAAACACACATCGTCCACACAACTCCCCATACCCACAATTCTCACAAATCCCATTAGGCACCCAACTCTACGTAGCAGAAGCTCCATCCCCAACAATCTCAGAAAAATCCCCTTCGCTCTAGAACACTCGACCACCCTTCTCACCCCCAGACTCAAATGCATCCTACTCAACTGCAGATCGGCCCAGAGGCACTCCTCCAACATTGCAGATCTCGTCACATCAATGGATCTTGACCTAACCATTTTGACCGAAACGTGGCTAACTGAAGCCTCTACACCTATTATGGACATTCTAGTTCCCCCCAATTACCACATCATTAGACTCGACAGGACCGACAAAACGGGCGGGGGAATAGCATGCATTTTTAGGAGCAACCTCTCCGTTACTAAAGTCACTTCCCCCTCCCTCACGTCCTGTGAACTCTTCTGTCTTGATATCTCCAGCGAGGGCAAACCAGTATGTGCTTTACATCTCATCTATCACCCGCCTGGGGACAATCTCATCTTCACCCAACAACTCATGGACACGATCTCATCCAACGCTGGTCGGCAGATCATGCAAATCTACCTGGGTGACTTCAATCTCCACTGGAACGATCAGAAAGACGCAGTGGTGAATAGTCTCAAAACTTTCCTTAACGCGCTTAACCTCACCCAAATATGCAACAGCCAACACACGACAAAGGCTCCATACTTGATCTCATCATCGCCAACGAGGACTCTACCCAACTGGGGGCAATCCAACCTTGTGATTGGTCAGACCACCACATTATCACCTTCTTCATCAATGAAAAAGTCAAACCTACCACGGCTCAACCCACCAAATCTAAGATCTGGAAAAGGGACATGAAAAATCTTAACCCCCAACTCCCTGCCTCCCCACCTCTCCAGTCGCCTCCTTCCACCTCCTGGCGCCTCTGATGTTCAATCACTGACTGACCACTACCTCGACTCTATGAATTCAATAATCAATGAAGCCGCCCCTCTGCAACTAAAGAGAGTCTCCACCAAGATCTCGAACCCTTGGTATGACGGCAGACTCAATGAAGACAGGCGTGCTATGCGAATGGCAGAGCGCACATGGAGATCTGACCCCTCATCACTGCATCGCAAAACGCTTAAGAACAAGAGAAATGCCTACTTTAGGAAAATCAAGCGTGCGAAATCTGACTTCTTCAGCCGCCAGCTGGACCAAGCAAAAAACAGACCAAGAAAACTGTTCGAACTAGTCAAAAATCAAACCAAGACGCAACCCTTACTATCAAACGACACAACTAACGACATCCCACACTGTGAAGACTTTTCTGCTTTCTTTAAGCTAAAGACCGACAACATAAGATGTGACCTCCTCAATGATGTAAGCCGATACCCTGGCCACATCAAAATGTCCAACACCCAACCTAAAAATAACGCTTCTTGGACGTCCTTCGACACCTACTCTGAAGAAGCAATACACAAATTGCTCGGCACCTTGAAGCCCTCTAATCACCTCACAGACCCCCTACCTGCTAATGCTGTAAAAGACTTCACCCCCGTACTCCTCCCACTCTGGACTAAAATCATTAACAGCTCCCTTCAACAAGGGCTCATCCCAGACTCCCTCAAGGTGGGGCAAGTCACGCCCATACTCAAGAAACCTACAGCTGACCCGGCGGACTTAAACAATTACCGCCCTATCACCAATATCCCCACTCTGGCCAAACTGCTGGAAAAATGTGTGCAACTCCAACTAACAAAACACATTGACCAGTTCAACCTCCTCAACCCTCATCAATCAGGCTTCCGAGCGAAACACAGCACGGAAACGGCCATGACACACATAATTGAGGACGCCCTCCAAATCCTTGATCGCAATGATTCCTGCCTCCTCATCCTCCTGGACCTCTCCTCAGCATTTGACACGGTCAAACATGAGAACCTATTGGAGCTCCTAAATACTAGAATGGGTTTATCCGGGACTGTGCTCAAGTGGTTCACTTCCTTCCTACATAACCGGTTTCAGAAGATCAAGATCAACAATGTGCTGTCCTCACCTGTGCCAGTAGATTTAGGCGTCCCACAAGGATCTTCCCTCTCACCCACGCTATTCAACCTCGTCATGGAACCACTCGCCACCTTGCTCCAAGCATCCAATGTACACTTCCATATGTATGCCGATGACACTCAACTTTACCTAAAGGTACAATCCCCGGAAGATATCAAACTTTGGCCGACAATCACCTCAAACTAAATGCTCTGAAAACTGAGTTCCTCCTGATATCACCCCCTGCGAAAATTACCAACACCCAAATCTGGCTCAATCACCTAACAGTACTCAATGTCCTTCCCACCATCGTGGACTCTGCGAAATCCTTAGGTATCACACTTGACGCAAAGCTCAATATGTAACAGCACATTAGCAAAGCAACGAAAGGAGCTAATTTCCAAATCAACATTTTGAGGAAACTTAAACCCTTCCTCCCAGTCAAAGATTTCCTAACTACTGTACAAGCCCTAGTCATCCCCCGCATAGACTATGGAATTGTGGCCCTCAGCGGACTCCCTCTATCAACAACCGCACCCCTAAGAGCCTCCTTGAATGCTGCCGCGAGACTCATTACTGGCACAAGAAAACACTCTCATATAACCCCTGACTTGAAATCCCTGAAATGGCTTCCCTTTGAAGCCAGAATACAGCTGAAAATTGCCGTTATGACACACTCGGCCATACACCACAAGGCACCAAACTACCTCACTCAAAAGTTGTCTATATCAGGAGGCTCGAGATCCAATAGAAGTACAAAAAGTCTGCTCCTGAAACCTCGCAGATTCCGTAAGGAAAAAACTTACAAACGCTCCTTCTCAGGAATGGCACCCAGGATCTGGAATGCACTCCCTCCTGAAACAAGGCTTATCTCCTCCACGGCATTCTTCAAGAAAGAAGTGAAAGCCATCCTTATGGCCAAGTTCACCTGAACTTTATTGCTGTTGATCAGAGACTTTGCACTGCTTTTGTAACATTGGTTACTTGATGGTCCAATGACTTCATATTCATACATGATTGCGATCCTATTATGCTACTCACTTACTGCCTATTACTACACTGTGCACAGTAGTTTGTTGAATCTCCCCCTTGCTGCCCCTACCCCTTGTTCTCTGTAACTCTAAGTAAGTGATATAGATATCCTTATAGCCTGAGCTCTCCTGATCTCTTCTGCAGCTGGATCAAAGACTCTGCACCGTCTTATTTTATTGTCTATTTTGAGTGTTTATTGGTATCTCCTGATCTCTATTGTAGCTGGATCAAAGACTCGGCACCGCCTTATATGATTGTCTATCGGAGTGTTTACTGGTATCTTATCTGCACATGACTGCTATCCGATTATGCTATCGTTTACTATACTGTACCCAATAATATGTTTAGTCACCCTCCTGTTGCCCACTCCCCCCCTGTTTCTGTGAAGCGCTCTGATATCTGTAAAGATCTTGTTCGCGCTATATAAAACTTTGAATAAATAAATAAATAAATAAATAAGATCTATGAATAGTGCCTTTTTCCATGCAGCATGGCACCCTCCATGGATGCTCGTGAGAATGGCGAGGGCAAGAGGAGGAGAAAGCAAGGAAAGAAGGAGGAAAGTCTGCCAGTTTCCGTCATAATGCTGCAAGGGTAACCGCCTAGACTGAGTGTCACACATGCAGCAGGCACTGTGTCCTGATGACTTATTTGATGCATTGCATAAAAAGGTACTGAACTTCACTCCGAGTGGGCAGTGGTTATTTATTTTAATGACAGATAGATAAATATAGACATTTTTATCGGAAAACCATGCAGGCAGAAGGGCACATTTATTTTTTGTAGGCTCTGGGAGATTGTGATTTGCCCAGAATCACAGAATGTTGAACTTAGACTTGAACTCGGTTCCCTAGTTCCAGAGTCTGCAGTGGCATGACAATTCTCACATACCTTGTCAAGCAGTTCCAAATATGCATGATAACAGCACGTAAGTGCAGAGCTCCCCGAGTCTGCCTCTGCATTGCATGAACTGTGTCTTATTGCAGGAAAGTATTGGCGGGCTCGCTCAGTGACCCTGGTGCACACAAGTAAAATGGACCCCCCCCCCCTCTATCGGTGACATATTAAAATAGAGCCATGACAGAAGTTTGCATTACTCTTAACAAGCATGGGTCAGTGATGTGCCTATATGATTGCAGGATGAGAGATATGTCTATGTGAGTGTAGTGTGAGAGGTGTGACTGAGTGCGCGATAAAGTGTACTTGGTTGAGTGCAATCGAATGTCACAGGAGAAGCTTTGCTGTGTCTTTGTGAGCTTGTAGTGAGAAGAGTGCTTGCGTGTCAATGCTGTACTTGTCAGTGTTAGGTAATCGAAGAAAAAAACAAGGCATATTTACAACATTTAAAACACTTGCACACTTGAATGCTCGGAGAGCTGGCATGAAAACACAATTTCATTGCTCAGCCTCTTTTCTGCTCCACCAAAGCGAAATTACAAATCCAGAATGTATCTGAAAACGAAATTATTGTGCCCTCTAACGAGAGGGCATATTTAGTAACAGTGTCACAGTAGCAGTCAAAGAAAATGTAAGCAGCCTCACCTAGACCTGGGGAACTGCTTTCGCCTATCTAAACTCTGCTGTTCAATTTTTAGCTGTACTCTTTGAAGAGATTTAACTTCCCTATTATCGACAAATTGCCCCGTGCATTTCGTAGAAATGTTAGGTCAAATTTTAAACATGTCTGATACCAGTGGCATCACACATGTATTTAAGACAATTTTTTCGGGACTGTTCGCACCCTTTGAAACAGTTCTGGGCATTTTCCCGAATTTTGTGCATTCGTTATTCCTGCCTCTTCTTTTGGGACTCGTAGCAGGAATTTTATTTTTGATCCTTCTGCTCCGATATGGCAAGCCAAGCCACAGACAAAACTCCAGCTACAATGGAAGAAACGATCCTAGCAATACGCTACCGAGACCGAGACAGAATAACTAGAGTCCTCGGATTAGCCCGACTAAGAGATCTGAGTGCAACCTGGTTTCTTTCATTCAGACCAATCTGGCAAGATTGCATCTTACCTGTGCTTCGATGTCTGCTATGCGGAGAAGAATGCAGTTGGACGTCTGTCTTACACTACCATCAGCAGTACCTATGGATATCGATACGTTGCTTGGTTCGGTAACGGCTCATGCAACGTGTTGTCCCCAGCGGCTACGTATTTGGATGACGTCATTCGTTGAGACTTCACCATTACGATTAGGTGGCGGTGAAGTACGAGATGAAAGCAGCACGACACAGGTACAACCTTCTGTGAGCATTGCTGATCCAGACATCGATGATAGCAATGATTCTCACATATGCACTTTACAGCTTTTTCGAATTTGGTCGTACTCTCACCTACTGTTGTAGACCAATTTTTTGCAAGCCTGTCTGATATGATGTTCTCTCCTAACAACGAGAATGACTTTTAAAACAACGAGCACACAGCGTTCCCTGAACTCTGAACTCGGCCTTCAGTTTTTGATAAACAACGCTACTGAAAACAATTGCAACTATTTTTTACCCTGAAAGAGAAATTATTTTTTCCATTTCCAAAATATTTACCTTTTTTCTGGCACATGGTACTCTGCTTAAAGTAGAACTATTCTTAGAGAACAGAACTTCTATTTTTAGAGACACTAGAGACAATATTATACCTCAGCCTCTAGCCTCTAGCACATGTACAGTATTGTATAAATATGTGATGAAATGATCGACCTTCTTTTCTGTATTAAGAGCCATTTCATAAATGTAATTTTCGCAATTCATTCAGCCGATATTTTTATATGCATTATCTGAATAATACCACTGCTTGAAAAACGTACAGTATAAATACTCATTTTCGTGTATATACCATATACCATTTCAAATGCAACTTATGTATTTTGGGGTGGGTTGGAAAACACATGCATCGTTATATGTTTAGTATTGCTTAGTATTTAGTAATGATGGACATTATACGTGGAGTGGGTGTTGTGAATGTATCTAGGACCTTAATTAAATATTCCCGATTCATGCCCTTATGTGGTTATAACAAAACATATCCTTATAAAGGCATAAGAATCATGTCCATATTTAGTCATAGCCCATGCAGTCCAAATACGGCAAGGCTACTCCCATAGACTCCTAGAAAGTACAACGCGTTCTTTAAACAAACCAAGCCTCCAGCAGCCCGGGAATTCCCCCTGCTTTTGTTTTGATTTGCACAACAACTCCTGGAGTCCAGAAAGAACTGTTAGTTCTTAGTGACGTCTTATATCCAACCTTACGTCAAACTCGGCACCTTTCAGGTATAAATATACCGACGTTGCCTTAAGCAAACACACGGTGGTTTGGAGCAGAGCGGCTATCTACTTGCCCGACGCCCAGCTTATGCGAGTGCCGAAGGAAGCCGACCCTCCCATTTGACGCACTGAGAGAGACGCTATCTTTTCTCCTGCCGAGAAATTCCAGCTCCGGTGTTTCCAGTCACCCTTGCGGGTTGCTGGGAGATCGAGTCCTGAGAGAGAGATACAAGACCTCCTTCATTCTAGAACCAAGGTACGGAGCGGATTAAAACCTTAAGAGAATTCTTGATTCAGATTCTTGGCAAAAACCAACTTAACTTAAACTGCAACTTATTTACTCGACGACTGCTCAATAAATAACACCTTTTATTGAAAACGCCAGTCTCTCTATTTCTCTGGTGAAATTAACCATGCACGATTGAGTGAAATAGCTATCTATTGTTTTCACAAGACTCTAGAGATATACTCTTTATTCTGAGGGAGCAAAGTTGTCATGTTTATGCGGTTGTCAGAAACTAATCCCTTCTTGTCTAATCAGGAAAGTTAACTCTTTCCTGAACATTCGAGAAAGTTTCTAGTGACCTCTGAGCTAGCTGGCAAACCTAATTAAGTCTAACATAGTCAGTAGAGACCTAGATGACCTCAGTCCTACGTCTAAACTGCTATTTATGTTATTCCAATGCGCAGAGCCTATTGGGAATATAGGAACTACACTACAATAGGACCGGTCCAGTTCTGACCATCCTGATGACCGTGTTTGTTAGAATTCATAGAGGCATCTCGGGCATAGCATATGTCCCTGCAGCCCCAGCGCTGCAAGGCGCTAAACTAAACAGAGTGGAAGCTTGGCAGCCCCCCCAGTCTCTCGACCGGACTGTGTTATTACAACTTGTGGTCCTATTGTGGCTGGTAGAGTAGGTAGCATCAGGGGCGTAGCTATCAATAGTGCAGCGACACCGGAACACAGCTGACTGAGGGGTCCACTGCTCCTCCAGTTATAGCTATTGTTTGCTTCCAAGCAGGGGTGGCAGACTCACTTTGGATTAATAGCCCCAGTTGAGACCCTTGCTATGCCACCGGGTGCACAATACTGTTTGATCAATAACGCAATGGAGGCCGGGGGGGGGGGGAAGAGGGGGTGGATGGTTTTCGGTTACCATACCTGGGCCTCCCATCATTTCAAGTTAGATCATTGGAGCAGGTTTCACCAGGGAATTATATACTTTTCCTGGTCTCCACAGTTTGTATAGTTAAGAAACTTCGAGCTTGATAATCCCAGCTCACGCAGTTGCCAAATAGTGTGATCCTGGGCAAATGGCTTTGTCTTAAGAGGTCCCATTTAGTTTAGCCAAAACTGGGTGTGCTTATAAATGTGATAATTCCCGATGTGAAGTGCTGTATAGAAAAAATGGATTAACATTTTAGCAAAGCACAAACTGTTTAATGTATTGCTACACTTTAATGCTATGATACGTATATGGGCAATGACGCCATGATGCAGAAAACCTCACGCTACCACGGCTGTCTGTGTAATCACAATGAAATATGGTTTTATTTCAGCCCATGTCATTATTTCACACAGGGGGTTTTAAAGGCCTCTTGCGTTGGTATCAAGCTTAGTAAAAAAAAATGTTTAAAGGGCGTGTATGGAATGGGTAGTGTTTTTGTCTGCTGTATACAGGAAATTAGAAGCGTGTGCTGTGAGACGTGTCACACTTTGTTTACGAAATACTTGAGTATTTGGTCAAGCTTGGAAAAATAAATAATATTCCTGCACAAAAGGAAGATAAAAAGTTGAGGACACCAAGGAGCCACCAGTGACCCTAAGAGTCCAGGAAGACGGATGGCCCCCACCCCTACCCGACACCTGGACCGGCCGCTTATCTGCATCTTAAAGTGGCTCCGAATTTTAGCAGCGGTTTATTTACCCTCCTTCTGTGTGGAGACTTTCCCTGATTACTCGCTTTCTGGTAATTCGCACTGCCAACTAATGTCAGAGTGATTTACCCCACAGACTCTTTCAAGCTCTGGCCTGGGACGCAGGGGTTAGCGGCACCGCTGGGCCCTCCGACGGCCACACTGTCGAGCCATTTGCTTGCCTTCGAGCCGGTTTGCCGTTCTTGCAGCTAGGCCTGGCGACAGCCTGCTCGGGCTCCCAGCTCGTCTGATTTACCTGCAGCAGCAGCAGCAAGCACACGATTTAGCAATGTTTTCTTTAAAAACTTCTGCTCCTACCGACACTTTGAGAACGGGTTTCCGGCAGATTAAATCACACTGTCGTCCCTTGGACTTCCCTGATAAATGCTGTAAGAAAGTATTAAACAAGTCACCCTTAAAATGTGGTGGATATTTAATGTATTTATCACCAACACTTTCACAGGTTACCTAAGACTTCGGAGTAGCAATGCACCTTCCAAATATGTATTAACAATCATAGGAACATAATGAAGACATAAAACTGAGTAATAGAGTCGTAATAGCTAGTGTCCTATGGTATGCAGGAATGAAATAAAATTTAAATGTTTAGTCTGTAGAGAACTCTAGAATCTAGCCACTCCATCTGGAGTTAATGACGCTGCCGTGCGCTCTGTAACAGCAGACGGTATGTATCCTGAAAACATTCTCCCATCCATGGAAAGGCACTGTGGAGCAACAGGAGGGAAGTCACATTTGAAAACGCACTCACATAAACGCAAACCGGTATAGAAGGGTAAAAGGTCACCAGCATCTTTCCTAGTCACAATTCTTAATCTGCACTGCCGACAAAATTTGTTGGTGAAAATCAAGATGCGTTTATGCAAAAAGACACATGGCAACACAATGCCTGTGAGACGTAATGATCAGGATGCCCGCACTTCTAAGAGTGGGTGTTGTTCCCCGTCTTCCCCACAGAAGTGTGGCAGTATAATTCTGGCTACGGTACAGCAGGACGACTCCCGGAGTAACCATGGAAACCAGAGGCAAACCTAGCACTGAAGCTCTCGTGCTTAAAGCATTTTATCACAGTTTGCATGCGCCTAATTATGCCAAAAAAGCTAAAACGCACTCACTCTCCAAGAGACGCCCCCTACAACTGATAAATATGTGTCTTTAAGCACGCGCACAAGTGCCATCTTCAGTGATCAATACAACATGTGTACTCAACTCCGTGCCACAAACGAGGCTACAATGACTGCTTTGAATCACGAGAAGTGGGGACGTTGGTGTTAAAACTGCGTGCTCGCAAGTAGCACTGGCAGCGCGACACAACAGGTAAACTTAGCGCCCTACATTCACAATGCTCCTCTAAGAGACATGAACTAAAAGGTCATCATCGACAAATAATTTCAGTCACCGGCAAGCTAGAAACTCCATTTGTAAGTTCACGTTCAGAATTACAACATGAGTTCTTTAAAAAGCCTCCTGTGAGCCCCCGCCCCCATAAAAAAGCGATCCCTAAATGCAACGAACACTCTTACCCACCAGCTCTCCGGCCTCTGGTGGCACCGCACTCCCAGAAGCCGCACTCAGATCGGCCTCCTCTGCGGGTCAAAGAGGGGAAAACACAGCACAGGAAACACCCGGCCTGCAAAAATTCCATGTTAAGCATGAAAGCTCCTGAGTGGTGGTGCGCGAGCGCACCACTGCGAGGCATATGTCTTCAATTATCGCGGCCGTGTCTGGACGCAATAATTGAAGATATAAGGGCTTTGGTGCGCGTAACAGACACCAATAGGCCATAGGCGGAGCTACGCGTCCGCCTATGGCCTATTGAGTGTTCTGTTAAAAAACAGCACGCATGCAAACCCCAATCAAAATGGACCTAGGAAATAACACGCACGAGCTGTGTGGAATTTCCAGGTCCATTTTTAAACCCCCTGTAAAAGGGCTTTTTGCTTCGCTTGGCTTGCGAGCCCTAAACAGTAAAAAACAAAAAAAAACAAAATCAAAATGTTGCGTTTTAGGTGCATTTAACTATGGGTGAATGTTAAGATGGAGGAATGTAGAGTGTTTTTAACTTACAGCAATGTTTAGAACATTGTTTTCTGAAGTGTGGGTCTAGATTGTTTACAGCCTTGATGAAGGGGTGGCCCCCAAAACAAGTGTTGGCATGCTATACCTGTTGAAACATTTTTATGGATGCAATGTAAGGAAAATGTTACTTATCCAATAAGCATCTGTTTGTGGCATGTAGTGCTGTAGATTCACATGCTTAACACAAATCTGCCATCTAGTGCGGAGCTCGGAAGTGGGCAAGTTGTTTTTCATCTAAGACATCTTTCGAGTCACAAAGTGTACTGACTCGAAAGACTGCGCATGGTCCTAGACTCCATTGTTAGATGTTTTTCCGCTTGACAGGTGAGGATGGAGTGTGAAGGATGATGTATTTTAGTGAGATGACCATGCAAAAATGGAGTAATGTTTAATGGAGATAACTGCAAACAACAGGTGTTCAGGGAGGAGGCTGGGAGCATGTAAATCTACAGCACGACATGCCATAAACACACATGCATAGCATAGGCTGTAAAGCAGTCGTCCCCACACCCAAAGCGCTAGTTAACCTGAGTGGGTTGTGTTTCAAATCATGTCCGTACTGCTTGGCTCGGATTGGCTTAATGACGGGCCATAACATCTACACAGTAATGTTTTGTAAATATGTGCAGTGCAATCCATGTAGCTGCATTACTTATGCCAGCCATGGGTATATTGCATAAAAAGGACATGGAGGCTCTATTTTTGAAAGTAGAGCGAGCCTTTGGATGGATATGTATAGTTTATCTAGATTTAATTTAACAAGTTTGGATGCATTTTATAATTAAGGCTCCCGGTTTTCTGTTTTTACAGACAGAAAACAAGTGTTTCCTGTCTGTATTTATTTTTAAAATCGGAAAAATGCAGAAAGGTGTGCTTTTTATGGGTGACTCCATGAGGTTTTTCATTAATTTGACCTGGGATGTTTCTTTGCCAGCGGGACGCTCTACCTTCTTGTAGCAGCATGCAATATATTTCCTCTAATCCAGGGACTCTTACTTGTCCACGTTGTTAACACTAACATTATGGAGCAAGATACATCGACATGAAGCAGTCCTTCTGAGTTTTGAAAACGCTTCTAAACCAGTGACTGCAACTTCAACGCGCGATAGAGAGGAGAATACTATAAGCGGGGTCCGCTTTTGCAAAAACACGCGTAAAGAGCCGCCTTTGCACATCACTGCTCGATTCTAAATGACTTTCATTTTGAATTCATCTTGCGTGCCCATCGTGTCCTCCTTCGATTTGATGAACTGCATTTTCTAGAGCATTTTTTCACTTCTACCGGTAATATTCTTTGAAAACAGACAGCGGCCTTTGTTTTTCCACTCCTAGGAAAAGTTGTATCCTTACCAGCATCTTTCAATCTTAGCAGTTTATGTCCCATTGCCTTTTCTGCAGAGTACCCACCATATGCTCCCTGAAGGTGATACCCAAAAGAAAGGGTGTTTCACCGAAACGCGCGCCTGCGCTGTGAATTAGTTCCCTCCATGAATACACTGGATTTGTTTAGAAATTTGATGAATTAAAAAAAAAATTCCTTCAATGTACAAGCATTCCTGTTTGACTACATTTATTCTCCAGGTTCTTTTGTAATGATATCACATCTATTGTAAAACAAAGTCGTGGGTTATTGTATTGTTTCATTTGAGAAAAAAATCTTTTTTGTATATTGGTATACACTGTGAGGGGACTTATGGTGCATATTATCCTTTTCTGGTATATATGTGATGTATGTATTTGTGGTTTCACATGAGGATGTTTGAGTATGAAGAGGAATGTGTGCTGATGAGTAGAAGGTGTTCAATGGGATCTGATGTTTCTAAGATTTTTTTTTGCTAGGATATTTAATTATGAATGCATTAATATATTTGTATTGAAAATATATATATTTTTTTAAAAGCAATGAATACAATGTTTTGAATGATGTGGATATTTATGTTGGTGGTCTAGCCAGAGTGGTTATTAAAACATATGACGTATACCATACTTTATATTGATATAGGTAGAGTTTTTTTCATTGGTACATTTCATGAGTTCTAGGACAACAGCTGAGCAGATAGGCAACATGGGAAGTTAGAAATAGGTTGAGATTTCCCCGAATGCACGTGTATGGTAACATTTGTTTTATAATGTTCATATTTACCTGAAGGTTTAGGGTTTTACTATATTTGGCTGTTTAATTCGCTAAAACGCGACAGGCAGCGAAGTACGGGTCTATGTTTATCAGTTAAATAAATGTGGAAATATACCATTTTATGACTTCATATAATCCCAAAGCACAAAATATATATGCATATATACCAATAAGATGGGCAAAAAATAAATATGGATAAATACAGACGAAAGTGTTAAAAAAAAAAATTGCATAAAACCAGGAGCCCTATTTATAATCCAACGTGAAATGCTTCCTTTAGCGATGACCCTTCCTTTATTTGGTTTGGAGAATGCAACAAATAGTTGTTGAGCCTTTCTAAATGATTAAGTTCCGTCAATATAATACATGAGAGCTTTCTTTACATTTAGTATGTCTAAAGCTCTTTCCACAACATAATTAGGTTGTAGAAAGAATACTGTCAACTAAATAGATTGGATTAAGTGGAACTGTGAGACCATGTTTTGAAGGAAGGTAGGGTTGGTACTCTTTGTCCCTATGAAGTTTGAAGAATGGTCCTTCTAGAGTTAATGCCTGAAGCTCACTGACACTTATAAGTGAAGTGACTGCAATGAGAAAATTATCTTTCCAGAATAGAAACTAGAGAGGGCATGAGTGTAAGTGGTCAAACAGGCTTAACAACACTGAGGTTCCAAGCTGCTGTTGGAGGAACCCTAGGCGGGATAACTTTTGAGGCCTTCTAAAAAAGCCTTAATGACCGTAATTTTGAATAGAAAAATTGCTCCCTGTTTTGGAGATAAGCAGCGGCCATCTCTAAGTGTAGTCTTATGGAAGTGATGGGTTACCCAGAGGTTTGTAAATGGAGATGGTAACAATGTCTTGAGGCTTTGCTGTTAAGGGGTTAATATCCTTTGAATGACAATAGTGAACAATGTTTTTCCACTTTGCCGCATAGCAGGCTGTAGTGGTTGTTTATGCTTTTTTTAAGAATACCCATTACACTGTTGAGGTAGATTTAAGTATCTGAACTCTAAAGACCTCAGGAGCCAGATTGCAAAATGTGGGGTTTGGCTGTCTTACTGCTCCCTTATTTTGGGGTAGAAGGCACTCCAGTTGAAAGTACCTGGTGTGGAACTACTGAGAGAGTTCTAAGACTGTTTTGAACCACAGTTTCCTAGCCCAGGTGACTGCCACTAGGATGAGTGTCAGGGATGTCTGCCAAAGTTCGCGAATGACAATTGGAAGTGGGAGAGGAGGAAAAGTGCAAGCAATTATCCCTGACTAACTCATCCACAGTGCGCTGCTCTTGGACTGTGGAAACCTGGAGGTGAAGTATGGGCATTTGTCTTACAGGTTGAGCTCCCACTTGTGGACTTGCTGTTGTCTCCTACCGAGGAGATCCACAAAGTTGTTTTCCAACCCTGGTAGTTACTCCGCTAAGAGGTAATTGTTAAGCAAGACAGCATGCCTCCAAATAGCCTGGGTTAGATAAGATAACTAAAGTGTCCTGCCCCCCCACCACGAGTTTCTGCAGATCATACATGGTATTCATGTTGTCTGTTTTGATGAGAATAACTTTGCCAGTAAGGTGGGGAAGGAATGCTTTCAGCGCTAAATGAACAGCAAGCAACTAAAGGTGACGGATAGGAGGGGGAGTTTGATCGGGTACAGTCAATTCCTGCGAGTGTCTGCCCAACCAGTGACGGATGCATCTCTTGTTATGGTTATCTTTGGAACTGGGTCTAGAAAAGGCCATCCTGTTAGAAGATTTTGGGGAATTCCACCACTGCACACAGTGGTAAGCTTGGCGGCGGAACAACACCAGATCTTGTAGCTGACCTTCCGCTTGAGTTCATTGATGCGTTAAGCATTCTTTTAACAGGCGCATATGGAGTCTGACATGAGGTACTATCGCTATGCATGATGCCAAGGAAACGCATAATTGTTCTCACTGTTATCTGCAGATGAGGTAGAAATTGTGGAATACATATTTTGAATAAATAAATCATTGCAGCTTTTGGGTAAGCTATACCCATGTGCAAGTTGATGATGGCTCCTGAGTAAAGTATCTGCAGGGGCCGCAGGTGAGATTGGGCTTCACTGACCATGAAACCTAGTTGGTGAAGTAGGTTTATGGTAGTTTGAGTGTGTTGCAAATAATTTTGCTAACTGTTGTTCCTGATGAGCCTATCATCCAGTAAGGGAAAACATGGATGTTTTGCCTGCGTAAATGAGCTGTTACTATTACCAGGCACTTGGTAAACACCATGGGGACTCTGGTGACACCCAAATGGCACTGAACTGAAAATGCGGTCTATTAAGCATGAATCTACGATATGGACGATGAGCTGAAAAATCGAAGTAGGCATCCTTTAGATATAGTGCAGCCATGAAGTCACCTTAGGGATGACATCTTGAGGTGTGACTATATAAAGTGCTCTGATAGGATGTTTCTGTTTAGGGGTCCAAGCTCGAGGACTGGTTTTAAGGACCGGCCCTTTTGGGGAGAAGGAAGTAAAGTGAATAGACCATTGTGCCTTGTTGGTGTAATGACAAATGTTTTATTGCTCCTTTTGTAGAAGAGCTTGAACTTCCTGTTTGAGCAGTGGTCGCCAGACAGCAGGAAAAAAAAAATTTGACTGGAGGATCATGCACATTGCAAGCAAGAAAAGTCCATACACCATGTGACCGGAAAGACTTCTTCGAAGAAAAACAACTTGCGTATTTCCAAGCCCAACACTAGGTGGTGGACTTAATCTAAGCATGCGTATCTACAGTCAAATACACTATCAAACTTCATAGATGGAAGAACTAAAATTAAAAAACGATCTAAATAAAGATCAAATATTTTGGATCAAGAATGGAGTACGCTTGCATATATGAACTTTGACAATAAGTAATTGACTTTCTGTAAAAACGGCATCTGTGGGGTTTTGGTACTCGAGGTTGAGGCACCGTACAACGTATTCCTTTTCACCTCAGACTGTGGAAGGATAATTCTTTTAAAAACTTCCATGAACACTTTAATATCTGGGATTTTGAAAAGTGATCGCGGTTCTCTGCTTAGCAGGTATGCTGCAATGGCTGAGAGATGTAGGTGTATAAGTGTGTAGTAGATAACATACTTTGTTTTTGATAGGGTCAATGTGCTAGAATAGGGTACAAATCTTTTCCGCTCTGCAGCATAGCAAGCTCTTGTGGTTGGTGGTCTTGCCTCTCTAAGGATGTCCATACATTCATACATCAAAATTTTAAGATTCAGGAACCAGATTGCAGGGTTGAGTGGTCTTTGATCTGGGTGCGTGATTGTCCCGTGATTCAGTGTGAGAAAGTCCTGCCTGATGGAGAACCTCCCATGGGGAGACGACTAACAACTCAAGTAGTGTGGTATACCACGATTGCCTTGCCCATCTGAGAGCTATTTGAATTAATGTGTGAGGTTTGCTTGAGCTTCCTCATGAAATAAGGAAAAAGTGGGAGGGGTGGAAAAGCATAAGCAAAGATCCATGGCCAGTTCATCCATAGTGCATTGCCATGCGACGGTGCGTGATGAAACCTGGAGGCAAAGTTTTGAAATTTGCGTTCTCAGCAGTGGCAACGAGATCTATGTCTGGTTTTCCCCATGCACAGAAATACAGGAACAGTACTTGCGGGTGATTTCCCACTCGTGAATTTTTTTTGTTGCGGAGTCCTGCAAAAGGAGGTCAGCTAGGCTGTTGTCCATCTCTAGGAAATATTCTGCCAAGAGGTGTACGTGATGCTGTATTGCCCTTTTCCATATGCTCTGTGCTAGCTGAGATAGCCGAGGGGAATGAGTGACCCCTTGTTTCTGAATGCAATGCATTGCAGTCAAACTAAGAGCTTTGTGTGCATAATAAGATCGATGCAGTAGCCTAAAAAAAAAAAATCAATCTGAACCCTGTGTATCTAGCAACCTCGTTAAAGTTCCCCAACGCCTCCTCCCATCGTCACAGCCTCCAATGTCCACCTCCAATTTGGATCTCAACGCGGTGAGGATGTCGGGAGAGTTGTTCCATAATTTTTTATATATCAGTGAGCCTGTCTTTTTAGGTAGTGCTTCAGTGAGGACCATGTTCTCTAGGGGGAGAATTCTGGCAGGGGAGGTCTCTCTGGAGATATGTGACATGCCGGCATGTCGAGGTTGGAGGTATCTAAAGGCTTCAGTGCCAGTCAGTTCATACTGGGTCTGTAACTCTTCCCAAGTGAGTAGATTATAATTCCTCCAAACATCTCCCAATGCTGAAATTCCTATTAAGTCCCATGCTTTAAAACCCTGGAGGTTACGCACTTGGGACAGTGCATCACTATGCCATTGTGGGGTAATGTCAGTCAGCATCCCCTTCCATCCCAAACAGGACATAGCGTTGCGCCATATCAGAGCTATTGAGTACGTTTAGAGAAATAAGTTTTTACCCATAGGGGGAACAGTAGAGTATGGCTTAAAATCCCCATGACCAGAGGCAAATCTATGTCAGGACCGGAGGAGAGGATTACGTAGATCTTTCTTCACTTATTACACCAGCAATTTTAAAGTTAAACACAAAAAAATACAGTAAAAACTTCAAGTCTTATAAGTCCATGGAAAGTGTCCATACTAACCATTAACAGTATATTCCGTCCCTTGTATATAGATCCCCGTGGTCTGCAGTCCTTCCTCTTTCTTAACTGCTGTCAGTTAAATCCCTCTCATCCGAAGTAGAAACTAGTAAACGAGCAAGCTTAAGAAGCCAACGCAGAGCAGAAGGACCCTCATTCCCGCTTGCCGGGCACCTGCAAGTAGTGTTTCCTAACCCCGGCAACATTTCATTTATCACTAAAAACATATATATAAATTCAGTATGAATGTTTGGGCTATACCTCCATATTGGACCTTTTATTGAAACCCACTGCCCCAAAGACGGGCATCCCAGACATGGTCATCTCCAGCTTGGACCAGATCACCAATGTTAGCTTTCATTCCTTGTGACCCTGTGATTTATCGTGTTGCCAAAGTTACGTTTATGGGATTTTAGTGCATGATGTGACTGCTTCCTGATGAAGGCATTCCCACCTAAACGCAGGTTGTGTCATTACACCAGCAGCTACACACAACCTAAGCCTTTCACATTATCAACGTCAATGATACCCAATCTTTATTCTAATCATTAATGTTGTTAATTTATATGTATTAATGTTTTACACTTTGTATAGAACTTCATGAATTTACTATTGTTTAGGACACGGTGTATGTAAAATGCATACAATGATGTTTTCAACTTTATATTTTATCTGTATATAGAAGAATTTTAAAATAATTAAAAAGTATTTTGCAATAATAAGTTCTATAAGTCTTTTCAGTCTTTAGATGCACTATTGTTATCACATTGTCACTCGATTGAGTGTAGCATTTTTGTATGCCTACAAATTTCCACATATTGTCTCTAACTCTCTTGGTGTTACAGTGTTTGTGGGGGTGGGGGATTAAGAATTGTTTGTAGTATATACTTTCCCTTGTCCAGTGTTGTTCCCTTGTTCCACTCTGAGTTTGTGTCAGTTTCACTGTGCGCGCACCCTTGAGGGAGTAGAGACGCACAGCAGGCTCCGGGCTGAGCTCTTTCCCTTGGATTCACAGCGGGTCTGCTGGGGGCGCTGTTTAGCCCCGTTGGAAGCCAGCTGGACGCGTCGCAAGCTGAGAGGCACTGCGCTGGGCATAGAAGTTTTTATTTATTTAATGCAATTTTCTATAGCGCGAACATTACCCGAAGGTGTCAGAGAGCTTTACAAAAGAACCAGTTGCGATACATAAGGACTTAGGATAACATGAGTTACATAAAAGATACAAACAGGAAAAATTTTTGCAAATGTACAAGTTGTAAATTCACTTAAGGAAGAGATAGAAATGGATAAACTAAGTGAATACAAAAGGTCTACTACATATACTAGTGGTTCACGACGCACGACAAGGAATAGCAGCGGGCATTGCCTGAATCACAGCATAGTGTGAAGCCCCCCTCCCACCAACCCACGCAAGACACAAGAATGCTGTAAGACCTACGGCCAGTGGCTGCCTGGAGTATTTATACTAGGGTTCCTCTACACAATTAATATCACCTGCGAGGGGGCTACCCTATATATATTTCACGGGATGATTTTGATTCTTGGTGCTCTCACCCTCCTATTTCTATGAATCTCTTCAGGGATCACGATTATTACCCCGAATTAGCAGGAAGAGAAATGGCCCCCACAGCGCCATCCTCCTACAGGGGTGTACATGCTGCTTTCACAAGCAATTTCCAAAGCATTGGCACCCCTGCAGGAAAGCATGGACCAACTAACATCCCAGGTCTCTGGGGGTTCAGGGATCCTAGGGGACGTGGGGTCAGGGCCTAGCAGCATGTCAACTTCTACTGCCATAAAGGACCATAAACATAGCACGGGCACCTGCAAGGGATTGCCCGCTTATCGGACGGCTTCCGTAAGAGTGCGCACACATTAAGAAACGCACCCTACCGGGAGGAAGACTGGCCCACGAATACTGGCGACACTGCCAGACAGAATGCTGACCCTGATGATGGGTTCCCAGATATGGGGGAGGGTGGTATGGACGAGGACGGTTCCTCAGATGAGGAGGACTCGGGAAGGTCATAGTACCCCGACTCGACGGCCTCCAGCTCCTTTTTTGAAGAGGGTTCCATCTAGGCTGACATGTTTGAGCTGGAGGGCATATACCATTTAGAGTCCTCAGAGTGGCTCCCGGAATAAAAGGTGGTAGAGTTATGTCACCGGTAAGATTTGCCAACCTACAAAGATATGCGTGCGTGTCTTCTGTGGGGAATGCCCTACCTAGACAGTCAGAGGTGAAGGCGGCTGCCACCCCAGAGATTGACCCTAAATGATGCACCTTCTTTGCCAAGTACATGAAGGACCCTAAATAGGGCATTAAACGATCCAGGAGGCATGCCAGGATAAGTTACTCGAAGTAGTAAGCCCCCTAACAAAGATCATTGAGCTGGCCGAACGATCCAAGCTATCGGGGATGTAGTGTAGTTCCTATTATCCCAATAGGCTCTGCGCATTGGAATAATACCTTCAATAGTATAGGCCTAGACCAGACGTTAACTAGGTCTTCTACTGTCGATATTAGACTTAAAGTTTTGGGTTTGCCAGCTAGCTCAGAGTTCACTAGAAACTTTCTCGAATAGGCAAGGAGGAGTTGAACCTCCCTGGATAGACAAGAAGGGATTTAGTTTCTGACAACCATAGAACATGACAACTTTGCTCTCCCCTAATCAAGAGTGTATCTCTAGAGTCGTGTGAAAACAAAAGACAACTTATTTTACTCAGTCAGTACGTGCATTCTTAGTCTCACCAGATTGTAGAGAAAAGGAAGAGACGGGCGTGTTCAATAAAAGATAGTATTTATTGATCAGTCTCTTTTCTCATACAAGAGAAATGGATCGATATTATCGCAATACTTATGGTTAAGTAAAGTGCATACAATAAAAGCAGAAGTATAAAATAATACTGTAAAAACATTTATATGGTTTCTAAGCCATAAGGTGGTTTAAAATGAATAAAATAGATACATACACATATACATTTGACTAATCGTACTCAACTGGTGTTTCTAACTACGCCTACCCCAGTGTACCTGACCTGAGCCTAATACGTGGGCGGGAATAGAAAGTAGCAGGTTAAGTTAAGTTTGTTTTGCCAAGTGACTGACTCAAGAATTCTCTGCAAGGGGTTATTCAGTTCTGTACCTGGAATCTAGGATGAATGAGGGATGGTATCTCTCGTCTCTGGTCTCGATATTCCAGGCTGCCTGCGAGGGCTACCCGGAAGCGCCGGAGCTGGATTTCTCGGCAGGAGAAAGCAGCGTCTCGTTCTCAGCGCGTCAGGAAGGCGGGGCTGATGCCAGCGGGGTCTGCTCTGCTCTGGGCTTCGGCAAGTCTGGCTGCTCCGATCTCGTCACCACCGCGTGTGTTTGCTTAAGGCAATACCGGTAATATTTATACCTGTAAGGTGCCGAGATTGACGTAAGGATGGACATAGATACGTCAATAAGGATGTCATACGACTTGGTCGTTAGCACATTCTTTTGCTGAAGTTCTCGGTGAAATCAAAACAATGGCCGCAGGGTTTTTCCCAGGTTGTCATAGGTTTGATTTGTTTTGAGAACTCCGTATGCCTTATCAGGGGCTGGAGGAATATCGCTTGTCTAATTAGATGGCAAGCGTTATGACCTAATCAGATAACACGTTCCTGTGCCGTAGTTCGGCCTCATCAGATAGCGGTTTCTGCATCATGGGATGGCTGCTAGTTAACTTGTTAACCAGAACAGGGTCAGGAATATGGGGATCGATACAGAACCTATAGGAATACATCACACCCACTCCACGCTAACTATGGCCATGTTTATGAATCTAGGCATAGTAAAACATACTGTAGAGTATCGTGTATACCTTACCACCCCAAAATACATAAAATGCATTTTGAAATTATCTAATATACGATAAAAACAGTCACATGTATTATATGCACTCAAGCTGCAGAATAATGCTAAAGTAATCACGCATATGTATACATTATTGCTAATTGGTATATGAGAATTTACACATGAAATGGCTCTTAATACAGAAGAAAGGTTCGAGACCATTCCATCACAGAATAAAATAATTATGAACATACCAGCGGGCAGCTAATGTCTATAAAGTATCTAAAAATAGAAATTTTAGTTCTCTAAGAATAGTTCTTACTTTAAGCAGATGATTAGTGTTCCGAAAAATCGTAAAAATATTTTGGGGCTGCTGAAAAAATTGCTGTCCGTGAACTGGAGGGGAAATTGTTCATGCTACTTTATTATTAAAGTTGAAGGCCAAATTCAGGGTGTTGGGAACGCCGTGTGCAAGCTTGCTCAAAAGTCTCTATTTCTGCTCTGGTGAGAACATCATATCATTTAGACTGCCGAAAAAGCTGTCAACAGCTTCCTGGGAGAGTTCCACTAACTCGGAAAAAGGTGTAACCATGCATTCGTGTGCATGATTGTCTCCATTGACGTTTTGATTAGTATTGCTGACAGAAGGTCGTACCTGATCGATGCTGCTTTCATCTTGAACTTCACTACCCCTTAATCGTAGTGGTGAAGTTTCCACGAATGCCGTCATCAGGATTGGTAGCCGTTGAGGGCAGCACAAAGCATAAGCCTTTATCGGACTCAACAATGTTTCTGCATCCATTGGCGCATCTGATTGTAGCGTCAGACAGGTGTCCAACACGCATTCTTCTCCGCACAGCAGGCACCTTAATACAGGTAAAACACATCGATGCCACATTGGTCGAAATGAAAGAAACCAAGTCATGTTCAGGTCTCTAAGCCGGGAAAGTCCCAGGATTTTTGATATCCGGTCCCGGTATCCAATGGCTCGGATTGTTTCTTCCCTTGTCGCAGGTGTTTTGTCTGTGACACGGTTTGCCATAACGAAATATAAGGACTAAGAATAGGATTCCTGCAATTAGTCCCAAAATGAGGGGAAGTCCGCCAAAAATCGAATGGACGAAATCTGGAAAAATACCCAGTATGGCTTTGAATGGCGTTAATGCCATCGAAAATACTGTCTTAAATACTTTTGAGACTCCACTGGTATCAGAAATATTTAAGATTTCATTCAGGATTTCTGCGAAATGTATGGGGGAATTAGTTGATAACAATGAGTGAATCTCTGCAGTCGTCCTTGCGACTAGGAGATCATACGTTTCTTTTGATGACGTGAGCCTGGTCGGCGTCTGAAGAAGCACTGTTTTCATTCTGCTTAAAGTATCTATTCGAATAGAAGTAATTTTCAAGTTAGGCCATGCCCTTGCCTCCCTGTCTGGAAAGGAGCTGGGGAACAATAAGCGTCCACAGCACTTGACCTTCGCAGTCGTAGTTACGAGATAAGGAGTCCCGGGCATAAGACTACAACATCTGCGATTCACAATTAGAATGTAACTCCCATTATAGAGTCTTTGAAAGAATGGTTCTATCTCT
Source organism: Lissotriton helveticus (assembly GCF_964261635.1). Taxonomy (NCBI): domain Eukaryota; kingdom Metazoa; phylum Chordata; class Amphibia; order Caudata; family Salamandridae; genus Lissotriton; species Lissotriton helveticus. The sequence goes on from NC_136065.1 coordinate 1,662,758,758, forward strand.
GTTGCAGGTGTGCCTAGCTGGTGACATGAAAGGTTATTTGAGTTCCCTTCACAGGCTCCATGCAAACTAATTCCGTTACACAGAAGTGTACCGCTTAGTGACATCGCACAATTATTGCCACTAAGAAACACTTTCTGTCCTTTATTACTGACACATGCATGTGAATAGGGCAAGTTCCATGTTGTCTTAATGTACCCTTTTCCCAATTTTTCATACATGCCAGCCTGTATATATTTTTGGCAGTATTGAAACCTGAAGGTTGATATTGGAATATTAATTATCCCATGTATTATCCATTCACTGACAGGTCGTTCTGACATTGTCACTGGTAATCTCTCGAGTTTCTCAATGCTCAGGATTGTATAATCAGCACCCTTTTGTGCCATACTGATTTGTTTATCAGTAAGGTTAAAGATATTGAATAGTGACATTGTGTTGATTAAACGCCAAGGCACATAGCCTGAACGCAGATTTAGTAACGTCCAGCCAAGCTGTACAATAGAACGCAATTGAGACTGACCGTGTTGTAACAACAGTAAGTCTTGCGATATTATGTCGATTGCTGAAGACACAATGCTGTCCAAAGAAAAAATTCTGGAGGACAGAGTCTTCATCTGCTTCACTATGGTGCTTTTCCCAGACTCCCCCGCACCCAGAAGCAGCAGCTTGATTTCACAGGTCGCCTTGACCCGGTCTTCCCGCAGGTTCCGGTCAATCATTTTGCTTCTTTCCACAGCGGCCTTGTCCTCGGCGCTGAGGGTGCAACCCATGATGGGGTTGGGCGGAGGGCAACGAGCCCGTTGGGGTTAAGGCTATCAAGCTGGACGAGGGCTCTACCCCGCTGTTCCTATATGGGCAACGCTCTCCACTGCGTCCCACTCTCTCCCAGACAGAGTCATTAACCCATTGTCCACTACAGAAAGTGATTTTTCCAAATTAATACGGTCAATTTTCCGTATACTTTCTGCTGTCTCAATTTGAGTAACCTTCCAGGCCTCGTTGTAAGCTGCATATACAGAGGCTGCTATGAAGCGTTTTTGACGCTGTTTGCGCGGTCCCATAATGAAATCACGCAAGTCAGCACCATCAGTAAGTAAAGTTAGGTGTTGCTTAATTTCTGTCAGTGTGGAAGTTTGTAGCCATTGAAGGCATCATTTGCCCACACTGTAGGTGGTTATTATCCCTGGGTGTTGTCTTTGGGAATATCTAGGGTCTGGCCTGGTCAATGTGAACCCCTGTGTTTTGTTCAGGACTCTATCTTGACAGTTATTAGTATCTGTGGGCCAGATCAACCATTGTTTCCAATCAGGATGTGTTCTGTTTTGGTTTAATACATAGTTTACGTCTATCTCTTCATCTGTAGAGCTGTTGCTGTTCATAGTTGGCTTTGGAATAGACGGTTTATTTAAGTCTTTGATTTTGGCTAAGCCAAGACAGGTGGTTTGTTGAACAGTGTCATTCAAAAATATAATTTGTTCTGGGATCAAGCAGGCTCTAAACAATGATTCTATACCTTGTACTTGCCATTCTTTTGTACCCCAAACACTTTTTACTTCAACATTTTTGTCCCAATAATCGAAACCAAAAGTATTCATTTGTTCAAAAAATGAGTCTGAATATATCAACTTTGTGTTTGTTAGCATGGTCTTTGTCCCTGTCTTATTTGACAATTTGAAATAAAATGTTTCAGCATTACTTGTGTTGAAACCTGAAAAGTATGAATATTTGTCATAAAAGGTTCTTGAGCTTCCTTTTGGAGGGGTTGCACAATTTTCCCATTGATTATAATTTAAAACATTTCTAGGTTGTGCTGATTTATGTAAAAAATGGTTACCATAGTGGTTGTAACAGTACATACTATCATAAATAGACGAACCTGGCAAATAATCATGTTTGGTAAATTTAGCAGACATCACTAAGTCAGACATCATATTATTTATACTTTCAAAGTCCCAATCATCAGCAAATGAGCTTGGTTTTACAAAGTCACTCAATGAGATCTTAATTTGGTGTGGATATTTCAGGATTTCGACCGGACCATAAATTTCGTAGTCGGTATTGTCCCATGCTACCCCACCCGGTATAGGATTGGCTGTGAAGTTGACTGAAGAAAGTTCTCTTTTCTCGACGTGTGTGGTTTGAGGACCAAGTTGATTTTCTGACTTGCTGTGTCCATTTTAGCATATTTTCCCTCAATGAAGCGTCCCAAAGTTAGTACCATGATGAGCCAAAGTATGAGGATAAATGCACCAAAACCCACCCAAAATTCAATCCATGGAGAAATCAGATATGTTTCTTTCAGTTGTTTAAAAAGTTCTTTAGCTTTATCTTTAAAGGTTTTTGTTGATGCCTGTGTTTTAGATTCACTTTGGTCTTCAGAGGAATCATCGAAGTTTATGAAGTAGCCGGATGCAGTTCTGTCAATTGTTCCAATTGCTTCAGGATTATTGTTTCTTGCATATTCGTTTGTTACTTCATTGTAGGTTGGTGTGTCTCTACTAAATGTTCTTATTTGGGTTTTCAGAGGTCTGAGTTCAAATGCATTGTTGCATAGTCCTTGTTGTTGTTCTGTAGGCGTTTCGAATGTGATTAGCCTCTTAGTTTGGACCTCTGTATTTGTAGCAAACCTTGGTGTTCTACTACTTATCGGGAGTCCACTTGGCCTACTATTTGTTATCGGCCACATGATTGTGGTTTTACCAGGTCGATGGATACAACTCGGTTCTCCTTTTTACCAGCAAGCGGCGGTAGCACAACTGATCTTGTCCCGTTGATAGACAAGACAGGAACTGCTTCTCTGTAAGAAGGCCCAAATTCCTTCTTTACCGCGATCTTTTCTCTGACTAGATCCCCGACTTTTGGAATCCAGACAGGTCTTGCTGGGACAGGTGGTGGTTCTTCAGTGGTTGTTGGCTGTTGTTTCAACTGTATGTTGCTCAGGTCTTTTCTTGTTTCGTTTAAGTCCTTCAAAATAGCCAAACGATCTTTGATATCAAAGCTTTTTTCCTTCACCACTGAAGTCTGACTGTCGAGGTCTAAGACTAACATCCTAGTTCCAAATAATAATTCGTACGGACTGAATCCCCTCAGAGAATTTCTTGGCAGGTTATTTAGACTACGTTGGACACTTATTAGATGTTTGACCCACCCAGCTCCCGAACCTAATATCCTTTCCGTTATAGATAGCTTTATGCCTTGGTTTTTTCTTTACACCATCCCGTATCCCTCAGGAAGGAAGTGAGAAGAATCCCGCTATGCTATGCTCATTTGGCCATGTTTCCCCTCAGGCTTAAGGCTAAAGTGAAAACAATGGTCAAACGTAGCATGCTCCTAGCGTATATGCCATTTAGACTCGCCTATCTTTGTATAACAGTCCAGACGTCAGCCGAGTGCTGGTGATCCACATTATAAGTGGAAACTAGCCTGTATATGTTAATCGGACGCTTTGCTTTTTGCTGTTGATCTTTTCTGGATTGAAATGCCACGGTAGTATACCGTTTCTCTCGCCACTGCAATTAACAAGGTTCTCCTGTCTATGTTTGGAATTACTCTGTCCCCCACTCCAGGGATTCGAGCAAAAGGGACGGAGTTTGCATCAATTATGTATGTATAATTGAGTGGATAGTTGATCGGTAGCGCTGAGCAGTCGCCTTTTGATGACGTTTTCACCGCCAGCACTGTTTTACCGTCAATGTACTTCACTGTACGCTTTTTTCGAGCTACGGAAGCCGATTTAGTTGCTACCGCTGTGGCTGTCTCAGCCAATGAATTCCCTGCAACGTGAACGCCATCACGCTGATGACTCAGTGTATGTATCACGTGAGTCTTTGGTAGTTCTTTTTGTAAAAGAGCTATTTGTTCCCAAAGCAGTTTTTGCTTTATTGTTGCACCTGTGTCATCTTTGTAACCGTTTTGAATCCATGTCTGCAAATCGTTGTTATATGATTTGACGCAGTAATATGAATCGGACACTATTAGTGTCGGGAATACGCGATCTGCATTATCTAGCGCCATTTTCAATGCTATTATTTCAGTCTGTTGTTCTGAATTAGTTTCTACTGAGTGTGTTTTTGTTAATAGAGGTCTTAGTTTACCTCCGCGCCACACTTCTTTTGTAATCTCACATGTGGGGTTGTATGCTTGTTCTCCCCAAACGGAGGGTTGAGCCTGTCCGTCTGTATAGATTACACATGCGTATTGTCGTAAGGGCAGAATGTCGATTGGCAGAGGGAATGTTCTTTCATATTCTAGATTTTCCAGTTCCTCTAGTTCTGGATCAAAGTAGTACTTTACTCTGACCGTTGTAATTGAATTCACCCATTGTATCCATTCCGGATTCAATGTTGTTGTTGGTAAATTACACGGTGTTGTTAATGCCTCAAAGGCTGATTCTGCTGTTCTGACTGTAATACGTCTACCGTCAGCTTTATCTTTTTCTCTAGCTATTGCGGTTTGAACTGCATGAACAATTTTTTCTTTAATGCTGAACTTCTTTTCAGCTTCTGTATACAAGTGTGATTTGAAAGCAATCGGTACCTTTTCTCCCTCATTAGAGGTCAGGTATGTGAATCCGCATCTTCCTGGGATGACTCGAATCACAAGATTGCGTGTGTTATCACGTGTTTCTAATTTTGTTTTAATTAACATGTCTGTTTGTAAGGATCTCAAAATTTCTGTGTGTATTTGAGTCCACTTGGTTCTTTTAAAATCTGGTTTTATTAGATCATAAAGGGGTTTGACCCTTTTCTGCGTAATTTGCAATGTATGTTCTTCCGAAATTTAGGAAGCCTAGAATTGACTGTAGGTTTTTTAGTGTTCTAGGTGCTTGGAGTACGGCACATTTCTCTAGGAAATTGTCAGCCAGGCTTTTGCCTTCACTTGATAATTCATATCCTAAGAACAGGACTGTTAGATGGGCAATTCTGGATTTTTTAAAGTTGAATTTGTAACCCTCTGCTGCGAACCCAAGTATTATGGTGTTCACTCTCTTCAAGTGAGTATCCAAGTCATCATCTGTTAGGTAAATGTCGTCGACATATGATAATGCCTCGTCATCGTATGTTTGTAGTAATTCTGTTACTCTCGCTGAGAATACTCCAGGGCTGTTCTTGTATCCCTGGGCTAACCGAGAGAATTGTTTTTGAGTGCCATTTATTGAGAACGCAGACAAATATCTGCTCTCTGGTGCTATATTTTGACAAAAGAATCCATTAGAGATGTCTAATGTTTTGTATTTTTTGCGCACTATGTTATTCATTAGTGCAGCACTATGCGAGTTTTGTACTGCAAAAGTTTTGCAACATGAGTTAAGGTGTCTGTAATCCAAAACTAGACTATATGAATTGTCTGGTTTGGAGACCGGAAACAAAGGGTTGTTCATTTGTGAGGTGCATGTTTCAATCACCCCCTGGTATTCTAGTTGATCTAGGATTTCTTTTACCTGTTTTTTAGCTTCTTGCTTAATTGGGTACTGTCTTTGTGCAGTAGGTTGTGATTTTAACTGGATTTTGTGAGGAGGAGAGTCCTCATCCCATCCTACGTGATTTTGATATAAAGCAGGAGCTTGAGCTACTGCCCACTTTCTAGCAAGTGTGTATTTTTTATGAATTGGGATATGATTTGAGAAGGCAGGCATAATTATTTCTTCGCCATGAGGGCAGTCCCTGACAAACTCTGGTGGCCAGTCTTTTTCAGCTAGAAGGATGTCATAGCCCTTGGAGAGATTATCCCAAAAGAGTCCCCTTATTTTTCTAGTCTTATCCCCTTCTATACGTAAAGTTATTTCATATATTTTGTGAGGTTTGCTAACTCTGGTGTCTGCAGTTTCCACTTGAAGATATTCATTCGTGTCCACTGTCTCCAGAAGATTCATAAGGACTTTGCGAGCTATGCTCACTTCTGCTGCGCTGTCTAGCATTGTCTGAGCCCATTCTCCGTTTTTCAGTTGTGTCCTCAGTATTCTCGGCATTGTTAACTACTTTAATACTGGCTACCTTCTTTTTTGGAAATTGTAATTTCTTTTTTGGATGAGCAGGTTCCTTGTCTTTGGACTTGGCGTGCTCTTCTCTTTGTTCTGATCGTCCTCTTCTTTCCGATTTCTGCGAGGAAGTCTGAAAAGATTGAGAGGGGCGTGTATCAAAATCTTGATATCTATCAGGCTTCTTTATATTATCCCTATTTCTAAGGTTATATCTTTTCCCAGAGGGATCACTTTGGGGAGACCTATGTCTTTGGTTCGGAGATTTTTCTCTTCGCCGAGGAGACCTTCCTCTGGACTGGAATTTCTTTTCTTTAGGATTGGATTGTTTGTTTCCATCCCAGCTCTTTTTTTGTGATGTTAAATTATTATTAAAAAATACTTTTTCAGGACTTTCAATCAGTTGTGGTTTTACTGGTATTCCACCTAAACTATCTCTGCCTAGTTCCTCATAGGATTTTTCTATAATTCTGGCAATTTCAGCTGGTTGTTCTGTTATATCTATTTCTTTTAACCTCTGGCGGATCGCCACGTTTGCTGCTTCTCCCTTTATGTTGGCTAATAGTATTGCCGAGACCTGCTTGAAGTCTTTTAGTAATTTCATACCAAGAGTTAAAGCAGGTTCTGGACCGTATTCATCTTGAATTTGTTTTAGCACATCTGGTATTACCGAGATGGATGGAACACCATGCGTTTTTGTGTAAATGGAAGCAAAGACTGTACCCCAAGTGTCACAGTCCTCCACGTGTGGTGCGATTCCCATTGGAAGACAGATAGTCAGAATCCTGTGTTTTTCCAACGGGGTGGTGTCTGGAAACACCGCCTCTATTTGGATGATTTTTTGTGCTAACCAGAATGGTATTTGTTCCCGTTTAGCTGGTACTTTACCCAGGCAGGATTGTATGTTCTGTGGTGTAATTTTATTTGTGTTCCCCTGATGAGGGGTCAGTTGTGGAATTTTAATTGCTGGTTGGATTGTTGAAGTCCGCATTACATATTGGACTAATTGTCTATGCAATTTTATTAATTGTTTTAGTTGTATTAAAAGATTTGCTGCAGACATCCCGTCGATGTCTGGATGTGGTGTGTATCCGGCTAGGACCGGCCACGTTGCTCCTGGTCTACCTAACGGACCGAGCCTGGTGTTGGGATTATTATGTTTTAGGGCGCCATTAAATAAGAGCAGGTGCTCTTGAAATTTAAGTGGTACTTCCACCTCCTCGAAAGGAGTGTACTCTTCAGGAGGTTCCTCTGTTTTGTAATAGTGGAAGACCTTTGTTACAGCATTTGCTGCTGGAAAGTTTATCCATGTAGAGAATACCTCTGTCTGCCGATATTCGTGTGCCTCAATTACGAATATGACTGTGCCACCTCTAGGTGTCAGTCCATTTTCTATACGTTTTAAAGTTATAGATTTCCTTGTGTTGGCCGGGATGATTATTATACCCGGGTCTGCTTCTTGCAGTGCATTATCAGCTGCTACGAGTTCAGCAGTTATTCTAGCTGCCTCTCTATCTCCTTCATTGTCTGACATTGTACTGTCCAGAAGGTTATTCCGTTTGTTTGCAGATCAGGTTTCTTATGGAAACAAAGATTAGATGCACAATATTTTGGAACAGTGTATCCTTCAACGTTGACTAAACCAAGAACCATACATAGGAGTTTCCTCCTGCGAGGTTTGGCGGATATGACCTTTCACCCACTCCAGACGTCTTTGGAGTATTATGGGAAAAAAGGGGTCTGAGTGAAATAGCACGACTGAGTTACTCTAATGTCTTACGTTAGTTTTATCGCCTTTGCCAAACGCGTTGGGCGCCATGTAGTGTAGTTCCTATTATCCCAATAGGCTCTGCGCATTGGAATAATACCTTCAATAGTATAGGCCTAGACCAGACGTTAACTAGGTCTTCTACTGTCGATATTAGACTTAAAGTTTTGGGTTTGCCAGCTAGCTCAGAGTTCACTAGAAACTTTCTCGAATAGGCAAGGAGGAGTTGAACCTCCCTGGATAGACAAGAAGGGATTTAGTTTCGGACAACCATAGAACATGACAACTTTGCTCTCCCCTAATCAAGAGTGTATCTCTAGAGTCGTGTGAAAACAAAAGACAACTTATTTTACTCAGTCAGTACGTGCATTCTTAGTCTCACCAGATTGTAGAGAAAAGGAAGAGACGGGCGTGTTCAATAAAAGATGGTATTTATTGATCAGTCTCTTTTCTCATACAAGAGAAATGGATCGATATTATCGCAATACTTATGGTTAAGTAAAGTGCATACAATAAAAGCAGAAGTATAAAATAATACTGTAAAAACATTTATATGGTTTCTAAGCCATAAGGTGGTTTAAAATGAATAAAATAGATACATACACATATACATTTGACTAAATCGTACTCAACTGGTTTTTCTAACTACGCCTACCCCAGTGTACCTGACCTGAGCCTAATACGTGGGCGGGAATAGAAAGTAGCAGTTTAAGTTAAGTTTGTTTTGCCAAGTGACTGACTCAAGAATTCTCTGCAAGGGGTTATTCAGTTCTGTACCTGGAATCTAGGATGAATGAGGGATGGTATCTCTCGTCTCGATATTCCAGGCTGCCTGCGAGGGCTACCCGGAAGCGCCGGAGCTGGATTTCTCGGCAGGAGAAAGCAGCGTCTCGTTCTCAGCGCGTCAGGAAGGCGGGGCTGCGCCAGCGGGGTCTGCTCTGCTCTGGGCTTCGGCAAGTCTGGCTGCTCCGATCTCGTCACCACCGTGTGTGTTTGCTTAAGGCAATACCGGTAATATTTATACCTGTAAGGTGCCGAGATTGACGTAAGGATGGACATAGATACGTCAATAAGGATGTCATACGACTTGGTCGTTAGCACATTCTTTTGCTGAAGTTCTCGGTGAAATCAAAACAATGGCCGCAGGGTTTTTCCCAGGTTGTCATAGGTTTGATTTGTTTTGAGAACTCCGTATGCCTTATCAGGGGCTGGAGGAATATCGCTTGTCTAATTAGATGGCAAGCGTTATGACCTAATCAGATAACACGTTCCTGTGCCGTAGTTCGGCCTCATCAGATAGCGGTTTCTGCATCATGGGATGGCTGCTAGTTAACTTGTTAACCAGAACAGGGTCAGGAATAGGGGGATCGATACAGAACCTATAGGAATACATCACAGGGAAACCCCTGCACCATGGATGTGGTGGGTGGGCACAACAGGCAATGTGCCTTCTTGGCAATGCCAATTGTGCTCTCGCAGCAGAAAAACAGCAGTCACTTCTAATGCTGGACCCAAAAGTTAAGGGAACTCTCCTCATCTGAAGCAGGGGCCATAGCAAAGGGTAACTTATTAGGCAATCAATTTGTGAAGAAACTAGGCAAATTTGTGACCACCTTTTCAGAGCTCGATAAGGAGCAAACCTCCATAAAAAAACAAGCATTTGCAATGCAATAGGTCTCGCTTTCACGCGAGTTTGAGCTATTATTGTATTCGACAATGCCTTTTATTTATGTTTTAAAACCTCAAACATAAATAAAAGGCATTGTCCTTTACAATGCTAACAGCTTTAACTTGCGTGAATGCGAGACCTATTGCATTGCAAATGCTTCTTTTATTGCACTTTGGCCGCTGCACTGCTAGTACTCATCTTGGACACCCTGATTTCGACAGCCGATGTGGAACTCAGTGCAGTCAGCTTTCCGTCCACCATGATGTGGGTGAGTTTACCGCTCATGGTCAACTGTGGAAAAGCAGAGGAAGAACTGGACTAAACCCAGGCTGTTGTCTCGGCGGCAGACAGAGGGGGTATTCAGTGGCGTAACGAAACTTGAGGGGGCCCCCCTGCAAGATATGTGGAGGGGGCCCCACCTCCAGACTCAATCAGGAGCTCTCCAGCCAGAGTATTGTGCTGAGCGGGCTCTTAGAGATCACCCCCCGCCACCACAGGTGGTACGGGAGTCTATGTTACAGCAATAGACTGGTGCTTCTGCTGCCTTCTCCTTTACGGTCGCTGCTGCTTGGTCTCTGCCCTTGGAGCCAGACATGGCCTCATTCCAGTAGCACCTGGTACCCTCGTCTCTTCTTGTGACAACATATTTCCTGCAGGAATCCAAGAATTTCTAAATGCTTCGGGAGACACAATGCAGTCCCTTCACTTGTGGTTTTCTTACACCCTCAGCTACAACTGACTTGGACGGCGAGGCAAGCCCTAAAATGTTGATGTGAAGTGGGTGAAGATTACATTCCACAAAGTGGAGCACTCATCCCTGAATGCGGAAAGGAGGGCCTTTATCTATGATTGTCTGTTTTTTGCTATGGGCTGATTGTCTCATTTGAACCAAGCTCATCTGCTGGCCAGTTCCAAGAGCCATGACCTTTCCATATTCTGCTCTCTGGTCATCTCTCCTCATTTCTGATGATGCTTTGCTGCAAAGTTTGGTACACCTCACTCTTCCCTTTGGGCCCCTGTGTGCTCCTTTGTTCTTGGAGCAAGAAAACTTCAAGGATTGTTTTGTGAACTTCTTTTTTCATGGCCTTCCACCAGGGAATGGCTCCGGCTCCCAGGTGCTCACTTCACGAGCCAGGTCTTTGCTTTTATGAGTGTGAGAGACGCTTGCTCCGCTGTTAATTATATTTTTATGCACCTTACTGAGTCTTCAAAAAAACATTTTTACTATACAAAAAACAACATTACTACTGACTCAGTCTGTTTTATGTAAACTGTGTTAAACCCAGGACTCATAATGACATAAAGGACAAAAAATGAGTAGATCCAAGAACTTTAACCCTGTAGAAGATGGCTAGGAAGACGGACGTTTTGTGGGGCAAATTCTCCAGACACAATTCAAAGTTAGCCCATAGTCAGGCAAGAACTGTTTCTCTAAGATAGCTTTGTCTACCCCTTAATAGTGCAGATTTCAGTTGGAAGGCTACTTTGGAAAATGTTTGGTGTCGACTAGTAGTATCAGCAAATCAGCAGAATCAAGAAACCTCTCAGTAAATGATCAGAAAAAACTATTTAGTAACATCAGAAAGTATGTTATGATTAAAGTAGGAACAAAACAACAAACACTGGATCCGTCACTGCAAAGATATAGCATTGCATAGTATCATTCCCATTCTACGTGGAGAGTCCATTATTTCCTGCGCAGTGCTCACAAGTGGCCCTGGAGGCTTCTTCCCACTCCATTAGCACAGCATACCCCCCAGCTCCAGTCAATCTCTTGCCTTCAGGCAGGGTCGGGGGCTGGATGGGTGTCAGTCACCTTGTGCAGCCAGGCACCTTTGAGGCCCCAAAATTCACAGAGTTCCTGGGATGGTGTGTCTGGCTTGACCAATTGCAAATTAGCAGAATAAGACAGATTCATGCTCAGCTGACAACACCTAGACCGCCAAGATTTCAGGCCTAGGTTGTGCCAAAGACAACACCCTTTCAGCCACACAACCTATATGGCGTAGCTCGCTGTCCATGTAGGTAAGTGCTGCAGAGCCATACATAGGGGTAGTAAGCACAATATAAATCATTCAATACAATACAAAAGAAACATTTGGTTCTACTCCTTGCAAGCTGACTTTCAACTGCAAGAACATGGTGCAAGAAAGAAACAGATATGAGGTGCGCCACGGTGCATTATAAGGCCGAGTGTTGTCACGGAGGCAAGTCTGTTACTTGCAGTGCAGTCTTAATATTATGCAAGGTTTTACAAAATTATTCTCCCCCAGAATAATTTGACAAGAAACATATGTGAGATAATCAAACCATTTCATATGCTCAAGAGTTACTTTACTTATTGCAAAGTCATGTTATTTTCAAATTTGTATTTACATTATTCTCTCTATTTTTTAAATGTCAACAGTATTGGTATCTGCTGTAGGCGTGAACTCTAGAGCGTTCCATGGCATAGCCCTGAACACTGTGCGGTTAGTCATTAGCAAGAAGAGTATGTCCTGACCGCCAGGCCCTGATCAGTGGTAAACACGAGCCAATTGGTCTTTGCCACCATAAATGTAACTTTTCTTTCTACCTTGGTGCATATGTGCAGTACGACACCTAAGCCATGGGGCGTACCACTGATTAAGCACATCAATCATTTTTTCATTGCCTTCCATAAAATGTCTTTAGTTTTTCCTCATCACGTTAAACAATAAAAACTAACCAACAGGGCCCTTTTTAGGTAAGCGCACATAGCTCCCTGACGTGAAAGACAGGTATTGGAATGCCACTCTTTGTGGCTATAATATGAGGAATGTTGGCCATAGTTTTGTAGCAGAATTAGCTATTAGCAAAAACAGCAGGTTATGGACCCACAAGAATTATCCTTAGGTCAGCATTTCTAGACAGACTGCACCTATGTTGACTCAGACTGGGAACATGACATGGCCATCTCGCATGATTTTCTACAGGTTACCAATTTTAAGTGCCCAAACATACAAGCAGGAGCAAACTAAACAAGACACGCATTCACAATAACATGTGATTAATTACAGCCATACTGCAGGGAAAACAGAGGTCCTCAGGCACAGCTCAGAATTTTGATAAAAGAAAACACACAAAAAACTTTTTTTTACTTCAATGTAAGCAGACTTCAGAAAGACATCTATAAAGAAGGAATACGTCATTCTACTAATAGGTGGTAGCGCAAAAGAAAGTGGCAACGAAAGAAATTAGTAGCGATCAGGACCACTAGAACGCATTGCTGTCTGTAATCAGATACAGTCTATGCATAGCTGCCATGATTTCAGATTACTTATGTGTGACATTTTAAGAATTTCAGTGTAATTATGAGTGACATTCAACGACTATGAGTGACACTTTCTTGCAAGCAAAAATCAAGCAACAGAGAAGAGGGAGATAAATCATTTCAGAAATGATACCCATTTGAGCAATGAGAAACTTCAAGATTATCTCAAAACGGCTGCAAAGCACCAGAAATGGCAGGCCAGTCCTCCTCAATAGGTGCCAAAGCCAAAAGCAATACCACATCCTTCTTCAGCTTTCTGCCACGCACATACTCCTTCAAAACACCAACTCTCCTGTTCAAAACACACTCATATACTAGCATTTAAAATGGAGAGTCTCTGCACTTTTCAGCAGTGTTGTAATACATTTAATGGGAGAACAGCGGCACTTTGGAAGGGCGAATTGGTACTGTGGATAATAAGTACCAGCACTTTTTGTCTCTTTTCATTTAAAGTACCGTCTGCACCATTTCATAGATATACGTCACTCCTCCAACTGCAGACATCACTCTATAAGCACTGATTGAGGGCCTCTTCTGGACAGGCCACTAACCAACTTTCTGGAGTACGGGGTTCTGCTAAATTGCCAATCCCCTGTACTGGTGCTGGCATTGCTCTGATAGCAGCAGTTGCTGGACTACTCTTGACTTTGGGGGCCTAGTGATGCTTTAAAGAGTTGGCAGTCTGCAGAATCCTTGTTTTCAGATGCCAGTTCAGGTCATCGACAAGTCACAGGCTCTGGTCTGCTGGGCTTTTTCAAGATAGTACAGCCTAGACCATTCCCGGAACACACAGGGAGCCTGGGCAGGCATAGCTGCCAAGGTTTCAGCTTGCTTATGAGTGACATTTTCATTTTTTCAGTGTACTTATGAGTGGCATTCAAAAACTATGAGTGAGACTTTCTCGTGAGCAAAATAAAGTAATGAAGACCAGAGAAACATATAAATATCAGAATTTACACCCATTTGTGCAACCAAAAACTCTCATTTAGTTTAACGGTCGGTAGAAAATTAGAAAAAGATAATCACAAAAATTCAGTATTTTCTCCCTCATTAGTTCAACCTGCAAACAGTAGGAAAACGTGCTTTAGAGCTTCGCGTAATGATACCTGACTGATACATAAAATGAACAAAAACTGAAAAGTCATGTTAATAGTGAATACAAATGGCTTTAAGTGTACATGAACAAATGTTAATATCCGGTATATTTTTTCAATACTTGCAATCCTTCCTACCTTGAAAAGTGAGGACCCATAGATGGAAAAGCACTGTACACGGGAATCTCTGCGGGGGACAGGGCTGGTGAGGCAGCAGGGGCACAGCAGAACTTAAAACATTCCTGCCAGGTGTCAGAGTGAGCCCGATTTCTCTCAGACCAGCAGCGAGGGCCCGAAATTAAATACATTCTCGTCAGTTTTAAATAAATAAACTGTCAAGTGAACGGAGCCTCTGCAGCAGTTACCACCCTCAGCCTGGAGAGCAGACAGCAGAGCTACAGGGTCAGTGTCTGCCAGGCTGTAAAATTTTAAAACTACGAATACCTCCGTGAGCCACGCAGCAGCCTCCACTCTGTGATAGTCTGTGTCACGTTTTCAACCAGTTCCCGTCCCGTCGCAGGGCAGCGGTGATGACGCACTGTACTGGCTGCCGCAAAAAATGAAAGTAACACATTTGGAAACTTCCCACTGCGGCCCGCCCACCTCAGAAGTAACTAACAACTTCCAGCACCATTTAATTTATGACGACGTGAGAGCAGGCACCAAGAGCGTAGCTTTAAAACACCTCAGACGCAGGCGAAGGATCCAGTACCTCTAGACGTGGAGGAGGAGCACAACATAGCTCCACTCCTTTTTTACAAAGGGGCCAACAAGAACCGCCACAACGTGGGCGTGTCAAGAAACCCCAAAGATGGGTCAATCCCCCGGGCGAGCGGAGAACCAGGAACAACTATTACCAATGGTAACACAGGACCCCCAGAACACCGAGATGATTCCCATCTTTAACCTTGCTGGATACTCGTTGGGTGAGGATGAACTTTCTGTCCTCAAAAAGGGCCTGTCTTTTGTTCCAACCATAGCACCTAACTTTATGGAGGTCCAGACTGAACTCCTGCGCTTCTTCAGACGCATTAGACTGAAAGCGTTCTTCCAGATTCAACCCTCTTCTGAAAATAAAGCATTCACCCCCTTTCGCCCACCCTCGACCTTTTTACCATCTGCAGGTATGTTACCATCAGAGGTGATAACGTTTGAGAAATTGGTTCTTAAAGACCTCTCAAACTTACAACAACAAAGGAGATTTATACCATATAATATTACACTCAAGGAGAAACAAGCCATCAGTTCCCTTAAAACCAATACCTCAATTGTAATCAAAAGTGCTGACAAGGGGGGTGGTATTGTTATACAAGACCAAGACATCTATACAGTGGAAATTCAAAGACAGCTAGACAATAAAGAGCACTATCTAAGGTTAGCATCTAACCCCACAAAAGAAATTCAGGAACTAATACGGAAGGTGACACTGGATGCAGTGGATGAAGGGTTTCTGACCAAAAAGGAATTTAATTACCTAAATGTAAAAAGCCCCAGGACCCCCGTTATATACACGCTGCCCAAAATCCACAAGCATATCACCTCACCACCAGGACGTCCCATTGTATCTGCATGCGGGTCAATTCTAGAACCCCTAGGTGCCTTTGTTGATCACTTCATTAAAGTCTTTGTCCCCTCAACATCCTGCTATGTACGAGACTCCATGGCCATGATTAACTTGATCGAACATCATCCATTCAACCCAATTACTGACACTTTGTGCACTATGGACGTGGAGGCATTGTATACTAATATACCGCAGGGTGCTGCACTCCAGGTCATACAAAGAATTTTAGACACATGCCCAAGCCCACATGCCATACCAACAATATTCATCTGTCAACTGCTAGAAATCTGTCTGACTAGAAACTTTTTTTCATTCAAGGGCCTCTTCTACCAGCAGATCAAGGGGACCGCCATGGGCGCAATTTTTGCTCCGAATCTGGCCATACTATTCATGGACGAAATAGAGAGACAGGTTATTCTGGTACCATCGAACCCATTCTTCACCGGTATCATCATGTGGCATAGATACATTGATGACATTTTCATGCTATGGAAGTTTGACGTCAATGTTCTACGCCACTTCATGCACTGGATGAACAATAACTGTTCGGGTTTGAACTTCACATCCTCGTCTGATAAATCTTCCATTGACTTCTTGGATTTAACGATTTTTCATCATGAGGGCGAACTGCTCACTCGGTTGTTCAGAAAACCCACTGAGAGAAATACACTGTTGGAATACACGAGCAACCATCCGAGGGCTTTAAGAGACTCGCTACCCTTCTCTCAGTTCCTCCGAATCAGGAGAAACTGTTCAAACAGGGAAGACTACTTCAAAGAAAGTGCCATCCTGGCTAGGAAACTGAAAGATAGAGGCTACCCCAAAAAAACTGTAAAAACTGCTCTGAAAAGAGCTTGGTATCGTCCCCGAGAAACACTGCTTGTCCCAACCCCTAAGAAAGATCAGGAGAGGATAGCGTGTGTAACAACTTTCTCCCCCATATCCAACAGACTAAGAAAAATGATCCTACAACACTGGCCTGTCATCAATGCGGGCATCTTGAATATCGAACGCCCGCTTTTTGCTTTCAAAAAAAGCAAGAATTTTAAAGACCATTTGGTGAGAGCAGCCCTCCCCTGTCCTGTCCAACTTTCTACTCTTGAATCTAGATGGGGACTGTCCCCCATTGTTGGACATGTGAAGTGTGGGGGTTGCGTTGTATGTAATCTTACAATTGAAGGTAAAACATTTGAGTTCAACAACACTAAGTTCCAATGTAATACCCTAACAAATTATAATACCAGTAATGTTGTGTATCTCATTCAATGTCCATGCCAAAAAGTATATGTGGGCCAAACCTCACAAAAAATCAAGACACGCATCTGCCAGCACAGAAGTCGTATCAGATGCAAGACACCGAACGCCCCACTGGTGGAGCACTTCATTGATGCCAATCATAACGAGGATGACATCCGCTGGACAATACTAAAGGCATTAAAATTACCCCCAAGAGGAGGAAGCATGTCAAGTCTCCTTAATAAAGAAGAATTGAAGTGCATAATACTTTTGGACTCCATCCACAACGGCCTTAACCGAACGGAGGACTGGACCTCGCTCCTCTGATTTGACTATT
Organism: Lissotriton helveticus; assembly: GCF_964261635.1. Taxonomy (NCBI): domain Eukaryota; kingdom Metazoa; phylum Chordata; class Amphibia; order Caudata; family Salamandridae; genus Lissotriton; species Lissotriton helveticus. The sequence goes on from NC_136065.1 coordinate 1,662,775,695, forward strand.
TCTCAGTCTCTCTGAAACATGGCCTTAAATTCTTTTTTAATGACATTGTGAAATGGACACTCTCGGAGGCCTCACCTCTAATATGAACTCCAGACCGCACTGAACTGAACTACTGCAGTGCAACTGCAAGGATGTATATGAAATTTTTTTTAGAGGTCCTTCCTCTAATATGCATTCCAGATGCTATTGCAATCATTTTGAACTAACACAGTGCAAATGTTAGTGTATATTGTACAGAATTCTAGCACTATCCTTTTTCAATTATAATTCGTCAGTTGTATGGTGGGCCATAAATCATGGCCCGTGGTCACTCTAGGGGCACGCCGTACCACCACGAGGATTTTTTCCTCAAATGCACTCTTAGTCCCTCACTGCCGCGGTCTCTTTAATATGGCCGACTCACAATACACATTCACTATCACGGCACCCTCACCACCCCTGAGCCTGACGTGCACTCTAGTCCTTTCATTAATTCTTGCCCACTCCAAAATGGCACCCAAAGGGAACGCGCACGAGTAGTCCCTTGTTTGTGTTTGAAGTCCACACTATGCCTTAAGCCCCGGTGGACCCACAACACCCGGACAGCGTACCTATGCTGCACAGGACACGGAGAGAGACCACCGAGTCTCGCCGGTATCCCGCCCCGATTCTAGCGGCTTTATCAGGTAAGCAAAAGCCCAAGGGCGACCCAGGCACGCCCGGATGGAAGTTTCTACCCCCCTCTTTTCCTCCGGCCCGCTCTCTAAACCTCCATCCCCCTTTCTTCTCGTTTCAGCCTAAACGGGTGTTGAACCACTATTCGGTCCTTACCAAGGGAGTAATTTACCCCACGAGCGAAACCACGCGGCTCGCTCCATGCTGAGGTTACCTAACCTCGCCCCAAAACCAGGTAATCACTACGCTATGCACCGATGAGGCACAGGCTCACAATAGGCAGAGCCCACACAGCTAATGACATACCTTTCCCCCACTCTAGGTACCAGCTATCTATCGGTATACTGACCAAATCCTATTCAGTGCCTGACCAGAATATAATATATTACCCGGCAGGTCAGTGCTACGTGTATATAAGTCACTATATATGTATGAACAAGGAGTTCCCCCTTGTTGAAGACCAGACACCCCACCGTGCATGGAACGTACCCACTCGCCGGCACGGCTCACCACGCTCACTGCGTGGTCGCAATAAAGTGGAATAACCTGAGACACTGCTCGCAATGACAAGCACTCTGCGTGCATGCTATGCGCCCACCTGTCCGAAATTCTTGTAAACATCACTACCGGTTAAACACCTGAATTAAAATCACCCACTAGTTCACATCTCCCTACGTGCACTATACAATTGCGCAATCACTCGATTCGATGTTCTCAATTCACGGGACGGCTCCTGAATTATGAGTACCACTCCCTTGACCAACAACACAAGCATGCACAGTGTAAGTAATCCTCGCCACGCAAACTGTTTGTATATCTCTGTATAATTTCTTAAATTGTAGGCGGATGCCTTATAGTTTCTACTCTCTTTTCTCTCCAATTCTTCCACAGGCATTCCTAAAAACAGGCAAAATGATTCAAATAGTCCTGATGATGATCCCGGTTCACTAGGAGCCAGGGGATCGAAACGTTGACGGTTGAACAGTATTGCGGAAAATTCAATTGTATGCCATTCTGTAAATACTGTATGTCGAAACTTGTTTGCATTGAGCACTAACTTACAAGCGGCATTTGGCTCCAAACTTCTTGCCTGAAAAACTTTTCTTACTCTTGTTTTGCTTCCACTGCACTTTCTCCCTTGAAGGATAGGTACAGGACTGTGCCCTATCTAAAAAGTTTATAACTGACCACCTCTTGGTCAACCAAACTCCTTTTTATTTCTAAATTAAACATTTCCTTACCCGGCTGGGTCTGGAAGCTTGATTATAGTACCGATTGTGGTCTGTAAAATCATTGTCTTTGTTTATCTTCTCCTTTTTCCTAAGGACCTTTGTTGTCTTTAAAAATCGATTACCCATGGTCCAAAGGTACTTATTGGGTTCCCTTGTTGACATGAAAATGATCAGAGCAATGCCAGCACCAGTACAGGGGATTGGCAATTTAGCAGAACCCCGTACTCCAGAAAGTTGGTTAGTGGCCTGTCCAGAAGAGGCCCTCAATCAGTGCTTATAGAGTGATGTCTGCAGTTGGAGGAGTGACGTATATCTATGAAATGGTGCAGACGGTACTTTAAATGAAAAGAGACAAAAAGTGCTGGTACTTATTATCCACAGTACCAATTCGTCCTTCCAAAGTGCCGCTGTTCTCCCATTAAATGTATTACAACACTGCTGAAAAGTGCAGAGACTCTCCATTTTAAATGCTAGTATATGAGTGTGTTTTGAACAGGAGAGTTGGTGTTTTGAAGGAGTATGTGCGTGGCAGAAAGCTGAAGAAGGATGTGGTATTGCTTTTGGCTTTGGCACCTATTGAGGAGGACTGGCCTGCCATTTCTGGTGCTTTGCAGCCGTTTTGAGATAATCTTGAAGTTTCTCATTGCTCAAATGGGTATCATTTCTGAAATGATTTATCTCCCTCTTCTCTGTTGCTTGATTTTTGCTTGCAAGAAAGTGTCACTCATAGTCGTTGAATGTCACTCATAATTACACTGAAATTCTTAAAATGTCACACATAAGTAATCTGAAATCATGTCAGCTATGCATAGACTGTATCTGATTACAGACAGCAATGCGTTCTAGTGGTCCTGATCGCTACTAATTTCTTTCGTTGCCACTTTCTTTTGCGCTACCACCTATTAGTAGAATGACGTATTCCTTCTTTATAGATGTCTTTCTGAAGTCTGCTTACATTGAAGTAAAAAAACGTTTTTTGTGTGTTTTCTTTTATCAAAATTCTGAGCTGTGCCTGAGGACCTCTGTTTTCCCTGCAGTATGGCTGTAATTAATCACATTTTATTGTGAATGTGTGTCTTGTTTAGTTTGCTCCTGCTTGTATGTTTGGGCACTTAAAATTGGTAACCTGTAGAAAATCATGCGAGATGGCCATGTCATGTTCCCAGTCTGAGTCAACATAGGTGCAGTCTGTCTAGAAATGCTGACCTAAGGATAATTCTTGTGGGTCCATAACCTGCTGTTTTTGCTAATAGCTAATTCTGCTACAAAACTATGGCCATCATTCCTCATATTATAGCCACAAAGAGTGGCATTCCAATACCTGTCTTTCACGTCTGGAGCTATGTGCGCTTACCTAAAAAGGGCCCTGTTGGTTAGTTTTTATTGTTTAACGTGATGAGGAAAAACTAAAGACATTTTATGGAAGGCAATGAAAAAATGATTGATGTGCTTAATCAGTGGTACGCCCCATGGCTTAGGTGTCGTACTGCACATATGCACCAAGGTAGAAAGAAAAGTTACATTTATGGTGGCAAAGACCAATTGGCTCGTGTTTACCACTGATCAGGGCCTGGCGGTCAGGACATACTCTTCTTGCTAATGGCTAACCGCACAGTGTTCGGGGCTATGCCATGGAACGCTCTAGAGTTCACGCCTACAGCAGATGCCAATACTGTTGACATTTAAAAAATAGAGAGAATAATGTAAATACAAATTTGAAAATAACATGACTTTGCAATAAGTAAAGTAACTCTTGAGCATATGAAATGGTTTAATTATCTCACATATGTTTCTTGTCAAATTATTCTGGGGGAGAATAATTTTGTAAAACCTTGCACAATATTAAGACTGCACTGCAAGTAACAGACTTGCCTCCGTGACAACACTCGGCCTTATAATGCACAGTGGCGCACCTCATATCAGTTTCTTTCTTGCACCATGTTCTTGCAGTTGAAAGTCAGCTTGCAAGGAGTAGAACCAAATGTTTCTTTTGTATTGTATTGAATGATTTATATTGTGCTTACTACCCCTATGTATGGCTCTGCAGCACTTACCTACATGGACAGCGAGCTACGCCATATAGGTTGTGTGGCTGAAAGGGTGTTGTCTTTGGCACAACCTAGGCCTGAAATCTTGGCGGTCTAGGTGTTGTCAGCTGAGCATGAATCTGTCTTATTCTGCTAATTTGCAATTGGTCAAGCCAGACACACCATCCCAGGAACTCTGTGAATTTTGGGGCCTCAAAGGTGCCTGGCTGCACAAGGTGACTGACACCCATCCAGCCCCCGACCCTGCCTGAAGGCAAGAGGTTGACTGGAGCTGGGGGGTATGCTGTGCTAATGGAGTGGGAAGAAGCCTCCAGGGCCACTTGTGAGCACTGCGCAGGAAATAATGGACTCTCCACGTAGAATGGGAATGATACTATGCAATGCTATATCTTTGCAGTGACGGATCCAGTGTTTGTTGTTTTGTTCCTACTTTAATCATAACATACTTTCTGATGTTACTAAATAGTTTTTTCTGATCATTTACTGAGAGGTTTCTTGATTCTGCTGATTTGCTGATACTACTAGTCGACACCAAACATTTTCCAAAGTAGCCTTCCAACTGAAATCTGCACTATTAAGGGGTAGACAAAGCTATCTTAGAGAAACAGTTCTTGCCTGACTATGGGCTAACTTTGAATTGTGTCTGGAGAATTTGCCCCACAAAACATCAGTCTTCCTAGCCATCTTATACAGGGTTAAAGTTCTTGGATCTACTCATTTTTTGTCCTTTATGTCATTATGAGTCCTGGGTTTAACACAGTTTACATAAAACAGACTGAGTCAGTAGTAATGTTGTTTTTTGTATAGTAAAAATGTTTTTTTGAAGACTCAGTAAGGTGCATAAAAATATAATTAACAGCGGAGCAAGCGTCTCTCACACTCATAAAAGCAAAGACCTGGCTCGTGAAGTGAGCACCTGGGAGCCGGAGCCATTCCCTGGTGGAAGGCCATGAAAAAAGAAGTTCACAAAACAATCCTTGAAGTTTTCTTGCTCCAAGAACAAAGGAGCACACAGGGGCCCAAAGGGAAGAGTGAGGTGTACCAAACTTTGCAGCAAAGCATCATCAGAAATGAGGAGAGATGACCAGAGAGCAGAATATGGAAAGGTCATGGCTCTTGGAACTGGCCAGCAGATGAGCTTGGTTCAAATGAGACAATCAGCCCATAGCAAAAAACAGACAATCATAGATAAAGGCCCTCCTTTCCGCATTCAGGGATGAGTGCTCCACTTTGTGGAATGTAATCTTCACCCACTTCACATCAACATTTTAGGGCTTGCCTCGCCGTCCAAGTCAGCTGTAGCTGAGAGTGTAAGAAAACCACAAGTGAAGGGACTGCATTGTGTCTCCCGAAGCATTTAGAAATTCCTGGATTCCTGCAGGAAATATGTTGTCACAAGAAGAGACGAGGGTACCAGGTGCTACTGGAATGAGGCCATGTCTGGCTCCAAGGGCAGAGACCAAGCAGCAGCGACCGTAAAGGAGAAGGCAGCAGAAGCACCAGTCTATTGCCGTAACAGACTCCCGTAGCACCTGTGGTGGCGGGGGGTGATCTTTAAGAGCCCGCTCAGCACAATACTCTGGCTGGAGAGCTCCTGATTGAGTCTGGAGGTGGGGCCCCCTCCACATATCTTGCAGGGGAGCCCCCTCAAGTTTCGTTACGCCACTGCCGGTATTGATTGATTTAAACTTAAAGACTAGAGAGCCTGCTATGGGGCAGCCCTGCACTATTGCTTAAAAGCCGCTGCCAGACTCACGGGCCCCGGCCGGGCCCCCCGCACCAGTCCTCATGAGCCTCAGGGCCCCGTCCGGGGCCCAGACAACATTTATAAGTGAAGTGCCTCAATCATGGGCCCCGGCCGGGGCCCCCACACCATTTCCAAGAGTCTCAGGGGCCGGGGCACCCGCACCATTTTGTCAGAGCCTTCTTGCGCGGCAGCACCACAGTTCAATTTATTAAAGAGGACGGGCGCGGGAATGCCGGGCGTGCGCAGTGCGCACAGTCCATTAAAATCAATGATGTGTTACAGTGAGGGGCCCGGGGCCCCCTGGAGCGCGGGGCCCCACTGCAACGCGGGGGCTGCGTGGGCTTGTGTTACGCCCCTGGTGGTATTGAGTCAGAGGCCCGCGTTCCTGCCGCTGCAAGAAAAAGCAGCACTGAAAGTGATCGCTTTCGCGATCGCTATTGTAATGAAGCTGAACAGGCAGGGACAAAAGCATAGTGGGGGTGGGCGGGGGGTAGGGGACATTCACAACAAAGCCCCATTAACAAGTAAATGGTCCTTAAAAGACCTGCGTAGTACTCGTGGTGCAGCTGTGTGTGCCCGGGAAGCTGGGGTGAGGTGCCAGAGGGTGACAGGCAGAGGGAGGGAGACAGTGAGAGAGAGGGAGGGAGACAGTGAGAGAGAGGGAGGGAGACAGTGAGAGAGAGGGAGGGAGAGAGACAGAGGGAGGGAGAGAGACAGAGGGAGGGAGAGAGACAGAGGGAGGGAGAGAGACAGAGGGAGGGAGAGAGACAGAGGGAGGGAGACACAGAGGGAGGGAGACAAGACAGACAGAGGGAGGGAGACAAGACAGACAGAGGGAGGGAGACAAGACAGACAGAGGGAGGGAGACAAGACAGACAGAGGGAGGGAGACAAGACAGACAGAGACAGACACAGACAGACAGAGGGAGACAGACAGACAGAGGGAGACAGACAGACAGAGACAGACAGACAGACAGACAGAGACAGACAGACAGAGGGAGACAGACAGACAGACGGAGACAGACAGACAAAGGGAGACAGACAGACAGACAGAGGGAGACAGACAGACAGACAGAGGGAGACAGACAGACAGACAGAGGGAGACAGACAGACAGACAGAGGGAGACAGACAGACAGACAGAGGGAGACAGACAGAGGGAGACAGACAGACAGACAGAGGGAGGGAGACAGACAGAGGGAGGGAGACAGACAGACAGAGGGAGGGAGACAGACAGAGGGAGGGAGACAGACAGAGGGAGGGAGACAGACAGAGGGAGGGAGACAGACAGAGGGAGGGAGACAGACAGAGGGAGGGAGACAGACAGAGGGAGGGAGACAGACAGAGGGAGGGAGACAGACAGAGGGAGGGAGACAGACAGAGGGAGGGAGACAGACAGAGGGAGGGAGACAGACAGAGGGAGGGAGGGAGAGAGACAGACAGAGGGAGGGAGACAGACAGAGGGAGGGAGACAGACAGAGGGAGGGAGACAGACAGAGGGAGGGAGACAGACAGAGGGAGGGAGGGAGACAGACAGAGGGAGGGAGGGAGACAGACAGAGGGAGGGAGACAGACAGAGGGAGGGAGACAGACAGAGGGAGGGAGGGAGACAGACAGAGGGAGGGAGACAGACAGAGGGAGGGAGACAGACAGAGGGAGGGAGGGAGACAGACAGAGGGAGGGAGGGAGACAGACAGAGGGAGGGAGGGAGACAGACAGAGGGAGGGAGGGAGACAGACAGACGGAGGGAGGGAGACAGACAGAGGGAGGGAGGGAGACAGACAGAGGGAGGGAGACAGACAGAGGGAGGGAGACAGACAGAGGGAGGGAGGGAGGGAGACAGACAGAGGGAGGGAGACAGACAGAGGGAGGGAGACAGACAGAGGGAGGGAGACAGACAGAGGGAGGGAGACAGACAGAGGGAGGGAGACAGACAGAGGGAGGGAGACAGACAGAGGGAGGGAGACAGAGGGAGGGAGACAGAGGGAGGGAGACAGAGGGAGGGAGACAGACAGAGGGAGGGAGACAGACAGAGGGAGGGAGACAGACAGAGGGAGGGAGACAGACAGAGGGAGGGAGACAGAGGGAGGGAGACAGACAGACAGAGGGAGACAGACAGACAGAGGGAGACAGACAGACGGAGGGAGGGAGACAGACAGAGGGAGGGAGACAGACAGACAGACAGAGGGAGGGAGGGAGACAGACGGAGGGAGGGAGACAGACAGAGGGAGGGAGACAGACAGAGGGAGGGAGACAGACAGAGGGAGGGAGACAGACAGACAGAGGGAGGGAGACAGACAGACAGAGGGAGGGAGACAGACAGACAGAGGGAGACAGACAGACAGAGGGAGACAGACAGACAGAGGGAGACAGACAGACAGAGGGAGACAGACAGACAGAGGGAGACAGACAGACAGAGGGAGACAGACAGACAGAGGGAGACAGACAGACAGAGGGAGACAGACAGACAGAGGGAGACAGACAGACAGACAGAGGGAGACAGACAGACAGACAGAGGGAGGGAGACAGACAGACAGAGGGAGGGAGACAGACAGACAGAGGGAGGGAGACAGACAGAGGGAGGGAGACAGACAGAGGGAGGGAGGGAGACAGACAGACAGAGGGAGGGAGACAGACAGACAGAGGGAGGGAGACAGACAGACAGAGGGAGGGAGACAGACAGACAGAGGGAGGGAGACAGACAGACGGAGGGAGGGAGACAGACAGACAGAGGGAGGGAGACAGACAGACAGAGGGAGGGAGACAGACAGACAGAGGGAGGGAGACAGACAGAGGGAGGGAGACAGACAGACAGAGGGAGGGAGACAGACAGACAGACAGAGGGAGGGAGACAGACAGACAGAGGGAGACAGACAGACAGAGGGAGACAGACAGACAGAGGGAGACAGACAGACAGAGGTAGACAGACAGACAGAGGGAGACAGACAGACAGACAGAGGGAGACAGACAGACAGAGGGAGACAGACAGACAGAGGGAGACAGACAGACAGAGGGAGACAGACAGAGGGAGACAGACAGACAGAGGGAGACAGACAGAGGGAGGGAGACAGACAGACAGAGGGAGGGAGACAGACAGACAGAGGGAGGGAGACAGACAGACAGACAGAGGGAGGGAGACAGACAGACAGAGGGAGGGAGACAGACAGACAGAGGGAGACAGACAGAGGGAGGGAGACAGACAGACAGAGGGAGGGAGACAGACAGACAGAGGGAGGGAGACAGACAGACAGAGGGAGGGAGACAGACAGAGGGAGGGAGACAGACAGAAAGAGGGAGACAGACAGAAAGAGGGAGACAGACAGAAAGAGGGAGACAGACAGAAAGAGGGAGACAGACAGAGGGAGACAGACAGAGGGAGGGAGACAGACAGACAGAGGGAGGGAGACAGACAGACAGAGGGAGGGAGACAGACAGACAGAGGGAGACAGACAGAGGGAGGGAGACAGACAGACAGAGGGAGGGAGACAGACAGACAGAGGGAGGGAGACAGACAGACAGACAGAGGGAGGGAGACAGACAGACAGAGGGAGGGAGACAGACAGACAGAGGGAGGGAGACAGACAGACAGAGGGAGGGAGACAGACAGACAGAGGGAGGGAGACAGACAGAGGGAGGGAGACAGACAGACAGAGGGAGACAGACAGACAGAGGGAGACAGACAGACAGAGGGAGACAGACAGACAGAGGGAGACAGACAGAGGGAGACAGACAGACAGAGGGAGACAGACAGAGGGAGGGAGACAGACAGAGGGAGGGAGACAGACAGACAGAGGGAGGGAGACAGACAGACAGACAGAGGGAGGGAGACAGACAGACAGAGGGAGGGAGACAGACAGACAGAGGGAGGGAGACAGACAGACAGAGGGAGGGAGACAGACAGACAGAGGGAGGGAGACAGACAGAGGGAGGGAGACAGACAGAAAGAGGGAGACAGACAGAAAGAGGGAGACAGACAGAAAGAGGGAGACAGACGGATTTGTGGTGGAATTTTGCCAACTACGGATTACATGTAGTACATTGTTTTTGGCAACGTTTTTCCTGCTATTGAATTCATAGCATGATTCTTTTTGTTTTGTATTGGTATGCATTGACATGGCACGAGTTGCCATTAACGCATGATGTAGTTATCAATGTATTGATCAGTTAGCTCTTTCGTTGTGCATACATGATTGAGTTCTGGTATTGGTAGACGTGGCACTGATTAAATGAACTTAATATGTTTGTTTGTAGGATGAGATTCCAAAAGAGACTGAAGCTGCATGACAACTTCGACAGCAAAGAAGAGGAAGGACTAGACAACAGGGATCTAAATACAAAGGACGAAACTGTTAATGGTTACTATGGACACTTCCCAAGGACTCACGGGACTTCAAGTTTTTACTGTATTTTTTGTGTTTACATTTGAAACTTCTGGTGTAATAAAAAGCGAAGTAAGATATGCATAATCCTCACCTCCCTGTCCTTAATAAAATTAAAAGTTTTGTTCACTACAGCTAGGAACATTCTCATTACACGCATAGAGGGAAGACAAGCCAGCTGTTTTTTATTGCAACCCACGGAAAACAGCAGGCACAGATATCTTCACTGAACTTAGAACCGTGTTCAGCTCAAACATACCATAACATTCCAACAAACGAGGTCGATTCGAGACAAATCCATGAGACTTTTACAATATAGACAACTTTTCGAACAAAACACAGTTTAGACAATACTAACATCACAGCAATATATGTGCCGACAATGTTAGCACCTGGAAACTGAACTATGGCATAACTAATCACTATCACGCCCGGTTTATTCTGAATTTATCGCTGTCGAGGGTTCCTGTGTTCCAAGTGACGCTAACCTTAACTCAAACGTTCTAATGTGTAGTATTATACAGTCATCTTTAGAGGGTAGAACATAGTTGTCATGAAATAAGCGAATAACTCAAGTGCTTCTTTCGGTTTCCCAGTTGACATGCAAGGACCGCCCTTTGTTTTGAGGTTTCCAGCAGTTAACCTGGAGTCTTACGCCTGCAACTAGTCTTCCCAAGAGCATCACCCCACCAAAGACCCCTTTTCCCTCTGACGTCTTCTTTCCAGCCTTTCCATGCAGTCATTAGTACTGTCCACCACCATCATTCGCTTTTCTTACTACTGTTCTATTATTTGTGACCCCAAAAAATGTCTCTCACCTCGGGAATACCTCTTCTTCCGCTTTTCTTCCCGGAAATAGAAACAAGATGGTGGTGCAAGTTGAGCGTGTTAGCCCCACCCATCCACTCCTTTCTTATTGGCCAAATACAACACGGAAGCCGATCCTGTGGGACTATTTTCAATTACACTCGATGATTGGAGCCTACATTGGACCTCACGCTCTCCGATTGGCGAAGAAAAAAAGGCCTGGAAACGAATCCAACTCTTCCATTGGTTAGAGTTGTGTGGGCGGGTGCTCTGTCTTTTGCCTCCGGTGAGATTACTGGGCTAGAGAATGGTGCTAGTGATAGATATGTGCACTCTGATTGGGTGAATCATTCATCCCACACAAGCATAGTAAACGAAGAGCCCAGTCCTGATTGGTAGGCGATCTCCGGGACTTCGTTGTGGTTGGCTTCGAGCCGGTTACCTTACATCGGCACGTGTGAGGTTTCTGAAGCGGGAAAATGGCGGCGGTGACAGCAGCTGGTGGGGCGCCTGGTACCGGCGGGAGTCGTGTATCCAGTGGTAGAGATTTGAATTGTGTCCCCGAGGTGGCTGATAGCCTGGGAGCTGTGGCCAAGCAGGGGTAAGTGATGCGCGCAGGAGTAACAAAAGGAGGAGTAACAAAAGGAGGGATAAAGGTGATGTAACGTGGAAAGTGAGGGAACCCAGTTTGACAGCACGTGAGGCTACAGAGGACTAGTGGGAGGGCATGTTAACGTTTTAGACTCAGCAACGGTTTTGACGGAGTTACCGGAGGCTTCTTACCTGTTCTCGATATAGTGGCACAGGATGGCCGTGGGTTTGGAGATGTACAGTTGAAGTTTAAAGCACAACGTGGGTGGAACTTTCCGGGCAATGGTCTCCTGGACTTATCGCACGAATTGTAGACTGTACTACTACTTCTGTAGCCGTAGATGCATTTTATAGATGATTAGATGGGGACTAGGAGTTTTGCAAGGAATTACACGAGCCTCCGTTAAATTTACGTCATGCTAACTTCCCTTTATTCAGTAATTCCTTTTCTGCATACTATGACTTGGATACCAGCCGTAGGATCCCAACCTGTCATGACGGGCGTGATTATGGATGGTTTCTCTTCTTTTAATATCCTTTTTATGGGCAATTGTCCCCATAAACGTAATCTTATTGCTCTCTCCTAATCTCGTTATGGAAGTAATGTTGCTAATTGACACTTCTGCCCAGTGGTCGAAGTGGGGGGGTACAAAGTAGGGGAACTGTGGGCGGAGAATCAGAGGGTGGGAATAACCCACGGATTGGATCAGTGGGCAGAGCCAGATGTGAGGCCAGAATGCGCAAACATCCCATGAATCAAAACTTCCACTAGACCATGGGTAATCAATCAATTAATTCTTTCTTTATTCGGGTATTGAACATGAATATCCATAAAAGCACAATTAAAAATACATAAATATACAGTCATATAAATAAGAAGAATCAGTAAAAACCACAAATATATGTACAAAAACATTATTATCTTTCTCCTATTATATTAAACAGTATTAAGAATTGATTTACGCCAGGGGTCTCCAACGAGTAGCTCGGGAGCTACTGGTAGCTCGCCAGTACCTTCAAAGTAGCTCTCAGAAAAGTTCAGCTCAGTATCAAATTCAGAGAGTAGGCGACTATTAAAGAAGGCAACACTGCTCATCTCAAGACCCTTAGAGTGCCAGCCAGCCAAATCTATGGCAGTAACTCATACTAAACACACACAGTATCGGCCTATAGGGCTGCCACTTGACAGTCTGTATCCAATTTAAAAAAAACTAAGCCACAAGGAGATTGACCATGTAGTAGTCCCTGCTTTAACTGTCGCAACATGTGTGTGAAAAGTGGACCATAAGAGAAGTGTAACAGCGGTAGCCTGAACAGTAATCAGTGCTGACCCACCAAAGTGTGACACTGCAGGAGCCAGAGTGAAAATGTGTCAGTTGGGTGCATGATCAGCTCAAGACCTGAGGAGAACAGGGCATGATCCAGACCTGAGAAAATTAAGAGACTCATCAGCAATTATGTGCGTCCATAATCAACACTATTGGTTCCTGAAAGCTACGCCTGGTGTCAAGGACCGCCAAATGTGTATGCTAGCTCCCATCATAAGGGTGTTATCTCTGATATAATTGTGCCCATTCGTGGCATAATAGTGCCAATGGCATAATAATGGTCATCCTTGACTATTTTGGGTATTTTTGGTCCTAGTTGTGGTATAGTGGCAGGCATCATTTAAATACTGGGAGCATGACTGGGCTACATTTACCTATTTTTGGCATAACAATTGTCATGACTGATATGTTTCTGCCCTGACCCTTATGGTTTCCAGCCTTGGCACAACTGGGGTCCTAGTATAATAGTGCAGCATTATTGTTATAAAACAGGCATCCGTGGTGCTGTGGTGAGAATCTACAGCATAAGACTGTAATACCTGGGTATTCAAAGAAGTCTGTCCTTATGAGGCATTTGTCCATGGGAGTACTTGATGAAAATGATAAGAGGATGTTTTGGGACTGTGCATTTCCTAAAATCTGAAAACTGATATTTTAAAGGCAGTTTGTTTTCAAAAACAGGTTTTCTTCTGGGAAACTGAGTTTGTTTGCCCAAAGTGGTATTTGATAGAACATTTTCAATTTCAGAAACTGATGAATGATAATTCAAGCTTATCTGGGGAGACCTACTGATGTACTTATATGCATTGTGTGGTAGGGCATGTCAAGATTTGAATGTTACTTCATAAGTCAGGTGGAGGCATTTTATATTTATGAACATTTTCCTGGGATTTCTGCTGGTAACCACACCAGGGGGCGTATTACGTATTTGCATTGTTTGCGCCCGCCGCACCTTTGAAAAGGTGCACCTGGCACAAACAATGCCAATGTTCCCCGTTATCGTTAATGTTCTGCCCTGGGGGCAGTACATTCATGTGAAAACACAGAGCAGTTGCTCCTTGTTTTCACAGTGCACATTTAAAGGGGATGAGAGATCCCCTTGTAGGGGGGTGCAGTCAGGGCTGCTCTCAGGGGGCGCACTGACAGTAGGCCAACTTTTAAAAGGGCACACTCTCAGTGCACCTTCTGAGGGCTTCTTTGTCTCTGCGCCCGTGTCTGTAATATGACGCTGGCGCAGAATCAAAGGAATTCCCTCATTTGCATAGGTCACTCCCATATGCAAATGAGTGAACAACCTCTGTTGATAGCACTGGCGCTTTAAGTGCACCAGCGATATTGGTATTATAGAAGGGGACGCACAAACGTCTGCGCCCCCTTCTATAATACCAAAGTTCCCTTTGGCCGTGCATAGCTGGCGCAAACGCCCCTTGTGCCCCCGGGGCACAGCATGTAATACAGCACCTGGAATACTTGGGTGGTACCACTGATCCTGTTTGGGTGGTCATAGTGTAGTCACTATTTCACAGTTATAACATTTACTAGTATCTCGGGAAGACTTTCCTTGAGCAGAAGTAGCTCTCACTACAGAAAAGGTTGGAGACCCCTGATTTACGCAGTCTAAAAACATTCTTTAAAAAACCAGAAACTGAAGCAACAGTTAAGACATTGTCTAGTTTCTGAATTTCTAAAAAAGCTGGGCGACACTGATTAAAACCCATTATCCTTAATAGCGGCAAAATCCATCTTTTGCTAAGGGGAGCATAATTTTTACAAAATAGCAAGATATGCATATCCAATTGTATGGACAGGTCATCACAGGGACATTTATTAAGGTCCTTTGTCCAATCATTCATTTTAGGGTAGCTAAAAAATCTAAATAAGATATTCATTCTGAAGCGTATTAATAAGAACTTTTCAAAGTCTTTCATTTGCAATTTCAAATATAGCTGGGTTTCGCTAGTAATCAATACCAGTTGGTGCCCCACCACTGTGCTTTTCCTCATCTCCAAACAATTCCTTTTGTCCTCCATATGTAACATACATATATGCTTTAATTCTTTTCTGGTTACATGGGACATAGAAAGAGGATCATCAATGTATTCACGATGTCCAATCTCCAATCTCCATGAGGAATGATTTTACATACGCCAGCCATCTCATTTTACTGCTTTTTTCTAGGTTCATGGCGTCTTTCAGAATTGTTTGATTAAAAGCGCACTCCTCCGTAGACCACACCCTATGCCATAATAAAACTGGTTGGATTTTAATAACATCCTCTATATAGGGTTGACCCAGCTCCATATGGCAATTATGGGTGGACAGTGTCTCAGGGACTGTTAGGAGGTGTCTAAAAAAGGAATTTTCTACTAGTTGTAATGATTTAACATTAGCATTCCCCCATATGCCAGCACCGTTGCAATTGCAATACTAGTTGCTCTATATATTGTTAAAAGTTCCTTAATCTGCTTTTTGCCCAATTTTCGTGCAAAGTTTTGAACAGCCATTATTGATTTACAAAACAACAATTTTCGTGTATTTATTGTTGTATTCCATTTACCTGTTTGATCGAACAGTATGCCCAGATAAGGAAAAGTTTGGGTAAATTCCAGGGGTTTAGAGTTTCTGAACATAGTTTTCTTGTTCTTTAATGCCCCTGGACCGCAGTTCATACAGTAAGTCTTTGAAGCATTGACCCTCGGATCTAAATTACCCATGAAATTTGCAAAGGATGTGCCATGGGTACTCACAAACTTTCTCTCAGTGGGCCAAATTTATAGTGTGTTTTGTGGCCGAGGGCCGCACCGGTGGGGGTGGGGTCCGTGGGGGTGGGGTCCGTGGGGGCGGGGCTAGAGGGGAAAAAATCACTGCCGTTTCAAAACATTAATAGACAATGCTGTATTTCCAAAGCAGATACAATGGTCGGGCCTGTAGAGAGGGGAAGGCGAGGGGAGGTGCCACGTTTCAGAGCCGGGGAGAAAGAGAGATGATACCCCAGCCCTAATGGGAAATGAGTTCTGCTGGGCCTTTCGAATCTCCACTCTGGGTCTATTTTATAGCACACAGTTGCTCTTTACAGTACCTGGATTCTTGGAGCATGTCATCAGGTAATCCACGTATGCTATTTAACCCCGCCCGCTTTAAAAAACAAGCATTTACAATGCAATGGTTTTGCCTTTGGAAAAGTTAGAGCTATTGGCATTGTAAATGACAACATTTGTATTTATGTGTTGGTTTTGAAAACAGATAAATAAATGGCATTGTCATTTACATTGCCATTAGCTTAATCTCTCGCAAATGTGAGACCTATTGTACCCTACAGACGAGCTCAGCAGACAGCAATTACTACCACACACAGACACCCAGAGCCACACACACACACCCAGAGCCAGCCACACACACACACCCAGAGCCACACACACACACCCAGAGACACACACACACACACACACACACCCATCTCTCAGTGTCTAAAATATTAATCTGATTTTGTGCAAAGTAATCTGGTGCGCGTGTAAAGTGCTCTAATGCCATTGGGCCAATTTTGCCCTATACACAACTGCAATACATAAATATTCTTGAGGGCGATAAGATAGATGTAAGATACAAGCCCAGGTGGTGGCTCCTGGGCTGCCAGACGACCGGTACCAAGAAGGACTGGTGAAATACCACATAGAAAGCGCTATGAAGCCCCGTGCGTTTGCTGCGAGCCAGACACTGTTATTTCTGAAGTGCACCACCAGCTCTATGGTGTTTCACAGACCCAGGTACTAATACAGACAGAAGCATCCTGCTACGTTAACCCAGTGAAACAAGCAAATAACATGTTGTGATGCAGTGACAAATGACGTTTACTGTTACTGTGGCAACTTAGCACTGCTGCATTTAACTCCAGTACAAATGCATATTATGTGCTTAATTTGTGTCCGTGGTTGTAGGAGGTGAGCACCGGTTCTTATTGTTGTGAACTGGAGCTGACTTGTCATCAGACATTGATCCCGAGCAACAAAGAAAGGCAGAAAAGAAAGAAAGAAAGACAGCAGAAAGGTCTCAAAGGAAAAAGCAAGGATGGCAAAGAATCCAGAAGAGTAAGATTGAGAGACAGGAAGTGCAGGGTGGTGAAAGAAAGAGGCATGAGGTGGGATGAAGGCTAGGAAGCCGAAGTCTGGCATCCTCAGCAATGGGTAGAGCCAGCAGCAGGCTCCAAGAAACAGTGCCCGGCCAGCGATTCATTTCTTTATAATGAAGCACTGCACGTGCTGGCCAATGTGGGGAGGGCTTTAAGCATTGAACGACTGTGTCTACCACTTATAGGAGCGGCAAAGCCTTTGAGGCGCAAGGTCAATGTGACACTCTTGAACGACCTTCACTCATTCTAAAGGTTCTGTGCTGCCCATCACCTCCCTTCTCCTGGGATTTTCCCAAACGGAAACTTTTCTTTTCCTTAATAAAAACACCAGGAAGGGTCTTCTGTGCCTTGCAGGCCACCATCCCAGTGGTAGTAGCCAATCAATTAATGTTCGTTAGGCAAGTTGTCTTGCGACCTCCGGACACTGGAGACTTTTCGACGCAATTATTAGTATATAGGTTTGCAGAATTGGGAAGAAGTAGCACAACTCAGCGTGCAGTTGGTGACCACTTTTTCGCAACCTGTCTCTTAGTACATCAGGCCCCCGTCCCCAGTGACTGCATTCTCTTAATCATCCCTTTTCTATGCCTCTAAATCCGACAGGAGGGCCGCTTTGCAGCAAAGCCTTCTACTCTTCACCCGTGCTCCTCCGTCCTCTTCATCATCAACCTGCAGTGGTGTCTGTCCACGCGCTGCACGTGAGAAGATAAGCCAGTGGAAGAAAGCGGCAAACCCTCTTCACGCTAAAATAAGATGTTAGCCATAAAGTAATGTGTGTCCTGCCGCGTGCAGCTCTCCTTTAGAGCACATTAATTAATGCATAACACGGACAGTTAGAGCTCTGGTATCCATGTTGGACTGTGTGCGTTTGTATGGCCTTTGCATTTAAGCTTGTGCTGTTACTGTAGTTTTCATCCACTGATGGGGACGTATCTTGGAGGCACCTGATCTGAAGTGTCCCATCCTAGTTAAAGTAACCGTGGCACAGCACAGGGTCGCCGCGTCTCTGGAGAAAAAACGCGGGGGGTGGTTGCACGCTGCTGCCCGGAAGATAATGCCAGAGTTCAACAAACCCTGCGAGGAATGTCCCAATCCAGATTCCCACGTCCATCTGTGCTGTCACGGCTGCATGATATGTGTGCGCGACGTGTAATCCTCCAAAGAGGGATGGCATGCAACAACTGGCTGTTGTAAAATCCATTATCGGCTCTCGGAGCTAATAGAATGCCGAAAGGAAAATAACAGGCGAGGGTGACCTTGCCACCCCCCTCGCGTGCAGTGAACTTTCCTAGTTAATGGCCCTAGATAGGAAGATGGTATCACGGGATCCGCTCCTGAGGTCCTCGGCAGGAGGCATTGAAATCGGAAAGGCTGGTAGTGGAGGAGATTGGGAATAGTCAGACGCAGCCTCTTAAATTGAAAACAAGCCGAGGTGCCGTGACTGCGGGATGGGGGGCGGGAACGGACAGCGGGAGGGAGGGGGGGCGGGAACGGGCACACGGAGAGTGGGAGGGGGGGCGGGAAAGGCACGGACAGCGGGAGGGGGGGGCGGGAAAGGCACAGACAGCGGGAGGGGGGTGCTCACCTGGACCTGGACTTCCGGCGGCGGTTGGCCGCGGGATGACGAAAAGAAACATGGACGACCGGATTTTTAAAAAAACGCCCACCGCCGCACTGACGTTCTAAAAGGGGCTGGATGAGAAAAAATCTCAGGAACGCCCACGAGTCGCCTTCCAGAATGACGGACGCCTCTCTCTTCCAATGGCTAGCCTCCATTTATGGAGCTAGCCAATGGAAGACAGATGCGGAACTAAAGCTACACTGTTCTAACATTAGATTTCGCCTGCGCCGAAAAGCTGCGCGGCGCAGCTTTCGACGAGGCGAAACCTAAAAATGTATAGAGACCCCTTATGGCTGCACCAAAGTAGTTATGGATGCAAACCTCTGTAGGACAGTAGCACTCCTGCATGAAAATATAGGTAGAAAATAAAACAAACAAAGAACGCCCTTAAGTGGGGAGGTATACATGTAACTTAAGAGTTACTGCCCTATGTGCAATCTGTTATTTGCAGTAGGATTTCTCTAAGGGGATTGAGGAAATACTACGTTTTTAGCATTTGGTCAGGGGCACTCTGCTAATGGGGCTGGCCAGTCAAATGTTACGTTAAAACTGTGCTCATTTCTTTAAAATAATTTTAGTTTAGTGATCTGTGGTCTCTTTCATCATTTCTTTTAGCTATGATAAAACTTAGACTTTTCCTCTTAAAACAAAAATATTTCCTATTGCAAACAGACTTGCACGGACAGAGTTTTGGCTTACCTCAGGTTCACTTAAGCCAGCTGGCCACAGTAAAAACTCAACAGAATGTACGTGACATTAATATAGCTGAAAGTATTCCATTCGGGGCAAGGCAGCGCTCACCTTCTTTGCTTATGGGGAACACAAACCAATAACATGGTAACTTTAATGTATCAAAAACAACGAAATAGAATCACACACCAAGGAGGAGAGCCAAAGCAGTGTAGACATACTAAAGTGAGGATTGTACATACTTATTATATGAAATCTGTACAAAGGCTTTCACAAATAAGTATGAATTCTGTGGACCAAAATGACGCATGTAGAAGTAACGCCCGATATAAGGATTTCATAGTTCAAGTCCTTTCTACAGGGCAGAACCAAAATTCCACCAAGTACAGGACATAATGTGAACACCCACCAGTGCTAAATTTGAAAAATAAATAAAGAGCAGAGGACCAACGTTTTTCTTAGGAGACTGCTAATGTCTGTGGTTGCCGGATACTAAGCTGACTAGTTTTAATATGATCTCATACTTATTTCTTCCACCACTCGACACATACCCTCTCTAGCTCCATTTTACAAGTGTTTTTCACACCTACTTTTTTCCTTGGTCAATGCTTCTAATCTTTCGCTGCCACCTTTCTCCATTTTCTGCATTTATCTCATTACTCCGGATGAAAGCTTGAAGATGAATAATAAGTCTTGACAGCAAAAATGTAGATGAGGTATCCCCCCCCCCCCCTGCAATTAGATGATTTGGAATGCTTTACACTGGTCTGTCCCAGTTCTCGACTGTTCTGGTCCAAATTAAGCATGGTGTGGCAAACGTGAAAATGCAATTGGTAATACAGACTAGATTTCTGGCATATCACCTCCTGCGGAGATATGCTTGTTGAGAGAGCATAATCCAATGTTGACAAAAGTAACAAACTAAGAATACTGAGAACATGCTACAAGCATATACATAAAGAAACAACAATGTCCACTGAATACAGGATTGGGCTGAGGTTATTACCACCGAGAGGGTAGGGAAACTACACAGTGCATTCATTAAAAGTCATGTCTGACAGACTCCATGCTTAGGGTCACCAACATTCAACTCAATATGCAGAACATTAAGCACAACCCTTGCCTCTTTGTCAGACAGACTGCTGGCAGCATTAATATATTGGACGCTATGGGAAAATACATCAAAAGGGAACTGTGCCACTCCATGCAAGCCTCCATAAAGAAGTAGTTAAACCACAGTTACAGAGTGATATTCCTAACACAGGAAACAAAACCACCAAAAGGAGGGAAAATGCATGCTGCTCAGAACTCCAGGTATCCATAGTGGTTGTGCACCAATCCAGAAACTTCTCCTAAAACACTGGGCTAAGGCAAAGTAATAATAATAAAAGTGTTGATAATTTCATCAATTCATAAGAATCGAGATTTTTGAAAAGAAAATACTGAACTATGTCTCAAAACAAGAAGCTGACAATTATCTCATATTGTAGCAAGGGTGCGATTTATTGTTCGCTAATAGTAGCTGCATGTGTCTGCTTTTAACCTCTTCTGGCAGTCAAAGTACACTTGCCTCCATTTGGGGTCAACAGTTGTAGAAGATCACTTACTGTGATGTCATAGAAGTCAAAGGACGGAAGTGGTCCCTTCTGCTACCCATATAATTTCACGGCATCACATCTCTGTACTAAATTCAGAGACCACATTCTCCACTTAAATTATTAGGAAATTTCACCAACTGGTATGGTTTATCAGAGAACTCTGGTTTACATTTTATTCGGAATATTTCAAATTTCTTATTTATAAGAACAGTATCAAAAACAGATTTTTCTCCTGAGCTAAGCCTGTTAAGAAGACTTTGTGAAAAATAAATCAAAAGGCTTTGTCTATAACATGCAATTTACCAGGATTAAACCGTTTTTTAGAACATTTTGAACAAGGCTGTCCATACTGCATGCAGGGTGACCTTTGAGGAAAGCAACTAAGTTGCTTCCGATACTACTTTATGAAGCCCCGCTCTGTCACAGGGTACAGGAGGAGCATCCAGGGAGAATCAGGAAAGACAATGTGTGGACATCACCTCAACTAAATCACGTCCTGATTCGGCCTGGCGCAGTGACGTAATGGAAAATTATGGGTGAGGAGGGGGGCCTGCAGATTCTGAAGATCTCAGATATACATTGGCCTTGGGCTGAATGGGGGGGGGGGGGCTTGCAGGTCTGGGGTTCCCACTGTGCTGCAGGGGCCAGCGTTACCCACTGGCCTGTTGAGCACACATGCGAAATGACATTATTCAGATAGGAGGCTCACGGTTATTTAAGCCAAAAATGGCTTAATTTTAGCTGCCTGCCGCCTGTAATTGTCTCTGCTTCAAAAGAAATCAAATGGGGAAAATCTATTCCACGATTTTTTTTTTTAAATCTCTCACATTTCTTTCCTAAAATGTTGGGATGTAGGGGTAAGGGGGCTTGGATACTGGGAGGTTCTAAAGGCCTGAGAGCCGAAGGAAATTCTTTAGGCTGTATTAGTCACACAGTGCTGGAGAAAACCGCTTCTTGTACTGTCAAATAAAAGTATCAAATAAAAGTATATTTTGATTGTACTCTGGGGCCAAGGTGTGATGCAATAGCCTAAAGAACAACACTAGAGTATACCTTTACCTGCTGGACAGCATCACCTTCGGTGGACTGTCCGACTAGTCATCTCGCCGTTGTCTGTCCATGGATAATCTGTAAATAAACTGAAACTAAACTAACCTAACTCCAATTTGTACCCAAACGAAAGCAAGTTGTGGTGTCAATTATTTTCAGTTCACCAGTAACATACAGCCAGTTTTAATGCATTTCACTAGGTGGTACAGCAACGCTTCTTAATCTGTAAAATCACATATCGCACTTCTTTTTAACATTTCGAACATGGTCCTCCTCCCCATAAAAGCAGTGATTGATCGGTGCTTGTGGTAATGTAATTTCACAAGCAATAAATCTTGAGAACATCCTTGCGCTCGGCAGCATCCCGGCCAGGAGGGGAGCCCGCCGCCATGCTGGCGAACGCATTAAGTGGAAGTGTGTGTGTGTCTTGTAGGTGCGGCGTGTCCTCACCTTGAGGTCGAGTTTTGACAGCAGTTTCAGCAGCTCTCTGATCTCGGGGTTCGGCGGCCTGCTCTGCAGCTCCTCAGCCAGCTGTGGGGAAGATTGGAGTGACACAAAGAACATTAGCGCGAGCTTGCTTCAACCAGTGCGTCAGAGACAACGAGAATCTATCTTGTTCATGGCGTATTACTTTCCAGTGTGTTCAAACAGAAGCCAGCATGAAGGAAAACAGACTATCAATCACGGGGGCTTCTATTCGGGCCCATTTTGGAGCAGACTCAAGCCAGGCCTTTCGGCTGGGTTTAGCTCGAGTAATCAGGCCTGGCAGCAGCGCAGACGGATCGCATTCGGATTTACAGGCAGGGAGGGGGCGCTGTCCAAGCACTTCATTTAAGGGAATGGCTCTTTGCGTGCAGACAAAGGGCTGCTTGTAAAAACGGCGGGATCAAACCTTGACACTGTCCCTAGAAACAAGTCAGGTCCCGGGCCGGCCAGCCAATCACAGCGCGGCCCGGGGGATGACGTCACGGGGTGTCCCGGGCCGGCAGCCAATGACAGCGCGGCCCAGGACAAAGGGGCGGGACTTAAAAAAAGAACGAAAAACGCCCCCGAATCGCGTTTTCACGAGAAAGCGTGATTGACAGCCTCTGTCTCCCAATGGCTAGCCTCCATTTATGGAGCTAGCCAATGGGAGACAGAGGCGGAACCAAAGCCCATATGTAGGATCATGAGATTTCGCCGTGGGCGGAGCAACTGCTACGCAGTTGCAACGCCCAGGGCGAAACCTAAAAATGTGCAACAGGAAAAAAGGATTGGACTCAGAGGAACCAACAGAACCAAGGTTCATGAGATGTTTCCCTCTTGGTTCCTTCGACTGGTCTGGCCGCATTTTCAATCACTTATCTGTTCAGGCCTGGGAGGGGGGATCTCTCGATCCCAATGACCATCCTTTCACCTCTCTAAAGACAGGTCAGCATCATTAGTGTTAATTGCAACCTTTATGGGAATGCTCTTTACAGCCCCAGTGCATGTGGGCTAAAAGTAAGAATCATTGGTAGTATTGTACTGTGTGTTTGTGTGTGTGTGTGTGTGTGTGTGTATATATATATATATATATATATATATATATATATATATATATATATATATATATATATATATACATACATACATACACACGGCACTTCATACCACTAACGAGGCACTGAAGTGCACTGTGGATGGTGTGTATACCTCTTCATTGGCCTTGCTTAGTCTGAAGCCTGTAGGTTTATAGTGAGGCCCTTGGAGAATGTGTTCCAATATGTGTGGTTTAACCAGACCTTTGATCTTGTTATGCTATTATATGTCAATGAGATTTGATGTGAAAGGTAGCAAATATAAGGCATTTATAAGTTTGGTTGAAAGGGCGAGGATGTATGCTTTGACCTATATGGGGAGTTGTTTGTGATTGGCTGTTCACTTTGTGTCACATCACTCTTATAGCAGCACTTGTGCATTAAGTGGAGCAAAGGAGAGCGAGAGATAGCTTTTTTTTTTTAGGGAGTTTTATATAGCCCAAACTTGACCCGAAGGTATCAGAGCGCTTTCCACGAACACCAGTTGCCTCACAGAGGGGCACATTCATTTTGTTAGGCACGGGAGATTAAGTAATGTGACCAGAATCCCAATATGTTGAGCTTCTCAGCCGAGACT
This sequence comes from Lissotriton helveticus, assembly GCF_964261635.1. Classification (NCBI taxonomy): domain Eukaryota; kingdom Metazoa; phylum Chordata; class Amphibia; order Caudata; family Salamandridae; genus Lissotriton; species Lissotriton helveticus. The sequence continues at coordinate 1,662,799,699 of NC_136065.1, forward strand.
CGAACCTGGTTGCTTAGCCTGGAGCTCTAGCCGTTAGGCCACATCAACTTAATTGTCTATCATACAATGCACTACTTTGTAACAAAGCCCCCTATCCAGATAAGTGTTTGCGGGAGTAGCAAGGTCTCAGTCTGACAAACAGAAATGTTATACATTTAAAGCGAAGAAGGCGAACACGAGGAATAAGTTGCCTCTGTTCTGTTGTTTTATAGACTATTCTACGGCCTTTGACTGAGTGAACAGAAGCCGGCTCTGGGCAAAACTAGAGTCCTGGGGGATCCCCAAAGCCCTGCTAAAAGCCATAAAAGCACTTTACGAGGGGACCTGGGTTCAGGTGAAACTAAGCCCTACAATCACAACAACAAAAATTGCCACCAACTCTTGTTTAAAGCAGGGGTGCGTTTTGGCCCCCCTACTTTTTAATCTGTATACAGCGGACATGGGGCAAGCCCTGAAAGATGCCATCCTAGCACCTCCAAGATTGGGGAAGCTGGTTTTGGGATCGCTCTAGTACGCAGACGACACGGTAATCATGGACTACACCAAGGTAGGGCTTCAAAGAGCCTTAAATAGTCTTGCCACCTACAACAAGGAGAAGAATCTATGTATCAACGTGAGCAAGACCAAGATAGTAATTTTTGGCAAATACCATCACAAAAAAAAAAGCTTCTTGGTCCCTGGGGGAGCATCGAATAACCACGGCCACATCTTACAACTATCTGGGCATATGGGTATCTGAGAGGGCCACCGCAGTCAAACATCTGAAGGAGCTTAAACCAAAAATAGTCAAAATAATATCGTCTTTAAGATGCTTAAATCATGGCCTGGCCAGTCCCTCAGCAGAACCGATGCTGTCAGTACTCGGGGCTAAACTGATCCCCGCAATCACGTACGGCCATATAGCCTACCCAGGGGCATTCGAGAAAGTGGTCCACGCGGCTCAGGCGAAAGCATATAAGATGGTGCTACGGGCCCCTAGACACGCACGGACCAACAGGCTAAGACTAGAAATAGGCCTGAAACGACCAGAACTGGCACTACTGGGGGATTTGCTAAAATACTATATTAGAGTACTAAAATCGCCCGAAAACACCCTAAAGCACTTCCTAAAAACCATTTTTCGCGATGAAGGCTCGCCTTGGCACTCCAAGGTGGAACTTGGTATTGATGATCTGAAAATCGAGGGAAGGAGTCTGTATATGCACGATATTCCACACTCTGTCTGGGCCCAAGCAGTTAAGCGTCAAGTCCAGTCCATCTCATTTGAGCTTGACCTTTCTTCGCTCCGGCACAACCCTCTAACTCTAGCCCTGGACAACTCCTACATTCCCGGCAAACCTCAACCATATCTGCAAGATTATTTAACAATCCATGTAAGACAGAAAATTCTGTTTCTGCGCCTTTTGTCCCTCAGGATCGCGGACTTCAACCCAAATTGGGCACGGACGGAGCCATCGCTTGCCGACTTTGCAACTATTACAGAGAATCCTGGCTACATCTGCTATGTTGCTGCACAAAGTTGGCCAGCGATTGCTGCGCCCGGCATTACGGAACCTGGGCCATAGAACATGCAGAGAGGCCTCGGACTGGTGTTTCTCAGAAAATACGACCTGCATTTTAGCTAGGGTCGGCAAGTTCATCTACGAAGTTAAAATGGCCCATCAAAGGCTACAGATCCGTAGGGATTTGACAGTGGGCTTGGCATATTCAATGCCGCCCCATGATCGTTAGCTTACAGTTAAATCAGGAAGACGTCATAAAGTTATTGGAACCTTCGGACTGAGGCATTCAATCTGGGTCAGCTAAGGGCCTGGTGCAGAACCTACCCACTGTCAACTGGCTCTGCAGCGTGACAGATGACGTCAAACTTATACACGTCTTTGAGACTCTAGTAGGCGTGGACTCATGGAGAAATCAAAATCCTTATTCTTTTAATAAAACTGACTGGACTAAAGCAGCTCACATAGTCAGTCTTACTAACTATATAGCTGCATTTTCGGTCTTACTTGGAGTTGTGCGCGACGGAGGGGGGTATTTCTTTGTATTTTATTGTAGTTTGTTGTATTTTATACTGTAAAGATTTTAAGTAATCACACAGTTTATTATTAAACCCTCTTATTACATTTAAAGCGCATGGAAGGGGTGATACCGGACTGGAAACAGAAAGCTGGTCTGGAACATATTTTACTATCGCCTCCTGTGCGCCATACATGTGCTATCTCCTGCAGTGGCCGGGTGCAACTCTCCCTAATAGCAGTTGAGACAGCCTGTGTGTTACGGTAATGAATGTCCGTCGAAAGCTGCATACACGTCACCCGAGGCCTTTGCTATCTGTTGCATTTCTTCCTTTCTCGCCAGGCATGCTGCTAATACACATTACGCCCGGATCACCATTAGAAGTTCACATCCATTGCTGGAGGAGTTGAATGAGTTTTCAAAGTCGGGGCCGAATGTTATTAACTGCGCCACTGCCTCTTGGACATGAAGGTTTCGGTTGCCAGTTTGATAGCTGTGCGCAATGTTTCGGCTTCACCACGGACACAGGAAGCTTCTTAACAGGTCATTTAAAAGTCAGCTGTGAAAGCGCTAGTTACAGCTGACTTTTAAAGGGCCTGTGCTTCGTGCCAGGTGCCGGGTGTGACGTCCCAGAGGCTCAGGCCAATCAGAGGAAGCATAAGCAGAGAAGATGGTCGCAGGAGCAAACGTGAATACGTATTCACAACGTAAGCGCCTGCGGCCATCTTCTCTGTTTAAACTTTACATGAAGGACTGGTATGGCAGCAAGGTTCGCGGGCCGCCAATTGAGGACTGGCGGGCGGCCCGCGGGCCATACTATGAGTACCCCTGCACTAGAGCAAATGATCTCTCTCTAAGAAGAACATTAAACAAGTCATCTTGACATTTCTATTGTTGCTGAAAATTGCTGGGGGCCAGGAAGGAGGCAGTACGTGCTTTTAAAACCTTAGCCCCTTCCACGCTGATGACGAGCTGGCATGAGCGTAACCTGCCGTACGCTCATGACGAGCTGAGCTCGTCATGTAACGCGAGAGCTCGTCATGTAACGCGATAATTTTAAAAATGCCACGCACAGCGGGAAAAGCCGCCGCAGCGATGCGGTTAATATACTTACAAACATAATGCCTCCACCCACAGTCAGCACCCGGTGGGGTCACACCGGTTGCACTGCCCTAGAGCTGGCCCTTCTCAAGGATCCTGTGACTTCAGTGACAGTTACAGTTCTTCTAGGCTGCGTTGCTTTGTAGGCCTGCCCGCAAGACTGGAGGTGAACTTCAGTATGGATTGTGCTGTCGAGTGCTGGGGTTCAGTGTCCGGATTGAACACCAACAAGCCTTGGCAACTGCAACCCACGCGGTTAGAGAAAAGATGCTTCGGTGAGGAACAGCAAAGCCCTGGGGACTTTCCAAGTGATGGAGAGTCAGGGCATGTCTGGAGCAACCAGTTAAGCCCACTGAAAGTTAAAGTTGCCTTCACAGGGACCCACAGGCCAACGGACCAGGGATCGCGAAGGGACCTCGAGGGGAATCAGACAATACTAGCCCACGTAACACTCATCGTGTGTAGGCCGGTAATCTTCGGCGGAAACATTGCTCAGGATCTGGACTACAAGTAGCCCAAAGCACCCCTTCAGGGGTCGCTGGAAAGCACATGCTTCTGCACATGTATATGGGTCTCAGGTTTGCTGAGCACACTAGTCGACCTCGGGGACGCTTGGAAATCCACCTCTTGTGTTGCAAAAGTCGTAAGCGTCCTCAGGAACTTCGGAGATGCAAACCGGTGAGATGCGTCTTTGGTGCCTGCTTAGCAAGGGAGTAACTCCTTTACTCCAAGGGAGAAACTCCTTTACTCCAAGGGAGATTTATCCAACGTAGTGTGGTTAGTCTAAAGTCCTGTAGCATGGGGTTCCTACTTTATACCCAAGGAAGGGATGGGACAAACTCTGGGGACCCACCTATGGGAGGGTCAGGATAGAGGGGTGGCTACACCCATGTCCTTTGTCCAGTTGCGCACCAGAGCAGGAGCAAATGGCTCCTGCAACTAGTTTGAGCTGGACTATGCACAGGGACACCAAATGTACCCCCAGTGCAGACATCAAAGCACTCTGAGTGCACCCACCCAGCCCCAATACACTAAAGCCTGTCTGGGAGGTGGTTAAACCTCCCTGTGACAGGAAACCTATTGTCCAGCCTCCCCTGCTGGAGTTTCGTCCAGCAGCAGGGGGGCAGTCTTGTGTCTGTGGCTGGCAGCATCCATCTTGTGATGCCAGGGTTGAGAAAGCTGCTACCGGGTGTACCGGTGTGGAGGTATGATTCCAAGGTGTTTGAAACCAAACACAACCGGTTTCTGTGCTGCCGTTTTAAAGTTGACATTTGCTGCAATGTTATAATGCACTCAAGTACATGGTTGGCTGCATCACAGAGAAAACCCTGAGAATAGATTCCGAAGGCTGCAGAGGGGCTCCACTCATGCATGGGCACCCTGTCGCATAAAACCCAGCACCCTGCCTTCAGGATTGATAAGGCCTGCCATAGGGGTGACTGATAGATATTGTGAGAAAGTGAGTTCCTGTTGCAGTAGCCCCCACGTTTTGCCTGATACCTGATGCACTTTTCCTAGGCGTGCCATGTGTCCCTGCCAATCAGGTACCCAGGGCCTGTGTTTCTTCCCTAAACACTATACCTCAGCCTAAACCCAATTGACATCTCTGGCCACATATCAGCCCCATGTAAATGGTACCCTAGGTACCCAGGGCATTATGACCAGAGAAGACCCCTAAGGGCTGCAGCACTTATTGTGCCACCCTTAGGGGCCCTGTACCTTGACACCCACACACTGCCTTTGTAGGCCGAGTGCCTAGGTGCAGAACTAAACAAAGAGTCGACATGGCACACATCCCTTTGTGCCATGCCCACAACCCCACTGCCCTGGCATACATCAGCCACCCCTCTAGCCGGGTGCCCTATGCCAGTGGTGTGGGCACGGGTGCATGAGCCCTGTGCCCCTACAGTACCCAGGGCCATTCCTGGGCATTGTAAGTACAGTGATGTCATTAAGAGTATATGGTGCTGGGAGGTTGTCATTACGAACTCCACAGCACCATAATGGCTACACTGAACACTGACAAGTTTGATATCAAACTTAGCACATTAAACCCACACTGATGCCAGTGTGAGATTTAATGTAAAATGCACTACAGAGGGCATCTTAGGGATGCCCCCTGAAACCTAACCTACAATCCACGTCTGGGCGGAGTGGCTGCAGAGGCTGCCACACAGCAGACATGTTGCTGGACCCCTGGGTGGAGAGCCCCCCGCTCTCCTGGGCCTGCAACAATGCACATCCTGGGCGAGGTGCTATGTCTCCTCCCCCAGGATGGACAGGGGGAAGCTTCAAAGGCATGCCGCCTCTGAGAGCTTCTCCAGACCATTTGCTGTACCCAGCAACTGGCCCCCACCCATTCTACCCCCACTCTGGCGGGAAGACTGGCGGGAAAAACTACGTCAGGAAGGGGGGTGTGCCAACCGTTGCCAACTCCACCCCTCAGGTGGAGGAGGCGAGGTGAAGCGCGACCCCGGGCTCCAGCCATCTTGTAGATGGGGAGCCCTGCCCAATCCCAGCCAGGCTCCTGACCCCCTCCCACAGGAGAGGAGCAGGCTAGGGGGTGTACCAACCCCAGGACAGGGACCCATTGGTCCCTGCCCTTGCCCAACCTGTAACACCGCTAAATTTAGTATTTAAGGGCTCCCTGAACCTTCCTTCCCCAGATCGAGATACCAAAAGAAGAACAAGAAACCAGAAGACCTGCCGTGCAGCTGCTAAGAAGAGGAAGACACCAACTGATTTGGCCCCAGCCCTATCGGCCTGTCGACCCTCGAACCTGCTCCTGCTAAACCCCGGCGTCTACAGTGGTCAGCAACCTCAAAAACCCCGGAGGACCTGACTGCCTTGTGACTGACTACCTGGGTCTCCCACGAGCAGTGGTACTGCTCAAAGCAAGTAACCAGCCCTGGCATCAGCCCGGAACCGCGAACCCTGCACACTCTGCACCCGCCAACCCTGGCCTGTGCTGGAGTGAACCAAGACCCATAGGACATCCCCCCGGCGACTCTGACTCGGAATCCAGTGCCCAAGGACCCTCCTCGACGACCCCACGACGCCTGCAGCCTCGGGACAAAGGACCCCTCTGACTGCGACCAGCAGGGGGTAAGATTTCCAGACCTCAAAAGACACCCCTGCACCTGGCGCCCCACGGCCCCCTGTGCCCAACTCCTGGGTGCCTACCTATCCTCCAAGATCCCAACTTACCCCTCGAAGTGTTGGTCGCTCCTGAAGATCCACCGTCCCCGAGCCTGCAGCCTTTGTTCCCTTTTCAAGATCCTCATTGGATAACATTGAGCGCCCGACGGCTCAAAAGCACCCTGCACCCAGCCGGCCGAGTGCCCCTGGCAGTGCAACCTGTACCCTATTCTACTTTCTCATTTGCCCTGAGCAAGTGACAAGGAGCCCAGCTCCCACAGCCGCGTGGCCTGCTAGCCAGCAGCCACCAACCGAAGGCCCCCTGCCTCTCATTGGATAACATTGGGCCTAACTACCTCTGCACCCGGCCGCCCCTGTGCCGCTGAAGGTGTACTAACTGTACCTACCTGATCCTGGGGGACCCCTGAGTCTAAGCCCAGAACCTTAACTTCACCAGTCAAGTACCTATCTGAAAACCGATGACTCACTTTCCTGCCATTGGATAACATTGGCTGGTTTGACTCGAAAAATCTTCTAAGTGTGAAGTTTTGAAACCTTAAAATATTCATAACGAATTTCGAATTACTCGCCTGCGATCAGGAGAGAAGCCAGTACTGTACCTTGTGGCCCAGTACTGAACCACAAAAGTAATCACAACCGTGTCTGTTAGTAATCTAAATTTCTGCCATAGGAAACCATTGACTGCTTTTCTGTGAAATTTCTTCTAAGTGTGAAGTTTTGAAATGTTAAAATATTCAGCCGAATATCGAAATCCGAAGTACTCACCTGTAATTGGGAGAGAAGCCAGTACTGTACCTTGTAGACTTTAGCGTTTTCAGCGTCTGCTCCCCGGTCCATCACAGCATCTGCTGATTGTGTGGAGAGAGCGCTGACGCAATATTGTCCCCACTTAAGGTGTGATAGTCTCGGCCACCATTTTCGCATTAGATGATACGAAATTAGTTTCCAATAATTCGCTATAAATGGAGGGATGGGCGCTGATGTGCAGCGGGCGCGCCAAAGGCAAGCCCGCCCGAGACGCTACCAGCGGCAGCCATGCTGTCCGTTTAAAGCCAGGTAGGATGCTTCCAGCTAAGCATTTGCGGGAGCTAAATCTTAAGAAAGATTGTGAACACTATATAGATGTGGATAGAGTTAAAGGCCCCATATCATGTTATAAATTTAAGATTCAGATATTTTTCTGTGAGCCGTAAAAAGGAATAGATGAAGTATATAGTTTCATAGTTGGATATCGTCTATAGGGGAAGAACTGCTTCCAACTCAGCGTCCGGTTAGATCGAGTAAAAGGAAATTCCATAAGGACCCTTGCTTCTCAAAAGAACTAGAAGGACTCCATCTGCTGTCCAAACAGTTGGAACGCAGATGGAGAAAGGGATATGAGGAATCTAATCTACAGATTAAAAAAAAAAATTAGGAAAAGATACCACTGCTACCACTGCGCTATTAAATCAGCAAAGAAAAGTATATTTTCATAATCATCCCTGGCAAAGCACAATCAAAAAGAGATCTTTACAATTGTAAAATGATTCATAGATCCCAAGGGCGTACACATAGAAATCCCTCCCTCCCAGAAGCTATGTGATGTAATCGCAACGCACTTTGAAGATAAGATCAAGGCCATACAAAAGAACTTTGTGATCCAGGATTACTTGGAGCCTTTTGTGGGACAGGTGTCTGGAAAAAGAGATGATAGACCCGGCCTTCAAGCTTTGCAACTGGCCACTCTCTCCCAGACCAAGGAGGCAATATTGGCTTGTAAATCGGGCTCTCCACTGGACGCTTGCCCTCCAATGCTTTTACATCACACCACTGACACTGTCAACCCGATCAATGATATTGTGAATTCATCTCTTGCCAAAGGAACTGTGCCAGATGAATGGCAATTTGCTATAGTATAACCTCCTGAAGAAGAAATTGAACATTGATCGCTCAAATCTTACTAATTATAGGCCCATATCTCTCCTACCTATTCTAGGCAAAATCACAGAGAAAATAGTTTACAAGGAACTGTAATGTATTTCTATAGGTACTGTATCGATCCCCCTATTCCTGACCCTGGTTTGGTTAATAATTAACTAGCAGCCATCCAACGGTGCAAAAACCGTTATCTGATTAAGCCACACCACGGCACAGAAGCGCGTTATCTGATTAGGTCATAACACATGCCATCTAATTAGGCAAGCATTATTCCTCCAGCCCCTGATAAGGAATACGGAGTTCTCAAAACAAATCAAACCTACAGCGACCTGGGAAATTCCCGTAGCCATTGTTTTGATTTCACCGAGAACTTCAGTAAAAGAATGTGCGAACGAACCCGTTCATATGACATCCTTATTGACGTATATATGTCCATCCTTACGTCAATCTCGGTACCTTTCAGGTATAAATATTACCGACATTGCATTAAGCAAACACACGCGGTGGTGACGAGATTGGAGCAGCGAGACTTGCCGAGGAGCCCAGCAGAGAGCGAAGCCCACAGGCGCTGCCCCGCCTTCCTGACGCGCTGAGAACGAGACGCTGCCTTTCTCCTGCCGAGAAATCCAGCTCCAGCGCTTCCAAGCAGCCCTCGCAGGCAGCTGGAATATCAAGACCTGGGATAAGAGATACCAGCCCTCCACCATTCTAGATCTCAGGTACTGAACTGAATAACCCCTTGCAGAGAATTCTTGAGTCAGTCCCTTGGCAAAACAAACTTAACTTAAACTGCTACTTATCTACTCCCGCCCACGTATTAGGCTTAGGTCAGGTACACTGGGGTAGGCGTGGTTAGAAGCACCAGTTGAGTACGATTAGTCAAATGTATATATGTATGTATTTTATCCATTTTAAAGTATCATATGGCTCAGAAACCATATCAATGCTTTTTCAGTATTATTTTATAATTCTGTCTTTACTGTATGCACTTTACTTAACTATAAGTATTGCAATAATAGCGATTCATTTCTCTTGTACGATAAAAGAGACTGATCAATAAATACCATCTTTTATTGAACATGCCCGTCTCTTCCTTTTCTCTACAATCTGGTGAAACTAAGAATGCACTGAACTGACTGAGTAAAATAAGTTGTCTTTTGTTTCACACGACTCTAGAAATACACTCTTGATTAGGGGAGAGCAAAGTTGTCATGTTCTATGGTTGTCAGAAACTAAATCCCTTCTTGTCTATCCAGGGAGGTTAAAATCCTCCTTGCCTATTCGAGAAAGTTTCTAGTGAACTCTGAGCTAGCTGGCAAACACAAAACTTTAAGTCTAATATCGTCAGTAGAAGACCTAGTTAACCTCCGTCCTAGGTCTATACTATTGAAGATATTATTCCAATGCGCAGAGCCTATTGGGATAATAGGAACTACACTACAGAACTCTCAAGTTATTCAGTCAGCACAGATTTTTCATCCCTTACAATCCGGTTTTCGACCGAAACATTCGACTGAGTTGGCGTTACTTGAAATATCAGACACCATTACATTTATAATGGATGATGGCAAGAAGGCAGTGTTAATCCATTTAGACTTGTCAGCAGCGTTTGATTCTATTTCACATAATATCTTGCTAGCCAGACTGAGATCTTGCGGTATATCTGATTCCGCATTGGCATGGATTACATCTTTCCTGTCAAATAGGAAGCAGGTGATCTCGCTGGGATCCTTCTTGTCACCAGTACAAGCTATCTCCACTGGGGTGCCCCAGGGGGCTTCTTTAAGTCCTCTGTTGTTTAACATATATGGCCCCTCTTATTTTGCTGATCTCGAACTATGGGATCGAAATCACGTCGTACGCCGACGATACCCAATTGATCCTGTCTTTAGACAAGAATTCTACCGAAGTGTAAGAAAATTTTAAATCCTGTTTTACAGCAGTAATAAAATGGATGAGGGATAATCATGTATGCTGTAACACCGATAAAACAGAAATCCTACCCATCAGTAAATACAATCTTTTTCAGCCAAAGGACTGGTAGCCAGAAAACACTACAGCGCATCCATCGACAGTGGAAGTTGGAAAGAATTTAGGCATGTGGTTTGACTCTGCCCTCTCAATTAAACCTCATGTTCTAAAAATTACCGGGACCTGTTTTGGGCTCATAAAAACATTGAGAGAGTTTTTTTAACCTGATTCCTCTGGCCGCCAAGAAGACAGTGGCGGTGGCTCTTACACTATCGCGGCAGGATTACTGTAATAGTCTCCTTGCCGGAATTAACAAAACCATCCTGAGGAGACTACAGGTGGTCCAGCACGCGGCATCCAGACTGGTCCTAGGATTGCCACGTAGGGCGTCTGCCTCGGCTGCATTGAAAGCTATTAATTGGCTCCCAGTCCATAAAAGAATCCTGTTCAAACTCCTACTGATGACATTTAGAGCCCATCCTCATCAGAGCCCAAGATATCTTTCAGTAAGATTTAGGCCTCACACTACTGTATGAACACTGAGTTCCACCACCGCAAGCTTGCTCAAGGTTCCGGCATTCAAATTAGCTACCAGAGACGGAAGATCAGCCACTGTTCTGGGAGCAAAGGCCTGGAATAGTATGCCGAGGGAACTTGGAGTAATTGAACAGGAGGGGCAGTTCAGGAAATTGTTAAATACGTGGATTTCCGGAATATCGGATGCCTGTTGCCTAGACCTCATTTAGGTTTTTGCTCTATATAGCTGATCTTTTGTCACTTAAAACGCCAGGAGATTTTGTTAGTAGGGGCAGTTGCGCTATAGAAAAATTACTTTTCATTTAAATTTCATACCTGTTAAAAAAAATTGGTTTTAAAGATGTAAATGGTGAGAAAGGTGTGATGAAAATGCTAAGGAAGTTAATAGTAAAGATGAGGTGGGGGAGGGCGTGGCTGACCACCAGCTAAGATGGCGCACACTAAGGGAGCGCCGCAGCCACCTGAGACATAACCTCCTAAAATCTGGCATCATCCAAAGCAGCAGCGGTGCATCATGACCCCAAAGGCATGAGGGGAAAGTGAAAACATAATGCTCCCTTTGGACCATGAGCGGAGTGGCGAGGAGGAAGATCAGCGACCTGAGCGAGAGGCTGGGGGCGCAGTGGCCAAGAGGTGCGGGATGGATGCTCACGCCAAGCATGTCCCACAGAGATACCTGGGGGCTGGCACCCGATCCGGAGGCTCGCCGCTAAGCTCACGTGGGAGCAAGATAGAACCTCGAGGGACTGACAAAAAGTGAGTCACTATCGCGGCGATATGCGAGCTAACACCGGAACCGGAGGCCAGCTCCGGGACACACGCCGGACCGAGCGAGGTGAGAGTTGACTGGGTCGCGGGGAACGAGTGAGCCCTGGAATTAAAGTCAACAGCGTCGGGAGGGTCCTTTCCGCCTCACCTCTTGCCTACACAACTGGAGGAAAAGAAAGAAATTGGGCAGACCTCCACCCTTGAAACAAGACCTTGCGGCTTAGGGGAGCAGCTTCAGCGTACCTCAGCTTCAGCGTACCTCCAAGGACTACTATTGGCGGTGATTGCTGCAAGAAGAATACACCCGCTGCTGTCAATCAAGTCGGCGGCAGGAAGACTGGGGAAAGACATCGACTGAGGGCTCCTACCAACGCTGGGGCCAGGCTTATGCCCCTAGCACGAACACATGGGCAGTGCCTGCGGGGAAGAGCTCTGGCCTCTTCCCTGGCCCTAGCTCCTGCCGCCCGGGGAGAAAGACAGATATCGGGCTAACAATAACAAAAGACCTTGTGGCCTGGCAGCTGAGAGGGACAGCAACAACATGCTTTCACCAATGAGGCGGGTAGAGGACACCCTGGCACCCCCATATTGGCGGCGAGAAGCTTCACCTCCCCACGCTTGATAGCTGAGCTGGTGGCCAGAAGACTGGGGGGGGGGGGGGAGAGATCGCGGCCAGGTGCTCCTGCTGTCACTGGCGCCTTGTGCCCACCTGCCATGCGTGACATTAAAGCAGTACAGGTAGTGTAGCGCTCTGGCTCCCTTCTCTCCGTCCAGGTTTCGCTCCAGGAGGGTGGACAGTCGGACGAGGGGTTGGGGAGAAGCCCACATCGATCGGTAGCAGGAGTGTACTATTGTACAAAATTGACTGCTCTCGCGGAGCCGGTTTTGCCGCGTTGGACCTCGGGTTGGTGACTAATTTGGCCGCCGGCACCAGAAACGACCACCTGGTAGCGGAGCAAGAAGGAACTGGAGTAGCGGTGGGCATCTGAGGAGATGGTCAGGAACCGAGACGCAAAACCGATACGAACAGACCAGATAAATACACGGTGCCAATGGTGACGCGGCATGATATCTCCTCATCAGGGGCAGCAGAACGGGGGCCCCTCCACGCAACATGAAGCCCACCCTGGATGAGATAATGGAAGCAATTTGAGACATACGTGGGGCACTAGAACCCAAATTGGACACAGTGACAATTGACCTGAATCTCCTTCGAACGGGTGTCGGGGGCATAGAGTATACAGTTAAAACTGCGGAGTCCCAGATATTCAGCCTCCTATCAAAGACTAAGCCCCTGGAGAAGCAAGTACAAACCCTCACTAGAGCCCTTGCAGCAAAAGCGGCTGACCAGGAAGGCAGGTCAAGACGTAATAATATCAGTCGTTGGGGTTCCAAAGGCTATGGAGGGACCCATTGTCGATCTGTTCTTGGAGGACTTGATTCTCAAAACGGTGTGTCCTAAGATGCTCTCTATATTCTTCAGAATAGAGCGTGTACACAGAGCGCCGGGATCTCGTCCTAGGCCAGGCGCCTGCCTCGAATAATTATAGCAAGAGTATTCAACTACAGGGATCGGGACGTGATCCTTCAGGAAGCGCGCACCCATGGCTCGCGTCAGGCTGCAAGGACGGATTCAGATATCTAGGTATCGACATTATTAGGGACCCAAAAAAGTCTCCGATTAAACATCTACCTGCAATTGGAGAGACTGCACAATGATAAGAGTCACTGGCATACGCTGCCTCTCATCCTGTAGGGAAGAGCCGCTCTTTCCAAAATGATTACCCTCCCACGCCTTATCTAGTCTTTCGAAAGATGGAGCAAGAGGTTTGACTCTTCTGTGGCATGGTGCTGCACCCAGAATAGCCCTATGAAAACTACAGAGGGATGTTGTACGAAGGGGGCCTGTGGATTTCTGATGCCAGACTATACTATTGGGCAACGCAACCAATAGGAATGAATGATTGGATATATGTAGACCAACAGGAGCCCGTCTATAGAGTGGACAGGCATGTGATGCGCTCCGGAAACTCCGAACTGATCCTGTATCAGAAGAAAAGGGAAAAAAATAACCCTGAGCATTTGCAAACGGTTGTTAGGGCATGGCTGGAGGCAAACCGCAACCTCTGGTGGTGTGATAAGCTGACAGGAAGGACTCCCCTGTGGTGCAGTGACACACTAAAGGAAGTCAGAGGACTTGGGGGCTTTCATCACAGAGAGCCACTAGGAATAAAACACCTATAGTACATCTGGCAAGGACAGGCAGTCATGGCCTTCACAGACCTCGCTAGAGAATACGAACTATTGGAGAAAGAACAGTATAGGTATTTGCAGTTAGGAGATGTGTTCCGGCAACACATAAGAGAAGGGTAAGCAGTGCCAGCCTTCTCTCCCGTAGAAGATAGGCTGATAGCAGACCACACTACTAATAAAGGCATTTCCCTGACATATAAGAAACTACTACATAACTCCCATGAAGTACTGACATCCTACACCAGAAATGGGAAGAAAACGTAGGTAATAACGACGAAGAATGGTCTGAAGCACTACAGGGACAGAGAGAAATAGCAATTAGGACCAGTTTTAGGCTGATCCATTTATGACTCCTTCATCACTCCTATTATTCCTGTACCTTTCTCTTCAGAATAGGGCAAACATCCACAGCACTGTTTCTAGGGGTGTGGCCAAGAGGCTACCTTCTATCATTTACTATGGGATGCCCAATTAGCCAAGCCTTCTGAAAGAGGATTACTATGAGAAAGTGCCATCTTTCTTGCCTTGGTATGCACCCACTTTTTAGGTTTCGACCTGGGGAGGGCACAAAGTGCCCCTCCCAGATCGAAAACTTTTGTCAAGAGTATGGATGTCGGCACCGCCTCTGTCTCTCATTGGCTAGCTCCATAAATGGAGGCTAGCCATTGGGAGACAGAGGCTGTCAATCGCGCTTTCTCGGGGAAAACGCGATTCGGGGGCGTTTCTCGGGCTATTTTTAAGCCCCGCCCCTTTGTCCCGGGCCGCGCTGTGATTGGCTGCCGGCCCGGGACACCCCCCTGACGTCATTCCCGGGCCGCGCTGTCATTGGCTGCCGGCCCGGGACCTGACTTGTTTTCTTTTCCTGGTAATTTCTCCTATTCAAAGCAGCTGTTTACCTAACGGCTACCGCCCTACCTGGCTTCAACGTGCGTCGCTACTAGCTGGTTTAAGCTCCCGGTTTGAAAACGTAGGTAAGCCTTTTAAAGACCAACAAAAACCCTTTTTTCGAAAATGTGTGTTTTAAAGTTTTCTTCTTACTATCCGGAATACATTTCCTCGTGAAATGTTTTTTTTACGTTCTTGTGACAAACGTTACAAGGAATATTTCATGTACCGTGCACATTTTAATCGCTTAACGGTCTGCAAGAGAAACTGTTGGAATGATTAAAAACACCACGGTATGGGCGCTGTAGTGTTCATATTCTAATTATTATTGTTTACCGAGGCATTCCAAATTCTAAGTGTTTCAGGTCAACTTTACTTAGTGTATTTTGGTCCTGAAAGGAAAGGCTTGTTATACTTTTAATAATCCTAAAAGGTAATTTAGTGGACACTTGATAATTCAGTAGATAACATGTTCGAAATACGTCAGTTTCGAAATAGTTAATGGGTATTAATTTGAGCTAACGGGAGTGTAGACTTAGAATGCGTTCCAATTCTTAACGGTGACATAGCTACTGCATATGTCAAGGTTCTCGAAATCCATGCACGAGATGCCTATTCTTTGCATTCTGGGACTTGTAGTCTTGTCTTTAACAATTGTAAAACAAGGATACAAAAATCATGGAATAAAAATGTACATATTCTTGATATGATGAGTTACTCACGTAAGAACCTAAGGACTTTGAATCTGAGGTTTGGGAGGGACTGAGACAAAAGTTAAAATTCTTGTGATTACCAGATGGCTAGATGTCACGAAAGACGCTGAGCATCACCTCTAGGATTTTTCTTCAGCGTCACTCTTTTTTGGGGTGTTAGTTCAGCTGCTAGAACAACTCTCCCACCCTGGAATGCAGCTCCCAAGATGCAGTAGGTTTCAAAAGAAATGTCCACGAATGGAGCACTGCATCATTGGTGACATGCCTTCTCATGGTAAACTTAAAATATTTTGCCTCGCTGATGAAAGGACTAAGTCCTAAAATGTTAATAATTCGGTCAAACAGCATTCCTCCCAAGAAAACCCTTCTCAAGTTGTCTGTCAGCCGTGTACCACTTCCCGAATTTCTCTCTACTTAGAAGAACTTGTATTTCGGCTTTTTTTTGGTGCAAAAGATTCAGAGCTGTATATATGAAAACCTTATTCAGTCCCAAGTCAAGCCTGAGTCGCTAGCCATTCCCGTCTTCGCTTTTGAAATCTGGAAATTGTAATCGAGCATTAAGAATCTCAAAAGGTAAATTACTGCAGATGCAGAGGAGTATACAAAACTCATTGAATGAGCTACTCGCCCATTGAATGAAATAACTGGGAACGTATGTGCTGATGAAAAATATGTACATTTTAATGTGAATTCTGAATAGAAAATGTATTTTGTTGAATTGCATTGGCAGAATATGTTCTTTCTCTCTTCTTCCCTCCCCCCCGGTTCCCACACTAGTTTCGTTATCTCTCACATACTCTTTATTTCATCTTTCTCTTGCTGTTTCTATTGAGATCTTAAATGGACACACTGTTGATCACTTAATATTTTGTACGCTTGACATGAGAATTTGCGTGTCCAGCAGAAAATATGGTGAGTGAAATTGCTACCAAGTGAAATGAAAGGCTTTTTCTCATCAGTAAATCACGAAGAATGATATTAATGTCTCTACTGGATAGAAGCCAAACAGAAGCCAAACTGTACGATGGGAAAATAACGTTTTACGTTTTGTTTAGTTTTCCTATACACAGTAACATTGGGCAGGAGAAGAACATTGTTCTTTGCAGATGTGACAAACCAAAAGACCTTTGTGAAGTCTACTAAATATACTTCACCCTTTAGTGCAGAGTATGTCATTGACTTCCTGGTGATATTGAAAGGTGATACAATATAATCTTATGATGGGTAATGGGAGAGCCACACAGATCACAGCCTTTCCTGTATCAAAAAACAAACAAAAAAAAACATTACCTGCAATCCCTAACCAACCCCAAAAACCTTCTCTGGCTTCCTTCCCCCTCCTTTGGCAAACCAGACAGGCAGACCTGCGCTGACAGGCTCCAGGCAGGCCTCTCAGCCTGTCCGGGAAGGCTCTTATTTTATTTTTTATTTATTGCGATTTTATATAGCGCAAACATTACCCGAAGGTGTCAGAGCGCTTTACAAAAGAACCAGTTGCGTTTCATTAGGACTTTGGATTACATGAGCTACAAAGGAGATATCAACAGGAAACATTGCAAATATACAAGTTGTAAAGTCACTCAAGGAAAAGATACAAACAGATAAACTCTACAATCACATAGGAATGGTAGTAAGTTCAAAAGCCTACTACATATACTAGTGGTAAGAGATATATACACACAAGTGGATTGAAAGGAGGGAAACGTTGCAAATGTACAAGTTGTAAAGTCACTCAAGAAAGAGATACAAACAAACTCTAAAATCACGTAGGAATGGTAGTAAGTACAAAGGACTACTCCATATACTAGTGGTTAGAGATAAAAAAAATATACAAATTGCAAATTCACTCAGGATTATACATATTACATATTTACAGAGCAGGGAATTCTTGCCATAGTTCAGGCAGGTTTTCAGGGGACAGGGGAAGGAAGAGGGGGGAGAACAGAAAGAAAGGGAAAGGAAGGCAGGACAGGAAAGTAGACTAAAGAGGGAAATGAGAAAGAGAGTCAGGAGGAGGGGGGCAGTCTGTTTCAAAGTCATAGCTGTACTGTCCATGAGCAAAAGTTGAGGACGTGCCTGAAGAGCAGTCCCTCATGGTCCAAGAAGAGGTGGCCGTCAGCATCCAGCAGGAAGGGCGTACTGCCACTCAATGCACCCTCCAGGAGCGAGTCTGGGTAGCGCTGCACCATCTGCCACTGCATCATGTTCAGGCAGCCGGTGGGTGACCTGTCTTGTTCTCAACTATTGCTATGTCACAGCAGTGGATTATGCAATTCAGCATCTGATATAAACTGTCATGTTTCGAGGCGCCGAAAGATTACGGCCACCTCGAACTACACTTCCCGAGGCGCCGGAAGATTACGGCCGCCTCGAACTACATTTCCCGGCATGCTGTGCGTACGCCACGCACGAACGTGAGTGGCGCGCGCATACCAGGAAATAAAGGGCTGAGTCGGACGGCGGTTAGACGCCGATAATTCCGTTTACGTGTAGGCGTGTTCCTGGATTACAAGGCTGGTAGCGGTAAGGGTGGCGGACGTTCACTGAAGCGCCAGAACTGTGAGTAATCAAGAGCTGTGTGGTGTGGGGCGTTGGTAGTGTCGATCCCAACAACACACCCACAGTTTGCCTGGTTCCTAGGAGCATCACTCGGAGAGTGTTGCTAGGAAGTTCACGAACTTCAAAGAGAGAGTTTGAACTAGGGGGATTTTGGTGTGGTCGATCCGGAAACAAGTCCTGTGACTTGTGTAGCCCCACGGAAACCCCTAGTCACCTCTTGTACATATTGTATATAAGCGCCTTTAGGCACAGTAACGATAGGACTCACGTGAACCCTATTGAGCCTCGTTACTGGTATCCCTCACATAAGCTGTACTTCCTATATATATGTGGAGAGTGTATACCAAGGAAGAGAGAGTCACAGAGTGAGTTAACACTGTGACCCAGTTGCGAAGATTGTGCTGCCGGTGTGCAGAGTTCATACTTGTTTCTTTATTCCCGAAATAACAGGAGACAGGAGGGGTAGTGGACGCAAATAAAGGGAACTGTGGTATCCTATGTAAAGACTTTCAAGCATTGTTCTGGGTAGGTGTGTAATCTCTATAGCGCACTAATCACGAATCTGTACACTGAACCAGTGAGATTGAATCTTGTGTATGTTTGTTTTCACAGTCAGGCACAGTTCTGCAATCCATACCCTACCCCTGTCTCCATTGGACTAAGGCATTGTGTATTTTCCTTTACAGGTAATGAGTAGGGGCAGTGGAAGGGTTGTGGGTGGAGAAAAGTAGAACACTGGTGTAGGTCAGGGAGGTAGGGTGTTCTAATAGCGTGTTCTTTGTCGTTACAGATCTCCCTCCCTGCTGTTCCCTTCCTTTCCCGCGCCCCGCTGTATCACCTTAGTCGTTCGTGTTTTATCTCGGAGCACTGGGGTTGTTCAGTGGGGCCGGGATTAGGACTCTCATCACAGCCCCGAGGAAGAAGAGAGCCGAGCCTGATATAAACGATACAGGCTCTCGCTGAGAACCATACATAACCTATAGATTTATTGAAGGGTAAAAGTGAATTATGGAGATGTTTTTTACCGAGGTGGTCCTGAATGACATCAAATACACAAGACTGAAACTCGAATTGTCCATGGCTTCACTCTGAACCTCCCCAGTAAAAACATTCCCAAAATTAATTTTTTCCTTTCTATAATTTTATGTTATGTATAGGATGCTTGTTTCCAGTCCAGGGAGGACCTGGCTTGGCTGATCAGTCTGGTCTGTTCCCATGGGGCACAGGGTAAAGACTGATTTGCATATGGCTGGGTTCAAGCTGGAATGGCATGGTGAGCAAAAAACCGATGGATTTAGACCCAGATGTCTGTACTGGGGTGAACGTTATGACATTTTTCTGCATTCTGTCCATCAACTGTTGTTTTTGCATAACGTTAACTAACAGGAGGTATCAAATGAATGCCCAATTTTGTAGGCCAAAGTGAATTAGTTATTGTGCAATGGACATTAGGGTGGCATGTTTGATATGGAGAACATTAATGTGGAGCAGACTACTATATGATAGAAGACCATTTCCACATAGAGGGGCACAATGCCATTTAACACCCCTGAATATTGTTAGAAATGGCTGAAATGTGTGAATTTTCTGGCCTAGCCATACTTGCCTGCAAAGTCTGAGGAGTGGCATCTGTCCGCTTCAAGAGATTTACTCGATTTCAGTTGAAAGCAATACAAGAAAGCTATAATGAAACCAGACCAATTTGGTTTCTTAATAAAATAATATAAAGGGATAAGACCATGAGGTCCCCTACTGTGTATATTCTTGAAAAGACGGAGAAAGGGTAGGTCTATTACATTGTCCATCGAATGTTTAACCTTAGAACTGGTCCTAACCCTGTTGAAATATAAGGGATTTCAAAGAGAAAATTATTTTTTAAACAACAATCATCTTGTATGTACACATATTGTGGAATTAGATACTGTGCGCATTTAATTGATTATAAGTTACTTTTAAATCTCTATAGAATGTCTTTGTCTTATATTTTAACAATGGAGTGTCAACCTGCTTTTCCACAATCCATTTGATAGCACAGGTGCTTCTTTTCTATTTGGCAGTAGTCATACATTTATTAAGTAAGAAATGTGAATTATAATTTGTTTTATGTAAACTATATAAAAATGTGTTTATTAATTAGGAGTGGATATAAGTCTACAACAAGGAATAAGGTCACACACTTGGTTGGGTAAAACCGCTTCAATATATTTAAAATCTGGATCAACCCCCTGGTAGCTAGGGCAGACAGGCTTCTCTTAAAAAAATGTGCAATGTATTTAGCTGTTGCAAAAGAGTTGCAAAACCAAAACACAAGAAAATACAAATCCAACTGATAATTTCTAAAACTAAAGAAATATTTAATGAGCAAAATGGCATAAAAACAACAACAATCCAATAAGAGGAACCAGAGAGGTGATTTTTCAACAATTTAAGGCAAAAAGCACAAATCGAAATTCACTGTTTCCGCTTCATCGAGGCCCAGCCGCGATTCCAATCAGACTGTGATTGAGCATCGGTCAGATAAGCCAAGCGTGTCTTCGGTCATCAATTTTTACTTTCTTACGTAGTCTCTGAAATAGAAGTCAAATTCCTCCAGTGGTTCAAGGTTGCAGTCTGCACCTGATGAAGACCTCCTGATACCTGCTTACTGTTGAACGAGGTCCCACTGAAATTATTGCTTTTGGCAGAAAAGGCTCTGAGTGGGTCAAATTAAAATTTCACAGAGGGAAATGTTCAGAGCACAAACAATTCGAATTTCGCAGCCTCTAAAGTCCTTGAGTCAAGCAGATCCTTTGTGCGTTTTTGCCAGGGTATGGATGCCACCTTTGGATTTCATCTTTTATGGAGATCAAAATGCTCCAGTGGGGCAAGCATGAAGCTGTGTCCACTTGTAATAAAACACCTTTGCTGTAAGGTACCGTTGATGCTCTGGAGGTCTTGAAAGTCCAAATAGTTTCTCAGTCCCAACTTTCCAGACTTTCTAGAGCAGCTCTTTTTGGTTACTTCGAAGGCTCTAAGAACCTCAGGGACATCACTCTGGGGTCAGGACCAACAGCAGCAGAAGCCACCAGCAGGGCACAGTCCAGCTCCAGTTGTCACTAGTCTGTTTGCAATTCAGGAAAAAGGCCTCTTTCAGCTTGGTGTGTCTCCGTAGTCATCTGACCCTTGGGGACCACTTCATAGTCATGGGCACAAGTGGGAGTTGGTTAATCCTCTAAAGTAAGCCCAGTTGTCTTCTGTTCATCAACCGGTCCACAGGGTGTTCGGATGAGCTATGAGTGAGGTGAAACCTTTGTAGTATATACTAGCCAGTGGGTGGGGTGACTGCTGGATTCTCACTAACTAATGAGAAAAAACTTCCCCGGAGCAACACTTTGTAGCATGTTTTGTTTACCTTACTGCAAACTATCTCACAGGACTCTAGCCTAAGGCAAATTCTAGGTGGCAGAACTTTTTAGCCCTTGTAGGCTGCTGTGCCAGCCACGGGTATGTTTAGGTACATGAGCAGTCCCCTCCTTCTCAACAACAAACAAGCATTTACAATGCAACGGTTTCGCCTTTGGAAAAGTTTGAGCTATTGGCATTGTAAATGACAAAATTTGTATTTTTGTGTTGGTTTTGAAAACAGATAAATAAATGGCATTGTCATTTACATTGCCAATAGCTCTAACTTTTCCAAAGGCGAAACCGTTGCATTGTAAATGCTTGTTTCTGAACTGCTGATGTGCTTTGACTGAGTGTGCCCTGGGCTCCTGCCAACCAGGTACCCAGGGCCTGTGTTCCTTCCCTAAAACTGTACTGAAACAAAACCCAATTGGCATCTCCGGCCACCTGTCCGCCCCTAGTAAATGATACCCTAGGTTCCCAGGGCATGGTGACCAGAGAAGAGCCCTGAGGGCTGCAGCACTTACTGTGCCACCCTCAGAGGCCCTGTACCCTGGCACCCACACACTGCGCTGGCAGGCTGAGTGCCTAAGTACAGAACTAAACCAAGAGTCGACATGGCACACATCCTGTATGCCATGCCCACAGAACCCACTGCCCTGGCATACTTCAGTCACCCCTCTAGCTGGGTACCCTATTCCAGAGTTGTGGGCACAGGTGCATGAGCCCTGTGCCCCTACAGTACCCAGGTACGTTCCTGGGTACTGTAAGTACAGTGATGCCATTACGAGTATATGGTGCTGGGAGTTTGTCATTATGAACTCCACAGCACCATATTGGCTACACTGAAGACTGACCAGTTTGGTACCAAACTTCCCAGCATATTCAACCCGCACTGATGCAAGTGTGGGATTTAATGTAGAACGTACCAGAGGGCTATATGAATAAGGTACCCCATTGTAGGGTAACTGCAAGGTCAGGGAAAAGGGGAGAAGAAACAATAACAGCAATCAGAACTATACAGCGATAGTATCCCTCTTGACCTATATTTCTTTTACATATGGCTTTCAAAAAGCTCACATACGGGGCACAACAAAAAAAATTGTTACGCTACACAAAGATCATGTATTTCATTAGACCATGTTTTATTTTATATATTTTTTGTATAAAAAAAGGAAATATTTTTATATATAAACTCTAAGACATAAATGAGTCAGTCCACAGTTTCAAAATACATGATTTACAATGAAAAAACTGTATACATAGTTTTGCAAAATAAAGTGTGTACTGATCATTTAAAGTGACACAATTTATACATTATTTACATTTGTCAATATTGTAAACAAATCCAGACTCCCAATCACCTCCATTCATACATGCCTCTTATTCTTCATACGCATCAATTACACTCACTGCAAACATACTACACACCCCAGTACCACACTACATACACACCCCAGTACCACACTACATACACAGATGGAACCATAGGGGTGAACGTCTCAACCCTCTGATGCTGTGCTGAGAGCTGGGGTGTTACACACAAACTGGTCAACGCGCGTTTCGATGGCTTATTATTCTTTCGTTACCATCTTCTTCAGGGCCTATTTCCTCGAAGATCTATTATGTGCTGGATGGAGGGAAATGGTGAAAAGGGTTCTTGATCTTCTGTAAGGGAACTCTTGGAGTTATAATTAGGGCTCCCGGTTTTCCGTTTAAACTGATTTTTACATATAAATACAGACGGAAAACATGTTTTCCTTTGTCTGTATTTATATGTAAAAACGGGAAAATATTAGTACATTTTGCGGGCTGCTGTGCTCTAGCAGAGTTGCCTCCCCACGCCCTCTTGCTGATTCGAGGGCTATGGGGGTCTTTTTTGCGCTCCTGTCGGCCTTTTGTTAGCTGACCCAGCCATGTCAGGGGGTCTGCTCCGCCCCTCGAGTGAGCCTTGCCAGCCATTTCAAAAGAAAGGCAAGTAGGTGCTAATCCTGTTCATTGTTTTAGCACTCAATAAGTGCCTGCACAATGGGGGTCGTGGCAGGAGGCACTGTGCCCTGAGCTCCCAGATGATCCAAAGCTGCCAGCGCCAGGAGGCCTGCATTGTTCTCAGGGCCCCCACCTCGAGGTGACATGCACATCTGTGTACTCCTGCGTATAAAATATGTGTAGACCGCACAACAAACAACTGGTTTTCCAAATGTACATTACACATATGTACCTCTTGAAACAAAGAACGTTAAAGTGATTTGCACACGGCCACACAATAATTGTGATAAGCGCCGAAGCTGGGATTAGGGGGTGGGGTGTGTGTGTGTGTGTGTCTGTGGTGGGGGGGGGGGTTACAATCAATAATTTAGCCAGTTAGTTTTGTTTCCTCCTCCTAAGGCCATACACGAAAAGCCACAAGTGCTAACAACCTGACAGCTTTTCCTACTATACCCTATGCTTCTGAGCCTGAGCTCAGGCTGTTTCTAAATAAATTACCAGATTTATAGAACCATTTGCCTTACATCGGGGCACAAAATATTAAACCCCAAAGTCCACATAATAATGATAATGTATTTATTGTAACGCCATTTGCACTACACTTATGCTGCTACTAACCACTTTAAATAACAAATGTCTCTTACATAATCTAGTAGTGATCGATTCACCGACTTCGTAAGCATGAAGGCTAGTAGCTTGCCGAATCCTTCAGAGTAGCTCCCAGGTTTGAGTTAAAAATTAACTAAAAACTGCAATAAATAAGTGTTGCGCTTTCCTTGTTAGGTCTCGCACCTGGCGACGCAGCGGGTAGCGCTGTCGACGCAGCGGGTAGCGCTGTCGCCAGCGAGACTTATTGTCAGCGACTTGGCTCTCAAGTGGTACAGACTGGGGCACGCGCAGGCGATGGGTGTCTGTGGATGCGCACTTACAGGCACGCGCACTTACAGGCACGCGCATATCTCCTGGCAAACAAGCATGCAGTTTGCATCCCCGTAACTTGCACGGCTTGGGAGGCAGGTGTTTGTTGTGTATGTGTTTTGTATGTGTGTGTGTGTTGTGTATGTGTGTGCCTGCATGTGTGGTGTGTGTGTTTGCGTGCGTGTGTGTTTGTGTGTGTGTGTGTGTGTGTGTGTGTGTGGTTAGTTGTCTACAGTTATCCCTGGGGTCGAACATCGGTCCTCCCAATCCTCAGAAGTCCCGTAGAAGCATCACACATTTTCTAAAGTGTGCTTACACAATTCTTGCGCACACACTATCACAAGTTTGCCTGCAAAACCCCATGTGAAAGCCAAGGATTTTTAACAATGGCATTTAAAACAAGCATTTGCAAATCGAATCTGCCTTGCCTTTGGGAACTAGTGGCTTTGACATTTGTTTTTAGTGATGCTGTGCTGTGTGACCAAAGAGAAAACAAAACTAACTTGGTTGTATTGCAGCTGCAGTGGGTGTGTTATTTTGTAGGCATGTGTATCAGACATACATTTGTCTAAAAATATGAGCAGGGTTTTTTCCATTTGTTTACTGATTGGGTTGGTAAATAAAGAGGTAGCGCCAAAGCATTATTAAACAAGTAAACGACAATGTCTTTTATGTACGTAAAAAAGGCATTGCCATTTACAATGGCAATAGCTTAAACTCTCGCAAATGCGAGACCTATTGCATTGCAAATGCTTGTTACAGTTGAGTTATTTATTTTAGATTATTAGCATAGCTCGATAATGAGCAGTGCTTCACTTATAATTGACACGTGGCTCATAAAGGTTTCAGAACTGAAGCACTGAGTTATTTATTTCTTAAATAAAAGCTGTTCTAAACTCCATATTGATGCATGAGAACAAAATGATATTTCTGAATGCGTTTAAATGAGACCAAATAAAAATGAAGTGTTAAATTAAACTCTTTATTTTAATTTTGCCCTTTGAAAGTGTCACATTTACAAACGGGCATCTTGTTCCCGGTGCCTGGTGGACACAGTGCCATATTTCTAACTGAAAAAGTTGTTTTCTTTTAAATGGGAGCAATTTAACGTGTAGAAAAATGTTTCTATGAAACATTCTCTTCATTTGCTTTTTAAAGTGGAGAAAAACATTAAGTCCTAATGTTTTATGAAGCAAGTTTCTTCACTTTAAATTTCTAACATGTAAACAAATGACTGTTTTCCTGTTCTAAATATGGCCCATGTCTTCAGGCCACTGAGAGTAATATACCTGCTGTTTGTAAAGACACATTGACATGGGAGACAATTAAAATGATGTATTTTATATAATGCATATAACAGTTAACTCTTAAGTTGAATTTTTCTCCCATTTTTTTAGTGTTGTATGTACACACATCAGGAATCATGAACCCAGCGGCTGTAGACACTCTACTATATCAATAACAGGAAAATATGCCTATTTTTTTTAAATGCGAGAAACTTAAAGTGCAGAAAAATGTTGCTTACTTGGAACATTTTTGCAGAACATTTGATGGTTGTATGTGTGCTGTACATGTACCAGTGCCACATATGGCAAAAGGTACGTCCTGTACCAGAAGTGCTTATGACACCAGCTCGGTCACCCATACACATGTATCCCATTAATTCACACACTTGTTCATACATCCCCCCGACCACGCACTCGCTTACTCGCAAAGCAGCTGACACTCACTCTAATACGGAAACAGCTAAATAAAATAAGGAACAAGCTGAGAAAAATAACCAGACACCCCTAGTAAATCAGGCTTCCAGATGAAAATGCTAGAGAATCAGAAAATGGTAATCAAGAAGAAAATGTACTGAATGCACTGTCAAGCCCCGTCCAGCTAAAGGAGGAATTATTAGATACTGAAATAGAACAGATGGGTAAAGTTGGATTTAGACCGAATCATTCCACATTGGATGGATGCTTCCATTCCTTGTGGATATATATAAAAAGCCGAAAGTGGGCTGACTATATCTAGCATACATAGATTTAACCACAACATTTGCTTCAATAGGCAAATAAATTATTGAAGAAAATGGATGCGACGATGGATCCTCCAACATTTATTTTACCTAATATCCCCAGCAACCCTAAATGTTAGCTTAGAAAATATTTTCCTCACATTTCTCTGTGGGAAAGTTGTGGGATCGCCAGGCAGAGGCAAATTTCCACTCGCCCAGCATTCCCCCAGGTCTCCGGGAAAAAAAGGGCACCTCACTTGTGTGGGTGGGCCAAATACTGCCCACAGGGAAGGGTGGAAAACATATTGTGGCCACATCAAAATTATTTCTTATAAAAGGGCCTGGTTTTGCAAGGGGGCAAATGCGTTTTTGTCCCGGGCTAGGCGGCCATCTACGTAAACCTACCAACCCCAGACATTTCCGAAAAGTAGACACCTAGGGGAGTTCAGGGAAGGGGTGGCTTGCGTGGATCCCCCAACGTTTTCTTACCAATGGGCTTTAAATGGTAATCCTCGACCCATTTATTACAATTAGAACTGGGTTTAGTGAACATTTTTAAAACGTTACTGGCTCTGGATGTAAACTGGAATAAATTGGTTTCTTGGATAGAGCTAAAGCTGAATGTTTTAGATATAAATCTGGAGTGGCCGTTGTCCAGAAAATTATATAACAATTTTCTGATGCAGATTACTAAATATGTCTTGTACAATTGCGATTTAACACCATGTACAAACGACTATAGATATTACCACATGGCAAACCCAGAAGGGAATGGTGTTCCTTGTAGATAGTTTAAAAATTTGTATTAAAAGGAAATAAGTAGAATGTAGAAAATGAGAATGGGACAAATAACACTGCAAATAAATTTGACTCTTAAACCTAGCACTAATCCTCCACTGACATTGGGTCTATTATGAAGTAGAACTTAACACTACAGCACGATATATTGTTTTTCACCCTGAAAGATGGAACCATTTAATATGGTTGTGCAAAAACTATCACCAATGACAGACTACACCTTCAACTGTGAGAACTGTACTGTAGATCCTAAACTTAAAGTCTATTTTGGTAGCATGTTTAGGAACTTAAATGAAATATTTGGTAATATCATAAATTGAATGGTTTTATTTTAATTTTAGCTATCGAAGTTTAATACGAAGTATGTTGATGTTGCTATGGTGGCAATCGAAGAATGTTTATCGTTTTTTTTAATTGATTAAAGTGTAACAAAAGATATATCAATGATTTTAATTACAATATGTTCTATTTGTTTATTTGCATGAATCAAACATTTAATAAACTGGTAAACGCAGGCCTTAAAGAACAGCATTGAAGGATTAAGTCTTAGCACGTCAGCATCCTGTGGTCTTCAATTGGCCTCTCAATTCTTTGTACCAAGCCAACACCACCTACAGGGTAAGGAATAGGAGAAGCCTTATTGGCTGCATTGCCCATGATAGGTGCAGGTACCCAGGAGTTACCATGACATACAACACACTAAATTGCTGCTTCCTATTTCAGGGTGTAAGCCTAATAGATGTGATCATCATTTGGTCTCTTAGAAGCTAATTTTGAAGCCCAGTCCCAGGATGCCCAGATGGAATACCGGCTTACTATGTCTTTTCAAACACATGCATGGTGCAGGTTGTCCAAATAAAATCATAACACCTAATCTTCAAAGCAGAAAATCTGGCTGGCCGAGGAAACTAACATTTTAAAAAATACTCCAAAACTGACAGATCCTCAAAATCATGTCTGGCTTCTGCCTGACTTAATGATCGAAACGTATATACTAACTCCACCTATCTTCATTAATTTACCATCATATAATCTCTATGAAGGACATGACCAGGATTGTCACTAGATGAAAAAATCATTTTTGCCAGCTCTTAGCCTAAGACATAAGACTACTAATGGGGAGACTATCTTGGCCATTTGAAGAAGGAATATAAAAGCGTAATCGAGCATAAGAACATGCTGCCACAACATTAAAACTAAGAATGGATGCTACCTAGATTAAAAGAACATAATTCCAGGAAGTACTGAGAAATTGTTAAATGGAGTTAGTGCTAGTTCGCAAAATGTAGACAAGTGAATGAGAGAGGAGCAGAATGCTTTTATGTTTTTCCTCCTTCTATAATAGTAGTAGTGCTCCTGAGAGTAACTTTAGTGGTCAAATAGGGAAGCTATATCTCCATGAATAAAAATCTGACAAATTTGAAGAAGAGGTAATTTCCTCCCACAAAAAGAGCAAGGCTCCAGGTCTTGATAAAGTCCCTACCAATGTTTTTTTTTTTTAAAGATGCTCTCAATTTTCAGTTCCTATTCTTAAAAAAGTATAACGTCATATAGAATATTAGAACAGTTCCAGAGTTTTGGAGAGGGGATATCATAATATTATCAACTTGTAATCCGCACAGCTACCTCATGGGGGTTCCCGGCGCATGTCAAAATAGGGGGGGATGCAGAAAGCTAAGTAAGTGGGTTAGAAGAGCCAGGTCTTTAAGCCCCTGTGAAAAGCAGAGAGAGAGAGAGAGAGAGACATACATAGTTCCTCCATGAAACTGGAAATGAGTTCTAAAGTTGAAGGCCGGGGTAGGCAAAAGAATGGCTTTTCATTCAGGACCGGTGCAATAAATCAGGTCTTTGGGCAGATCTAAGAGGACTGGATGGGTGATATGGCTGGAGGAAATCCATAATTTATGTGGGACCAACTCCAGCTTTTGCCTTGAACGTAGCATAACGCTTTAAACTTAATGCAATTCGAGACAGTAAGCCAGTGCAGCTCACGGAGAAGGTTAGAAACTGAGGCAAATTTGGGTAATCGATGGGGAAGCCTAGCGGCTGCATTTTGCACAAACTGCTGGATTTATCTGCTCCCAGGTATAGCACATTGCCGTAATCCAATCCAGAGATAATGAGAACTAGAATCACTGTTCTTTGTGCAGAAAAGCATCTTTTTTTAGCAATTGAAGTACCTCAAAGCACGTGGCTGTCACCTTAGCCACTTCTGGTTTTATAGATAAAGATTCATTCACAAAGTCCAGGTTCTTAACCTTGTCCGAAAGGTGTAGATGAAACACAGTCCTAAAGCAACAGGCCAGTGAAGAGATCCCCAAAGATCGGACCTCTTGTAAGTCATGACTTACCCCATCCCCGTTGAGTTTGAGTAGGTTGTTATGCATCCAGAACGAAATCTTACTCGAGCCCTAGATACGATCTGAAGACCCCTTTGCAGATGACAGAGAAAATAATCTGTCAGTTATAAGCATAGGAAAAGAGACAGCCTGTAGGTTTCGACCACCTCCACTAGCTGGCGGATATAAATGTTAAATAGCATTGGAATCAGCACATAGCCCTGCAGAACTCTAGAAGAAAGGGCTTGGGAATTGGACCTGGCAGATGAAGAAAAAACCTGAAAGGAGCGGAACCACTCCAGGACCACACCATCGAGACCGAATACCATCAGCCCATTTAGTAGGATGGCATGAGACTTGGTGTCCGATGAGTGTCGTAGCTTGTCCCTCATCCAAACACTGCCTTAGCAACACGGTTACCACCAAAAGAGTAGAGTCCGTCAAGTAACCCCCTCTAAAACCGGATTTAGTAGAATGCAGGAAGTTCTGTGCTCCCATAAAAGAGGTTAGCTGACCATTAACATGTTTCTCCAGGATTTTAGAGAAGATGGGCAGAAAAGAAATAGGCCGAACATTGGACATAAATCAGTGGGATCTAAATTTGCTCTTTTAAGAGCGGAAGAACCATCACGTATTTCCACTTCTGAGGAACCACACCTTCTTTCAGTGAAGCATTAAGAAGGTCCAATGTTAGAAAGAGGATCCTGTGCAGATCCTGGGAACTACTGTCCAATATCCTTGCTAAACAGGGCAGGCAAAATTTATGATGGGCTCTTGCTCAACCGCATTTGGGATTGGGTAAAGGATTACCAAATCCTGTCCATCCTGAATGCATGCTTCAGATCTGGATGTTGGCACAGTGGACATGGCAGTGTTATACTTGAACTGTATGAATCATGTCCTGATATAAAGGTCAATCTTGTTTTTCACCTTCATTGACCAAAAGTATGCTTTTGATTCAGTAAAAGGTAATTTGCTTCGGTCAACTCGAGTAAGTAATGCAGTGGAAATTTCTCATTGCTTTTGTGTTTTCCCTCACAGTATTGTATGGTTAGATATGGTTGAAAGGGAGAACATAACCAACCATTTCCTATTAAACTGGGCATTTGGCAAGGCTCCTTCCTTGCCCCCCATATTATTTAACTTGTATATTAATATAGCCTGCCGTAGAGGGCTATACCGACTATTAAAGGCCCTCTCCAGCTGGCGAGGGCCTTTAACAAGGGAGAGGGACTTTAACCCCTTCCGTGAGCGCACGTTCAGCGTACGTCGCGTGCACTACCTCGGTAGTGCTGCGCACGTCCGCTGAACGTTCCGGCCCCGCACGCACAATAGAACGTTCCGCACCAGCTCGGAACGTTCGGCGCAGCGGAGGGGTTAATAGCTGGTATAGCCCAGCTACGAAGGGCTATTAGAACATTCTGCCACTAGAGGGCAGTATGTTCTTAAAAAAAAAAAAACAATGCCTTATGGGAGCGTGAGGGGGTTGGAATCCCCTCCGGCTCCCTGAAGCCTTTGTTCACAGCCAGAGCTGTGAACAACAAGCATTTACAATGCAACGGTTTCGCCTTTGGAAAAGTTAGAGCTATTGGCATTGTAAATGACAACATTTTTATTTATGTGTTGGCTTTGACAACATAAATAAATGTCATTGTCATTTACATAGCCTAATCTCTCGCAAATGCGACACCTATTGCATTTGCACCCACACACACACACACACACAGCGGCAGAGACGAAATGGGGACAAGTTATAATAAAAAAAACGCATTACATAAGAAAGAAAATAAAGCGGGCTTACCTAAGACCCGCAAACAGCTGCATACATACCGGGCAAAACGCTCCTTGCACGGCGCTGCACGGAACGGCCAGGGGGGACCTGTAAAAGGAACAAAAACAAGCATTAGACAACAAAACAGACAAGATGGCTTGCCTGCGACCCGCAAACGGCTGCATACATACCAGGCAAAACACTCCTTGCACGACGCTGCACGGAACGGCCACGGGCCGGGGGGGCGCCTGTAAAAGGAACAAAAACAAGCATTAGACAACAAACAGACAAGATGGCTTACCTGAGACCCGCAAACAGCTGCATACATACCGGGCAAAACACTCCTTGCACGACGCTGCACGGAACGGCCACCGGCCGGGGGGGACCTGTAAAAGGAACAAAAACAAGCATGAGACAACAAACAGAGACAAGATGGCTTGCCTGAGACCCGCAAACAGCTGCATACATACCGGGCAAAACACTCCTTGCACGGAACGGCCACGGGCCGGAGGGGGACCTGTAAAAGGAACAAAAACAAGCATTAGACAACAAAACAGAGACAAGATGGCTTACCTGAGACCCATAAAGTGCTGCATACATACCGGGCAAAACACTCCTTGCACGACGCTGCACGGAACAGCCACGGGCCGGGGGGGACCTGTAAAAGGAACAAAAACAAGCATTCAGAGGTGATTACTACCTCTGTGCAACACGCTGAGCGGGAGCCTTTGCTTGCTCTGCAGAAACTCGCTACAAAGACGCAGGCAGCATTCTTCTGTGACTGTGTTCACGTTTTAAAATAAATCGCCGTATCTCTGGAAATCGCCGCTTTTTATCAGGCTCACACTCCCCACTTACTTGCACTTTAAAAAATTGATTTGGGCACCCGCCGCTTGAGCGGGAACACTCACTCCCCCCACACAACAGCTCCATCTTGGGTGGGGAGGCAGGCCTTACACCAGTGGCCGCCATAGGCTGGGAGGCGCTCCAGTCTTTGGGCCGGGTTTTCACCATCTATATATTTCACCACCCATGCTGGCGCGCAGCGACGGCGCGCAGCGGGCGCACCAATGGCGCGCCAGAGGTAAGCCCGTTTGCGTCCGTTCGCGCACGGTCGGGCCCAGGGACCGGGAGCTCTGCTCTACCAATTACTTCCCTACAAACATACTCTCGCTCGAGCCTTCTTGCCTTAAGGGGGGCATTTCCATCTTCTTGTACTCACTCTATGGACCCTGCGCTTTGTCGCTTCTCCTGTCAACACTGCCCATTTAGAGCGACGGAGGTGATTAATAATACAAGGAAAACCGAGACCGCTCTGAATATGGCACTTGTCAATTGCCGATCACTACCAAAACATGCAACTGAAATTTCCCTATTAATTCAAGACCTGGACCTTGATATCCTTTTTTTTAACCGAAACATGGCTTGGATCCACTTCTGGCCCAGATATCGTCCAGGCTCTCCCTCCTGGTTACCTGATCCAACATAGGGATAGAGGACCTAAGGTTGGAGGAGGAATTGCCATTCTTTATAGGGAGCATTTAATCTGTCGAATGACTGATAGTCCCACCCCAGATTGTGAAAGTGCACTATTTTCTATCACACTATCCTCAGAACTGTCATTTTCAGGTCTTTTAATTTATCGTCCACCTGGCCCAATAGGACAATTTTTAGAAGGAATAATTGAAACTACCCTAGAGTTAGCTAGCACGGTTTCTAATTTTATAGTATTGGGAGACTTGACTCTCCATTTTAATAATTCGTTAGATAACACTGCAACAGAATTGACTAAGGATCTAGCCACTTGTGCACTGAGTCTGATAGTTTCACATCCCACCCATTCCAAAGGGAACCTTTTAGACCCCATGTTCTCAAACATTGAGGATTTAACTTCAGCTGAACCATATTCGATTCCTTGGTCAGACCATATGGTAATTCCCTTCACATGGATGACATCTAGATCCAGCCCAACTAAACCTTTTCATAAAGTCTTAGGTAGGCGCTGGACGAAATTAGAACTGAATGATTGGCTAGAAGTACTGAAGAAGAGCGAGCCTCTGATCAATCAGGACATCGATAGGGCAAATAAAGATTTCAATGAATGGATTGAACAATCGTTGGATAGCGTGCTTCCAAAAAAATGTATCACAAATAAGAAAGGCCCTACTAAACAACCCTGGTTTAACTCAGACCTAAGGTCCCTTAAACAGGAATGTAAACGGGAGGAAATGATTCAGAAAAGGGGGTGGTGATGAACAGAGTGCCTGAATTAAGCAGACCACTCTTACCTAGTCCAAAGATCAGGGCTTGATCCATCACCGTTTTTTAGCTCACTGCACCATCCCAGCTCAGAACTTGGCTATATGCAAATTAGTCTGTTCCTGTCCCTGCACTGAAGGGCCACTGGCCCGGGGGGGCCTGTTAAAGGAACAAAAACAAGCATTAGACAACAAACAGAGACAAGATGGCTTACCTGAGACCCGCAAACAGCTGCATACACACCGGGCAAAACACTCTTTGCACGACGCTGCACGGAACGGCCACGGGCCGGGGGGGACCTGTAAAAGGAACAAAAACAAGCATTAGACAACAAAACAGAGACCAGATGGCTTACCCGAGACCCAGAAAGTGCTGCATACATACCGGGCAAAACACTCCTTGCACGACGCTGCACGGAACGGCCACGGGCTGGGAGGGACCTGTAAAAGGAACAAAAACAAGCATTAGACAACAAAACAGAGACAAGATGGCTTACCTGAGACCCGCAAACAGCTATATACATACCGGGCAAAACAATCCTTGCACGACGCTGCACGGAACGGCCACGGGCCGGGGGGGACCTGTAAAGGAACAAAAACAAGCATTAGACAACAAAACGGAGACAAGAGCAAGGAGCAAAATTATAAACAAAATGCTGCTTACCTGATCGGAAATCACAACAACTTCCTGGCAACGTAAATCTCGCCGACCACTCCGGCTAAAGGCATTTCCAAAAAGAAGAAAACATCACGGGAGAAAAAAAAACACACGCCCACAGCCGCATGACGTGCGAAAAGGGGCAGGATGAGAAAAAGATCGCGGGAACGCCCACGAATTGCCTCGGATCATGACGGACAGATCTCACTTCCAATGGCTAGCCTCCATTTATGGAGCTAGCCAATGGAAGTGAGAGGCGGTGACCAAGCCACATAGTCTTCTCAAAAGTTTTCGCCCTGCGCGACGCTGCTGCGCAGCGGAAGCCAGACGAAACCTAAAAACATTGAAATGTTGGCGCTCCAGGCTTATACCAGCCATTATAAGCCCGGAGCACTCCATTGTTTTCAATGGAGCTCCCAACATTCCAATGTTCTAATGTGTAATACGACGCCAGCCCAGATCAGGATGGAATTTGCATTAAATGACCAATTGATTATACAGAAGGCCAGTCTAATAAAATATCTTCCCTCCACAAGGACAGTCGAGCAAGGATCACTGAAAAATCTTATCTGGCTCAATCGCATGCCCATAGAGCGTTTGCCACTCAAATATTTGGTCGCACGCACTCTCTGTAGCACAGATGCAAACAGGCTCTGTGGAGCTGTGGAACTCCAAAACTACCACATGCACATTTTAAAGCAATTCTGAAGAGAAAAGCAAAAATCTAATCGTTCTAATCAGATCAAAGAGCTTTTTCTAAAAGAGATCATGCCCATCTGGTCCTAAGCATTTACGATAGAGTAGGTCCACAAAAATATATAATGGAATCATTTTCTTCCTACTACAAAACGAAATATCTGCAGCTCCAGATGGGCTCTTTTTCGTCATTTGACTTCTCCCCCAGGAGCGGCCAAACCAAAGTCTAAAACGTGCCGATTATCCAGATTATTCCAGGAATAATTAACCCACTTGCTATTCATATGCCCCATACTACTTTGAAGATCGCCGAATACTGCTTCGGCATCTGTAGACTAAGGAAAGGCTACGGACATTAGCTTCTGCCGTTACCTATCTACGGAACAGTGCGCAGCCGCAAGTTATCACTAAACTTGTAGAATTCCTAGAGAATACAGGAAAGCAACTAAGAAAAAATCCAGAAGCACAAAAAGAAGAGGTTGCACCCCGAATTCCTGCAGCCCCAACGTTAACCCCCAAATAGAAATGCATTTTCGCTTTTTATAGTATTGGTTTTTATCCAAGTAGTCCGGACAGAACCTGCATGCTTGCATATGGATCAATGTTGAAGATTTTAAAATGTTGTATTTTTTTTATATGCTGCGGTGTAATTTTAACCAAAGAGTACTTTATTAAGTTACGAGCGGTTTACCAAAATGTATTTGAATTATTAACAGTACCACCATTGATGGAGCCTGCTTGAAGATTAAATGTCTTTGTCCACTCGTTTACATTCTGTAAAAAAAAAAAAAATGAGGCTCTGACCATTATTTTAATGGTAGCTGGCACTTTTGAACTTTGATAGACTTGGTTGTCTAAATATAGTATTTTGAAACTGAACTATATATTAATGGAAGGGGTACCTTTTCTTTGGAACTGGAAGCAGTTGTTTCAACACTGAGAGGAGAGAAAATGGCAATGCATTTGTGGGCAGACGCTGTACGAGTAACAAAGAACGTACGACTTAATGTTTTCATAACTAAGTTCATAAACCCAAGGAGGAAATTGAGAAAAGCATTTAATATTGATTAAACTCCAGTCATCCAGCGAGCCACCACCGACTATTTGGGTATTTGCTTCGACCAAAAAAAATGCGGCAAATAGAGAAAAATACAACCATAATAGCACAGAATTGAAATGCCTTCCTGCAATGTAAGAGGAATATTGGAGCCTCCCCATTAAAGCCTGTCCTTAAAATGTACAGGTCCAAAACAGTAGTTTCTGTTCTTTATGAAGCAGAATTGTGAAGTATCGACAAGCCACAGTCTATCAAAGATTGAACACCACTTTCTAAGTTCACTGCTACGCCTTGACCCTGGTACCCCAATGGCAGCCCTGAGATTTGAACTGGGGTTATATAACCTCAAATAACTCGTACATCTAAAGTTGTTGTCCTTTGGGCAAGTCTGTGGACTAACTTGGCAGAGACTGCTTACTTAAATTCTGCTCTGGACATAGTAAATAGGGTGGCGAAGAAGGTAACGTGTGGCGCTCACTCAGAAATCCAGTTTTGGTTGACTCCGCAATAAATAAAACCAGCATTAAAGCTATTAAGCAAAATTGTTGGATAACTGAACTTGTTTTAATTAAAATGCAGCAAGGGAAGGAGGCTTGAAGACCTTATATCGGGTCTTTAACCACTGTAAGCTAGAAAACATCCAGATCTATCTAATCCACCCGAAGCTAAGAGAGGACTGTTATGTTCAGCTTGGGAACCTTACCAGTCCAAACATATACCAAGAAATGTAGTGGAAACCAAGATGAGACTGACCTTTGCCCTTGCACTTAAGGTGGGTGTGAATCTTTAATGTATTTTATGTTCTTAAAATGCGTAGTGAGACTCTACAAGGAGGCAATACGTTTATTTCAAAGGATGAATTTAGCATGCATTGTTATGGCTACTTACATTCTTCTTGGAACAATAGGAGATAGGACCTTTAGTAAATGTGGCGGTTTTATATTCTCTAAGTAATTAGAGATATTAAGGCTGTATATTTTAGTTTTTTTTGTTACCCCTGTTTGATCTTTTTTAATTGTAGGGCTTTTTTAAGCTGAGACCATTTATACAATTAAAAAAGTGCAAGGATTCCGCTGGTGGAGAAAATGAAAAATAGGATGGGATGCAAAGGTGGCATGTAACTTCAGGGATTGCAAAAATGGTGATTTGAAGGCCCTGCAAGGGTGATGGTTGGAGGCACTTGGGGCCACATGCATGAACACATTTTCCCATAGACACAGAATGGGCAAAACCCTTTGATGCATCTGGCCCATAATCCATAGGACTGTGCAGAAATTGCCGAGTTGTTTAGACCTCGTCTCTCCTTATTCTATTCTCTTTCAATTCACTGGTTTACCCTATCATGAAGCCAGCCAAGACGATACCTGTAAACATTGCAGACACTTGATTGCCAGTATAAAACAACTTGTTGAACTTAATATTTTTATTGTAGGGGTGTAAATCTAATTCAATAAAAGTGTACAAAAGTGTACAGTGTCAATTTGTTATAGTTTACAGTCCAGCAGAATTAATTCCTGGTGTATACATTGCATTTGCCACATGCCTTTATCAACTTAACTGACAGTGTGAAAATCATATTTAAAGTTGCTGTAAAAAAAACTAGAGGTTTTCTGATCTTTTCAGCTGAGTTTAAAGGAAAAGCAGTGTTGCGTTGAATTGATTGACATGAAATTCACACTTAAATGTACAAAGACACCAAGTGTAGGACCTTACTTAAAAAAAATAGCATAGGGTGACGGTTAAATATTTTGAGGTTTAGATGTTTGCATTGCTAAACCGCACTTGTACTACAAATGTTTTTAACTTTTAACTTCCTATTTGGGCCTAGCCTGCATCTAACCTTGAATGCCTTTTTGTTTTAAATGGTTATTTTGTTTCACTTTAAAATATAGGTTTGACTTCCTTTGCATGCCCATCTTCCATCCCCGATTCAAGAGGGAATTCAGCTGTCAGCCGGCCCGAGGAAGGCCTGGGGCTCAGACCCGGTCTGACCTGCTACTCTCTGGAAGAGGTAAGGTATTCAGTTTACATCCCTATCAAATGTTCCTCTTGGTGGGTGGACGGTGGTGCTAGGGTGTAGTTTTTGAACCTTTTGCTGTGGGATGTAGTAATTTAAAAAAAATATTGCGACCATTGATTGCTCCGTTGGTTGCTACTGCTGAAGTTTTAACTACCTCATGGTGTATTTGAACAAATGATTTGCTCTTCCCATCAGGACAGCCATAACTATTATATTGAGCAGTAGATTCTGCTGTTGGAAAAACAATACATTAGTAGCACTTTAATGGGCCTCATTAAGTCGGAGTAGTTTCAGTGGTATGATCCTTGAACTAGATATTTCGCCTCCATTCACTATGAGGTGTTGTATTGGAGTTGCATGGAAAGTGCTTCATGCGTCTGATGGGCTGAAGCGCTTTTGTGGCTGGGTAGCTCTTGATAGAGTGCTACTTTTGGAAAGGTTTGTGTGTTTGTCGTGGCTTATTTGGGTAGTGGTCTAATGTGTGTAATGGCCAGATTTCTACTCTTATTGTGTCTTTTTTTTTTTTTATTTTTTTACTGACCCTGGGCATAAATACGAAATTAAAAGCAGTGAATAAGAGGACCGGTCAGCTTAAGATTGTAGTGTGTGGTTTAATAGAAAGTATAGTGTGGCTATATCTGAAACATTTTGATACAATGTGTGTTCAGATTCCTAATACCATGTTGCTGAAATTAGGTGGTAACACCGAGCACAGAGTCCAAGGGTTCCCCAAAAGCGTACAGCCTCAATGTAAAACCCAAAGTGGTCTATTAGTGGTAGTGTGGGCGAGCCGTCTTAGGCCTAACACAGAAGAGTGTAAAACATTTATTGCACAACCGTGATCAATAATGGACACAGGACTCCAGAAGGAGATCGGGACTAATTTTTAAGAAAATCTAACTTTGTTTGTACTTTATTTTAAGACCAAGATCTTCGCAATAAGGTAAGTTTTCAAATACAAATTATTTTCACTGATTGACAGGTTAGGGGCAGCCAAATATCTGAGTACCTTTGATCTCACGTCTGGATACTGGTAGATAGGTCTGACCCCTGGAGCAAAAGAAAAATCTGCATTCTCCTCTCCAAATGGGCACTTCCAGTTGACTGTGATGCCTTCTGGACAAAAGAATGCCCCTGCCACCTTCCAGCGGTTAGTGAACAAAGTCCTTGCTGGACTGGAATCTGTAGGAAAGTGTACCTTTTTGCATGGTTACCCCCTAACCTTTAGCCAGATGCTTTTCAATGGAGCCACACTGGTAGCAGTTAAGTAAATCCGTTAAAGGGGACGAGCTTTGGGGGTTAGTGCCAGCAATAGGGAGGCCACAGAGCAGCACCAAACATACACCACCAGCGGCACTGGGCGACAGGGTGCAAATTCTACATCAGGCGCCCAGTGCTTTTCAATAAGGAGTCTCTTGGCAGAAAAGAGGCTGCATGCGTGGTACCGAAGGTTGCACGTGAAAGACCAGCAACACCAGAGGTACTTTGGTGTGTAGGGGGTCGTGGGGACACAGTTTATTCAGCTCACCAAGGCCCCATAGGCTTTGGGTGCAGGGGTGCCTTTTGACGTCTGAGTCTCTTTACCAGAGACGGCGGGGAGAGGGGCTCTGGATTCACACTTCAGGTGCTGTCGTGGAGTGCATGAGAGGTCAGCCTAACACTGGGCACGAGGTCAGGATCACCATGGAGACTTCACTGTACAAGTGAGCCACTCTGACACGGGCGTTTGGTGCAGAGTGGGTAGGAGATGCGGATACGCCTAGATCCAAAGTTTTCGGGGTCATTTTCTACTGGACAGCTCGGCTGTCCTCAGGAGATTGGAGTCTTTATTGAAGGCAACAGCCCTCCCTGGTGTTTTGGAGGTCATTGTTGCAAGACAGGTCGCAGGGTCGTCAAAGCTGGAGACAGTCCAGTAGGGCAAGGGCCAAGGCAGTTGTTGTCTTTTGGCTTCTGATGCAGGGTGTAGTCTTTCTTCTTTAGCAGATGCAGATCTGAGGGTCTGGTCTGGGGGAGACACCTAAATACTACATTTAGGAGGTATTTTAGGAGAGTAGCAGGTGAGGCCAATGGGCACCTTACCTGGGGTGACTACACCCTCTCCTCTATTATGCCACCCTCCTGTGGGAGGGGCCATAAGCCTGGCCCTGATTGAAGGGATCCCCGCATGTTCAAGATGGCAACTGAAAGTTGTGTTTCACATCGCAGATATGCATTCACCTGTAGCATAGTGCATCCTGCCTTAGGGTTGTTAGGCCTACTAAAGGGGTGACTTACCTATGCCGTCAGGCAGTGCTACCTGGCAGGGCACTCGGGCAGGGTGCCATGTTGACTGTCATTTTCTCCCTCACAGGGGCATGCAGGCTGCAAGGGCACTGGCATGGTCCCAGTAAGGGGGGGGGGGGTTACCAGGAGACCCTCTTCAGCTCTCAGGCCCTAGGTACCTAGGATACCATTTACTAGAGACTTACAGGGGGAGAAGTACCAATTGGGAGTTTGTTTAGGAAAGAAGCACTGGCACAGGGGACCTGGTTGGCAGGTACCCTGTCCACTACATTTGTAACCACATCAAAACCAGGCAAAAAATGTGGGCTAACCGTGCAAAAGAGGCACTTTCTCGCACCCACTTACAACAGGAC
This sequence comes from Lissotriton helveticus, assembly GCF_964261635.1. Lineage (NCBI taxonomy): Eukaryota > Metazoa > Chordata > Amphibia > Caudata > Salamandridae > Lissotriton > Lissotriton helveticus. Next base: position 1,662,840,104 of record NC_136065.1, read on the forward strand.
GAGGTCATATAGGGGGCACAGTGACCCCAAGGATCAGTAGCCCATTGCCTACTCCCCTACACTCCTAACCTAAACGCCTCTAAATTCAGTATTTAGGGTAGCCACTGGCACCAGAAGAACAGACCCTGATGAGATACGAAGAGCCCTAGAAGACTGAAGTGAGCATCTGACTTGGCCCCAGCGCAGCTGACCTGTGTGCCGCTCCCTGACTAAACTGCACCAAAGACATTTCATCCTACAGAGGTGTGCCTTCAAAACTTGGGAGGACTGCCTGCCTTCAATCAAGAACAAGACCTCTCAGGGGGCGCTAGAGGGCGCACAAGATTGCCGCACCTGGCTGAGCGCTTATCTGCAGAATATCTGCTTTTAAAATGGGCATCTATGACCTGGAAATGGGTGCCCTGTGCTATTGAGTCCTACTGACAACTTTTGGGGTGTTTTAAGCTGCTAGGAGCCACTGCATCGTGGAGAATCCCAACTGTTGCAGTCCGGGCTGTGGTTCCTTAAGCAGCTGCTGTGATGCCCTGGAGGTTGGGCCTGCCTGCCTAGCATAGAGTGCCCGGCCATCTGCTGAAGATTGATCCAGCCCGCTGTGGTGTGACTGTAGCGGACTGTCTGGAGCTTACTGATGCTGGGTCCCTGGCGCTGCTGAACTGTGGAAGTGTACCGGACTCTGGCTGTACACGGTGCGGCGGTGAAGGGCTGCTGAAGCAGGGGTCTGTGGAGCCGCCAGTCATGGAGCCTGACAAATCTGTGGGACCCAGAGGAGACAACGGCGGGTCCGGCACTGGTTGCGGTAAGTGGGGCGCGGCTGGCTCTGGCTGGTTGCTGCGGGGACGGGAGCGTGCGGGGACGGGAGCAAGCCATGGCCTGCAAGCTGTGGCTGGTTTCTGGGGGATTCAGTGCACTAGAAAGGGGCGCTGAATAGAAGAGTGCTCCGGGAGGCATCAGACATGTGCTGCTCCGGTTGCTGCAAACGCAGGACCGGCAGTGGATGTTATGCCCTGATTGACCCCTGTACATAGCTGCAGGGCGACTGTCACAGAGACACAGGCGCACTATTACAGGGGTGCCTGCCTCTGAGACTAATCTTATCATTGGAGTGCAATCAATCTCTAGGTACGTTGGTGCAAGTGCAGCTGAGAGGATGGGGTTTCGCTGAATCCACGAAATTGAAAAGCTATATTGGACTCCGGTGGATGCACCTTGGCCCTTGCAGGTGATTTGTATTGAGGTTTGCTCGCGGGTGCGGATACCTGGCTGATTGTGCCTTGGCCTGTGTGTGCGTTGTACTGTACTGCCTCCAGCAGTTGCAAGCCCATGGCACGTGTCCGGTTTGCATGAGTGCTGCAGCCTTCAAAAGGAACTGGAGGACAGCCCTACTCCTTGGGAGCAGCGCATGTGCTGTGTTGTGAGCTGCAACCCTGGTGAGAGCCTGCTTTCAGTGGGGCTGCTAGTGCTAAGTGCTACTTAGTGCTGGGCCACTGGGCAACCAGTTGAGACAGCCTGGAGTCGGAGGGTGGGTTTGTGCCCAATTCTGTGCTTAGGTGTCTGGACCCCTCCCTGCCATTGGACATGATGTGATAGGCTGCTGCTGGGCCTCTGGAGTCCAAGAATGTTACGCTGATACCGCGCCTGACCGTGATTGGGTGCTGGGTTGGAGGATCTGATGCTCGTCCCTTAGAGGAAGCTTGGCCTAGTATTGCTGGCAATGCTTGGACCTTCATCTGCGCTGGGTCGCCTGGCGGGGCCTGGTGCTTCAGGCTGTTGAATTGTGAGACCGTGAGTCTGTTGACGGCCAACTGCACATCACTTGCACAGAAGTGAGTGAGTGGAGAGCGCCGCAGAGTTACTGGGGCTGGGGAATTGTTTTGTTGTGATCATTGTGCATTCCTGGATTACACAGATTCCTTTCCCTCTGGTGGTGCTCATCTGCAGGAGCCCTCTGCCATTGGGCTGAGCGGGCCGGAGAGTTCATTGCTGGGACTTCTGTTTTCACCTGTCTTAAGTTTAGTGCAGGTTTTCTAGCTTGCACACTTCCTTGCGTACTGTAGTTGCTCACTAATTGAAATAAGCAGCGCACTTAAGTGTGGCAGAGATGGGGAGAATTGACAAATCCCAACCTCGCCTAACGTTTGAGGTGCGAAAATAATTGAAACCTCTACAGAAGGCTGCTTCATACTCCGAGGTGGATGCCCAGAGCGACAACCCTCTCATACTTGAAACCACGCTGTTGACAATGCAGCGCAGCCTCCAATCCATTGAGAGCACAATGGCAGTGGTGAATCACCCCTCGGACCACATGTCTGCGCAGCTTGAAAAACAAAACACCTGCATGGGGGAGGTGGAACAGCAAGTATCTGCAACTGAGGATGGCCTGAGTGTAGTCACAGGGGAGGCACTTAACATGGAGAAAGTTTTAGCCCTTATACTGGCCAAAAATGAGTATTTAGAAGTGTGGTCACATCAGGCTCACGGGGCTACCGGAATCCACCAATGTGGGAAAAATGTAGACCTTTATAGAAAACCTCATTAACGACCTTTTTGGCACAGAGCCGCTTTCCAATATGTTTATTGTTGAGCGTGCCCATTGCTCACTCGCAGCTAAGCCTGTCCGTGGGGCACCTCCCCGCCCAATAATAGCTAGACTATTAAATTACAGGGACCATGACACTATTCTGCGGTTGGCCGGGGACAAGGGCAATATTGTGCATCAGTGCAACGCATTCGCCTTCTTTCCGGACTTTACACTAGCTGTGCAAGCTGCCAGAAGGGAATTTGGCGCTGTGAAAAAATGTCTGCAAACTGAGGGGGTCCCGTATGCAATGTTATATCCCGCTCGCTTGAGCATAGGTCCAGACGGCGACTCTTAAATTTTCTCCACTCCTAAGACGGCCCTTGACCACGCCAAACAGTTGAAACATAGGAGGCGAGAATCTAGTACTACACCAGATGATGAGCAGTAGGGGGGAGGGGCTGGTACTCAATCGTAAATACACCCTATTATGCATGACTGTACAATGTACTTATTGGATTGGCCTAATATGCTCCCTAGTGACTGTGGGCTCATGTCATCCAAGCACTTGTTATTGTTGGTATCTGTATGTTCGCTTGAAGGATTGGCTTAATGTGCTTCAGTGACTGTGGGCTCATGTCATGATGTGCGCTGTGGTGGTTGGCAGCAATGGGGCTGGCACCATCACTAAACCTGCTGTATTTTAACTCCACCCTATTCGCCATGAATGTAAAATGCACCTGTTAGTGGTAGGTATCGATATGCTCGCCTGTTGGATTGACCTAATTTGCTTTCCAGTAACTGTGGGCTCTTGTCATGATGTATGCTGTGGTGGTCTGCAGCAGAAATGCTAGCGCTATTAATAGACCTGCTCAGCCTCCTCCTACTCGTTGGGAGGATAATAGTGCTCTGACGCCCCCCAAAATTGGTTGTACCCCACATGTTCACTTCATTTTGTTTTCTGTTGGGGGAAGTGTTATACTCCTATGGGATGGCTTTGGCGAGTTGGCGACGCTGAAGTGGGTGGGGGCGGAGGGGGGATGATACTGGGTGGGGTGTACTGGCATTACTCTATTATGAATCTGTCTGAGTGGCAGTATGTGATAAGGAACACACATGGTGAGCTCTATTGTATTTGTATTACTGTACTAACGTATAGACTTAATGAGTGGTAAAGTAAAGTGCCTGACTTTGAATGTGAGGGGACTCAATACCCCCAAGAAAATTCGATCTGTACTGGCATACTTGGACAGAATGGACGTGCAAGTGGTGTTACTCCGAGGCGGACCTCACTAAAGCTTCGGAACAAAAAAGTGGGTGCAGGCTGGACCGGTGTGAAAATTGCGTCCTCTTACTCTACTTATTGAAGTGGAGGTGGTGATCATTGTTAAGAAGGGGGTCCACTTTTCTGTAATTTGGGAAGACGGACGCGAGTAGCGATGGTGTACGGTGGACTGGGGGGTGTGCGTGTGTTATTGGTCAACGGGCCCAATATTCATGATCAGTCTTTAATTTCGGATGTATGGCACCGCATCTCTGGATTCCCTCCGGCTGAGACAATCTGGGGAGGTGACTTTAATGTTTGTCTGGATGTAGCTTTAGATCGGGTGGGCAGTGGAGGAGTGAGGCTTAAGCAGGCATCTAAGACGCTCTTGGGGATATTGGACGCGGTCTGCAAAACATCTGGAGACTTCAACACCCTGGGGTTAAGGAAAGCACCTTCATATTTTCTGTCCATGGGATGTGGTCTCGCAAAGATAACTGGCTGGTTTCTGAGGTTGTATGTACTTGGGCGGTGAATGTCAGTCACATGGCTCGAACGCTGTCAGATCATGCTCCGGTGGTCCTGGAGCCACAGGTACCTACATGTGAGAGGCCGCCATTTGCATGGCGTTTGCAGCAGTCCTCGCTAACTGACCCTGTTTTTAGGCAGACTATTGGGGAGGCCATTTGGAATTATTTCCGGGAGAACAAGGGTTCAGTTGGCAGTGCCGGAGGCATTCAAGGTGACCATAAAGGGCACCTGCATAGGCACAAGAATTGTAGCAGCGGACCGTACGATGCCGCACCTAAAACCCAGTTCCAAAAGTTTGTAAGTGTCTGTGCAGCCACCCTCGACGTCCGCTGCTAATTGGCGTCGCTGTGTTCTCCAGATCACAGGTTATTTGTTTAGCTTGTATGGGGGCGCACAGGGAAGAAGTCCATAAAAACTGTCAATTTCAGGTGTATGAAAAAAGTCCTTTATTTAATATTGTTCATTCTTTTAAAAGCAGTCACAGTGCAATTCGCAACAAAGTCAGCCAACGCGTTTCACTCCCTACCAGGGAGTTTCTTCAGGGCGAGTTGAATTTAAACTGGTGAACGCTACATGGATCCTCCAGAGTCGTGATAAAGGTTTTTTATAAAATTATTCTATTTTCGCCTTAGCTTGTTCGTGGACCTTAGCAGAACCTCACAAGGTGAAAATAGAATAATTTTATACAGCACTACTGAACCAATAAACTAGGAAGATGTTTGTTCTGGTGGTATGGGGTGATCAGGGAGTGATTAATGACTGCCCCCGTTTTCCAAAATGCTCGGTGAGTGATGCAGAGGGTCTTGAAATGTATCATTTCCCTGACTGGAAGCCAGTGAAGGGTTCTAAGGCCGGGTGTGACTGGGAGGCGACGGTGAATCTTGAGCAGTGTTCGGACAGCACAGTTTTGTATGATCTGAAGCTTACGTAGTGTAGGCTTTGGGGCTCCTAGGTAAAGGGCGTTTCCAAAGTCAAGGTGGGACAGAATTAGACCTTGAACCATGATCTGTCTTGCCTGGAAAAGCAGGAGGGGTAAAATCTTCCGAAGAAGCCGGAGTAGCCCAAAGCAGGTGGCTGACAGTTTTGCTTCTTGCTGGTTAAAGTTCAGGGATTTGTCCAACCAGATGCCAAGGCTCTTTATGGTGTCCTTTAGTGTGGGGGGAGAACCAAGGCAAGAGGGCCAGAAAGAATTGATAGTGGGTGAGGGGGAGTTGCCTAGGAGTATTAGCTCAGTTTTGTCTCTGTTTAATTTAAGACATGAGGAAGTCATCCATTTGGTTACTTCTTCTAAGCAGTCCCTCAGGTTATTGTGTGCTGTGATTGTGTCTGACTGGTTGAGCACCACCACTAGCTGAGTGTCGTCGGCATAAGTGATGATTTTTAGCCCGAACGGACGGACTGCCTCAGCTAGTGGGCTTATGTATATATTAAATAGCGTAGGGCTCAGAGAAGAGCCCTGCGGCATCCCACAGTCAAGAGGCTTCCTGGGGGAAGTGGTGTCACCCTCAAACCTGGAACGAGCGATCAGTGAGGAAGGATTCGAACCAGGCAATTGCTTTCTTCGAGACCCCTGAACTGATGAGTCGGTGTAAAAGGATTTTGTGGTTTACAGTGTCGAAGGCGGCACTAAGGTCAAGGAGGATGATTGCTGCGGATCCTCCCTGATCCAGGATCTTCCTGGCCTCTTCCGTCACGGCGTCCAGGGCTGCTTCGGTCCCATGCATGGGACGGTATCCCCTCTGGGAGGGATCAAGAAAATGGTTAGTCTTGAGGTACTCTGCCAACACCATGTTGACATGTTTCTCTAGGATTTTGCTCAACCAGGGTAGCAGGGAAATCAGTTGATAATTACTAGGGTTGTCCTGGTCCAAGTTGGGCTTTTTAAGGAGAGCTCTCCAGCAGGGTTGGCTGAAATTAGGGATTGTGCCACAGAACATAACGACAAAGTAGGTCAAGAGTTGTTGCATCAATCCAGACACAGTTCAGCTTGTTATTATGGAGAGGGAGGCTGCCTGGGCCACTCTTTGGCTCAAATGCTGGCAGCACCATGTAGCCAGGAGTGTATTACTGAACTATTGGGTGAAGATGGGATTGTGCAATGGAAGTCTTGCTGTGCGCTCACTGATCGCCTCACGGCGAATTGCAATCGTCGCATAATTCACTTTAAGTATCTGCATCAATTATATTATACCTCACTGTAATTTTCTGGGTTTGGGCTGCGAGAGACTACGGGCTGCATGCGGTGTGGGCAGGCAGACTCTGATTTTCTGCATCTGGAATGGATGTGTACCGGTATATTTGCATTTTGGTCCAAGGTGGTGAATGTGCTCACTGATCTTGTGCTGGAACCCGTGTTCTGTGCTCCAGAGATTTGCCTACTTAGTTTAAAGCCCTGCAACCTACGCATATTTGCGGTCTCAACCTTATTGCCTGAAAGGGCTGTAGCACAATGCTGGGGGGGCGAAAACCGCTCCTACTGTTAAAAAAAAAAAAAAAAAAAAATGGATCCGAGATTTACTTTACTGTAGAGGCCAGTCCGGGGGCCTATGCTGAGGAGCTACCTGAGGCTTCGTGCCCGAAAGATTTCTGGGCCCCACTAACTTTGTATTTGATGAACAATCCTGACCTGTAATAATTTGGTTGGCCATGTGCTGCTCTATGCTCTGACCTCGTTCACTTGATTGTGGGACTCCATCCTTTGATGGTGTTTATGATATACCACTCATATGTGTCTGCGATGCTCAGGATTCGTTAAATTACCAATGTACTACCTTTGCTATGCTGGCAGGGGTGGGGGGTAGTGGGGGGATTTGTTTCTTGCTGATGGATGTTATTTGACTTGTATCTTCATGTACATTACCATGTTTATTGGAAACTTAATAAATCTAAATACATTTTTAAAAAAAGAACAAGACCTCGTGGAGAACAGTGAACTGTCCCCTCATCCTGCAGAAACTCCACCAGAAAAGACTCAGGACTTTGGAACTGCCAACACCTGAAGCCACCACTGCACCCGTTGCTCCCAGCCACAGTCTAAGTGGGCCATCCGTGTCATCAAGGTACCCCCAGCCCTCCAGGGCCAGCGTCCAACATGGTTTCATCCTTGTGGACCTACCAATGTTGCTGGCAGCCTCTGCAAGCATTCCCCCCCCCCCCACCCCTGCCAACCACGACTACTCCTGGTGAGAAAACGAGAAGTCTGAGGTCACCTTTGCATCTGGCTCCCCAGGGCCGTTGAAAAGAGGACCAAAGGTGTACCCGGCATCACAAGGAGCCCCCTATTGGTTCAGCCAGACTAGCCTTTCAGTCAGAACCTTCAGCCTCTTTTTCCAGTCCTTGGCCTCCATAGTGTAACATTGAGCTCCCAACACTGTTTTGAACCCTGCACCCGGCCGCCATGGTGCTCGTGAAGATTGAAGATGCTGGAGGGCGCTCAACAAGATGGCTGCACTTAAGTGCAGCTCTGTCTACTTAGCTCCATGATCCGGCCATCTGCAGCCGCAGATGCGACGACCGCACAGGGCTCGATCCAGAACACCGGCGTGCCACTACAGGCTCATAGATTGGTAAGAACCACAGTACAGGGGCGGACAATCATCGAAGTACAGCCGAGCCACGGGTGACCAGTGTGCTTGTGCCTGTTGCGTCCTGCAGAGACGTGCAGCTGCAGCACCAGATCCCAGAGGGCAAAAAGGTGGGAGTGGCGCACCGATCTGCTAGGTGACCGTTTCGGGGAGGCATAAACTGACTGGCTGCCCGCTTAGCCCCTGTGGGTCCCTGAGGACCCGGTTTCAGTGAAGACACTTGTGGCCTACACAGCGACTAAAAGACCTAACCAATTACAATTGCAAATGCCTGGCATGCATAGTACGCGGCTGGGGTAAACTGGCGTGGTATTAGCGGCTCCTTGGCTGCTGTAGTTCGCCGAGGGGCACACCGCATTGGAGCTGCTGGGCCGTGTGGACAGACTGACGTGGTTGGGGCCTACCGCTATGCCGCAGATTGGGAAGTGGTGGCATGGATCGATGGCTGCGGCATGGCCTACACGGAGGCCTGGAAGGGGACTATCAGAATCTACACATGCTGCTCCTGGTAGGACGTGGGGAGAACGGGGCTGGCAAACAAGAGTGCGGTGAACCGCGGCCCTTGAACTGCAGCGGAGGTTACCATGGCCCTGTTAAAGAACACTCAGAACTATTTAGGGTGGCGCCACCAGTTAAATGACAGCAAGGACAGCATTGGTGCGGGAGAGAGGTGCCACAGTGCAGAGACCTGGGCTACCTGGAGCAGGTGGTAGACGCTTGTTGCTGTGGACCTTTTGTTTGGCTGGAGAGAGGAGCACTGTTTGCGTTGTACGCACTGTATTATCTGGCGCTGGCCACACGACCCCTGACTCCAATGATCATCTTAAGTGACTGCTGAGGTGCCATAAGCAAGTGCAAGGCATGTGAATGAAAAGGGTTTCATGTCAGGGCGGTCCTCTTAATTTACAAAGGGACAGTTGACGAGTGCATAAAAAGCTGATCTGATGGATGCAGAAGTAGCGGGAACAGCTGACTGTGATCTCTAGGCGCCTGGGCTCTGCTGGCACCATGTGTGACTTGGCAAAGTAAAAATGTGCTGAAGGGAGTGATATATGAAGTGCACACACAAAATTACTTCAACTGACCGCTAACCGTCAAACAGCTCTGCGGTTGCTGCAAGGCGACAATGCACCATCTCAAGCTGGGGCATCGGAGGTGAGCGCAGAGCAGGGCCTATATAAGCTGTTGTACACCATACCGATGACTGGAGTCTGCATCAATGGACATGTCTGGTTTTCACATAGGTAAAGGAACACGGCAGGGCTGCCCCCTGTTGCCTTTATCGTTGCTGGAATCCTAGAACAGTTGGCTTATATAATGACAGCAGCACGCCAAGGCGGCCATAAAATTTTGACTTTGTCCTCTCAGCATATCACTATATGCTGACGGCATGGTACTATACGTCCATGATCCTTCTATCAACTTGGCACCAGTTATACAAGAATATGTGAGATTTGAATATTACTCTGAGCTCAGTATTAATCGGTACAAATCGGTTGTCTTCCCACTTATGTGGTGACTCCAAAATGCTTGTTTAAGTTCCTGCTGGTATGGGATACTGAGCCGGTCAAATATCTGGAGATTTGGTTACATAGAGATCCTGATAAATGGTAATCTTGCCCAATTTCCTGTACCTCTGTCAACATTCCTATACCTCTGTCAACATTCCTATTACTCTTCCTATGCACTTCAAGAGGCTCAAGTCCCTTTTTAATACACTATTCTGGGCCAGCAAACAGCCGAGAATCTGCTGGGATGTACTCACATTGCTGTACGAGGGGGTGGATTTAATGCACCAGATCTCTCTATATCACCTCTGTACACAAACACACTTTGCACATTATTGGCATGCCGCACATGAGTACACACCTCATATTGTGGTGAATATGACGACGCCCATTCTACTCCACTGTCTGCTCTTATATTGCAGAAAAGAAAGAACATAATGCGCACAAAAATCACCACTACATTCCACGTTGTCAGCATGTTGGAGGCTGGGTGGTGAGGTTGGGAGACTGCTGCTGTATGCAACGGCAATTCCTTTAAGGCACCAACCTGAGATTTCAGTGTCTCAAGAAGACGTTGTGCTGAAAATCCTAGCACAGGATGGTTTACAAAGGATGGAAGATGTTTATCCCGGGGGCACATTTATGGATCATCCCCACTCACAACGTTCATATTCTGCAGCCTTATAGTGGATTTGTGGGGTTTTATCCCATCTTTCGGATTGAACCCCCAGTGCTCAAAGCATTGCAGGTACTTCTCACTGCTGCCACGCGTAGCCATCTCATTGCCCACTTACATATGGCAGTACAGGCGGATAGGCCACAGACCACCTCTAATTACAACTTAAGAAGCTTTCATTTCAAGTTCCTGCATCAAATATCTGACACGCCTCCCAAATTATATAAATATGGGCTTCGAGCTGATGATAATTTTATTAGGTGCAGGAGAATGGCGGAGTTAATTCTAGTCATCTGACATGGACGTCATTTTTTTTGTTTACATTTTTTAATTAACTTTTAACACTTTAGTACAATGAAACATAACGTTTTCCAATTTCGAGTTACATGCATAGGTAGTCCGAGACAATTTAGGCACTTCTTAGCTGCCATTATGTGTTATCACAATCCCGGAATTGCACATGTGTTTAGGCTATCTGTGGCAGACTTGTGTGTCCTGGGATGTGTCTATATGTCTATAGTTTGGTTATGGGGCTACGCCTACCCATGGTTCTTGTGGTAATTTAATGTGTGTATCAAACCTAGGCATTCTATAACAGCAATAGGAGAATCAGGATTGTAATAAGAGAGAACAGAGGCAAAAAAACGTTAAAGTTATATTCTCTTTAATTTAAACATATATAAAAAAAGATTTGTTTCATACAAATTCAACAAAAATCAATAATACACAATTAATTACATAAAATCATATACAACTTAATCAAAACAACAATTTAAAATCAGTTAGTGGCATTTGTAAGTGTCTACGCGCGTTTCGGCGTTGGAAAAACGCCTTCTTCAGGAGCCACGGATATTTCTGAAAAGAAACCTAAAAATATAACTATTTTTCTATTTACAATAAAACAATTTAATAAATTACAAACCAATTCTATACCTCTTTATCTAAATAGCCATTCTCATCTATTAACAATAGAACCTATTTCCCTCATAATATCACAATCATGGCATACAAAATTTATAATTTAACCACTGGATTAAACAGCAATTCTATGTATGAGCATTTGTATTTGATGGTTCCTAGGGGATACTTATTCCCTCATTACAAAATATTGCCACTATAAACTGATAACGTATATAGGCAATGTATCATTATGATGTATAACAGGGTATTTGGCTAGGGCGAAGGCTCTCTGAACCCGTTAGAATACCCCTATTAGCTGCCAAGATAAATAGGTATCTAGATATCTGATGCTTAGCTAGCCACTTAATGCTTCGTCTGTGAAAACCTCTTTTACTATAGGGTAAATATAAGGATGAAATTGATGAGTCCTACTAATTTTGCTTGTAAGAAGGTACTCATCACTTCTATAAAAGACTTACTTTAAAATAGCAGATGTTGCCTTCAATTGCCAACAATCGATATTTGAATAGCGATGGTCTGATTTCGTAAAACGCAACTGGTCAACCTTATTGTTGATATTCCAATTTGCACCTAATTATAGTTGAAGTAAAGATAGAGATGATGATTATATCTTTTTTAATTTCCAGAGACAAAGGGGTTGGATTATAAAATTTAAAAAAAGAGGGGGTCGAGCGCATTATACAATAATTCGATCCTTTCAGAAATAGAGCTAATACATTGCACTCACCAAATAAAATTAGTCGGTCATTACTTCCTTGAACATATTCAACGGGAGCAAAGCAATCACGACTATTAATGTATTTTCATCACGATGCTGTCTTTAGTCTCCTACTAGTATTGTATCTGAGGGACAGATCAGCAAACATGGGTATATTTTTAAATCGTAAACTGCTAAGCTGCTCGCCAAACTAAATACATGGAGATGTAAGCCCAGTTTACCTTTTTTGGGTATCCTCACAATAGTATAGTAAAAGTCTTCATGTATTCAAAAGGAGGCCGGTAACACTTGATTTATTAGTCAAATGATTCACTTTTATTCGAATACCTAAGAACAATGACACAAATACATGACTGTACCTAACTTTAAGTGTCCGCTAAAATTAATGACTAGGCTAATGTCTATTTCGTAATAGCCATGCGATCTTTACTAACCATAGACGATTGCACGATAGTTCCCAGGGTGAATATAATGAACTAAAGTTACTCCATATAAATCCGGCACCTATGTATATTGGAATGAGACTTCCTCTATAATAGATGGCTGCTGATTACTTGTGGTAATTTAAGCATTCCGTTCAAGTGAGTGGGCAACGGTCCCTGTCCCATGTTGATGTTATCTGAACTGCTGGTTGGTATCCTGAACTGAAAAAACTGGGTGTTGAAGTGGGGTACACGTATGGGATCAGCGGGGAGCGAGGGTGTGTGCGCGGAGGGGAGTAAGTAGGTCCTCTGTGTAGGCGTGTGGGGCTACTCTGGTGGCTGGCGACTGTCAGTACAGGGGGGAGAAGTGGGGGGACTTAGCCCAAGAACCTGACAGAGGAATTAGCCATGCCCTATGGCCTGGACTGTGAGGGGGTATCTGCGGCAGGTGTGTGCTCTGGCTTGTTACGTCTGCAAACTGGTTCTGTCGGTGTGTCGGATGGAGTCTGGGAATGGGGGGCCTCGGCTGGCTCTGCTAGTGTGGTTTGCTGACTAAACTGGAATAGGAGTTGCGCCCATTCCATGGATATGTGGTATTTGCGGCATGGACATGTCATGTTATAATTCAATATTGGATGCATGTCATTGAGGTGTTAACTAAAATTATATCTGAATCTATACATTTCGACACCGATATCTGCTTGCCAAGACGGGTTCGAGATGTGGCACCCGCTTCGAGTAAATATGCAGCTGTGGCCCTTTTTAGTTAAAAGATGTGTAGCCCTGCACTGTGGTAGCAAAGGTAAACCCACTAAAATATCCTGGGTTCTGCTTATGGTATATGGTCAATCACAGCTAGAACTCAATGCAGAAGACATGAGCCTCTAGGCCCAAGGATATATGGGGACACCTGACGACATACCTCATGTCGCACCCTTTGAACAATTGATACCCTTGGCAGCTGATTATACTCTAATTGTGCTCACAGGAACTTGTGTATATACAACATATGACTTGTGTATTTTGACAAATGTAATAACCATAAATGCTTCCTTCCATTGGAAGTGAATGCATATGGAGGTGTTAAGGTGATGTCTTGCTTTTTGTTGTTCCTTATTGTTACTTTTGCATAACATGTTGAAATCCAATAAATGAATAAACTCCTGAAGATTGGTCCTGTAAGACACTGTACTATACATGTTTACAATACTGTTCTTCCTTCTATAGGGTTACATTCTCTAACTAAAAAATTGCACCAAATGTCCCCTTTTTGAACTGAAAAGAATTTATATTTGAAAACATACTTGCCTGAACGATTGCTCTCTGATGCCTAAACATATATGAAGATACCTGCTAATTTTATAAATTCATGTGGATCTCCTCCTTGAGTTGTGTGTGTAATTTATTAATCTTTGTGTGTATTTGTAGATGTTGTGCACTTCTCTTGATTAAGTCTAAGGCTTCTCGACCTAATAGAGCACCTTGGGATTGGTAGAGGAATATTACTTGTCCACTAATAAGGGAACCCCTGGACTCTTTCCACGGTATACCAGACTATTGAAATAATCACAGAGTTGGCTTACCTATCAGAAGTGAAGGATGCCCCTCTTGGGGACAGAGTGCAATGTTTCATCAGCTGTAGTATATGTCCTCAAGTCCACACAGAGGCATTATAGGAGCAACCCATTGGATTTGTCATTCTGTAATCAAGCTCGTCCTATCATCTGATCTCCAGTATTAGGGTGTCTTTCATAGATTCACATGCTTGAATAATTCCCCGTTGTCGAAGTGGGAGTCCCACGGTACATAAAATAGTAGTAAGAAACATATAGATAGAGATAGAGAGATATCAAATAATATACATATTAAAAAGTAACATTTTGAAGTACCTTAGAACAGCATAAGGCCCGTAGAAAGCATTGAGGGAGAGCTCACTTTAGTAACATATCCAAGGCATTATAATAGTCCACATTCCAGCCAATCAGGCTGTAGCACCCTCTAGAACCTTCTCAGAAGCTCAAGCCCTCAGATTTTCTACCGCACGTCGTGTGAAGGGAGTCTCCCTGAGCTCTGCTCAGTTTTCTTCAACTTCAAACAATCAGATCTTCAAGAACATGTCTTCTACAAAAAAAGTCTTTATTCAGGCACTGTTCTGCCTGTGGGAAACTTAGTCTTTTCTCTGAGGACCCTCATAAAAAATGCATCTACTGCTTGTACCCGGACCATGAGGTGAGGAGTTGCAAAATCTGTAGGACATTTTCATCTAAGACCCTACAGATGTTGAAGACCTCAGACAACCCTGTGTCTGATATAGAGAGTGTCTTCTCGTCAATCTAAGACCTCTCTGAAACGTGGGTCTGAGACTGAGATTCCTTCTCCTTTTCTTAAGAAAAAGAAGCTTGTGGACGCTCCAAAGTCAGTCTCCACACGGGATATGCCTGCCTCTACGCCTGCAGGACCTAGTTCTCTGGTGTCGCAGATCCACACTGTGCCCTCGTCCTCTAAAACGGGTGCCAGCTCGTCGACGAGCCCGTCGACGCGCCTGACGACGACGACGGATTCAACCTCGACGACGACCAGCACTCCGACTACTTCGTCGACGATGACCCAGGAGGTCCGGCCTATCTCGTCCATTGTTAAGATCTCGACGACGAAGAAATCCGCCTCGTCGACTGACCTTCCTAAACGTCATTCATCGAAAAAGACTTTGTCGACGCGTCCCATCTCGTCGACGCAACCTCTTTCGCCGACGGTGGTGTGGGCGGCCAGTGCCTCGTCGACGACAGTTTTGTTGACGATAACCCCGTCGATGCTGAAGATTTCGTCAACAGCAGCACCATCTTCGTCGGTGCCAGTGTCCTCGTCGACTAAGACCTCTGCTTCGTCGACAGCAACCAAAACATCTTCGTCGGCGCCAGGAACATCTTCAACGAAGCCCTCGATGACGACTTCAACGACGGGACCATCGACGGCTCACTGTTCTCCGGAAACTGCAACCGCCTTCACGTTGGTGACGGCTACTACTGTTAAGCGTCCAGCTCCACTGGTTTTGAGCCCTTTACAACCTTGCTCAGGTCCACCGGCTCAACTATTTGCGTCTGAAGACCAGGGTGATTGCCCCAGTATTGGACCTTTCATAGATTCCCATGCTTTGTATCATTTCCCGTCATCGGAATGGGAGCCTCGGTAGTTTCACAACCATAGAAACAAAAGAGAAAAATAGGCCTAGGCCTCATCTCATTTTGTATCCTTTTTGGACGGAGGAGAAGAGATAGAAACTTCCTTTTTGTCCTTAGGGGCGGTCACCAATTCAGCAGCCTGTCCCTGCCTCTCCTTTTCACTTCCGTGAGGAGATTTAATGGGACTAGCCCTCTCAGACCGGTCAGAGATCTTATGAGGGGCCTTGGTAGGGGGCTCGGCCGAAGGAGACCTACCCCTCTTCTTGGATCTGCAAGAGGAAACCAGAGATGTTGAATCCTCTTCATCCGATGAGAGCACCTCTTTCCGAGTCTTCATCTTTTGAAGCCAGGTCAATAGCCGGCCCTCTCTGTCCCGAAGTGTTTTTGTAGAGAAGGTTCTACAAATCTTGCAGTCAGTGGCCTTGTGGTCAGGGTATAAGCAATAGATACTGATGTCATGCTTATCTTCTACAAAAAGTTGCTTTTTCCCACAAGACGCACAGGTCCTGAATAGGGCCTTCTCCTTGTCAGACATGTCTTGATTGTAGATAAAAAGTTGAAGAAATAACCAGTTTGAAAGAGAAAACTGAGCAGAGCTCAGTGGAGATTCCCTAGCACAACGTGCGGTAGAAAAATCTGAGGCTCTGAGCTCTCTCAGGAAGGTTCTATAGGGTGAGGCTGCTCTGATTGGTCCTGACAAAAGTTTGGTCTCTTTTACACAAAGAGGGTGACCGGATACAAAATGAGATGAGGCCTAGGCCTATTTTTCTCTTTTGTTTCTATGGTTGTGATACTACCGAGGCTCCCATTCCGACGACGTGGAATGATACAAAGCATGGGAATCTATGAAAGTTACCAATACTGGGGAACCAAAGTTACAGGTCAGTAACTTGTTTCTTCCGATGCCTCATATGCGGATGACACCTTTCGTGCAGCCAGTAGCTTGTCTGAGCTACATATCAAATGCCAAGACTGATGACGATGATGAACAGTAGTCGCACGTCTCAGTTGCAGATGACTCGCATGATGATGGCCATGATTTTCCTATGGCGCAGTTGCCACTGTCTTTGATCTCCTATCTTCAGCACATGCTGGATGATTATAATTGTCGTTTCCCACCTTCTTCGTAGGCCTCTCCACCGCCTCCTTCAATACAGGCGTCCGTTCAGGTCGGACTGGCCCGGTCACCAGTTCCACAGTACCCTGATATTGATGATGCTGACCATCATAACGATACAGACCAGGATGATGACGCTGCCCTAGCGGATTGGGACAATTACCAGGCTCAGACTCTGTCCCCTCCTCCTGCTTCTCTTCTGGCATCTCTTCCAGTGGATATTGGGGGTTTTCACCTTTTGATGGCGAGAGCAGTCAAGCGTTTCCACTTGCCAATGGTAGTCAGGCAAGAGGACTGTTTTCTTTATGATTTTAAAGATCAGCCTCTGAAACGAGTGCATACCATTCCAATCATAGATTTCATTTGGACAGAAGGACTCAAACTCATGGAACGGCCAAATTCAGTTCCGGCCGTACTCCCCCGCATTGACAAAGTATAAGGCGCTTGAAGATACGCCTGCCTGCCTTGTTTCTCAACCTAAGCCTGACTCTGTCATTACGCAGTCTGCCCAAAAGAGATCACGTAATCCGGTTTCTCCTTTAACCTCACCGCCGGACCAGGAAGGTCGACGCCTAGACACTATCGGCAAAAAGTTCTCCACGATGGCCGCGACAATTGTAAGGGCGGCTAATTCTTTAGCCATCCTCTGCCGTTGTGACCGACAAATGTGGTCGGAAATCGCTGGTTTGGTCGACCTGAAGCCTCCAGGGAAGAGGCACAACAGATCCTGCAAGAGGGTGAAACAATTTCATCGGAAATTATAGACTGCGCAATCGATATTTCCTCGACAGGTTTCAGACAGCTGGCAGGCGCTGCAGTCTTAAGAAGGCAGGGCTGGCTTAAGGCTACATCCTTTCGGCCGGAGGTGCAAGCCGAAATACTCTACTTGCCCTTCGATATAGAGTCCCTCTTCGGCAAGCATGTGGAAGGCGCCTTGGAGTCCATCAAAAAGGATACGGACACTGCTCGCGCCCTAGGATCTCTCCAATACCGGAAGCAACCATTTCGTGGAGCACGTGGCAGGGGCACATCCTCCAATTTTCGAGCCTCCTCCCAGTACCGCTCCTACAGTGACAACAGACGGCGTTACTCCAACCAGCCTCAGTCTAAACAGACCGATACCAGACCATACAGGAGAAGATCCTCCTACAGAGGGGGAAACTCTTCTAAAAAACAATGGCTTTCTAACCACCAAGTCTTATTCTGCTCTGCAGATTGGAGGTCGAATTTCCCGAAACTTTTACTATTGGTCACTAATAACTTCCGATCGTTGGGTCTTGGATGTGATTTCCAAGGGCCAACCGCCCACTAACTGCTCCCCCTCCAGCACACTTGAAGGAACTGTTTACACTACACTAGTTGCAGTCATGATTCAAAAAGGAGCAGTCGAAGTGGTTCCTCGATTACATCAAGGGACGGGCTTTTACTCCCGATTTTGTTTCTCATCAAAAAGAAATCTGGAGAGTGGCGCCCGATATTATACCTCCGAGCCCTCAACAAGTACATCAAGTCCCAAACACTTCGAATGCGGACTTTGCTGGAAATCTTACAGTTCCTAAACCCCGAGGAGTTCCTCTCCACAATCGACCTCCAAGACGCGTATTTTCATGTGCCAATCCACCACAGACACAAAGTACCTGTGTTTCAAAGTAGGGACGAAACACTTCCAATTCAAGGTTCTGCCTTTCGGCCTTCGTTCCGCTCCAAGGGTCTTACAAAAGATCATGGCTCCGGTATCGGCTTATTTACGCCTATAGGGCATACAAATTTACCCCTACTTAGACGATTGCCTGATAAAGGCCCCAACCTTTCTTGCAGCACAACAACACACTCCGACTTCAGTCAGTCTTCAAGAACTTGGGTCTTTCCATCAACTACGAGAAATCACATGTCCTTCTGGCACAGAAAAGAGTTTTTCTGGGAGCATTAATAGACACAAACCTAGCAAAGGTGTTTGTTTCGCTGGAGCGCCAAGCTTGCATTTCCAAAATGGTGGCTCTTCTACGCTCAAAGTCTGCTTCTGTCCGCATATTGAAATCCTTTCTGGGCATGACGTCATCCTGCATACCATTGATCCCCAACTGCAGGTTACACATGAGAGTAATCCAAGAAGAATTGGTCAAACAATGGCGGCAAGTCTCGGGCACGTTCAACGACAAGGTCTCGCTGACTCCTCGACTTCAGGGAGCGTTAAAATGGTGGGCTCACCCTCCCAACATCGCAACTGGGCGCATCTCTCAAGAGACCACCCCCACGCTTACCCTTTCAACGGACGCTTCCTTAGAGGGTTGGGGCGCACACCTCGAAGGGTTGTCAGTCAACTGCAAATGGACTGGCGACCAACGCAGGTGGCACATCAATCGCCTGGAGCTCTTGGCCATCTTTCTCGCCCTGAAGTCCTTCCGTTTGCTGGTGGAAGGGGAGTCTCTGTTGGTGCGATCCGATCCCTCTTCGCCCCCTGCCTCACCTTCTCACCATTGACCGCGGACAGATCTGCCATCCAGATCCGGCATCTCTCCAGCTTCACGCTTGGAACCTGAACACCATGAGTTCGCCCATCTAACTATTGCTCCTGACTGTAGAGAGGTCCTTGCTCATGCACGTGCTCCTTCCACCAATAAAACCTATAAATTGAAATGGAAACGGTTTTGTGTTTGGTGCCACTCGGAAAACATTGATCCTATGCTCGCTACCCCTGAGCAAATACTGTCTTTCTTCCTCCTTTTGGCTAAGTCAGGACTTTCACATTCCACTCTCAAAGTTTTCTTGCCCACACTTTCCCGCTTTCGCCATGATGGTTCCACATCTCTGTACTCCTCTCGGATCATTCGCCAGTTCTTTAAAGGTCTGTTCCAGATGTTCCCACCTATCCGGCGTCCTCCACCTGCTTGGCGTCTGAATATTGTTTTAGCCCAGCTTCTCAAGCCTCCATTCAAACCAATCCATTCAGCGGATTTGAAATTCCTTACTTGGAAAGTTTCCCTCCTCCTCGCACTTACATCCTCCAGGCGAGTGAGTGACATCCAAGCTTTCACCATTCAGCCACCTTTTCTTCACTTCTCAAAGGACGCTGTTGTACTTCGTACAAACCCTAAGTTTATACCAAAGGTTCCGTCTGACTTCCACCTTAACGAACCTGTCATTCTCAAGACTTTTTCCCCTAACCCTCAGTCTCCCGCTGACCTGAAGTGATGCCTCAAATTCTACATCCAACGCACTGCTGCCTATCGAAGGTCTGACCAACTCTTTGTGGCATATGGGCGGATGCGCAAGGGACATCCGGTCACTAAACAGACCATCACTCGTTGGATTTCCTCTGCCATCAACGAGCTGGCAAGCCCCTTTCTGCTCCGGTGTGAGCACACTCGACGAGAGCAGTTGCATCCTCTACCGCCCTGTTTGCTGGAGTGCCTCTACATCAGATCTGCAGGGCGGCAACGTGGTCCAGCAGGCACGCGTTCACGAGGCACTACTGTCTGGAGACAGCTAACGCTGCGGACACTGCTGTATGTGAAGTGGTGCTACGAAATCGCTTCAAATGAAGGTGAGGCTCTGTTGCTTCCCGCCTCCTGTCATAAAACGTTTTCTTGTGCAAATATGCAATGTTAATATGTGTATTTATATGATTGCATTTCTTCTTTATTGCCTTTTATGACTATTATGTTGGCTTACTGCTTTCTATTCTTATTCAAGCATGTGAATCTATGAATGACACCCTAATACTGGAGAAGAACAAAAGTTACTTGCCTGTAAACTGTGGTTCTCCAGTATTGGTGTCTTTCATAGATTCACATGCGACCCACCCTTCCTCCCCTCAGAGGCTCTCTTCTCCTCATGCACTCTTGGTCACTCTTGTGATACGAAAATCTGAGGGCTTGAGCTTCTGAGGAGAAGGTTCTAGAGGGTGCTACAGCCTGATTGGCTGAAATGTTGACTATTATAATGACTTAGATATGTTACTAAAGTGAGTTCTCCCTCAATGCTTTCTATGGGCCAATGCTGTTCTATGGTACTTCAAACTTTTACTTTTTAATATGTATATTATTTGATATATATATCAACAAAGTTGCCCTTCAGCGTTCTGAGAGCACACAACAACGCTCCGCTCTCCAGCATACTTTTTATTCCTGCCACCTTGCTCCGCATTATTAATTATTTTGCCAACGCGTTTCAGGGCTACGACGCCTCTTCTTCCTGGGCTGCACAAACTGCAAAGGAAACGTGCATTAATTAGCATTTCCGGTTTTATTTAGTGACACACACCCCTCAGTAGGCGTTCACTCCATTCACTGCCCCTGAAGATTTGTGGGGTATGTAGTCCTTTAGTGCACAATTGCATTTTCGACTTTTAAGTAAGTTCCAATGTCAGTTTGTCATTAATGCTGTTCATTATATACCTTAAGTAGGCTGCTTTACATTCTGGCAAGAAGTTTAAAATTTAAGCGCTGTACTCTGGAATCTCACAAGGTTGCAGATTAGAGTCTCTCCCTATAGGCAGTGTCGGTTTGCTCCCCATGGGCCGCGCTGAGGCACCATCACCCATGGGGAGCAAACCGTCGCTTGGACATCTACCCAGAAAAGAATTTCGAAGATGGTTTCTGCATTCTCAAATTCAAAAGGAGAAATTTTAGTGGTGGAGTCAATCGATCAGGTGTGTAAAGCGTACTACTCACCCGTTAGGGTCTCGAGGCGATTGGGGGAGGGGGGGGTGTATGTTGCTCCATAGGGGTTATTCGAAAAGCCAGGTACAGAGGTCTTTCCAGAATTGGTACAGTGTTAGGCTTCGCCTGAGGTGAAGGGGGAGATCGTTCCAGGTCTACCCTGCGAGGTGTGAGACCTTCCACCCGTCTGCTCCTGCAGAAGCATGGGACGGTGGCTAGGGCGAGGTCAGCTGAGCAGAGGTTTCTCTTGGGGGTATGGAAGGCAAGGCAGTTGTTTAGGTGTTGTGGAAGGCCTTGTAAGTGTGAGTGAGCAGCTTAAACATTTTTATTCCTCGTTTAACGGGGAGCTAGTTGAGGTCCCAGAAGTGTTGAGTGATGTGGTTGTGCCGTGGGATATGGAGGATTAGTCTGGCTGTGGCGTTCTGAAGTTTGCTGAGGAGTTTTTTGTTGATTCTGTTGTAGAAGGCGTTGCCGTAGTCTAGTCTGCTGGGGATGAGGGCCAGCGACCGTTTTCCTGGAGTGAGTCCGGGGGGAGGTGGGTATCCATTTGAATGTTTTGCGTAGTATTCGGAGGGTGTTAGAAGCATGCGGAGGAGACTACGTTGAGCTGGCTATGCATAGTGTGCGATGAGTCCAGTATGATACTGAGGTTACGTGAATTATCTATCAGTGTGGGGTGGTTTCCGAGGGCGGGTGGGGACACCAGGTGTCCTATGCGGAGGGTGTGGAGCCAAGGATGAGGATCTGTTTTTGTGAGTTGGGTTTCAGGCAGCTGTCATCCCTTCTTGGAAGTTGTGCCTGGTTCCATCTTGTTCCTTGGTGAGGGAGAGGATGAGTTGGGTGTCATCGGCATAAGAGACTATATTGAGCCCATGGTTTCTGACAATGGTTACGAGGGGGTAATGTAGACGTTGATGAGGGTGGGGCCGACTGAGGATCTTTGGGGAATACTGCATCTGGTCTCTGTCGGTTCTGAGAGGAAGGGCGGGAGTCTTATTCTGTGTTCTGTCCATGAGGCATGAGCGTATCCAGTCCAGGGCCTTTCCTTGGATACTGGGATCTAGGAGTCTGGTGGTTAGTGTGCGATGGGAGACCGTGTCAAAGGCTGCTGATTGGTCTAGGAGGATGAGGGCTGCCTTTGGTTGAGGAGGGTGCAGATGTCTGTGGCGGTGAGGAGGGAATTTTTGGTACTATGGTTGCAGCAGAATCCGGATAGAATTGTCTAGGATGTTGTTGGCTTCGATTAGCTGGGAGTTGACGCCTTTTCGATGACCTTGGCTGGGAAAGGAAGCAGCGAGATGGGCCTGAAGTTCTTGAGGTCAGTCTGGTCTGCAGAGGGTTTCTTTAGGAGGGGGTTAACTTCGGCGTGCTTCCAGTTGTTGGGGAATGTGGTGGTCTCGAGGGAGCAGTTGATGGTTCGATGTAGCTCGTGTGCAATGGCTGTGGCGGCCCTGTGTAAGATGTGTGGCGGGCAGGGGTCTGAAGGTGCTGCGGAGTGGATGCTCTTCATGGTCTCTAGGGTCTCTCCTGTCGTGAGTGGGGTCCAAGGGAGTAGGGTCTGTTGGGTGGACTAGCTGGGTTGGGGTTTGAGGCGATGCAGAGGTCTTGGTCGTCTAAGTTATCGTGGAGTGTTTTGATCTTTAGGTGAAAGGAGTGAAGTCTGTGCAGAGGTCTTGGAAAGGAGGGACGTCTGTTGTCTCACTGTTGGGCTTGGCGAATTCCTGTAGGATGAAGAGTTCCTTGGAGTTGTGGGTGTTGGAGAGGATTCAACTTTGTGGATTTGATGAATTGGTGGTGAGCCGTGGTGGCAGTGTGTGTTTCCTGAGTTTTGCTATTTCCCCACATCTTTTCCAGTCTTTTGGCAGGAGCGCTGGATTCTAGGAGTGTCGCGGTGAACCAGTTTGCTTTCTTGTTGTCGTCCTGTAGCCTTCTGGAAGGGAGCGAGTGTGTTGGTCCAACCAGGGGTGTGGAATTAAATAAAACATCTACTTGTCCATGGGGCAGGCTGCTTAATAAATCTACTTGTCCTGTAATAAAATCCACTTGTACCCTTTGTGCCATGTAATGCAGCAACAAATTACGCAGCAATCTCATTTATATAAGAGTTCTGATAAAGCCTCTCTGATTATGCCAAGGTTCATACCATAGTAGTGTTTGAATACTAGCAATTCCCTTAAGCTGCTATGTTTCTGCAGTTCTACATACTTGGGCTGAAGGTAGTGGTAAGCAATAGTTCCAGGGTTGGAATGCCCCTTTTAGTCTGTGCAAACATACTAACGTGCATGTTTTAAGGGTTTTCACCAATTCTTCTCTAATCATTTCCCATACTGAGAACGGTTGGAAATTTACTACTGACAGTGGCAGACTTATAACTACTTCCAGGGTTGGGAAAAAAAGTGGTTGGAGGAAAAGTTAACTTGAAAACATTCAGATTTTCACATAAGCAAATCTACACCTGCATATTTGCTCATGCTAAAATGCAGATCACAAATATTTTCTGTGAGTACTATTTCTTGGCCTACTTATGTAAATTCTTGTGAATTCATGGAAACTGTCTCTAATTAGGCCTGGCGTTAACCATGACCTTATGTTTTGTTTTTTATTCTGTCCCTCTCCGTCTCAGCTTGCGTCCCTGTAAGTGACAGTATTTTGCTCTTTTAGAAGGAGCATATTGGCACACAATGTAGTTTTGTTCAGTGCCCAGAACCGCTGTGGCAATGTTTTGCTTTTGCCAATGCTTGTTAGAATGGTGAGGACCCAGCAGCTCCCACACTGTTAAGGTTTCACAAAAACCATGCCTAAACAAGTCACGCCTTGACAAAACCAAAAGGCCGACACCAATTTCAGATCCACTAGCTTTGCCAATGCTTGTTTATTTTTGTTTTCCATATTCGTATTTAAACTGGTTACACTGATATTCCATTCTGAATATTTTTGGGGAATACTAACATACATCAACATGTTACTAAACTATGCTGCAAAGATACGGTACCTAAAATCTTACAGTAGTTTAGCTAAATGTTTTCTTTTCTTACATGCAGTTTTTTGTGAACGTTTTATTTTGAAAGCAAAGAATCATCACTCTTGCTTTCAAGCTTCTGCAAATATTTGCATATAATCGGAGAGCATTCTGGGTGCATTATACAGAGCCTCATATTACTAAACTTTGAAAATGTGTGTACACTTTTAAATTGGAACCACCGTCAGTAGTGCAGGCTGTGCTTAAAACATTTACTGCTCAGCCTAATAATAAAGGCATTGTATTAATGAACCATATATACAAGTTTGAACAGCATTAACACACATTACATATAACGCTCACTTTACCTTAATTGTAGAGAATGCCCTTCCCTTTATCCACAATGTGTTACTGTAAACTGGCAGCCAAAGGGTTTGTGCTGCAGGGGGTTGGGCCTACTTGTCCAAAGGACGAAGTGCACATTAAAACTTGTTGCCCTTGACCCCAAACAATATGTCCCGGGCGTCGGGCTATAGGAATTCCACATCCCTGGTTGGTGCAGTTGGCGATCAATTGGTGGAGGTTGTTTGCTGTGCTATTGGTGTCTGTCGTAGTTGGGGGTGGAGTGCAGGTGAGGTGTTCTTCGGAGACTTTGTTCTAGTTTCTACGTGGGAGACTGCGTGCCTGCTTGTGTGCAGTGGTAATCCGTCCAGGGGAGCTCTGTGGTGTAGCTGAAGATGGTCTTTCGTCCAGCGAAGACTGCGTCGAGTGTGTGTCCTGCTATGTGAGTGGGAGCAGAGACAAGTTGTTTCAGTCCTGTGTTTGTGAGGTTTTCTAGGAGGACGGTGGTGTTGGTCGTCATGGTTGTGAGACGTTGTGCAACATAACTACAGTGTGGAATGTACAGCATTCACCACCACACATTTGTTTGATATTGCCCACTGAACACATTCAGCCAGAACACTTCAATTGTTTAACTAACCTGTTGACTTGT
This sequence comes from Lissotriton helveticus, assembly GCF_964261635.1. NCBI lineage: Eukaryota > Metazoa > Chordata > Amphibia > Caudata > Salamandridae > Lissotriton > Lissotriton helveticus. Next base: position 1,662,865,153 of record NC_136065.1, read on the forward strand.
GGATGATACAGAGACCTCTTGAGGTGTTTGAAATCACCCTGCTTTAAGAACACATCCACTCCCTTACTAACTGTAGAACATTGTCCAAAACGAAGGAAGAAAGAAAACGTTCTCTTAAAAAGACCTCTTTCAAAAATGTTGTCATTCTTAGAATTGGGTTCAGTCGTTTAATGAATCTCTGGCCCTTTAAAATACGTGTCGACTGGGACTAAGTCAGAACAAGAATGAGCATGCAGAAAGTTGAATGGTCCAACCATCTCAATGCTGACTTTCTCCCAAGGCATATATGGAAATCCAGCTGGTTGCGGGGTAGATTTCTTACTTTGTCCCTTCTCACAGCTGTCCTAGAAAACTCACTAGTTCAGTCATCAACTTCCCGATCCATACCTGCCCTCCAGAACACTTTCTGGGCTATGCGTTTAGTACTTGACCGCCCACTGTAACCATTTGGACACCATCAAGAGTTTCCATCCTTGTTCTTTTTGTTAAGTTTCTTTCCTGTCATGAGAATACATCCTCCACTGAGAGTTGAGGTGCAGCTTTCATAAACGGTCGACCCGCTCCAGGAACATTCGTTTAATTAGTCAAGCCATTCTTTACAAAAGTAACCCCTTGAAACAAAAGGTATCTGTGGGAAACTGGGTTTTCGTTGCAGTAAACACTGCATGTAATAATTATAAGTCACCCCTACAACTGTCCTGACAGCCTTAAGGCAGGGTGCTGAATATTACATCTGAGGGCATACCTGCATGAAAAGATATGCCTTTGCACTGGTCAGTTCTATTACTGCCAGTCTGCCACTCGAGACTCTGTTCTGACCTCCTAGGGTGAGAGCCTTTGCTCCCATCAGACGCAAAACAAACGCCTGTCCAGGAAGAGTGCCACACCCCCCTCCCACAGGATAACCTGCTGATTAGCCTTCTTAGGTCGGCAAGTTTCAAAGAGCTTCCACCTTTGGAATGCAAATCTTGCTCCCCTCACAGCAGATGAAGCTGCTACTCTGTACAGGACCCCCTTGGCACCTGGGCAGGCAGGAAAATGAGCTAGTCAGGTAGGCATACCACCTCCAGGCTAGTATCACCCCTAAAGTGGGCTACTGTGAGGTGGACACTATTTTCAGAAGCATCCATCTTTGTGATGGCATACTTGGGAATTCTGGGACAGTGTTATTCCCACATCCCACAGGAAGTGGTCATATACGGGGCATAGTGACCCCTAGGATCACTAGCCCATTGGCTACAACCCTACACTCCCCTAAATTCAGTATTTATCGGAGCCCCTGGCACCAGAGAAGGAGAGCCTCACAACCTCAGAAGGGAGAGGACACCAAAGAGCAGCAAAAGCAGAGAGGAGAGAAGAAGCGGCTGACCTGGTACCGACGCTGCCGGCCTGTCTGCGTCCATCGTCAAAAGCTCGACTCGTCCTGCAGCTGTAGACTCCTGTAACACGGGAGGACTGCCTACCTTTGAAAAAGATTCGAGACCTCTCGTGAACAGCAGACCTGTTCTGCAGAAACTCCAAAAGAGAAGACTGAGGCCTCTATAACCAACAAACCCGACAACTGAAGTCACTGCACCAGTCGCCTCTGACGCGAGTTGAAGCGGGCCACCAGTGTTAACAAGGTCCTCCAAAGCTAGAGTCCATCGTGGTTTCACCCCTCCTGGATTCCCCATTGTCTCCTGCAGCCTCTGCAAGCAGGCCCCACTCAACCACAGCTGCTGTGGTAAGGAAAAGCCCGTCGCCTGACACTCCTGTACACGTCGCCCATGGGCATTGGAGAAGAAGCCATAGGTGTTGTTGACACCCACCCCTCCAATACCCAAGCCTCTCAAGGTCTGAATCCACTTTCTGGTTCAGCCGGACTAGCCTCTTGGCCAGAGGATGCAGTTTTTCTACAGTGGCCGTTTCCATTGGAATGCATTGGGCTACCGATGCGGTTATGCACCTTGCTGCCCTTGTGCTGCTGGTGGTGTACTGTTGGTGCTGCCTTGGACCTTGACCGCCACTCACTTTGACTTTTGGAGATTGGTCTTGTAAGTCGCTGTACTATACCGATTTGTAGAACTTCCATAAGATAACATTGCAGAACTCAGAAATTGCATTGTCCACTTTTTAAAGTAAAATGTATTTATATTTAAAAATGTACTCACCTGAACTATTTTTCTCTGATGCCTAAACCTATATAAAGATGCATGCTATTTTTAGGTTTCGCCTGGCGTTTACTGCGCAAGCAGTATCGTGCAGGCGAAAACTTTTGTTTACAAGTATGGAGCTTTCTCCCGCCTCTGTCTTCCATTGGCTAGCTCCATAAATGGAGGCTAGCCATTGCCGGAGCAGATTCGTGGGCGATTTTTACTCATCCCACCCCTTTTCGTACGTCATGCGGCGGTGGGCGGTGGTTTATTTTTTTTTTTTTGTTTGGTTTGTTTTGGTCAGTTCTCTGAAGATGGCGGCCGGGCAGTAGCCTTCATGGCGTGGTCCGCTTTAACACCCAAAGCCTAGAGCCGTCCGCACCGAATCCGACATCGCAAGAAAAGGTATTGTGCACTTCAAACTAACTCAACGCACGCCTGGGTAGCGGAGGCTGGTACGCCTCATAGTGCGCTTTGAACTGAGTGGCAACGTTCGCCTGTGCACCCGAGGCTGGTACACCTCCCTGTGTCCTCCGAGCTAGTTCGCCACGTTCGCCTGTGCACCCGAGGCTGGTACGCCTCCTTGTGTCCCCCGGAGGCTGGTACGCCTCGCGCTTCACTGGGCACCTGTTTGTAGCGTACGCTGGCTCTCCTGAGGCTGGTACGCCTCGTACTGCTGAGTTCAGTGTTCGCGTCGTACGCCGTCTCACGCGAGATGCGTGAGGTTTAGCAGGGCACCTACCGCGAAGCAGCACAAAGCGTACTAGAGCGCTACGAAGCGCTTAGAGGGACTAAGGAGCACCAAACCGTCAGGGAAGTGGGCAGAAGGCCCTAAATATTGCCATAAAGAACTGTGGCACCCCTTTATAAAGAACTGTGACATTCTAAGCTGTGCTTGTTTCCCTGCCCCCTGGCTGTGCTTTCTTCCCTGCCCCCTGGCTGTGCTTTCTTCCCTGCCCCCTGGCTGTGCTTCCTTCCCTGCCCCCTGGCTGTGCTTGCTTCCCTGCCCCCCTGGCTGTGCTTGCTTCCCTGCCCCCCTGGCATTGCTTGCTTACCTGCCCCCTGGCTGTGCTTGCTTCCATGCCCCCTGGCTGTGCTTGCTTCCATGCTTCCCTGGCTGTGCTTGCTTCCCTGCCCGTGCTTGCTTCCCTGCCCCCTGGCTGTGCTTGCTTCCCTGGCTGTGCTTGCTTCCCTGCCCCCTGGCTGTGCTTGCTTCCCTGCCCCCTGGCTGTGCTTGCTTCCCTGCCCCCTGGCTATGCTTGCTTCCCTGCCCCCTGGCTGTGCTTGCTTCCCTGCCCCCTGGCTGTGCTTGCTTCCCTGCCCCCTGGCTGTGCTTGCTTCCCTGCCCCCTGGCTGTGCTTGCTTCCCTGCCCCCTGGCTGTGCTTGCTTCCCTGCCCCCTGGCTGTGCTTGCTTCCCTGCCCCCTGGCTGTGCTTGCTTCCCTGCCCCCTGGCTGTGCTTGCTTCCCTGCCCCCTGGCTGTGCTTGCTTCCCTGGCTGTGCTTGCTTCCCTGCCCCCTGGCTGTGCTTGCCTCCCTGCCCCCTGGCTGTGCTTGCCTCCCTGCCCCCTGGCTGTGCTTGCCTCCCTGCCCCCTGGCTGTGCTTGCCTCCCTGCCCCCTGGCTGTGCTTGCCTCCCTGCCCCCTGGCTGTGCTTGCCTCCCTGCCCCCTGGCTGTGCTTGCCTCCCTGCCCCCTGGCTGTGCTTGCCTCCCTGCCCCCTGGCTGTGCTTGCCTCCCTGCCCCCTGGCTGTGCTTGCCTCCCTGCCCCCTGGCTGTGCTTGCCTCCCTGCCCCCTGGCTGTGCTTGCCTCCCTGCCCCCTGGCTGTGCTTGCCTCCCTGCCCCCTGGCTGTGCTTGCCTCCCTGCCCCCCTGCCCCCTGGCTGTGCTTGCTTCCCTGCCCCCCTGGCTGTGCTTGCTTCCCTGCCCCCCTGGCTGTGCTTGCTTCCCTGCCCCCCTGGCTGTGCTTGCTTCCCTGCCCCCTGGCTGTGCTTGCTTCCCTGCCCCCCTGGCTGTGCTTGCTTCCCTGCCCCCCTGGCTGTGCTTGCTTCCCTGCCCCCCTGGCTGTGCTTGCTTCCCTGCCCCCCTGGCTGTGCTTGCTTCCCTGCCCCCCTGGCTGTGCTTGCTTCCCTGCCCCCCTGGCTGTGCTTGCTTCCCTGCCCCCCTGGCTGTGCTTGCTTCCCTGCCCCCCTGGCTGTGCTTGCTTCCCTGCCCCCCTGGCTGTGCTTGCTTCCCTGCCCCCCTGGCTGTGCTTGCTTCCCTGCCCCCCTGGCTGTGCTTGCTTCCCTGCCCCCTGGCTGTGCTTGCTTCCCTGCCCCCTCGCTGTGCTTGCTTCCCTGGCTGTGCTTGCTTCCCTGCCCCCTGGCTGTGCTTGCCTCCCTGCCCCCTGGCTGTGCTTGCCTCCCTGCCCCCTGGCTGTGCTTGCCTCCCTGCCCCCTGGCTGTGCTTGCCTCCCTGCCCCCTGGCTGT